>NC_053391.1:515805243-517289246 GCF_905171765.1 Bufo bufo | reverse complement strand
ATGGGTGGTGACCATGGCGGCCATTTTGAAGTCAGCCATTTTGAATCCAACTTTTATTTTTTCAATAGGAAGAGGGTCATGTGACACATCAAACTTATTGAATTTCACACGAAAAACAATGGGCAGTCCCTATGGGGGCTTTATTAATATGGGGGGTATTATTATTAAGCACAATATAGAGGACATTACTAATAAAGGGGTTGTTTTGGGAGGTACTGTCAGGGCCACTATTAATATTCGGGGCAATCTAAGAGCACCATTATTATGGGGGGACTATCCTGATGGCAGTATAATTTGTATAGTATTTGGGGGCACTGGGGAGCACATAGTCAAAAACATTGGGGGTGGCAGCAGGATGACAATGTTCGGGCACAAGAAGGGGAAGAATCATAGAAAAGTGAGGAACCTAAGATGTCTGTGTGCTGAACTCTGCAGAGACAGCAAGAACTATTATATATACAGTGGCGGAAATAATTATTTGACCCCTCACTGATTTTGTAAGTTTGTCCAATGACAAAGAAATAAAAAGTCTCAGAACAGTATCATTTCAATGGTAGGTTTATTGTAACAGTGGCAGATAGCACATCAAAAGGAAAATCGAAAAAATAACTTTAAATAAAAGATAGCAACTGATTTGCATTTCATTGAGTGAAATAAGTATTTGAACCCCTACCAACCATTAAGAGTTCTGGCTCCCACAGAGTGGTTAGACACTTCTACTCAATTAGTCACCCTCATTAAGGACACCTGTCTTAACTAGTCACCTGTATAAAAGACACCTGTCCACAGAATCAATCAATCAAGCAGACTCCAAACTCTCCAACATGGGAAAGACCAAAGAGCTGTCCAAGGATGTCAGAGACAAAATTGTAGACCTGCACAAGGCTGGAATGGGCTACAAAACCATTAGCAAGAAGCTGGGAGAGAAGGTGACAACTGTTGGTGCGATTGTTCGAAAATGGAAGGAGCACAAAATGACCATCAATCGACCTCGCTCTGGGGCTCCACGCAAGATCTCACCTCGTGGGGTGTCAATGGTTCTGAGAAAGGTGAAAAAGCATCCTAGAACTACACGGGAGGAGTTAGTTAATGACCTCAAATTAGCAGGGACCACAGTCACCAAGAAAACCATTGGAAACACATTACACCGCAATGGATTAAAATCCTGCAGGGCTCGCAAGGTCCCCCTGCTCAGGAAGGCACATGTGCAGGCCCGTCTGAAGTTTGCCAATGAACACCTGAATGATTCAGAGAGTGACTGGGAGAAGGTGCTGTGGTCTGATGAGACCAAAATAGAGCTCTTTGGCATTAACTCAACTCGCTGTGTTTGGAGGAAGAAAAATGCTGCCTATGACCCCCAAAACACCGTCCCCACCGTCAAGCATGGGGGTGGAAACATTTTGCTTTGGGGGTGTTTTTCTGCTAAGGGCACAGGACAACTTATTCGCATAAACGGGAAAATGGACGGAGCCATGTATCGTGAAATCCTGAGCGACAACCTCCTTCCCTCTGCCAGGAAACTGAAAATGGGTCGTGGATGGGTGTTCCAGCACGACAATGACCCAAAACATACAGCAAAGGCAACAAAGGAGTGGCTCAAGAAGAAGCACATTAAGGTCATGGAGTGGCCTAGTCAGTCTCCGGACCTTAATCCAATCGAAAACCTATGGAGGGAGCTCAAGCTCAGAGTTGCACAGAGACAGCCTCGAAACCTTAGGGATTTAGAGATGATCTGCAAAGAGGAGTGGACCAACATTCCTCCTAAAATGTGCGCAAACTTGGTCATCAATTACAAGAAACGTTTGACCTCTGTGCTTGCAAACAAGGGTTTTTCCACCAAGTATTAAGTCTTTTTTTGTTAGAGGGTTCAAATACTTATTTCACTCAATGAAATGCAAATCAGTTGCTATCTTTTATTTAAAGTTATTTTTTCGATTTTTCTTTTGATGTGCTATCTGCCACTGTTACAATAAACCTACCATTGAAATGATACTGTTCTGAGACTTTTTATTTCTTTGTCATTGGACAAACTTACAAAATCAGTGAGGGGTCAAATAATTATTTCCGCCACTGTATGACGCCGAAACGAGCGCATCTATAGATATAAAGAAAAAAGAAAAAAAATATGTATGCATCCTACAGATGGATGGTGTTCACACTATGCGTTTTTTTCTTAAAAAAGCAGCAAGCTGGATGAACTGCTTTCGATTGCAGGACGCGTCTCTCTACCCAGATGAACTGATGAACTGATGAATTGATTATAGCCAAGGGATTTTATTGTGATTTTAAATGCACTTGCACTTTTTGTATAATATGAGATTAACCATATAGAGTTTCATGAGAAAGTGCACTTTGTTGGCACAAAGCACTTTACATAAGGAAACAGATGGGGATATGTACTATGATCACAATAGGAGAAGATATTCAACACATTTGAATGGATTGTTTTTTATAAGAACACTCGATTTTATATCAGCTGTCACTAATTGTAATCACTTAATTAAATGATGATGTACACGTGTATTGGAAAGCTGGATATGTATATAGATACCAGTGTGATGTTGGTCTGTGCACTTGGCTTGAGAAGGATCCCGGAAGGGGATTGAAACGTTGCCTATTTTATGTTACATGTTGTCGTGCATTTGACAATGTGTGAATAAAGACACCGCGTTTTTTTACAAGAAGAGTGCTGCGTTGATTTTTCATGGATATACCTGCCTGATGTCAAGGGTGAGACGCGTGCACCGGAGTAACTGTGAAAGTGAGTGCTACCTGAATTAATATATATATATATTTTTATATATATATATATATATTAAAAAAAATGAAAAGTCAAGCACTCCGGTCTTTTGGTGAAAAAGGTGGATTTTATTACACCCAACTGCAATGCAGCATTTCAGCTCTCTCAATGGAGCCCTTGTCAAGCTGACAAAGGCTCCATTGAGAGAGCTGAAATGCTGCATTGCTGTTGGGTGTAATAAAATCCACCTTTTTCACCACAAGACTGGAGTGCTGCCCTCATTTCACCGATTTTATATATATTTATATATATATATATATATTTACATAAATTGTACTTTATATTTGTGCAGGGAGGGAGGGGCCCAATGCTGAGTTTTGCCATCGGGCCCCATGATTTCAATGTACGCCTCTGCCTGGAATCTGCAATTAATGCTTCCTGACCCTTCCCCTCTGCTTTGAGTGACAGCTTTACTGCTCTATTGGTTGAATGCTAAAGCTATCAGAGCTGAGTGGAGTTAGTAAATGTTCCATGAAGAGAGCCAAGAGTTCTTAGTCTAAAATATAGGAAATTTAATCCAGCACTGAACGCAAAGGCATGAAAAGACCACCTCCATGGCACTTCTGGTCACAGTGTCTGGGGGATTAAACCATTGACATCTTGGACATGTATCCTGCATGACTATTTCTCTAGGTATGTCTACACACTCTCCTATAGAGTGGTCTTGGCAGTTTTGAGCCCTCAAAAATGGACATGTTCAGAATCTCCTGATATATACATCAAGCTTAAAGGGGTATTCCCATCTTCTTAATCATATTTGATTAAATTATTTATCCCCCAGTGAACTTTTTTCTAAATATATATGATTTAAAAAATCGAACTGTTCTCTTTCAAATAGAATTGTCAATATCCATTGTTTATTTTCACTGCCCATGGATATGGCCACCGCTCGCCGGCCGCAGCCATGGGCCGCGCTTGTGCAGTAGTTTCCCTTGCGATGCTGTGGCTGGCCTCTCACTCACACTGTGAGCGCACACGTCGCTGGATGGCCGCGCATGCGCGAATCCATATTCTTTTGAGCCGCGTCTAATATAGTTCTGCGCATGCGCGGCCGCCCGAACAGTTCGTGCGGCAGCATCGGAAGACATAAGCGGTGGGTGAGTATTATTTCTACGTGGACCAATTCCACCAACGATTGGGGGCTGATGGAGGCACTTGGGGGACTGATGGAGGCACTTGGGGGCTGTTGGAGGCATATGGGGGGGCTTATAGAGGCATATGGGGGCTTATGGAGGCATATGGGGGCTGTTGGAGGCATATGTGGCCTGATGGAGGCATATGGGGCTGATGGAGGCATATGGGGGGCTATTGGAGGCACATGGGGGCTGATGGAGGCACTTGGGCTTATGGATGCACTTGGGGGGCTGATGGAGGCATATGGGGGCTTATGGAGGCATATGGGGGCTGTTAGAGGCATATGGTGGCTGGTGGAGGCATATGGGCTCTTAAGGAAGCACATGGGGGCTGATGGAGGCACTTGGGCTGATGGGGGCACTTGGCGGGCTGATGGAGGCATATGGGGGCTGATGGAGGCATATGGGGGCTGATGGAGGCATATGGGGGTCTGTTGGAGGCATATGGGGGCTGATGGAGGCTTATGGGGGCTGATGGAGGCATATGGGGGGCTGATGGAGGCATATGGGGGGGCTGATGGATGTAGCAGAGCTGAATATGCTGCTGTTCAGCCATAGTTCTAATAGGGAAGGGAATATACAGATGTAGCAGAGCTGTATATGTGGCGGGTCAGCATCAATGCTAGTGGAAGAGAGAAACAGATGTAGCAGAACTGTATATGTGGCGGGTCAGCATCAATGCTGGTGGAAGAGAGAAACTGATGTAGCAGAGCTGTATATATGGTGGGTCAGCATCAATGCTGGTGGAAGAGAGAAACTGATGTAGCAGTGCTGAATACACTGCTGTTCAGACACAGTTCTAATGGGGAAGGGAATAGATAGATGTCGCAGAACTGTATATGTGGTGGGTCAGCATCAATGCTGGTGGAAGAGAGAAACAGATGTAGCAGAGCTGTATATGTGGCGGGTCAGCATCAATGCTGGTGGAAGAGAGAAACTGATGTAGCAGAGCTTTTTATGTGGCAGGTCAGCATCAATGCTGGTGGAAGAGAGAAACTGATGTTGCAGAGCTGAATACGCTGCTGTTCAGACACAGTTCTAATGGGGAAGTGAATATAGACAGATGTAACAGACTGTATATGTGCATCAATGCTGGTGGAAGAGAGAAACAGATGTAGTAGAGCTGAATATGAAGCTTTTTAGACACAGTGCTAGTGGGGGAGTAGAATAAAGATGTAGCAGGGATGTATAGGAGGTAGAGTTGAACGAACAACTGGATGTTCGGGTTCGAGAAGTTCAAGCCAAACTTCCCGGAAATGTTCGGGTTCGGGATCCGAACCCGACCCGACCCGAACTTCGTCTCGAACCCTATTGAAGTCAATGGGGACCCGAACTTTTCGGCACTAAAAAGGCTGTAAAACAGCCCAGAAAAGGGCTAGAGGGCTGCAAAAGGCAGCAAAATGTAGTTAAATCCCTGCAAACAAATGTGGATAGGGAAATGAATTAAAATAAAAATAAAAAAATAAAAAATTAACCAATATCAATTGGAGAGAGGTCCCATAGCAGAGAATCTAGCTTCATGTCAGCAGAGAATCTGGCTTCATGTCATAGCAGAGAATCAGGCTTCACGTCACCCAACACTGGAACAGTCCATTGTCAGATATTTAGGCCCCGGCACCCAGGCAGAGGAGAGAGGTCCCATAACATAGAATCTGGCTTCATGTCAGCAGAGAATCAGTCTTCATGTCATAGCAGAGAATCAGGCTTCACGTCACCCAACACTGGAACAGTACATTGTCATATATTTAGGACCCCGGCACCCAGGCAGAGGAGAGAGGTCCCATAACAGAGATTCAGGCTTCATGTCAGCAGAGAATCAGTCTTCATGTCATAGCAGAGAATCATGCTTCACGTCACCCACCACTGGAACAGTCCATTGTCAGATATTTAGGCCCTGGCACCCAGGCAGAGGAGAGAGGTCCCATAGCAGAGATTCAGGCTTCATGTCAGCAGAGAATCAGTCTTCATGTCATAGCAGAGAATCAGGCTTCACATCACCCACCACTGTAACAGTCCATTGTCATTATTTAGGCCCCGGCACCCAGGGAGAGGAGAGAGGTCCCATAACAGAGAATCTGACTTCATGTCAGCAGAGAATCAGGCTTCATGTCATAGCAGAGAATCAGGCTTCACGTCACCCACCACTGGAACAGTCCATTGTCAGATATTTAGGCCCAGGCACCCAGGCAGAGGAGAGAGGTCCCATAGTAGAGAATCCGGCTTCATGTCAGCAGAGAATCAGTCTTCATGTCATAGCAGAGAATCAGGCTTCACGTCACCCAACACTGGAACTGTCCATTGTCAGATATTTAGGCCCCGGCATCCAGGCAGAGGAGAGAGGTCCCATAACAGAGATTCAGGCTTCATGTCAGCAGAGAATCAGTCTTCATGTCATAGCAGAGAATCATGCTTCACGTCACCCAACATTGGAACAGTCCATTGTCATATAATTTAGGCCCCGGCAACCAGACAGAGGAGAGAGGTCCCATAACAGAGATTCAGGCTTCATGTCAGCGACTCAGCAGAGAATCAGTCTTCATGTCATAGCAGAGAATCAGGCTTCATGTCACCCACCACTGGAACAGGCCACTGTCAGATATTTTTAGGCCCCGGCACCCAGACAGAGGAGAGGTTCATTCAACTTTGGGTTGCCCCGCAATATAATGGTAAAATGAAAATAAAAATAGGATTGAATGAGGAAGTGCCCTGGAGTACAATAATATATGGTTAAGGGGAGGTAGTTAATGTCTAATCTGCACAAGGGATGGACAGGTCCTGTGGGATCCATGCCTGGTTCATTTTTAGGAACGTCAGCTTGTCCACATTGGCTGTAGACAGGCGGCTGCGTTTGTCTGTAATGACGCCCCCTGCCGTGCTGAATACACGTTCAGACAAAACGCTGGCCGCCGGGCAGGCCAGCACCTCAAAGGCATAAAAGGCTAGCTTTGGCCACGTGGACAATTTGGAGACCCAGAAGTTGAATGGGGCCGAACCATCAGTCAGTACGTGGAGGGGTGTGCACACGTACTGTTCCACCATGTTAGTGAAATGTTGCCTCCTGCTAACACGTTCCGTATCAGGTGGTGGTGCAGTTAGCTGTGGCGTGGTGACAAAACTTTTCCACATCTCTGCCATGCTAACCCTGCCCTCAGAGGAGCTGGGCGTGACACAGCTGCGTTGGCGACCTCTTGCTCCTTTTCTGCCTTCGCCTTGGGCTTCCACTTGTTCCCCTGTGACATTTGGGAATGCTCTAAGTAGCGCGTCTACCAACGTGCGCTTGTACTCGCGCATCTTCCTATCACGCTCCAGTGCAGGAAGTAAGGTGGGCACATTGTCTTTGTACCGTGGAACCTGAAAGTGCTAAAAATGACCCCTCTTCCTCCTCCTCCTCCTCCTCCTCCTGGGCCACCTCCTCTTCCATCATCGCCCTAAGTGTTTTCTCAAGGAGACATAGAAGTGGTATTGTAACGCTGATAACGGCGTCATCGCCACTGGCCATGTTGGTGGAGTTCTCGAAACAGCGCAACAGGGCACACAGGTCTCGCATGGAGGCACAGTCATTGGTGGTGAAGTGGTGCTGTTCCGCAGTGCGACTGACCTGTGCGTGCTGCAGCTGAAACTCCACTATGGCCTGCTGCTGCTCGCACAGTCTGTCCAGCATGTGCAAGGTGGAGTTCCACCTGGTGGGCACGTCGCATATGAGGCGGTGAGCGGGAAGGCCAAAGTTACGCTGTAGCGCAGACAGGCGAGCAGCGGCAGGATGTGAACGCCGGAAGCACGAACAGACGGCCCACACTTTATGCAGCAGCTCTGACATGTCGGGGTAGTTGTGAATGAACTTCTGCACCACCAAATTCAGCACAAGCGCCAGGCAAGGGATAAGCGTCAAACCGGCTAGTCCCAGAGCTGCAACGAGATTTTGCCCATTATCGCACACCACCAGGCCGGGCTTGATGCTCACCTGCAGCAACCACTCATCGGTCTGTTGTTCTATACCCCGCCACAACTCCTGTGCGGTGTGGGGCCTGTCCCCCAAACATATGAGTTTCAGAACGGCCTGCTGGCGTTTACCCCGGGCTGTGCTGAAGTTGGTGGTGAAGGTGTTTTGCTGACTGGATGAGAAAGGTGGAAGAAGAGGAGGAGGAAGCCGAGTAGCCGGAGGAGGCGACAGGAGGCAAAGAATGTTGCCCTGCGATCCTTGGCGGCGGAAGGACGTGTGCCAAACAGCTCTTTGCCTGGGGCCCAGCCGCCACTACATTTACCCAGTGTGCAGTTAGGGAGATATAGCGTCCCTGGCCGTGCTTACTGGTCTACGTATCTGTGGTTAGGTGGACCTTGCCACAGATGGCGTTGCGCAGTGCACACTTGATTTTATCGGATACTTGGTTGTGCAGGGAAGGCACGGGTCTCTTGGAGAAGTAGTGCCGGCTGGGAACAATATACTGTAGGACAGCAAGCGACATGAGCTGTTTGAAGCTGTCTGTGTCCACCAGCCTGAATGACAGCATTTCATAGGCCAGTAGTTTAGAAATGCTAGCAATCAGGGCCAGGGATCGAGGGTGGCTAGGTGGGAATTTACGCTTTCTCTCAAATGTTTGTGAGATGGATAGCTAAACGCTGCCGTGTGACATGGTTGAGATGCTTGGTGACGGAGGTGGTGGTGGTGTTGGTGGTGCATCCTCTGTTTGCTGGGCGGCAGGTGCCAACGTTCCTCCAGAGGCGGAGGAAGAGGCCGAGGCGGCAGCAGCAGAAGAGGTAGCAGGGGGAGCCTGAGTGAGTTCCTTTTTTTAGGGTGTTTACTCCACTGCAGTTCATGCTTTGCATGGTCATGCAGGTTGTGCTAAGGTTCAGAACGTTAATGTCTCGCTTCAGGCTCTGATGGCACAGCGTGCAAACCACTCGGGTCTTGTCGTCAGCACATTGTTTGAAGAACTGCCACGCCAGGGAACTCCTTGAAGCTGCCTTTGGGGTGCTCGGTCCCAGATGGCGGTGGCCAGTAGCAGACGGACTCTCTTGGCGGCGGGTGTTCTGCTTTTGCCTACTGCTCCCTCTTTTGCTACGCTGTTGGCTCGGTCTCACCACTGCCTCTTCCTCCGAATTCTGAAAGTCAGTGGCACGACCTTCATTCCATGTGGGGTCTAGGACCTCATCGTCCCCTGCATCGTCTTCCACCCAGTCTTCCTCCCTGACCTCCTGTTCAGTCTGCACACTGCAGAAAGACGCAGCAGTTGGCACCTGTGTTTCGTCATCACCAGAGACGTGCTGAGGTGGTATTCCCATGTCCTCATCATTAGGAAACATAAGTGGTTGTGCGTTAGTGCATTCTATCTCTTCCACCCCTGGGGAAGGGCTAGGTAGATGCCCTTGGGAAACCCTGCCAGCAGAGTCTTCAAACAGCATAAAAGACTGCTGCATAACTTGAGGCTCAGAAAGTTTCCCTGATATGCATGGTGGTGATGTGACAGACTGATGGGCTTGGTTTTCATGCGCCATCTGTGCACTTTCTGCAGAAGACTGGGTGGGAGATAATGTAAACGTGCTGGATCCACTGTCGGCCACCCAATTGACTAATGCCTGTACCTGCTCAGGCCTTACCATCCTTAGAACGGCATTGGGCCCCACAAAATATTGCTGTAAATTCTGCTGGTTACTGGGACCTGAGGTAGTTGGTTCACTAGGACGTTTAGCTGTGGCAGAACGGCCATGTCCTCTCCCAGCACCACAGGGTCCACTAACACCACCACGACCATGTCCGCGTCCTCGTCCCTTACTAGATGTTTTCCTCATTGTTACCGTTTACCACAATAAGAAAAAAATTATTTGGCCCAATGTATTGAATTCAATTTCATGCCTTTTTTTACAGGCACCTAACACTATCTGGCTATCTATTTAGGTACCGTATTACACTAATACAGGCACAGCAGTAACGACAGATTTAGCTGAATATAAATTGTAGGTCTAGTATTTAGGCGCTGGGTGACAGGTATACGTTTACGGACAGAATTATTTAAACTTGGAAATGCACGGTAGCGTGTGAAGTTATTGAGGATGACACTATCCGCACCTTCAATCTAATATACCCTTTTATGGATCAATTTAAACTTGGCCTGATACAGCAGAAAAAATATATTTAGGGGATTGCTAAGTTGGAAATTGTATTCACCCCAGAACAAAAACTGTGCTTTGGCGGACACTAAATAAATTGACCAGCCTCAGCAATAAACACAGATTGAGCTGAATATAAATTTGAGGCCTATTATTTAGGCGCTGGGTGACAGGTATACGTTTACGGACAGAATTAGACTTGGAAATGCACGGTAGCGTGTGTGTGAAGTTATTTAGAATGACCCTATCTGCACCTTCAATCTAGTATATCCTTTTATGGATAGATTTAAAGTAGGCTTGATACAGCAGAGACCATTAATTTAGGAAATTGCTAGGTTGGGAATTGTATTTCAACCCAGAACAAAAACTGTGCTTTGACGGACACAATATAACTTGACCAGCTGCAGCAATAACCACAGATTTAGCTGAATATAAATTTGAGGCCTATTATTTAGGCGCTGGGTGACAGGTATACGTTTACGGACAGAATTAGACCTGGATATGCACAGTAGCGTGTGTGTGAAGTTATTGAGAATGACCCTATCAGCACCTTGAATCTAATATACCCTTTTAGGGATAGATTTAAAGTAGGCCTGATACAGCAGAAACCACTAATTTAGGAAATTGCTAGGTTGGGAATTGTATTTCAACCCAGAACAAAAACTGTGCTTTGACGGACACAAAATAACTTGACCAGCTACAGCAATAACCACAGATTTAGCTGAATATAAATTTGAGGCCTATTATTTAGGCGCTGGGTGACAGGTATAAGTTTACGGACAGAATTAGACTTGGATATGCACAGTAGCGTGTGTGTGAAGTTATTGAGAATGACCCTATCAGCACCTTGAATCTAATATACCCTTTTAGGGATAGATTTAAAGTAGGCCTGATACAGCAGAAACCACTAATTTAGGAAATTGCTAGGTTGAGAATTGTATTTCAACCCAGAACAAAAACTGTGCTTTGACGGACACAAAATAACTTGACCAGCTACAGCAATAACCACAGATTTAGCTGAATATAAATTTGAGGCCTATTATTTAGGCGCTGGGTGACAGGTATACGTTTACAGACAGAATTAGACTTGGAAATGCACAGTAGCGTGTGTATGAAGTTATTGAGAATGACCCTATAAGCACCTATAACCCTGATACAGCAGAAACCACTAATTTAGGAAATTGCTAAGTTGGGAATTGTATTTCAATCCAGAACAAAAATATATCCTTTGCCAGACAGCAGACAGTATTACAATTGGCTGGCCACAGCTGAAACACCAGATTTAGGGTACTGCTATTTTGGCAATTGTATTTCACCCCTCAATAAAATAGCAAGCACAGCCAAGCCCCTGATGTAGGATATAGCAAAAAAATAACCACACTATTGATGGTTAAATGGACTTGGTGGCAGCTTGCCCCTGATGTAGGATATAGCCACAAAATAACCACACTATTGATGGTTAAATGGACTTGGTGACAGCTTGCCCTGATGTAGGATATAGCAAAAAAATAACCACACTATTGATGGTTAAATGGACTTGGTGGCAGCTTGCCCCTGATGTAGGATATAGCCAAAAAATAACCACTCTATTGATGGTTAAATGGACTTGGTGGCAGCTTGCCCCTGATGTAGGATATAGCCAAAAAATAACCACACTATTGATGGTTAAATGGACTTGGTAACAGCTTGCCCCTGATGTAGGATATAGCAAAAAAATAACCACACTATTGATGGTTAAATGGACTTGGTGGCAGCTTGCCCCTGATGTAGGATATAGCCAAAAAATAACCACACTATTGATGGTTAAATGGACTTGGTGGCAGCTTGCCCCTGATGTAGGATATAGCCAAAAAATAACCACACTATTGATGGTTAAATGGACTTGGTGACAGCTTGCCCCTGATGTAGGATATAGCAAAAAAATAACCACACTATTGATGGTTAAATGGACTTGGTGGCAGCTTGTGCTGGCGCACCACAAGCCACAAAATGGCCGCCGATCACCCCAGAAAAAAGTGACTGAAAAACGCTCTGGGCAGCCTAAAAACAGTGAGCAATTGAATAGCAGCAGTTCAATGATCCACAGCTGTAGATCGATCACTGTCTTAAGTGTTTTGGAGGAGTTAATCACTGCCTAATCTCGCCCTAACGTCGCAGCTGCAACCTCTCCCTACACTAAGCACAGCAGAGTGACGTGCGGCGCTACGTGACTCCAGCTTAAATAGAGGCTGGGTCACATGCTGCACTAACCAATCACAGCCATGCCAATAGTAGGCATGGCTGTGATGGCCTCGTGGGGAAAGTAGTATGACGCTTGTTGATTGGCTGCTTTGCAGCCTTTCAAAAAGCGCCAAGAAAACGACGAACACCGAACCCGAACCCGGACTTTTACTATACAGTTCGGGTTCGCTCATCCCTAATAGGAAGCTATTCAGCCAAAGTGAAGTTAGGGGACTGGAGAAGACACATGTAGCTGAGCTGTATATGCATCTATAAGATACATAATGTAATGTTTATACACAACTGGAGTACAGCTGTAATGGAAACAATTCTGCATCAGTGCTGGTGGGTGGGGGTTGGTCAAGCTTTTGAGCTAATGTATAATATGGAATTATAGTTTTTGATGCACAGAATGGGTTTGAAAAAGATCAGACTGAGATTTTGTGTGTAAAACTGTGCAGAACAGCCACATGTTACTGTACACTGAGCTCACTTCACTTGGATCTCTGATGATTCCCCAGCAGGGGGAGGGGCCTCACAGACACTGCAGACTGCCAGACTGATGAGTCATACTCTTCACATGAACTAGCACGCAAGGACTGAGTTCTCAGTGTGATGTCATAAGGGGGCGTGGTCGGCCTTCATTTAAACTGCCTAAGCCCGCCCAGCCTTAGCTGCAGGAAACCAGGAAGTGAACAGCATAGCTGGCAGCAATTGAGGATGAAGTAGCAAGATGGGAATACCCTTTTAACCACCTCCGGACCGCCTAACGCAGATTCGCGTTCCGGAGGTGGCAGCCCTGCGCTCAGCGACGCATATACGCGTCATCTCGCGTGAGCCGGGATTTTTTGTGAACGCGCGCACACAGGCGCGCGCGCTCACAGGAACGGAAGGTAAGAGAGTTGATCTCCAGCCTGCCAGCGGCGATCGTTCGCTGGCAGGCTGGAGATGTGTTTTTTTTAACCCCTAATAGGTATATTAGACGCTGTTTTGATAACAGCGTCTAATATACCTGCTACCTGGTCCTCTGGTGGTCCCCTTTGTTTGGATCGACCACCAGAGGACACAGGTAGCTCAGTAAAGTAACACCAAGCACCACTACACTACACTACACCCCCCCCGTCACTTATTAACCCCTTATTAGCCCCTGATCACCCCTGATCACCCCATATAGACTCCCTGATCACCCCCCTGTCATTGATTACCCCCCTGTAAGATCCATTCAGATGTCCGCATGATTTTTACGGATCCACTGATAGATGGATCGGATCCGCAAAACGCATACGGACTTCTGAATAAAGCCTTACAGGGGCGTGATCAATGACTGTGGTGATCACCCCATATAGACTCCCTGATCACCCCCCTGTCATTGATTACCCCCCTGTAAGATCCATTCAGATGTCCGCATGATTTTTACGGATCCACTGATAGATGGATCGGATCCGCAAAACGCATACGGACTTCTGAATAAAGCCTTACAGGGGCGTGATCAATGACTGTGGTGATCACCCCATATAGACTCCCTGATCACCCCCCTGTCATTGATTACCCCCCTGTCATTGATCACACCCCTGTAAAGCTCCATTCAGATGTCCGCATGATTTTTACGGATCCACTGATAGATGGATCGGATCCGCAAAACGCATACGGACATCTGAATGGAGCCTTACAGGGGCGTGATCAATGACTGTGGTGATCACCCCATATAGACTCCCTGATCACCCCCCTGTAAAGCTCCATTCAGACGTCCGCATGATTTTTACGGATCCACTGATAGATGGATCGGATCCGCAAAATGCATACGGACATCTGAATGGAGCCTTACAGGGGCGTAATCAATGACTGTGGTGATCACCCCATATAGACTCCCTGATCACCCCCCTGTCATTGATTACCCCCCTGTAAGATCCATTCAGATGTCCGCATGATTTTTACGGATCCACTGATAGATGGATCGGATCCGCAAAACGCATACGGACATCTGAATGGAGCCTTACAGGGGCGTGATCAATGACTGTGGTGATCACCCCATATAGACTCCCTGATCACCCCCCTGTCATTGATTACACCCCTGTCATTGATCACCCCCCTGTAAAGCTCCATTCAGATGTCCACATGATTTTTACGGATCCACTGATAGATGGATCGGATCCGCAAAACACATACAGGCGTCTCCCTGGAGCCTTCCAGGGGGGGTGATCACCCCATATAGACTCCCTGATCACCCCCTGTCATTGATCACCCCCCCCTGTCATTGATCACCCCCCTGTCAGGCTGCATTCAGATGTCCGTATGATTTTTACGGATCCACGGATACATGGATCGGATCCGCAAAACACATACGGACATCTGAATCGAGCCTTACAGAGGGGTGATCAATGACAGGGGGGTGATCACCCCATATAGACTCTCTGATCACCCCCCTGTCATTGATCACCCCCTGTCATTGATCACCCCTCTGTAAGGCTCCATTCAGACATTTTTTTGGCCCAAGTTAGCGGAATTATTTTTTTTTTTTCTTACAAAGTCTCATATTCCACTAACTTGTGTCAAAAAATTAAATCTCACATGAACTCACCATACCCCTCACGGAATCCAAATGCGTAAAATTTTTTAGACATTTATATTCCAGACTTCTTCTCACGCTTTAGGGCCCCTAGAATGCCAGGGCAGTATAAATACCCCACATGTGACCCCATTTCGGAAAGAAGACACCCCTAGGTATTCCGTGAGGGGCATATTGAGTCCATGAAAGATTGAAATTTTTGTCCCAAGTTAGCGGAAATGGAGACTTTGTGAGAAAAAAATAAAAAATATCAATTTCCGCTAACTTGTGCCAAAAAAAAAAAAATTCTATGAACTCGCCATGCCCCTCATTGAATACCTTGGGGTGTCTTCTTTCCAAAATGGGGTCACATGTGGGGTATTTATACTGCCCTGGCATTCTAGGGGCCCCAAAGCGTGAGAAGAAGTCTGGTATCCAAAGGTCTAAAAATGCCCTCCTAAAAGGAATTTGGGCACCTTTGCGCATCTAGGCTGCAAAAAAGTGTCACACATCTGGTATCGCCGTACTCAGGAGAAGTTGGGAAATGTGTTTTGGGGTGTCATTTTACATATACCCATGCTGGGTGAGAGAAATATCTTGGTCAAATGCCAACTTTGTATAAAAAAATGGGAAAAGTTGTCTTTTGCCAAGATATTTCTCTCACCCAGCATGGGTATATGTAAAATGACACCCCAATACACATTCCCCAACTTCTCCTGAATACGGCGATACCAGATGTGTGACTCTTTTTTGCAGCCTAGGTGGGCAAAGGGGCCCATATTCCAAAGAGCACCTTTAGGATTTCACTGGTCAGTTTTTACAGAATTTGATTTCAAACTTCTTAACACACATTTGGGCCCCCCATATTGTTGAGTGGATTAGGCAGTGGCTGAGTGACAGACAACAGAGGGTGGTAGTCAATGGAGAACATTCAAAACAAGGTCCTGTTACCAGTGGGGTTCCACAGGGATCTGTACTGGGACCGATTTTGTTTAATATCTTCATAAGTGATATTGCAAAAAGCCTCGCTGGTAAGGTTTGTCTTTTTGCTGATGACACAAAGATAGGTAACAGGGTTGATGTTCCTGGAGGGAAACTCCAAATGGAAAAGGATTTAGGAAAACTAGAAGAATGGTCAGAACTCTGGAAACTGAAATTTAATGTGGATAAGTGCAAGATAATTCACCTGGGGCGTAAAAACCCAAGGGCAGAATATAGAATATTTGACACAGTCCTGACCTCAGTATCTGAGGAAAGGGATTTAGGAGTAATTATTTCAGAAGACTTAAAGGTGGGAAGACAATGTAATAGAGCAGCACGAAATGCCAGCAGAATGCTTGGATGTATAGGGAGAGGTATAAGCAGTAGAAAGAGTGAAGTGCTTATGCCGCTGTACAGAACACTGGTGAGACCTCACTTGGAGTATTGTGCGCAGTACTGGAGGCCATATCTCCAGAAGGATATAGATACTCTAGAGAGAGTTCAGAGAAGAGCTACTAAACTAGTACATGGATTGCAGGATAAAACTTACCAGGAAAGGTTAAAGGACCTTAATATGTATAGCTTGGAAGAAAGAAGAGACAGAGGGGATATGATAGAAACTTTTAAATACATAAAGGGAATCAACTCGGTAAAGGAAGAGAGCATATTTAAAAGAAGAAAAACTACCACAAGAGGACACAGTTTTAAATTAGAGGGGCAAAGGTTTAAAAGTAATATAAGGAAGTATTACTTTACTGAGAGAGTAGTGGATGCATGGAATAGCCTTCCTGCAGAAGTGGTAGCTGCAAATACAGTGAAGGGGTTTAAGCATGCATGGGATAGGCACAAGGCCATCCTTCATATAAGACAGGGCCGGGGGCTATCCATAGTATTCAGTATATTGGGCAGACTAGATGGGCCAAATGGTTCTTATCTGCCGACACATTCTATGTTTCTATGTTTCTATGCTGCTGATGATTCCAGCGGGAGTGGAGGGAGTCCGCTCTATCACGCCCTTCCGACAAAGAGAAAGCAGTTCCAAGTGTGGAAGACGTTGCTTCTGAAATGGAAGACAAACAATATAGCCTTACGCCTCTCGATAGACAGAGAGGTGTTGACATTGCCGGTGATACACACCGCTCTCTGGACCCATCCACTAAGTTCCTCAGCGTCAATGGCCAAATTCTGGGTCCTGGCAGCTTCTGCCATTTCAAATATCTTGGTCAGAGGGCCCAAAACGTCAAGTAATTTGTCTTGACAGGCTTTCAAGGCCGATTCCAAACCCCTATGCGGGTTCCATCCTGACTTAGCCAGGAACTGTGCCATTTTCAGATCTACCAAAGGAGTATCGCCCACCTTGTTAGGAATAATGGGCCTGGGACATTCTGCCCGTAATTTATTTCTAGCCTCCTTGGATAGAGGTTGGTGAACCCGAGACTCTAAGTATCTCGTCACATGGTCAGATGGTAACCATTCGGCGGAACGAGGGTGGTGCAGAGCATCAGGGTCAAAAAGGGACTCTCCGGACGGATCAAGGACCGCCGAGGTAGGAGTAGGGGGCGGGACAGAAGGAGAGACCATAGGTTCCACCAAGGTGGAAGAGGTGCCCGGGAGGATCTCCTCTGAGTAATCAAGCCCCTCTTCACCAGAATAAATATCTTGTACAATAGCCTCCTCATCAGATATTACATCCGGGTTCAGGGTTCAGGTTGCGCTCTGGCGCATTTCCAAGGCCTCGCCTTTTCTGCCCGGCGGGCATGGGCTCTTTTGCGCGATTTATGTGCGCTCTCAGTGGTGGATTCCTGCACACCAGTCATAGGGTTTCTGGAGGCACTGGGCTCAGGCACAGGGTGACTGTGCTGACGGGCAGGGCGATGATGACACTTGGATGAATGACCCTTAAGAGCCTCAGAAATAGAGGAAGAGATGGCGCTGGACACAGAGCCCATGGCGGCTTGAATAGCAGCTGCAACAGAGCGCTGCAAATCAGAAGCTTGATCGGGTAGAATAGCAACTAACAGGCTGAAATATATGGTAACTAACAAGCCGAATTAATAGGGGGGTAATCGATAATAACAATAATAATATCCAAAGAATATGCCTAGAAGGAAGAATCAGAAAACACCACCACGCTCCGGAACAGCCGACTCTGGCAGTGTGAGGAGCAGGGGAAGATGGCGGCCGAAGTCTCGCGAGAATTCGCGAGACTTCCGGCCTGGCACCGGAAGGAGAGCGCCGTCCCACCGCGAGTAGAAGCGGGAAGGAGCGCAAGAGAAGAAGGAGGCGGGCAAATATGGAGAGGGGGAGTGGCTATAGAACAGGCGACCGGAATAACAGGTGAGACCGCAAGGGAAATGGCGAGGGGGGGGTTGGCAATGCGACAATCGGCCGGATCAGAAAAGGGGGGGGGGTGGAACAAGGGAAGAGGGCAAAGGCAGAACCGAGGGATAAAAAATCCCAGGGGACCGGCACAAAGGGAATAAACCAGACAGAAAATTAATAAAACAAAAAACAATAAGCACAGAGTAACACAAGGTCCGATGGACCTAGGGCCATAAATGAGAGGCAAAAAACCCCAGTGGCCTAACAAAAAACCACAGCAATCTCACAGTAATATCTCAAAGCTACACAAGAGAGATAGTGTGCTACTTATCTGATGTGGAGCAGCAAAGAAAGAGGAGGAGCTGTTTAATGCCAGGACTCTTATACTGGGTTGGGGGGGGGGGGGGCTTGTTGCCATGGTTACCCTGTGTGGCAAAGGTTTTTTCTCATTTTTCTGTGCTGCTATAGAAATTTCAGTAAAGAAAGAGAATGCAATAGGAGCCTCCGTGTCATGTAATAAAATCTCTAATTATATGCTTCCAAGCTCTCTATTGGGGTGACGGAAAAAAAAATTACTTTGACCACTTGAAATATACATTGAGACATGTTTAACCTATTTAGATAAAAAAACAATGGTCTTCAAGTCGAGAAATTCACTTTTATAGTCATAAGGGCAATGTATTTTACAGAAACTGTAATTTCCTGTACACTAGAGAAATATTTTATGAATATCACATCCAGAGATAAGATCATTTTACCTAACAGTTTCTATTGCACATGTAATATTTTAAAATGCAGGAAGAAGCAAAATGTGAAGCATCTGACAGGAATAGCTTAATAATGTTGAAAAATGACTTGAAACATCCTTTGTGGATTTCCTGACAGAAATAATAAACACCAGTATTAACAAATATACAGACTTTTATGGGCTACACAGTATATAGCAAACAAATCATCAAATGGACTAGAGCAGAAGAACTTAGACTACAGCCTTGAACATCACACATCATTAAATCATAGTGTTATTCTTGCTCAAGTATGAGTCTGCATATATGGTGGCATGTCAAATACAGCACAGGTAAAGATGGATGTCTGAACTGTTTTAAAACTGTGTCCTATTTTGTATGCTATACAACGTACAGTATACAGGCTCAATGACTGGCACTACTGTAAGGGAAGTATTGATTATTAAACTGTTCAGTATGTGCTGGTTTTAAATGTATACACAGATTTAGTTGCTTCCATAATTTGGGCACTGTTTGTGTGTGTGTGTGTGTGTGTGTATATATACAGTATATATATATATATATATATATATACAGTATATATATTCACTTTTTAGTATATAAATGGTATAAAACTGCCAATAAATTATCATTCCTATAAGATTTAAACTGAAAAAGTCTATCAGTTTACATAAATCATTAGAATCTGTCATGATAACTTTTTTCTCTTTTTTAGGTCAATGAGTGACAAATTTGGAAGAAAGGAATGATGTAAACTGCAAATTGATGCATAGTTATCTACCATTTTGACACTATTTCCACTAGGATCTGTGTAGACTTATATGGTACTAGTATAGCCATATGGTAATATTGATTAATTTTAACATTGCCCTAGCTGTTTCTCCTTATCTATCTTCCATTTTGCCTGCTTGTTCTCTCCTATATTATTGATATTTTGTGACAGATTATTTACATGAATAAAATCAAATATTCTTTTTATAAAAAAATGGAAGGCCGAATGGAAGACAGGTGAACCTCCAAGTTTCGCTGCCCCAATGGAATCGCAGAAGGTCCCTGGAAGAATCCGCTATCGGAACCGTCAGGTAGGCGTCCTTCAAGTCGAGCTTGGCCATCCAATCGTTCAGGAGGAGCATGTCCCGGAGAAGGTGAATGCCCTCCATCTTGAAATGGCGATAGCGGACATAGTGATTCAGGGGACGGAGATTGATCACCGGGCGCATTTGGGCGTCCTTCTTGGCCACCAGAAAGATGGTTATTTTCTCCCAGGCTGTGAGCTCTGCAATGCAATTGGCCAGCACTAGAGCAGAACAAGGGCAGACTCTGCCTACCATAACTTAGTGAGCGGAGATACCGGAGGGCATGGCGGGAGAACGGACCGGCGCCCGGGGATAATAGTAAGTGCAGGGAGATCCCCGGGCGCCGCTCTACATATCTGTATACTTAGTTCATAGTGTAATAATCGGTGAAAGGTCCTCTTTAATGCAGGGAGAAACGTCAGCAGGCACTAGGAACATTGCTAGGAAAGACTTCATTGTGCTAAAAAAACGATTTACAAGTTCAGGGAGAGATATTCAAGGTGTAAGGAAAGGATAGGGAGGGACCATTCCACAGTATTTATGTAGAATAGGGTTCAGTAGAGGAGGTTACAGCCTGGGTAATAGGAACAATCCTATTATACCTTGCTGCACTGACTGAGGATCCAAATTGCCATTATACAGCTTATATAATTCTAGCAAACCATTCTTGTTATTGGGGTGCAAGTGCTGTTTGAAACAGCCATTAACAAGGTTTATTACAAGAAAATATTTCTACATATTATCTGCCCTTATGCCGTTCGGTTATATGTTCTAAAGCTTTTTTTGGCTTGTATTAGTGGGGAAAAAGGCTTATTAGCCATTGTATGGTGAAGTGTGAAAATTACAGCCCTTTTTGGCGTGTATTAGTGGCACAAAAAAAAATATTATTTGTCTTCAACCGTGTAGTTATATGTTCTAAAGCCCTTTTTGTCATGTATTAGTGGCAAAAGAAAAATATATTTGTGTCACACCTTGCCCTGTGAATGTGCAGAGATCTGTCAGACTGGCTGCACATGTATGACTTCTCTGTTTGTTTTGATTTGGGTCTGAGCTGGATCCACCTTCCCTCAGGTGTACTGGGTTTCATTGTTAGTGAGGCTATTTATCCCTCCTTCCCCCAGTGGCCTGTGTGCGTTATAGTTCTTTCCTGGGAGATCTTGATGTGTGGTGGATTGTCTGCTCCAGCTCTGCTCAAGATAAGTTCTCTCCGTTGTTTTCCTTTGTGTGTTTTATCTAGGCCTCTGGGGAGACGCTTGCTTCCTCCTGGTTTGAAGAAGCAGGTTGCCTCTTCCCTTTTTCCCTGCTGCTTAGGGTTTGCCCAGGGTGTTTAGGTTTAGGCACGAGAGCATGTGCATATCCACCATAAGGGTATGCACATGGGCACAGTAGTCTAGGGAAAGCTTTTAGGGATCGCTAGGAGGTGACCCTTTTCTCCCTAGCTTTTGTGCCTAGTAGTTTGTTCTGTTTGTTTTCCAGTGTTTGGTTATTTCCCCGCTTACCTACCCATCGTGACAATTTGCAGTTTAGCGGTGAAGTTATATGTTCTAAAGCCTTTTGTGGAATGTATACTGTAAGTGGAAAAATTAAAAATATATTTGCCATTCAGCGGTGCAATTATATATTCTAAAGTCTTTTGTGGACTGTATAAGTGGAAAAAAGAAATATATATTTTCCGTTCAGCGGTTCAGTTAAATATTCTAAAGCCTTTTGTGTTGTGCATAAGTGGAAAAAAATAAGGGCCTATTTGCCGTTCAGCGGTGCAATTATAAGTTCTATAGCCCTTTTTGTCATGTATTAGTGCAAAAGAAAAATGTATTTCCGTTCATCGGTTCAGTTATAAGTTCTAAAGCATTTTGTGGATAGTGTTGAGCGCGAATATTCAAATTACGAATATTAATCGCGAATATCTCAACTTCGATAATTCGCGAATATTACGAATATACTGCTATATATTCGTTATATCGAATATTTGTCATTTTTTACATCTGAACAAATGATTCCTCCCTGCTTAAAATGCTTGTGGTCAATGATACTAATACTTCAGGGAGATCATGTCAAACTAATCTTATTGATTTTTTTGATTGGGTGACTAAAAAAATAGATGGAGGAGGTGCAGTAGACATCGCTTATCTAGACTTTAGTAAGGCTTTTGATACTGTCCCACATAGAAGGCTTATCAATAAAGTGCAGTCATTGGGCTTGGACTCCCATATTGTTGAATGGATTAGGCAGTGGCTGAGGGACAGGCAACAGAGGGTTGTAGTCAATGGAGTATATTCAGACCAAGGTCTTGTTACCAGTGGGGTACATCAGGGATCTGTTCTGGGACCCATATTGTTTAATATCTTTATCAGCGAAATTGCAGAAGGCCTCAATGGTAAGGTGTGTCTTTTTGCTGATGACACAAAGATTTGTAACAGGGTTGATGTTCCTGGAGGAATACACCAAATGGAAAAGGACTTAGGAAAACTAG
Source organism: Bufo bufo (assembly GCF_905171765.1). Classification (NCBI taxonomy): domain Eukaryota; kingdom Metazoa; phylum Chordata; class Amphibia; order Anura; family Bufonidae; genus Bufo; species Bufo bufo. Next base: position 517,266,845 of record NC_053391.1, on the reverse strand, counting down.
AGGAATGGTCAAAAATCTGGCAACTAAAATTTAATGTTGATAAGTGCAAGATAATGCACCTGGGACGTAAAAACCCAAGAGCAGAATATAAAATCAGTGATACAGTCCTAACCTCAGTATCTGAGGAAAGGGATTTAGGGATCATCATTTCAGAAGACTTAAAGGTAGGCAGACAATGTCACAGAGCAGCAGGAAATGCTAGCAGAATGCTTGGGTGTATAGCAAGAGGAATTACCAGTAGAAAGAGGGAAGTGCTCATGCCGCTCTACAGAGCACTAGTGAGACCTCATTTGGAGTATTGTGCTCAGTACTGGAGACCATATCTCCAGAAGGATATTGATACTTTGGAGAGAGTTCAGAGAAGAGCTACTAAACTGGTACATGGATTGCAGGATAAAACTTACCAGGAAAGATTAAAGGACCTTAACATGTATAGCTTGGAAGAAAGACGAGAAAGAGGGGATATGATAGAGACTTTTAAATACATAAAGGGAATCAACAAGGTAAAAGAGGAAAGAATATTTAAAAGAAGAAAAACTGCTACAAGAGGACATAGTTTAAAATTAGAGGGGCAAAGGTTTAAAAGTAATATCAGGAAGTATTACTTTACTGAGAGAGTAGTGGATGCATGGAATAGCCTTCCTGCAGAAGTGGCAGCTGCAAATACAGTGGAGGAGTTTAAGCATGCATGGGATAGGCATAAGGCCATCCTTCATATAAGATGGTGATGGGGACGCTTGAAGTTAGAGTATACCAACAGGCGCATACATACTGGCCCCCTGCTGCCTGGCAGCACCTGACCTCTGACAGGGCACTGTGATCCACACAATTAACCCCTCAGGTGCCGCACCTGAGGGATTAATTGTGCGGATCACAGCACCCTGTCAGAGGTCGGGTGCCACCGGGCAGCAGTGCACCCCCCCACTATTAAAATCATTTATGGGCAGTGCGCCCTAACCCCCCCTCACCAGTATTACAATCATTGGTGGCCAGTCCGGATCCCCTCCCTCCGTATTAAACATCATTGGTGGCAGTCCCTTCCCCTGTGTTAATCATTGCTGGCAGTGCGCTCTCTATCCCCCCTCCCTCCCCAGTATTAATCATTGCTGGCAGTACGCCCTCAATTCCCCCTCCCTCCCCAGTATTAATCATTGCTGGCAGTGCGCCCTCAATCCCCCCTCCCTCCCCAGTATTAATCATTGCTGGCAGTGCGCCCTCAATCCCCCCTCCCTCCCCAGTATTAATCATTGCTGGCAGTGCGCCCTCAATTCCCATCCCTCCCTCCCCCGTATTAATCATTGCTGGCAGTGCGCCCTCAATCCCCCCTCCCTCTCCAGTATTAATCATTGCTGGCAGTGTGCCCTCAATCCCCCCTCTCCAGTATTAATCATTGCTGGCAGTGCGCCCCCCCCATCATTGGTGGCAGCGTCAGTTCCGATTGGAGTCCCAGAAGTGGAATGCTGGGGCTCTGATCGGTTACTATGGCAACCAGGACGCTACTGAAGTCCTGGCTGCCATGGTCAGTTAGTCAGCATTGTACTTACCTGCGTTGGGGCCGCCGGGCGCTCCTTCTTCTCAAACTCACAGGTCTGTGTGGCGCATTGCTATAAGCATATGCTGCACAGACCTGTGAGTTTGAGAAGAAGGAGCGCCTGTCGGCCCCAGCGCAGGTAAGTACAATGCTGACTAACTGACCATGGCAGCCAGGACTTCAGTAGCGTCCTGGTTGCCATGGTAACCGATCGAAGCCCCAGCATTGCACTGCTGGGACTCTGATCGGCACTGCCGCTGCCACCAATGATGGGGGGGGGGGGTATCGGGCGCACTGCCAGCAATGATTAATACTGGGGAGGGAGGGGGGATTGAGGGCGCACTGCCAGCAATGATTAATACTGGGGAGGGAGGGATTATCAGCGCACTGCCAGCAATTATTAAAACTGGGGAGGGAGGGGGGATTGAGGGCGCACTGCCACCAATGATTGTAATACTGGTGAGGGAGGGGGGATTGAGGGCGCACTGCCAGCAATGATTAATACTGGGGAGGGAGGGGGATTGAGGGCGCACTGCCAGCAATGATTAATACGGGGGGGAGGGATTGTCAGCACACTGCCAGCAATGATGTTTAATACGGAGGGAGGGATCCGCACTGCAACTAATGATTGTAATACTGGTGAGGGGGGGTTAGGGCACACTGCCCATGAATGATTTTAATAGTTGGGGGGTGGGGGGGTGCACTGCTGCCCGGCGGCACCCGACCTCTGACCAGTGGCGGATCCAGGGGGGGGGCAAGGGAGATGAACGCTTCCATTGTGAAAGCGTTCAGCTCCATAGTCATCTGTATCGCCGTCCTCAGGACAGCGATACAGATGGCTGTGCTGCGGCAGGGGAGGGAGAGGCGTGTCCCTTTCCTTTCCTCTGATAGGCTGCCGGCCTAGTGCCTGCAGCCTATCAGAGGCCGGCGCAGGTGGCGCAATGATGTCATGGAGGTAAGTATGTGTTTTTTTTGTGTTTTAAAAAAAAATATATACAATTTATACAATATATACAATTTTACTGGCACATGGGGGCTGTTATTACTGGCACAGGGGGGGGGCTGTTATTACTGGCACAGGGGGGCTGTTATTACTGGCACAGGGGGGGCTGTTATTGCTGGCACAGGGGGGGCTGTTATTGCTGGCACATGGGGGTCTGTTATTACTGGCACATGGGGGTCTGTTATTACTGGCACATGGGGGCTGTTATTGCTGGCACATGGGGGGCTGTTATTACTGGCACATGGGGGCTGTTATTACTGGCCCATGGGGGGCTGTTATTGCTGGCACATGGGGAGCTTTTATTGCTGGCACATGGGGCTGTTATTACTGGCACGGGGGGGCTGTTATTACTGGCACAGGGGGAGGCTGTTATTACTGGCACAGGGGGGGGGCTGTTATTGCTGGCACAGGGGGATGTTATTGCTGGCACAGGTGGGGGGCTGTTATTAATATTGGCACATGGGGGGGCTGTTAATACTGGCACATGATTGGGGGCACTATAGGGGCATCTACTGAGGCCACAAAGAAGGGGTATTTTATATGGGGTGCTCTGTACAGTACAATTTTATACTAGGACACATTATTGTGGGTACTATGGGGAAGGGGGGAGAGGAGTACTATGGGGTCATCTACAGGGGGCACTAAGAAGGGGTATTTTATACTTTCAAATTATGGGGGACACTGAGGGCATATACTGGAGCATTTTATACTGGTACATTATGGGGGGCACTAGAAGGAAGGAGGGTGTGGAGCACTATGGGGGCATTTACTTGGGGCACTATATAGGGGTATTTTATACTGGCACATTATGGGGGCACTATGGGGACATTAGCTCACTTGGGGGCATTACAAGGGGTTATTTTTTGCACTGTCACATTATAAGGAGAATTATTTCTACTGGGGGGGAATTATGGTGGGCTTTATTATTCCCCCATGGTATGACCCCCTAGTAGCAGCACCATCCTCTCCCTGCTCTGCTATTCCTCTGCCCTTTCTCCAAATCCTTATTATGAAATCTTTCTCATTAGGATAAAACACATAAGCTCCACCGAGCCCCCCAGCCAAAGTGTTGAAGTGGTGTCCGAGATCCCCAAGGGCCAAGTCAAGTAATTGTAAGTTTTCATGTGAAATATGTTTGTTATACACATATAGCATACACTGTGTAGTCTGTTCTATAAGCACCATTGTTTTGTGGCGGCGGACAGAAAATAATCTGAAAGTGCCCCTCCCGAGACCAGGCTCTAGATCCGCCACTGCCTCTGCCTCTGACAGGGTTCTGTGATCTGCACAATTAACGCCTCCCCATCACCATGGGAAAGCCTTTGTGTTAGAATATACCATTTGATTTGAGTTTTCACGATCTAACTCAGATCTGATGGTAATATTCTAACCACCAGGCGTTCCCATGGTGACGGGGACGCTTGTGGGAGGAGTATGCCAAAGGGGTTTGAGGACCAAGGGACGTATTTGTCCCATGTTTTTAATTGCCTGTATCGTCTGATTAAGAACTTAAAATACTTTTTTTTTTTTTTGGTCAAAATATAAGTTTTTATCAACAAATGGTTCTAGCTTTTTGCCAGTTATTTCATGAAATGGCTTAGTTACAGCAACTGAAGTGTACGAACTTCAGTTGGCGTAAAAAAAAAATGTTGCTTCTTTTGGCTTTCCATTAAAAGTAACCTAAATAGTCACATTTGTCCCGTGTCATAACTCCTCCCCCAAAAATGACACAAGTGTGGAAATGGTTTTATTTATTGGTTTTATTTATTGTTCAAATACATTCATAAATGGAAAAAAATATAATTATTTTTATATTGATGACGATAATCTTATGGTCCTCAAAGGGTTAACTGTACTGTTTGGAGAAAAAAAATAAAAGACGAATATTCTAAAAAATGTCAAAATGAATATATTCACTATAGTGCTATATATTCGTTTTTTTGAATATTTGTCTTTTTTCAACATCTAAGGTCATGATTCCTCCCTGCTTCTTGCTTGTGGGCCAATGACTCATTGACCACAACCATTTTAAGCAGGGAGGAATCATTTGTTCAGATGGAAAAAATTACGAATATTCTAAAAACGAATATATAGCAGTATATTCTGTAGTGCTATATACTCGTTTTTGACCAACACCTTTTTTCGCATAAAAATTCACATTTTTATGCAAATTTTTTATTACCGATTTTTCACAATAAAATGAATATCTCGAATACGAATATTCGCAAATATATGATGAATATTCTACCATATATTCGCGAAATATCGCAAATTCGAATATTGCCCCTGCCGCTCATCACTATTTGTGGAGAGTATAAGAAGAAAAATGACAATTATTTTTGACGTTCAGCAGTGCAGTTATATGTTGTAAAGCCTTTTGTGTTGTGTATAAGTGGAAATAAACAAGGGCCTATTTGCCGTTCAGCGGTGCAGTTATATGTTCTAAAGCCTTTTGTGGCATGTATAAGTGTAAAAAAGAAAAATATATTTGCCGATCAGCAGTGCAGTTATATGTTGTAAAGCCTTTTGTGTCGTGTATAATTGGAAATAAATAAGGGCCTATTTGCAGTTTGGCGGTGCAGTTATATGTTCTAAAGTCCTTTTGTGGAGTGTATAAGTGGAAAAAAGAAAAATATATTTGCCGTTCAGCGGTGCAGTTATTTTTTCTAAATAGGTTTAAGCGAACCCAAACTGTAAAGTTCGGGTTCGTACCGAACTTTAGGATTTTTGGACCCCGAACCCGAACATTTCAGTAAAAGTTTGGGTTCGGTGTTCGGCGATTTCTTAGCGCTTTTTGAAAGGCTGCAGAGCAGCCAATCAACAAGCATTTAACTGTCTGACCTTGGAAGCCATCACAGCCATGCCTACTGATGGCATGGCTGTGATTGGCCAGTGCAGCATGTGACCCAGCCTCTATATAGGTTGTGTCACATAGCGCTGCTCATCACTCTGCTGTTAGTAGTGTAGGGAGAGGATGCTGCTGGTGATTTCAGAGAGAGAATAGGACAGAATCTGGGATCAGAACTCGAATCTAACTCAGCGATCTACATACATTTAGTTGTGTGGGTGCAGTGCACAATTTTTTTACCCTGCCCTGAGCCCAGTGACAGAAAAAAATAACTTTTATCCGTCTGTTAGTTAGGTGGGCAGCGGTGGCAGCCATTTTATGCAAGCTCAGTGCACCAGAACTGCATCTGAGCTTTTGTGACATTCAAATCCAAGCTTGAAATACTGCACTAATAATCTGGTTTTAAAAAAAATCACCCTTTTTTGGTAATATACAACATCTGGTGCATTTGCAGGATTAGTCAGTGTGCAATTTAAGCTAGAAATAAAGCCATAATTTTCTGGGTTTTTAAAAACACAATTTTTTGGCAAAATACACAATTTTTCTGCCCTTGCAGCATCAGCATGTGTGAAATATAAGGGCTATATACAGCTTTCATATTCTGTCAGTAAAAAAAAAAAACTTTTTTGGCAATATCCAACATCTGGATTAGTCAGTGTCCAATTTAAGCTAGAAATACAGCCATCATTTTCTGGTGTTTTTAAAAACAACCTTTTTTGGCAAAATACACAATTTTACAGCCCTCTCAGCATCAGCACGTGTGAAATTCAAGGGTTATATACAGCTTTCATATTCAGTTAGTAAAAAACCACACTTTTTTGGCAATATCCATCATCTGGATTAGTCAGTGTGCAATTTAAGCTAGAAATACAGCCATAATTTTCTGGGTTTTTAAAAACACACTTATTTGCTAAAATTTTACAGCCCTTGCAGCATCAGCACGTGTGAAATTCAAGGGTTATATACTGCTGTCATATTCAGTTATTAAACAAACACCCATTTTGGGCAAAAAAGTTTATTTTGCAGCCTTTGCTGCATATGTCATTGTGAGATACACCCTTTACATACTGTGGTTCTATTCAGTTATTTGAAATACAGCCATTTTGGTCAAACAAATTTAATTGCAGCCTAGTCTGGATCAGTCGGTGTGAGATACACCATTTAGATACTGTGGTTATATTCTTCTATTAATAAAACACAGAATTACACCATTTTTCTGCCCTTGCAGCATCAGCACGTGTGCATTTCAAGGGTTATATACTGCTGTCATATTCTGTTATTAAACAAGCACCCAGTTTGGGCAAAAAACTTAAATTGCGACCTAGTCTGGATCTGTACGTGTGAGATACACCGTTTACATACTGTGGTTCTATTCAGTTATTTGAAATACAGCCATTTTGGGCAAAAAACATTAACAGCGGCCTAGTCTGTATCAGGACGTGTGAGATACACCCTTTACATACTGTGGTTATATTCAGTTATTGGAAATGCAGCCATTTTGGGCAAACAAATTTAATTGCGGCCTAGTCTGGATCAGTCGGTGTGAGATACAACATTTAGATACTGTGATTATATTCTTCTATTAATAAAACATCCTTTGTGGGCAAATAACACAATTTTTCTGCCCTTGCAGCATCAGCACGTGTAAAATTCAAGGGTTATATACTGCTGTCATATTCAGTTATTAAACAAACACCCATTTTGGGCAAAAAAGTTTATTTTGCAGCCTTTGCTGCATATGTCATTGTGAGATACACACTTTAGATACTGTGGTTCTATTCAGTTATTTGAAAAACACCCAATTTGGGCAATAATCTTTAATTGTGGCCTAGTCTGGATCAGGGCGTGTGAGATACACCCTTTAGATACTGTGGTTGTATTCAGTTATTAATAAAACACCTATTTTGGGCAAAAAACTTTAATTGCGGACTAGCCTACATCTGTACGTGTGAGATCCAACCCATTTTGGGCACAAATCTTTAATTGCGGCCTAGTCTGGATCAGGGAATGTGAGATACACCCTTTACATACTGTGGTTCTATTCAATAATTTGAAAAACAGCCATTTTTGGCCCAAAACTTTAATTGCGGCCTAGCCTGGATCAGGGCGTGTGAGATACACCCTTTAGATAATGTGGTTATATTCAGTTATTGGAAAAACACCCATTTTGGGCACAAATCTTTAATTGCGGCCTAATAACTGAATAGAACCACAGTATGTAAAGGGTGTATCTCACACGCCCTTGAGATACACCCTTTACATACTGTGGTTCTATTCAGTTATTAATCAAACACCTATTTTGGGCAAAAAAACTTTAATTGCGGACTAGTCTACATCTGTACGTGTGAGATCCAACCTTTATATACTGTCGTTCTATTTTGCTATAAATTAAACACCTATTTAGGACAAGATAGTAAATTTGAGAAATATGAGGAGAGCGTCAAATAAAGGGACGTGGCCCAGGTCGTGGTGCTGCTGGTGGAGCTCCTGTTGCAGGGAGAGGATGTGGTCGATCTGTTCCAGGTGTGAGTAGGCGACAGAACCTGCAGCGGTATTTGGTCGGGCCTAATGCGGCTCTACGGATGGTGAGGCCCGAACATGTACAGGCGATAGTAGATTGGGTTGCTGACAGTGCCTCCAGTTCCTTCACATTGTCTCCCACCCAGTCTCCTTCTGAAAGATCAGAGTTGGCACCTGCTGCTGATGTCCATCAGTCTTTCACCTCACCCCCTTGCAAGTCATGCAGCAGTCTCTTCTGCTTTTTGATGACTCTGTTAGCAGGGTATCCCAGGGCCATACACTTATCCCTGCCCCAGAAGTGGAAAAGATTGAGTGCACCGATGCCCAACCACTTATGTTTCAAGATAAGTACATGGGAGGACCATCACAGCACATCTCGGATGATGCCGAAACACAGGTGCCAACTACTGAGGCTTTCGGAAGTGTGCAGACCGACAAGGAGGGCAGGGGTGAAGACTGGGTGGAAGATGATGTAGAGGACGATGAGGTCCTTGACCCCACATGGAACCAAGGTCATGCGAGTGACCTATGTAGTTCGGAGGAAGAGGCGGTGGTCGCACAGAGCCACCAGCACAGCAGAAAATAGAGCAGGGTGCAAAAGTGGAGCGGTCGTCCCCTAGACAGTACACCTGCTACTGCCCACAGCAGCAAGGGAATGAGCACACCAAAGCCAGCTCCAAGGAGTTCCCTGGCATGGCAGTTCTTCAGACAATGTGCTGATGACAAGACACGAGTGGTTTGCACGCTGTGCAATCAGAGCCTGAAGCGAGGCATAAACGTTCTCAACCTGAGCACAACCTGCATGACCAGGCATTTAAGTGCTAAGCACGAGCTGCAGTGGAGTAGACACCTTAGAAACCAAGAAAAGTCTCTGGCTCCTCCTGCTTCCTCTTCTGCTGCAGTCTCGGCCTCTTCATCCACCTCTGGAGCAACAGTGCCACCTGGCACCCCGCAAACAGAGGATCTGCCAGCAACACCACCACCTGGGTCACCAAGCATCTCCACAATGTCCCACAGAAGCATTCAGCTCTCCATCTCCCAAACACTGGAGAGAAAGAGGAAGTACCCCCCTACCCACCTGCAATCCCTAGCCCTGAATGCCAGCATTTCTAAATTACTGGCCTTTGAAATGCTGTCATTCCGTCTTGTGGAGACAGATAGTTTTAAAGGCCTTATGTCGGTGGCTGTCCCACAGTACATTGTGTCCAGCCGCCACTACTTTTTCAGGCGAGCCATCCCTTCCCTGCACAACTAAGTGGGGGACAAAATCAGGTGTGCACTGCGCAACGCCATCTGTGGCAAGGTACCCCTGACTACGGAAACGTGGACCAGTGAGCACGGTCAGTGACGTTATATCTCCATAACAGAACACTTGGTAAATGCAGTGGCGGCTGGGCCTGAGGCGGATAGCAGTTTGGCGCATGTCCTTCCACCACCGAGGATTTCAGGGCGCTTCAGTTTGCCTCCTGTTGCTTCCTCCTCCTACTCTGCTTCCTCATCCGGTCAGCGTCACACCTTCACCACCAACTTCAGCACAGCCTGGGGTAAACGACAGCAGGCAGTTTTTAAACTTTTCTGTTTGGGGGACAAACCCCACACCGAGCATGAGCTATGGACGGGCCTTGAACAACAGACCGATGAGTGGTTGGTGCCAGTGAGCCTCAAGCCCAGCCTGGTGGTGTGTGGTAGTGGGCGAAATCTCGTAGCAGCTCTGGGACTAGCCGGTTTGACACATGTGCTGAATTTGGTGGTGCAGAGATTCCTTAAAAATTACCCCGAGGGGGGAGTGTCCGGATGCTGACTGAGATGGCCGCCTGAAAGACCAGCTCCTGCCCGCACCGCAGTTTACTGGCCAGCGACTCCTCTGTTCCGGCTCATATGGGGAAAAAAAGTGGCTCTCAAGAAGACCCCTCTCTCTCTACGATCCCCCTCACCCGCCAGGACCCTTGAACAGTGCTGGGATCGCGCTTCGGGTCCAGCGCTTCCACCGTGCAGCACCAAGGCACAGAGGGCCTCCCGCCATTCCTCCCTCTCCCCGCCTGATTCCTGCGCTCTGAGCAGGGAGAGGGATCCAGCGCTACATACCCCTGCTGGTGCTCTCCAAGGGATTGAATTACCGCTGGCGGTGTCCTCGCACGGATGCTCTGAGCTGGGGCTCTCACCGACTGCCCTGGATTTTTGGCCGGCTGCTGCTGGAAGGAGGGATCCCACCATGATGGCTCCTGGACTCACCTCTCAGGGGGCGGCATCACGTAAAGGTACTGCGGCTCCTGTTAGGGGATGAGATATTACCCCAGGGGACCCTGCATCTAACCTTCCTAGGACCCCCTTGCATGAGCCCTGGCAAAATAAGCAGTCCCCAGCCCCACTATTGCTGGATCAAGGGGACAGCAGCTCTCCTCTCCCTTCTGACATCTGGGCCAGATCTCCAAGCCCTCCTTCACTTGCTGTTATGGACCCTCACCCCTGTCTGAACCTCCACAGCCCTGGGCGAGCTATTTTAGCCGTCTTCCTACAAAAGAGGACTTTCAGGTTCTTATCTCTGAAGCTACAGAAGCCTGTAGAGCTGAAATTGCGGCAGTTCGCACTGATATTAAACATGTGGTGGACCGGGTTGACTCCCTGGAAAATGCCCATGATGACACCAGGCAATATATATCCACTCTTCATGAATCCATTTCTGCCCAAACGGCAGTTCTCAGGGGCATGGGGCGGCATTTAGAGGACTTGGATAACCGAGGCCGCCGGAATAATATCCGGGTACGGGGCCTTCCGGAGGCTACCGGAGACGAGGATCTCTTTGCTACACTGGAAGCCTTTTTTTTTTTTTTTTGGGGGGGGGGGTTTGTAAATTTCTATTTATATATACTTTATTTTCAAAATATATATCCATGACACTGTCACTTGCAGATACAAACTTATCCAATTATTCAAAAGACAGTACAAATAACAGTCAGAAATAACATTCGGAATTGGAACGCGTAGCGGTATCTATATGTCTGAGTGAAAATCTACGATGCACATTTATCACAATGGTCTCTTAATGACAATCTCCTATTCAGAGCATTTTGGGCCTGTAGATTAACTCATCTATTGGTAATTGTGGTAAACAGGACCACAAAAATTAACTGGGGGTGAAGGGGAAGTGAGAAGGGGGGGGAATGGAGGAGAAGGGATGGAGGGGAAAGGGGGGGGGAGGGGTGGTATATTCTAAACCTCCTTGAATTTCCAGAAAGCTAGTATCTAAACTTCCATAAGCTTTAAATTGGTTAGGCCATTTTGACTAACAGTTATTTTACAGGTAACCATATTGTCACATTCTCAACTACGCCCTATCCAACTGCTTTCACCAGATCCCAAAATTTCCATATCTTGAGGAACCTATCATGTCTCCTATTTATCCAACTAGTCATCTCTTCAAAATTGTAGATTTGGTCAACCTTGGCTTTCCATTCTTGAATTGTGGGAGGTTTTGTGTCCAGCCATTGTAGTGGTATGAGTGATTTAGCTATTGCTAATAAATGTGTTAAGTTTTTCTTTGAAGGAGTGTAAAGGGAGGAGGATTTTGAGAGGACTATCATCTCGATGGTTATTTCAAAGTCAGGTAGTGCTATCTTTTTAACTGCCTTATTTACTTCTTCCCAGTATTTTCTAATCTGGGGACATGACCACCAGATATGTGATAAAGATTCTTCTCCTCCTTCACATCTCCAGCACCGCCGGGAATTAGAAAGACCTCTCTTGAACAAGAACTCAGGCGTTCTATATCACCTTTTAAGTAATTTAAAATGGTTCTCTTGCATACGTACACATTGTGTGAATCCGTGTGCTGTTGCTAATATTTGTTTAGTTTCCTGTTCTGAGAGTACGATATCTAGTTCTTTCTCCCATGCCAATAGGTATGGCGGTTTTGTGATCTCACCCTGACCTCCCAGCACCAGAGAGACTCCAGACACTCCTCTTTGTTTCACCTGGGTTGTTTCAAGTAATGACTCAAAGTCTGTAAGAGGCCTCAGAAACCTGTATTTCCCTGCTGCTCTCCTGCACACAGCTTTTACATGTGAGTCTGCTAGAAAAAAGATTGGGGACCTTTTAGTTGATTCTGTAATCATTTCTTTTAAATAATGTTCTCTGTCTCTCATAAAGTCACCCACTTTGATCTGTGATAAGGAAGACCACAATTCTAGGAATATTTTTATTGGTAATTCTAAGAGATCCGGAAGGAGATTCGTTGGCATCATTGGGGATGGCGTAGGAGCTAAAGAGCTCCTTTCAGAGCACCACATCTCATATACCCCTTTAAATAAAGGGTCTATGTTGTCTATTGTATCTGTTTTTTTATTCAGGAGCCAGAGGTATTTTTGCAAGAGATCCCCTACACTATATTCACACAATTCTTTAACATCCTTCTGTCTTTTTGGGTCTGCTAGTTCTAGCCATCTATTAAGCTGTATCGATTTATAGTATGCGCCTACATCTGGTAATCCGAGGCCTCCCCTCTCTCTGCTTTTTACTAGGACTTTATGTGATATGCGAGACCTCTTCCCCGACCATAGGAAACTGGAGAACGATTGTTTCAGTTCTAAAATAAATCGCCGGGGGATATGAATGGGAACCATCTGCATGGTGTATAAAATCTTAGGCATTACGTAGGCCTTCAAAACGTTCTTCCTACCCATCCATGTCAAGAAAGGTATATTATATTTTTGGAGCAATTGCTTGATTTCCTCCTTTAGTGGCAGAAAAGTATATTTAAATAGATCATCTAAATTCTGTGGGATTTTGATTCCCAGGTATTTTATAGGTCCTTTTGACCAACAGAAGGGGGATGTTTTTTTAAGTTGTAGGGCTACATCTTCAGGAAGTGTTATGTTGAGAATCTCCAACTTTGTATTGTTCACCTTGAAGTCTGAGAGTTTGCCATATTCCTCTAGTTTTCTTTCTAGGCTGCTCAGTCCTACTTTTGGATTTGTTACAAGGAATAAGAGGTCATCGGCAAATGCTGTGCATTTAAGTTCTCTCTCTCCAAACCTGATCCCTGTGATGTTCGGGTCCTGTCTGATCGCTTGTAGCAGCGTTTCGGCTACTAGAATAAATAGTGAGGGGGAGAGAGGGCAGCCCTGTCTGGTGCCATTTGTGATATCGAATGTCGGTGAGAGTGTGCCATTAACTCTCAACCTAGCATTTGGTTGTTCGTATAGAGTGAAGATAGCATTAATAAAAACCTCAGGAAGGGCAAATTTACTGAGGGTTGCTCTCATGTACTTCCAATTTACTCTGTCAAATGCCTTTTCGGCATATATTCCTAGTAATACTAGTGGCAGCTTTTTCGTCCATGCTATATGAATGGCATGAAATACTCGATGAGAGTTGTCTCTCCCCTCTCTCCCCCTCACAAACCCTGCCTGTTCAGGTCCTATCAAGTCCGGGAGAAAACCGCTTAGACGAGTAGCCAGTATTTTTGCCCATATTTTAAGATCAAGGTTTAGTAAAGAGATGGGCCTGTAGCTGCCACAATGTTCTGGGTCTTTACCCTCTTTATGGATCAGAGTGACGAAGCATTCCTGTGTTTGTCTCGTCAACTGTTCTCCTTGTATAAGTGCATTGCAAACCTCTGTGAACTTGGGAATAAGTATGTCTTCAAACTTTTTATAATAGGCCAGGGTCAACCCATCTGGGCCAGGGCATTTTCCCGGAGGGAAGCTGTTTATTATTTGTTTAATCTCATCAGGTGAGATTGGGCTTATTAGGTAGGAGGCTCCCTCAGGTGAGAGGGAAGGGAGATTTAGAGAACTCAGGAATTTGGTAATGTTCTCGTCTCATTTTTGAGTCATCTTTGCTTTCATTTTTATTGAGATTGTATAACGCTGCATAAAATTCTTGGAAAGCTTTTGCTGTAGTCGGGGTATCTGCTAGGGTGTTTCCCTTTGCGTTCTTTATTTTGGGTATATGTGTGACCTGTTTGGTTTTTTTGAGTAGTGATGTCATCATTTTTTTCCCCTTTGTTACCACGTACGTATATTTTGTGTTGAAAATATAATAACTGTTTTGAGTTTTTTTGGGCAAGAAGGTTTTGTAATTTAATTTGAAGATTCTTCAGGTCTTCCTGGAAGGCCCTACTTTCAGATTGCTTATTTAGTTTCTCTAGTGTTGCTAATTGGGCAAGAAGTGAGTCTACCTCTTTTTGTTGGTCTTTTTTAACCTTTGTGCCTAACGCTATGAAAATCCCTCTAGTGTACGCTTTGTGCGTTTCCCAGATAACTGTGCTTTTGCTGTGTGCAGGAGAGTTGACAGCGAAAAAGGTCTCCAAATGTGATCTGACCTGTTTCAGGTTTTGCTCGTTGTTCAAGAGTGATTCATTTAGTCTCCAATTCCAGTCTCTCCTGGGGAGGGAGGCCAGGGTGAAGTTCGCCATGTAGGGGGCATGATCAGAGATCGTGATGTTTCCTATCTCGGCGGTACTAAAGAGAGGCAAAAGAGAGGCAGAGGTTAGTAAGTAGTCCAGTCTTTGATAGGACTTATGTGGGTTGGAGTAGAAGGAAAAATCCTTGACTGTGAGGTTAAGACATGTCCATAAGTCCACTAATTGTAGTTCATGTAGCTTTTTATGGAGCTTCCTTATATGTTTTTGCGAGATGTGAGTTTTCGCTGTGGACGAATCTATCAGGGGGTTAAGGGTCAAGTTAAGATCAGCTCCCAGGATTATGTGGCCCTCTGCAAAAATTTTAATTGTTTTAAAGCTTTTTATTAACCAGGTGTCACAACTAGACAGCTGAGAAGCTCTGACAGGAGCTTTCCAGATCCTCCTCCTTGAGTTTCTTTGTTTTGGTTAAGTTCCTCATCTTGTTAGTCTATCTCAGCTGTCATGCAGTTGGACTGATTGCTTCCCTTTAAGTTCCTCCCCATGATGCATTAGGTTGCGGCTTATACAACTTCCTGGAGTGTGTGTGCATGCTGTTTCTATTCCCCAGTCCTCTGCAAGATAAGTGCTGTTCCTTTATTTGTGATTTTCTGTCTGCTGGATTTTCAGGTGACCCTGACTCCCTCCGTGTCTTGTGTAGGGAGCCGGTGGTCGTGTCCCCTCACTATTGTAGGGTCTTCTGGTATTAGATAGCCGAGGTACGTGGATATGCGCCCATCCACCTTTGGGGTGTTCGCATAGGCTGAGCAATTAGGGAGAGTGGCAGGTCTCATGTAGGGGTCTCCCTTTTGTTCCTTAGTTGTGGATCCAGTGAGTCATTAATTGTATTGCATTGTCTTGTTTCCTGTACACCATCCGTGACACCAGGGGA
Organism: Bufo bufo; assembly: GCF_905171765.1. Lineage (NCBI taxonomy): Eukaryota > Metazoa > Chordata > Amphibia > Anura > Bufonidae > Bufo > Bufo bufo. The sequence continues at coordinate 517,251,651 of NC_053391.1, read as the reverse complement.
CTGTGGCTGTATTAGGGGCATATAAGTTCACAAAAGTGAATCTGCGAATGCCTATGTCTCCCTTTAATAGCAGCATTCTGCCTTCTGCATCCGTAAGTTGTTGCTTGATTGTGAATGGAATGGTATGAATGGCAATCGAGACACCTTTGGAGACAGAAGTAGGATGCATGCTATGAAACCATTGTTTGTATGGATGAGTCTGTAGTTTTGGTATTTTATTTTGGCTCAAAATGTGTTTCTTGGAGAAATATAATGTGGGACTGGAGTTTTCTAAGCGTGAGCATTAATTGGCTGCGTTTGGAAGGTGAGTTTAACCCTTTGACATTAAACGTTGTGATTTTTAAATCACTCATAATTGACTTCTGCAATCAGATTGTCAATAAGAGTTGTGGTAGTCTGCTTAGAGGTTCTCCTCTGGTATGTCTGAATCTTCAGGTGCTTAGAGGGATCAGACTGGGTGTGGGGGGTTAGGAATTAGGGATTAGGGAACGTTAACAAATACAGAACTTTTAATAGTAGGTCAACTGTATATTCAACCTCTATAGACACAGCCGTGTCTATTTTAAGAAAGAACAAGAACCCCTATAGGTACTAGTTGTTACAGGGAGGTCTCGTCAGTGGACAACTGATTCCCTGATGTGTCTACTGCTCAGGCAAGGGCTTTATCCCATACGTAAGCCTCAGATATACTAGTACTAACAACAACAATTATTATTATTATTGTTGTTGGGGGGGGGGTAGATAGGGGTTTTTACTTTACTTAAGCCTTTCAGCCAACCTCAGGCTGAAAGCCAGAACTATGAACCAGCATTATGTATTCACCCAAAACATTCAAGAACATTTCTGAGATAAAAACAACAATAAGGTCACATAACTTTGCAATCATGTCTTCCTAGCTTCTTGAGTGTCTCTCCGTCTCAGGCAAAAGAACATTCTGAAAAGGACAATCTAACTTGATCTATAGCTAGAAGACATGACTTCGGTATAGATATAGGACTGATATGTTTTACTAAGCTAATTTTAGTCTTCTCACTAGAAATAGTACTTTGAGAGCATGAGAAAATTACCCTTTTTTTTTTTTCCCATATCTCTCTGTACATTGGTGTCGTATCCTAGAGAAGAAGAACTGGGTTAATGTATTATATTGTAACATTAGAACTCAGGCCCATTACACTGTCTTCCCTCCTATTCAGGTTAGTGGGAAGCGGCCCAATCTAGAACGGTCTCACTTAAGTGAAAGAACTAAGAATTGTCTGTTTCTTCAGGGAATCACGGTGGAGGAGTAGATGATCTGCTAATGCTTCTCATTGCTTTGCCCGCTCTGCTCATGGATACCTTCTTCCAGGGTTCAATTGCTGGTAGGCTTGGAAATGATGATGGGTGCACGACAGGCATCCATGTTGGAATTTTAACAGGTTGAAGTCCCAGAACTGACCACGCTTTATGTAAGTCCTCCGGTGTGAGGATTATTATTCTCTTCCCATTTTTAAGAATCGAAAGACCGAAGGGGTACATCCAGGTGTACGGTATCTTTTGGTTCCGCAGCTTGTCTAGCAGGGGCTTCAAGATGCGTCTTTTTGCCAGTGTGGACGGCGCTATGTCTTGAAAGAAGGTTATTTCTGCTCCTTCATACTCTATGTGGTCTTTTTCTGTCGCTGCGGCTAGTATGCGGGATGTGTCGACATATGATAAAATACCACAGATAACGTCTCTAGGCCTCTCTTAGGGCTTTGGAGCCAGCTTTAGGGCCCTATTGATACGTTCTATTATGATGGACGAGGCTGCGTCCTGGCCAACTAGATCTGTAAATATCTCCATTGCCACCTTGCGCAGCGATTCATTCGCCCAGGATTCTGGTAAACCCTTTATGCACACATTACGCCTCCTACTACGATTTTCTTGGTCCTCGATTAACCCTGACCCTGTTTAACTCTGCTGTGTGAATCTCTACATGCTCCGCCATTCCCGCAGAGTGCGCCACTACTTCTAGTGCCGTTGTTTCAAGGGCCTCTACTCTGTGGCCTATTTGCTTTAGCTCCGTTTTTATATCGGACAGCTCAGTAAGGACGGGCTTAATAGCTCTTTCAAGGGCTTGGCTTAATACCTTAGTAAGGAAGGCTTTAGAGACAGGAGATGCGTCTTGGGTCTCTGTATCTTCCTCTCTTACGCTGTCCGCCTCCGATTCCTCTTCCTCTTCAGCCCGCGCTGCAGCCGCCGCCATCTTAGCGCTTAAGCCCGGTGAGAATTTCTGCATTTCTTGCTGCCCTTTATGCGATCTTGGGGTGTCTGAGGTGTCTATACCCCTATCTCTGCCATATTTAATTTTTGGTCGGGTGTTGCTTCTTTTCTGGCTTTCAAATGCCTAAGTGTGGAGGAGCTGAAACTTCACGCTGCCACCCACCTCGACGTCCAGGCTCGGCCCCCAACTGGAAGCCATTTTTAACATGATCCTGGGACAACCACTCTCGCATAAGATCAAGTTGGGTAGAGCTCATAGAGCACTCAAGCCTAAGGACTCTGCTGCACGTTCTAGGGACGTAATTTGTTGTGTCCACGACTTCACCCTTAAAGAAGCCATCATGCTAAGGCGAGATCTCTATGCAACTTTGACTTTGATGGCTCTCCGGTTCAATTGTTTCCTGACCGGTACCGCCAGATTGCCTACCGCTGGGGATTCCCCTTTGCCCTTACGGTCCGTCATCAAGGAAGAACAGAGACTCTCCGTTCTTTCTCGGATCTTCGCCCTTTTTGCGAATCACTTGGAATTCCTATGCCGACATGTCGGATTGGGAGTTTGAGTCTCCAGCGCTTCCGCCACCACGCATTTGGTCTCCTGTAACCACGAAAAGAAGGCCTGGTCCAAGTGCATCCTCTTCTCCGCGGTCTCCTCCATCATCAGGGCATCGTCCATCTGCCTGACTGCCAATGGATTGGAGGACTTGGTCGTCTGGAACTTGCCCTTAATCCTTCACACCCTCAGAATCAATGGTCTCTGATTGGCCCTCATATTGGTCGTTTATTACCTCTGTTAAGCCAGTTATTGCTTTCTTGTTGCTACATTATGGTGCGGGCTCTCTGAAGGGCCCACCTTGTTGTTACTTGTTTTCTTTTCTCTCAGATAATTGTAGTTGGCTCCTTGGCCAGCATCAATTTGTTGGTCTCCGACACTTACACCCCCAAAGGGGCTTCTTATTTGCCCCTAGCAGGGATTATATCCATGGGAATAGTTGTTTGCTGCTATCTGTTTGTCTGTCTTTGTGTTGTCTCGTCCTGTCTCTCCCCCCCCTCTTGTGTTCTTTCTCCTGTTGTAGGTGCCTGAACTTCCTTGCCTGTGCCTTTGATCCGTTGTCCAACTAGTGCGAAGCCACTGGCGTATACGGACTCCCTCGGTGAGCTGTACTCTGCATATATTATATATCATCACATACTCACATGATGCAGTGAATAACCTTCAATGTCAAGGGGCTCAACTCCAACGCCAAGAGGAAACTCTTGCTTTTGGAACTGAAATCCCTTAAAGCGGACATTGTGTTCTTACAAGAAACACATTTTGATGGCAACTCCTCCTTCCGTTTTGCCTCTCACCTGTATCCTACCGCTTATTTGCCTACTCATAGCCGTCAGAGGGCGGGGGTTGCCATCTTAGTGTCTGCACGATGTCCCCTCAGGATTGAATCCTCAATTATAGACCCACAGGGGCGTTATATTATTCTCCGTGGCCGTTTATCAGATAAACCCATCACCTTATGTAACATTTATGCCCCAAACACTTCTCAGATCCGCTTTCTCGGCGGAATCTTCTGCAAGGTTTTTGTTGAGGGAGTGGACTCTTCGGAGTCCCTGGTCCTCCTAGGTGGGGACTTTAATGCAGTGTTCTCTGAATCGATGGATCGCCTGGCCCTCCCGGGCAGACCAATACATTCGACACAGCAGCGCTTAGCCACGGACTTTTGTAAATTGGTGCGGAAATACTCCCTGTATGACCTCTGGTGTCTCACTTATCCCACTGATAGCTCCTTCTCCTTTTACTCTGCCCCACATGGTTCACACACCCGTATTGATTACCTCTTTGGTACCATATCGACCCTTAGAATATTGGAAGGAGCAGACATAGGTCGAATCACCTGTTCAGAACATGCTCCTGTACTAGTGGACATTAGTAGTTAGTCGGGCCATGTTCGCCATTGCCACTGGGGACTTAATGACTCCCTCTTGAAGCAGCCTATCATTAGGGAGGAACTCCGCGAACAGGTTAAACAAAAAAAAAAATTGTCAGTTATACAAACCGGATTTCAAAAAAGTTGGGACACTATACAAATCGTGAATAAAAACTGAATGCAATGATGTGGAGTGTCCAACTTGTAATATTTTATTCAGAATAGAACATAAATCACGGAACAAGAGTTTAAACTGAGAAAATTTACCATTTTAAGGGAAAAATATGTTGAATCAGAATTTCATGGTGTCAACAAATCTCCAAAAAGTTGGGACAAGGCCATTTTCACCACTGTGTGGCATCTCCCCTTCTTCTTACAACACTCAACAGACGTCTGGGGACCGAGGAGACCAGTTTCTCAAGTTTAGAAATAGGAATGCTCTCCCATTCTTGTCTAATACAGGCCTCTAACTGTTCAGTCGTCTTGGGCCTTCTTTGTTGCACCTTCCTCTTTATGATGCGCCAAATGTTCTCTATAGGTGAAAGATCTGGACTGCAGACTGGCCATTTCAGTACCCGGATCCTTCTCCTACGCAGCCATGATGTTGTGATTGATGCAGAATGTGGTCTGGCATTATCTTGTTGAAAAATGCAGGGTCCCTGAAAGAGATGACGTCTGGATGGGAGCATATGTTGTTCTAGAACCTGAATATATTTTTCTGCATTGATGGTGCCTTTCCAGACATGCAAGCTGCCCATGCCACACGCACTCATGCAACCCCATACCATCAGAGATACAGGCTTCTGAACTGAGCGTTGATAACAACTTGGGTTGTCCTTGTCCTCTTTGGTCCGGATGACATGGCGTCCCAGATTTCCAAAAAGAACTTTGAATCGTGACTCGTCTGACCACAGAACAGTCTTCCATTTTGCCACACTCCATTTTAAATGATCCCTGGCCCAGTGAAAACGCCTGAGCTTGTGGATCTTGCTTAGAAATGGCTTCTTCTTTGCACTGTAGAGTTTCAGCTGGCAACGGCGGATGGCACGGTGGATTGTGTTCACTGACAATGGTTTTTGGAAGTATTCCTGAGCCCGTTCTGTGATTTCCTTTACAGTAGCATTCCTGTTTGTCGTGCAGTGTCGTTTAAGGGCCCGGAGATCACGGGCATCCAGTATGGTTTTGCGGCCTTGACCCTTAAGCACAGAGATTGTTCCAGATTCTCTGAATCTTCGGATGATGTTATGCACAGTTGATGATGATAGATGCAAAGTCTTTGCAATTTTTCGCTGGGTAACACCTTTCTGATATTGCTCCACTATCTTTCTGCGCAACATTGTGGGAATTGGTGATCCTCTACCCATCTTGGCTTCTGAGAGACACTGCCACTCTGAGAAGCTCTTTTTATACCCAATCATGTTGCCAATTGACCTAATTAGTGTTAATTAGTCTTCCAGCTCTTCGTTATGCTCAAATGTACTTTTTCCAGCCTCTTATTGCTACTTGTCCCAACTTTTTTGGGATTTGTTGACACCGTGAACATTGGAATCAGCGTATTTTTCCTTTAAAATGATACATTTACTCGGATTAAACGTTTGATCTGTCATCTACGTTCTATTACAAATAAAATATTGACATTTGCCATCTCCACATCATTGCATTCAGTTTTTATTCACAATTTGTTTAGTGTCCCAACTTTTTTGGAATCCGGTTTGTATATTCTGGTGAAATTCACCAATTTTTGGGTGTGATGTACCACTCCTATACCTAGTAGACCGGAAAAAAACATTATAATTTGTCAGTTAAATTTTTTGGTGAAATTCACCAATTTTTGGGTGTAATATACACCTCTTCTACCTAGTTGACAGCTTAATAAATTTCAATAATTTTTCTGTTACATTCTTGGGAATAAAATTTTATAAATGATTAAGTAATTAATGCGCACCACATCCTTTCATTCAATGCTTAAACTTTGAAAAGTTGTCACACTTTTATGCTTTAATAATTTCTCCTATATTTCAACTCGAATTTTAAATTTTAAAAAATGAATCCTCCCTTGGATGTGGTCTCTCTTTCTCACGCTTTCTCACTGGCCTGGAACACTGATTCCCCGCCACCCGTGATCACGATGGTAGGCGCATAAAAGAACATCAAAAATTGATAGAGCAGATATCAAATTGGATCGTGAACATCACGGGGACTTTTTCATCGCCAGAAATGGGTTAATGTCATCCACCAATGGAACAGATTATTTTAAAAAATTTCGGTCCCTGTCACCTATGCAGAGCAGGGGTTAATTCACGGCAAAAATTGTAAAATGTCAACCCAAGAATGTAATAGTGAAATTTATTAACCTGTCTACTAGGTAGAGCAGGGGTCTATAACAGCCAAAAATTGTTGAATGTCACCCGAAAATGTAACAGACAATTTATTGATTTTTTGTTACCTGTCTACTAGGTATAGCAGTAGTATATCACACCCAAAAATTGGTGAATTTCACCCAAAAATGTAACAGACAAATTTGTGATTTTTTTTTTACCTGTCTACTAGGTAGAGCAGTGGTATATCACACCCAAAAATTAAGATTTTTGCCCAAAATGGGTGTTTTTTTAACAGTAGAATAGAACAACAGTATCTGAAGGGTGTATCTCACACGTACAGATGCAGACTAGGCCGCAATTTAAGATTTTTGCCCAAAATGGGTGTTTTTTTAATAGCAGAATAGAACAACAGTATCTAAAGGGTGTATCTCACTATGACATATACAGAAAAGGCTGCAAACTTTAGTTTTTTGCCCTAAATGGGTGTTTTTTTTAAATAGCAGAATAGAACAACAGTATCTGAAGGGTGTATCTCACACATACAGATGTAGACTAGGCCACAATTTAAGATTTTTGCCCAAATGGGTGTTTTTCTAATAGCGGAATAAAACCACAGTATCTCTTGGTGTATCTCACACGTACAGATGCAGACTAGGCCGCAATTTAAGATTTTTGCCCAAAATGGGTGTTTTTTAATAGCAGAATAGATCAACAGTATGTAAAGGGTGTATCTCACAATGACAGATCGAGCAAAGGCTGCAATATTAAGTATTTTGCCAAAAAAGGGTGTTTTTTTACTAACAGAATATGATAGCAGTATATAACGCTTGCATTTCACACGTGCAGATGCAGCAAGGGCTGTAGAATTGTATATTTTACCTAAAAAGGGTGTTTTTTGAAAACCCAGAAAATTATAGCTGTATTTCTACACTAAGCACAGCAGAGTGACGTGCAGCGTTACGTGACTCCAGCTTATATAGAGGCTGGGTCACATGCTGCACTGGACAATCACAGCCATGCCATTAGTAGGCATGGCTGTGATGGCTTCTAAGGGTACACAGTTAATTGTTGATTGGATGCTCTGCAGCCTTTCAAAAAGCGCCAATAAATCACTGAACACCGAACCCGAACTTTTACTGAAATGTTCGGGTCCGGGGTCCAAAAATCCTAAAGTTCGGAACGAACTCGAACTTTACAGTTCGGGTTCGCTCAACCCTAATCAGGAGTTCTCCCTCACTGTCGCAAAAATTGCTGCCAACCATGTTTTCTAATCTCATCAAATTTTCGTGTGGTTTATAAGTAGTTGCTAAACTAGGCCACGCCTGTTTTGCGCATGCGCAATATGCGAATATTACATTGCCGATTTTTGCAATGAAGAAAATAATGAATGGAGATCGTAAATTCTCGAATTCGCGAATATATGACGAATATTCGCTCAAATCTTCAGAAATAGAGAATTCTAATATAGCCACTGCCGCTCAACACTAGTCGTCAGCTGATTCCACATAGATGTCTACCGAACCTGATCTATTAAAAGCTTATACAATAGAGCCACACGACTAAGTGGAGAGGGTGTCAGAAATAAGTTTGTGTTGATGTCACTGATTATTTTGCCCTTCCTCTGATCCGTCAGAACAATAACCCCAAAAAATGGATCCTGTCTGTTGAGCATCCGCCTTCACTCGGTCAGCATTTGGTCAATAATCAATCAGTATTGCTAATGCCAAAAAAGCAGGAGTGGATCCAAAACAGAGATGACTGTGTCAACCATTCAAGAACTGCTGGGTTGCTGGTGAAGACACAACCGCTAGACACCTGCCTCTCGCTCAGGCCTCTTTCTGCGACCCCTGCTGCCTCGCCCCCTTACTCTGCTGCGACCTCTGCCTGTGCCAGAAACATTTAGGCCTCAGTCACTGCCCTGTGCAGGGCCTGGCACTTCTCTGTCTGACATATCGTTAGATCAAATACATAAATAAAAAGGAAATTAAAACACCCCAAAAAACTGTAATTTTCTCATTTTTGCACTCAACGGCTAATAAGCCCTTTTTTAACCAGTAATACATGCCAAAAAGGGCTGTAATTTTCTTACTGAACCACACAACGGCAAATACTTTTTTTGTGCCACTTATACACAACACAAAAGGCTTTAGAACATATACTGTAACTGCACCGCTGACTTGCAAATATATGTTTTCTTTTCCATAAACGCCACAAAAGGCTTAGAACATATACTGTAACTGCACCGCTGACTGGCAAATATATTTTTTCTTTTTCCACTAATACACGCCACAAAAAGCTTTAGAACAGATAACTGCACCGCTGACCAGTAACTATATTTTTTCGTTTTTCCACTAATACACACCACAAAAGGCTTTAGAACATATAACTACACTGCTGAACGGCAAATATATTTTTTCTTTTTCCACTAATACACGCCACAAAAGGCTTTAAAACATATAACTGCTTCCACTAATACATGCCAAGAAGGCTTTACAACAGATAACTGCACTGCTGATCGACAAATATATTTTTACTTCTTCCCCTAATACACACCACAAAAGGCTTTAGAACATATAACTGCACCTCTGAACGGCAAATATATTTTTTCTTCTTCCACTAATACACGACACAAAAGGCTTTAGAACATATAACTGCACCACTAAACGACAAACACATTTTTTCTTTTTCAGCTAATACACGACAAAAAGGGCTTTAGAACACATAACTGCACCGCTGAACAACAAATATATTTTACTTTTGCCACTAATACACGACAAAAAGAGCTTTAATTTTAGCACTTCACCACACAACGGCTAATAAGCCCTTTTTTCCCACTAATACAAGCCAAAAAATGCTTTAGAACATAAAACTGCACAGCAAAAGGGCAAATAAGACATAGAAATGTTTATTTGCAATAAACCCTGTTAATGCCTGTTTCAAAAAGCACCTGCACCCTAATAAGAACGGTTTGCTGGAATTACAGAGCTGTATAATGGGTGCCCAGTCAGTGCAGCAAGGTGTAATAGGATTGTTCCTATTACACAGGCTGTAACCTCCCCAACTGAACCCTGTTCAACATAAATGCTGTGGAATGATTCCTCCCTATCCTTTCCCTACACCTTGAATAATCTTGTCACCTTGAATAATCACCTATATATACAGCATAATTAAATTGAAACCCTTACCCCCAAAAAATATATTATATTCCAACCGTGTGGAAATTGAATATATTTAAATGGATGATTGAGGCTTGGTGCTAAATTTCACCTTAATACACACAGGTAGGTTGCTGCCACATCTGGGGTATTGTGGCAGTAATCATGTATATATGCAGCTTAATTAAATTGAACCCCACATAAAAAAAGTTTTTTTGTGAAAAATGGGGGGGGGGGGGGGGGGGAATGAAAGTATTTGCTGAATAGTGTTGATCGCGAATATTCTATTCTCGGATTGTTATCGCGAATATCGGCACTTCAAGAATTTGCGAAGATGTAGAATATAGTGCTATATATTCATAATCGCAAATATTCTAGATTATTTTTTTCCATTAGTAACCTCCCTTCTTGCTTGTGGGCCAATGTGAAGGCTTCAATATCTTTGTTAGAGCTTAGCAACATCCCTAGCAACCAGTAGGAAAGTTTCCTACCCTTTACTATATAAGAAAGTCCCCAGCAGCCATTTACTGCTGTTTTTTTGAAGTTCTGAGAGAGAGCGAGAGCAGTGACATTGCTGTGCTTGATGCTTTCATCTGGATCCTATTTCTTATTCAATTACATCAGATAGTTAGTAAGCTCACATAAATAATACAGAGAGTTATTGGGAGATAGTCAGTGTAGGTTAGATAGTGATATAATATAGTTGATAGTTTCCAGTGCAGGGTGTAGATAGTGTGATAGGAATTGCTGTTTCTCTGCTGTCTATACATACACGATACAGACACAGTGCTGTGATGTCGCAACAATATTTAGTGCACCAATCAGTAATATCTACTCAGACCTGATAAAATGTGAAGTTGCATGTATTGTGCAAAATATATGTGCATCATTAGTGCCGATTTGCTCAACTGCGAAAATGACTGAAGATCATGAATTCTAGAATTCGCTAATTTATCACGAATATTATGCGAAAAATTTGCTCCTGTCTTCTCTCTACCTGGCTAACAGGCATCCTGCTTGTGCATATTCTACACAATGCACACAATTCTTCTTTCAAATTCTAGCCGTTTCCTTTACTCTCCCTGGCAATAAGCTTAATTGATTTCTGACCCTGATTGATTTTTCACTTGACTCCCTAAGATTTTTTTCATTTCAGACACTGTAACACTCAACCACCCTCATTCACAGCCCAGCACAGAATGGAGTTCTGCTCGATCTGCTTTTGCACCTCCTTGCCTGCTGCAGCACTGATTGGCTCATCTAGGCTGTGTGTCAGCCTGAGCGCCAATTGGGGCAATCCCACCCCCCCACTTCCTCTCAGTGTCCTGTGAGACCCCTTCTTCCTCCCTAGTGCTTTTTTCCCACAGACATGCACTAAAATAACGCTAGACTGGTGCTGAAAAAATTTGCCGTCTGAAAAATAGCAAAGTTTGAACCAAACTGGTTTGCTCGTTCTTACTGTCAACTTGAATGGGTCCGTGATCCGTCCGTCCCACAAAAAGATAGAACAAATTCTATTTTTTTGCGGAACGGAAGCATGGATTGGAACCGTTCCGTGCTTTCGTTACATACAGCACCGCATCTCCGGATTTGCGGACCCGTTCAAGTTAATGGGTCCACATCTGTGATGCGGAATGCACACAGCTGGTTCCCCGTGTATTGTGGAACCGCCGTATGCGGCTCGCAATACGGCCTTGGGCTCACTACTGCCGTGTGAAAGAGGCTAGACTCCAATCTCTTTTTTTTAAACAAATTTTACTAAATTCTCTCATATCAAATATATATATAGTCACATACAATATACAGTTTTCAGGCCTGATTTTATAAGATATACTGTATGTGAATATCTAAATTAAAGTTTGAGTTGATTCATTAACATAGTAGTAAAATGCCACAGTAGACTTTTTACTAGTTTTACTTCCTTAGGACAAAGTACCTTGTCAGTTATGCATAGCTAAATTAATGTATATGTATGAAACATTATCACGGTCGGCGTGGCTATCACATACGTGACACAGAGGGAGGGAACGAGGAAGGCCCTGCCCAAGTGAGAGGGAAGATGGTGACCCCTGACTCACCTGGCGGCTGGCACCTGGCTGCCCTGACGTCCCTAGACGGGTTCCTCACCCGTACGCCGATCACGTGCCTAAAGCCCTGGCTTTCCCTGAGCTGAGCCCTAGATAGTGAACAGGGCGATGGGAACACTAGTCCGCACCACTAACTCTAAGGGAAAACACCAAGGGGAGGACAGACAACACAGACTCAACATATATTCCCAGGTGGGCGACAACAGGAGACAACAATAAGCCAAACAGGGATCCGGAGGGTAGCACACAGGAACGACAACCAGGATTAACCACTCCAGTGGGTCAGTATAGATGTCCAGGCAGGAAGCTTTATAACTGGCAACTAGAGAAGTGTGAGGGGAGAATATAAGGAGGTAGGGAGTGGCAGACAAGAAACAGCTGAGGAGGAGAAGCTACGGATCCCTGAGAGAGACAAAAAGGATAGCAAGGCAAACACAGAAAACAATCATAAAGAAACACCGTGATCTTTAGATATAGAGCGCGCAGCCACCCGCTGCGACTTCCTGACCCCGGGTATAACGGAGTCAGACGTGGCTCTTGATACCCTCGTGACAGTACCCCCCCTTTCACGAGGGGCCTCCGGACACTCAGGACCAGGTCTCTCCGGATGAGAGGCATGGAAAGTCTGAATTAACCTGTTGGCGTTTACCTCTGACGCTGGAACCCACATTCTTTCCTCGGGACCGTAACCCCTCCAATGCACCAGATACTGAAGAGAGCGGCGGACCCGACGAGAATCAACAATTCTGGCTATTTGAAACTCCAGATTACCATCCACAATAACCGGAGGAGGTGGCAGCGGCGATGGTTCTAGAGGTGGAACATACTTCTTGAGTAACGATTTATGGAAGACGTTATGGATCTTAAAAGTCTGAGGTAGCTCCAGGCGAAAAGCCACAGGGTTAATGACGGCTACTATTTTATAGGGACCAATGAACCTAGGACCCAGTTTCCAAGAAGGAACCTTCAACTTAATATTCCTAGTAGACAACCACACATAGTCATTCACTCCTAGGTCCGGACCTTGCGACCGTTTCTTATCGGCCATGCATTTATATTTACCACTCATCTTTTTCAAGTTAACTTGCACCTTCTGCCATACCGATGAAAGAGATGAAGAAAACCTTTCCTCTTCGGGAACCCCAGAAGACCCCCCCTCTTTGAAAGTACAAAATTGGGGATGAAAACCGTATGCACCAAGGAATGGTGACTTGCCAGTGGACTCCTGATAATGATTATTTATGGCAAACTCAGCTAACGGTAAATATGATGACCACAACTCTTGGTTTTCAGACACAAAACACCTTAAATATGTTTCTAGGTTTTGGTTGGTACGCTCAGTCTGTCCATTCGACTGAGGATGGAAAGCTGAGGAAAAGGACAAGTGAACCCCCAAACGGGAACAAAAAGCTTTCCAAAACTTAGAAATAAACTGGGTTCCCCGATCCGAAACCACATCGGAAGGGACCCCGTGAAGCTTCACGATTTCACTGATAAACACCTGAGCGAGAGTTTTAGCATTAGGAAGTGCGGGTAGCGCAATAAAGTGTACCATTTTGCTAAACCTGTCTACTACTACCAAGATAACTGTTTTACCCGCCGACAACGGTAAGTCAGTGATGAAATCCATTGACAGATGTGTCCATGGCCTATTGGGGATGAAAAGTGGCAATAAAGACCCTGCTGGACGTGTATGAGAGACTTTCGCGCGTGCACAAGTAGAACAAGTAGACACGAAATCCATTACATCCTGACGCAACCTTGGCCACCAAAAACGACGAGATAAAAGCTCCAAGGTTGCTTTACTACCCGGGTGTCCAGCAAGTGCCGAATTATGATGTTCTTTTAATAATTCAAGACGCAGGTTTAACGGTACAAACAATTTCTCTGAGGGGCAAGAGGCCGGGGCGTCCCCCTGAGCCTCTAACACCTTTCCCTCTAGAACAGAGTGTACAGCAGAGACAACCACTCCTCTTTGTAAAATAGGTACCGGATCACAAACATTACCCCCTCCAGGGAAACTACGAGATAATGCGTCTGCCTTGGTATTTTTTGCCCCAGGACGATAGGTGATTACAAAGTTAAATCTGGTAAAGAATAGCGACCACCTAGCTTGTCTAGGGGTGAGACGCTTAGCCGATTCTAGGTACAGAAGGTTCTTGTGATCCGTAATCACCGTGACGGGGTGGATTGCTCCCTCTAAGAAGTGACGCCACTCTTCAAGCGCCAGTTTAATCGCCAACAGTTCCCTATTTCCAATATCATAATTCTTCTCCGCAGAAGATAATTTTTTGGAAAAGAAAGCGCAAGGGCGCCATTTGCCAGGAGACGGACCCTGAGACAATACAGCTCCCACTCCCACCTCTGACGCATCTACCTCGACAATAAAAGGCTGGGAGACATCAGGTTGAATTAGAACAGGTGCCGAGGTAAACCTCTCCTTTAGAGAGGAAAATGCATCTTTAGCGGCGTCAGACCATTTGGAAAAATCCGTCCCTTTCCTAGTCATGTCGGTAAGGGGTTTAACGATCACTGAATAATTTTTAATGAACTTTCTATAGAAATTAGCGAAACCCAAAAACCGTTGTAGGGCTTTAAGGTTCTCAGGAAGATCCCAATCTAAAATTGCCTGGACCTTCCCAGGATCCATGCGGAAACCTGAAGCAGATAATAGATATCCCAGGAACTGTAATTCCATAACAGCGAAGACACATTTTTCAATTTTCGCATATAATTTATTTGTCCGTAGGACCTGCAGTACTTGCCTGACATGCACCTCATGTGTTTTCAGATCAGCCGAATAAATTAAGGTATCATCTAGGTATATGACTACAAACCTGCCGATGAGATGACTAAAAATATCATTAACGAAATGCTGGAAGACAGCAGGGGCATTGGTCAGACCGAAAGGCATAACTAGATTTTCATAATGCCCCTCAGGGGTGTTAAAAGCTGTCTTCCACTCATCCCCTTCCCTGATACGAATCAGATTGTAGGCCCCCCTAAGATCAAGTTTGGAGAACCACTTAGCACCCGCAATCTGATTAAAAAGGTCAGGAATGAGAGGAAGAGGGTATGGGTCACGGATGGTTATCTGGTTTAACTCACGGAAATCTAAGCAAGGACGCAGGCCCCCATCTTTCTTTTTAACAAAGAAAAACCCTGCAGCCACGGGTCAAGAAGAGGGTCTGATGTGTCCCTTAGCCAGACTCTCGGAGATATAATCTTTCATGGCTTGTCTCTCGGGACCCGAAAGATTATACAACCTGGACTTGGGTAATTTTGCCCCGGGAATCAGGTTAACCGGGCAATCATAAGGACGATGAGGTGGTAGTTTCTGACAACCCTTTTCAGAAAAAACGTCCTCAAAGTCCGAAATAAATGTAGGTAGGGAAGCTATGGAGGCGATTAAGCAATTGTTATTTAAGCAATTCTCTCTGCAATGCTCACTCCACTCCAATATCTCCCTGGCCTGCCAATCCACCACTGGATTGTGCGCTACCAACCAGGGAAGACCCAATACCACCGGAGAGGGAAGGCCCTCCAGAACGTAACATGAAAGACACTCATTATGGTGGTCCCCTACCCGAAGGTGTAAATTACGAACAATGTGGGTGAGGTTTCTCTGAGACAGAGGAGCAGAATCTATAGCGAATACGGGAATAGGTCTCTGCAGCGTACAGAGAGACAAACCCATAGTGCGGGCAAAATGGGCATCAATCAAGTTTACCCCTGCTCCACTGTCTAGAAAAACAGAAATAGACTCCGTCTTAACACCAAAAACAATGACCGCTGGTAACACAAATTGAGATGTTCGTATGGAGGAAACGTATACCCCCCGGCTGACATCCTCCGCACAGCCCGGGGTTAGTAGTTTTCCGACGGTCTTTTGTTTTTGAGAAAGGAGGGACAGACATTAATGAAATGACCCCTCCCCCCACAGAAAAAACAAGCCCCCCCCCCCCCCCCCTACGGCGAACCTCGGGAGGACGGACCTGACGAGAAGTTCCGCCTAGCTGCATAGGCTCATCTAAGTCAGTACAGGCTGACTGTTGCTTGGGAGAGGTAACCAATTGCTCCGGAATTTTCGATCTCTCCCTAAGACGTCTATCTATTCTGATAGAGAGGGACATAACAGCGTCAAGGGAAAGGGGTGTCTCATACAGCGCCAGTGCATCCTTAACCCTTTCAGATAACCCAGAGCAGAACTGACTCCTGAGAGCCGGGTCGTTCCACTGAGTATCCGTAGCCCACCTACGGAACTCTGAGCAATATTCCTCTGCTGACCGATCTCCCTGTAGGAGTCTCCGTAACTTCGACTCAGCCAGGGCGACTCGGTCAGGGTCATCATATATGAGACCCAAAGCCCCAAAAAATCCCTCCACTGACCGAAGAGCCTGAGAACCAGGGGGTAACGAGAACGCCCAGGATTGCGGATCCCCCTGAAGCAGGGAAATGACAATCCCTACCCGCTGTTCTTCATGACCTGAGGAGTAAGGGCGCAACTTAAAATATAATTTGCAGGCCTCACGGAACGTCGCAAATTTGTCCCTTCCCCCAGAAAATCTTTCGGGAAGAGCAACCTTGGGTTCAGTGACAACCTGGTTACCCATAGCAACCGCTGGGGGTGCGGTCTGCTGCATTTGCTGCTGTTGTTGGAGAACAGACGCCTTCAATCCTGCCACCTCCAAAGACAGGCTTTGAAGCTGTTCTGCCAAGGCATCATTAGGATCCATATTGGATTCTAAGTAGAGAGAGAGAAAAAAAAACCAAAAAATTAAAAAAATAATTTTTTTATTTTTATTTTTTTCCTCAAAAAGTAAGGGCCAGTTATAATATCACGGTCGGCGTGGCTATCACATACGTGACACAGAGGGAGGGAACGAGGAAGGCCCTGCCCAAGTGAGAGGGAAGATGGTGACCCCTGACTCACCTGGCGGCTGGCACCTGGCTGCCCTGACGTCCCTAGACGGGTTCCTCACCCGTACGCCGATCACGTGCCTAAAGCCCTGGCTTTCCCTGAGCTGAGCCCTAGGTAGTGAACAGGGCGATGGGAACACTAGTCCGCACCACTAACTCTAAGGGAAAACACCAAGGGGAGGACAGACAACACAGACTCAACATATATTCCCAGGTGGGCGACAACAGGAGACAACAATAAGCCAAACAGGGATCGGGAGGGTAGCACACAGGAACGACAACCAGGATAGATGTCCAGGCAGGAAGCTCTATAACTGGCAACTAGAGAAGTGTGAGGGGAGAATATAAGGAGGTAGGGAGTGGCAGACAAGAAACAGCTGAGGAGAAGAAGCTACGGATCCCTGAGAGAGACAAAAAGGATAGCAAGGCAAACACAGAAAACAATCATAAAGAAACACCGTGATCTTTAGATATAGAGCGCGCAGCCACCCGCTGCGACTTCCTGACCCCGGGTATAACGGAGTCAGACGTGGCTCTTGATACCCTCGTGACAAACATGAAGCAACAACGTTCCTTGTATAGTGTTAATGTAAATTAGGCCTCATGCACACGACCATTTCCCGGCTGTGGCCGTATTGCGACCCACAAACAACGGGTCTGCAATAAGCAGGCACCAGTCGTGTGCTCCCCAAATCACAGATGCGGACCCATTCACTTGATTTGAGCTGCAGTGCACAACGGAGGCACGGAACCCCCAGAAGCGATACAGAGTGCTTCCGTGGTGTTTCTGTCCATGCCTCCGCACCGCAAAAAAATAGAACATGTTCATGGACCCATTCAAGTTGAATGGGTCTTGATCTGTCCCGGCCGCCACACAGACGTTGCCCGTGCATTGGGGACTGCAAATTGTGGATTAGGTTAGTATCTAAATGAGGATTAGGTTAGTATCTGCAACTTAAACAAATGGAGACTGAGGTTGAAAATATAATGTACTGTAGGTATTAGGTTTGCAACCTTTCAGGCATTACATTACAGTAAAATAGTCTCATGGAAGTGCACTATGCATATTTTGACAAACACATTTTGCAGCATCTGTTGGTAATCACATTAATGCAAAATAAAATAAAAATTGGTTACATTTTTTTTACAACCTCTGGATATTTTACATGTACTTCTTTCATAACTAGTCTACTTGTTTTATACTGCTACTGTCAAAGCTACTAAGCCACCCACTGCTGTGGCAAATTATTTTATCATTCAAAAAGTTAATCGTTTGGTTTTTAATTGGAAGCTACTGGTGGAAGAATTTATTCTGTTTTTTCTTGATGTCAGTTCTGTATGTTGCCTTTGAGAGCATTTTACATTTGCTTCTCAATGATGTTTCACATTTCTCGTTGATGCTGGCAACAGATGGATGCACAAGATTAATTTTTATCCTTCTATCTTGGACTACATGTTTAAAACAAGGAAGGCATGTCCAATCTACGCTCCATTTTTGGTTCTCTGATTTGATCTAGGACCACCAGGGACTACTAGGAAATATCTTCTTTCATTATATGTAGCAGTAAATTGTTTCATGCTGTCAGAGTTAGAGCTGAAAATGTCTACTTAATAGGAAGTTTATGATTGCATATTCTAGAGGACTTCTAAATGCTTAATAATTTAACAAAATACAGAAAAATCTGCAGTGTTCTGGTCAAAGCTACTCAGAAGGTTAGTTAAGGTCAAGGTTGTTATCATAGAAATGCTTTCTAATTTTGTGTAGATTTCATAAGCACATATTAATGCTATATGTATATAATTAATATGTGCTTATGATATCTACATAAAATTTGAAATACACTATGGGGCACATTTATTAAGAGTGCATTTTAGATGCCAATTTTAACCCCTAAGCTGGCGGTGGTTCCACCGAAGTTATGAAGAGGTGGATTTGTACCTATGAAACTGACTGACCTGTTGCCTGTTGGCAGCTGAAGGCATCTGTGTTGGTCTTATGTTCATATGTGCCCGTGTTGATGAGAAGAATGATGTTTTAGTATCTGCAAATGAGCCTCTAGAAGCAACAGGGACATTGCCATTACATCTAGAAGCTCTGCATCTGGCCTTGGAAATCAAAGTGGAGAGGTCACAGCAGTTGCAGAGAATGCGGAGCCTCTAGTTGTAATGACAATGTCCCCATTGTTCCTATAGGATCATTTGCATACATTAAAACTTCATTTTTCTCTGATGCCTTCAGCTGCCAAGCACACCTGCAACAGGTCAGCCAGTTTAATAGGAACAAATCTACTGACAGATGCACTTTAAGTAGTATAATAATAGTTTACTGCATATATCGGTGTTTAAAAAACACTTATTGTTAATATTAAGGGGTAAGAGCTCTTAAACTAATATACAAGGGTATTAAAGGGGTTGTCTAGCCTCTTTTAAGTGATGGCCTCTCCTCAGGACTTCCTTAGGCCATCAGTGACCAGAGCAGCGCTGCAGTTGCAATCACTGTCTACTACAATAATGACAGTGCTGTGGAGTTCTGATGACATAGCTACACAGAACATGCTGCGGGCTGTCGGACCCCCGGCGATAAGCTAGTGATGGACTATCCTAAAAATAGGACAGACAACCCCTTTCAAGGGAAGTCGTCAACAATTCATGATGTCCAGATTAAAGTAGTGACAGACATGCTAATTTCAGTGTGTGTCACTAATGAGATAACAGTAAATGGTTGCGGAGAACCAACATTTTTATTAATACAGCCCAAGCCTGGAAAAGGATCAAGGCTGCCAGAGAAGAGTCACAGCTATATATGATCTTCTTTTGCAACCCACTTACTGGAAATTTTCAAGGGAGAAAACTGCAGGAAAGCAGGAGATATAACTGTGACTCTTCTCCAGCAGCCATGACTCTTTTCCATGCCTAGGCTGCAATGATTATAAAGGTGGTTTTCAGCAGCCTTTTATTTTTAGCTTATGGGTGACACACCTCACGTCCCACATTTGACAATTTACATGATTGAGCCTATGTTAAAGTAATTATTTCTGATAACAAGACATCTCTTTGGCTTCCATTTAATATAAAGCTGTTCCATTTTGTTAATTTATCTACTAGTTATTGTAAAATGTATTGTGACTACTACAGTGTGTTGTTTTTTTTTCCGGATAAGCCCTTAAAAGGGTTGTCCAGCTGGAACAGCTGAGCAGGCATTTCATGTGTGTTGAGAGGCGTTAAAGTTATTCACAAATGCAGTAGTTTAAGAGTTTGTCTAAAATTGGAAAGTGATGTCCATGGGACTGGATATGGTTTAAGCAAAACACACACACACACTGCCATAGTAGTTCATTTTAGTCTAGACTCTAAGGTTCAAATTAAATAAGATGTGTCTCCAGAATGTTCTCTGGGCTCTGGTTCTGGAAAATAGGTATTTGCAAACCAGGTCGCACAGGACCAACCAGTTTTTAAAGGGGTTGTATAACTTCAGGAAATGACATTTATCATGTAGAGAAAGTTAATACAAGACACTTACTAATGTAATGTGATTGTCCATATTGCCTCCTTTGCTGGCTGAAGAAGCCTGTTTAGGTGAAACTGCAGTGGGTGTAGGAGGCTGTGGGGTCGACGCGCCACACACGGTAGTACAGCAAACTTTCTGATACTTATGCTTAGTCTTTCTGACTTTCCAGTGCTTACATTCAAGTTTTTTTTACCTGGAAATACTTCAATGTGCTGGTGACAGTTTATGTATACTACATTACCTTTGCTGCTACTGGTGTGGCTCTCTGACTCTGCGGCCCCCTCTTCATTTGTCCTCGCTTTGTGGGTTTTCATTTGCTGCTAATTCTCACAGTTTGTTTTATGTGGTTTTGTCATATTTAATAAAAACATTTTACTATTTTCAATACGGAGGTTGTGTTTACTTGATATTGGTTATGGTCCTTTGCTGGCTGGATTCATTTTTCAATCACATTATACACTGTTCATTTCCATGGTTACGACTACCCTGCAATCCAGCAGTGGTGGCCATCTTTGCGCACTATAGGAAAAAAAAGCCAGCCTCTCTGGTGGCCGAGACTGTGGAAGTGCACATAGGATGGTTCTATTTTTGTATAGTGTGCAAGCACGGCCACCAGTGCTGGATTGCAGGATGGTCATAACCATGGAAATGCACAGGGTATAATGTGATGGAAAAATGAATAAGGACAGCAAAGGAGGCAATATGGACAATCACAATTAGGGTTGAGCGAACCCGAACTATAAAGTTCGGGTTCGTACCGAACTTTAGGTTTTTTGGACCCCGGACCCGAACCCGAACATTTCCGTAAAGGTTCGGGTTCGGTGTTCGGCGCTTTCTTTGTGCTTTTTGAAAGGCTGCACAGCAGCCAATCAACAAGCGTCATACTACTTTCCCCAAGAGGCCATGACAGCCATGCCTACTAATGGCATGGCTGTGATTGGCCAGAACAGCATGTGACCCAGGCTCTATATAAGCTTGAGTCACATAGCGCTGCACGTCACTCTGCTGTTACAAGTGAGAATAGGAGAAAATCTAACTCAGCGATCTACCTAGAAATAGTTGTGTGGGTGCAGGACACAATCGTTTTACCCTGCCCTGACCAAAAGAAAATAACTTTTATAATTCTGTTAGTCAGGTGGGTGGCGGCGGCGGCGGACATTTTATGCAAGCTCAGTGCACCAGCACTGCATCTGAGCTTTTGGGAAATTGCAAATCACCATTTTTTTTTGACAAACTACAACATCTGGATTAGTCAGTGTGCAATTTAAGGTAGAAATACACCCATCCATTTCTGGGGTTTGAAAAACACACAATTTTTTTAAAAAAACAGTATTTTCCAGATCTGCAAGTGTTAAATTCAAGTTTAATATATTGAAAAAAACGTAAAACGTACAGCGGCTCACCCCCGTTCCGTATGGATAGGTGCTCACCCTCCGGTCCTACCCTCAGGACCCACAAAAGGTAATGGCAATATAGAAAAGTGAGGGGGCACTCCAAGACGGGATAACTAGATAATATAGATATTTATTAATATATTAAGAACACACCCTTAAAACCATTAAAACATACATAAAACACATATGCAAAACGTCACTGGTATGGTCCCGACTTCAATCTGTATGAAATTATTATTGCAATGGTGAAGGCAGATTGAATGTCCCAATCATATGTTGCAACAGTGTAGCCAATGACATTGAGGCAATAGTGGTACTAATCAATGACGGCCCTGTGGCCCAGTCCTATTGGGGCAATGGTGATGGTAATGTCCCTTAATCCGATGTTCTGGACAAGCAAAGGTATGTGCCAAATTTGGAGACTGAACTCCAGCTACTTACAGTCTCTCGTCGCTTCCAGTGTTGCGGTCTTACCCTTCCTGGCTGACTCTCCGCAGCGCTGGTTTCCAGGCGGCCGTACACTCACAGCGTCTCACGTGGTGTACTCGGCCAAGACGTGGCGTCCCACGTGACCTGGTTACCTGGGGTGCCGGCTAGACGCTGGGTT
This sequence comes from Bufo bufo, assembly GCF_905171765.1. NCBI lineage: Eukaryota > Metazoa > Chordata > Amphibia > Anura > Bufonidae > Bufo > Bufo bufo. The sequence goes on along the minus strand of NC_053391.1, from coordinate 517,229,502 downwards.
GATACTTGCTAGACGCTGGGTTTATACAGACGCGTTTCAGGGTCATACACCCCTTCCTCAGTGGCCACTGAGGAAGGGGTGTATGACCCTGAAACGCGTCTGGCAAATACCGAGTGAGCGTGGATTCCTGGAAAGAGCAAGAAAGCTTTCTACAACAAAGACAAAGACATCGCTACACGAGATTCTTCACCGGCATAGAACCGGAGCTCAAGTCGCATACCAGTGACGTCAACCCAGCGTCTAGCCGGCACCCCAGGTAACCAGGTCACGTGGGACGCCACGTCTTGGCCGAGTACACCACGTGAGACGCTGTGAGTGTACGGCCGCCTGGAAACCAGCGCTGCGGAGAGTCAGCCAGGAAGGGTAAGACCGCAACACTGGAAGCGACGAGAGACTGTAAGTAGCTGGAGTTCAGTCTCCAAATTTGGCACATACCTTTGCTTGTCCAGAACATCGGATTAAGGGACATTACCATCACCATTGCCCCAATAGGACTGGGCCACAGGGCCGTCATTGATTAGTACCACTATTGCCTCAATGTCATTGGCTACACTGTTGCAACATATGATTGGGACATTCAATCTGCCTTCACCATTGCAATAATAATTTCATACAGATTGAAGTCGGGACCATACCAGTGACGTTTTGCATATGTGTTTTATGTATGTTTTAATGGTTTTAAGGGTGTGTTCTTAATATATTAATAAATATCTATATTATCTAGTTATCCCGTCTTGGAGTGCCCCCTCACTTTTCTATATTGCCAAGTTTAATATATACAGCTTTCATATTCTGTTACCAATAAAAATACTTTTTTGGTAATCTACAACATCTGTATTAGTCAGTGTGCAATTTAAGCTAGAAATACACCCATCATTTTCTGGGGTTTGAAAAACCCACTTATTTTTTTAAAAAACAGTATTTTCCAGATCTGCAAGTGTTAAATTTAAGTTTAATATATACAGCATTCATATTTTGTTACCAAAAAAAGACTTTTTTGGCAATCTACAACAGCTTGATTAGTCAGTGTGCAATTTAAGCTAGAAATACACCCATCATTTTCTGGGGTTTGAAAAACACACTTTTTGACATCTGTATAGTGTTGAGCGCGAATATTCGAATAGCGATTTTTTTTAGCGAATATCGGCACTTAGCTAATTCGCAAATATTTTTAATATAGTGCTATAAATTCGCTATTTCGAATCTTCTTTTTTTTTTATTGTTATATTTTTTTCTTTCCCACTTCCCAAAAGTAGTTCTTACCTGTCCTTAGGATTCCTGGCTTCCTGGCTGCTCCAGTCAGTGCCCGTTGCCGCTTCTAACCAACTTCCATGCTCATGGAGCGTCCCCATCACCATGGGAATGCCTCCATACTAGAATGTACTGTCGGATTTGAGAATTACGTTGAAATCGCAATGCGATTAATATTACTTGAAGAAATCGCATTACGATTTCAACTTAGCACTGCTATATTCCATATTCGTTAATTCTAGCCTAGAATTAACAAAGTTAACGAACGAATATGGAATATAGCAGTGTTAAGTTGAAATCACAATGCGATTAATATAACTTGAAGTAATCACATTACAATTTCAACTTAGACCTGGTTTACTATGGTTGGCTTGGTAGAATTAGCGAAGATGACAAATATGACGAATGTATTCGTCATATTCCTCAAAACGAAGTTAACGAAATATTCTCCATCTTCGTTTTAGCTCCATATTCGTCAACTTCGCCAATTCTAGAAATCAAATAGGAAAGTTGACTATAGAGACAGCTGTGTTTAAATCGCTATGCGATTATATTACTTAGCTTTTTTTTAAATAAATAGAATCATTATAATACTTGATAATTATTATAATTATTCTATTTATTAAAAAAAAAAAGCAAAGTAATAAAATCGCATAGCGAATTAAACAGCTGTCTCTATAGTCAACTTTCCTATTTAATTGCTAGAATTAGTGAAGTTGATGAATATGGAGCTAAAACGAAGATGGAGAATATTTCTTTATCTTCGTTTTGAGGAATATGACGAATACATTTGTCATATTCGTCATCTTCGCTAATTCTAGATATCAAACCAATAGGACAGTTGCATTAAGTTAAAATCACAATACGCGATTATTTAAATCGCATATTAATCGCGATAACTAGAATAATGATGAATATTCGATGAATATGAGACGAATATTGTAGCGAATATTCGCAAATTTCGTCGAAATCGAATATGCCAGCTTCCGCTCAACACTACATCTGTATTAGTCAGTGTGCAATTTAAGGTAGAAATAAACCCATCTTTTTCTGGGGTTTAAAAAATACACAATTTTTTTCAAAAAACTGTATTTTCCAGATCTGTAAGTGTGAAATTCAAGTTTAATATATACAGCTTTCATATTCTGTTACCAAAAAAACACTTTTTTGGCAATCCACAACATCTGGATTAGTCAGTGTGCAATATAATCTAGAAATACACCCATCATTTTCTGTGCTTTAAAAAACACACTTTTATTTTCAAAAAACAGTATTTTCCAGATCTGCAAGTGTTAAATTCAAGTTTAATATATACTTTCATATTTCTGTTACCAAAAAAACTCAATTTTGGCAATCTACAACATCTTGATTAGTCAGTATGCAATTTAAGCTAGAAATACACCCATCATTTTCTGGGGTTTGAAAAACACACTTTTATGACAAAAAACACAATTTTTAGGCCTTGCAGCATCAGCACGTGTGAAATTACAGGCTTATATACTGCTGTCAAATTCAGTTGTTAAACAAACACTCGTTTGGGCACAAAAAATTTAGTTGCCAGCCTTTGATGCAGATGTCATTGTGAGATACACCCTTAATACATTTGGGTTACATTCAGAGATTTTAAATACCGCCATTTGGTGCACCAATATTGAATTCAGACCTACACTGGTTCAGGCCGTGTGAGATACCCCCTCTACATACAGGGGTTTGAATCAGGGATTTGAAATACAGCCATTTAAAATACAGCCATTTAGGGCAAATAAATATTTACTTCAGGCCTACACTGGTTCAGGCCCTGAGAAACTCCCTCTACATACAGTGGTTTGATTCAGGGATTTTAAATACAGCTATTTGAAATACAGCCATTTTGTGCAAAGATATATTTACTTCAGGCCTACACTGGTTCAGGCCCTGTAAGATACCCGCTTTACATACAAGGGTTTGAATCAGGGATTTGAAATACAGCCATTTGAAATAGACATTTTGTGCAAAGATATATTTACTTCAGGCCTACACTGGTTCAGGCCCTGTGAGATACTCCCTCTACATACAGGGGTTTGATTCAGGTATTTGAAATACAGCCATTTAAAATACAGCCATTTTGTGCAAAGATATATTTTCTTCAGGCCTACACTGGTTCAGGCCCTGTGAGATACTCCCTCTACATACAGGGGTTTGATTCAGGTATTTGAAATACAGCCATTTAAAATACAGCCATTTTGTGCAAAGATATATTTTCTTCAGGCCTACACTGGTTCAGGCCCTGTTAGATACCCCCTCTACATACAGGGGTTTGAATCAGGCATTTGAAATACAGCCATTTGAAATACAGCAATTTTGTGCAAAGATATATTTACTTTAGGCCTGCACTGGTTCAGACCGTGTGAGATACCCCCTTTACATACAGGGGTTTGAATCAGGCATTTGAAATACAGCCATTTGAAATACAACCATTTTGGGCAAAGAAATATTTACTTCAGGCCTACACTGGTTCAGGCCCTGTGAAATACCCTATCCAAATACAGGGGTTTGAATCAGGGATTTGAAATACAGCCATTTGAAATACAGCCATTTTTGGGCAAAGAAATATTTACTTTAGGCCTACACTGGTTCAGGCCCTGTGAGATACTCCCTCTACATACAAGGGTTTGTTTCAGGGATTTGAAATACAGCCATTTGAAATACAGCCATTTTGTGCAAAGATATATTTACTTCAGGCCTACACTGGTTCAGGCCATGTGAGATACTCCCTCTACATATAGGGGTTTGATTCAGGGATTTGAAATACAGCCATTTGAAGTACAGCCATTTTGTGCAAAGATATATTTACTTTAGGCCTACACTGGTTCAGACCGTGTGAGATACTCCCTCTACATACAGGGGTTTGAATCAGGCATTTGAAATATAGCCATTTGAAATACAGCCATTTTTGTCAAATAAATATTTACTTCAGGCCTATACTGGTTCAGGCCCTGTGAGATACTACCTCTACATACAAGGGTTTGATTCTGGGATTTGAAATACAGCCATTTTGTGCAAAGATATATTTACTTCAGGCCTACACTGGTTCTGGCCCTGTGAGATACCCCCTCTACATACAGGGGTTTAAATCAGGGATTTGAAATACAGCCTTTTGAAATACAGCCATTTTGTGCAAAGATATATTTACTTCAGGCCTACACTGGTTCAGACCGTGTGAGATACTCCCTCTACATACAGGGGTTTGAATCAGGGATTTGAAATACAGCCTTTGAAATACAGCCATTTTGTGCAAAGATATATTTACTTCAGGCCTACACTGGTTCAGACCGTGTGAGATACTCCCTCTACATAGAGGGGTTTGAATCAGTCATTTCAAATAAAGCCATTTCAAATACAGCCATTTTGGGCAAATAAATATTTACTTCAGGCCTACACTGGTACAGGCCCTGTGAGATACCCCCTCTACATACAGGGGTTTGAATCAGGCATTTGAAATACAGCCATTTGAAATACAGCCATTTGAAATACAGCCATTTTGTGTAAAGAAATATTTAATTTAGGCCTACACTGGTTCAGACCATGTGAGATACACCCTTTACATACTGTCGTTCTATTCTACTATTAATTAAACACCCATTTAGGGCAAGATCCTAAAATCGAAAAATATGAGGAGAGCGTCAAATAAGGGACGTGGCCCAGGTCGTGGTGCTGTTGGTGGAGCTCCTGTTGCAGGGAGAGTATGTGGTCGATCTGTGCTAGCTACACGCACAAGTGAAACCACTTCCTCAGGTGTGAGTAGGCGACAAAACCTGCAGCGGTATTTGGTCGGGCCTAATGCTGCTCTACGAATGGCAAGGCCTGAACAAGTACAGGCAATAGTAGATTGGGTTGCTGACAGTGGATCCAGTTCCTTCACATTGTCTCCCATCCAGTCTCCTGCTGAAAGACCACAGTTGGCACCTGCAGCCAATGTCCATCAGTCTTTCACCTCACCACATTGCAAATAAACCAAGCAGTCTGACCCCCAAGTCATGCAGCAGTCTATTCTGCTTTTTGATAACTCTGTTAGCAGGGTTTCCCAGGGACATCCACCTAGCCCTGCCCCAGAAGTGGAAGAGATTGAGTGCACCGATGCCCAACCACTTATCTTTCACGATGAGTACATGGGAGGACCATCGCAGCACGTTTCAGATGATGACGAAACATAGGTGCCAACTGCTGGGGCTTTCGAAAGTGTGCAGACTGACAAGGAAGGCAGGGGTGAAGACTCGGTGGAAGATGATGAGGTCCTCGTCCCCACATGGAATCAAGTTCATGCGAGTGACCGATGTAGTTAGGAGGAAGAGGCGGTGGTCGCACAGAGCCACCAGCACAGCAGAAGAGGGAGCAGGGTGAAAAAGCGGAGTGGCCTTCCTCTAGACAGTACGCCTCCTACTGCCCACCGCAGTAAGGGACCGAGCACACCAAAGCCAGCTCCAAGGAGTTCCCTGGCGTGGCAATTCTTCAGACAATGTGCTGATGACAAGACACGAGTGGTTTGCACGCTGTGCAATCAGAGCCTGAAGCGAGGCATAAACTTTCTCAACCTGAGCACAACCTGCATGACCAGGCATTTAAGTGCAAAGCACAAGCTGCAGTGGAGTAGACACCTCAAAAACCAAGAAAGGTCTCTGGCTTCTCCTGCTTTCTCTTCTGCTGCAGTCGCGGCCTCTTCATCCACCTCTGGAGTGACAGTGCCACCTGGCACCCCGCAAACAGAGGATCTGCCAGCAACCCCAACACCTGGGTCACCAAGCATCTCCACAATGTCCTCAGCTCTCCATATGCCAAACGCTGGAGAGTAAGAGGAAGTACCCCCCTAACCACCCGTGATCCTTAGCCCTAAATGCCAGCATTTCTAAATGACTGGCCTTTGAAATGCTGTCATTCCGTCTGGTGAAGACGGATAGTTTTAAAGGCCTTATGGCGGTGGCTGCCCCACAGTACGTCGTGCCCAAATGCCACTACTTTTCAAGGCGAGTCATCCCTTCCCTGCACAATTAAGTAGGGGACAAAATCAGGTGTGCACTGCTCAACGCCATCTGTGGAAAGGTGCACCTGACTACGGATACGTGGACCAGTAAGCACGGTCAGGGCAGTTATATCTCCATAACAGCACACTGGGTAAATGCAGTGGCGGCTGGGCCTGAGGCAGATAGCAGTTTGGCGCATGTCCTTCCACCACTGAGGATTGCAGGGTGCTTCAGTTTGCCTCCTGTTGCTTCCTCCTCCTACTCTGCTTCCTCATCCTCTACCAGCTCCTCATCCGGTCAGCGTAACACCTTCACCACCAACTTCAGCACAGCCAGGGGTAAACGACAGCAGGCAGTTTTAAAACTTATCTGTTTGGAGGACAAACCCCACACCGCGCAGGAGCTGTGGATGGGCCTTGAACAACAGACCGATAAGTGGTTTGGGCCAGTCAGCCTCAAGCCCAGCCTGGTGGTGTGCGATAATGGGCGAAATCTCATAGCAGCTCTGGGACTAGCCGGTTTGACGCACATCCCTTGCCTGGCACATGTGCTGAATTTGGTGGTGTTGAGATTCCTTAAAACTTACCCCGATATGTCAGAGCTGCTGCATAAAGTGCACGCTTTTGGCGTTCTTACCCTGCTGCTGGTCGCCTGTCAGCGCTGCAGCATAACTTCGGCCTTCCCGCTCACCGCCTCATATGCGACGTGCCCACAAGGTGGAACTCCACTTTGCACATGCTGGCCAGATTGTGTGAGCAGCAGCAGGCTATAGTGGAGTTTCAGCTGCAGCATGCACGGGTGAGTCGCTGGGCGGAACAGCACCACTTCACCACCAATGACTGGGCCTCCATGCGAGACCTGTGTTCCTTGTTGCGCTGTTTCGAGTACTCCACCAACATGGCCAGTGCTGATAACGCCGTTCTCAGCGTTACTATCCCACTTCTATGCCTCCTTGAAAAAACGCTCCTGGCGATGAAGGAAGAGAATATGGCAAAGGAGGAGGAAGAGGGATAATTTCGTAGGGTTTCCAGCCAGTCATTCCCAAGTGGCTCCGAGGGTGGGTTCCTGCACCCACAAACCCAAGGTACACAATTGTCCAGCCAGGGCACAGTTTTGGAGGATGAGGAGGTGGACGAGGAGGAGGAGGAGATGGAGGAGGAGGATCCATGTTCATAGCAGGGTGGCACCCAGACCAGCTCATGGCCATCAGTGGTGCGTGGATGGGGGGATACAGAGGACACAGACGATACACCTCCCACAGAGGACAGCTTTTCATTGTCTCTGGGAAGCCTGGCACACATGAGCAATTACATGCTACAGTGTCTCCGCAACAACCGCTGAGTTGCCCACATTCTAACTTGTGCTGATTACTGGGTGGCCACGCTGATGGATCCCCGTTACAAGGACAACGTATCGTCCTTAATCCCGTTACTGGAGTGTGATCATAAGATGCACGAATACAAGCGCACGCTGGTAGACGAGCTGTTGGTGGCATTCTCACCTGACAGCGGGGGCACAGTGGATGCACAAGGCGAAGGCAGATGACGAGAAAGAGGTCGCCAACGCACCTGGGGCACCGCCAGCACCTCAGAAGGCAGGGTTATCATGACCGAAATGTGGAAAAGCTTTGTCTGCAAGCCGCAACAACCAGCACCACCAGCTGATATGGAACGTCTTAGCAGGAGGCAGCATTTCACCAACATGGTGGAGCAGTATGTGTGCACACGCCTACACGTACTGAATCACGGGTCTGCCACCTTCAACTTATGAGTTTCCAAAGTGGGCACATGGCCTGAGCTTGCCCTTTACACCTTGGAGGTGCTGGCCTGCCCTGCAGCCAGTGTATTATCAGACTTTGTGTTTAGTACGGCAGGGGGCGTCATCACAGACAAGCTCAGCCGCCTGTCCACAGCCTGTACCTTGTGCAGAATAGACATGTATACCGGCACTAAGCAACCATTGTTATAATGCAGCGCAATTGCTCATGTTTGTATTTTGGATATTTCACACTCTTTTGGAGTGTACCTTAATTTTACTAAATTAAATTAAAACCAAAATCCTGTTTTGGCTATCTTGTCCTCCTCCACCGCCGCTTCCACCTACTCCGCTACGTCCACCCCCTCCTCAAACTCCTACTCCATATGGAACTCCACCTCATAAATCCATATTTTTTTTGTACGTGTTTTATTTTATATCATTTCACTAATTTGTAATTTACATATTCGGGTGAAATTCACCAATTTTTGGATGTATAGTACCACTGCTATACCTAGTAGACCGGAAAAAAAAAAAAAAAAAATTGTCAGTTACACTTTATGGTGAAATTAACACATTTTTGGGTGTATAGTACCACTGCTATACCTAGTAGACAGGTTAAACCAAAAAATAATAATTGTCATTTACTTTTTTGGGTTAAATTAACCAATTTTTGGGTGTTTAGTACCACTGCTATACCTAGTAGACAGGTTAAAAAATAATAATAATTGTCAGTTACATTTTATGGTGAAATTAACAAATTTTTGGGTGTATAGTACCACTGCTATACCTAGTTGACAGCTTAATAAATTTCAATAATTTTTCTGTTACATTCTTGGGTTGACATTATACAATTTTAGATGTGAATAAACACCTGCTCTGCATAGGTGACAGGGAATAAAATTTAATAAATTATTCAGTAATTAATGCGCACCAAATCCTTTCTTTCAATGCTTTATATTTGAAAAGTTGTCACATTTTCATGCTTTAATAATTTCTCCCATATTTCAATTCTAATTTTAAATTTATAAAAATGAATCCTCCCTTGGATGTGGTCTCTCTTTCTCACGCTCCTTCTCTGGCCTGGAACCCTGATTCCCCGCCACCGGTGATCATCATGGTAGGCGCATAAAAGAACATCGAAAGTTGATAGAGCAGATATCAAATTGGATGGTGAACATCACGGGGACGTGCGACATGGTGGGGCAGTAAGTGTGCACACGCCTACACGAATTGACTGACAGCCCCTGCAACTTCTGAGTCTCCAAATTGGGCACATGGCCTGAGCTTGCCCTTTACCCCTAGGAGGTGCTGGCCTGCCCTGAAGCCAGTGTATTGTCTGAACATGTGTTTAGCATGACTGGAGGGGGTTATCACAGGTTATATTTCCCCATAATTTGGGGTGTACCCTAATTTTTTTAATTAAATTTAAAACCAAAAACCAGTGTAAGCTACCTCCTCCTCCACCGCCGCTTCCACCTACACCGCCACATCCACCGCCTCCTCAACCTCTATACTCCATATGGACCTGGTCCTCCTAGATCAAGATTATTTTTTTATTTTTTTTTACGTATTTTATGTTATTTAAAGTCATTTCCCTATCCACATTTGTTTGCAGAGCACTTGCCATGGTATTAACCACATGTTGACGCCATTTGTGGCCCTCTAGCCCTTTCCATGACATTTTTACAGCCATTTTAGTGCTCAAAAGTTCCGTTCCCCATTGACTTCAATGGGGTTCGGGGTCAAGTTCGGGTCCCGAATTCGAACTTTTTTCCGAAGTTCGGCCAAACCCGCCGAACCCGAACATCCAGGTGTCCGCTCAACTCTACTCAACACTAATTAAAATGTGAAAAAATTTGTGTTAGGCATTCTTTTAATTTTCCTTAGGCTACAGGAAAATTAGCAACAGAAATGTCTCTCAAAATACAAAATAATGTTGCTGATTACTAAATGTGAAGCATAAAGGCTACTTTACATTGGCCGATGCACAGGCAGTTATTAGGACCAAAGTGAACAATTGCCTGATCATCAGTCAAGATGATAGCTGCATTTGAATGCCATAATCATTTCCTCTTCATGCCCATAGAGATTAATTTAGTCAGAAGCAGATTTCTGTTTACACAGGGCAGTGTGCTACAGATGAATGATTATTTAATGTGTTGCATCAAAGTTAAACATACATATTTGTTCTTTTATTATATTGTGTGATAATCTGACCATGTTAAAAGGCTTTAAAACATGTGTATTCTTACACCCACATTATGGTGAAAAATTCAGCCCTGATCACAGTTGCAATGACCTAAATTAGTTTGACTTAAAACAAGTTAGTTCAGATAATTAAACCCATGATTTGGCTGGGATTTGCAGACATAATATGGTTGTGTGATACTGATCTTGCTCTAATTTTTTTGTCTAAGTCTACAGGTACATGATTATTTTTATGTTTTGATATATTTTACTATAAATGATATACCACTCTGTAGTGAGATTTCCTGTTTATTATAGAATCCTTTACTGTAAGAGCAGTGAGACTATGGAACTCTCTGCCTGAGGAGGTAGTGATGGTGAACTCACTAACAGACTTCAAAAGGGACCTAGATGTATTTCTGGAGTGTAATAATAATATTACAGGTTATAGTTACTAGATTTTTTGAGAAGGGTCATGCAGGCTGAAATGGATGGATCTACAGTATGTCTTGTTTCAAACAATTTAACTACAGTAGTTACTATCTTGACTTTTGTATTTTATTATAACTATACATTTAAAAGGCGCACATCTTTGCTTAATTGTATAACTTTTACAAACAGGATTTAAGTCAGAGTTCCTGTATCTCAAAACTCTATTTACTGTAGATATTCATCAAATCAAACACTGACAGCACAACCCAGGATCAGCACAGTATTTGCAGTTGTCTCAATCGTTGCTGGGCTAAGGTCAAAAGGGTCAATTTGTCTACTGGGGCATATATCAGTTTGCAAATTGGGAACAGTAGAAGGGAATGTTTGGAATACATTAGTTTCTTGTTACTCTGTTTACCTTTCCCGCCAGAATTTGTTCTTGAGAAAAATATTTTTAACCTTGGCTTCAGAAAATAACTTATGGTTTTTGAGATAATGGATGGATGTTGCTAATGAAAGTTGCTTCTAAAGGAATATTTAAAACAAGGTAACAAAATACAAAGGCGGGGGATTTATCATAGTCTGGCGGCATAGGCTGGTCTATTATAACCAGGTGTGCTGATGAATGCTGCACCTAATTTATGACAAGGTTTACGTCTCATCATAAATTAGGCACAGCATCCAACAGTCCGTGGTCCTGAACTGAAATCTCTGGCTGGCATAGATATTTTTTTTTTTGCGCAGTTGGCTTTTCTCCATCTTTCGCACAACTTTTTTTGAAAAAGAGGTATTTACGCCAGTTTTCTGGCCTGTGTTCTTCTAAATGTTGCGCAAGTGGCCTTTAAAAAGTTGTAAACATGCAGTTTGCAACTTTTTCATGCTACAAAACTGGCTTATTCAAATTATATATCTGCTCCAAGGAGAGGGCCATGCATTCACATGACAAGAGGGAAGATGCACAGATGACAAACAGAACTTGAAATGCAGGTTGAGATTGCTAGTCATATGAAGGTAGTAATGGCATTAATAGCAATTAAATACTGTTATTTGCAGAGAGTTTGCTAATGAAAGAAATAGCAACATATGACTACAAAAATGGAAAGATAGAAAGTGCAGACAATTAGAGGTCCTAATAATAATAATAAACATCAAATTTAAGTCCAGGTGAACTCACTTAGGGTATGCCTGGAACAGTGTTACATTTGCATTGTGTGCATAACAAGATTGCTCATATTAGCAATATGGTAGAACCTAAGGTTTCCATGCTTTTGTAAATTTTTATTGACTTGAAACTGGCTAATACTACATCTGGTTCACTTTTTCTATCAAGTTAATTCTTTATAAATAGGAGTTTTGCACAACCATTTTAGTGTTTAAAGGTGTTTATTTGTACCCTACTACACTTTTGTAAACCATGTGAGTGGTATTAATTTTGTGTTTGTTTTGGTGAAAGTGATGCTGAAATTCCTCTTCCAAGCTGCTTTGCGCAATAGAAGACTGTGGGAAACTTTTGACTGGCGTTTGAAGGGTCAGGTGTAATTAGGCAGATATCAAGCCATCATGGTTCTTGTTTACAGTGAACAGTTCTTGCATTGTAGGAAAGGCAAAGATTTTTGTATTAGAAAAAAATTAAACTAACTGGGGGCATTTGTATCTTTAACTGCTTCGGACATAGATCTATGTTACAGAAGAGACCAATATCATGGACTAACATGAAGCATGGCTAGTGACATAGTTGCATTAGTTAACAGGGTTGTCCCATTAAGGCAACTTGCCCCCTATCCTCAGGAGAGGGGGGAAGTGCCTGATCGGTGGGTATTCGATTGCTGGTGCCTACATCAATCAAAAGATTGGAGGTCTGTGCTCTCCAGTGGGTGCCTCCTGCTACTCCATTTAACTCTATGAGACTTCTGCAGACAGCAGAGTACAAATGTTTGGTTATCTCCTCTATTCCCATGTAGCTGAATGGCGGGACAGCATGCATGTGTGACTGCACTCAAACATGGGAGCACAGGCCCCTATGATTGTGATCGCCAGGGACAGCCCTTGTAGATGCGATATAAGTGGTCTTAATAGGTCAACCTGCTAAAGTTAATCTGTGAAAAACATAAGGACAGCAAAAGGATATAATAGAGGGGGTTAGTTATTATCTATTTAATTAACTTTCTGACTGATGGACTATAACAATTTACTTGAGACATTAACCAATCCAGAAACTACTTTAGGTGTATTATGGTAATAGAAGAGGGGATCTGGGAGGCCAAACTAACCCTAAGAGATTTTCAGTTTCCAAAGTTTGTGCAACATCTCTGCAACATATCTGTACTACTGTACACTGCTGAATGAGTGCATGGATTTCAAAGTGGCTACTGTATTTTGTAAGTAAAAAATAAAAAAATAAAGTATATTACAAAAATGAATTATATGACACGTAGAATAGTTTTACTAAAATTGGTTAAAGATTTAGGTAAACGGAAGGGAATATGATAGGAGCTTCATGCTGCCAGAGCTACATGCAGCATGAAGTTTTGACAGGCTCCTTGGTTACAAATAGCTATGACTACACTGTGAAACTCTTCTACCATGTGTGATCTGTCCCTCCTGAATACTTTGATACATGCCTCCCTCTCCAGAGTCTGATCTATTATATACAACTCCCGCCCTCTCACGGCTACTATATTTAACAGTAAAGGGAGGAGAAAGCGGACATAGCCAGAAGCGAAAGTGATTGTGGAAGTCTGTACAGAATATGGGAATTCTTTCATTATATATTGGGAATCTGGATGATTAGAACAGCTGTACAAAGATTTATAAAATGTTTGCCAGTTTTTTTGTTTTATGCCATGGGTGGAAACCTTGCTTGTCCATTTAATACTATTTATGTACTAAGTAAGGCGTCTTTCCATTTGTTTAAAGAAGGGATGTCATCAGCCATAAAAGTCTATATAAACTTTCAGCAAATATTTCAGTTTATTACTCATCTGTTAGCTCTTGTTGAGCTTGAAAAGCTTTCAGTCTTTTGTTTAGGTACTCTGGAGTAGATATCTGAGCCAATAGGGCATTTCAAATGGACGTATCTGTATTTTTTAACTATTGTGCCCATTGCAGTCAATTCCTGTTAGTAGGTACTATAGTCACCTTCCTTACTACAGCCACTGAACCTGAAAACTGCTTCCAGCTTTCTAAAACCACTTTTGGTAGTACGGTATAAAACTAAGGCTACCCCTAGGTATGCACCAGACCCCACTACAAGGCAGAATGGACTTTGCTGCTTAGCACCCAGTAAATGTCTGTGGAGCTGATAAAAGAATACAGGTGTGGGCACACTAGCGGCAGACCTTCGAGAACGACCAGGGAGTAGTATAAAGAAGAGTCAGCGAGTAGGGTCAAAAACCAGGAGATGTAGACACAATGAATCCAGTACAAGACAGGTTAATCCAGAGACAAACCAGATTTGATTACCAGGAGTGTAGATATAAGCAGGATCAGTAGCCGCAAGATAATCCAAGAACAAGATAGAAGTCAGATAACCAGAACAGTCAGTAAAAGTCGCACAGTGTAGAGCCTTAAATACAAAAGCAATCACAGGCAATTAACATGGGAAAACTGTAACATAGGAAAACTGAAGCCCCAACCTAGCTCTAGGATTGGGCACAGAATCAAAACTCTGATCTAGTCAGCTACCAGTCACACTGGCAGTTTGACCTGCCGGGACTTGACAGGCTGGCATGGTAACCATCCCAGCACCACCCTGCATGTTGATTTCACTGGAAAATCTCTTGACAATTTCCTTTGATAAATCATTTTCATTGTATGTATCTCCAAAAAGGTTAGTGTAGAGATAGAGATTGTTCTTCTGAGACAGTTCTTCAGGTCTATAAATTGTTTATGATGATGACTAAGAATCTCTTTAAGTATCTAGGGACAGCATGTTTTGCAATACTGATGGGTTCAAATCTAAAGACATCATCTGCATGGAGTTTTTATGTTCTCTCCATGTTTGTGTGGGTTTTTCCTAATACACTGGGTTCCTTCCAAAGATATACCTATAATGAATCTAGATTGTGAACCACTCTGGGGATATCAAGTGATGACAATGTCTATAAATCACTTCAGAATATTTTGGTGCTATATAAGAAAGAAAGAAAAATAAATAAATAAGTCAATTCTATACAGATATGTCCTTCCTTGCATGTCCTCTTCACCGGAGATGTCCTTATATGTATTTCAAAAGATACCCAGCTGTTCAAAATAGCAATATTTTGCAATATTGTCTATCCTGGTGTCTGTTTATCTAAGGTGTCTATCCTATATTTCTCCATATGCAGCCACCCAGTGGTTATAATGTGAGTTTCAGCATCACAGTGCTTTTGCAAACATGTCACAATGCTGTGTTGAATCAAATTAATGAAAAATTAAAATGCTGGAAAGATCATTTTTTCCCAAGTAAGATGTAGATGAGTCCAGTACTAGATTTATTGCAGTATTAAAAACACTGCCTAAAATGAGTATGACTTCTATAAAGTTTTGAGCTTCTATAATATATATGGGTGCCCCACAGGGTCATAAGACTTTGGTCCTCAAAGTTTCATTACTCACACTTAGGTGAGGTCAGAGTAAGGGTCATTTAGTAGAGAAGGCTTGAGAAATCTCTGATGAGATATAATAATTTGAATGGCATCTTCTGGTATATATTTGGGAGACATGATGGTGCTTGGTGTTGGAAAACTTTGCTCAGGTATCCTCCAATCTGGCCAGGTTAGTTCTGAATCTTCTTAACTATTTGAGTCGTAGAGATAGTAAGGTGTCATTTAGTTCAAACAGCATCCCCAAGAGAATTTACATGGGATTTCCAAATCTACTGAGGGTGAAAGTCTTCTGAAAATCCAATAAACAGAGACAAATATTTGCATAGTTATTGCTTTAAAAATGTTTTGTGCAGTTGTTTCAAGCATCACACATGATTCAAATATTTTTTTGTATGCCTACATTGACTCTTGGTATTCAGAACGGTTTTGAAATAGGGTTAAACTCACACTTGCTTTCCTAATGCTACAATTAGAGTCAAAGATTTCAGCCTGAGAGTTATATTTGGTGTGGTGACATCTTGGGCTGTCTACTGGAGTGCTGATTAGATGCAATTTTAAGATTTTTTTTCATGAGATTTACCAGGCTTAATAATCCTTAGGGCTCATTTTTTTTGCGGACCATATACGGAACAATTCATTTCAATATCTCCGCAAAATAAACGGAAGTTACTCCGTGTGCATTCCGTTTCCGTATGTCCGCATTACGGACAAGGATAGTACTGTTCCATTAGGGGCCAGCTGTTCCGTTCCATAAAATCCGGAATGCACGCGGAAGTCATCTGTATTTTTTGCGGATTCATTTTTTGCGGACCGTAAAATACATACGGTCATGTGCATAAGCCCTTAGACTGTCTAGAGATATGACAAAGGACTCATGAGTATCCTTTAAGTAGTATGCAAAAAAAAATATGTGTGCCATTTCTTCATGTATATCATTGTCCAAAGCATGCCACAAGTGTGTGTGTTATTATAGTAAAATGTTAGGAAGATAATATAGTTATAAATCATTGTGTTAAGCACTTACAGAAAATTATTATTTACTGCAGGTTCCTGTTTGTGAAGTGTTAATTATTTCAGTAATGGGAGGGGTCTTTGACAATTTCTTTCTTTTACTCTTGTAGTCTAGAATGTGCTATTATTTTATAAAACATATTAACTTATCATTGAATATTTTAACAACTTTAAATTATAATCATTAGATTTTTTAGACTAAGAAGCAGATAAAATACAGTGTATACTTTTAGTTTACAAATGAAATAGAAATTGTGTTTATTTTCTTATTTCTATCAGATTATTATGGATGACAGATTCTGGAGAAGATACACATGTATCAAGAATAATGATCAGCAGTCACAGATCAAATGAAATGACAAATAGTGTTTGTTAAAACATAGGTTCAATATATAGTTAGTGTTACATTCAATTTACTCTGACCTTCAATAGAACTTCTATGGAGCAAAGATAAAGCAGAAGGTATTGTACAATGCCATAGAAGCATTTTTATCAATTAATAAATGCTTATGACAGAATCTAAAAACAAAAGTAAAATAAAATGAAATGTAATAAAACATGGGTAAAAAAGTCATTTCCCTCAATAATTTTCTAATATTTTTGACTCGTTTGTTCGATTTGGTTATCTTTATCTACTTTAAGAACTTGTGTGAAAACCCAATGTAGTTTTTAGTAAAATGTATGCACGGCGATAATGTGTGAATGTGAAATGTAGGGTAATATTGGAAAGTGAGATTTTTAGCAATTTTTTAAAATAAAAATTATTTGTGCCTATCCACCATGGTAAGGCGGTCTCTGTTGGAGAGGAACCTATGCTAAATGCTCCCTTTACTGGTACCATATGGCCTCCATGAATTCAGGGCAAACAGATTCCACATGCAGCATATACTAGACCCTCTCTAAATGCTATCTTTACTGGTGCTAGCAAGCTCCAATAATACAAGGAGAGCAGGCTTGAGTTCTATACTGCATTTTATTAAAATCAGCCTGTGGGAAAGATGGGTTAGTAAGAAGTGTACAACTAGAGTGATCACAGCCACATCTCCAAATGCATACTGCAAGACAAAAACCAAAGTTAGTCAGCACATCCCAATATGCAGGTGTTCATCACTATGGCTGAAAATACAAAGTTAAATACAATGCAGCAGTACTCTGCTCACACAAAATACATGATCATAAAATATATAAACTGATCCTACACTCACTATATAGATGAAAGTGAGATTCTTTGCAGCAGCAGTGGTAGATGTGTGTGTAGCTGTTTAGGGGTAGTAGAAGAGGCAACAGTGTAGCGGTAATGGTAGTAGTAGTAGTATGGGACATGATGGATGACAGATAGACAACGGAAGGATGAAAGCAGCCGTGGCAGCAGCAGCCTCATAGAAATCTACAGCAAACTGCGTACACAGTGTTTCCTGGTAAAAAAATCAATTTGGCCTCTTTTTCAGCAGGGGGAAATCTTTCTCTCTTTTGGTTTGATAGCAAGGGTCTAGAAGCATTGCTATCCAGTAATCATTAGACTGCTTAATGTGAATGACGTAGCTGTCAATACATAACCAAGCAAGCATACAGCTTCCAGTTATTTTCAGCTCTGTCGCCCACTGAGATGATTGGGTGTTATGTTCCTCAATGTCATCATCAGCCTCCTGATCTTACTCCATCACAGACTCCCCCACTTCTTCTTCCTCCTCCAGTTGTAGCTCCTCATTCTCCTCTTCCTACTCCTCCTCCATGGGACTTCCCCTTGAGGGTCCCCAACAGCTACAGGACAGCCAGCAAAATGCATAAGCTATTCTTCTGCCTTTGTCCTTTGTTGCATCAGGTTGAGCATCTGCTCTAAGGTAAATATATGGGGGTTGACATTGTTAATGCTGCAGTTGTCCCTACCGACAAATCTGGTGGCCTCTTTCAGAAGTCCAGAGTACTGTACGTGACAGGCTTTCCTGATGAGCTGCCACTAATTGACCTCAAAACAACACTTGCTCCCTGATGAAGTGGTCTGGTTCATGACAAAATCATGGCTCTGTTTATTCACTTCAATGGATATTAGACAAGCAAGTGTGCCCAACTATTTATCTGAATCCCACAGAAGTGAATATAAAAGCATGTACATGTGTGACCAACTCGCCATTCATTCTTCAACTGTATGTGGCAGCCTGCTGCTATTTCTGGAGATAGGTCTAGGTCCCAGAAGTTAGATCTGCAATCCCTTTTGACATACATTGCATGGGAATGCTCATTTAATAAAGATATGTGTCAATTTTTTTTCTGTTACTTTTATGCAACAATAAATTACAAAATACATGTAATTAGCTTATAAATAAAAAGTATTATGGTATTTATAATATCAGTATACATGGAATTTAATTATTATATGTATAGTTATTTTGATGCTTGATTTTTATATTTTCAGTCTATAGTGCTTTGCATATACTCATGTTAAACGTTCAATCCAAGCATGGGTAGCATTACAGAAGAAGAACAGTAAACACTGTTCATGACTCAAATCCCTTGTGCTGGATTTATAATGTTTAAATATACAGTCAAATGCTAACCTATAACAATCACTTGCAACCTTCTATCAAGAGCACAGTGATATTTCTTTAATCCCTAAGATGGCTGTCAATTGAAAGAGCAGCATCAAGGTAAAATACAAAAGTAAACAAGTTGTTTCCTTTTATAAAGGTGAAATTAGCAAAGGAAATTGTGAAACTGAATCTTCTCGTTACGTGACAAGCATCTACTTAGTTAATCAATAATTTACTAAGAATAAATGAGCATTTGCAGTTCACCTTGTCTAGATAAGATCACGAAAGAGATGCTGAAAAAGATTATAACAAGGCTGTAGCCAAATTACAAGGATTTATGTGACTAATATATATACTAAAATCTTGTAAAATGAATTTCTTTTTCAAACAAATTGTGGAAGAAACTTGGAACCATATATACACAGATAGCAATATCTGTTTAAGCTTTTTTCTTTTATCCTTGATTTTCTGTTGTTTTTAGATTACAGATTTCTAATATTAAAGATTTCATAATAATATATAATAATATAATAAATAATAAAAGAGATTTTCCAGCTTAATTCATTTCTTATAAAAAAAATATATGCTTAAAGGGAATGTCTTATGAAAACTACCTTTCAAAAGCGAACAGGTAATAGGCTAACTGGCTTCTCTGACAGCTACAATTAGAGATGAGCAAATTTTTTTAAATTCGATTTGCCGTCTCGCCAACTTTTTTTGAAAAAATTTGGTTAGATCCGAATAAATTTGCGGTGAATTACGTTAAAAACGGCTATTTACTGGGTGCAGATAGTCTTTATAGTGGTGTAGAACACTGTGCCTTGCAGTAACATGCATATGGAGTCTGCTTTGGTAGTGAAATAATACTGTGAGTCCGTATGACATGCAGATGACAGGCGTCGCTCTTAGAATCACTGCACACTTCACTTATCTGGGCAGTAACTCAAGTATGAACTCAGCTGATTCCACATAGATGTCTACAGAACCTGTTCTATTAAACGCTTATACAATTAGAGCCCCCCCCCCGACAGAGTGGAGAGGGTGTCAGCAGTAAGTTTGTGTTGATGTCACTAATTATTTTGCCCTTCCTGTGAAGCATCCGTCTTCACTCAGTCAGCATTTGGTCAGTAATCCATCAGTATTGCTAATGCCAAAAAAAAACAGGAGTGGATCCAAAACAGAGATGATATGTGAATTGAATATTTGCATGTCTTCTGTGGTTTGTACCCACTCCTGCTTTCGGCTACCAAATCACAAACCATAATTTTTTTGAACGGGGGAGAAAAAGCTACATTTTTAACAAACAGGATAGTAACACACATAAAATACAACACAGAAGGGGCAAAACCACAAGATTTAAAAGACAAACTGGAAAAACAAAGTGCTTCATCAACAAGAATGGATTTACGACCAGTGTCGGGGTGACCACAAGGGTAATGCATACGGATCAAGAAATGTATGGGGTTATGGCTGATAACTGGAGGACAGTCCCGCAAAGAAGCCAACTCCAGCTCATTCTGTGGCCAGCTGGGTTGCTGATAAGTGGATTCTAAAGTGTCTGAAGAAATGTAAGTAAAGACATTGGAATAAATTCTCCACTTCCTCCAACATGACCTCGTCCTTTGATTTATGAATATCATTCCATAAAGTCTTGAAGTAATGGCAGGCGAACCGAGAAATCCTTCAGGTCATTTTTGCAGCAACTAAATACTTATTAGAAGTGTGCAAATAGTTCCACAACATGGACAGTGACATACTAGAGGGGGATCAATGAAAAAAATTCCCAGGGCTCATTTTTATGCGTCTTAAAGGGAAATTCTCGAAAATGTGCCCTGCTGGAGCCTAGAAAATAAAAATTTTAGGTCACAGGAGTACAGGCCCTAAAAATTAGACATTAACCTGACATAAAAGAACAAGTGATTATGTGGCTCGAGGTACATTATGCTGTCAATGGATTGAAATTTTACTGCAGGCCAGTGGAGTACATGCCCCAAACATTAGGAATTCACCGTACAGAAAAGATCAAGTAATTATGCAGATGCAGGTATATTAGATGGTCATTGGATAACAATTTTACTGCAGGCCAGTGGAGTGCAATCCCCAAATATTAGGCATTCACCATACAGAAAAGAACAAGGGATTATGTGGCTGGAGGTATATTAGGCTGTCACTGTATAAAAATTTTACTGTTGGCCAGTTAGATTACAGGCCCCAAAAATTATGCATTCACCATAAAGAAAAGATCAATTGATTAAGTGGCTGTAGGTATATTAGATGGTCATTGGATATCAATTTTACTGCAGGCCAGTGGAGTACAGGCCCCAAACATTAAACATTCACCGGACAGAAAAGATCAAGTGTTTATGTGGCTGGAGGTATGTTAGACAGTCATTGGATAACAATTTTACTGTAGGCCAGTACAAATACATGTCAAATACATATGTTTAAAAGAATTAAAACTATAGGGGGGCGGAGTCTGCGCATGAGCCGGATGGACGTGTGAGAAGCTGCTCTCCTGCCTGCATATCCCTCTCTGCACCTTTATCTTAAGCTTACTAGACTCAAGATGGTTAAAATCGGGGGCCAGAAACCCACTGAACAGTTGGGAAACAATCTCTCCCAGAATCAAGCCGGGGAAATGGAGAAATATGTTAAAAAAACAGCAGCTGCGGCAGTGAGCCGCGAATCCAAGATGGCGCCCGGCACACCACGCTCAGGACACAAGCTGTCTGCTGCTACCAGCGAAGATAAGGTAGGGGACGATCCCAGCGAAGCAGAATGTCTGCATATATCCAGAGCTTACCTGAAGGAAGCTCTAGCAGAAGCCCTGGGCCCCCTTAGTATGGACATTTCCACAATAAAAGAGGATGTGAAACACATAGGCCGGAGGGTGGAGGTGTTAGAGGAAACCCAGGCCGCAGTCCTGCATCATCAGAGCGTGGTGTCATCGAGCCTGTCGCTAGCTCAAGCCCACATTAATGCCCTATATACAGCTATGGAAGATCAAGAAAATAGATCCAGACGCAACAACCTGCGTTTTAGAGGGATTCCTGAATCCGTCACAAATGTGGACATTCCTGAAACGGTTATACAGATATGCCTCAAACTCCTATGTCCGGACTCTGCTCATGAAGTCCTGCTTGAACGGGCCCATAGAGCCCTTAGACCTAAACCACAAGCGAACGAACCCCCAAGGGATGTAATTTGCAAATTCCTCCACTTCCCTGTAAAAGAAGCCATACTGACAAGTGCCAGAAATACAAACTCTGTGGAGTATGAAGAAAATAATATCACTATTTTCCAGGATTTGGCACAATCTACCCTCAAAAAGCGCAAAGCCTTGAAGCCTCTCACAGATTGGCTACGTCAACACAGAATCATCTACAGATGGACATTTCCCTTCGGTCTATCTTTCTTGCATGAGGGAAGACGCATCCATATTTCCTCTTTTACAGATCTGGATAAAGCATATGACCTCCTGCAGATCTCTCCTTTACCTATTGAAAATTGGGACACGGTCCAGAACATGAGCTCTTTACCTGGCCTTCCGACGGTGATCCCCTTGGAACCTCTACACACCCCAAAGCCCCAAAGAAGCAAAAAAAGAAATTCCATCTCCACACCCAAACGCCTTTCCTTCGTGGATAATTAGTCTAACCTGCTTTTTTCCCCTAGGATCAGAGTTTCAAGATATATAACATACGGGACTTACTTATTTTTAGTTACCATTTCAATGCGTACCGAGTGACGAAATCCTATTTACTGAGTGGAGAGCCTAGCTTGTATTTTCTTGCCTTCTTTGCCCACTCTTTACTCTTCACTCAGTAATAGACGTCGATACAGTAGGGATTTCTCAATTGAGTTTTCCCATCTGTCTTAAAGTCAGGCTAGTCATGTTGCCAGTCAAGAATTCATGTGATATTTAGGTTGCCCCCGGTATAGGTTGGCCCTTACATACCTCTGATACCATGGGAGTTATTCTCATTTGCTTACATATATCTTCAAGCTCTTCACTTATCTCCACTACCAGTGGGTATAGATGAGGTCTCCCATCGTCGTCTTCCCCATACTTGTTTTAAGGTGGGCTGGATTATGATGGCTTTGCTCATCACCATTCTATTTTATTTTACTTTACTCCATCTTATCAATAGCACATGAATCACTTTATTCCAGTAAATATAGCATTAAAGAGGGAAATGCTTCTGGGTAATATACCCTTTCCCCCCTTATATGCTGCCTAAACAGTTAGGCGCAATTGGTACATTCTATTATGTTTGGATGATATTCACTCATCCTTTGTTGTTATCTATTGTTTTACCTAGTGTTCTATATTGATTCTATTTTGACAGGTATTCAGATCCAACTTCAATACTCTTGCTAACGTGTAAACAGAAATCCTCACAGAACCAGACCACATTTATTGAGACTTCTCCGGGTGACTTGTTGCTCCCTGGCTCCCCTCGTGGCCGCACTCTCTCCTCTACCTTGTTGCCGGTTGGTTATTTCTCTTTGAATACACCACTTAGATTTTTTCCAACTCTCTTTCTTCTTAAAAAAAATATGGCAGACTTTAAATTAGTTTCATACAACGTTAAAGGTCTGAGGTCTCCTTCTAAGAGATGTCAGATATTTTCTCTCCTGCATAAAGAGAAGTGTTCAGTGGTCTTTTTACAGGAGACACATTTCAAACATGGAAAGTATCCCAATCTTTCCCACTCTAGGTTTCCTTCCTGGTACCATTGTGGTGCTGGGGGTGCGGCCTCGAGGGGAGTCAGCATTGGTTTTAATAGAGGGCTCCCATTTCAATATAAATCCCATGTACAAGACCCTGAGGGTCGATATATAATCCTAATAGGCCAAGTAGGCCAATCTATGTTTACCTTTGCAAACATATACGCCCCAAATGTAGATCAAATCAGTTGGCTCACCCCAGTCCTTTCTCTGATAGAGAAACATAGAGAAGGCTTTCTGATTGTGGCGGGTGACTTCAATATAGCCTTGAACCCTTCAATCGATACCTCCTCCAAAAAATCCCTAACCTCTGGGAAATCTCTTAGATTGCTGCATACAAATATTCATAACTTGGGAGTTTGGGATATTTGGCGCTGTTTCAATCCTGACGAAATTGACTACTCCTTTTACTCCCCTGCAAATTATTCATATAGCAGAATAGATTAAATTATGGTTCCAAAAGACAAACTGCAATTCTGTTCATCCCCAAAAATTGGTAATATCACCTTATCCGACCATGCCCCGATTTTTTGTGAAATAAGCACTAACCAAAAAATCATTAGACCCCCTAATTGGAGATTTAATGAATCTCTGTTAAATAATAACAAACATTTTGCCCTCATATCCTCTTATCTCGAGGAATATTTCTTAATCAACAATACCTCGGATATATCTCCCCAAGTTCTTTGGGACGCTCATAAGGCCTATATTAGGGGCAGACTGATTGGTCTCTGCTCCTTTTTAAAGAGAGAATCCGAAAAAAAAGTTAGCGACTAGGGATGAGCAAACCCGAACTGTATAGTTCGGGTTCGTACCGAATTTTGGGGTGTCCGTGATACGGACCCGAACCCGAACATTTTCGTAAAAGTCCGGGTTCGGGTTCGGTGTTCGGCGCTTTCTTGGCACTTTTTGAAAGGCTGCAAAGCAGCCAATCAACAAGCGTCATACTACTTGCCCCAAGAGGCCATCACAGCCTTGCCTACTATAGGCATGGCTGTGATTGGCCAGTGCAGCATGTGACCAAGCCTCTATATAAGATTGGGTCACGTAGTGCTGCACGTCACTCTGCTGATTCAAGCATAGGGAGAGGTTGCTGCTGCGACGTTAGGGCGAGATTAGGCAGATTAACTCCTCCAAAAGACTTAATTCAGTGATCGATCTCCAGCTGTGGATCATTAAAGTGCTGATATTGAATTGCTCACTTTTTTTTGGCTGCCCAGAGCGTTTTTATATCACTTTTTTTCTGGGGTGATCGACGGCCATTTTGTGGCTTGTGGTGCGCCAGCACAAGCTACCACCAAGTGCATTTAACCATCAATAGTGTGGTTATTTTTTGGCTATATACTACATCAGGTGCAGGTTGAGCCTGTGTCACTCAAGTGCATTTAACCATCAACAGTGTGGTTATTTTTTGGCCATATACTACATCAGGTGCAGGCTGAGCCTGTGTCACCGAAGTGCATTTAACCATCAATAGTGTGGTTATTTTTTGGCCATATACTACATCAGGTGCAGGCTGAGCCTGTGTCACCCAAGTGCATTTAACCATCAATAGTGTGGTTATTTTTTGGCCATATACTACATCAGGGGCAAGTTGAGCCTGTCACCCAGCGCCTAAAAAATAGACCTGACATTTATATTCCTCCAAATCAGTACTGTTTTAGCTGGTCAAGTTATTTGTAGTGACCGTAAAAGCACAGTTTTTGTTCTGGGTTGAAAAACTATTCCCAAATTTGCCATTCTCAAAATTAGTAGTTTCTGCTATATCAGGCCTACTTTAAATCTATCCCAAAAAGGATATCTTAGATTGAAGGTGCTGATAGTGTCATTCTGAAAAACTTAACACACACGCTACCGTGCAGATACAAATCTAATTCTGTGATTAAAGGCATATCTGTCACACAGCGTGTAAAAAATAGGCCTGACATTTCTATTTATCCAAATCAGTACAGTTTTAGCTGATCAAGTTATATTTAGTGACCGTAAAAGCACAGTTTTTGTTCTGGGTTGAAAAACTATTCCCAAATCTGCCATTCTCAAAATTAGTAGTTTCTGCTATATCAGGCCTACTTTAAATCTATCCCAAAAAGGATATGTTAGATTGAAGGTGCTGATAGTGTCATTCTGAAAAACTTAACACACACGCTACCGTGCAGATACAAGTCTAATTCTGTGATTAAAGGTATATCTGTCACACAGCGCCTAAAAAATAGCCCTGACATTTATATTCAACCAAATCTGTACTGTTTTAGCTGGTCAAATTATTTGTAGTGACCGTAAAAGCACTGTTTTTGTTCTGGGTTGAAAAACTATTCCCAAATTTGCCATTCTCAAAATTAGTAGTTTCTGCTATATCAGGCCTACTTTAAATCTATCCCAAAAAGGATATGTTAGATTGAAGGTGCTGATAGTGTCATTCTGAAAAACTTAACACACAAGCTACCGTGCAGATACAAGTCTAATTCTGTGATTAAAGGTATATCTGTCACACAGCGCGTAGAAAATAGGCCTCACATTTATATTCAACCAAATCTGTACTGTTTTAGCTGGTCAAATTATTTGTAGTGACCGTAAAAGCACAGTTTTTGTTCTGGGTTGAAAAACTATTCCCAAATTTGCCATTCTCAAAATTAGTAGTTTCTGCTATATCAGGCCTACTTTAAATCTATCCCAAAAAGGATATCTTAGATTGAAGGTGCTGATAGTGTCATTCTGAAAAACTTAACACACACGCTACCGTGCAGATACAAGTCTAATTCTGTGATTAAAGGTATATCTGTCACACAGCGCGAAAAAAATAGGCCTCAAATTTATATTCAACCAAATCTGTCATTACTTGTGTGCCTGTATTAGTGTAATACGGTACCTAAATAGATAGCCAGACAGTGTTAGGTGTCTGTAAAAAAAGGCATGAATTTTAATTCAATACATTGGCCCGAATAATATTTATCTTATTGTGGTGAACGGTAACAATGAGGAAAACAACTAGTAAGGGACGCGGACGTGGACATGGTCGTGGTGGTGTTAGTGGACCCTCTGGTGCTGGGAGAGGACGTGGCCGTTCTGCCACAGCCACACGTCCTAGTGTACCAACTACCTCAGGTCCCAGTAGCCGCCAGAATTTACAAGGATATTTGGTGGGGCCCAATGCCGTTCTAAGGATGGTAAGGCCTGAGCAGGTACAGGCATTTGTCAATTGGGTGGCCGACAGTGCATCCAGCACGTTCACATTATCTTCCACCCAGTCTTCTGCAGAAAGCACACAGATGGCGCATGAAAACCAAGCCCATCAGTCTGTCACATCACCCCCATGCATATCAGGGAAACTGTCTGAGCCTCAAGTTATGCAGCAGTCTCTTATGCTGTTTAAAGACTCTGCTGCCAGGGTTTCCCAAGGGCATCCACTAGCCCTTCCCCAGGGGTGGAAGAGATAGAATGCACTAACGCACAACCACTTATGTTTCCTGATGATGAGGACATGGGAATACCACCTCAGCACGTCTCTGATGATGACGAAACACAGGTGCCAACTGCTGCGTCTTTCTGCAGTGTGCAGACTGAACAGGAGGTCAGGGAGGAAGACTGGGTGGAAGACGATGCAGGGGACGATGAGGTCCTAGACCCCACATGGAATGAAGGTCGTGCCACTGACTTTCAGAATTCGGAGGAAGAGGCAGTGGTGAGACCGAGCCAACAGCGTAGCAAAAGACAAAGAGGGAGCAGTGGGCAAAATCAGAACATCCGCCGCCAAGAGACTCCGCCTGCTACTGACCGCCGCCATCTGGGACCGAGCACCCCAAAGGCAGCTTCAAGGAGTTCCCTGGCATGGCACTTCTTTAAACAATGTGCTGACGACAAGACCCGAGTGGTTTGCACGCTGTGCCATCAGAGCCTGAAGCGAGGCATTAACGTTCTGAATAGTGTTGAGCGAACAGTTCGAGCATAGTTCGGGTCCGTACCGAATTTTGGGGTGTTCGTGACACGGACCCGAACCCGAACTTTTTCGTAAAAGTTCGGGTTCGGGTTCGTCGTTCGGCATGTATTTTGGCGCATTTTGAAAGGCTGCAAAGCAGCCAATCAACATGCATCATACTACTTGCCCTAAGATGCCATCGCAGCCATGCCTACTATTGGCAAGGCTGTGATTGGCCAAGTGCAGCATGTGACTCAGCCTCTTTATAAGCTTGTGCGCACGTCGGGACGTGCTCACTCCCGATGTGAATAGAACAGGGATAGACGCAGCTGATGCTAGGGCGAGAATAGGCAGGGATAATTGAATAACTGGAAGCAAATTTCTCTCCTCCACCTGTGATTCATCTGAACAACTGCAGCTGAGCTGCTTTTTTGATAGGGATTGGCTATTTTTAGAGTGGCCAGAGTGATTTTTCCATCCACATGTACCTGGGCTGACCGCCGGCCGCCATTTTGCGACTTGTAGTGCTGCAGCAGAAGCTGCCACAGTGTGCATTCCAAAGCTCCAAACAAGTCAGACATCTACACCTGGGATTCAGACCAATAGCGATTTAGCAGCACAGTCCAAGGCTATTTTTTTTAAAGGTTGTGCAGACCATTTTGTGGCACATGTTACAGGGCTGATAGGCGGCGGCCATCTTGGGACTAGTGCTGCAGCACAATCTCTCCCAACGTCCATTAATCACTTGTAATAGTGGTCTGTGCCATAGAAATCCTACATCAGGGACTTGGGTGTGCTTGTGTCACCCCTACTAATACCAGTCCACCTGTAATCCATACAGTGAAAAGCCATAAAGTATTCCAGTGAGGGAATTTTTTATTTATTTAAAAAGGCCAAGTTAGTTTATCTGGGAAAACATATATGTACCCATACTAGAATCTGTCAAAGAAAGCGGTACTCACATATAACAGTCATTCCATCTGTAATCCATACAGTCAAAAGACTGAAAGTATTCCAGTGAGGGAATTTTTTTTATTTAAAAAAGGCCAAGTTAGTTTATCTGGCGTTCAATATACTAGATACAGTTAGGCCTGTGTTTCATACATCTGGAATTAGCAAACTAATGTGCTGGGGTTTGGAAAACATATATGTACCCATACTAGAATCTGTCAAAGAAAGCGGTACTCACATATAACAGTCATTCCATCTGTAATCCATACAGTCAAAAGACTGAAAGTATTCCAGTGAGGGAATTTTTTTTATTTAAAAAAGGCCAAGTTAGTTTATCTGGCGTTCAATATACTAGATACAGTTAGGCCTGCGTTTCATACATCTGGAATTAGCAAACTAATGTGCTGGGGTTGGGAAAACATATATGTACCCATACTAGAATCTGTCAAAGAAAGCGGTACTCACATATAACAGTCATTCCATCTGTAATCCATACAGTCAAAAGACTGAAAGTATTCCAGTGAGGGAATTTTTTTTATTTAAAAAAGGCCAAGTTAGTTTATCTGGCGTTCAATATACTAGATACAGTTAGGCCTGCGTTTCATACATCTGGAATTAGCAAACTAATGTGCTGGGGTTGGGAAAACATTGATGTACCCATACTAGAATCTGTCAAAGAAAGCGGTACTCACATATAACAGTCATTCCATCTGTAATCCATACAGTCAAAAGACTGAAAGTATTCCAGTGAGGGAATTTTTTTTATTTAAAAAAGGCCAAGTTAGTTTATCTGGCGTTCAATATACTAGATACAGTTAGGCCTGCGTTTCATACATCTGGAATTAGCAAACTAATGTGCTGGGGTTGGGAAAACATATATGTACCCATACTAGAATCTGTCAAAGAAAGCGGTACTCACATATAACAGTCATTCCATCTGTAATCCATACAGTCAAAAGACTGAAAGTATTCCAGTGAGGGAATTTTTTTTATTTAAAAAAGGCCAAGTTAGTTTATCTGGCGTTCAATATACTAGATACAGTTAGGCCTGCGTTTCATACATCTGGAATTAGCAAACGAATGTGCTGGGGTTGGGAAAACATATATGTACCCATACTAGAATCTGTCAAAGAAAGCGGTTCTCACATATAACAGTCATTCCATCTGTAATCCATACAGTCAAAAGACTGAAAGTATTCCAGTGAGGGAATTTTTTTTATTTAAAAAAGGCCAAGTTAGTTTATCTGGCGTTCAATATACTAGATACAGTTAGGCCTGCGTTTCATACATCTGGAATTAGCAAACTAATGTGCTGGGGTTGGGAAAACATATATGTACCCATACTAGAATCTGTCAAAGAAAGCGGTACTCACATATAACAGTCATTCCATCTGTAATCCATACAGTCAAAAGACTGAAAGTATTCCAGTGAGGGAATTTTTTTTATTTAAAAAAGGCCAAGTTAGTTTATCTGGCGTTCAATATACTAGATACAGTTAGGCCTGCGTTTCATACATCTGGAATTAGCAAACTAATGTGCTGGGGTTGGGAAAACATATATGTACCCATACTAGAATCTGTCAAAGAAAGCGGTACTCACATATAACAGTCATTCCATCTGTAATCCATACAGTCAAAAGACTGAAAGTATTCCAGTGAGGGAATTTTTTTTATTTAAAAAAGGCCAAGTTAGTTTATCTGGCGTTCAATATACTAGATACAGTTAGGCCTGCGTTTCATACATCTGGAATTAGCAAACTAATGTGCTGGGGTTGGGAAAACATATATGTACCCATACTAGAATCTGTCAAAGAAAGCGGTACTCACATATAACAGTCATTCCATCTGTAATCCATACAGTCAAAAGACTGAAAGTATTCCAGTGAGGGAATTTTTTTTATTTAAAAAAGGCCAAGTTAGTTTATCTGGCGTTCAATATACTAGATACAGTTAGGCCTGCGTTTCATACATCTGGAATTAGCAAACTAATGTGCTGGGGTTGGGAAAACATATATGTACCCATACTAGAATCTGTCAAAGAAAGCGGTACTCACATATAACAGTCATTCCATCTGTAATCCATACAGTCAAAAGACTGAAAGTATTCCAGTGAGGGAATTTTTTTTATTTAAAAAAGGCCAAGTTAGTTTATCTGGCGTTCAATATACTAGATACAGTTAGGCCTGCGTTTCATACATCTGGAATTAGCAAACTAATGTGCTAGGGTTGGGAAAACATATATGTACCCATACTAGAATCTGTCAAAGAAAGCGGTACTCACATATAACAGTCATTCCATCTGTAATCCATACAGTCAAAAGACTGAAAGTATTCCAGTGAGGGAATTTTTTTTATTTAAAAAAGGCCAAGTTAGTTTATCTGGCGTTCAATATACTAGATACAGTTAGGCCTGCGTTTCATACATCTGGAATTAGCAAACTAATGTGCTGGGGTTGGGAAAACATATATGTACCCATACTAGAATCTGTCAAAGAAAGCGGTACTCACATATAACAGTCATTCCATCTGTAATCCATACAGTCAAAAGACTGAAAGTATTCCAGTGAGGGAATTTTTTTTATATAAAAAAGGCCAAGTTAGTTTATCTGGCGTTCAATATACTAGATACAGTTAGGCCTGCGTTTCATACATCTGGAATTAGCAAACTAATGTGCTGGGGTTGGGAAAACATATATGTACCCATACTAGAATCTGTCAAAGAAAGCGGTACTCACATATAACAGTCATTCCATCTGTAATCCATACAGTCAAAAGACTGAAAGTATTCCAGTGAGGGAATTTTTTTTATTTAAAAAAGGCCAAGTTAGTTTATCTGGCGTTCAATATACTAGATACAGTTAGGCCTGCGTTTCATACATCTGGAATTAGCAAACTAATGTGCTGGGGTTGGGAAAACATATATGTACCCATACTAGAATCTGTCAAAGAAAGCGGTACTCACATATAACAGTCATTCCATCTGTAATCCATACAGTCAAAAGACTGAAAGTATTCCAGTGAGGGAATTTTTTTTATTTAAAAAAGGCCAAGTTAGTTTATCTGGCGTTCAATATACTAGATACAGTTAGGCCTGCGTTTCATACATCTGGAATTAGCAAACTAATGTGCTGGGGTTGGGAAAACATATATGTACCCATACTAGAATCTGTCAAAGAAAGCGGTACTCACATATAACAGTCATTCCATCTGTAATCCATACAGTCAAAAGACTGAAAGTATTCCAGTGAGGGAATTTTTTTTATTTAAAAAAGGCCAAGTTAGTTTATCTGGCGTTCAATATACTAGATACAGTTAGGCCTGCGTTTCATACATCTGGAATTAGCAAACTAATGTGCTGGGGTTGGGAAAACATATATGTACCCATACTAGAATCTGTCAAAGAAAGCGGTACTCACATATAACAGTCATTCCATCTGTAATCCATACAGTCAAAAGACTGAAAGTATTCCAGTGAGGGAATTTTTTTTATTTAAAAAAGGCCAAGTTAGTTTATCTGGCGTTCAATATACTAGATACAGTTAGGCCTGCGTTTCATACATCTGGAATTAGCAAACTAATGTGCTGGGGTTGGGAAAACATATATGTACCCATACTAGAATCTGTCAAAGAAAGCGGTACTCACATATAACAGTCATTCCATCTGTAATCCATACAGTCAAAAGACTGAAAGTATTCCAGCGAGGGAATTTTTTTTATTTAAAAAAGGCCAAGTTAGTTTATCTGGCGTTCAATATACTAGATACAGTTAGGCCTGCGTTTCATACATCTGGAATTAGCAAACTAATGTGCTGGGGTTGGGAAAACATATATGTACCCATACTAGAATCTGTCAAAGAAAGCGGTACTTACATATAACAGTCATTCCATCTGTAATCCATACAGTCAAAAGACTGAAAGTATTCCAGTGAGGGGATTTTGCTTATAAAAAATAATATATTTCATTGTGGTGCGAGTTGAATCGCAACAATGAAGAAAAATACTATTAAGGGACGAGGACGCGGTCGTGGTGGTGTCCGTGGAGCCTCTGTTGCTGGTAGAGGACGTGGCCGTTCGGCCCCAGGCGCACACAGTAGGGAACGAACTCCCTCAACTAGCCGGCAGAATGTACCGCAATATCTCGTGGGGCCCAATGACGCTCTTAGGATGGTAAGGCCTGAGCAGGTACAGGCATTAATCGATTGGGTGGCCGACAGTGCTTCCAGCACGTTCACCACATGGTCTTCCACCCAGTCTTCTGCGGAAAGCGCACAGGTGGCACCTGAAAACCAAGCCCATCAGTCTGTCACATCACCCCCAAGCATATCAGGGAAACGGTCTGAGCCACAAGTTATGCAGCAGTCTCTTCTTCTGTTTGAAGACTCTGCTTCCAGGGTTTCCCAGGGGCGTCCACCTAGCCCTTCCCCAGTGGAGGAAGACATACCATGCACTGACGCACAACCACTTATGTCTCCAGATGAAGAGGACATGGGAATACCACCACAGCAGAGTCACCGACTCTCTGATGATGACGAAACACAGGTGCCCACTGCCGCGTCTTTTTGCAGTGTGCAGACTGAACAGGAGGAGGTCAGGGAGGGAGACTGGGTGGAAGACGATGCAGAGGACGATGAGGTCTTAGACCCCACATGGACTGAAGGTCGTGGCGATGACTTTCACAGTTCAGAGGAAGAGGTAGTGGTGAGACCGAGACAACAGCGAAGCCAAAGAGGGAGCAGGGGGCCAAAGCAGACGAGCCGCCGCCCCCAGAGTTCGCCTGCTACTGGACATCGCCAACAGGGACCCAGCCCCACAAAGGCAGCTTCAAAGAGTTCCCTGGCATGGCACTTCTTTAAACAATGTCCTACCGACAAGACCCGAGTGACTTGCACGCTCTGCCATCAGAGCCTGAGGCGAGGCATTAACGTTCTGAACCTCAGCACAACCTGCATGACCAGGCATCTACTGTACATGCAAAGCATGAACTGCAGTGGGGTACACACCTTAAAAACCAGGCACTCGCTGAGGCTCCCCCTGCTCCCTCTACCGCTGCTGCCTCGGCTTCCGCCTCGAGAGGAATGTTGCCACCTGCCGAGCAGCAAACAGAGGATGTGCCACCGACACCACCACCACCGCCACCGTCAACTAGCGTCTCCACTATATCACACAGCAGCGTTCAGCTCTCAATATCTCAAACCTTAGAGAGGAAGCGCAAATTCCCCCCGAGTCACCCTCGAGCCCTTGGCCTGAACGCCAGCATTTCTAAACTGCTGGCCTTTGAAATGCTGTCATTCCGGCTGGTGGACACAGACAGCTTCAAACAGCTGATGGCCATGGCTGTCCCGCGGTATGTGGTTCCCAGCCGCCACTACTTCTCCAAGACAGCCGTGCCTTCCCTGCACATGCAAGTGTCCGATAAAATCAAGTGTGCACTGCGCAACGCCATTTGTGGCAAGGTCCACCTAACCACAGATACGTGGACCAGTAAGCACGGCCAGGGACGCTATATCTCACTAACTGCACACTGGATGAATGTAGTGGCGGCTGGGCCCCCGGCGGACAGTTCCTTGGCGCACGTCCTTCCGCCCCCTAGGATCGCAGGGCATCATTCTCTGCCTCCTGTAGCCTCCTCCTCCTACTCGGCTTCCTCCTCCACTGCTTCCACCAGCTCATCCGGTCAGCCACACACCTTCACCACCAACTTCAGCACAGCCCGGGGTAAACGTCAGCAGGCCATTCTGAAACTCATAGGCAGGCAGCTCAGTCCTTCGAAACGCGTCTGGTGACTCCCCTCTAGAAACCTGCCAAGAATCTCACTTTGGAAGCGCTTCCACACCACCGACCACATCCAAATCCCCTGGATCGAAAACACATTACCAGCGAAGATCCCAACACTGCACCCGGCAGAGACGCGAGTCGCCTGAGAAGTGACGTCACACACACGCGGCACGCCGAGAAGACCGGGAAACAGACACCGCTGAGCGCTGTAAGGCCGCTCCAATAGCCAGGAGATCCATACCCCACAAAGAAGGTAAAACAGTCAGGGCGCAGTCTTCACTAAATGTGTGGGACGCCACACTGAAGCACAGCACCCGACTGATATACCATTTACTTTTTTTCGCATATATTTTTATATATATATTTTTTTATATTTTTTCGCATATTGTTCACTGGATACTCCTTGCTTTTTATTGCTCTACCCATATTTTATATATTTTATACTTCTCACATTACCTTGTCCACGTGGTATATTTTTTAACGGATTATACAACTAATGGACATAGCTACCAATTGAAAGGGGGTAATCACCACTGGACAATCACAGTATTGTCATACCCTCCACAAACATTTTTTACTATGCATCTGCATTCCCACTGCCGCATACTGCAAATCAATATTTTTTCTTGTGGACTTTATTTTTCCCAGCACCTCTATAATTTCAGAATATTTATTCCTACTCCCCACCCCCAAACCTACCCTTCTAAAAATAAATATATATTTTATACCATCATCTGTGTATATTGCTTCTTTAGCACCTTGATAGATGTAGAGTGCCGGTTCTCCATTATATATCCTTATTGTTATTAACTCCCCTCCTGATTGGGTGAATCAGTCCAGAACCAGAGCACCTATACATTGCAGTGATCAGGTGAGCAACCAATAACCCATTTCTCATTCTCTGCCTCCTGTAGCCTCCTCCTCCTACTCGGCTTCCTCCTCCACTGCTTCCACCAGCTCATCCGGTCAGCCACACACCTTCACCACCAACTTCAGCACAGCCCGGGGTAAACGTCAGCAGGCCATTCTGAAACTCATATGTTTGGGGGACAGGCCCCACACCGCACAGGAGTTGTGGCGGGGTATTGAACAACAGACCGACGAGTGGTTTCTGCCGGTGGGCCTCAAGCCAGGCCTGGTGGTATGCGATAATGGGCGAAATCTCGTGGCAGCTCTGGGACTAGCCGGTTTGACGCACATCCCTTGCCTGGCGCATGTGCTGAACTTGGTGGTGCAGAGGTTCATTCACCACTACCCCAACATGTCAGAGCTGCTGCATAAAGTGCGGGCCGTCTGTGCGCGCTTCCGCCGTTCACATCCTGCCGCTGCTCGCCTGTCTGCGCTACAGCGGAACTTCGTCCTTCCCGCTCACCGCCTCATATGCGACGTGCCCACCCGGTGGAACTCCACCTTGCACATGCTGGAGAGACTGTGCGAGCAGCAGCAGGCCATAGTGGAGTTTCAGCTGCAGCACGCTCGCGTCAGTCGTACTGCCGAACAGCACCACTTCACCACCAATGATTGGGCCTCCATGCGAGACCTGTGTGCCCTGCTGCGCTGTTTCGAGTACTCCACCAACATGGCCAGTGGCGATGACACTGTTATCAGCGTTACAATACCACTTCTATGTCTCCTTGAGAAAACACTTAGGGCAATGATGTTAGAGGAGGTGGCCCAGGTGGAGGAGGAGGAGGAGGATGAGGGCTCGTTTCTAACACTTTCGGGCCAGTCTGTTCGAAGTGGCTCAGAGGGAGGTTTGTTTAAGCAGCAGAGGACAGGTTCACAAGTCGCCAGCCAAGGCACTGTACTGGAGGACGAGGAGGAGGAGGAGGTGGAGGGGGACGAGGATGACGCAAGTTCACAGCGGGGTGGCAGCCCAGGCCCATCACTGGTGCGTGGCTGGGGGGATACGGTGGACGATGACGATACGCCTCCCACAGAGGACAGCTTGTCCTTACCCATGGGTAGCCTGGCCCACATGAGCGAATATATGCTCCAATGCCTGCGCAACGACAGCAGAGTTGCCCACGTTTTAACGTGTGCAGACTACTGGGTGGCCACCCTGCTGGATCCCCGGTATAAAGACAATGTGCCCACTTTAATTCCTGAACTGGAGCGCGACCGTAAGATGCGCGAGTACAAGCGCACGCTGATAGAGGCGCTCTTGAGAGCATTCCCACATGTCACAGGGGAACAGGTGGAAGGTGAAGGCAGAGGAGTGGCAAGAGGTCACCAACGCAGCTGTGTCACGGCCAGCTCATCTGAGGGCAGGGTTAGCATGGCAGAAATTTGGAAAAGTTTTGTCTCCACGCCACAGCTATCTGCACCGACACCTGATACGGAACGTGTTAGCAGGAGGCAGCATTTCACTAACATGGTTGAACAGTATGTCTGCACACCCCTCCACATCCTGACGGATGGTTCGGCCCCATTCAACTACTGGGTTTCGAAATTGTCCACGTGGCCAGAGTTAGCATGTTATGCCTTGGAGGTGCTTTCCTGCCCGGCGGCCAGCGTTTTATCTGAACGCGTATTCAGCACGGCAGGGGGCGTCATTACTGACAAGCGCAGCCGCCTGTCCACAGCCAACGTGGACAAGCTGACCTTCATAAAGATGAACCAGGCATGGATCCCACAGGACCTGTCCCTCCCTTGTGCAGAGTAGTCCTTATTAACTGCCTAAAACATGTCTTGTTGTGCTACGGGCCACTTCTTTATTTGATACAAATTTTATGAAACCTACAGTTGAATGAAACTCTTCTCTGTCTGGGCGCCGGGGCCTAACCAGATGAAAGTGGCCGGTTAAACTAACGGGTGACATGAAGCCATAACCTCTGCCATGCTACCTCTGTCTTCTGTCTGGGTGCTGAGGCCTAAGTCAAATAAAGCGGTCTTCTGCTGTGCTGGGGGATATGAAGCTAATCTCTGACCTCTCTCCTCTGTCTGGGTCCAAAGGCCTAAATCACTGAAAGAGGCCTTCTCCTGTGGTGTGTGATATGATGCCAGAATATGTGCTGTGGGGCCTCTCTCCTCTTCCTGGGTGCAGGGGTCAAATAAACTAAATTGTGGCCTACTCCTGTGGTGGTTGATATGATGCCTGATTCTCTGATGTGGAACCTCTCTCCTCTGTTTGGGTGAAGGGGTCAAAGTAACTAAATGGTGGCTTCTCCTGTGGTGGCTGATATGATGCCAGAATATGTGCTGTGGTGCCTCTCTCCTCTTCCTGGGTGCGGGGGTCAAAGTAACTCAATGGTGGCTTCTCCTGTGGTGGCTGATATGATGCCAGAATATGTGCTGTGGTGCCTCTCTCCTCTTCCTGGGTGCGGGGGTCAAAGTAACTCAATGGTGGCTTCTCCTGTGGTGGCTGATATGATGCCAGAATATGTGCTGTGGTGCCTCTCTCCTCTTCCTGGGTGCAGGGGTCAAAGTAACTAAATGGTGGCTTCTCCTGTGGTGGTTGATATGATGCCTGATTCTCTGCTGTGAAACCTCTCTCCTCCATCTGGGTGTAGGGGTCAAAGTCTTTCAAAGTCGCCTTCTCCTGTGCTGATTGATATAAAGCTGATGGTTGTGCCATCTGACATGGTTGCCAGGGTCTGATTCAATGGGGGCCTACTCCTGTGGTGGGTGATCTAAATGCCTGATTCTCTGCTGTGAAACCTCTCTCCTCCGTCTGGGTGTAGGGGTCAAAGTCTTTCAAAGTCGCCTTCTCCTGTGCTGATTGATATGAAGCTGATGGTTGTGCCATCTGACATGGTTGCCGGGGTCCCATTAAATTGGGGCCTACTCCTGTGGTGGGTGATCTAAATGCCTGATTCTCTGCTTTGAAACCTCTCTCCTCCGTCCGGGTGTAGGGGTCAAAGTCTGTCAAAGTCGCCTTCTCCTGTGCTGATTGATATAAAGCTTATGCTTGTGCCATCTGACATGGTTGCCGGGGTCTGATTCAATGGTGGCCTACTCCTGTGGTGGGTGATCTAAATGCCTGATTCTCTGCTGTGTAACCTCTCTCCTCCGTCTGGGTGTAGGGGTCAAAGTAACTAAATGGTGGCCTACTCCTGTGGTGGGTGATATGATGCCTGGTTCTCTGCTGTGGGACCTCTCTCCTTTGTCTGGGTGCTGTGGTCAAAATAATAGTAAGTGACCTTCTCCATTGGTGGGTGACTTGAAGCCTGATTCTGTGCTATGGGACCTCACTCCAATTAATATTGTTTAATTTTTATTTATTTTATGTTAACTCATCATTTCCCTATCTACATTTGTTTGCAGGGGATTTAACTACATTTTGCTGCCTTTTGCAGCCCTCTAGCCCTTTCCGGGTGTGTTTTACAGCCTTTTTAGTGCCCAAAAGTTCGGGTCCCCATTGACTTCTATGGGGTTCGGGTTCGGGATGAAGTTCGGGTCGAGTTCGGATCCCGAACCCGAACATTTTTCGAAAGTTCGGCCGAACTCGTCGAACCCGAACATCCAGGTGTTCGCTCAACTCTAGTTCTGAACCTTAGCACAACCTGCATGACCAGGCACCTGCATGCAAAGCATGAACTGCAGTGGAGTAAACACCTTAAAAACAAAGAAGTCACTCAGGCTCCCCCTGCTACCTCTTCTGCTGCTGCCGCCTCGGCCTCTTCTGCTGCTGCCGCCGCCTCGGCCTCTTCCTCCGCCTCTGGAGGAACGTTGGCACCTGCCGCCCAGCAAACATGGGATGTACCACCAACACCACCACCTGCGTCACCAAGCATCTCAACCATGTCACACGGCAGTGTTCAGCTCTCCATCTCACAAACATTTGAGAGAAAGCGTAAATTTCCACCTAGCCACCCTCGATCCCTGGCCCTGAATGCCAGCATTTTTAAACTACTGGCCTATGAAATGCTGTCATTCAGGCTGGTGGACACAGACAGCTATAAACAGCTCATGTCGCTTGCGGTCCCACAGTATGTTGTTCCCAGCAGCCACTACTTCTCCAAGAGAGCCGTGCCTTCCCTGCACAACCAAGTGTCCAATAAAATCAAGTGTGCACTGCGCAACGCCATCTGTGGCAAGGTCCACCTAACCACAGATACGTGGACCAGTAAGCACGGCCAGGGACGCTATATCTCCCTAACTGCACACTGGGTAAATGTAGTGGCGGCTGGGCCCCAGGCGGAGAGCTGTTTGGCGCACGTCCTTCCGCCGCCAAGGATCGCAGGGCAACATTCTTTGCCTCCTGTCTCCTCCTCCTCCTACTCAGCTTCCTCCTCCTCTTCTTCCACCTGCTCATCCAGTCAGCCACACACCTTCACCACCAACTTCAGCACAGCCCGGGGTAAACGTCAGCAGGCCGTTCTGAAACTCATATGTTTGGGGGACAGGCCCCACACCGCACAGGAGTTGTGGCGGGGTATAGAACAACAGACCGACGAGTGGTTGCTGCCGGTGAGCCTCAAGCCCGGCCTGGTGGTGTGCGATAATGGGCGAAATCTCATTGCAGCTCTGGGACTAGCCGGTTTGACGCACATCCCTTGCCTGGCGCATGTGCTGAATTTGGTGGTGCAGAAGTTCATTCGCAACTACCCCGACATGTCAGAGCTGCTGCATAAAGTGCGGGCCGTCTGTTCGCGCTTCCGGCGTTCACACCCTGCTGCTGCACGCCTGTCTGCGCTACAGCATAACTTCGGCCTTCCCGCTCACCGCCTCATATGCGATGTGCCCACCAGGTGGAACTCCACCTTGCACATGCTGGACAGACTGTGCGAGCAGCAGCAGGCCATAGTGGAGTTTCAGCTGCAGCACGCACGGGTCAGTCGCACTGCGGAACAGCACCACTTCACCACCAATGACTGGGCCTCCATGCGAGACCTGTGTGCCCTGTTGCGCTGTTTCGAGTACTCCACCAACATGGCCAGTGGCGATGACGCCGTTATCAGCGTTACAATACCACTTCTATGTCTCCTTGAGAAAACACTTATGCGATGATGGCACTTTCAGGCCAGTCTCTTCGAAGTGACTCAGAGGGAGGTTTTTTGCAACACCAGAGGCCAGGTACAAATGTGGCCAGACAGGGCCCACTACTGGAGGACGAGGAGGACGAGGATGAGGAGGAGGTGGAGGAGGATGAGGATGAAGCATGTTCACAGCGGGGTGGCACCCAAAGCAGCTCGGGCCCATCACTGGTGCGTGGCTGGGGGGAAACACAGGATGATGACGATACACCTCCCACAGAGGACAGCTTGTCCTTACCTCTGGGCAGCCTGGCATACATGAGCGACTACATGCTGCAGTGCCTGCGCAACTAAAGCAGAGTTGCCCACATTTTAACGTGTGCGGACTACTGGGTTGCCACCCTACTGGATCCCCGGTACAAAGACAATGTGCCCACCTTACTTCCTACACTGGAGCGTGATAGGAAGATGCGCGAGTACAAGCGCACGTTGGTAGACGCGCTACTGGGAGCATTCCCAAATGTCACAGGGGAACCAGTGGAAGCCCAAGGCGAAGGCAGAGGAGGAGCAAGAGGTCGCCAACGCAGCTGTGTCACGGCCAGCTCCTCTGAGGGCAGGGTTAGCATGGCAGAGATGTGGAAAAGTTTTGTCACCACTCCACAGCTAACTGCACCACCACCTGATACGGAACGTGTTAGCAGGAGGCAACATTTCACTAACATGGTGGAACAGTACCTGTGCACACCCCTCCACGTACTGACTGATGGTTCGGCCCCATTCAACTTCTGGGTCTCCAAATTGTCCACGTGGCCAGAGCTAGCCTTTTATGCCTTGGAGGTGCTGGCCTGCCCGGCGGCCAGCGTTTTGTCTGAACGTGTATTCAGCACGGCAGGGGGCGTCATTACAGACAAACGCAGCCGCCTGTCTATAGCCAATGTGGACAAGATGACGTTCATAAAAATGAACCAGGCATGGATCCCACAGGACCTGTCCATCCCTTGTGCAGATTAGACATTAACTACCTCCCCTTAACAATATATTATTGTACTCCAGGGCACTTCCTCATTCAATCCTATTTTTATTTTCATTTTACCATTATATTGCGGGGCAACCCAAAGTTGAATGAACCTCTCCTCTGTCTGGGTGCCGGGGCCGAAATATGTGACAGTGGCCTGTTCCAGTGGTGGGTGACGTGAAGCCTGATTCTCTGCTATGACATGAAGACTGATTCTGTGCTGATATGAAGCCAGATTCTCTGTTACGCGACCTCTCTCCTCTGCCTGGGCCTAAATATGTGACAGTGGCCTGTTCCAGTGGTGGGTGACGTGAATCCTGATTCTCTGCTATGACATGAAGACTGATTCTGTGCTGACATGAAGCCAGATTCTCTGTTACGGGACCTCTCTCCTCTGTCTGGGTGCCGGGGCCTAAATATGTGACAGTGGCCTGTTCCAGTGGTGGGTGACGTGAAGCCTGATTCTCTGCTATGACATGAAGACTGATTCTGTGCTGACATGAAGCCAGATTCTCTGTTACGGGACCTCTCTCCTCTGTCTGGGTGCCGGGGCCTAAATATGTGACAGTGGCCTGTTCCAGTGGTGGGTGACGTGAAGCCTGATTCTCTGCTATGACATGAAGACTGATTCTCTGCTGACATGAAGCCTGAATCTCTGTTATGGGAACTCTCTCCTCTGCCTGGGTGCCTGGGCCTAAATATGTGACAGTGGCCTGTTCCAGTGGTGGGTGACGTGAAGCCTGATTCTCTGCTATGACATGAAGACTGATTCTCTGCTGACATGAAGCCTGAATCTCTGTTATGGGACCTCTCTCCTCTGCCTGGGTGCCTGGGCCTAAATATGTGACAGTGGCCTGTTCCAGTGGTGGGTGACGTGAAGCCTGATTCTCTGCTATGACATGAAGACTGATTCTCTGCTGACATGAAGCCTGAATCTCTGTTATGGGACCTCTCTCCTCTGCCTGGGTGCCTGGGCCTAAATATGTGACAGTGGCCTGTTACGGGAGCTTTCATTTGGTGGTATTTCATTGCTGCTGACATTTTTACTTTTTTTGTTATTAATCGAAATTTAACGATTCTTTTGCAAAAAAATTACATTTTTCACTTTCAGTTGTAAAATTTTGCAAAAAAAAACGACATCCATATATAAATTTTGCTCTAAATTTATTTTTATACATGTCTTTGATAAAAAAAAAATGTTTGGGTAAAAAAAAAATGGTTTGGGTAAAAGTTATAGCGTTTACAAACTATGGTACAAAAATGTGAATTTCCGCTTTTTGAAGCAGCTCTGACTTTCTTAGCACCTGTAATGTTTCCTGAGGTTTTACAATGGCCAGACAGTACAAACACCCCACAAATGACCCCATTTCGGAAAGTAGACACCCTAAGGTATTCGCTGATGGGCATAGTGAGTTCATAGAACTTTTTATTTTTTGTCACAATTTAGCGGAAAATGATGATTTTTTATTTTTTTTTCTTACAAAGTCTCATATTCCACTAACTTGTGACAAAAAATAAAAAGTTCTATGAACTCACTATGCCCATCAGTGAATACCTTGGGGTGTCTTCTTTCCAAAATGGGATCACTTGTGGGGTAGTTATACTGCCCTGGCATTCTAGGGGCCCAAATGTGTAGTAAGGAGTTTTGAAATCAAATTCTGTAAAAAATGGCCAGTGAAATCCGAAAGGTGCTCTTTGGAATGTGGGCCCCTTTGCCCACCTAGGCTGCAAAAAAGTGTCACACATGTGGTATCTCCGTATTCAGGAGAAGTTGGGGAATGTGTTTTGGCATGTCATTTTACATATACCCATGCTGGGTGAGAGAAATATCTTGGCAAAAGACAACTTTTCCCATTTTTTTATACAAAGTTGGCATTTGACCAAGATATTTATCTCACCCAGCATGGGTATATGTAAAATGACACCCCAATCACATTCCCCAACTTCTCCTGAATACGGAGATTCCACATGTGTGACACTTTTTTGCAGCCTAGGTGGGCAAAGGTGCCCAAATTCCTTTTAGGAGGGCATTTTTAGACATTTGGATACCAGACTTCTTCTCACGCTTTGGGGCCCCTAAAATGCCAGGGCAGTATAAATA
This sequence comes from Bufo bufo, assembly GCF_905171765.1. Taxonomy (NCBI): domain Eukaryota; kingdom Metazoa; phylum Chordata; class Amphibia; order Anura; family Bufonidae; genus Bufo; species Bufo bufo. The sequence continues at coordinate 517,186,345 of NC_053391.1, read as the reverse complement.
CCCCACATGTGACCCCATTTTGGAAAGAAGACACCCCAAGGTATTCAATGAGGGGCATGGCGAGTTCATAGAAAAAAAAAAATTTTGGCACAAGTTAGCGGAAATTGATTTTTTTAAATTTTTTTTCTCACAAAGTCTCCCTTTCCGCTAACTTGGGACAAAAATTTCAATCTTTCATGGACTCAATATGCCCCTCAGCGAATACCTTGGGGTGTCTTCTTTCCAAAATGGTGTTATTTGTGGGGTGTTTGTACTGCCCTGGCATTTGAGGGTCTCCGCAATCATTACATGTATGCCCAGCATTAGGAGTTTCTGCTATTCTCCTTATATTGAGCATACAGGTAATGAGATTTTTTTTTTTCCGTTCAGCCTCTGGGCTGAAAGAAAAAAATGAACGGCACAGATTTCTTCATTCGCATCGATCAATGTGGATGAAAAAATCTCTGCCAAATAAAGAAAAAGGAGGGGAAAGGCGTCTGCCAGGACATAGGAGCTCCGCCCAACATCCATTCCCACTTAGCTCGTATGCACTGGCAAACCAGATTTCTCCATTCACATCAATCGATGTGGATGAATAAATCATTGCCGGGATTTTTTTTTTTATATATACAAAGTGTTTGCCAAAGTATATGAACACCGCCACCTCCTCAGCTCATATGCCTCGGCAAACGTATCTTTTACTGCAGAGGAGAAATCTCGTCTTGCAGCGCCGCATACACCGACTTGCGTGTAATCTGACAGCAGCGCAATGCTTCTGTCCGAATGCACATCAGTGCTGCAGCTAGTCGATCGGTTGGTCCACCTGGAAGGTAAAAAAAACAAAAGAAAAAACCAGGCCGCAACGCAATAAATTTATTAACTTTTGAACAGAACATATAAACTTTTTTAAACTTTTTTAACTGAACGTTAACTTTTTTACTTACCAATATTTTTTTTTTTGTTTATTTTTTTTTACCTTTATAGAACAAACCTCTCCTTCCCCATGGGACAATGTGCAAAGCGCAAATCGCCCAAAGATGTGGCGAAGTACGTTATGCACTTTATCCCAGGTGAAAGGAGAGGTTTGCAGCAGCTGTGAGTAAAAGGGCCCTAATAGCCCTGTGTGCCTGTCCTGTGAGATGCAATCCCTATGCTAAGTGTACCTGTGTGTGGTACTTCCGGAAACACTCTCCATAGCATAGGGAAGGGTGGTCAGGACAGTCAGGACAGAAATAGCGGGTGTCACGCCTTATTCCACTCCTGCTACAGACACGACATCTTGGGTTGAGGTACCAGGAACGACACTGGGGAAATGTCGCTCGTGTAGACGGCTAACTACACTGGTGGATGGGGCCACGGAACCTCCTGGATAAAGGAGGTTCTCGATGATCTCTTCCTGGAATTTGAGGAAGGATCGTGTTCTCCCAGCCTTACTGAAGAGAACAAAACTATTATACAGCGCCAATTGAATTAAATATACAGACACCTTCTTATACCAGCGTCTGGTTCTGCGGGAAACTAAATACGGAGGACAACATCTGGTCATTGAAGTCCACCCCTCCCATGAGCGCATTATAGTCGTGGACTGAGAGGGGCTTTTAAATGACACGGGTTGCTCGGTCAATTTGTATTGTCGTGTCTGCGTGAATGGAGGAGAGTATGTAAACGTCACGCTTGTCTCTCCATTTCACCGCGAGCAGTTCTTGGTTACACAAGGCAGCCCTCTCCCCCCTTGCAAGACGGGTGGTAACGAGCCGTTGGGGGAAGCCCACGCGACTAGTTCGCGCGGTGCCACAGGCGCAAATCCGTTCTAGAAACAAATGCCTAAAGAGGGCCACACTTGTGTAGAAATTGTCCACATAAAGATGGTACCCCTTGCCGAATAAGGGTGACACCAAGTCCCAGACTGTCTTCCCACTGCTCCCCAGGTAGTCAGGGCAACCGACCGGCTCCAGGGTCTGATCTTTTCCCTCATAGATCCGAAAATTGTGGGTATAGCCTGTGGCCCTTTCACAGAGCTTATACAATTTGACCCCATACCGGGCACGCTTGCTTGGGATGTATTGTTTGAAGCCAAGGCGCCCGGTAAAATGTATTAGGGACTTGTCTACGCAGATGTTTTGCTCAGGGGTATACAAATCTGCAAATTTCTGGTTGAAGTGGTCTATGAGGGGCCGAATTTTGTGGAGCCGGTCAAAAGCTGGGTGGCCTCTGGGACAGGAGGTGGTGTTGTCGCTTTAATGCAGGAAACGGAGGATGGCCTCAAATTGTGCCCTGGACATAGCAGCAGAGAACATGGGCATGTGATGAATCGGGTTCGTGGACCAATATGACCGCAATTCATGCTTTTTAGTTAGACCCATGTTGAGGAGAAGGCCCAAAAAAATTTTAAGTTCGGAAACTTGGACTGGTTTCCACCGGAAAGGCTGGGCATAAAAGCTTTCCAGGTTGGCGGATATAAATTGTGTGGCATACCGGTTTGTCTCTGCCACGACTAAGTCCAAGAGCTCCGCAGTCAAGAACAGCTCAAAAAATCCCAGGGCCGAACCGATTTGAGCCGTCTCAACCCGAACTCCAGACTGGGCGGTGAAAGGGGGAACTAATGGTGCGGCTGAAGTTGGTGACTGCCAATCAGGGTTTGCCAGCACCTCAGGGATTCTAGGGGCTCTACGGGCCTGTCTGTGCGGTGCTCTGCGACGGGGTAACTACTGCACGTGCCACCGTACCAGCTTTAACTGCCCTTCTGGTGCTCGCCACATCACCATGTTGTACGGCAGTGCTGGTACTAGGTCCAGGGAGGGCTGCGCTGCTGGTGTATGCCTAACCACGTGATCCGGCAGCGCCAGCCCCACTCTGCTGCTCTTGAAGCGGATCCTGCACAACCTGTGGTCTAGCGACACGGGGCCTGGTACGCCTGGTGCTTTTCAGCGACCTCCACCTCCTCGTCTGAACTTTGGGTCAGAGAGCCACTGCTTTCTACAGGTTCATATTCTGACCCGCTAGATTCGTCAGATGAGGGTTCCCATTCCTCATCCGACTGGGTCAGAATCCTGTAGGCCTCTTCAGAAGAATACCCCCTGTTTGACATTTTGGACTACTAAATTTAGGGGTATTCCCTGAGACTACCCAAGAAAAAAAGCAAGCCTGTCTTACAAAGGGGAGGCTAGCGAAGTACCGGAGGCCGCTGCGGTTGATAAAAAATATCAAAACTGATTTTTTTATCGCCGCAGTGCGTGTAAAATGAATGTGCAGTGATCAAAAAAATATATATTTTTTGTCACTGCGGTGGGGCGGGCGTGGGTGAACGCACGTGTGGGCGACCGATCAGGTCTGATCGGGCAAACACTGCGTTTTGGGTGGAGGGTGAGCTAAGGTGACACTAATACAATTATAGATCTGACCGTGATCAGTTTTGATCACTTACAGATACTATAAAAGTACAAATGCTGATTAGCGATACGCTAATCAGCGAATCAGTGACTGCGGTGCGGTGGGCTGGGCGCTAACCGATCGCTAACTACCTAACCAAGGGGCCTAAACTATCCTAAAACAGCCAATACTAGTGAAAAAAAAAAGTGTCAGTTTACACTGATCACTTTTTGTCTTTCACTAAGTGATTGACAGGGGCGATCAAAGGGGTGATCAAAGGGTTAATTGGGGTGCAGGGGGTGATCTGGGGCTAAGGTGTAGTGTTGGTGCTATTCACTGTGAAAGTCTGCTCCTCTGCTGGATCCAACCGACGAAAAGGACCAGCAGAGGAGCAGACAAGCCATATAAAAGATCATATTTACTAATATGATCTGTTATATGGCTTGTGATTGTTTTTTTTTTAAATCGCCAGCCTGCCAGCCAATGATCATTGCTGGCAGGCTGGTGACGAAATTGTTCTTTAACTTTTGCCGGCCCGCGATGCGCATGCGCGGGCCGGCTTTGAGCGAAATCTCGCGTCTCGCAAGATGACGCGTATATGCGTGACTGTGCGCAGCGCAGCCACCTCCGGAACGCGAATCTGCGTTAGGCGGTCCGGAGGTGGTTAATGGGGTTCGGGTTCGGGACGAAGTTCGGGTCGGGTTCGGATCCCGAACCCGAACATTTCCGGGAAGTTCGGCCGAACTTCTCGAACCCGAACATCCAGGTGTTCGCTCAACTCTATTAGCGACCTGCTGTCAAAAATTTACCTGGCCGAAAAAAAGCACAAGCAATCCCTGACAGACCAGCAACTAGCGGAACTATCTTCCCTCAGAGCTCAATTAAAAAATCTCCTAAACGAACGATCAGCTAAATTTTTCTTGTCCACTCAACAAAAGATTTTTGCTCATGGCAATAAGGCCTCTAAATACGTGATGAGTAGAATCAAACAGAGAAGGAACTCACGCTATGTTCAATCCCTTAGATCTCCACAGGGTACCCTATTGTTTAAGGCTGAGGAGATTGCTGAGCAGTTTAGGTTATTTTACAACTCCCTCTATAACCTATTAGTCTCTGAACTCCCCAACCCTTCCTTATGTAGAGATTCCAATATTAACTCCTTCCTAGACACTCTTAACCTCCCAACATTAACCGTACTACAAAAGGAATCCCTAGCCAAACCATTCACTATTTCAGAACTAAATGTGGCCATTAAATCTACCCCCAGAGGTAAATGCCCCGGACCAGACGGTCTCCCTATATCTTACTTCTCGACCTTCAAAAATATATTGTTACCTCACTTACTCCCTGTCTGTAATCTAATATCCCACTTTCCTCTGATATGACTAAAGCTACTATAACAATTATACCTAAAGAAGGCAAAGACCATACACTATGCTCTAACTACCGCCGAATCTCCCTACTTAATGTAGATCTTAAACTTATAGCTAAGATGTTAGCCACTAGATTGCAAGATTTCCTACCTGCTCTAATTCACCCAGACCAAGTGGGCTTTGTGAGGGGAAGAGAAGGAAAAGATAATACCTCCAAAATATTAGATTTGTTGTACTATGCCTCGCAAAAAACCCCCCCCCTGGTCCTGATTGGCACGGACGCCGAGAAAGCATTTGATAGAGTGGACTGGACGTATATTAGATAGACTCTGTCAAAATTTCAAATACCGGAACAATACATTAATGCAGTGTTTGCTATGTACACTTGCTCCTTGGCTTCCGTGTCAGTTAATGGAATTCTTTCCTCCTGTTTCTCTATTAGAAATGGGACGAGACAGGGATGCCCCTTATCTCCCTTATTATTCGTCCTGGTGATGGAATCCCTCCTGCAAGCCCTTAGACAAAATGAGGAAATTAGAGGTTTGAAAGTTGGGACCCAAGAATTCAAGTTAGCTGCATTTGCTGACGACTTGTTAATTACCACTACTAACCCACATAAGTCTATGCCAAGATCCTAATGACGCTTAGTTTGTTCGGCTCCCTTTCAAACTTCAAGATTAACCCCTGCAAGTCCCAAGTCCTTCATATAGGCCTCTCTTCTGCTACCCTTTCCTCTCTCCAAGCAAATTCTCCATTTAACTGGCAAACCCAGCAACTGACTTATTTAGGAGTAAAATTATTCCCTCACTTATCTGACCTTTTCCAACTAAATTATAAACCCCTCCTAGCATCCATGCAGACCCAGATGGATTCCCTAGACTCTCATTATCTCTCTTGGTTTGGCAGGAAGAATATCTTCATGTCTCTGATCATGCCAAAACTCACATATCTGATGCAGGTTCTCCCCATTGAAATTCCTAGATCCTTTTTTACCTCCTTGAATAAAACAATTCGTAAATTCATCTGGCAAGGTAAAAGCCCTCGTATCTCCTTTGATACTCTGACTAGGCCTAGATCCAAAGGTGGTATTGGTCTCCCGTACCCTGAAACCTACATGGAAGCTATTCAACTCTCCAGAGCTCTAGACTTAATCAGAAAACCATCTCATAAATTCTGGCCAAAATTCCCTTCACCCGTTAGGGCCCTTATGCTATCTGGTAGACCACTCGCATCACATGGTTTAACTTCCAATCCTCTTACTCGTAACACCCTAAAGGTTTGGAAGCGGTTCACCTCTAGCCCTGAAAGCCCTACTTTCCCTTCCCCTCTTCTGCTCATAAGAGATATGGTTGATCTGGCACCCAAAGAATTAAAGGAGAGCTGCCCAATTACCATAAGAACATCTGAGATTTCTGTCTCGCAATTACTCGACCAGGAAGGCTGTGTTATTGCTGACCCTGAAATTTGCAAGATACTTGGCACTCAGATTCACAATCCCACATTATTACACTTCCTTAGGACAGAAACACTCCTCTGGGCGAAAAAACACCCCCCAAACAAGGGAATCAAGCTGGTTTGAGGAAATGATTTGCAGTAAGATATACCCATCCAAAACTATTTGAAAAATATATAGGCACCTAAAATCACCCTCTTCCCTTCCTAAGCCTGCTATTGTGGGCCTTTGGGAGAGAGATTTACAACAAAACTTGTCACCCCAGGAGATCTCCAAAATCTTAATCTTCCCACATAAGATATCTAGGTGTATACGCATCCAGGAGAACAGCTACAAAATTCTTATGAGATGGTACAAGACCCCAGATAAAACATGTCTGTATAGCTCAACTTCCTCCGATACTTGCTGGAGGTGCCATGTGTCTAAAGGTACCTTTATGCACATCTGGTGGTCCTGTGACCCAATCAACCCTTGGTGGCACAGGATCATCCAGCTGTGCAACCAGATATGCCAATCCTCCCTCCCTTGCACATCTGAACTAGCTCTGTTATCTCTGGGGATAGGTAGTATAGGTATACATAAATCTTCTCTCTTTACATTTATGCTGGCGGCTGCCAGACTACTCTTACCTATGCACTGGCTGTCCTCTGATATCCCTTGTACTGATCATTGGATCAATAAAGTTGACCAGATCTATAGGCTAGAAGAAATCTCTCACTGGGAATCACACTCTAGATCCTCTTTCCTAAAGGTGTGGTCGCCCTGGAAAATATATAGAAAATTTGTATGACAAGCTTCTGTAATGTATACCTATTCTGAATTTACCCGCTGGTTCATGTTATGCAAATGCGTCCCTTCTACCCCACTTGTCATTCCGTTTCACCACAGGAAACATAATCTAAGTTCCTGGATATCATGCTTACTCTGGAGTATTCTAATTGTTCTACTTATGCCTTTGTCTGAATACTGCTGATACCTGTCTATGTTGGGTTTCATTGCCTGTTAGTTTATTTGAACATGTGACAATTTTCTGGATGTAAAACTGATTTCCTTTATGTCATTTGTAATGTTTTTCAAAACTTGACCTAAAGCATGTAACTTGCTATGAAAAACAGAAAATACTAAAAATTGTCAATAAAAAAAAAAAAAAAAGAATTAAAAATATAAAACTGAATTACAAACATGGCTAACAAAATCCCTCCTGTTGAATAAACCCCAAATGATAATGGGTGAAATTCGATAACATATGATCGTCACAGGGGTTGAATTCCTCAGAGGCCCCAACAATTAGGCATTCACCGTACAGAAAAGATCAAGTGATTATGTGGCTGGAGGCATATTAGATGGTCATTGGATAACAATTTTACTGCAGGCCAGTGGAGTACAAGCCCCAAAAATTATGCATTCACCATACAGAAAACATCAAGTGATTATGTGGCTGGAGATATATTAGACCAGGGGCGGCCAACCCGCGGCTTGCGAGCCGCATGCGGCTCCTTGGACCTTCACTTGCGGCTCTCAGAGGAGCGCGGTCTCCTCTACATATGCGGCTCGCAGAGAGGAGCGGGCCAGGGATGTCGCAGATTTCAAAATATTAGCAGCACAGGGAAGAAGGAAGAAGAAAGCAGTCCCCTCCTCCCCCCTGTGCTGCTGCCGCTGCCACCAATGAGAATGCAGAGGGGAAGAGGAGGGGAGGGGCTGTTTCCACTGCCACCAATGAAGTTAACTCACTCATTTATTCAAATACAGGAGGCGGGTTCTGGCTGCAGAATCATATAGCCCGCACCTGAGGGGTTAAGTGCCGGGGAACGCAGCATAGAGGCCAGGTGTCGGCTATGTGATTCTGCCGGCACCCGCCTCCTGTATCTGTAATAAAGGTTGTCATTGGTGGCGGCACCCCCTCCCTTAATACATGCAGGCCCGCGCTCTGAACTGACGCTGTGCACGTCAGGTCACTGTGGAGAGGTCGCCACAGTCTTCAGAGCAGCAGCAGAGGTAGGATAAGCCTCCTACACTGTTTTATTTTATTAAAGTACTGATCTGGGGGGCTTATCTGACATGGGGGTAGTATGAGCTCAGATAAGACCCCAAAATCCTCATCAGACCCACAAAATAAGCCTCCCCAGTGTTCACATAAGACACTAAAAATCAGACACCCCATGCTCACATCTCCCCTATGTCAAATCACCCCTGAGCATCTGAGCATGGGGCATCATCTGAGCATGGGGCGTCATCTGATAATAAGGCGGTCATCTGAGCATGGGGCGTCATCTGAGCATGGGGCGTCATCTGAGCATGGGGTTTCATCTGATAATAAGGCGGTCATCTGAGCATAGGGTGGTCATCTGAGCATGGGGTGTCATCTGAGCATGGGGCGTCATCTGATAATAGGCGGTCCTTGAGCATGGGGCGCCATCTGAGCATGGGGCGTCATCTGAGCATGGGGCGTCATCTAAGCATGGGGCGTCATCTGATAATAAGGCGGTCATCTGAGCATGGGGCGTCATCTGATAATAAGGCGGTCATCTGAGCATGGGGCGTCATCTGAGCATGGGGCGTCATCTGATAATAAGGCAGTAATCTGAGCATGGGGCAGTCATCTGATAATAAGGCGGTCATCTGAGCATAAGGCGGTCATCTGAGAATAAGGCGGTCATCTGAGCATAAGGCGGTCATCTGAGCATGGGCGGCATCTGAGCATGGGCGGTCATCTGTGCATAAGGATGTCATCTGTGTATAAGTGTGTCATCTGTGCATGAGGGGTGTCATCTGTGCATGAGGCGGTCATCTGAGCATGGGCGGTCATCTGAGCATGGGCGGTCATCTGAGCATGGGCGGTCATCTGAGCATGAGGGTGTCATCTGAGAAATCTTGAAACACATTGTGAAAAACAAAGATTGCCAGAATTCTCACTAAAGCTGTCTACACTACAGGTAGGAAAGGTGGTATAAATGCACTTTTAAATGTTTGATAACTCAATTGCAGTAATACTGTCGTGTGCACGCATATTTGTGTAAACGGATAGCTTGTGGCTCTTGGCAGTCATACGATTTTTTTTTCTGGCTCTTTGTGTCTGTAAGGTTGGCCACCCCTGTATTAGACGGTCATTTGATATCAATTATACTGCAGGCCAGTGGAGCACAGGCCCCAAACATTAGAGAAAACAAGACAATGCAACAGCACCCTGCAAACCAGATAAATTACAATAATGCCATAGTCACAAAAATATTATAGTGCTAATGCTACGCTTGTTTATAAAGTGAGATGCTTGGCAAATGCATTTTGTACAAAACCATTTGAGCCCGTCTGCCGAACGTCAAGGCGATCTCTGTAAGACGGGTCCTAACACTAAATACTACCTGTTATGCGCCACAATGGCCGCCATAAAGTTCAGGAAGTGTTGGATCCACATACATGCTGGGTCCACTCTGCCTCTTACCATTTTTGGTGCCATAATGGCCTCCATTACTTACAAGGGATGCAAGTACCAACATGCATGCCGAGCCCACTCCATACCTTTCCTTGTGCCAGACAGCTTTCAATGAATGTAGTGAGAGCAGGCCACAGCTTTATTTTGAAACTAATTAAAATGTACTGGGATCCCCTGCTCTTCTTGCTCCTCCTCCCCCCAGCCACCATCCTCCTCTGACTCATCTTCAGACTCCTGCTAATTTGTCTCAGATGGAGTAGCCCCCCCTGGGAATTCATTCAGCATTGCGACTTCCTCATCTTCCAGCTCCTGCTCCTCGACGGCTTGATCAATGACACAACGCAATGCACGCTCAAGAAAGAAGGCGTAAGGTACGATATCACTGATGGTGCCCTGGCTGCAACTGACCAGCTTGGTGATCTCATCAAATGGCCGTAGAAGTCTGCATGCGTCGCGCATGAGCAGTCACTGGCGTGTTGAAAAGAAACCGAGCTCCCCACAACCTGTCCTGCTGCAGAGTTCGCACAGGTAGTCGTTAATGGCACTTTGCTGCTGGAGCAGCCTATCAAGCATATACAAGGTACAGTTCCAGCGCATCGGGCCGTCAGAAATAAGACGTCTGGCAGGCAGGGGGTGTCGCCGCAGAATGTCAGCTAGGCGGGCCATGGCGGTGTAAGATCTTCTAAAGTGGCCAGAGATTTTCCTGGCCTGCCGCAAGATGTCCTGGACCCCGTGATATTTGATAACAAATCGATGCACGACTAAGTTCAGGACGTGTGCCATGCACAGCACGTGTGTCATTCTGTTTCAGCGCGCTCAGCAGATTGGCACCGTTGTAGCACACCACTTTACCAACTGTCAAATTGAGCAGGGTTAGCCACTGATCGGCCTGTGACCGCAGAGCTGAAAGCAGTGCAGGATCGGTTTGGCTCTTGACTTCCAGGCACAACAGACGCAGTACAGCATGGCAACTTCTCACCTGGCACGTTGAATAGGTTCTGGGGAGCTTGGGGGGGGGGGGTGCAGTGGAAAAGGCGGTAGCAGTGGAAAAGAAGGAGTCAGCCGAGGAGGAGACGGAGGATGGAGTAGGAGGAGGAGAAGAAGAGGCAGACCTGCATGCAATCCATGGCGGTAAAACCAAATCCACACGGGTGCCAAGGGTTGCATGCTTGACAGTCATCAGAAGGTTCAACCAGTGGGCAGTATAAGTTATGTACGTACCTTCCCTGCCCATGTTTGCTATACCACATGTCTGTGGTCAGATGTATCTTGGCACCGACACTGTGTGCCAGAGATACATTCACTTGCCACTGAACATGGACATATAGCTCTGGGATGCTCTTCTAGGATAAATATTTCCTTCAGGGGACCTTCCATTGCAGTGTGTCAATGGCCACACACTTTCTAAAGGCCTCAGAGTTTACCAGTTTATATGGCAGTTGTTGGCGGGCTAGCAGTTCCGACAAGCTGGCGGTAAGCCGTTTGGCAAGAGGGTTATCCGGCATAATCAACTTTTTACGTTCGGACATTTGAGCCACGGAAGCCTTCTTTTTTGCCAGATGAACGCGACGACAGCACGGTGAAAGGTGGAGTGGAGGACAAATGGGAGCAGAGAGGAGAAGGAGAAGAGGCAGGACGTGGAGCACCGGGAGTGTGGCTTTGTGGGTTCTGACGGTGTTGCTTCCACTGGTGCGGTGATGGGAGGCCAGGTGCCTTCTTAAGGTGGTCGTCCCTAAGTGAGTGTTGGGCTTACCGCGACTTATGGACAGGCTGCAGATGGCAACACTATTGTCAGCAGCTGACACGTTAAAAAAAAGCCCACACTGCGGAGCCATGTGCCGTTATCCTGGGAGCGCAAGATGTGACCGTACATGGTGGATGGTTCACTCCAGTTCTGCTTTTTGCCTCCTATGCACTGCGAGTTCTACCTGCTTCTCCTCCTTCTCCTCCCTATCTGCTGCTCCGTCTCTTCCTCTGAACTCCCCTCCTCTTCCTCTCTTGTGGGCACCCACGTGACGTCCATTGGCACGTTATCATCATCACCTTCACCACCACTGATATTAGAGATCTTGGAGTAGGCAGCAACAGCGGGGACCTCCGTCCTTGGTCTGATCTGGGTACTATCGTCAGAATGCTGGGTGGCGGAAGTTGCTACCTACTCTTCCTCATCCAATGCCAAGAATGGCTGCGCATTGGTAAGGTCTGGGAAAAGATCAGAAAATAAATCCTCTGACTCGATGGAGGGGCTATGGTAGTGGTGGTGTATTTGAAGGTGTACAGAGCAGAGAGTGAGGAGGGTGCAGATACAGAGGATGAGGAGGGTGCCGAAACGGAAGGCTGAGTGAGCCACTCAACCAACTCTGGTGCGTCCTTTGATGTAATCGCATGCACCTTTTCCAACTTCCCACTTAGGCTCCGGCCTGGTGCACCTGCCGGACCCCTACCTCAACTGCGGAATGGCCAGCCTCTTCCTCTGCCTGTCATTTTCAAAATGACCCTGTGACAAAGTCCCTATAGAAAAGCAGTATTTGTGGAAGCAGGTATATCGCAGGCCTCAATCAATATTTGCTGTAATCTGGTATATCAAACCTCTTAATCAATATTTGGTGGAAGCCGGTGTATTGCAGTCCTCAATCTGTATTTGGTAGAAGCCGGTATATCAATCCCATCTATCAGTATTTTGTGGAAACCAGTATATAGAACCCCTTAATGAGTATATTCTGGAAGCGGGTATATCAAACCCCTTAATCAATATTTTGTGGAAGCCGGTGTGTCACAGTCCTCAATGAATATTTTGTGAAAGCTTGTGTAAGCACCCAAAAACAATATTTGGTGGAAGCAGGTATATCACACCCCTTTATCAGTTTTTTTGGGTGGCAACAGGTATATCACACCAGTTGCAATTAGTTATTCCAATAGTGCTTGTCCCTCTATCTACTGTAGCTGCGGTTTCTCAGAAGAACCACACACAACTGCTGCACAATACAAATGCTTTTAACATCGGCATTAGCTATTATTGTCAGTTGCGTATCATTTTAGTGCATTTTTTGCAGTGATTTGTGTATATATTTTTTCATCTGCACAAAGTTATTACGGTAAGAGCAGTGAGACTATGGAACTCTCTGCCTGAGGAGGTGGTGATGGTGAGTACAATAAAGGAATTCAAGAGGGGCCTGGACGTATTTCTGGAGCTTAATAATATTACAGGCTATAGCTACTAGAGAGGGGTCGTTGATCCAGGGAGTTATTCTGATTGCCTGATTGGAGTCGGGAAGGAATTTTTTATTCCCCTAAAGTGGAGAAAATTGGCTTCTACCTCACAGGGTTTTTGGCCTTCCTCTGGATCAACTTGCAGGATAACAGGCCGAACTGGATGGACAAATGTCTTTTTTCGGCCTTATGTACTATGTTACTATGTTACTAATGTATAATTTTGTGTAAGATGTCCTTGTGGTGCATGTGGTCTGCCCCAGCATCCTCCATTGTACGCATTTTTTTGCTGAGGATTGCCGCTATCTGTGGACCGCAGGCGGAGGAATTACTCCCCCTGTTATAGACACGCTACAGTGTCTGGGTTTGGAGCATTTACACCCGTTTAGGCCACTTTTTTCAGTGAGTTTTTGTCTTTATGTGTATGGAATGTGCCACTTCATTTTGTTGGTAACATTCTTTTGCACCTGGTAGCTTCTGTGTCACATGGTCTGTTGTGGGTGTGGCTCACAGCTTTATTCTACCTCACAATGCATTGGTGATACCACTATGGGGGCATATGAGAGTCTGGCTGTGAGTTGGTTTCTTCTAGCACTGATTCAGACTCTGTTCACACACCCCGTGTAGTTGAGTGGTAGGACCCCATGCTTGCTGAGACACCATGACGTGGTGCATGAGGGGCTCCGATATGTTCCTTACTGGAAGATATTGGCAAAGTTCTCAGCTTTTAACATCGGCTTGAGGAATTAGCTAGTATTGTCTGTGGCGTATCATTTTGGTGCATTTTTTGCAGTGATTTGTGTATATATTTTTTCATCTGCACAATGTATCATTTTGTGTAAGATGTCCTTGTGGTGCATGTGGTCCGCCCCGGCATCCTCCATTGTACGCATTTTTTTGCTGAGGATTGCCGCTATCTGCAGACCGCATGCGGAGGAATTGTTCCCCCGGTTATAGACACGCTACAGTGTCTGGGTTTGGAGCATTTACACCCGTTTAGGCCACTTTTTTCAGTGAGTTTTTGTCTTTATGTGTATGGAATGTGCCACTTCATTTTGTTGGTAACATTCTTTTGCACCTGGTAGCTTCTGTGTCACATGGTCTGTTGTGGGTGCGGCTCACAGCTTTATTCTACCTCACAATGCATTGGTGATACCACTATGGAGGCATATGAGAGTCTGGCTGTGAGTTGGTTTCTAGCACTGATTCAGACTCTGTTCACACACCACGGGCAGTTGAGTGGTAGGACCCCATGCGTGCTGAGACACCGTGACGTGGTACATGAGGGGCTCCGATATGTTCCTGACTGGAAGATATTGGCAAAGTTATCAGCTTTTAACATCGGCTTGAGGAATTGGCTAGTATTGTCAGTTGCGTATCATTTTAGTGCATTTTTTGCAGTGATTTGTGTATGTATATATTTTTTAATCTGCACAATGTATCATTTTGTGTAAGATGTCCTTGTGGTGCATGTGGTCCGCCCTGGTATCCTCCATTGTACGCATTTTTTGCTGGGGATTGTTGTTATCTGCGCACTGCATGCGGAGGAATGGCTCTCCCTGTTATAGACATGCTACAGTGTCTGGGTTTGGAGCATTTCCACCCGTTTAGGCCACTTTTTTCTATGTTAGATGGTATATTATAGGTACATCACACCAGTTACAATTAGTTATTCCAATAGCGTTTTTCCCTCTATCTAGCTGCGGTATCTCAACAGAACTGAACACAACTGCTGCACAATACAAATGCACTATAATACACTTTCTATGTTAGAAGGTATATTATAGGTATATTACACCCCTCAATCATTTTTTTTTTGAGGGGGGCAACAGGTATATCACACCAGTTCGAATTAGTTATTCCAATAGCGTTATTCCCTCTATCTAGCTGCGGTATCTCAGCAGAACCACACACAACTGCAGCACAATACATATGCACTATAATATACTTTCTATGTTAGAAGGTATATTAAAGGTATGTTTATCACACACCTCAATCAGTTTTTTTGGGGAGTCAATGTGTATATCACACATGTTGCAATTAGTTATTCCAATAGCATTTGTCCTATTTAGCTGCGGTATCGCAGCAGAACCACACACAACTGCTGCACAATACAAATGCACTATAATATATTTTCTATGTTAGAAAGTATATTATAGAAACATAGAATTAGTGTTGAGCTCGAATATTCGAATAGCGAATATTAATCGTGAATATTGTAACTTTGTAAATAGTGCTATATATTCGTTATATTGAATATTCGTCATTTTTTAACATCTGAAAACATGATTCCTCCCTGCTTCTTTCTTGTGGGTCAATAAGCCATTGGTCCACAAGCAACTTAAGCAGGGGGGAATCATGTTTTCATGTGGAAAACAAAATGACCAATATTCTAAAAAACAAATACATAGCAATATAGTGAATATATTCGCTATTTAGAATTTTGGCATTATTTTTTTCCTATCTGTACAGTTGTTCGCATACTCCTCCCCGACAAGCGTCCCCGTCACCATGGGAACGTCTGTGGGTTAGAAAATACCATCGGATCTGAGTTTTCCCTGAGATCGTGAAGACTCAGATCCGATGGTACACTCACCTAAAGAATTATTAGGAACACCTGTTCTATTTCTCATTACTGCAATTATCTAGTCAACCAATCACATGGCAGTTGTTTCGATGCATTTAGGGGTGTGGTCCTGGTCAAGACAATCTCCTGAACTCCAAGCTGAATGTCAGAATGGGAAAGAAAGGTGATTTAAGCAATTTTGAGCGTGGCATGATTGTTGGTGCGAGACGGGCCGGTCTGAGTATTTCACAATCTGCTCAGTTACTGGGATTTTCACGCACAACCATTTCTAGGGTTTACAAAGAATGGTGTGAAAAGGGAAAAACATCCAGTATGCGGCAGTCCTGTGGGCAAAAATGCCTTGTGGATGCTAGAGGTCAGAGGAGAATGGGCTGACTAATTCAAGCTGATAGAAGAGCAACGTTGACTGAAATAACCACTCGTTACAACCGAGCTATGCAGCAAAGCATTTGTGAAGCCACAACACGCGCAACCTTGAGGCGGATGGGCTACAACAGCAGAAGACCCCACCGGGTACCACTCATCTCCACTACAAATAGGAAAAGGAGGCTACAATTTGCACGAGCTCACCAAAATTGGACTGTTGAAGACTGGAAAAATGTTGCCTGGTCTGATGAGTCTCGATTTCTGTTGAGACATTCAAATGGTAGAGTCCGAATTTGGCGTAAACAGAATGAGAACATGTATCCATCCTCTGATGGCTACTTCCAGCAGGATAATGCACCATGTCACAAAGCTCGAATAATTTCAAATTGGTTTCTTGAACATGACAATGAGTTCACTGTACTAAAATGGCCCCCACAGTCACCAGATCTCAACCCAATGGAGCATCTTTGCGATGTGGTGGAACGGGAGCTTCGTGCCCTGGATGTGCATCCCTCAAATCTCCATCAACTGCAAGATGCTATCCTATCAATATGGGCCAACATTTCTAAAGAATGCTATCAGCACCTTGTTGAATCAATGCCACGTAGAATTAAGGCAGTTCTGAAGGCAAAAGGGGGTCCAACACTGTATTAGTATGGTGTTCCTAATAATTCTTTAGGTGAGTGTATATTCTAACCCACAGGCGTTCCCATGGTCACGGGGACGCTTGTCGGGGAGCAGTATGCCAAAGTGGAATAACAGTACACATTGGAAAAAAAAAAGACGAATATTCTAAATTATGAATTTATTCTCTCTATTGCTATAACTTCGTCTTTTAGAATATTACGAATAATCTAAAAAACAAAGTTATAGCAATATAGCGAATATTCGTAAAATACACATATAGACTGCAATTTAGCTAATATAGTGCTATAGTAATTTTTTTTAATAGTGTACATATTTTCTAAAACTGAAGTTCAGAAGAGGCAAAAAAAAATAGACAAAAAAAAAAAGATTATAGCACTATATTAGCTAAATTACAGTCTATATGTGTATTTTACGAATATTCATAATATTGCTCTAACTTCGTCTTTTAGAATATTCGTAATATTCTAAAAGACGAAGTTATAGCTATATATAGAATATTCGTAAAATACACATATTAGCCTAGCCATAGTCATAGGAACGTTGCCTTATACTGTCAAAAGAAAAATCGCAATACGCGAATAATTAAATCGTATATTATTCGCGATAAATAGAATAATGACGAATATTCGATTTCAACGAATATAAGATGAATATTTAATTGAATATTCGCGAAATATCGCAAAATCGAATACGGCACCTCCCGCTCATCACTACATACAATGTGTCGGCAGATAAGAACCGTTTGGCCCATCTAGTCTGCCCAATATACTGAGTACTATGGATAGCCCCTGGCCCTATCTTATATGAAGGATGGCCTTATGCCTATCCCATGCATGCTTAAACTCCTTCACTGTATTTGCAGCTACCACTTCTGCAGGAAGCCTATTCCATGCATCCACTACGCTCTCAGTAAAGTAATACTACCTGATATTAATTTTAAACCTTTGCCCCTCTAATTTAAAACTATGTCCTTTTGTAGCAGTTTTTCTTCTCCTTTTGTAGCAGTTTTTCTTCTTTTAAATATTCTCTCCTCTTTTACCTTGTTGATTCCCTTTATGTATTTAAAAGTTTCTATCATATCCCCTCTGTCTCGACTTTCTTCCAAGCTATACATGTTAAGGTCCTTTAATCTTTCCTGGTAAGTTTTATCCTGTATCTAGTTTTTTCATGTACTAGTTTAGTAGCTCTTCTCTGAACTCTCTCCAAAGTATCAATATCCTTCTAGAGATATGGTCTCCAGTACTGCGCACAATACTCCAAATGAGGTCTCACTAGTGCTCTGTAGAGCGGCATGAGCAGCTCCCTCTTTCTACTGGTAATGGCTCTCCATATACACCTAAGCATTCTGCTAGCATTTCCTGCTATAACACACCCCTCAGTATGTCACACCTATTGATAGGACTTTTGTGGCCCTATTAGCTTGCGTTTGGTGTCCCTTACACTCTATCCCTGCTGCTAACAGCAACCCCTCCCTATACTGGCAACAAAAAAAACGGAATGTAAAATGGCTGCCAGATCAGGTTTATTTATAAAGTAGCAGGTATGTCCATGTGTTGAAACGTCTCAATTGGCTGTCCTGTCCCACCTGATGGATGTGTTATGGGTCAAAGTTTGGCACAATGCAAAAGAATATGGTGCCGGCGGACATCTACATATGTTTGCATGTTTAGCGAACAAGCAAAGTTTGCCGCAAAACGACCACCGGGCGAACCACAAGGCCATCTCTACTGACAAATAATGTGGCCTCCTCAAAGGGCCTTGGCAAACGGCAGGTGTCACTCATGAGCTGCCACTCGCTGACATTGAAGTTACACAGGAGACTACTCCTGTCCGCTTAGATCATTAAGAAATCATTGAATTTCACCACTAAGTAAGTAGTTCCATACCTCAAAAGGAGGTGTACATAGACCCATACATTTTCCGAAAAAGAGCCAGTGTCACATAAAGAATTTCACCACTAACTACTTCAGCCCATACCGCAAAAGGAGGTGTGTACATTCACCCATAAACATTCAGAAATAAAGCCGGTGTCACCGCAAAAAGGGCTTTACCACATATAACTGCACTGCTGACTGGCAAGTAGTCCCTTAATTGAGAGGGGTCGCACACGGCTTGCATGCACTACATGCCTCCAACATAATTCTTAGATCTCTACATGAAAATAATGTATTTGCTGTAAATCGCAAGAGGGGCATTGAAGGAGACATTGACTTCACTAGAGATAAAGAGCAGCAGAGTTTAGCCATCTCTATTTGCTTCCCACTGTTTACTGCTCCTGAATTAAAATTGGGGCAACCAGCTTCAGCTTCCTCTGGTGTGTATGCCTATGGAGTCCTTTTGTTATGGCTTTGCACAGGGAGCAAGATTGTTACGCACAATTCTGATAGAACTCCTGATCTTAAGAAACTGGACTTGGACTCCAAAGCAGAGGCTCTCCTGTCATGTCTTGTGCGCTGTGGAGATCAAATGCAGATGGAGCAGACAAAAACACATGAATGTTTTCAACTTGGTGAAGCTGCTTGATTTAATTGTGAATAGATGGTAAAGGCAAAGTCTGCTGATGTGTTGTCATCACCGTTTTCATTATGTTTACTGCAGGACCCACGACAACATAATTCGGGCCATACCGCAAAAGTAGGTGTACAATCACCCATCAATTTTTCCCGAAGACAAATTGGTTGAAATAAAAATTTTCACCAAAGAAAGGATAATGGAATTCGGTTCATACAGAAGAAAGTCTACTATTACCTATCAATTTTCCCCAAAAAGCCTGTTTCCCATAAAAAAATTCACCACTAAGTAATTCGGTCCATACAGCAAAAGGATGTGTACAATCAACCATCAATTTTCCCAAAGAAAATATGGTTGAAATAAAAAATTTCACCAATAAAAGGATAATGGAATTTGTTTCATACAAAAGAAAGTCTACTATCACCCATCAATATTCCCAAAAGAAAACGAGGGGGCCTGTGACATTCAAATTGAAAAACTGCAGCAGAGGCCTTTGCAAAATCCACCATGTGAACTAGCCTTAAGCCGAATGCCTGATTAGAGACAGTTAATGTTAGAGATGTGCTACCAAAGAATATAATATTCAACACGTTTCAGAACCTATGGGTTCCTTCGTCAATGGAATTCTTTTATTGTTGTCTCTTGGACTTCTGTTTCTGGTATGGGTCTTTAAGGTATGTTCCGGATAGCCCCTGGCCCTAAATCTTTGTTTCATCTTGTTCTCCCTCTCTTTGTGTATGAGGGGGTCTTCCACTATGGTCTGTATTCTTTTCATTTGCGAATGTGGTAAAGATTTTTTGGTCATGGGTGGATGGAAACTGGTAAAGTGTAATAAACTATTGCAGTCGGTCGGTTTTCGATATACAGTTGCAAGAAAAAGTATGTGAACCCTTTGGAATTATATGGATTTCTGCACAAATTGGTCATAAATTGTGATCTGATCTTCATCTAAGTCACAACAATAGACAATCACAGTCTGCTTAAACTAATAACACACAAAGAATTAAATGTTACCATGTTTTTATTGAACACACCATGTAAACATTCACAGTGCAGGTGGAAAAAGTATGTGAACCCTTGGATTTAATAACTGGTTGAACCTCCTTTGGCAGCAATAACGTCAACCAAACGTTTCCTGTAGTTGCTGATCAGACGTGCACAACGGTCAGGAGTAATTCTTGACTATTCCTCTTTACAGAACTGTTTCAGTTCAGCAATATTCTTGGGATGATTGGTGTGAATTGCTTTCTTGAGGTCATGCCACAGCATCTCAATCGGGTTAAGGTCAGGACTCTGACTGGGCCACTCCAGAAGGCCTATTTTATTCTGTTTAAGCCATTCTATTGTTGATTTACTTCTATGCTTTGGGTCGTTGTCCTGTTGCAACACCCATCTTCTGTTGAGCTTCAGCTGGTGGACAG
The DNA here is from genome assembly GCF_905171765.1 of Bufo bufo. Lineage (NCBI taxonomy): Eukaryota > Metazoa > Chordata > Amphibia > Anura > Bufonidae > Bufo > Bufo bufo. Next base: position 517,165,998 of record NC_053391.1, on the reverse strand, counting down.
ATGGCCTTAAGTTCTCCTGCAAAATGTCTTAATAAACTTGGGAATTCATTTTTCCTTCGATTATAGCAATCTGTCCAGGCCCTAACGCAGCAAAGCATCCCAAACCATGATGCCCCCACCACCATACTTCACAGTTGGAATGAGGTTTTGATGTTGGTGTGCTGTGCCTCTTTTTCTCCACACATAGTGTTGTGTGTTTCTTCCAAACAACTCAACTTTGGTTTCATCTGTCCACAGAATATTTTGCCAGTACTGCTGTGGAACATCCAGGTGCTCTTGTGCAAAATGTAAACGTGCAGCAATGGGTTTTTTTGGACAGCAGTGGCTTCCTCCGTGGTATCCTCCCATGAAATCTAATTCTTGTTTAGTGTTTTACAAATTGTAGATTCGCTAACAGGGATGTTAGCATATGTTAGAGACTTTTGTAAGTCTTTGGCTGACACTCTAGGATTCTTTACCTCATTGAGCAGTCTGCGCTGTGCTCTTGCAGTCATCTTTACAGGACGGCCACTCCTAGGGAGAGTAGCAGCAGTGCTAAACTTTCTCCATTTATAGACAATTTGTCTTACCGTGGACTGATGAACAGCAAGGCTTTTGGATATACTTTTATAACCCTTTCCAGCTTTATGCAAGTCAACAATTCTTAATCCTAGGTCTTCTGAGAGCTCTTTTGTGTGAGGCCTCATTCACATCAGGCAATGCTTCTTGTGAAAAGCAAACCCAGAACTGGTGTGTGTTTTTTCTAGGTCAGGGCAGCTGTAACCAACACCTCCAATCTCATCTCATTGATTGGACTCCAGTTGGCTGACACCTAACTCCAATAAGCTCTTGGAGATGTCATTAGTCTAGTGGTTCACATACTTTTTCCACCTGCACTGTGAATGTTTACATGGTATGTTCAATAAAAACATGGTAACATTTAATTATTTGTGTGTTATTAGTTTAAGCAGACTGTGATTGTCTATTGTTGTGACTTAGATGAAGATCAGATCACATTTTATGACCAATTTGTGCAGAAATCCATATCATTCCAAAGGGTTCACATACTTTTTCTTGCAACTGTAAGTCAGTTGTGAGTTTGCCTTGGGAGTTAATTGTCACGATTGTATCAAGAAAGGCTATGGATGATTTACTGTGGTGGATAGTGAACTGGAGCTCAGGCAAAATAGAATTCAGATGATCATGGAATGTGAGGAGTGATTCCTCTGTTCCAGTCCAGATGCAGAAGTCTACTTCTCTACTCAAAGAGAGGGAGAACGAGATGAAACAAAGATTTAGGGCCAGGGGCTATCCGGAACATACCTTCAAGACCCATACCAGAAACAGAAGTCCAAGAGACAACAATAAAACAATTCCATTTGTGCACACTTTTCACCCCAGTTCTAACAAAATTTTACACATCATCCGCAATCACTGGCCTATCCTTAAAAAGGCTTATCCAAAAATAGAGGAATTCCATAATCCAGTATTATCCTGCAACCGCCGCCCACGTAATTTGTGGGATAACTTGGTAAGGGCAGACTTGGGCTCTGAGACACGCTTACCCAGACAAGTTTTCCTACAGACCCAGAGGAAAGGTACGTTCCCATGTCTTACGTGTTCACAATGTTCCAATATACAAAAAAGCTCCCAATTCACACATCCCCAAACTGGCAAAGCATACAACATTAACGGCTTCTTTACCTGTGACACCGATTTTGTCATATATCTCATAAAATGCCCCTGTGGGATAGCGTATGTGGGAGAAACGACACAAAAAGCAAGGGATAGGATTTGCCAGCACAAATCCACGATACGGAGAAAAAATCTGTTGCTACCGGTTCCGGCGCACTTTGACAAATACAAACATTCCATATCTCAATTGAAGTATCAGATAATTGAACAGGTACCTCCACCCCGGAGAGGAGGCAATAGAATTAGAAACCTTAAACTCAGAGAGGCCTATTGGATCCACACACTGCACACCCTGTATCCGAAAGGAATGAATAAAGAATATGAGATACAATGTTTACTGTAATGCATTTACATGTTGCCTCGAATATGTGGGTCCAACCATCATATTAATTCATGTTTTTCTCTTTATTTACGATAGGCCTCCTGATCCCCACCTCTTGGACCACGTGCCGTTCACTGTATCCTTTTCTATTTTTTCTTCCCTTATAGTTTTCACTCATATAGTCTCAAATGATATAGATTATATATCCGTCTTGACTTCACTCACACAGCTACATGGATACACATCATATATTGTTGTGGGCACACATTCACATGCTATAACCTATATGAATTATTCTATTACAGTCCCTGTCCAATCGATCCATCTGTATTACCTGTTACGGCTCTACACATAATATCGTAATTGAACCGCTTATTATACTACATATAGTACTCACACACACCAACTTACATACATTAGCTAGATGCATTTAGCCTGTATATGGTCTATCTCTACTATAGTTTTTGATATATCACATAAATCACATATCCTCATGTTTAAACCATCTCCCCCCTTTGTGATATACTATATTTCGCGCTTTTCTATTCTCTTGTCCTCTCCCCCAGGTTCCCAGTGTTATTTCAGGCTGTTGCATTCCAGGACCGAACTACTTCCGGTCTGTGGAACGCAACCATGTGACTCGATGCGTTCCATTTGCCGATCTACTTCCGGCAAATGGAACGCACGGCGTCACGCGTGCACCAGCCTCCAGGCCCGCACATCGTCTTGGCGCGCTTCCCGGCACCTTTTAAAAGCAGTGTGACACATTGCTATGGGCACACACAGAAACCACTGGTGCTGACTTCACCCTATCTATTTATGTGTCTGACTTCCACCATCAAGCGGCAATGGTAGGTCCTCCTGAGTGGGGATGAGGCCCCCTTATCTGCACTTTATACTATATATTATATATGCATTATATAAGTATTGTTATAAGTATTACTAGATTTTGAACTGCTGATCCGTGATTTGCAAGGATTAAATTGATATTACACTGGAACTATAGTAATCTATGTAGGTCTTTCTCCTTAACTATACATTTCAAGGACCAATCTGATTGTGGGCATTTGTGTGACGCTGTGCAGCTACAGGATTGTAGCTTTACATATAATATTTGATCTCACTGGTTTATCTGCCTTCCATTTTCTCCATGTTTTTTTCATGTTTTTTTCATATTTTATTTATTAAGTTTTTTCATGTTTATTGTCGTCCATGGTATGTTATACATGTTTATGTCAACATCCTGTATATGTATATATGACACTACTGCTTTTCTTCTTATAGTGTCTGATGAAGGCTAATTTAGCCGAAAACGCGTTAACACGTTATTGTCGCATTTAATCATCACAAAATAAATCGCAAACTAAAGAAATCTTCTACTGATGTCAGTAGAAGATAATTTTAAATTACAGGGAATGTCATAGGTATTTTGGATGTGGAAAAGTTACATAGGATAAATACCGCAGATAATGTCGCTGATGTCAGCAGCGGCTTATATAAAATTACAGGGAATGTCATAGGTATTTTGAATCTGGAAACGTTACATAGTAGAAATATAGCAAATAATATCGCTGATGTCAGCAGTGGCTAATAAAAACATTACAGGGTATGTGACAGGAATTTTGGATATGGAAATGTTACCAAGGAGAAATACAGCAGATAATGTCGCTGATGTCAGCAGCGGATAATATAAAATTACAGGATATGTCACAGGTATTTGGGATGTGGAAACGTTACACAGGAGAAATACCGCAGATAATGTCGCTGATGTTAGCAGCGGCTAATATAAATTTACAGGGAATGTCACAGGTATTTTGATGTGGAAACGTTACACAGGAGAAACACCTCAAATAATGTCGCTGATGTCAGCAGCGGCTAATATAAAATTACAGGGAATGTCACAGGTATTTGGTATGTGGAAACGTTACACAGGAGAAATACTGCAGATAATTTTGCTGATGTCACCAGCGGCTAATAAAAAATTACAGGGAATGTCATAGTTATTTTGGAAGTGGAAACGTTACACAGGAGAAATACCGCAGATATGTCGCTGATGTCAGCAGCGACTAATATAAAATTACAGGGAAAGTCACAGGTATTTTGGATATGGAAACTTTACCGAGAAGAAATGCTGCAGATTATGTCACTGATGTCAGCATCGGCTAATTTGAAATTACAGGGAATGTCATAGGAATTTTGGATATAAAAACGTTACAAAGGAGAAATAATGCAGATAATGTCACTGATGTTAGCAGCAGCTAATATAAAATTACAGGGAATGTCACATGTATTTTGGATGTGGAAACGTTACTCAGGAGAAATACCTAAAATAATGTTGCTGATGTCAACAGTGGCTAATATAAAATTACAGGGAATGTCACAGGTATTTTGGATGTGGAAACGTTACACAGGAGAAATACCGCAGATTATGTCGCTGATGTCAGCAGAGGCAAAAAAATAATAATTACAAGGAATGTCACATGTATTTGGGATTTGGAAACGTCACATAGGAGATATACTGCAGATAATGTCGCTGATGTCAGCAGCGGCAAATAAAAAATTACAGGGAATGTCACAGGTATTAGGGATTTAGAAATGTTACACAGGAGAAACACTACAGATAATGTCGCTGATATCACCAGCGGCTAATAAAAAATTACAAAGAATGTCATAGGTGTTTGGGATGTGGAAATATTACAAAGGAGAAATACCCCAGATAATATCACTGATGTTAGCAGCGGCAAATATACAATTATAGGCAATGTCATAGGTATTTGGGATATGGAAACATCACATAGGAGATATACCGCAGATAATGTCAATGCTGTCACTAGCATCTAATAAAAAATTATAGGGAATGTCACAGGTATTCGGGATGTGGAAACGTTACACAGGTGAAATACAACAGATAATGTCGCTGTTGTCACTAGTGGCTAATATAAAATTTCAGGTAAAGTCACAGGTATTTTGGATGTGGAAACATTACACAGGAGAAATACCGCAGATAATGTCACTGATGTCAGCAGTGGCTAATATAAAATTACAGGAAATGTCACAAGTATTGGGAATGTGGAAACGCTAAACAGGAGAAATATTGCAGATAATGTCGCTGATGTCACCAGCGGCTAATAAAAAATTAAGGAGAATGTCACAGGTATTTGGGATGTGGAAACATCACACAGGAGATGTACCCCAGGTAATGTCTATGCTGTCACCAGCGGCTAATAAAAAATTACAGAGAATGTCATAGGTATTTGGAATATGGAAACGTTACATAGAATAAATACAGCAGATAATGTCGCTGATGTCAGCAGCGGCTAATATAAAATTACAGGGAATGTCATAGGTATTTTGGATATGGAAACGTTACCGAGGAGAAATTCTGCAGATAATGTTGCTGATGTCAGCATCGGCTAATATAAATTTAAAGAGAATGTCATAGGTATTTGGTATGTGGAAACGTCACAAATGAGAAACACTGCAGATAATGTTGCTGATGTCAGCAGCGGCTAAGTAAAAATAAAAGAGAATGTCACAGGTATTTTGGATATGTATTAAGGCAATTTGCCTGGATTTGTGGGAGGGGCTGAGGTCCGCCTCCAGCCTATTTAGGGCACTCCCCTTACCTGGCTCCTGCACCGTCTGAGGTCTGAGCTTTTGACAGAGGAAGTCGCTTGTGGAGTTTCTGGAGAGTAACTTGCGAGCCACTGAAATTCTGAGAGTTTTCGTTGCCATCAGTTTCTGGATTTGGAGCATTTCTGTTCTATTTTTCCGGCTTCACTCGGTTCACTGTGGGTCGCGTTTGCCCGTTAAACTGGGAGTCATCCATACGGTACAGCCGGGGCCTCACGGTTGCCCCCTGTACCGGTTCATTTCACCAAACGCTGCACCAATGTCACGGTTTTCTCGTACAAGTCACCAGTATTTCATTTCTGTCACGCCTTGTTCATGCACAAATTTGTCTACACCGTACCACTATTCCGGTCAACACCCCTGCGGCAAGCATGCAGTCATTTCCTGGGCTAATCCCCCATTTCTGTTCATTTCATTTTACCAAACGCTGCACTAATGTCACGGCTTTCTCGCATAAGTCACCAGCATTTAATTTCTGTCATGTCTTGTTCATGCACAAATTTACCTACACCGTACCACCACTCCGGTCAACACCCCTAAGGCATGCAGGCAGTGGTTTTCTGCGCTCATCCCCCATTTCTGTTTATTTCATGTCACCCCACAATCATTCACATTCATGCCCCCGCCCCTCCTCTTTTGCTTCATGTTGCACGGCTGCCAGTAGCACAGTAGCGGTGCGCACGGCACACACCCTCCCTCCATGACCGACTTCGCTGGGCACACCGCTGCTCCAGGCATCCCCTCCCCACCGCCTCCGGTCTGTTCCGCCGCTCCTCCTGCCGCGCGGCCGATGGCGGCCGGCCGCGTCCCGATGCCCGGCCAGGGTGCTGCGCATGCGTGGCGATATGTCGGCGCATGCGCGGTGTCCCGGCGGCCGTCCACAGTGCACCTGAGCCGCCGTCGGGTGGTCCGGTTCAGCCTGGCCGGCGGAACTCTGGGTCGGGCGGTTTCCACAGCATGCCCCCTCCGGCGCAGTCAGCGCAGGCAGGGGGGCATCCAGCACGCCCCAAACAATAAACCCTCCATATTAAAATCACCCCAGCAGCCCCCCTACATAAATTGGAACCCACAAATAAAAAAATAAAAAAGGAGGTTAATTGGTATTCCGCCGCATGTCAAAAAAAAATTAAATAATAAAAATTTAACTTCAAGCCGCACGTTCACACGTTCAGCACCGGCACACGGGCATGCCGCAGGCCTCTTTTCTCACACCATGCGCAAGCTGGCATTTCGCAGGCAACCGTTATGATCCTCCTGGGTCATGCTATATGTGCAAAATACAGTTCACATTCATAATACTATTTTCTGTCTACCCCCCTTTTAGGCGGTCAAGCTATAATATATTTTGCACTGCACGTGTATCCGGAGAATTGTTTCTTGCTACCAGGTACGTTCACATGCTCTGTCCGGCCTCCTGGCTGGCCGGCGGAGCTCTGGGTCAGGCGTTCTGCATCATGCCCCCACCCGCACAGTCAGCGCAGTCCGGGGGGCATCCAGCGTTGCCTCCAACATCCCCTCATGTTAAAATCACCCCAGCAGCTCCCCGAACATAATCAGGAACCCGCCACATTGCACCATGGTCAAAAAAAAATATAAAAAAAATAAATAAATAAAAGAGAATCATAGACACAAGAAACCCGCCATATAGTACATGGCCACACGCTCCAAAAAAAAAATAAAAAAATTGGTATAAACCCCCATACAGTCTGCACATTCACACGTTACGCAACATCATACGGCCACATCACGGGCCTCATTTCTCACACCATCCGCACAGGCATGGCATTCTCGCAGGCTTACGTTTATGATCCTCGGGGGGTCATGCTAAAGGTTCAAACCATAGTCCACACTCGTCATACTACTTTCTGTCTACCCCCCCCCTTTTTTTAGGCGGTCAAGCTTAAACATATTTGCGCTGCACGTGTGTCCAGTGAATTTTTCTTGCTACCAGGTACGTACACCTGCTCATAAACGATGGTTCTCCTTACATTTCGGATGGTCCCGTTAGGGTCAGCGTGCTGGCTTTAGGGGCACTATAATCCCACTAGGTTACCCCCCCTTGGCTTCGCCATCAGTTAGTGGTCCCGCGAGGCCAACACCCCGCCTCAAACGTTCAGAGGCAGCCGCCCATCGAGCCACTCGTTAGTAAGCCGCCTCGCGTGTTGCATAGAGAGGGCCTCACCTGTCACTCCCTTCCCCTAGTCCTGTCTAACAGTCACCGAGAGGCCAACACTCCTGCCACTACGACAAGTGGCCTCATTAACCCCTCGCGCCAACTCATAGATAGAGCCTCTCAAGCCGCTTGGCAATTAGCAGGGCCTCATCTGTCACCATGCAAGTATAATTTTTCGCCGTCCGGCATAGCTAGCTTGCCAGCACGATCCTGTGTTTCCCAAAGCTAATCAACTGTTTTTGTTTTACTATGTCTCTGGAAGGGATAGAGAACTTCTCCCTACCTGACACCCCTGCTAGATCCGTCACTGCTGCACGCGTCAACCGACAACGGGGAGGCAGGGGAAGGACCTAGCCAGTCCAGCACAGGAGATATACATGCCATGCTGTCCTCTCTAATGACATCCATGTCTAAAGTCAACGCCAGGTTGGAGAGGCTGGAATCGGTCACCACGACCCTCTCCTTGGCAGGGCCACCACCGGCAGCGTCACCGGCGCTTGCCAGTGATCATGCCGACCGTTAGCCTGGAGAACCAAGAAGTCAGCCCGGCGCACATGATACCGGAGGAGGAACTTGGGGTACCCATCGCCACCAAGAAGACAGAAGGGCCAGACACGGTCATCACCTTCCTGGGTATCCAGTTGAATTCAGCCTCAATGCAAGCCAGGTTGCCATCCGGGAAGATCCAGGACATTCTGGCCCACATAGACAACTACCTTCAACTCGGCACCTGCAACCGCAAAGAACTACAGTCCCTGCTGGGCTCCCTGAACTTTGCCATGCGCATCATACCTCAGGATCGCTCATTTATATCACGGCTCCTGCACCTCTCCCCTTTTTTCTTACACGACTCGCACAGGTTGTCCCTGGATGCCTACGCTGCGGCAGATCTGGGCATGTGGAGGAGATTTCTGTCCACCTGGAGTGGCGGGAGCTTGCTTCTCCCTCAGCTGTCGGACTCTTCCCCCTCTATCTTGTCATATGCGGCATCTACCACAGGCTTCGCAGCCATTTTGGGAACGATTGACTGTGGGGCAGCTGGCCTTCTGCGGTTCGGGATTTGGAGGGATTCTCCACTACCTCAGCGCTTTCGAGATCTATCCCATCGTGGCGGCTGCCGTGGCGTGGGGTCATTCATGGGCAAACATGTCGGTCCGGTGCTATTCAGACAACCAGGCGACCTGCCAGATCATCAACAAAGATCGTTCCAAATCCCTCACAATCATGAGGTTTCTGCGAAGACTTACTTGGTTGGCCGCTTGCAATAATTTCTTCTTACATTGTTTCCATGTCCCGGGGGTGTGCAATACGGCAGCTGACAATTTGTCTCGCTTCAAATTTCAGGCATTTCATCAGGCTCTCCCATCAGCGACACCCACGGCCTCCATCACTCCATCATTTCAACAGCTCATTCTGGATTAGAAGTCATCATGCGGCATAGCCAGACTTTGTCCCGCTTAGCACTGTCAGACAATACACATAGAACATACAACAGAGCGTTCACACTATTCAACAGGTTCCTGATGGAACACAACATCACGCACCCTTTTGTCATGACGTCTCTTCTGGGGTTTGCTTCTTTCTGCCACCTTAAACTCAAAATGTCATACAACACCATCAAACTATATCTCACTGGCATTCAACATCATATGCTAATCATACACCCCAATAACATCAGCTTCATGGCCTCGCACCAGATCAAAACCATACTCAGAGGTATTCAGAAGTCGGAACCCGCACGTCCAGCCCAGAGGCTACCCATAAACAATCATATTTTCAAAGTATTATCCGACTTGCTAGACACCATGCCTTTTGAAGCAGATATCAACTCCATCATCAAAACAGCAATTTACTTGGCCTTCTACGGATTCCTGAGGCCCGGGGAATTCACTACAACCTCCACGACCCAAACCTCACCTTGTCTTCTTGTCTCCCACTTGATGAAACACATGGATCATTACATCCTGTCCTTACCTCACTCCAGGAATAGTCAGCACTTACCCGTCAACATTTCATATTACCCCACGCACAACACATGGTGTCCAGTCAGGGTTCTGGATGCTTACAGCCAGCGTCACAAGTTTCTACCCTCTCAACCGCTACTTCAGCTTCATGGTTTGGTACTCACCACCACCACCTTCATGACCCATGTCAGGTCATCCCTCACACAACTGGGCCTCAACGCAGCCAACTACTCGGGACACTCCTTTCGCATTGGAGCCGCGTCCACGGCCTCCAGTGCCAACATCCCTACTCATGTCATCAAGAAATTGGGGCACTGGAAGTCATCCGCTTACTCGCGATACATTCCCAATCCAACACAAGAGTTAAGAGTGGCTTTCCAAAACATGTCGGGTTAAGCTATTCATGTATTAATTGGCTACAATAAACTGGTTTCCATTTTTGCCCTCTTCTTTCTCAGGCCTACCTCATCCTCGGTTTCGGCACACCACAACCGACTGCACTCATTCCCTGCTTTCCCAGGGCTCTTCACTGTACTACCGTAAGCGCCTAACACAAGTATTAAGGCAATTTGCCTGGATTTGTGGGAGGGGCTGAGGTCCGCCTCCAGCCTATTTAGGGCACTCCCCTTACCTGGCTCCTGCACCGTCTGAGGTCTGAGCTTTTGACCCTCCCACCACTCCACTCATTTACAACTCATTTCTTCCATATCTTTTCCTTGGGTAGGCCCTCTTCTTTCTCAGGCCTACCTCATCCTCGCTTTCGGCACACCACAACCGACTGCACTCATTCCCTGCTTTCCCAGGGCTTTTCACTGTACTACCGTAAGCGCCTAACACAAAGAAACGTTACCGGGAGAAATACCGCATATAATGTAGCTCATGTCAGCATCGGCTAATATAAAATTACAGAGAATGTAATAGGTATTTTGGATGGGGAAATGTTACACAGGAGAAATACCACAGATAATGTCACTGATGTCAGCATCTGCAAATATAAAATTACAGGGAATGTCACATGTATTTGGGATGTGGAAACTTCACATAGGAGAAATACCGCTGATAATGTCGCTGATGTCAGCAACAGCTAATATAAAATTACAGGGAATGTCACAGGTATTTGGGATATGGAAACGTTACACAGGAGAAATACAGCAGATAATGTCGCTGATGTCACTAGCGGCTAATATAAAATAATAGGGAATGTCACAGGTATTTTGGATGTGGAAAAAATAAACAGGAGAAATACTGACTATAATGTTGCTGATGTCAGCAGCGGCTAATATAAAATTACTGTGAATGTCACAGGTATTTTGGATATGGAATATTTACAAAGGATGAATACCGCAGATAATGTTACTGATGTCAGCAGCGGATAATATAAAATTACAGGGAATGTCACAGGTATTTGGGATGTGGAAACGTTACACAGGAGAAATACTGCAGATAGTGTCGGTGATGTCAGCAGCGGCTAATATAAAATTACAGGAAATGTCACATGTATTTGGGATGTGGAAATGTTACACAAGAGAAATGCCGCAGATAATGTCGCTGATGTCAGCAGCGGCTAATAAATAATAACAGGGAATGTCATAGGTAATTGGGATGTGAAAACATTACACAGGATAAATACCACGGATAATGTCACTTATGTCAGCAGCGGCTAATATTAAATTATAGGGAATGTCACAAGTATTTTGGATATGGAAACGTTACATAGGAGAAATACCACAGATAATGTCGCTGATGTTAGCAGCTGCTAATAAAACATTTCAGGGAATGTCATAGGTATTTGGGATGTAGAAACATTGCAGAGGAGAAATACTGCAGATAATGTCGCTGAGGTCACCACCGGTAAAAAAAAAAAAATTCCAAGGAATGTCACATGTATTTGGGATGTGGAAACGTCACATAGGAGATATACTGCAGATAATGTTGCTAATGTTAATGTCAGCAGAGGCTAATATAAAATTACAGGGAATGTCACAGGTATTTGGGATGTGAAAACGTTAAACAGGAGAAACAATACAGATAATGTCGCTGATGTCACCAGCAGCTAATTAAATAATTACAGAGAATTTCACAGGTATTTGGGATGTGGAAACTTCACACAGGAGATATACAGCAAATAATGTCAATGCTATCACCGGCGGCTAATAAAAAAAATTCGGATTATTTCATAGGTATTTGGGATGTGGAAACATTACAAAGGAGAAATACCGCAGATAATATTGCTGATGTTAGCAGCGGCCAATATAAAATTATAGGCAATGTTACAGGTATTTGGGATGTAGATTACGTTACACAGAAGAAATACAGCAGATAATGTCGCTGATATCGCCAGTGGCTAATAAAAAATTACAGGAAATGTCATAGGTATTTTGGATATTGAAACATCATATAGGAGATATACCGCAGATAATGTTAATGCTATCACCAGCGGCTAATAAAAAAAAATCTGAAAATTTCATAGCTATTTTGGATGTGGAAACATTACAAAGGAGAAATACTGCATATTAATATTGCTGATGTTAGCAGCGGCTAATATAAAATTACATGGAATGTCACAGGTATTTGGGATGTGTAAATGTAACATAGGAGAAATACAGCAGATATTGTTGCATATGTCACTAGCGGCTAATATAAAATTATAGGGAATGTCACAGGTATTTTGGATGTGGAAACATCACATAGGAGATGTACCCCAGGTAATGTCTATGCTGTCACCAGCGGCTAATATAAAATTACAGAGAATGTCATAGGTATTTGGGATATGGAAACGTTACATAGGATAAATACAGCAGATAGTGTCTCTGATGTCAGCAGCGACTAATATAAAATTACAGGGAATGTCATAGGTATTTTGGATATGGAAACGTTACCAAGGAGACATACCGAAGATAATGTTGCTTATTTCAGCATCGGCTAATATAAAATGATAGGGAATGTCATAGTTAATTGGGATGTGGAAACGTTACACAGGAGAAATACTGCAGATATGCCTCATGCACACGGCCGTTGTTTGGGTCCACATCGCAGCTGCCGTATTGGCAGCTCGGATGCGAACCTATTCACTTCAATGGGGCCGCAAAAGATGCGGACAGCACACTGTGTGCTGTCCGCATCCGTTGCAACGTTCCGTGGCCCAGCAAAAAAAATATAGCATGTCCTATTCTTGTCTGTTTTGCGGACAAGAATAGGCATGTCTACAATGGGCCGCCCGTTCCGCAAATTGTAGAAGGCACCGGCGGCTTCCGTTTTTTGCGGAACCGCGGTTTGCGGACCTGAAAAAAAAATGGCACGGTCGTGTGCATGTAGCCATACTGTCGCTGATGTCAGCAGCGGCTAATATAAAATTGCAGAGAATGTCATAGGTATTTTGGATATGGAAACGTTACCGAGGAGAAATACCGCAGATATTGTCGCTGATGTCAGCATTGGCAAATATAAAATTACAGTGAAAATAATAAGTATTTTGGATGGGGAAACGTTACATAGGAGAAATATTGCAGATAATGTCGCTGATGTCAGCAGCGGGAAATATAAAATTACAGGGATTGTCACAGGTATTCGGGATGTGGAAATGTTATACAGGAGAAATACCGCAGATAATGTCGCCGAAGTCACCAGCGGCTAATAAAAAATTACGGGGAATGTCATAAGTATTTGGGATGTGGAAACCTTACAGAGGAGAAATTCCGCAGATAATGTCACTTATGTCACCAGCGGCAAAAAAAAGAATTTCTATAAATGTCACAGGTATTTGGGATGTAAAAAAGTCACATAGGAGAAATACCGCTGATAATGTCGCTGATGTCAGCAGCGGCTAATATAAAATTACAGTGAATGTCACAGGTATTTGGGATGTGGAAACGTTACATAGGAGAAATACCGCAGATAATGTCGCTGATGTCTCCAGCAGCTAATAAAAAATTATAGGGAATGTCATAGGTATTTGGGATGTGGAAACGTTACACAGGAGAAACACCACAGATAATATCGCTGATGTCACCAGCGGCTAATAAAAAATTAGAGAGCATGTCATAGGTATTTGGAATGTGAAAACGTTACACAGGAGAAATACTGCAGATAATGTTGCTGATGTCAGCAACGGCTAATATAAAATTGCAGTTAAAGCCACAGGTATTTTGGATATGGAAACGTTACCAAGGAGAAATGCCGCAAATAATGTTGCTGATGTCAGGAGCGGCTAATAAAAAATTACAGGGAATGTTACAGGTATTTGGGATGTGTAAACTTTATACAGGAGAAAAACCACAGATACTATTGCTGATGTCAGCAGCAGCTAATATAAAATTATAGGCAATGTTACAGGTATTTGGGATGTAGAAACATTACACAGGAGAAATACAGCAGATAATGTCGCTGATTTCAGCATCGGCTAATAAAAAATTACAGGGAATGTCATAGGTATTTGGGATGTGGAAACGTTACATAGGAGAAATACCGAAGATAATGTTGCTGATATCAGCAGCGGCTAATATAAAATTACAGGGAATGCCATAGGTATTTGGGATGTGGAAATGTTACACAGGAGAAACACTGCAGATATTGTCGTTGATGTCACCAGCGCTAATAAAAAAAATACAGAGAATGTCACAGGTATTTGGATGTTTAAACGTCATTCAGGAGATGTACCGCAGATCATGTCAATGCTGTCACCAGCGGCTAATAAAAAATTTGAGAATATCACAGGTATTTGGGATATAGAATTGTTTTATAGTTGAAATACAACAGATAATGTCGCTGATGTCAGCAGCGTCTAATATAAAATTATAGGGAATGTCACAGGTATTTGTGATGTGGAAACGTTACATAGGAGAAATACCGCAGATATTGATGCTGATGTCACCAGCTGTTAATCTAAAATTATAGGGAATGTTATAGGTATTTTGGATGTGGAAACGTTACATAGGATAAACGCAGACTATAATGTTGCTAATGTCAGCAGCGGCTTATAAAAATTTACAGGGAATGTCACAGGTATTTGGGATGTGGAAACGTTACACAGGAGATGCACCTCAGATAATGTCACTGTCCGCAGAGGACACCATCTTTGTAAAAAGTACACTTGATGTCACTGATATATTTTTGGATGTTCACACGTTACACAAGAGATGTAGTGCAGCTAATGTCACTGTCCAGAGTGGACACCGTCTACGGAAAAAGTACACTGGATATCACAGAAATTTTTGGGATGCGCACATGTTACACAGGAGATGTAGCGCAGATAATGTCGCTGTCTGCAGCATCATAACTATTGCACGCTATTTAGTGCAGTATGCGCTAAAAATAGATATTGCTGCCACACACAACTGTCCTTAAAAGGACTTTTCGGTCTATAAAGGTTAAGCAATTTAGCGCAGGTTGCGCTGAAAATATATATTGCTGCTGCCACACACTACAATTGTTCATAAAAGGACTTTTGGGTCTCTGACAAGTTTTCGAATACCGCCATGTGCCGAGCATGTTCGGCCGAGCATTCTAGATCAACACTAATAATGACCCAAACACACAGCTAAAACCATCCAAAAATGGCTAAGAGTAAAGTATTGGACTATTCTGAAGTGGCCTTCTATGAACCCTGATCTAAATCCTAATAAACAATTGTGCCTCAAAAGGTTGTACAACAAAATATTAAGTTAAAGGTGTCATCACTTTTGTCCTGGCCAGTTTTATTAGTTTGTTTTGTACATTTTTCTGTTAAACCACAATTCAAAATCAATGTCTCATTTTCATTAGCTGATTTTCAGTAAATTTTTGTTTATTATTATTAATGATTTTGTCCACTTACAGGCCCCTTTCACATGGGTGAGAATTTTGTGCGGGTACAATGCTTGAGGTGAATGCATTGCACCCGCACTGAATCCGGACCCATTCACTTCAATGGGGCTGTGCAGATGAGAGGTGATTTTCACTTGTGCTTAAAAATCACAGCATGTTCTATGTTCTGCGTTTTTCACGCAACGCAGGCCCCATAGAAATGTATAGGGCTGCGTAAAAATCGCAAGCATCCGCAAGCAAGTGCGGATGCGGTACGATTTTCACGCATGGTTGCTAGGAGATGATAAGAATGAGCAACCCCGGACCCCATTAAAGTCTATTTACTGTATTATTTTCCCTTATAACATTGCTAGAAGGGAAAATAATAGCATTCTTAATACAGAATGCTTAGTAAAATGTGCCTTGAGGGGTTAAAAAATAAAAATAAAATAACTCACCTCATCCACTTGATCGCGCAGCCGGCATTGTCTTCTTTCTTCTTCTTTCAGGACCTTCAAAAGGATCTTTGATGACGTAATTGCGCTCACCACATGGTGAGCGCGGTGACGTCAGTGCAGATCCTTCTATCTTCATTCAGCAGGACCTGCGCTGATGTCACAACCCTCATCACGTGGTGAGTGTGATTATGTCATCAAAGGTCCTAAGGTCCTTTTGCAGGTCCTTAAAGAAGAAGAAAGAAGACGATGCCGGCTGCGCGATCAAATGGATGAGGTGAGTTATGTTTTTAGTATTTTTTAACCCTCAATTGACATTATACAAAGCATTCTGTATTAACCTCCTGCCGTCACACTAACGCCGAAAGGCGTCAGTGCGGCGGCACTCTCAGGTCTCGATGACGCCTGCTCGGAAGTTATACTACAGCCTGCCAGCGCTGATTATTTGCTGGCAGGCTGTAGATGTTAAAAAAAATTGCATCAGAAAGGTATATTAGATGCTGTTTTGTTAACAGCGTCTGATATACCTGCTACCTGGTCCTCTGGTGGTCCCTTTTGCTTGGATCGACCACCAGAGGACACAGGCAGCTCTGTAAGTAGCACCAATCACCACACTACACTACACCCCCCTGTCACTTATTAACCACCTCCGGACCGCCTAACGCAGGATTGCGTTCCGGAGGTGGCAGCGCTGCGCAGAGTCACGCATATACGCGTCATCTCGCGAGACGCGAGATTTCGCTCAAAGCCGGCCCGCGCATGCGCATCGCGGGCCGGCAAAATTAAAAGAAGTATTTCGTCACCAGCCTGCCAGCAACGATCATTGGCTGGCAGGCTGGCGATTTTCAAAAAATCCAATCCAAAGTCATATAACAGATCATATTAGTAAATATGATCTGTTATATGGCTTGTCTGCTCCTGTGCTGGTCCTTTTTCGTCGGTTGGATCCAGCACAGGAGCAGACTGAACTGTGAGTAGCACCAACACTACACCTTAGCCCCAGATCACCCACCTGCACCCCAATTAACCCTTTGATCACCCCTTTGATCGCCCCTGTCAATCACTAGTGAAAGGAAAAAAAGTGATCAGTGTAAACTGTCACTTTTTTTTTTCACTGGTATTGGCTGTTAGGTTTTAGGGATAGTTTAGGCCCCTTGGTTATGTAGTTAGCGTCAGTTAGCGCCCACCCCACTGCAGTCACTTTTATTCGCTGTTTAGCGTATCGCTAATCAGCATTTGTACTTTTATAGTATCTGTAAGTGATCAAAACTGATCACGGTCAGATCTATAATAGTATTAGTGTCACTTAGTTCGCCCTCCACCCAAAACGCAGTGTTTGCCCGATCAGGCCTGATCGGTCGCCCACACGTGCGTTCACCCACGCCCGCCCCACCGCAGTGACAAAAAATATATATTTTTTGATCACTGCACATTCATTTTACACGCACTGCGGCGATAAAAAAATCAGTTTTGATATTTTTTATCAACCGCAGCGGCCTCCGGTACTTCGCTAGCCCTCCCCTTTGTAAGACAGGTTTGCTTTTTTCTTGGGTAGTCTCAGGGAATACCCCTAAATTTAGTAGTCCAAAATGTCAAACAGGGGGTATTCTTCTGAAGAGGCCTACAGGATTCTGACCCAGTCGGATGAGGAGTGGGAACCCTCATCTGACGAATCTAGCGGGTCAGAATATGAACCTGTGGAAAGCAGTGGCTCTCTGACCCAAAGTTCGGACGAGGAGGTGGAAGTCCCTGGCAGCACCAGGCGTACCCGGCCCCATGTCGCTAGACCACAGGTTACGCAGGATCCGCTTCAAGAGCAGCAGAGTGGGGCTGTCGCTGCCGGATCACGTGGTGAGGCATACACCAGCAGCGCAGCCCTTCCTGGACCTAGTACCAGCACTGCCGTACAACCTGGTGAAGTAGCGAGCACCAGAAGGGCAGTTGAAGCTGGTACGGTGGCACGGCAATAGTTACCCCCGTCGCAGCCACCGCACAGACAGGCCCGTAGAGCCCCTAGAGTCCCTGAGGTGCTGGCAAATCCTGATTGGCAGTCACCAACTTCAGCCGCACCAGTAGTTCCCCCTTTCACCGCCCAGTCTGGAGTTCGGGTTGAGACGGCTCAAATCGGTTCGGCCCTGGGATTTTTTGAGCTGTTCTTGACTGCGGAGCTCTTGGACTTAGTCGTGGCAGAGACCAACCAGTATGCCACACAATTTATAACCGCTAATTATGCCCAGCCTTTCCGGTGGAAACCAGTCCAAGTTTCCGAACTTAAAATTTTTTTGGGCCTTCTCCTCAACATGGGCCTGACAAAAAAGCATGAATTGCGGTCATATTGGTCAACGCACCCAATTCATCACATGCCCATGTTCTCTGCTGCTATGTCCAGGGCACGATTTGAGACCATCCTGCGTTTCCTGCACTTTAGCGACAACACCACCTCCCGTCCCAGAGGCCACCCTGCTTTTGACCGGCTCCACAAAATTCGGCCCCTCATAGACCATTTTAACCTGAAATTTGCAGATTTGTATACCCCTGAGCAAAACATCTGCGTAGACGAGTCCCTAATACATTTTACCGGGCGCCTTGGCTTCAAACAATACATCCCAAGCAAGCGTGCCCGGTATGGGGTCAAATTGTATAAGCTCTGTGAAAGGGCCACAGGCTATACCCACAAATTTCGGATCTATGAGGGAAAAGATCAGACCCTGGAGCCGGTCGGTTGCCCTGACTACCTGGGGAGCAGTGGGAAGACAGTCTGGGACTTGGTGTCACCCTTATTCGGCAAGGGGTACCATCTTTATGTGGACAATTTCTACACAAGTGTGGCCCTCTTTAGGCATTTGTTTCTAGAACGGATTTGCGCCTGTGGCACCGCGCGAACTAGTCGCGTGGGCTTCCCCCAACGGCTTGTAACCACCCGTCTTGCAAGGGGGCAGAGGGCTGCCTTGTGTAACGAAGAACTGCTCGCGGTGAAATGGAGAGACAAGCGTGACGTTTACATGCTCTCCTCCATTCACGCAGACACGACAATCCAAATTGAGCGAGCAACCCGTGTCATTGAAAAGCCCCTCTGTGTCCACGACTATAATGCGCTCATGGGAGGGGTGGACTTCAATGACCAGATGTTGTCTCCGTATTTAGTTTCCCGCAGAACCAGACGCTGGTATAAGAAGGTGTCTGTATATTTAATTCAATTGGCGCTCTACAATAGTTTTGTTCTCTACAGTAAGGCTGGGAGAACAGGATCCTTCCTCAAATTCCAGGAAGAGATCATCGAGAACCTCCTTTACCCAGGAGGTTCCGTGGCCCCATCCACCAGTGTAGTTAGCCGTCTACACGAGCGACATTTCCCCAGTGTCGTTCCTGGTACCTCAACCCAACCGTCACCCCGAAAAAGATGTCGTGTCTGTAGCAGGAGTGGAATAAGGCGTGACACCCGCTATTTCTGTCCTGACTGTGCTGACCACCCTGCCCTATGCTATGGAGAGTGTTTCCGGAAGTACCACACACAGGTACACCTAGCATAGGGATGACATCTCACCAGGACAGGCACATAGGGCTATTAGGGCCCATTCACTCACAGCTGCTGCAAACCTCTCCTTTCACCTGGGATAAAGTGCATAACGTACTTCGCCACATCTTTGGGCGATTTGCGCTTTGCACATTGTCCCATGGGGAAGGAGAGGTTTGTTCTATAAAGGTAAAAAAAAACTAAACAAAAAAAAAAAATACCGGTAAGTAAAAAAGTTAAACGTTCAGTTAAAAAAGTTTAAAAAAAGTTTCTATGTTCTGTTCAACAGTTAATAAAGTTATTGCTTTGCGGCCTGGTTTTTTCTTTTTTGTTTTGTTTTTTTTACCTTTCAGGTGGACCAACCGATCGACCAGCTGCAGCACTGATGTGCATTCGGACAGAAGCATTGCGCTGCTGTCAGATTACACGCAAGTCGGTGTATGCGGCGCTGCAAGACGAGATTTCTCCTCTGCAGTAAAAGATACGTTTGCCGAGGCATATGAGCTGAGGAGGTGGCGGTGTTCATATACTTTGGCAAACACTTTGTATATATAAAAAAAAAAATCCCGGCAATGATTTATTCATCCACATCGATTGATGTGAATGGAGAAATCTGGTTTGCCAGGGCATACGAGCTGAAGTGGGTATGGATGTTGGGCGGAGCTCCAATGTCCTGGCAGACGCCTTTCCCCTCCTTTTTCTTTTTTTGGCAGAGATTTTTTCATCCACATTGATCGATGCGAATGAAGAAATCTGTGCCGTTCATTTTTTTCTTTCAGCCCAGAGGCTGAACGGAAAAAAAAAATCTCATTACCCGTATGCTCAATATAAGGAGAATAGCAGAAACTCCTAATGCTGGGCATACATGTAATGATTGCGGAGACCCTCAAATGCCAGGGCAGTACAAACACCCCACAAATAACACCATTTTGGAAAGAAGACACCCCAAGGTATTCGCTGAGGGGTCTTATTGAGTCCATGAAAGATTGAAATTTTTGTCCCAAGTTAGCGGAAAGGGAGACTTTGTGAGAACAAAATCAAAAAAATCAATTTCCGCTAACTTGTGCCAAAAATTTTTTTTTTCAATGAACTCGCCATGCTCCTCATTGAATACCTTGGGGTGTCTTCTTTCCAAAATGGGGTCACATGTGGGGTATTTATACTGCCCTGGCATTTTAGGGGCCCCCAAAGCGTGAGAAGAAGTCTGGTATCCAAATGTCTAAAAATGCCCTCCTAAAAGGAATTTGGGCACCTTTGCCCACCTAGGCTGCAAAAAAGTGTCACACATGTGTTATCTCCGTATTCAGCAGAAGTTGGGGAATATGTTTTGGGGTGTCATTTTACATATACCCATGCTGGGTGAGAGAAATATCTTGGTCAAATGCCAACTTAGTATAAAAAAAATGGGAAAAGTTGTCTTTTGCCAAGATATTTCTCTCACCCAGCATGGGTATATGTAAAATGACACCCCAAAACACATTCCCCACCTTCTCCTGAGTACGGAGATACCAGATGTGTGACACTTTTTTGCAGCCTAGGTGGGCAAAGGGGCCCACATTTTAAAGAGCACCTTTCGGATTTCACAGGTCATTTACCTACTTACCAGACATTAGGGCCCCTGGAAAATGCCAGGGCAGTATAACTACCCCACAAGTGACCCCATTTTGGAAAGAAGACACCCCAAGGTATTCCGTGAGGGGCATGGCGAGTTCCTCGAATTTTTTATTTTTTGTCACAAGTTAGTGGAAAATGATGATTTTTTTATTTTTTTTTTCATACAAAGTCTCATATTCCACTAACTTGTGACAAAAAATAAAAATTTCCATGAACTCACTATGCCCATCAGCGAATACCTTGGGGTCTCTTCTTTCCAAAATGGGGTCACTTGTGGGGTAGTTATACTGCCCTGGCATTCTAGGGGCCCAAATGTGTGGTAAGGAGTTTGAAATCAAATTCTGTAAAAAATGACCTGTGAAATCCGAAAGGTGCTCTTTAAAATATGGGCCCCTTTGCCCACCTAGGCTGCAAAAAAGTGTCACACATCTGGTATCTCCGTACTCAGGAGAAGGTGGGGAATGTGTTTTGGGGTGTCATTTTACATATACCCATGCTGGGTGAGAGAAATATCTTGGCAAAAGACAACTTTTCCAATTTTTTTATACAAAGTTGGCATTTGACCAAGATATTTCTCTCACCCAGCATGGGTATATGTAAAAAGACACCCCAAAACACATTCCTCAACTTCTCCTGAGTACGGGGATACCAGATGTGTGACACTTTTTTGCAGCCTAGGTGGGCAAAGGGGCCCACATTCCAAAGAGCACCTTTCGGATTTCACAGGTCATTTTTTACTGAATTTGATTTCAAACTCCTTACCACACATTTGGGCCCCTAGAATGCCAGGGCAGTATAACTACCCCACAAGTGACCCCATTTTGGAAAGAAGAGACCCCAAGGTATTCGCTGATGGGCATAGTGAGTTCATGGAAGTTTTTATTTTTTGTCACAAGTTAGTGGAATATGAGACTTTGTATGAAAAAAAAAAAAAAAAAAAAAACATCATTTTCCACTAACTTGTGACAAAAAATAAAAAATTCTAGGAACTCGCCATGCCCCTCACGGAATACCTTGGGGTGTCTTCTTTCCAAAATGGGGTCACTTGTGGGGTAGTTATACTGCCCTGGCATTCTAGGGGCCCAAATGTGTGGTAAGGAGTTTGAAATCAAATTCTGTAAAAAATGACCTGTGAAATCCGAAAGGTGCTCTTTGGAATATGGGCCCCTTTGCCCACCTAGGCTGCAAAAAAGTGTCACACATCTGGTATCTCCGTACTCAAGAGAAGGTGGGGAATGTGTTTTGGGGTGTCATTTTATATATACCCATACTGGGTGAGAGAAATATCTTGGCAAAAGACAACTTTTCCCATTTTTTTTATACAAAGTTGGCATTTGACCAAGATATTTATCTCACCCAGCATGGGTATATGTAAAAAGACACCCCAAAACACATTCCTCAACTTCTCCTGAGTACGGGGATACCAGATGTGTGACACTTTTTTGCAGCCTAGGTGGGCAAAGGGGCCCACATTCCAAAGAGCACCTTTCGGATTTCACAGGTCATTTTTTACTGAATTTGATTTCAAACTCCTTACCACACATTTGGGCCCCTAGAATGCCAGGGCAGTATAACTACCCCACAAGTGACCCCATTTTGGAAAGAAGAGACCCCAAGGTATTCGCTGATGGGCATAGTGAGTTCATGGAAGTTTTTATTTTTTGTCACAAGTTAGTGGAAGATGAGAATTTGTATGAAAAAAAAAAAAAAATAAATCATCATTTTCCACTAACTTGTGACAAAAAATAAAAAATTCTAGGAACTCGCCATGCCCCTCACGGAATACCTTGGGGTGTCTTCTTTCCAAAATGGGGTCACTTGTGGGGTAGTTATACTGCCCTGGCATTCTAGGGGCCCAAATGTGTGGTAAGGAGTTTGAAATCAAATTCTGTAAAAAATGACCTGTGAAATCCGAAAGGTGCTCTTTGGAATATGGGCCCCTTTGCCCACCTAGGCTGCAAAAAAGTGTAACACATCTGGTATCTCCGTACTCAGGAGAAGGTGGGGAATGTGTTTTGGGGTGTCATTTTATATATACCCATACTGGGTGAGAGAAATATCTTGGCAAAAGACAACTTTTCCCATTTTTTTTATACAAAGTTGGCATTTGACCAAGATATTTCTCTCACTCAGCATGGGTATATGTAAAAAGACACCCCAAAACACATTCCTCAACTTCTCCTGAGTACGGGGATACCATATGTGTGACACTTTTTTGCAGCCTAGGTGGGCAAAGGGGCCCACATTCCAAAGAGCACCTTTCGGATTTCACAGGTCATTTTTTACTGAATTTGATTTCAAACTCCTTACCACACATTTGGGCCCCTAGAATGCCAGGGCAGTATAACTACCCCACAAGTGACCCCATTTTGGAAAGAAGAGACCCCAAGGTATTCGCTGATGGGCATAGTGAGTTCATGGAAGTTTTTATTTTTTGTCACAAGTTAGTGGAATATGAGACTTTGTAAGAAAAAAAAAAAAAAATCATCATTTTCCGCTAACTTGTGACAAAAAATAAAAAGTTCTATGAACTCACTATGCCCATCAGTGAATACCTTAGGGTGTCTACTTTCCGAAATGGGGTCATTTGTGGGGTGTTTGTACTGTCTGGGCATTGTAGAACCTCAGGAAACATGACAGGTGCTCAGAAAGTCAGAGCTGCTTCAAAAAGCGGAAATTCACATTTTTGTACCATAGTTTGTAAACGCTATAACTTTTACCCAAACCATTTTTTTTTTTACCCAAACATTTTTTTTTTAATCAAAGACATGTAGAACAATAAATTTAGAGCAAAATTTATATATGGATGTAGTTTTTTTTGCAAAATTTGACAACTGAAAGTGAAAAATGTCATTTTTTTGCAAAAAAATCGTTAAATTTCGATTAATAACAAAAAAAGTAAAAATGTCAGCAGCAAAGAAATACCACCAAATGAAAGCTCTATTAGTGAGAAGAAAAGGAGGTAAAATTCATTTGGGTGGTAAGTTGCATGACCGAGCAATAAATGGTGAAAGTAGCGTAGGTCAGAAGTGTAAAAAGTGGCCTGGTCTTTCAGGGTGTTTAAGCACTGGGGGCTGAAGTGGTTAACCCCTTATTAACCCCTGATCACTCCATATAGACTCCCTGATCAACCCCCTGTCACCCCCCTGTCATTGATCACCCCCCTGTAAGGCTCCATTCAGACATCTGTATGTGTTTTGCGGATCCACGGATCCGCAAAACACGGACACCGGCAATGTGCTTTCCGCATTTTGCGGATCTGCACATTGCCATAACTATATAGAAAATGCCTTTTCTTGTCCGCAATTGCGGACAAGAATATGACATGTTCTATATTTTTGCGAAACGGGAGTGCGGACCCGGAAGTGCAGATCCGCAATTCAGGATCCGAGCGGGACAAACTCTGTCCCCATAGAAATGAATTGGTCCGCAATTCCCTTCCGCAAAATGCGGAACAGAATTGCAGACGTGTGAATGGGGCCTAAGGGTCCCTTATCACCACCAGTTAGTTAGCTACTTGTTTGGTAGTTAGCACCCAGCCCACCGCACCGCAGTCACTGATTAGTCGCTGATTAGCGTCATCGCTGTCGCTAATCAGCACTAGTACTATAAAGTATCTGTAAGTGATCAATACTGATCGCAAACAGATCTATATCAGTACATTAGGGTCACCTTAGGCTCTACAAAAAACGCAGTGTTCGACCAATCAGGCCTGATCTTGTGCGCACACTTGCGTTCAGTCCGCCCCACCGCAGTGACAGAATTAATATTTTTTCTGATCACTGCAAAAACACCGTAAAATCGCTGCGGCGCTATAAAGATCACTTTTGAGGGGCATGGCGAGTTCATGGAAGATTTATTTTTTTGCCACAAGTTAGCGGAAATTGTTTTTTTTTGTTTTTTCCTACAAAATTTCATCTTCCACTAACTTGTGACAAAAAAAAAATCTTACATGAACTCACCATACCCCTCACGAAATCCAAATGCGTAAAAAAGCCCTGTGAAATCCTAAAGGTACTCATTGGAATTTGGGCCCCTTTGCGCTTCTTGGCTGCAAAAAAGTGTCACACATGTGGTATTGCCGTACTCAGAAGAAGTAGGGCAATGTGTTTTGGGGTGTATTTCTACATATACCCATGCTGGGTGAGAGAAATATCTCTGTAAATTGACAACTTTGTATAAAAAAATTGAAAAAGTTGTTATTTACAGAGATATTTCTCTCACCCAGCATGGGTATAAGTAAAAATACACCCCAAAACACATTGCCCTACTTCTCCTGAGTACGGCAATACCACATGTGTGACACTTTTTTGCAGCCTACTGTAGGTGTGCAAAGGGGCCCAAATTCCAATGAGTACCTTTTAGGAAGGCATTTTTAGACATTTGGATTCCAGACTTCTTCTCACGCTTTAGGGCCCCTAAAATGCCAGGGCAGTATAAATACTCCACAAGTGACCCCATTTTAGAAAGAAGACACCCCAAGGTATTCTGTGAGGGGCATGGCGAGTTCATGTAAAATTTTATTTTTTGTCACAAGTTAGTGGAATATGAGACTTTGTAATAAGAAAAAAAAAAAAAATCATTTTCCGCTAACTTGTGCCAAAAAAAAACAACCTATGAACTCGCCATGCCCCTCACGGAATACCTTGGGGTGTCTTTTTTCCAAAATGGGGTCACTTGTGGGGTATTTATACTGCCCTGGCATTTTAGGTGACCTAAAGCGTGAGAAGTAGTTTGGAATTCAAATGCCCTGTGAAATCCTAAAGGTATTCATTGGAATTTGGGCCCCTTTGCGCACCTAGGCTGCAAAAAAGTGTCACACATGTGGTATCGCTGTACTCAGAACAAGTAGGGCAATGTGTTTTAGGGTGTATTTTTACATATACCCATACTGTGTGTGAGAAATATCTCTGTAAATGACAACTTTATAAAAAAAAAATATTAAATATTTCTCTCACCCAGCATGGGTATATGTAAAAATACACACCAAAACACATTGCCCTCCTTCCTCTGAGTACGGCAATACCAGGTGTGTGACACATTTTTGCAGCCTAGGTGCGTAAAGGGGCCGAAAGGCCAACGAGTACCTTTAGGCTTTACAGGGTTGCTCACAATTTAGCCCCACCTAAAATGCCAGAACAGTAAACACACCCCACAAATGACCCCATTTCGGAAAGTAGACACCCCAAGGTATTCACTGAGGGGCATAGTGAGTCCAGAAGTTAGCAGAAATGGAAACTTTATTTTTTTTTTTTTTCCTCAGAAAGTGTCATTTTCCGCTAACTTGTGAATTTTTTTTAAATCATACATGAACTCACCATGCCCCTCCGAGAATACTTTGGGGTGTCTTCTTTCTAAAATAGGGTCATTTGGGGGGTATTTATACTATCCTGGCATTCTAGCACCTCAAGAAACATGACAGGTGCTCAGAAAGTCAGAGCTGCTTCAAAATGCGGAAATTCACATTTTTGTACTATAGTTTGTAAACGCTATAACTTTTGTGCAAACCAATAAATATAAACTTATTGGATTTTTTTTTATCAAAGACATGTAGCACAATAAATTCTGACACAAATTTGTATAGAAATGTAATTATATTTAAACAATTTTACCAGAAAAAGTTAAAAATACACTTTTTTTTGAGAAAATTGCGGTCTATTTTGATTAATATCAGAAAAACGAAAAATCTTACCAGCAATCAAATACCACCAAAAGAAAGCTGTATTTGTGAGAAGAAAAGGAGGTAAAATTATTTGGGTGCCAAGTTGCATGACCGAGCAATAAACCGTTAAAGTTGTGAAGTGCTGATTTGTAAAAAAGGGCCTGGTCACTAGGGGGGTATAAACCTGTGGTCCTTAAGTGGTTAAAGAATGCTATTATTTTCCAGTATAACCATGTTATAATGGAAAATAATCAAATCTATAGAACACCTAACCGAAACCCAAACTTCAGTGAAGAAGTCCGTGTTCGGGTCTTGGTACCACATTCAGTTTTTTCTCACACGCGTGCAAAAAGCTTTGCACTTGCGTGGAAAAAAACTGAATGTCGAAACGCAATCGCAGACAAAACTGACTGCAATTGCGTGCCTACTCGCGCGGGTTTCCCGCAATGCATCCTGAGCGCATCCGGCCCTCACCCGCGACGCCCGTGTGAAGGGGGCCATAGTGTACTTAGAGTGATAGAATTAGGGATTATAGGGGGCATAGTGAATGTGATAGGTAATAGCATACATATATAGTTTATGTTGCCCACTTTTGTACTCCCAAAGATGTTTTGCAGTCTCAAGAATTGGCATATTTGACAAACAAATGACAATCAACTTCCAGTAAACTAACGTGTGCAGCTCCTTGGCCTCATTCAAAGAATATAATAAAAACTTCCAAATGTACAATGGAAAAACAATACAATAAAGCCATTCTGTGCCTTCATTCTCAGGATTTCCTACCACATGATGACTATAAATCAGTCTAAACCACACAGAATTCTAAGAAACGGTGTATATTCTGAAGATGGAAAATAACAAATTATGTGTGCAGACTGTCTATGCTAAAGTTAGCTATGTTTATTTTGATTGCAATTAACTTTGGAAATAGTGTGATGGGTATTGGATATTACTTTTCTGATGAAACTATTATGTTCATGTAAAAGAATATAAGTGGTTATACTCAGATGTTGTGATGTTGGAGACTTTTTTTTTTATATTTAACAAACTGTGCATTTTTTAACTTTCTCTCCCTGAAAACAGGCTCCAGATTACCTCCTAGATATGATAATTTTCTGGTTCATATAAAGAAAAAAAACAGGTTGTAAATAATTTTGTACATAAGATGAGATAACACTAAATATGATTTTAGTATGCAGATTTATCTTGACTATGTATAGAGCTCCTTGAATATGTATTGATTTACATTTTGTTTCTGAGGTCCATATCTATTTTTTAAATCTATGGGTAGATCTATAATTAGGAATCAGCGGACCTGTGGATGTTCGGGTTCACTGGGTTCCGACAAACTTCGGGTCAAAGTTTGGGTTTGGGACCCGAACTTGACCCGGAACTCGAACCAGTACCCCATTGAAGTCAATGAGGACCTGAACTTTGGTGTACTAAAATGGCTGTAAAATAGTTGTAGTAAGGGCTAAAGGGGTGCAAAAAGAAGCAAAATGAGGGTAAGAGCAGGACAATTCGTCTGCAAACAAATGTGGATAGGGGAAATTAATTAAATAATATAGAATAGAAAAAAAAAAAAAAATAATAATAATCTTGAACTAGAAGGTGGAGGTCAAAGGGGAGTAGGAGGTTGAGGAGGTAGTGGACCTAGCGGTGGTAGAGGAGGAGGTAGCCAACACAGTTATTTATTTTTTTTTCCTTTATGTATTTATTTATTTATAAAAATGCCCCAAAACATTGGGAAATGGAAAAGATAACGCAAAGAGAAAGTGCACTGGAATATGACAATTATAGATGAGCAAATCGAAGCTGATGAAGTGTAATTCTATCCGAATTTCAGGAATAATTCTATTCGCACCAAAGCCGAATTTCCTCGCGCTTCGTGATAATGAATCACATTTTTTCCTAAAATGGCTGCTGCACTTGTGAGGACCTGGAGAAAGGAACTCTGGGAAGGCGGGATCACCCATAATGCCATGCATGCAGGTTCAGCAGCCAGCCCTGTGATGTCACAGCCTATAAATAGCATCACCCATCTTAGATTCTGCCATTTACCAGTGTACTTAGTGCATGGAGACACGTCAGCAGGAGCTACGGACAGTGTTAGAAAAAACTTTATTGTGCTAAAAAATTTTTTTACAAGTGCAGGGAAAGATTATTCAAGGTGTAGGGAAAGGATAGAGAGGAATCATTCCACAGTATTTATGTTGAACGGGGTTCAGTAGGGGAGGTTATAGCCTGGGTAATAGGAACAATCCTATTACACCTTGCTGCACTGACTGGGATTCAAAATTACAATTTTACAGCTCTGTAATTCCAGCAAACCATTCTTATTAGGGTGAAAGTGCTGTTTGAAACAGGCATTAACAGGGTTTATTACAAGGAAATATATATACTTCTTATTTGCCTTTGTGCGGTTCAGTTAAAAAGCAATTTTGGGATTTTATCAGTGGGAAAAAAAGGGCTTATTAGCCGTTGTGTAGTGAAGTGCTAAAATTATAGCATTTTGTCGTGTATATATTTAAAATATATTTGCCGTTCAGCGGTGCAGTTATATGTTATAAATCCTTTATTTTGCGCATATTAGTGCAAAAAGAAAAATATTTACCGTTCAACGGTGCAGTTATATGTTCTAAAGCCTTTTGTGCCACATACTAGTGCAAACAGAAAAAATATATTTGCTGTTCAGTGCAACAGTCATACACTCACCTAAAGAATTATTAGGAACACCTGTTCTATTTCTCATTAATGCGATTATCCAGTCAACCAATCACATGGCAGTTGCTTCAATGCATGTAGGGTTGTGGTCCTGGTCAAGACAATCTCCTGAACTCCAAACTGAATGTCAGAATGGGAAAGAAAGGTGATTTAAGCAATTTTGAGCGTGGCATGGTTGTTGGTGCCAGACGGGCCGGTCTGAGTATTTCACAATCTGCTCAGTTACTGGGATTTTCACGCACAACCATTTCTAGGGTTTACAAAGAATGGTGTGAAAAGGGAAGAACATCCAGTATGCGGCAGTCCTGTGGGCGAAAATGCCTTGTTGATGCTAGAGGTCAGAGGAGAATGGGCCGACTGATTCAAGCTGATAGAAGAGCAACGTTGACTGAAATAACCACTCGTTACAACCGAGGTATGCAGCAAAGCATTTGTGAAGCCACAACACGCACAACCTTGAGGCGGATGGGCTACAACAGCAGAAGACCCCACCGGGTACCACTCATCTCCACTACAAATAGGAAAAAGAGGCTACAATTTGCACAAGCTCACCAAAATTGGACTGTTGAAGACTGGAAAAATGGTTTCTTGAACATGACAATGAGTTCACTGTACTAAAATGGCCCCCACAGTCACCAGATCTCAACCCAATAGAGCATCTTTGGGATGTGGTGGAACGGGAGCTTCGTGCCCTGGATGTGCATCCCTCAAATCTCCATAAACTGCAAGATGCTATCCTATCAATATGGGCCAACATTTCTAAAGAATGCTATCAGCACCTTGTTGAATCAATGCCACATAGAATTAAGGCAGTTCTGAAGGCAAAAGGGGGTCCAACACCGTATTAGTATGGTGTTCCTAATAATTCTTTAGGTGAGTGTATGTTCTAAAGCCTTTTGTGACGTGTATTAGTGCAAAAAGAAAAAATATATTTGCCGTTCAGCGGTGCAGTTATATGTTCTAAAGCAGTCATGCTCAACCTGCGGCCCTCCAGCTGTTGCAAAACTACAACTCCTAGCATTACAAAAGCTGGAGGGTCACAGATTAAGCATCCCTGTTCTAAAGACTTTTGTGGCGCGTATTAGTGCAAAAAGAAAAAATATATTTGCCGTTCAGTGGTGCAGTTATATGTTCTAAAGCCCTTTTTTGTGTGTATTAGTGGGGGGGCATATTAGCCATTGTGTGGTGAAATGAGAAAATTACAAACTTTTTGGGGGTGTTTTAACTTCCTTTTTATTTATTTATTTATTTAATCTAACAGTATGTCAGACAGAGAAGTGGCAGGCCCTGCACAGGGGAGTGGCAGAGGCCTAAATGTTTCTGGTGCAGGCATAGGTCGCAGCAGAGTAAGGGGGGTGGCAGCAGGGGTCGCAGCGAGAGGCCTGAGCTCCCGGTGTCATATAACGGTCGTGTTTTGACCAGCAACCCATCGGTTCTTGAATGGTTGTCTTGGTCATACACTTCGTCCTAAGTGACATTAGACACCCCCAGGCAAGAGTCGGTGGGTTCGTCAGACACAACCCTTAGTTGGCATGGCCCGGGATCAGGCCCTGTGCCATCACCTGTCCTCAACCTACCTCTGTCTTTTTCTGTTCCCTCAGCCAGAAAAGTATTGTATGCTGTGGGCTCAGCTCCACTATACAGTGAGGACGAGCTACTACAAGACAGTCAGCAGCTACTGGCAAGCCAAGATGTGGAGGAGACATCCGCCGCTTCCTCCACTAGGCGGACAAGTAGTGATGAGGAAAGTGGCATGGGAGCTGGTGTAGCGAGCGGTCAGGCTCCTGACCCAGAGACGGTTGAGGAGGACATCAGTGACGTGCAGACAGTACTCGATGATGATGATGTAGCTGATCGCACTTGGGCGCCGGGTGACGAAGGGGCTTCATCATCATCAGGAGAAGAGGGTGGCACCGTGCCCATTAGGCAGCGACAGAGCCAGCAAGTTGCTAGCATGGTCGGGAGTCAGCAGGGTGGCAGCAGTGGGAGGTCGGTAGCCAAACATGCCCAGGGTAGAAAACTCGCTAAGCGTACCTGCCCATGAAGTAGCGGTGCACGGGTTCACGAAGGCAGCGGAGGTAGAAGTAAGTCAGTGCGTAGTGTTAGGGGTAAAATCTCCTACCTGGCGGTGTGGCAGTTTTTTGTTGTGGTCGGAGGAGGTGAACATGGCCATATGCAGATTCTGTGGGCAGAAGGTGAAGAGTGGCCAGGGTGCCAATGTTGGCACTACCACCCTGCATCAACATATGAAGCGTCGCCATAAAGTGACCTGGGAGAACCTTGGCTCTGATGTGGTGGTCCAGCCTACTGCAGCAACTGCTGCATCACCCAGTGGTACGCACCCGATTTCAGGCAGTCAAGGCTCCACCACCTCAGCCAAAGGGAGCTGTCTGTCCTTTCCATCATCTGCTGGTCCTGATGCTCCTGCTCCTCCTACTCCTTGTCAGTCATTCCGTCAGCAATCGATCACAAAGCGATTGCTAAGAGACAACAGTATGCATGTACAAGCATGTTTTTCCAGCTCACCATATCTTTTCCCATGCACGGAACAGACCGGACCAGTCCTCACTTAAAACACGAGGAAAAAGAGAAATTCCAGCATTTAGTATAAAACCTAGATGTTTTCTTTATTCATAATGGTCACAATTCACAATTCACATACATGGACAGCTTCTCCCTCCACCACTAGGTTGACAAACAGTATGCATGCACTCATCCAACGGCACAGAAGCTGAATGTGCTCCGGTCCAAGTTGCTGGTGATGCAGTGATGCAGAGTGGTGGACTCTGCACCTTTCACACAACTGATGGCTTGTGCCGAGCCGAGGTGGAGAGTCCCAAGCCGTCATTTCTTTGCCAAAAAGGCAGCACCAGCCCTGCACACACATGTAGAACAGAAGGTGGACCAGTCCTTGAGCCTGTCAGTGTCTGCCAAAGTGCACGGCAGCGCCGACTTGTGGAGGGATAATACATGTCCTTTATGGCCCACTGGGTGAATGTGGTTCCTGCACAGCCAAACCAGCAACTTGGCCAGGTGACGCTGCTTCCGCCTTCATGTTCTCATGCCATTGGTCCTGCGACAATGTCCGCCTCTGCCTCCTCATCCTCCACCGTGTCCTCAGCCTCCACTGCAGAGACACAGTGCTCTTCCAGCATACCACATGTGCAGTGCATGGCGGTGTCAGGATGTTCTACACCTTGTTTTCTTGGGCAAGCAGAGACACACAGGGGAAGAACTGCTCCGTGTCCTTCATCAAGAAATCGAATCCTGGCTTTCTCTGTGAACACCGAAAATCGGAACCATAGTGACCGACAACAGGAAGAACATAGTGTTGACGCTGCTTCAAGGAGGGCTGAGCCATGCGCCCTGCATGGCACACTTGTTCAATATGGTTGTCAAGCAGTTCCTGAAGTCTTCCACCCATCTGCAAGACATCCTAAAAATGGGCAGGAAACTTTGCATGCACTTCAGCCATTCGTACACTGCAAAGCACACCCTCATTGAGCTGCAGCGGCAGAACGGCATCCCCCTACCTAGGTCGATATGCAACGTTTCCGCCCGTTGGAATTCCACCCTCCATATGTTGGACAGACTGTACGAACAGAGAATGACCATCAACAATTTCCTGATGATCCAAGCGGACAGAAGTACTCCCCTGTGCTTCATGTCCTGGAACTGATGCTGGTAAATATGGCTGGTCAAGGGACTAGAGACGTGGCGCCTAGTTCTCACGGCGACATGAGCCCTGTGGAAGCTGAATTGGAGGAGCAGGACGTTGGAGCACAAGCAATGTGTAGCGAAATTGGTGGTTTGTATACACAGGTGACAGGAGAGGATTAGCAGGAGCAGCCAGAGGAGCTACAGGGTAATGAGGAAGATGAGGCAGAGGACCTAGACAAACCGTGGCAGTATGCAGTGGAGATGGAGGCACGGAATCCCTCTGAGTCACTTACACAAATGGCACAATGCATGCTCACTTGCTTTCGTAGTGACAGCCGAATTGTCACCATTAGGCAGAGGGATGACTTCTGGAGCGAAAAAAGAGAGAGGTTCCAGCATCCAATTCATCTAAAAGTAGCTCCGTCTTTATTCAGGTTTCTTTAAAACATAAACTTTAGCAGACACCTAACTGCTAAAGTTGATGTTTTAAAGAAACCTGAATAAAAACAGAGCTACTTTTAGATGAATTGGATGCTGGAATCTCTCTCTTTTTTCATTGCTGCATTTGAGGACACTACGTGGATGTGGTGAGCTCGAAATTTTTTGTTATATGGATGACTTCTGGCTCTCCACCTTGTTGGACCCCTGCTACGGGTCCAAAATAAGGCCTTTTTTTACACCCACTGAGAGGAAGGACAAACTGAACTACTATAGAGACATCCTATGTAGTCAGTTGCCCGCTGCCTATCTGCACCATCGTCCATCCTCTGACCATGGGGGTCCTCTGTGCTCACGTTGCACTGCCATCGCTGCTGGGGAGGGGTGAGATGGCAGGAACAGTAGTAGCTCCATCAGCAGCAGCCTGAGTCTACAGTCGCTGATGAGCAGCTTTCTTCACCCGCCTAGTGAAGAAACTACTCAACAGCAGCAGCATCTAGACCTGGAGAAGAACCTGAAACAACAGGTGATGGCATACTTGGACAGCACCCTGCCATCCCAAGTTGAATATTTGCTGGACTACTGGGCAGTCAAAATGGATTTGTGGCCTCAACTGGCGGAGTTTGCCCTGGAAAAGCTGTCCTGCCCGGCCAGTAGTGTGGCATCAGAGCAGGTGTTTAGTGCTGCGGGGGCCATAGTTACCCCAAGGAGAACTCACCTGTCCACTCAAATGTCTAGAGACTGACCTTTGTCAAGATGAATCAGGTGTGGATCAGCCAGGAATTCCACCCACCAATGCCTGATGCATCAGACTAGATCATCCATGGTGCCACACCAACACTTTGACAAAAGAGACCAGTTTCTTCTGGCTACCTGCCTCAGCTACTATTCTGATGCTGTCACCCGCTTGATGCCACACATCTGATGCCAAGTGTTCCTTTTTTTACCCACCATCTTCAGCGGGTACTGGTATTGCCACCCACCTCCACACTATGTCACCTTGCCACTCTGTGGCTTCTAGATGCTGCTGCCACCTGTACACTATGTCACTTTGTCACTCTGTGGCTTCCTGATGCTGCTGCCTCCCCCACACTGTCATTGTACCACTCTGTGCCCTCTTGAT
The DNA here is from genome assembly GCF_905171765.1 of Bufo bufo. NCBI lineage: Eukaryota > Metazoa > Chordata > Amphibia > Anura > Bufonidae > Bufo > Bufo bufo. Next base: position 517,131,261 of record NC_053391.1, on the reverse strand, counting down.
GCTGCTGTCACCTCCACACTGTAATTGTGCCACTCTGTGGCCTCCTCCTGATGCTGCCGCTACCTCCAGACTTTGTGATTAGGCTACTCTATGATCTCCTTATGCTGCTTCCACCTCACCAGTATGTCATTGGGCCACTCTGTGGACTTCTCATACTGTTCCCACTCTCCTCACTTCATGACTGGGTCGGCCTGGCTGACATCATCATTAATTTGACCCTTCTTCTGATCTGTCAGAAGGAAGGTAAAATGAGAGGCACAACGGATCCTGTCTGTGTAGCAGCTGTAAGACCTGTATGGTCCCATCAGAATTGGCAGATTTGGTAGCCAAAAGCAGGAGTGGGTACAAAACACAGAAGACATGTAAATATTCCATTCACGTGTCATCTCTGTTTTTTGGCTTTAGCAATATTGATTGATATCTGACCAAATGATAACCGAGTGAAGGCGGATGCTCAATAGACAGGATCCGTTTTTTGTGGGTTATTGTTCTGATGGATCAGAGGAAGAGCAAAATAATCTGTGATGTCAACACAAACTTACTGCTGACACCCTCTCCACTCTGTCGGGAGCTCTACTTGTATAAGTGTTTAATAAAACAGGTTCTGTTGACATCTATGTGGAATTAGCTGACGACGGTGTAAAAGGAGTTTACTGGGGAGGGAGGGAGGGGGGGGCACACTGGCCACCAATGAATTTAATACTGGGGAGGGAGGGGGGTCGCGCTGCCATCAATCTGTAAGGCTGAGTTCATAATTGAGTTATTTGGTCAGTTTTGGCCCTGTGACTGCCCAAATACATGAAGTGTGCAGTGATTCTAAGAGCGACGCCTGTCATCTGCATGTCATATGGACTCACAGTATTATTTCACTACCAAAGCAGACTCCCTATGTGTTTTAATGCAAGGCACAGTGTTCTATACCACTATAAATGCTCTCTGCATCCAGGAAATAGGCTTTTTTTTAATGTGATTTGCAGAAAATAAATTTAGATTGAAGCTATTTTATATTTTTTTTAAAGTTCGCTCATCTCTAAGAACAATGGCTGGGCGCAGCCGGTATACTTGTCTACTCATCATTAGGTATGGACAAATCCTGTGGGATCCATACCTGGTTCATTTTAATGAATGTCAGCTTGTCCACGTTGGCTGCGCTCATCTTTGATCAACCCCCCGCCATGCTAAACACACGTTCGGACAATATACTGTCCGCAGGGCATGCCAGCATCTTCAGATTAATTATTATATTTCTGTGTCAGGGGTGCAAAGATGGTGCATTGCACCCATAAAAAAATCGCAATAGGTCGTCCACAGAATTAACAGCCAGATTAATTATTATACTTCTGTGTCAGGGTGCAATGCTGGTGTATTGCACATACAAAAAATCACTATAGCTCACACACAGAATAAATGGCCAGATGAAATTCATAACACTCCCTCATTTCAGCTGCCTGCTTCCTGTCACTGCACTACTCAGAGCTGATGGGCGGTGCTACACGTGATAAAGCTTGTATAGAGGCTGGGTCACATGATGCACCGGCCAATCACAGTCATGCCATTACTAGGCATGGCTGTGATGGCTTCTAAGTGCCCACAGCTTAAAAGCCTTTCAAGGCTACTTTCACACTTGCGTTCGGTGCGGATCCGTCTGGTATCTGCACAGACGGATCTGCACCTATAATGCAAACGCTTGCATCCGTTCAGAACGGATCCGTCTGCATAACAGTTTTTTTAGATCTGAGTTTTCACATCGTGAAAACTCAGATCCGACAGTATATTCTAACACAGAGGCGTTCCCATGGTGATGGGGACGCTTCAAGTTAGAATATACTAAGAACTGTGTAAATAACTGGCCCCTGCTGCCTGGCAGCACCCGATCTCTTACAGGGGGCTGTGATCCACACAATTAACCCCTCAGGTGCTGCACCTGAGGGGTTAATTGTGCGTATCATAGCCCCCTGTAAGAGATCAGGTGCTGCCAGGCAGCAGGGGCCAGACCTCCCTCTTTCCCCGGTTTTAAATTCATTGGTGGCCAGTGCGGCCCCCCCTCCCTCTCTCCCCAGTATTAAATTCATTGGTGGCCAGTGCGGCCCCCCTCCCTCCCTCCCCAGTATTAAATTCATTGGTGGCCAGTGCGGCCTCCCCTCTCCCCCCCTAATTAAAATCACCCCCCCCTTCATCATTGGTGGCAGCGGAGAGTTCCAATCGGAGTCCCAGTTTAATCGCTGGGGCTCCGATCGGTTACCATGGCAGCCAGGACGCTACTGCAGTCCTGGCTGCCATGGTTACTTAGCAATTTTAGAAGCATTATACTTTTCTGCGCTGTCTGTGGCCGGCCGGGCGCTTCTCCTACTGGTAAGTGACAGGTCTGTGCTATAAGCAATGCGCCGCACAGACCTTTCACTTACCAGTAAGAGGAGCGACCGGCCGGCCACAGACAGCGCAGGTAAGTATAATGCTTCTAAAATACTGAGGAGGGAGGGGGGCCGCACTGGCCACCAATGAATTTAATACTGGGGAGGGAGGGGGGCCGCACTGGCCAAAAATGAATTTAAAACTGGGGAGGGAGGGGGGTCTGGCCCCTGCTGCCTGGCAGCACCTGATCTCTTACAGGGGGCTATGATACGCACAATTAACAGTTAATTGTGCGGATCACAGCCCCCTGTAAGAGATCGGGTGCTGCCAGGCAGCAGGGGGCAGTTATGTACACAGTTCTTAGTATATTCTAACTTGAAGCGTCCCCATCACTATGGGAACGCCTCTGTGTTAGAATATACTGTCGGATCTGAGTTTTCACGATCCAACTCAAATCCGATGGTATATTCTAACATAGAGGCGTTCCCATGGTGATGGGGACACTTCAAGTTAAAATATACCATCGGATTGGAGAAAACTCCGATCCGATGGTATATTAATAGGGACTCCTGACTTTACATTGAAAGTCAATGGGGGACGGATCAGTTTGCAATTGCACCATATTGTGTCCCCATTGACTTGCATTGTAAGTCAGGACGGATCCGTTTGGCTCCGCACGGCCAGGCGGACACCAAAACGCTGCAAGCTGCGTTTTGGTGTCCGCCTCCTGAGCGGAATGGAGGCGGAACGGAGCCAAACTGATGCATTCTGAACGGATCCTTATCCATTCAGAACTTTTTCAGCAAAGTTTGGGTTAGCTCAACACTATCTATAATGCTTTTACAATGTTACTTGGAATCCTACCTGCTTTATTTTATACATGTAAACCCCACTTGGCCTACCTTCTTACATTGTCAGTGTGAATTTCTTCATGGATAATCAATGAACATAACTTGCCATATATACAGAAATAGAAGGTGGATTTATCATGGAAATTTCAGTCATGATGAGTCTGGAAATTAATGGAAAGGGGATGGATTGTCCTTCTGTTTTTCTTTATTTATATTTTTTTTACCTAAGCCCTATTTCAGTAGTTTGTCATATTTCTTATTTTTTGCTACTTTCTTATGCTAATTGATATGATCCGGCATAAATTGATATTGTGTTTATTTTTGACCACTTCAAAATAAAAAGCTGTTAATCTGACTTTTCCTAGTGCCATGGTAATGACTCGCTTTGTCTAGTTAGAATGATAAATAGACTCTTAGTCTGTGCATGCACATTTTAATTACTAGCAATGAAATCTGATGAAATTGAAATATTGCACTTGGCCAACGCTGTTAATGCTGAAGTGACCCATTTAATAATGACCCACAGTCTCAAAGTATGGATTTAAATTGGTAATTAATAAATTCCATTTTACAAAATGCTAACAGAAGCATTTAATAAAAATGCAAAGTAGCTTCCAAATATCACGGGCAGATTATTGACATTGTATTATGTATTGTTAGAAGTGACCACATTGGTAGGTATAGAATATTAAATGACAGGTCACAACAATGGCTGTTCTGGTTTCAAACCTGTTAAGAGATCCGAGCTAAAGTTATAAGACCCATCTACTGTAACTCACTTTTATAGTTTTAATCATGTTTTATAAGAGAAAAACACAGAGGGATTTTGCATTGAAGCAGCAATATACAAAATGAGTCCTTTATCTCACACTGCAGAGAACAAAGTTTCTGATTAAATAATAAGTGGGGCTCATCATGCTTCATTTGTTATGTCCAAGATTGAGCAGAAATGTGCAAGTTACCATGCAATCTTTTAGAAAAATGAATACTCTTACACTCAAATGATGCATGGTTCCTTTGGTTCAATTACTCTACTGTGGGCTAATAAAAATGTCTGATACTGAACTCATTTGCTTTTGTAGAAATTCTAAAATGTTAAGCCAATATTGAGATGAAGTCACGATAGCGATGGATGTGCAGATCCCTGCCTACCTAGAAATTGTTGATACTAGCATTATGATATTCAATAAAAAAAATAGAACTACGGTATGTGCATTTATCTTTATAAGTCTCCATAAACTATTGACCAGAAAAAAAATAACTATACTGCTCCTTGGAATCAATGGTTAAGTAATATAAAGGACAAGAAAAAGAAAGGACTTTGCATTGGTTAAGGGCCCTTGCACACGAATGTATGCCCTCCGAGATATACAGTCCGTGAGCGGGACATATGTCCCGGAGCGGCATTGATCATGCGCAGGGGGAGAACACAGCATCATAGATTACAATGATGCTGTGCACATCGGGCCGCCCGCGGGGCTATTGTTCCGCACTTATACGATCTTATGAGTGGGGCGGCCCGACGTGCACAGCATTATTGTAATCTATGGTGCTGTGTGCTCCAGTGCGCACTTTCAATGCCGCTCCGGGACACATGGCCCACTCACGGACCGTATATCTCGGCCGGCATACGGTCATGTGCAAGGACCCTAAAGGAAATGTTTCATTAGAAAATTAACTATTGTTTATATCAAGTTTTTATGCTTAACATATTTTTAACCCCTTAATTATAAAGCCCATTTTCATTTTTGCATTTTTGTTTTTTCCTCCCCACTTTCCAATTGCCAAAATGTCCATTCACATAGCCATATAAGGGGTTATTTTTTTTTATAGGATAAGTTGTATTTTTTAATGGCACAATTTAATTTATTATGTCTTGTATTAAAAAATAGGAAAAAAAATCTTTGTGGTGTTAATAAAACAAAAAAAAAAAGAAAACACAATTCCAAAGAGTTGTATTGGGTTTTAATATTACAGAGCTCACTGTGGACTAAAAATGAGATCCTTATTCTGCAGCTCAATACAATTATGGTGAAAGAAAAAAAAAAATTTCTTTTTATCAGCCATAACTTTTAATATTTCTGTCCACAGAGCTGTATGAGGGCTTGTTTTGTGCAGGGCAAACTGTAGATTTATTGGTACTATTTTGGAGTGCATATACTCCATACACTTGTTTTGACAAAAATGGCGAATCACGTGTTTACAGTGTACACTGTGCAAAAAAAAACTATTTATATTTTAATAGTTAAGACATTTTTTTTTATTTGGCAATACCTGTTATGTGTATTTTTTTTATAGTTTATATCTTTTTGAAAAGTAAATGTGTACAATTGGGAAAGGGGTGAGTCTTTTAATTGTAAGTTTTTTTTATAACTTTCTAAAAACTTTTTTAACCTCTTCATGACACTGGGCGTACCGGTACGCCCTGATGTCCTGGTACTTAATCCCTTAAGGACACAGCCTTTTTTCACCTTAGGACCAGGCCATTTTTTGCAAATCTGACCAGTGTCACTTTAAGTGCTAATAACTTTAAAACGCTTTGACTTATCCAGGCCATTCTGAGACTGTTTTTTCGTCACATATTGTACTTCATGACATTGGTAAAATGAAGTAAAAAAAATCATTTTTTTTGCACAAAAAAATACCTAATTTACCAAATATTTTGAAAAATTTGCAAATTTCAAAGTTTCAGTTTCTCTACTTCTGTAATACATAGTAATACCCCCAAAAATTGTGATGACTTTACATTCCCCATATGTCTACTTCATGTTTGAATTATTTTGGGAATGACATTTTATTTTTTGGGGATGTTACAAGGCTTAGAAGTTTAGAAGCAAATCTTGAAATTTTTCAGAAATTTACAAAAACTCAATTTTTAGGGACCAGTACAGGTCTGAAGTCACTTTGCGAGGCTTACATAATAGAAACCACCCAAAAATGACCCCATCTAAGAAACTACACCCCTCAAGGTATTCAAAACTGATTTTGCATACGTTGTTAACCCTTTAGGTGTTGCACAAGAGTTATTGGCAAATGAAGAGGAAATTTGAGAATTTCATTTTTTTGTCTAATTTTTCATTTTAACCCATTTTTTCCACTAACAAAGCAAGGGTTAACAGCCAAACAAGACTGTATCTTTATTGCCCTGACTCTGCCGTTTACAGATACACCCAATATGTGGCCGTAAACTACTGTACGGCCACACAGCGGGGCGTAGAGTGAAAGGTGCGCCGTTTGGTTTTTGGAGGGTTGATTCTGCTGGACTGTTTTTTTTGACACCATGTCCCATTTGAAGACCCCCTGATGCACACCTAGAGTAGAAACTACATCAAAGTGACCCCATCTACGAAACTACACCCCTCAAAGTATTCAAAACAGATTTTACAAACTTTGTTAACCCTTTAGGTGTTGCACAAGATTTAATGGAAAATAGAGATACAATTTAAAAATTTCACTTTTTTGGCAGATTTTCCATTTTAATATTTTTTTCCAGTTACAAAGCAAGGGTTAACAGCCAAACAAAACTCATTATTTATGGCCCTGATTCTGTAGTTTACAGAAACACCCCATATGTGATCGTAAAAACCGCTGTACAGTTTTTTGGAAGGCAGGTTTTGCTGGACTGTTTTTTTTTTTACACCATGTCCCATTTGAAGCCCCCCTGATGCACCCCTAGAGTAGAAACTCCAAAAAAGTGACCCCATTTTAGAAACTACGGGATAGGGTGGCAGTTTTGTTGGTACTAGTTAAGGGTATATATGATTTTTGGTTGCTCTATATTACACTTTTTGTGCGGCAAGGTAACAAGAAATAGCTTTTTTGGCATCGTTTTTTTTTTGTTATTTACAACATTCATCTGACAGGTTAGATCATGTGGTAATTTTATAGAGCAGGTTGTCACGGACGCGGCCATACCTAATATGTATACAATTTTTTTTATTTCTGTAAGTTTTATACAATAACTTCATTTTTAAAACCAAAAAAATGTTTTAGTGTCTCCATAGTCTAAGAGCCATAGTTTTTTCAGTTTTTGGGCGATTATCTTGAGTAGGGTCTCATTTTTTGCGGTATGAGATGACGGTTTGATTGGCACTATTTTGGGGTGCATATGACTTTTTGATCGCTTGCTATTACACTTTGTGTGACGTAAGATGGCAAAATAGCTTTTTTTACACCGTTTTTTTTTTGGTTTTTTTTACGGTGGTCACCTGAGGGGTTAGGTCATGTGATATTTTTATAGAGCCGGTCGATACAGACGCGGCGATAAATTAATATGTATACTTTATTTTTATTTATGTAAGTTTTACACAATGATTTCATTTTTGAAAAAAAAAAAATCATGTTTTAGTGTTTGCATAGTCTAAGAGCCATAGTTTTTTCAGTTTTTGGGCGATTATCTTGAGTAAGGTCTCATTTTTTGAAGGATGAGATGACGGTTTGATTGGTACTATTTTGGCGTACATGCGACTTTTTGGATCACTTTTATTACTTTTCTTGGGAAGTAAGGTGGGCAAAATTTCAATTTTCTCATAGTTTTTATTTTTTTATTTTTATGGCGTTTACCATGCGGGGAAAATACCATGACCGTTTTATAGATCAGTTCGTTACGGACGCGGCGATACCTAATATGTGTAGTGTATTTTATTTTAATTATTTTTATTCAGTGACCTCGGGGATCAGAAACTGCGAAAAGCGCAGCAAACCGCAGGTCTGAATTGACCTGCGGTTTGCTGCGATCGCCGACACGGGGGGGTCACATGATCCCCACTGGCTTTGTGACAGGATGCCGGCATCCTGTTCAGATTAACCCCTGGGGTGCAGGAATGCCTATTTAAAGTTAGGACGTACCGGTACGTCCTGTGTCCTTAAGGACTCGGGAAATAGGGCGTACCGGTACGTCCTGTGTCCTTAAGGGGTTTAGGACACAGGGCGTAAGGGTACGTCCTGTGTATTTCCGCCCGCCGGTGATTGGAACCCGGTGCCTGCTCAAATCATTGAGCAGGCACCTCGGCTAAATGCGCGGGGGTCTCCCCCCCCCGTGTTGGCGATCGCCGCAAACCGCAGGTCAATTCAGACCTGAGGTTTGCGGCTTTACCTGCGGTTTGCGGTGGCGATCGGGCGTGCCATCGGGTACCTATGCAGCTGTGGGGGGGACCCAATGGCGTGGAAGGCAGCGCGATGCCTAAGGAAGGAATCGCGCTGCCTTCCTGTGACGTGCCTGTGAGATCCAGCCCCCTGGATCTCACAGGCCAGAAGCTATATGAGTAATACACACAGTATTACTCATACAGCCAATGCATTCCAATACAGAAGTATTGGAATGCATTGTAAAGGATTAGACCCCCAAAAGTTCAAGTCCCAAAGTGGGACAACAAATAAAGTGAAAAAAAAGTTGAAGAAATTTCCCCCAAAAAAATTTAAAGTTTCAAGTAAAAATAAAAAAAAAAACGTCATTTTCTCCAAATAAAGTAAAACAAAATTGGTAAAAAATAGGGGGGGAAAAAAAGTATACATATTAGGTATCGCCGCGTCCGTATCGACCGGCTCTATAAACATATCACATGACCTAACCCCTCAGATGAAGACCGTAAAAAATAAAAACTGTGCTAACTAAACCATTTTTTTGTCACCTTACATCACAAAAAGTACAACAGCAAGCGATCAAAAAGGCGTTTGCCCACCAAAATAGTACCAATCTAACCGTCACCTCATCCCGCAAAAAATGAGCCCCTATCTGAGACAATCGCCCAAAAAATAAAAAAAAACTATGGCTCAGAATATGGAGACACTAAAACATATATTTTTTTTGTTTTAAAAAAGCTGTTATTGTGAAAAACTTACATAAATAAAAAAAAGTATACATATTAGGTATTGCCGCGTCCGTATCGACCGGCTCTATAAAAATATCAAATGACCTAACCCCTCAGATGAACACCGTAAAAAATAAAAAATAAAAACTGTGCTAAATATCAATTTTTTTGTCACCATACATCACAAAAAGTGTAATAGCAAGCAATCAAAAAGTCATATGCACCCCAAAATAGTGCCAATCAAACTGTCATCTCATCCCGCAAAAAATTAGACCCGACCTAATATAATCACTCAAAAACTGAAAAAACTATGTCTCTCAGAATATGGAGACACTAAAACATGATTTTTTTTTTTGGTTTCAAAAATATTATTGTGTAAAACTTACATAAATAAAAAGAAAGTATATACATATTAGGTATCACCACGTCCGTATCGACCAGCTCTATACAAATATAACATGACCTAACCCCTCAGATGAACACCGTAAAAAATTAAAACTGTGCTAAAAAAACAATTTTTTGTCACCTTACATCACAAAAAGTGTAATAGCAAGCGATCAAAAAGTCATATGCACCCCAAAATAGTGCCAATAAAACCGTCATCTCATCCCGCAAAAAATGAGACTGTACCTAAGATAATCGCCCAAAAACTGAAAAAACTATGGCTCTCAGAATATGGAGACACTAAAACATGATTTATTTTTTTTGTTTCAAAAATGATATTATTGTGTAAAACTTACATAAATATAAAAAAGTATACATATTAGGTATCGCCGCGTCCGTATCGACAGGCTCTATAAAAATATCACATGACCTAACCCCTCAGATGAACACCGTAAAAAATAAAAAATAAAAACTGTGCTAAATAAAAAAAAATTGTCACCTTACATCACAAAAAGTGTAAAAGCAAGCGATCAAAAAGTCATATGCACCCCAAAATAGTGCCAATAAAACTGTCATCTCATCCCGCAAAAAATGAGACTGTACCTAAGATAATCGCCCAAAAACTGAAAAAACTATGGCTCTCAGAATATGGAGACACTAAAACATGATTTATTTTTTTTGTTTCAAAAATGATATTATTGTGTAAAACTTACATAAATATAAAAAAGTATACATATTAGGTATCGCCGCGTCCGTATCGACCGGCTTTATAAAAATATCACATGACCTAACCCCTCAGATGAACACCGTAAAAAATAAAAAATAAAAACTGTGCTAAATAAACCATTTTTTGTCACCTTACATCACAAAAAATGTAATAGCAAGCGATCAAAAAGTCACAGGCACCCCAATATAGTGACAATAAAACCATCATCTTATCCCGCAAAAATCATACCCTACCCAAGGTAATCGCCCAAAAACTGAAAAAATTATGGCTCTCAGACTATGGAAACACTAAAACATGATTTTTTTTGCTTCAAAAATGAAATCATTGTGTAAAACTTACATAAATAAAAAAAAAGTATACATATTAGGTATCGCAGCGTCCGTGACAACCTGGTCTATAAAAATATCACATGATCTAACCTGTCAGATGAATGTTGTAAATAACAAAAAATAAAAACGGTGCAAAACAGCTATTTCTTGTTACCTTGTCTCACTAAAAGTGTAATATAGAGCAACCAAAAATCATATGTACCCTAAACTAGTACATACAATACTGCCACCCTATCCCGTAGTTTTTAAAATGGGGTCATTTTTTTGGAGTTTCTACTCTAGGGGTGCATCAGGGGGGCTTCAAATGGGACATGGTGTCAAAAAAAAAACAGTCCAGCAAACTCTGGCATTCCTTTCCTTCTGCGCCTTGCCGTGTGCCCGTACAGCAGTTTACGACCACATATGGGGTGTTTCTGTAAACTACAGAATCAGGGCCATAAATATTGAGTTTTGTTTGGCTGTTAACCCTTGCTTTGTTACTGGGAAAAATGGATTAAAATGGAAAATTTGCCCAAAAATTTAAATTCTGAAATTTCATCTCCATTTGCCAATAACTCTTGTGGAACACCTAAAGGGTTAACGATGTTTGTAAAATCAGTTTTGAATACCTTGAGGGGTGTAGTTTCTTAGATGAGGTCACTTTTTTGGAGTTTCTACTCTAGGGGTGCATCAGGGGGGCTTCAAATGGACATGGTGTAAAAAAAAACTGTCCAGCAAAACCTGCCTTCCAAATCCGTATGGCATTCCTTTCCTTCTGCGCCCTGCCGTTGTAACTGGAAAAAAATTAAAATGGAAAATCTGCCAAAAAAGTGAAATTTTGAAATTGTATCTCTATTTTCCATTAATTCTTGTGGAACACCTGAGGGGTGTAGTTTCTAGAATGGGGTCATTTTTGGGTGGTTTTTATTATGTAAGCCTTGCAAAGTGACTTCAGACCTGAACTGGTCCCTAAAACATCCCCAAAAAATAAAATATCATTCCCAAAATGATCCAAACATGAAGTAAATATATAGGGAATGTAAAGTAATAACTATTTTTGGAGGTATTACTATGTATTATAGAAGTAGAGAAATTGAAACTTGGAAATTTGCAATTTTTTACAATTTTTTGGTAAATTTGGTATTTTTTTTATAAATAAAAAAGATTTTTTTTTTATTTCATTTTACCAGTGTCATGAAGTACAGTATGTGACAAAAAAAAAAAAAAATCTCAGAATGGCCTGGATAAGTCAAAGCGTTTTAAAATTATCAGCACTTAAAGTGACACTGGTCAGATTTGCAAAAAATGGCCTGGTCCTTAAGGTGAAATAAGGCTGTGTCCTGAAGGGGTTAAACAATACCTTTTTGGGGCTAAAACCTAGGATCTTTTAATTGCTTTTCCCATTCACCCTAATAGAGCTCTATTAGGGTGAATGGCATTCTGATGCAGTCCCTGCTAAGCTGTGCTTCGCGCCCAGCTTAGCAGGAACCTTAGTTTCAAAGGCCTGGGGAGCTTCAGAAGCTCACAGAATGTCATGGTAACCAATCAGAGCCCTGCGATTTTACTGTGGGGGATTTGATCAGAGGAAGAGGGAGCTGCATCCCTCTGCCTAACCTCACAGATGCTGCAATTGCTGTTGATCACGGCATCTGAGCGGTTAAATGGCTGGTTTTGGTGTCATCGCTGTGGCCAGGTGTTTGCTGCATTATACAGCTGGTACTCTCTGCATAAAGTATGTAGTGGATTTGTGGCAGCAGCCTGCTACATGCAAACTCTGAGCCATTATGATGTACAGGTACATCACTGTGGCTGAAGGGGTTAAATAATATTTGCTGATGTTATTTTTAATTTTCCATTTCAATATCTATATTTAAAATAAAAACATAAAATCCTGCAGTTTTGACACTTGCTTCTAAGCATAATAATAGATGCCACTTGGTCTGTACAGATTACTTTACTGCAGTTACCTGCTTATCTATACACAAAGGTGATATCTTTATAGGCAGGGTTAGAATGACAAATAAGACAGGGTCTTACATTCACAGTAAGTGATAGTGAAAGTGTATCTATTCCTTATCAATTCTTTCCTTGTATAATGATCTTTGCACTGGTCACAGAGCATGCCTAGAACATTTTACCTTAGAAGTCAATAGGGTCAGCTTCAGTCCATGGTGTCTATTGCCCATGGTGCTGCTGTAAAGCAATTTCTTAATGCTTTCTAAATGTTGTTAAAAGCCGCTTAGTCAAGATGGCAGCCCCCATTCAGAAAATAGAATAAAAGCAATTAACTATCTGGTTTTAATTGGCAGATAATACTTTTGGTGGCACATTTCCTTTATGGATTACAATATCTGTAAAAGAATACATTTTACTAGTGCTGAGCGCGAATATTCGTATTATAAATTTTTATCGCAAATATCGGCACTTCGAGAATTTGAGAATATTTAGAATATAGTGCTATATATTCGTAAAGACAAATATTTGTGGGGTTTTTTTTGTTCTTTTTTTAACACAGTACATTTCAGGTGATCATCCCTCCCTTCTTCTAGGTTGTGGGCCCATGAGAAGCTTTGTCACAGCTTAACAAAATAATAGCAAAGACAGGTGCACTGTGCGGTCTTACTAAACCCTCAAACTGATTTTAAAATTGAGAGATTAGCCAACATGTCCTACGGTGTAGGACATGTCTGAGCCCGAGCACCGCGCCAAGGTTTCTCAAGTAGCTCGGGACCTAACACTCACCTACCTGTGCCTATGTGGGCAATACCAGGGGCCAGTGGGCAAATTACAGGAGGCCGACTCACAAACAACTCACCAGTTACCTCCAGCATGTAACCATGCTAGCAATGGGAGGAGGGAAGAGTCTGCGAGTCCCACTCAAGACTGGCTGATAAAGCCCAGGCCTCACAGGTGCACCTAAATGTAGCCTGTAGATGGAAAACAGGCTCATTTACATTGGAGTTTATACACCTCCAGGCATCTCTATATATACAAACTGAAAATAATGGCGTGGTATTAAACAAGCAGGAAGTGCTCATACCCACATGCAGTTGTGCATATATATACAGGGGAGCAAATCCTGCACTGCGGTTATCCTCCACTGTATGCATCTTTGTTGGGGATCGTCATTAGCAACGGGCCACAAGTGCAGGATTTGCTCCCCTGTATATATATGCACAACTGCATGTGGGTTTGAGCATTTCCTGCTTGTTTAATACCACGCCATTATTTTCAGTTTGTATATATAGAGATGCCTGGAGGTGTATAAACTCCAATGTAAATGTGCCTGTTTTCCATCTACAGGCTACATTTAGGTGCACCTGTGAGGCCTGGGCCATATCAGCCAGTCTTGAGTGGGACTCGCAGACTCTTCCCTCCTCCCATTGCTAGCATGGTTACATGCTGGAGGTAACTGGTGAGTTGTTTGTGAGTCGGCCTCATGCTCCTGTAATTTGCCCACTGGCTCCTGGTATTGCCCATATGGCGCAGGTAGGTGAGTGTTAGGTCCCGAGCTACTTGAGAAACCTTGGCGCGGTGCTCGGGCTCAGACATGTCCTACACCGTAGGATATGTTGGCTAATCTCTAAATTTTAACATCAGTGTGAGGGTTTAGTAAGACCGCAGAGTGCACCTGTCTTTGCTATTATTTTGTTATATTGTTATATTGATTATCACATCCACATAATTACTATCTTTTGTAGGATGTCTATTGTGGTACTTGTGGTTCGCTGCGGTCATCCTCCACTGTATGCATTTTTGTAGGGGATCGTTATTAGCAACGGGCCACAAGTGCAGGATTTGCTCCCCTGTATATATGCACAACTGCATGTGGGTTTGTCACAGCTTAGCAACATCCCTAGCAACCAATAGAAAAGTTCCCTCCCCCTTAATATATAAGAACCTCCCCAGCAGCTATTTTCTAAAGTTTATTGCAGTTATGAAAGAGACAGCAGTGTCATTGCTGTGCTCTGTGCTTTGTGTTATTACATTAGACAGTTAACTTATATATATAATACAGATAGTTAGGGGGAGCTAGTCAGTGTAGGATAGATTGATCTATAGTGTAGCTGATAGGTGCCAGTGCAGGGTGTTAGGCAGTGTAATAGGTTCTGCTGTCCATACATACATGCTGCAGACATAGTGCTGTTATGTCACAAGTTGCACGTATTGCGAAAAATATGCGCATCATTTATTGCCGAAAATTTGCGCAAAAATATTGGGGCACTCTATTTGCATATAAAGCTTTTCTAATGTTCTGCCATGCCAACCATTTTCTCCAGTCTCAGGAAACTTATATCAGCTTGAAAAATGTAGCATAAGTGACCCACGGCGATTTTCGAAATCAAGAATATATTCTCGAATTCACGAATATATGACGAATATTTTACAAAATATTTGCGAAATATCGCAAATTCAAATATTGCCCCTGCCGCTCTTCACTACATTTTACCACATAGTTGTAAAATATCTACTTTAGGCTACATGCACAGAAATGTTGTTTGTTTCCGTGTCCGTTCCGCTGTCCGCATCAGTATGTCCGTTCCGTAGCCCCGCAAAAAAAATAGAACATGTCGTATTCTTGTCCGTTTTAGGCATTGTTACAATGGATCCGCCAAGAAAAAACGGATGGCATACGGATGTCACCCGTTTGTTTTTTTTGCGGATCCGTGCATGTAGCCTTAGTAAAATATTTATCTTTAGATGGTATGCTCTTAGGGGAGAATACCTCAGTAATATATGACATGACTTCTCTGTATATGTCGTTATGTTATTGGTATCATACTAAGGTACAATAGGGCTCTGTACAATTATATGTGTGCATATTATACATTGGTACAGATCTGAGGTTGTATGGAGCTATAATACAGTTGTGGGCATTAGGCTACTTTGACACCAGCGTTAGGTGCGGATCCGTCTGGTATCTGCACAGACGGATCCACACCTATAATGCAAACGATTGTATCCGTTCAGAACGGATCCGTTTGCATTATAAGGAACAAAGTCAAAACAGATCCGTCCTGACTTACATTGAAAGTCAATGGGGGACGGATCCGTTTTCAATTGCACCATATTGTGCCAGTGAAAGCGGATTCGCTCCTATTGACTTACATTGTAAGTCAGGAAGGATCCGTATGGCTCCGCATCGCCAGGCGGACACCGCATCCAGAGCGGAATGGAGGCGCAATGGAGCAAAACTGATGCATTCTGAATGGATCCTTATCCATTCAGAATGCATTGGGGCTGAATTGATCCGTTTTGAACCGTTTGTGAGATCCCTGAAACGGATCTCACCAACGGAATTCCAATCGCCAGTGTGAAAGTAGCCTTAGACATAAGATACTAGTAAATAGTAACTGCACTTTGTTATTGTATAGGGAATGTGATTCTGATATACTTTATTGGATGATTTTATACCTTTTAAATAAAAAAAACTGGCTCTGATATCCCTAATCTGTCTTCAGTGCAGTTTTTTTTTTGCCTTCCTCTGGATCAACTTGCAGGATAACAGGCCGAACTGGATGGACAAATGTCTTTTTTCGGCCTTATGTATTATGTACTATGTTACTAAAGGCTGAAGACAATCCTGGCTCACTCCTACATAAAGAGTTGTCCTGCTGCCTTCACTGCCTTCCACCTATACATCAATATATTGTAAGTGACCTTATATACTATAGAAATACTTCTGTCCTACACTGTCAGTATTGAGCTCTGTATACCTGGTGTGCTCATTAATTAATGAGCTGCAGGGAGATCTAGGAGAGCAGGCAGCCAGCGCTTGCAGAAGGAAATAGCAGGTAGAGAGAAGCAGTTCTACAGTATATGTTGAACTTACATTCAGTATACAGTATATAACTATCCCTATATACTATAGAACTGCGTCTTCCTGCCCATTTTTTAGCATTGTAATAGCCATATTTTTTTTATTTTTTTTTATTTTTTTTCCCGGTAATGTTTGCTATTTTAACTTTAGTATATGATTGTTTTAAATTTTTAACTAGGAAAATGTAAACAGAAGGGGGAAATAGTATGTTTCACTTTTTTTTGGTCATTTGCACACAACGGTATAATCGAGCCGCAAATGATGCAATCAGCACACCATCTGCTGTCCGCTGTATCTCCGTTTGTAGCCAGTTATTGTGGACAAGAATAGGTATTTGTGAATCTGCACTTTGCGGACTGTGTAAATGGATACAGTCATGTGCATGAGGCCTTCATTTTATTTATTTTTTGTTAATAGCACGTTGTGCAACTAAAATATTTTTTTTACATTATGTCGCCTTTACATAATGTAGAGATGTAACCTCCTGGCACTCTGGAAGTAATCAATTGGAGTCGGGTTCCCACCCCGTTCAATCATAAAATAGAAAAACTCCAGTTGTATTGTGAATGAAATGGTATTCTGTTTATTTTGCGGCTTCAAAAGTGAAGTTTCGGCCTAGATGGCCTTTATCAAACCAATGCCGCTATAGGGAGCTGTGTCGGTATGCACTGCACTAGGCCGGTAATGGCGTGTGTCCACACGTCTCTCTGGGGATGCGCTTTTGAAGCCGCAAAATAAACAGAATACCATTTGATTCACAATACAACTGGAGTTTTTCTATTTTATGCCTTTACATAATGGTCATTTCTATATATGGGATGTATTATAATCATTGTAGAGGGGCCAAGAAGCTGTGGTGTGTGTTGACTTTTTTTTTTTATTATGTTGGCTTGAAAAAGCCTGTCACATACTGTTATCCTGTCACATACTGTTATTCTGTAACATACTGTTATCTTGTAACATCCTGTTATCCTGTAACATCTTGTTATTCTGTAACATACTGTTATCCTGTAACATCTTGTTATTCTGTAACATACTGTTATCCTGTAACATACTGTTATATTGTAACATCCTGTTATTCTGTAACATCCTGTTATTCTGTAACATCCTGTTATCCTGTAACATACTGTTATATTGTAACATCATGTTATTCTGTAACATCCTGTTATCCTGTAACATACTGTTATATTGTAACATCATGTTATTCTGTAACATCCTGTTATCCTGTAACATACTGTTATATTGTAACATCCTGTTATTCTGTAACATCCTGTTATCCTGTAACATACTGTTATATTGTAACATCCTGTTATTCTGTAACATCCTGTTATCCTATAACATACTGTTAGCCTGTAACATCCTGTTATTCTGTAACATACTGTTATTCTGTAACATACTGTACTGTTATTCTGTAACATACTTTTATTCTGTAACATACTGTTATCTTGTAACATCCTGTTATCCTATAACATCCTGTTATTCTGTAACATACTGTTATCCTATAACATCCTGTTATCCTGTAACATACTATTATCCTTTAACATCCTGTTATTTTGTAACATACTGTTATCCTGTAACATCCTGTTATTCTGTACCATCCTGTTATCCTGTAACATCCTGTTATTCTGTAACATACTGTTATCCTGTAACATCCTGTTATTCTGTAACATACTGTTATCCTGTAACATACTGTTATTCTGTAACATCCTGTTATCCTATAACATACTGTTATCCTGTAACATACTGTTATTCTTTAACATACTGTTATCCTGTAACATACTGTTATCCTGTACCATCCTGTTATCCTGTAACATACTGTTATCCTGTAACATACTGTTATTCTGTAACATCCTGTTATCCTATAACATACTGTTATCCTGTAACATACTGTTATTCTGTAACATACTGTTATTCGATTGTTTCAGCTAATTATTATCCCGTTTTATTATTCTTCTCCGCCCCCCTTCCTTTTTCTATACGCTACTCCTCCTACAGTTTTGGGGTTACAAACGCCAAACTTTCCACACTTCTTCAACTTATAGTGAGGTAAGTTGCTTATGCTTTAATAAGTGATCCGACCCTCCAGGCCCCTGCGGCGGACCACCGAGACCCCTTTTTTGCCATTGACTTTGATAGGGAAAATTTTCAAATCCCTCCCACTCGCACAGTTTTGAAGCTACACTCCCCAAACTTCGACCACATATTGTTGGTGTCAACCCGAATAAAAAATTGTCTTTTGAGCGAACACCCCAAAGTGGGCGGATCTATCAATGGGCAAGGAAAATTTTGCTATTTTCTATACGCTACTCCTCCCACAGTTCTAGGAGTACAATTACCAAACTTTGCACACTTGTTCGCCTAGGGCCGCCCCCTAAAGATGCCACTTTTTGTCATAGACTTTCATTGGAAAATTAAAAAACTTTTGCCACTCGTATAGCTTTGAAGTTAAACTCACCAAACGTGGGTCACTTAGTCATGGGGTCAACCTGAAAATTTCTGTCACATTTTGGGGACTCTAAAAAGTGGGCGAAGCCACAAACAACCAATCAGATTTTCCCTATTGACTTCAATGAGAAAATTTTAGTTACTGTCATTCTCACAGTATTTAAGCCAGAATACCCAAACTTGGCACCATGGGTCACTGGGTGACTGGGGCTAAAATTTATAAAAAGTGGTCAGAGTCTACAACAGCCAATCAAATTTCAGCCATTTGTTTAAATGAGAAAATTTTAAACAGAGGCTGCTCTTAGACTGTTAATAGCAGGGTCCTCAAGCTTGACACAGATGGTCACTGGAGGCCTGGGATTAAAATTCTGAAAAGTGGGCAGGGCCAAAAACAACCAATCAGATTTATTTGATTGATTTAAATGGGAAAAACTAAAAAGGCTGCCATTCTCACATTATTGATGCCATGGACCTCAAATATCGCAAATGTGGTCATTGGGTGTTTCCACTTCAAAATTAGAAAAAGTGGGCGGAGCCACCAACAACCAATCAAATTTTACTCATTGATTGGTTGTTGAGAAAACAATAAAACTGCTGGCATTTTTACACGTTAAATGCCATAATTCCCAAACCATAAAGTGTTAGTCACTGGGTGACTGTGGTTCACAATTAGGAAAAAAGGGGTGGGGCAACAACAGCCAATCAGATTTCAGCCTTTGACCTTAATGAAAAGCAGATAAACTGCTGCTATTATCACATTTTAAATCTAAGTGTCCCAAACTTTGCACAATTACTCACTGGGTGACTGCGGTCAAAATTTAGGAAAAGTGGGTGGAGCCTAAAACAGTCAATCAGATTTCACCTATTGACTTCAATGTAAAACTTTCAAATACTGCCATTCTCATAATTTAAAAGCCAGAGGTCCCAATCTTGGCACAGACCATGACTGGGTGACTGGGCTTAAAATTTGGGCGGAGCTTAAAATAGCCAATCTAATATTACCTAGTGCTATTCAATGGGAATATTTAAATTGCTGCCATTGTTACACTGTTAATGGCAGGGTCTTGAAACTTGGTATAGTCGGTTACTGGGTGACGGGAATTCAAATGTAAAAAGTGGGCAGAGCCACAAACAAGCAATCCGATTTTCCCTATTGACTTCAATGAGAAAATGTAAAATGCTTTTATTCTTACAATATGAAAGCCAGAGTCCCCAAACTGGCACCATGGGTCACTGGGTGAGTGTGGTTAGAATTGGTGGAGCCTTTAACAGCCAATCACATTTCAGACATTCATTTTATATGGGAAAATTTAAATTACTGCCACTCTTTGACTGTTAATGGCAGGGTCCTCAAATTTGACACAGTCAGTCAATGGGTGACTTGGGTTCAAATTGTAAAAAGTGGGTGGAGCCACAAACAGCCAATCAGATTTCAAGCCAACATCCTGTGATTTCTTCAGAAACGACACCATCTAGTTATTTTTAATTTTTCAACTAACCAGCTTACGGAACTTGCTAAATGCATCAGAATTATGGCTTTCTTGTGACCAGAAACTGGATGATAATGTATGTTTTATACCACATTTATTATGTCTTTAGGGACATTTTGTGGTTCACTCGGCAAAGGGTCATGGCTTAGCTGGAAATGGGAAGTTGCTTTAGATATGCCATGGGGTAATTAAACATTTTGAGGAATGCTAACCAATCATTCCTGTAAAATTTGACAAAATTGTAAAATAGTTGCCACCATATTCTCCAGTTTGTTTGTGACAAATTCCAAGGAAATGTGTAATAAATCTGAATCAATTCTCTTATCTCTACAGATAACAAGTCTTCCATCAATCACATGATGGCTGATATCAATGGAGGCAGCAGCAGTGTCTCTCTCCCCATTGTATGCATTGCAATAATAACAACTAACTATTTTGCCATCTCTTGTGGGTTTTTGGCTGTCTCTAAGTGCTGCTGAATTGTAGCTTATTCTAAATAGAACTATAGCAATTCTTAAGCTGTTCATTTGTTTATTTTTATAAATTCCATAAGGAATGCCACATCGAAGCAGAACACATTCTACCTACATTGTGTGTATTGATAGTGGGAACAGTTTTGTGGAGGTTATGGCAAGTACAATGAATAGATGCAAATGAACAGAAAATGCCAATAAGTTAGTACAGTCTCCAGAGAAGGAAGATGCATACGAACATTTTTTTTTTCTTTAACTTTCGTTTTTTTTGCGTTCCGTATACAGACCGTATACGGAACCATTCATTTCAATGGATCCGCAAAAAAAAAAAAAAAAGTTACTCTGTATGCCTTCCATTTCCGTACTTCCGTTTTTCCATTCCATTCAAAGATAGAACATGTCCTATTATTGTCCGCATAACAGACAAGGATATTACTGTTCTGTCAGGGGCCAGCTGTTCCATTCCGCAAAAAACAGAATGCACACGGACGTCATCCAGATTTTTTGCGGATCAGTTTTATGCGGACCGCAAAATACTGACAAAGCCATACGTTCATGTGCAAGAGGCCTAATAGGACATGTTCTATCTTTTAACGGAATGGAAAAACAGAAATACGGAAACGGAAGGCATACAGAGTACCTTTTGTTTTTTTGCGGATCCATTGAAATGAATGGTTCCGTATACAGTCCATATACGGAACGCAAATAACGGAAATTAAACAGAAAAAAAATGTTCGTGTGCAAGAGGCCTAACAATGAGATTGCTCTGCTGCTCTGTCTTAGGCTCTTGCAGTAACTTTTTGTCGCACTCCGTAGAACTTGCTATAAGTAGGGTTCCAACCCCGTTTGTAATAATCAATACAACTACAGCATTAGACTTTTTATCTTGATAGTAGAGAATTTTTTTTATTTTTTGACATGTGGCAATAATCATATGTGTAACATTTCGGCACACGGGCCTTCTTCAGACACTATGCCGCAGTGATGTAGGAAGAGAAGGAAAGACGCAGTAATAAGTAGAATGTGTAACTACATGTATGAAGGAAAGCTTCAGTCTTAGCCTACATAGCAGAACTTAAATGTTATCTGCGGAAAATGGAAAATATCAGCCTTCTTTGTAGTTAGTGTTTTATTATGTGATAGTAACACTTTTCCAATTCCGAAACCATATTTAACCCCTTCACTACTGAGCCACTTTTCACCTTAAATCCCAGGCCGATTTTTGCAAATCTGACATATGTCATTTTATGTGGCGATAACTTTAAAACGCTTTTACTTATCCAAGCCATTCTGAGAATGTTTTCTCGTCACATATTGTACTTCATGACAGTAGTCAATTTAAGTCAAAATATTTCATTTTTATTTATAAAAAAATACCAAATTTACAAAAAAATTAAAAAAATTTGCTATTTTCAAAATGTCAATTTCTCAGCTTTTAAAACAGATAGTGATAACTCCTAAAATAGTTATTACTTTACATTTCCCATATGTTTTCTTGTTTGGATCATTTTGTAAATTACATTTTCTTTTTTTGGGACGTTAGAAGGCTTATAAATTGAGAAGAAATTTGCAAAACCCACTTTTTAAGGACCAGTTCAGGTCTGAAGTCACTTTGTGAGGCTTACATAATAGAAACCACACCCTTCAAGGTTTTCAAAAAATCATTTTACAAACTTTCCTAACCCTTTAGGTGTTCCACAAGTATTAAAGGAAAATGTAGATGAAATTTCTGAATTTCACTTTTTTGGCAGAGTTTCCATTTTAATTCATTTTTTTCCAGTAACAAAGCAAGAATTAACAGCCAAACAAAGCTCAATATTTATTGCCCTGATTCTGTAGTTTACAGAAACACCCCATATGTGGTCGTGAACTGCTGTACGAGCACACGGCAGGGTGTAGAAGGAAAGGAACTCCATATATTTTTTGGAAGACAGATTTCACTGGGATAATGTTAAGTTGCCATGTCACATTTGAAGACACAAAAAAAAAAAAAAAAACTGAGAAAGAGGGGGTCAAACAAAATCTTCTGGTTTGAAGATGTAAAACCCCAAGGGCGCCATCAGTGATGGAACTAGAAACAGTGGTATGGAGACAAATGATTTTATAAAATGTATTTTCTTTTTCAGGGGGGAAAGGCAGCTGGAAAAATATTGTTAGTCGATACTATACGCTTGAATAATCAGGGTTTTGACAAAAAGAGGGGGGGTGATATGTATAAATACATATATCTGTAATCCAGCAGGGGTCTCAATTGGAACTAATATCGCTGCTGGATACCAAAATGTCTCTATCGATACCCAGAACCACTCCCAAACTGAATAATAAGTGCATAGATATGAGAATGCTTAGTTGTCCATTGCGTGACTTTTTTGTTAAAATAAGAGTAAAGGGGTATAGAGTAAAAGTTAATCACATCAGCTCTATAAGACAAGTTGTATATAATATTTAGGATACAACTCAATAAAAGATAAAAGGAACAAAATAGTATGGTGTTACATTAGGTAACAACTACTGGTAAATAGCATCCCACTCACTTCACAGGGGGTCTGTCCACAGGTTAAGCTCAAGATGTCTGCGACAGTACCCCCTCCGGCCAGGATCGCTTGATAGATGTAGGAGATTGCAGTCAGCAAATAACTTGAGGCTTTGATTCAATCTCTTTATTGGTGATACAGGCTCAACGCGTTTCGGGGTTCTAGTAAAGATAACCCCTTCCTCAGGAGCAGATAAACAACAATGTTGTACGTACAAACACTCACGTCTTTATAGTGGTTCACATAAGACCTGGCATCATGCGCCGCACGTGAGGAGCATTGGGAAGGCCCCACCAGTGACGTCACTGGATGGGTTGCCCCATGAAGTCATTCACGGGGAAGGGGAGGTGTAAGGCGTTCCTACATGGAACGCACACCTGGAAGTGATGGTGCTCCACAGTGCGGTGCTACGGCAAACTAAAGCGTTTCTCCGTGGAACGCAAATACGAACTAGCAGAGCTCTAGGATGTAACGCCGGTCCCACAGCAACCTGCGATTACATCTCTTCCCTACTTTATCATTCAATTGATACAGTGGATGGATAAACAATAGATACATATACATTAATGAATTCATAAAACAGTCAAGGTAAAAGATTATTTTTATATATATATATATATATATATATATATACACATACATATAAAATATACTATATTTACTTTGTGGTCAGGAAAAGGAAAGGGGGATGGGGGAGGTTTTGTACTGACATTAGGTGTCCTGATCTCATAATTTAGACGGATTCCCTCTGTGTTCCGTGATGTAATAGATTCCCATAAAAACCTAAGGGATGACGTGATAAGATACAGTCTTGTGAAAAAATTAGGACACCCTTTGAAAGCATTTGGTTTTTTGTAACATTTTTAATAAATGGTTATTTCATCTCCGTTTCAACAATACAGAGAGATTAAAGTAATCCGACTAAACAAAGAAAACTGAAGAAAAGTCTTTTCAAGATCTTCTGTAAATGTCATTCTACAAAAATGCCTATTCTAACTGAGGAAAAAGATAGGACACCCTTGCCCCTAATAGCGAGTGTTACCTCCTTTGGCTGAAATAACTGCAGTGAGACGGTTCTTGTAGCCATCTACCAGTCTTCGACATCGGTCTGAGGAAATTTTACCCCACTCCTCAATGCAGAACTTTTTCAGCTGTGAGATGTTTGAGGGGTTTCTTGCACGTACAGCCCTTTTCAAGTCACCCCACAGCATCTCAATGGGATTCAAATCTGGACTTTGACTTGGCCATTCCAGGACTCTCCATTTCTTCTTTTTCAGCCAATCTTTGGTTGATTTACTAGTATGTTTTGGATCATTGTCATGTTGCATGGTCCAGTTCCGCTTCAGCTTTAATTTTCTAACTGATGGTCTCACATGTTCTTCAAGCACCTTCTGATACACAGTAGAATTCATCGTGGATTCTATGATGGTGAGCTGACCAGGTCCTGCTGCAGCAAAGCAGCCCCAAACCATGACACTTCCACCTCCATGCTTCACAGTTGGTATGAGGTTCTTTTCTTGGAATGCTGTGTTTGGTTTACGCCAAACATGTCCTCTGCTGTTGTGTCCAAATAATTCAATTTTGGACTCATCTGTCCAAAGAACATTATTCCAGAAGTCCTGGTCTTTGTCAACTTTATCGCTGGCAAATGTCAGTCTGGCCTCGATGTTTCTCTTGGAAAGCAAAGGTTTCCTCCTTGCACACCTCCCATGCAAGTTAAACTTGTACAGTCTCTTTCTGATTGTAGAGGCATGTACTTCTACATCAACAGTAGCCAGAGCCTGCTGTAGTTCTCGAGATGACACTTTAGGGTTTTTGGATACCTCTTTTAGCATCTTGCGGTCTGCTCTTGGGGTGAACTTGCTGGGGCGACCAGTCCTGGGCATGTTGGCAGTTGTTTTGAAAGCCCTCCACTTGTAGACTATCTTCCGGACAGTGGAATGGCTGATTTCAAAATCTTTTGAGATCTTTTTAAATCCCTTCCCAGACTCATAGGCTGCTACAATCTTTTTTCTGAAGTCCTCTGACAGCTCTTTTGCTCTCACCATGGTGCTCACTCTCACTTCAACAGTCAGGAGCACACCAAACTAAATGTCTGAGGTTTAAATAGGGCAAGCCTCATTCAACATGCAGAGTAACGATCTACTAATTATGTGCACCTGGTGTGATATACCTGTGTGAGATCTGAGCCAATTTAAGAGGGAATACATGTGAGGGTGTCCTATCTTTTTCCTCAGTTAGAATAGGCATTTTTGTAGAATGACATTTACAGAAGATCTTGAAAAGACTTTTCTTCAGTTTTCTTTGTTTAGTTGGATTACTTTAATCTCTCTGTATTGTTGAAACGGAGATGAAATAACCATTTATTAAAAATGTTACAAAAAACCACATGCTTTCAAAGGGTGTCCTAATTTTTTCACATGACTGTAGTTATAAAAATTCAGGAATATAAATAAGTAAATAATATAGATAATATGTCCTTGATCTGTTTGAATTTTTAAAATTCTAGTGTCCTAAAAGAGTTATAAAAAATGTCACAATATAATGAAATAAATAGCCAATAAGTATTGCCTCAGTGTTTTGGATATAAAAAATATATAAGATATATATATATAGAGAGAGAGGGATCTTATAGTTAAAAAAGGAATAAATATAGATGTGATTAAATGATGAATCGTAAAAACATGTATATCTAGAAGCTACATGGGATCGAAGATACATATCATAAACACATATGTATATATGCAGCTGTATGAAGTTGGCCAGTCGTGGGCGGCATCAAAGTATAGATCCAAAAATGTTTTTAATCTTTTTTTAAATATGGATTTGTATACCTATTTCATTTTATTAACCTGTCAGTAGTTTATATATTCTAAAGATTAGTTCAAACCAAAGGATAGATCCAGAACATCTCTTTTCTTGATAGGGTTTGGTATGATTGTGAGACCCAATCGAGAGGACTAACTTTTAAACCTCTTGGGTAACCCTCGTGGTTTAGTGCAAAGTGCCTAGATACGCTGTAGGTGTGGTTCTTACGTTTAATGTTTGAACGATGTTCGTTCATACGCTCTCTAAGCGTTTGGGTTGTTCGACCCGCATAAAGAGTGCTGCACGGACATTGTAACAAGTACACTACATAGGAGGTGCTGCAATTCATGGTGTGTTTCAGATTGATAGGTTCATGTGGCGGGGGCAGGATTATTGTTTCACCACACTGTATCATTTCACAATATTTGCATTTCTTGGATCCACATTTAAAGGAGCCAATTTCATTCTTATTTATCTTTTCAGGAGGTTTACATTTTGTAAGTTTAGGACAGGATGGTGCTAATATGTTTTTAAGGGTCTTTGCCCTACGGAATATTAACCCAGGGGTTTTTGGAATATTTTTCTCTAGGATGGGGTCCTTCAATAAAACTTTCCAGTGCTTATTCAGTATTTTCCTTATCTCGATATGTTTTGCATTATAACCTATGATTACACTCAAATTTGTGTGATCTTTTTTAGACTCTTTCTGTTTTTGGCTTTTTAAACTGTCCTTCTGGCTCTCCTTCAGATTCTAATATGAGTTTATTGGGATAACCTTTCTCTTTGAACCTTTGTTTTAAAATGTTTAATTGTTTTTTCATGGTGTTGTCATCTGTACAGATTCTACGGATTCTCTTCATTTGGCAAAAGGGATGTTATTTTTCCATCTACAATGGTGGCAACTTTTGTAGTTTAGGTAGCTGTTGGTATCTACCTTTTTGAAGTGTGTTTTAGTAGTTATTTTGTTGTTAGCAATTTCAATATGCAAGTCTAAAAATTCAGCTTCAGTTGGGTGGTGTTCTAGAGTGAATTTGAGGTTCCAGTTGTTGTTATTGATTTGTTCGATGTATGTTATCAAGTCATTCTTCTCCCCTTCCCATACTAAAATAATATCATCTATAAAGCATTTGTAGAAACGGATATTAGGATGTTCCTGGACACCTATTTCTCTCTCAAACCCCCCATAAAAAGGTTAGTGTATGCTGGCGCAAATTTTGTCCCCATGGCTGTTCCCTTTTTGTGTCTTGAAAGGAAAAATAATTATGGTTAAGGATAAAATCTATAGAATTTAAAATGAAGGTTCTTTGGGTGTCCAGCATCAATGGGTCAGAGAGAAGTACTTTTTCAACTTCCCTCAGGCCCAAAGTATGGACGATGTTGCTATATAATGAGCATACGTCTAAAATGAGCATACGTCTAAAATATAATACCAATATAATACAAAGGGGCCTCCAATCATCACTGAAACTATCCTTCCTTGATGATAGAGTGTTTTACAACAAATGGCTAGAGATAATTGATGAGTGTTCAATAAAATACATAAGAACCCTAATCACTAAACGAAAATCCCTTTGTATAAATCAAGCAACCGCGCTCAAAACACATCTTTCCATCATTCCCTCATTCTCGTCCTTATCTAAGGGACGAGATTCCAGGGAAGAGATTCAATAAACAGGAATCATGGATTCCACCAAATGAACAGAGACTAGGAAAACACTTCAACACAGACCGCATTATTGTCAACAGCAGTATCAATACCAAACTATTAACCACTCAGAATACTACCACGCAAAACTCAGGGACGAGATTTAAACATAAGACAAGAATTGAGAATTCTAGTACCATGATAATACCCAAGGACAGAACGTTGGCTACACCATAAGTTTTATCAGGACCCCTCTCAATTTGAACATCAGCCCGGAAACACTATACAAAGACCAACATCACCGAAATCCCCACCCAATCTACCTGTAATATGTCACCCCACGCAGATTACTCCCCTTAAACCAACTGCCGCAAAAGTATTTACACAAGTCTCCCTGACTGAAATAGTTCATTCCATACCAGGGAGGAACACTGAATCTCCACTGGAGGGATGTAGCAAATCAAACCCCAAATTAACCCCTGAGGATAGAACTGCATCAATCGACCTATGAAACATATAAATCTACTCAGTCTCTTTCTCCAGCCCTGAATTTTTTTTTTAGCACTACCCAAAAACCTCTCAGAGAACTCTTTTTTAGATCAGGTTTCTCCTACCCCTCACAAGGGCCCTCCGGCCCCTCCAACCAGACAAATCCTAACAAGCTTTTTAGCCCTCAGCCCCATGCTTCGCCCTATTTAGCCTCCACAATTGAGTACTCCGGTCTCGTCCCAATCCCTGAAAATAACCCACTTCTACACCCCAGTATCGACCCTAAAAAAGAAAAAAAGATCCGATGAAGATTTAGAGGATGTAGGGGAGGTGGAAGAAACCAAACATCTAAACAAAAATCTCAAACCCAAACAATAAACAAGGATCCAAAAGTAAAAGAGAAGGAAGTCGGTATCTTTAACTTATCTGACCACATTCTGAAACAAAATTAGATTGAACTTCTCTCCATAGGTCTTTGTCCAATTAATGAACCCGATTTGTTTAACTTATTTGTGGACCTCAATCAATTCATGCGTTGATTAACTTTATACCGTCATTTCACCATAAAAGAGATTCAACCAACCAATACACAATCCCATTGGTGTTGATCACGAATATTCAAATTGCAAATTTTTATCGCGAATATCGGCACTTCAAGAATTTGCAAATATTTAAAATATATTTATATATATTCGTAATTTCGAATATTCAAGATTTTTCTTTAATCAGTATACATGATCCCTCCCTGCTTCTAGCTTGTGGGCCAATGAGAAGGCTGCAATATCTTTGACTTTAGGAGTAGTGTTGATTGCGAATTTTAGTAATGCAAATTTTTAGCGGCGATAAATATATTCGTCATTTTCTTCCATCTGAAGTCATTATTCCTCCCTGCTTAAGTAACTTAAAAAATTACAAATATTCTAAAAAACTAATATACAGGGTAGGCCATTTATATGGATACACCTTAATAAAATGGGAATGGTTGATGATATTAACTTCCTGTTTGTGGCACATTAGTATATGTGAGGGGGGAAACTTTTAAAGATTAGTGGTGACCATGGCGGCCATTTTGAAGTCGGCCATTTTGAATCTAACTTTTGTTTTTTCAATAGGAAGAGGGTCATGTGACACATCAAACTTATTGGGAATTTCACACAAAAAACAATGGTGTGCTTGGTTTTAACGTAACTTTATTCTTTCATGAGTTATTTACAAGTTTCTCTTTGTTTACAGCCATTGACATGTCGCCGAGGTTAACACGTGAGTAGTGGATAGAAATTGTGTTGATGTGTGGTGAACGCAGTAACCGGGTCATTGCAGCAGATTTCAATGCAAGACACCCTACGAGACCACCCATCTCCCATGCTACAGTTGGCAAACTGCTTGCTAAGTTTCGGGAAACTGGTTCAGTGTTGGATTTGCCAAAATGTGGACGCATGAAATTTGTCTCTAATGAAGAAACATCAGTGGCTGTCCTAGCTTCATTCAGCAAGAGCCCACAGCGTAGCACTCGCTACTCACAAATGGCACCCTTACAAACTCCAGCTACTGCAGCATCTCAACGAGGATGACCCAGATCGGCGCACTGAATTTGCATAATGGGCAAAACAAAAATTGGAACAGTACCCTCAGTTTACACAGAAGATTTTGTTCAGTGATGAGGCAAACTTTTATGTGAATGGTGAAGTTAACAAACAAACCACCGCTATTGGTCTGACACTAACCCACATTGGATAGATCCCTCCAAGACTGTTGGAACAAAAAACAAAAAAATTGATGGTATGGTGTGGTATATGGGGTACAAAGATAGTGGGGCCATTCTTCATCAATGGAAACCTCAAGGCCACTGGATATGCAAAATTGCTACATGATGATATGTTTCCCTCTTTATGCACTGAAGCTGGCACGTTCCCTGAGTTTTTCCAGCAAGATGGTGCACCACCACATTATGGGTGTCAGGTCCGAGCATTCCTAGATGAACAGTTTCCTGGAAAGTGGATTGGTTGTCGTGGGCCAGTTGAATGGCCCCCAAGGTCTCCCGATCTGACCCCCTTAGACTTTTATCTTTGGGGTCATCTGAAGGCAATTGTCTATGCTGTGAAGATACGAGATGTGCAGCACCTGAAACTACGGATACTGGAAGCCTGTGCTAGCATTTCTCCTGTGGTGTTGCTATCAGTGTGTGAAGAGTGGGAGAAGAGGGTTGCTGACAATCCAACACAATGGGCAGCACATTGAACACATTTTATAAGTGGTCAGAAACTTGTAAATAACTCATGAAAGAATAAAGTTACGTTACGTTACATTGTTTTTCTTGTGAAATTCCCAATAAGTTTGATGTGTCACATGACCCTCTTCCTATTGAAAAAACAAAAGTTGGATTCAAAATGGCCGACTTCAAAATGTCCGCCATGGTCACCACCCATCTTGAAAAGTTTCCCCCCTCACATATACTAATGTGCCACAAACAGGAAGTTAATATCACCAACCATTCCCATTTTATTAAGGTGTATCCATATAAATGGCCTACCCTGTATTTGATATAGTGCTATATATTCGTTTTTTAGAATATTCGTAATAATCTAAAACAAGAATATATAGCAATATAGCGAATATTCAAAAAAAACTAATATAGAGCAATTTAGCTAATATTGTGCTATAATCTTCTTTGTCTAATAGTTGTAATTTTTTTCTCAACTGAAGTTCAGATTAGAAAAAAAATTACAACTATTAAAAAAAGATTATAGCACTATATTAGCTAAATTGCCCTTCATCCGTTTTTTTTCGAATATTCCCTATATTGCTATATATTCTTGTTTTAGAATATTACGAATATTCTGAAAAACAAATATAGCACTATATCAGCTATATTTCTCTATATATTCGTTTTTTAGAATATTCATAATTTTTTTCCATCTGAAGTCATGATTCCTCCCTAAATCACGACTTCAGATAAAAAAAAATGACGAATATTCTAAAAACAAATATATTCGATATAGTGCTATTTATTTGTTTTTTTTGAATATTCATAATATTCTAAAACAAGAATATATAGCAATATAGCAAATATTCGAAAATAAATGAATATAGAGCAATTTAGCTAATATAGTGCTATAATCTTCTTTGTCTAATAGTTGTAATTTTTTTCTCATCTGAAGTCAAGAATGGAAAGAAATTACAACTATTACAGCACTATATTAGCTAAATTCCTCTATATTTGTTTTTTGTTTTTTCGAATATTCACTATATTGCTATATATTCTTGTTTTAGAATATTACTGATATTCTAAAAAAAACTAATACAACACTATATCAGCTATATTGCTCTATATATTTGTTTTTTTAGAATATTCGTAATTTTTTTTCCATCTGAAGTCATAATTGCTCCCTGCTTAAGCAGGGAGGAATCATGACTTCAGATGGAAAAAAATCTATAGTGCTATATATTTGTTTTTGACCAATGCCTGTATTGATAGCGTAATATTCGCATATTACGTGATCATTACCTTGCCGATTTTTCGAGTAAAAGAAAAGTTGAATATAACGAATATTCAAATTTGCGAATATTCAACGAATATTCAATAAAATATTTGCGAGATATCGCAAATTCGAATATGACCCCTGCCCGTCATCACTAGATCCCATACACCCACGTCGGTGGACCCTGTAGATACACACGAAACATTGGCTCCTATAGCATCAAATATGAGAATAAAATCCAACTTTTATCCCTTGGAGAGTAGAGGTTCCCATATCGAGACCTTCTATAATATGGTCATGTCCGACTTCAGAGAAACATTTTCTTCACCAACCCCCCTAAGAGACATTAATAATTTAAATCGAACCACAACACAAGCTCTTAATTCCCTAACCGGTAACAGAGACATCGTCAAAAAGAATGCTGATAAGGGTGGAGTAATTGTTATTATGAAAACGAGCTACTATGAAACTGAGGCCTTTTGCATCCTCTCAGATAAGGAATACTATGAAACTCTAACACATGATCCCACCATTACACTACAAAAATAAATTAATATGTCTAATGGACGAGGGTTTCCAAGCAGGTATCATCAATAAGAAAGAGAGGAATCATTTAAAAACTATCCACCTTTCCATAGCGAAGTTCTACTTTTTACCCAAGATACACAAATCGCTGACACAACCCCCAGGTCGACCAATAATCTCTGGTATTGGTTCCCTGACAGCTAACATCTCTGAATATATAGACAGCATCCTACAGAGATATGTTCTGAAACTGCCATCATATCTGAGAGACACGTCCCACCTGATTACCATCCTTGATACATTTGTGTGGAAAAAGAACTACCAATGGGCCACTTTAGACGTATGCTCATTATATAGCAACATTGTCCATACTTTGGGCCTTAGGGAAGTTGAAAAAATACTTCTCTCTGACCCATTGATGGCGGACACCCAAATAACCTTCATTTTAAATTCCATAGACTTTATCTTTAACCATAATTATTTTTCCTTTCAAGACTCCATTTACCAACAGAAAAATGGAACAGCCATGGGGACAAAATTTGCGGCAGCATACTCTAACCTTTTTATGGGGGGGGGGGTTTGAGAGAGAAATAGATGTCCAGGAACATCCTAATATCCGTTTCTACAAACGCTTTATAGATGATATTATTTTAGTATGGGAAGGGGAGCAGAATGACTTAACATACATCAAACAAATCAATAACTACAACTGGAACCTCAAATTCACTCTAGAACACCACCCAACTGAAGCTGAATTTTTAGACTTGCATATTGAAATTGCTAACAACTAAATAACTACTAAAACACACTTCAAAAAGGTAGATACCAACAGCTACCTCGACTACAAAAGTTGCCACCATCGTAGATGGAAAAATAACATCCCCTTTGGCCAAATGTAGAGAATCTGTAGAAACTGTACAGATGATAACACCATGAAAAAACAATTAAACATTTTAAAAAAAAAAGGTTCAAAGAGAAGGGTTATCCCAATAAACTCATATTAGAATCTGAGAAACAAATTCGGAAGGCGAGCCTATAAGACACCCCCCCCCCCCCCCCCCCAAAAGTGGGAGGAAAATGTCAGTGCGTCTTACGGGGCGAATGCTGCACTGTTTACACTGATACACCGCCGACCGCATGCTGCACAGCGCGGCCGGCGTGTGTATCACCGAGGAGGGAGGAGGGGCTGGGGGCCAGCCTCTAGTTTTGTAATGGCAGCGGGGCCCAGTGCAGTCACTGTATTCTATTGCACCGGGCCCAGCTCACTGTACTAATCGTATCTACGGTAACTGCAGGCAATAGATATGTTCGATCCAGCAGCCTGTACTTACGAGCATAGCAGGCAGGAGGCTGGGCGGGCGGATAGGCACTGGCAGCGTAACTTCCTACGTCACGTGCCTGCTCCGCCCACTTTATGAATGAAGCAGGCGGCACAGGCACTTGACGTAGTGAGTTACGCTGCCAGTGCCCGCCCTCTCAGCCTCCTGCATCCTGCCTGCTATGCTCGTAAGTACAGGCTGCTGGATCGAACATATCTATAGTTAAACTTTGCCTGCAGTTACTGTAGATATGATTAGTACAGTGAGCGGGGCCCGGTGCAATAGAATACAATGACTGCACTGGGCCCCCGCTGCCATTTAAAAACTAGTGTAGATGCCAGTCTCCACCCCCTGTATTAGGGGTCATTCACAGTGGCTGACACAGTTATGGGGGGGATCTGTGGATGTCAAATAGCATAAGATGCTATTTATCTGTCATCCACAGATCCCCCCCATAGCAGTGTCATGCCATCCACAGATGCCCCCATAACAGTGCTGTCCACAGATGCCCCATAACAGTGTCAGCCACAGACCCCCATAACAGTGTCAGCCACAGACCCCCATAACAGTGTCAGCCACAGACCCCCATAACAGTGCCATCCACAGATCCCCATAACAGTGCCATCCACAGACCCCCATAACAGTGTCAGCCACAGACCCCCATAACAGTGCCATCCACAAACCCCCATAAGAGTGTCATCCACAGATCCCCCATAACAGTGCGTCATTTATAGATCCCCCATAATAGTGTCATTCATAGGCTACCATTACTTCAAAGCCCACCAAAAGCACACCTTTTGGTTAAAAAAAATTTTTTTCTTATTTTCCTCCTCAAAAACCTAGGTGCGTTTTATGGGCCGGTGCGTCTTATAGGGCGAAAAATAAATGCAAAACATATTGAGATAAGGAAAATACTGAATAAGCACTGGAAAGTTTTATTGAAGGACCCCATCCTAGAGAAAAATATTCCAAAAACCCCTGGGTTAATATTCCGTAGGGCAAAGACCCTTAAAAACATATTTGCCCCATCCTGTCCTAAACTTACGAAATGTAAACCTCCTGAAAAGATAAACAAGAAGAAAATCGGCTCCTTTAAATGTGGATCCAAGAAATGCAAATGTTCTGAAATGATACAGTGTGGTGAAACAATAATCCTGCCCCCGCCACATGAACCTATAAATCTGAAACACACCATGAATTGCAGCACCTCCTATGTAGTGTACTTGTTACAATGTCCGTGCAGCACTCTTTATGTGGGTCGAACAACCCAAACGCTTAGAGAGCGTATGAACGAACATTGTTCAAACATTAAACGTAAACGTATCTAGGCACTTTGCACTACACAACGAGGGTGACCCAAGAGGTTTATAAGTTAGTCCTCTCGATTGGGTCCCACAATCATACCAAACCCTGTCAAGAAAAGAGATGTTCTGGATCTACCACTTGAACACCCTAGTACCCTTTTGTTTGAATTAATCTTCAGAATATATAAACTACTAAGAGGTTAATAAAATGAAATAAGTATACGAATCCTTACTTTAAGAAAGATTTAAAAAAAATTTGCATCTATACTTTGGTGCCGCCCACGACTGGCCAACTTCATACAGCGGCATATATACATATGTGTTTATGATATGTATCTTCGATCCCATGTAGCTTCTAGATATACATGTTTTTCTTATCACGTCAGCCCTTAGGTTTTTATTGGAATCTCTTACATCACGGAACACAGAGTGAATCCCGCTAAATTATATGATCAGGACACCTAATGTCAGTACACAACCTCCCCCTTTCCCTTTCCTGACCACAAAGTAAATATAGTATCATATATATATATATATATATATATATATATATATATATATATATATAAAAAATCTTTTACCATGACTGTTTTATGAATTCATTGATGTATATTTATCTATTGTTTATCCATTCACTGTATCAATTGAATGATAAAGTAGGGAAGAGACGTAATCACAGGTCGCTGTGGTACCGGTGTTACATCCTAGAGCTCTGCCAGTTCGTATTTCCGTTCCACAGTGGAACGCTTGAGTTTGCCGTCGCACCGCACTGTGGAGCACCATCACTTCCGGGTGTGCGTTCCATGTTGGAACACATACACCTCCCCTTCCCCCGTGAATGACTTCATGGGGCAACCCATCCACTGGTGCATGACGTCAGGTCACAAGTGACCTCACTTCCAGTGCCAATCTCTTGCGCTCCACGCATCTGGCTTAATGCGCTTCACAAAGACCGGTAGTCATCACAATCTGGCGATACTTCCGGCATCAGCAGTCACACGCGCGGGAACACCAATTTGAACCACATTTGAAGACTTCCTGATACACCCCTAGAGTGAAAACTCCAAAAAGTGACCGCATTTTGGAAAATATACCCCTCAAGGTATTCAAAACTGATTTTACAAACTTTGGTAACCCTTTAGGTGTTCCACAAGAATTAAAGGAAAATGTAGAAAAAATTTCATAATTTCACTTTTTGGCAGATTTTCCATTTTAATCCATTTTTTCCAGTAACAAAGCAAGGGTTAACATCCAAACAAAACTCAATATTTATTGCCCTGATTGTGTAGTTTACAGAAACACCCTATATGTGGTTGTAAACTGTTGTACGGGCACATGGCAGGGTGCAGAAGGAAAGGAACACCTATGGTTTTTGGAAGACAGATTTCACTGGGATAATTTTAAGTTGCCATGTCACATTTGAAGACCCACTGATGCACCCCTAGAGTAAAAACTCCCAAAAAATTAAACCATTTTGGAAACTAGTAGGTGGCAGTTTTGTTACTATTTGTTACAGTTTTGATACTATTTCAGGGTACATATGATTTTTGGTTGCTCTATCTTACACTTTTTGTGAGGCAAGGTAACAAAAAATTGTTGTTTTGGCACCGTTTTTAGTTTTTGTTATTTGCAATGTTCATCTGACAAGTTAAATCATGTGCTATTTTTATAGAGCAGGTTGTTACGGAAGCGACAATACCAAATATGACAACTTTTTTTGGTTGTTTGGTTCATTTTTATATAATAAAGCATTTTTGAAAAAATATTCTGAAAGCCATAGTTTATTTTTAATTTTTTGGGTGACTGTCTTATGTAGGGGCTCATTTTTTTCGGTATGAGATGACAATTTGATTAGTACTATTTTGGGGTGCATACGACTTTTTGATCGCTTGGTATTACACTTTTTGTGTGACTTTTCTATTTTTATTTTTTACGGTGTTCACCTGAGGGGTTAGGTCATGTGATATTTTTATACAGAGGGCGATACCTAATATGTTTACTTTTTTTTGTTTATTTAAGTTTATTTAAGTTTTACACAAGTTTTACACAATAACAGCATTTTTTAAACAAAAAAAAATCATGCTTTTGTGTCTCCATATTCTAAGAGCCATAGTTTTTTTAATTTTTGTTCAATTGTCTTAGGTTGGGTTTCCTTTATTGCGGGATGAGATGACGGTTTGATTGGTATAATTTTGGGGTGCATATGACTTTTTGATCACTTGGAATTACACTTTTTGTGATGTAGTGTGACAAAAAAAGGCTTTTTGACATAGTTATTATTTTATTATTTACGGTGTTCACCTGAGGGGTTGGTTCATGTGATATTTTTATAGAGCAGGTTGTTACGGACGTGGAAACACCTAATATGTATATTTTTTTATTTATTTAAGTTTTGCACAATAATATCATTTTTGAAACAAAAAAAATAATAAAAAAAGTCATGTTTTAGCTTCTCCATAGTCTGAGAGCCATAGTTTTTTTGATTTTTTGGGAAATTGTCTTAGATAGGTTATCATTTTTTCAGGAAGAGATGACGGTTTGATTGGCACTATTTTGGGGTGCATATGACTTTTTGATCGCTTGCTATTACACTTTTTGTGATGTAAGGTGACAAAAAAATATCTTTTTTGATACCATTTTTATTTTATATTTTTTACGGTATTCAGCTGAGGGGTTAGATCATGTGGTATTTTTATAGAGCAGGTTGTTATGTACGCTGTGATACCTAATGTCTATTTTTTATATTTAACACAATAAAAGCATTTTTGAAACAACAAAAATTATGTTTTAGTGTCTCCATAGTCTTAGGCCTCATGCACACGACCATTGTGTGCATCCGTGGCCGTTGTTCCATTTTCCGTGATTTTCTGCGGACC
The DNA here is from genome assembly GCF_905171765.1 of Bufo bufo. Taxonomy (NCBI): domain Eukaryota; kingdom Metazoa; phylum Chordata; class Amphibia; order Anura; family Bufonidae; genus Bufo; species Bufo bufo. The sequence continues at coordinate 517,093,621 of NC_053391.1, read as the reverse complement.
CATTGACTTTCAATGGGTCCGTTGAAAACTCGGAAAATGCACCGTTGTTCATCCGCGGAAGTGATCCGTGTTTCCTGTCCGTCAAAAAAATAGGACCTGTCCTATTTTTTTGACGGACAACGGTTCACGGACCCATTCAAGTCAATGGGTCAGTGAAAAAACACGGATGCACACAAGATTGGCATCCGCGTCCGTGATCCGTGGCCGTAGGCTACTTTCACACAGACGGATCGCAGATCCGTCTGCATAAAAGCTTTTTCAGAGCTGAGTTTTCACTTCGTGAAAACTCAGATCCGACAGTATATTCTAACACAGAGGCCTTCCCATAGTGATGGGGACGCTTCAAGTTAGAATATACTAAGAACTGTGTACATGACTTCCCCCTGCTGCCTGGCAGCACCTGATCTCTTACAGCTTCATTGTGCGTATCATAGCCCCCTGTAAGAGATCAGGTGCTGCCAGGCAGGAAGATGCACACCCCCCTCCCTCCCCTGTTTCCTACTGGTAAGTGACAGGTCTGTGCTATAAGCAATGCGCCGCACAGACCTTTCACTTACCAGTAGGAGGAGCGCCCGGCCGGTCACAGACAGCGAAGGTAAGTATAATGCTTCTAAAATTGCTAAGTAACCATGGCAACCAGGACTGCAGTAGCATCTTGGTTTCCATGGTTACCGATCGGAGTCCCAGCGATTGAACTGGGACTCCGATCGGAACTCTCTGCTGCCACCAATGATGGGGGGGATTTTAATTAGGAGGGGGAGGGAGGGGGGGCCCACTGGCCACCAATGAATGTACAGTAATACAGGGGAGGGAGGGGGGCCCACTGGCCACCAATGAATGTACAGTAATACAGAGGAGGAAGGGGGGGCCGCACTGGCCACCAATGAATGTACAGTAATACAGGGGAGGGAGGGGGGGCCGCACTGGCCACCAATGAACTTAAAACTGGGGAGGGAGGAGGGTGTGCCCTCTCCTGCCTTGCAGCACCTGATCTCTTACAGGGGGCTATGATACGCACAATTAACCGGGTTAATTGTGCGGATCACAGCCCCCTGTAAGAGATCGGGTGCTGCCAGGCAGCAGGGGGCAGTCATGTACACAGTTTGTAGTATATTCTAACTTGAAGCGTCCCCATCACTATGGGAACGCCTCTGTGTTAGAATATACTGTCGAATATGAGTTTTTATGATCTAACTCAAATCCGATGGTATATTCTAACATAGAGGCATTCCCATGGTGATGGGGACGCTTCAAGTTAAAATATACCATCGGATTGGAGAAAATTCCGATTCAATGGTATATTAGGGACTCCTGACTTTACATTGAAAGTCAATGGGGACGGATCCGTTTGCAATTGCACCATATTGTGTCAACGTCAAACGGATCCGTCCCCATTGACTTGCATTGTAAATCAGGACGGATCCGTTTGGCTCCGCACGGCCAGGCAGACACCAAAATGACTTTTTCCTTCATGTCCGTGGATCCTCCAAAAATCAAGGAAGACCGACGGAAGAAAAAACGGACACGGATCACGGACCTACGGACCCCGGTCGTGTGCATGAGGCCTTAGGGATGGGCTCATTTTTTGCAAGATGAGATGACGGTTAGATTGGTTTTATTTAGTGGGGCATGCGCCTTTTTAATCTCTTGGTGTTGCACTTTTAGTGATGTAAGGTGACAAAAAAAATTTTTTTAGCACAGTTTTAATTTAAAAATGTTTTACGGTGTTCACCTGAGGGGTTCGGTCATGTTATATTTTTATAGAGCCAGTCGATATGGATGCGGTGATACCTAATATGTCTACTTTTCTTTTTTTTTTCCCTATATTTTTTTTTTTTTTTTTACTTTATTTTGGGAAAAGGACGCTTTTTTTTTTTTTTTTTTTTAAACTTATTTTACTTTGTAAAACTTTATTTTTTTTATTTGTTGTCCCACTCTGGGACTTCAACTTTTGAGGGTATGATCCCCTTTACAAAGCATCACATTACTTCTGTATTGTGATGCATTGGCTGTAATTGTATTACACGTTGTAATACACTTCAGCCTGCTTGCCTATTAGATTCAGGGGGCTGGATCTCACAGGCTGTCATGGAAGGCAACCATAATGCCTAAGGAAGATATCGGGCTGCCTTCCCTGCCATTGGGTCCCCGTCACAGCAGCAGGGGGACCCGATGGCCACCCCGCACCCGGCAGGATCCCGCACGTGCGCTGTCAGCACTGACCATGGCAGTGCGACGGTTAATGTGCAGACATCGGTGTTTTCTCTGATGCTGGCGCATACAGCAAGGGTCCAGCTATCCGTGACTGCTGGAGCCCTGCCACTGATCGGGCGGGAACAGCTCCTGCACCCGCCTGATCAGCCCACCGTACTTGTACGACTCTGGTATTTGTGTCCCGCATTTCTGCGTCGTACATGTACGGCACTGGTATCCTACGGGTTAAATATAAAACTTTCTAATAGGACATGCACCTTCACGCCTAATTAAGTAGCCATATAAAAAGTAAAGGTATACAAGTATGGGTTTTCTTGTCACATGAGTTCATACAGCTGATAATATATATACCATATATACCAATATGAGAATCAATAAATAAATCAATTGCCATCATTTTTAGCTATGGAAATGACTGTGCATAAATTACAGTTCTTCTATATTTCTTCCTATACACTGTCTCTTGTTAGAGACTGAAAAAATGTATAATGTCATATTCTTTATATTTGTTTTACGGTTTCAGCTGACAGTGTAATATAGTGTGCTGCAAAACTAATTATTCATAAATTAAACTAATGAATGTCAACTTGCATCGGAAATCATTTTAAAGTTAGATTATTAATTAATTGTGTAATTAAGCTCTTGACAGTGATAAATCATTTTCCTGACAGGGGTAGATGGTCTGTATAAGTTAGTGCCAGGCAGAAGCTCCAGTAATAGATAGCATCAATTTAGAAAGGCTTTAAATTATGATCCCACCTGTGAAGAGGTGCAAGCGATGGCAAAACTCACAACTTACTGGAATATCTTAAAGGGAGAGTTTAATGATTTATTGTATTTTAACCTATGACATTGCCAACATAAATATTACCGATTTACATTAGTCTTATAAGGTGTCAATAAATGTTTTTCACTTTTTAATCTGCAAACAACTTTCAAATTAAGAGATGACATACTGTATGCACAAAATACTTTAATTATTGTCTGAAATAGGTAAGAAATATCTAAAAAGATGTTCCACACTATGCACTATGAGATATGATGAATATTGACATATGATGTTGTTTTTTCGATATTTTGAGACATTTTTTATTGATCCCAGGAAGCAGATCGAAACGTTGCGGGTCTGGTGAATAAAGTTTTTCTACTATTTTACGCCTTGGATGTGCCGTGGAATTTCTTCAGCCTATTATTTGGAGGGGGATAGCCTCCACAGCCGCTGGCACTCCGCTTGTACCTGTTATACAGCTTTGCTGCCCAACCTTCCTCTTTTGTATATATATATATATATATATATATATAGCAAAAATAGTAGATAGTATGAACGGCACCGCATGTTTAAAAGCAAAAGGGTGCCAGTGGATGTTGAAGCGATCAAAAACAGACAAGAAAAAAAGTATTCCACGGCACTTCAGAAAAGTAAAATGAATGTGACTTTAAATTCACCAATACAACGTTTCGGTCCGCACACTGGAACCTTCCTCAAACAGGAACCTTCCTAATTTTTATAATATAAGATCATAATTACTATATGCTGTTTTAATATAATTTAAACAACCCCAAAAAATTTGAACTGTATGAAGATAGCATGCACGGAAATGGATGATTGAGGCCTGACGCTTAATATCTAGTCATCACTCATAGTTAACTTGTTGCACTACCCAGTGTTTTGTGGTAGTGATAACCTATGGCATATGCTGGTTTAATTAAATTGATCAAGTCCCAGAAAAATGTTATTTCAACCGAGAAGGGATACAATAAATGGAAATGGATGATTGAGGCTTGATGCTTAATATTACATTATCACTCACAGGTAAATTGTTGCACTACCCTGTGAATTGGTGTACTGATCACCTACAGTACAGACCAAAAGTTTGGACACACCTTCTCATTCAAAGAGTTTTCTTTATTTTCATGACTATGAAGGCATCAAAACTATGAATTAACACATGTGGAATTATATACATAAACAAGTGTGAAACAACTGAAAATATGTCATATTCTAGGTTCTTCAAAGTAGCCACCTTTTGCTTTGATTACTGCTTTGCACACTCTTGGCATTCTCTTGATGAGCTTCAAGAGGTTTGCCCGTTCGCGAACATTTGCGGAAATTCACGTTCGCGAACGGAAAATTTTATGTTCGCGACATCTCTAGACATCAACAGTACACCATATAGTTCCTACCAGAATCTTTGCGAACCCGCTGGTCCACAGGCAAAGCTTCCTGGAGTAACCACAGAGTTTTAGTGAACTCGCCGATCCACAGGCAAAGATCCTTGGAGAAACCACAGAGATTTTGTGGACCCGCCGATCCACAGGCAATGTCCTTGTAAACGCTGAGCAGAATATTTTAGCGTCTATACGTGTCCCACAGTAGCTCTTAGCCACAGCTCCACTGCACGCATCCTCCAAAACTTGTAAGATTTGGAAGCATGATAGAGCCGCGTGGCGGTGACACAGACGCACCAGTCCAAGTAAAGTAACGTAAAGCTTTATTTCAGCTCCAGGCGAGCTAGACAAAAAAAAAAACAGAAACAGCACCAAACAGCGTTCACCTGGCTTGGCTCCTGTAGTAACTGAGCACTCCTGCCTCCTGCTCCCATGGACTTTGGTAATACTCTGACCTGTTACCAGCCTGCAGACTGCCTGTGTCTGTCAGCTAGGCTCTTCTCCCAGCAAGCCCTACTGGTTTACTTAGGCTTTTAAACACCTCTAATGAGACACGCTTTTTCCTCAGCTGAACATGCTGAGTTTCCCACACTCTCTGTAGTGGAGTTTGAGTGGGAAAGGTGAGTCCCACCACCACCTCTTCACCACTCCAACAAAGCGGGCCCAGATTTTATCATTTACCAACAGTTCTGAAACTAGGCTCCTGAATAGGGTTGAGCGAACCCGAACTGTAAAGTTTGGGTTCATACCAAACTTTAGGATTTTTGGACCCCGGACCCGAACCAAAAGATTTCTGTAAAAGTTCGGGATCGGTGTTCGGTGATTTCTTAGCGCTTTTTGAAAGGCTGCAGAGCAGCCAATCAACAAGCGTTTCACTGTGTGACCTTAGAAGACATCACAGCCTTGCCTACTAATGGCATGGCTGTGATTGGCCAGTGCAGCATGTGACCCAGCCTCTATATAAGCTGGAGTCACGTAGCGCTGTATGTCACTCTGCTGTGCTTAGTGTAGAGAGAGGTTGCTGCTGTTGCTGCTGTGAGGGAGAGAATAGGACACAATCCGTTATTAGAACTCCAATTGAACTCAGCGATCTACATAGATTTAGTTATGTGGGTGCAGTGCACAGTCTTTTTACCCTGCCCTGAGCCCAGTGACAGAGAAAAATAACTTTTTCCGTCTGTTAGTTAGGTGGGCGGCAGCAGCCATTTTATGAAAGCTTAGTGCACCAGCACTGCATCTGTGCTTTTTTGACATTCAAATCCAAGCTTGAAATACTGCAATAATACAAAAACACCCTTTTTTGGCAATATTCAACATCTGGTGCCTTTGCAGGATTAGTCAGTGTGCAATTTAACCACTTCAGCCCCCAGTGCTAAAACACCCTGAAAGACCAGGCCACTTTTTACACTTCTGACCTACACTACTTTCACCGTTTATTGCTCGGTCATGCAACTTACCACCCAAATGAATTTTACCTCCTTTTCTTCTCACTAATAGAGCTTTCATTTGGTGGTATTTCATTGCTGCTGACATTTTTACTTTTTTTGTTATTAATCGAAATTTAACGATTTTTTTGCAAAAAAATGACATTTTTCACTTTCAGTTGTAAAATTTTGCAAAAAAAACGAGATCCATATAGAAATTTTGCTCTAAATTTATTGTTCTACATGTCTTTAATAAAAAAAAATGTTTGGGTAAAAAAAAAATGGTTTGGGTAAAAGTTATAGCGTTTACAAACTATGGTACAAAAATGTGAATTTCCGCTTTTTGAAGCAGCTCTGACTTTCTGAGCACCTGTCATGTTTCCTGAGGTTCTACAATGGCCAGACAGTACAAACACCCCACAAATGACCCCATTTCGGAAAGTACACACCCTAAGGTATTCGCTGATGGGCATAGTGAGTTCATAGAACTTTTTATTTTTTGTCACAAGTTAGCGGAAAATGATGATTTTTTTTTTATTTTTTTCTTACAAAGTCTCATATTCCACTAACTTGTGACAAAAAATAAAAACTTCTATGAACTCACTATGCCCATCACGAAATACCTTGGGGTCTCTTCTTTCCAAAATGGGGTCACTTGTGGGGTAGTTATACTGCCCTGGCATTTTAGGGGCCCAAATGTGTGGTAAGGAGTTTGAAATCAAATTCTGTAAAAAATGACCTGTGAAATCCGAAAGGTGCTCTTTGGAATATGGGCCCCTTTGCCCACCTAGGCTGCAAAAAAGTGTCACACATGTGGTATCTCCGTACTCAGGGGAAGGTGGGGAATGTGTTTTGGGGTGTCTTTTTACATATACCCATGCTGGGTGAGATAAATATCTTGGTCAAATGCGAACTTTGTATAAAAAAATGGGAAAAGTTGTCTTTTGCCAAGATATTTCTCTCACCCAGCATGGGTATATGTAAAATGACACCCCAAAACACATTCCCCACCTTCTCTTGAGTACGGCAATACCAGATGTGTGACACTTTTTTGCAGCCTAGGTGGGCAAAGGGGCCCATATTCCAAAGAGCACCTTTCGGATTTCACAGGTCATTTTTTACAGAATTTGATTTCAAACTCCTTACCACACATTTGGGCCCCTAGAATGCCAGGGCAGTATAACTACCCCACAAGTGACCCCATTTTGGAAAGAAGACACCCCAAGGTATTCCGTGAGGGGCATGGCAAGTTCCTAGAATTTTTTTTTTTTGTCACAAGTTAGTGGAAAATGATGATTTTCTTTATTTATTTATTTTTTTCATACAAAGTCTCATATTCCACTAACTTGTGACAAAAAATAAAAACTTCCATGAACTCACTATGCCCATCAGCGAATACCTTGGGGTCTCTTCTTTCCAAAATGGGGTCACTTGTGGGGTAGTTATACTGCCCTGGCATTCTAGGGGCCCAAATGTGTGGTAAGGAGTTTGAAATCAAATTCTGTAAAAAATGACCTGTGAAATCCGAAAGGTGCTCTTTGCAATATGGGCCCCTTTGCCCACCTAGGCTGCAAAAAAGTGTCACACATCTGGTATTGCCGTACTCAGGAGAAGGTGGGGAATGTGTTTTGGGGTGTCATTTTACATATACCCATGCTGGGTGAGATAAATATCTTGGTCAAATGCCAACTTTGTATAAAAAAATGGGAAAAGTTGTCTTTTGCCAAGATATTTCTCTCACCCAGCATGGGTATATGTAAAATGACACCCCAAAACACATTCCCCACTTTCTCCTGAGTACGGAGATACCAGATGTGTGACACTTTTTTGCAGCCTAGGTGGGCAAAGGGGCCCATATTCCAAAGAGCACCTTTCGGATTTCACAGGTCATTTTTTACAGAATTTGATTTCAAACTCCTTACCACACATTTGGGCCCCTAGAATGCCAGGGCAGTATAACTACCCCACAAGTGACCCCATTTTGGAAAGAAGAGACCCCAAGGTATTCGCTGATGGGCATAGTGAGTTCATGGAAGTTTTTATTTTTTGTCACAAGTTAGTGGAATATGAGACTTTGTATGAAAAAAAAAAAAAAAAAGAAAATCATCATTTTCCACTAACTTGTGACAAAAAGTAAAAAATTCTAGGAACTCGCCATGCCCCTCACGGAATACCTTGGGGTGTCTTCTTTCCAAAATGGGGTCACTTGTGGGGTAGTTATACTGCCCTGGCATTTTCCAGGGGCCCTAATGTGTGGTAAGTAGGTAAATGACCTGTGAAATCCTAAAGGTGCTCTTTGGAATATGGGCCCCTTTGCCCACCTAGGCTGCAAAAAAGTGTCACACATGTGGTATCGCCGTATTCAGGAGAAGTTGGGGAATGTGTTTTGGGGTGTCATTTTACATATACCCTTGCTGGGTGAGAGAAATATCTTGGCAAAAGACAACTTTTCCCATTTTTTTATACAAAGTTGGCATTTGACCAAGATATTTCTCTCACCCAGCATGGGTATATGTAAAATGACACCCCAAAACACATTCCCCAACTTCTCCTGAGTACGGCGATACCAGATGTGTGACACTTTTTTGCAGCCTAGATGCGCAAAGGTGCCCAAATTCCTTTTAGGAGGGCATTTTTAGACATTTGGATACCAGACTTCTTCTCACGCTTTGGGGCCCCTAGAATGCCAGGGCAGTATAAATACCCCACATGTGACCCCATTTTGGAAAGAAGACACCTAAAGGTATTCAATGAGGGGCATGGCGAGTTCATAGAAATTTTTTTTTTTGGCACAAGTTAGCGGAAATTGATATTTTTAATTTTTTTCTCACAAAGTCTCCCGTTCCGCTAACTTGGGACAAAAATTTCAATCTTTCATGGACTCAATATGGCCCTCACGGAATACCTGGGGGTGTCTTCTTTCCGAAATGGGGTCACATGTGGGGTATTTATACTGCCCTGGCATTCTAGGGGCCCTAAAGCGTGAGAAGAAGTCTGGAATATAAATATCTAAAAAATTTTACGCATTTGGTTTCCGTGAGGGGTATGGTGAGTTCATGTGAGATTTTATTTTTTGACACAAGTTAGTGGAATATGAGACTTTGTAAGAAAAAAAAAATAATTCCGCTAACTTGCGCCAAAAAATGTCTGAATGGAGCCTTACAGAGGGGTGATCAATGACAGGGGGGTGATCAATGACAGGGGGAGTGATCAATGACAGGGGGGGTGATCAATGACAGGGGGGGTGATCAATGACAGGGGGTTGATCAATGACAGGGGGGTGATCAATGACAGGGGGGTGATCAGGGAGTCTATATGGGGTGATAACCACAGTCATTGATCATGCCCCTGTAAGGCTTCATTCAGACGTCCGGATGCGTTTTGCGGATCGGATCCATCTATCAGTGCATCCGTAAAAATCATGCGGACATCTGAATGGAGCTTTACAGGGGGTTGATCAATGACAGGGGTGTAATCAATGACAGGTGGGTGATCAGGGAGTCTATATGGGGTGATCACCACAGTCATTGATCATGCCCCTGTAAGACTTCATTCAGACGTCCGGATGCGTTTTGCGGATCCGATCCATCTATCAGTGCATCCGTAAAAATCATGCGGACATCTGAATGGAGCTTTACAGGGGGGTGATCAGGGAGTCTATATGGGGTGATCACCACAGTCATTGATCATGCCCCTGTAAGACTTCATTCAGACGTCCGGATGCGTTTTGCGGATCAGATCCATCTATCAGTGCATCCGTAAAAATCATGCGGACATCTGAATGGAGCTTTACAGGGGGGTGATCAGGGAGTCTATATGGGGTGATCACCACAGTCATTGATCACGCCCCTGTAAGACTTCATTCAGACGTCCGGATGCGTTTTGCGGATCCGATCCATCTATCAGTGGATCCGTAAAAATCATGCGGACGTCTGAATGGAGCTTTACAGGGGGTTGATCAATGACAGGGGTGTAATCAATGACAGGGGGGTGATCAGGGAGTCTATATGGGGTGATAACCACAGTCATTGATCACGCCCCTGTAAGGCTTCATTCAGACGTCCGGATGCGTTTTGCGGATCCGATCCATCTATCAGTGGATCCGTAAAAATCATGCGGACATCTGAATGGAGCTTTACAGGGGGGTGATCAATGACAGGGGGGTAATCAATGACAGGGGGGTGATCAGGGAGTCTATATGGGGTGATCAGGGGCGATCAGGGGCTAATAAGGGGTTAATAAATGATGGGGGGGGGTGTAGTGTAGTGTAGTGGTGCTTGGTGGGACTTTACTGAGCTGCCTGTGTCCTCTGGTGGTCGATCCAAACAAAGGGGACCACCAGAGGACCAGGTAGCAGGTATATTAGACGCTGTTATCAAAACAGCGTCTAATATACCTGTTAGGGGTTAAAAAAAACACATCTCCAGCCTGCCAGCGAACGATCGCCGCTGGCAGGCTGGAGATCAACTCTCTTACCTTCCGTTCCTGTGAGCGCGCGCGCCTGTGTGCGCGCGTTCACAGGAAATCTCGGCCATCGCGAGATGACGCATATATGCGTGACTCTGCGCAGGGCTGCCACCTCCGTAACGCGATCCTGCGTTAGGCGGTCCGGAGGTGGTTAAGCTAGAAATACAGCTATAATTTTCTGGGTTTTTAAAAACACCCTTTTTGGGCAAAATACACTATTTTACAGCCCTTGCAGCATCTGCACGTGTGAAATTAAAGCGTTATCTACTGCGGTCATATTCTGTTCATAACACCCATTTTGGACAAAAAACTACATTTTTGCAGCCTTTGCTGCATATGTCATTGTGAGATACACCCTTTAGAAACTGTGGTTCTTTTCTGCTATTAATAAAACACCCATTTTGGCAAAAAATCTTTAATTGCGGCCTAGTATGGATCTGTACGTGTGAGATACACCCTTTACATACTGTGGTTTTATTCTGCTATTAATAAAACACCAATTTTGGGCAAAAATCTTTAATTGCGGCCTAGTTTGCATCTGTACGTGTGAGATATACCCTTTGCATACTGTGGTTATATTCTGCTATTAATAAAACAACCAATTTTGGGCAAAAAACTTAAATTGCGTCCTAGTCTGGATCTGTACGTGTGAGATACACACTTTAGATACTGTGGTTATATTTTGCTATTAATAAAACACCCTTTTTGAGGAATAAACTTAAATTGCGGCCTAGTCTGGATCTGTACGTGTGGGATACACACTTTAGATACTGTGGTTCTATTCTGTTATTTTAAAAACAAAATTTTTGGACAAAAAACTTAAATTGCGGCCTAGTCTGGATCTGTACATGTGAGATACACACTTTAGATTATGTGGTTCTATTCTGTTATTTCAAAAACAAAATTTTGGGCAAAAAACCTAAATTGCGTCCTAGTCTGGATCTGTACGTGTGAGATACACACTTTAGATACTGTGGTTCCATTCTATTATTTGAAAAACTGCAATTTTGGTCAAAAAACTTAAATTGCGGCCTAGTCTGGATCTGTACGTGTGAAATACACACTTTAGATACTGTGGTTCTATTATGTTATTTCAAAAACAGCCATTATCGGCAAAAAACTTAAATTGTGCCTAGTCTGGATCTGTACGTGTGAAATACACACTTTACATTCTGTCGTTCTATTCTGTTATTTAAAAAACAACTATTTTGGGGAAAAAAATTAAATAGCGGCCTAGTCTGGATCTGTACGTATGAGATACACACTTTAGATACTGTGGATCTATTCTGTTATTTCAAAAACAAAAATTTTGGGCAAAAAACTTAAATTGCGTCCTAGTCTGGATCTGTACGTGTGAGATACACACTTTAGATGCTGTGGTTCCATTCTATTATTTGAAAAACTGCAATTTTGGTCAAAAAACTTAAATTGCGGCCTAGTCTGGATCTGTACGTGTGAAATACACACTTTAGATACTGTGGTTCTATTATGTTATTTCAAAAACAGCCATTATCGGCAAAAAACTTAAATTGTGCCTAGTCTGGATCTGTACGTGTGAAATACACACTTTACATTCTGTCGTTCTATTCTGTTATTTAAAAAACAACTATTTTGGGGAAAAAAATTAAATAGCGGCCTAGTCTGGATCTCTAAGTGTGAGATACACACTTTAGATACTGTGGTTCTATTCTGTTATTTAAAATACAGCTATTTTGGGCAAAAAAACTAAATTGCGGCCTAGTCTGCATCTGTACGTGTGAGATACAACCGTTACATACTGTTCTATTTTGCTATTAATTAAACACCCATTTAGGGCAAGATCCTAAATTTGAGAAATATGAGGAGAACGTCAAGAAAGGGACTTGGCCAAGGTCGTGGTGCTGCTGGTAGAGTTCCTGTTGCAGGGAGAGGACGTGGTCGATCTGTGCCAGCTACACGCACAAGTGAAACACCTTCCTCAGGTGCGAGTAGGCGACAGAACCTGCAGTGGTATTTGGTCGGGCCTAATGCGGATCTACGAATTGTAAGGCCAGAACAAGTACAGGCGATAGTAGATTGGGTTGCTGACAGTGTGTCCAGTTCCTTCACATTGTCTCCCACCAAGTCTCCTGCTAAAAGATCAGAGTTGGCACCTGCAGCCGATGTCGATCAGTCTTTCACCTCACCCCCTTGCAAATCAGCCAAGCAGTCTGAGCCCCAAGTCATGCAGCAGTCTCTTCTGCTTTTTGATGATTTTGTTAGCAGGGTTTCCCAGGGCCATCCACCTTTCCCTGCCCCAGAAGTAGAAGAGATTAAGTGCACCGATGCCCAACCACTTATGTTTCAAGATGAGCACATGGGAGGACCATTGCAGTACGTCTCGGATGATGACGAAACACAGGTGCCAACTGCTGGGGCTTTTGAAAGTGTGCAGACTGACAAGGAGGGCAAGGGTGAAGAATGCGTGGAAGATGATGGGGAAGACGATGAGGTCCTCGACCCCACATGGAATCAAGGTCATGCGAGTGACCTGTGTAGTTCGGAGGAAGAGGCGGTGGTCACACAGACCCACCAGCACAGCAGAAGAGGGAGCAGGGTGCAAAAGCGGAGCGGCTGTCCCCTAGACAGTACATCTGCTACTGCCAACCGTAGCAAGGGACCGAGCACGCCAAAGCCAGCTCCAAGGAGTTCCCTGGTGTAGCAGTTCTTCAGACAATGTGCTGACGACAAGACACGAGTGGTTTGCACGCTGTGCAATCAGAGCCTGAAGTGAGGCATAAACTTTCTCAACCTGAGCACAAACTGCATGACCAGGCATTTAAGTGCAAAGCACGAGCTGCAGTGGTGTAGACACCTCAAAAACCAAGAAAGGTCTCTGGCTCCTCCTGCTTCCTCTTCTGCTGCAGTCTCGGCCTCTTCATCCACCTCTGGAGTGACAGTGCCACCTGCCACCCCGCAAACAGAGGATCTGCCAGCAACACCACCACCTGGGTCACCAAGCATCTCCACAATTTCCCACGGAAGCATTCAGCTCTCCATCTCCCAAATACTGGAGCAGAAGAGGAAGTACCCCCCTACCCACCCGCGATCCCTAGCCCTGAACAACCACGTGGGATACAAAATCAGGTGTGCACTGCACAACGCCATCTGTGGCAAGGTGCACCTCACTACGGATACGTGGACCAGTATGCACGGTCAGGGCCATTATATCTCCATAACAGCACACTGGATAAATGCAGTGGCGGCTGGGTATGAGGCGGATAGCAGTTTGGCGCATGTCCTTCCACCACCGAGGATTGCAGGGCGCTCCACTTTACCTCCTGTTGCTTCCTCTTCCTATTTCGATTCCTCATCCTCTACCGGCTTTTCATCCAGTTAGCGTAACACCTTCACCACCAACTTCAGCACAGCCAGGGGTAAACGACAGCAGGCAGTTTTAAAACTTATCTGTTTGGGGGACAAACCCCACACTGTGCAGAAGATGTGGACGGGTCTTGAACAACAGATCGATGAGTGGTTAGTGCCAGTGAGCGTCAAGCTCGGCCTGGTAGTGTGTGATAATGGGCAAAATCTCGTAGCAGCTCTGGGACTAGCCGGTTTGACGCACATCCCTTGCCTGGCGCATGTGCTGAATTTTGTGGTGCAGAGATTCCTTAAAAATTACTCTGATATATCAGAGCTGCTGCATAAAGTGCGGGCCGTCTGTGCGCTCTTTCGACGTTCTCACCCTGCTTCTGCTTGCCTGTCAGCGCTGCAGCGTAACTTCGGCCTTCCCGCTCACCACTTCATATGCGACATGCCCACAAGGTGGAACTCCACCTTGCACATGATGGCCAGACTGTGCGATCAGCAGCAGGCGATAGTGGAGTTTCAGCTGCAGCATGCCCGAGTGAGTCGCTCGGCGGAACAGCACCACTTCACCACCAATGACTGGGCCTCCACCAGTACTCCACCAACATGGCCAGTGCCGATAACGCTGTTCTCAGCGTTACTATCCCACTTCTATGCCTCCTTAAAAAAAAGCTGCTTGCGATGATGGAAGAGGATGTGGCACATGAGGAGTGTTTCCGGCCAGTCATTCACAAGTGGCTCCGAGGGTGGGTTCCTGCACGCACAAACGCCATGTACAGTCGTGGCCAAAAGTTTTGAGAATGACAAAAATATTAGTTTTCACAAAGTTTGCTGCTAAACTGCTTTTAGATCTTTGTTTCAGTTGTTTCTGTGATGTAATGAAATATAATTACACACACTTCATACATTTCAAAGGCTTTTATCGACAATTACATGACATTTATGCAAAGAGTCAGTATTTGCAGTGTTGGCCCTTCTTTTTCAGGACCTCTGCAATTCGACTGGGCATGCTCTCAATCAACTTCTGGGCCAATTCCTTACTGATAGCAACCCATTCTTTCATAATCACTTCTTGGAGTTTGTCAGAATTAGTCGGTTTTTGTTTGTCCACCCGCCTCTTGAGGATTGACCACAAGTTCTCAATGGGATTGAGATCTGGGCAGTTTCCAGGCCATGGACCCAAAATGTCAACGTTTTGGTCCCCGAGCCACTTAGTTATCACTTTTGCCTTATGGCGCGGTGCTCCATCGTGCTGGAAAATGCATTGTTCTTCACAAAAATGTTGTTGGATTGTTGGAAGAAGATGCTGTTGGAGGGTGTTTTGGTACCATTCTTTATTCATGGCTGTGTTTTTGGGCAAAATTGTGAGTGAGCCCACTCCCTTGGATGAGAAGCAACCCCACACATGAATTGTCTCAGGATGCTTTACTGTTGGCATGACACAGGACTGATGGTAGCGCTCACCTTTTCTTCTCCGGACAAGCATTTTTCCAGATGCCCCAAACAATCGGAAAGAGGCTTCATCAGAGAATATGACTTTGCCCCAGTCCTCAGCAGTCCATTCACCATACTTTCTGCAGAAGATCAATCTGTCCCTGATGTTTTTTTTGGAGAGAAGTGGCTTCTTTGCTGCCCTTCTTGACACCAGGCCATCTTCCAAAAGTCTTCGCCTCACTGTGCGTGCAGATGCGCTCACACCTGCCTGCTGCCATTCCTGAGAAAGCTCTGCACTGGTGGCACTCCGATCCCGCAGCTGAATCCTCTTTAGGAGACGATCCTGGCGCTTGCTGGACTTTCTTGGACGCCCTGAAGCCTTCTTAACAAGAATTGAACCTCTTTCCTTGAAGTTCTTGATGATCCTATAAATTGCTGATTGAGGTGCAATCTTAGTAGCCACAATATCCTTGCCTGTGAAGCCATTTTTATGCAACTCAATGATGGCTGCATGCATTTCTTTGCAGGTCACCATGGTTAACAATGGAAGAACAATGATTTCTAGCATCTCCCTCCTTTTAACATGTCAAGCCTGCTATTTTAACCCAATCAGCCTGACATAATGATCTCCAGCCTTGTGCTCGTCAACATTCTCACCCGAGTTAATAAGACGATTACTGAAATGATCTCAGCAGGTCCTTTAATGACAGCAATGAAATGCAGTGGAAATGTTTTTTTTTGGATTAAGTAAATTTTCATGGCAAAGAAGGACTATGCAATTCATCTGATCACTCTTCATAAAATTCTGGAGTATATTCAAATTGCTATTATAAAAACTTAAGCAGCAACTTTTCAAATTTCCAATATTTATGTAATTCTCAAAACTTTTGGCCACGACTGTACACAATTGTCCAGCCAGGGCACAGTTCTGGAGGATGAGGAGGTGGAGGATGAGGAGATGGAGGAGGTGGAACCATGTTCACAGCAGGGTGGCACCCAGACCAGCTTATGGCCATCACTGGTGTGTGGCTGGGGGGATACAGAGATCACAGACGATACACCTCCCACAGAGGACAGCTTTTCATTGCCTCTGGGCTGCCTGGCACACATGAGCGATTACACGCTGCAGTGTCTCTGCAACGACCGCCAAGTTGCCGACATTCTAACTTGTGCTGATTACTGGGTGGCTACGCTGCTAGATCCCCATTACAAGGACAACGTACCGTCCTTATTTCCGTCACTGGAGCATGATCATAAGATGCGCGAGTACAAGCACACGCTGGTAGATGCTGCCACCTTATAGCGGGACACAGTGGAAGCACAAGGCGAAGGAAGAGGAAGAGGTCACCAACGCAGCTGGAGAACCACCAGCACCTCAGAAGGCAGGGTTAGCATGGCCAAAATGTGGAAAAGCTTTGTCAGCACACCACAACAACCAGCACCACCAGCTGATATGGAACGTCGTAGCAGGAGGCAGCATTTCATTAACATGGTGGAGCAGTATGTGTGCACACGCCTGCACGTACTGAATGACGGGTCTGCCCCCTTCTTCTTTTGGGTCTCCAAATTGGGCACATGGCCTTAGCTTGCCCTTTACGCCTTGGAGGTGCTGGCCTGCCCTGCATCCAGTGTATTATCTGAAAGTGTGTTTAGCACAGCAGGGGGCGTTATCACAGACAAGCGCAGCAGCCCGTCCACAGCCAATGTGGACAAGCTCACGTTCATTAA
The DNA here is from genome assembly GCF_905171765.1 of Bufo bufo. NCBI lineage: Eukaryota > Metazoa > Chordata > Amphibia > Anura > Bufonidae > Bufo > Bufo bufo. Next base: position 517,076,855 of record NC_053391.1, on the reverse strand, counting down.
ATTGAACCAGGCATGGATCCCACAGGACTTGTGCGTACTTTGTGCAGAATAGACATGTATACCGGCCTTAACCAGCCATTGTTATACCACAGCTCATTCTTGTATTTTGGATATTTCCCACTCTTTTGGAGTGTACCCTAATTAAAAAAAATTAAAACCAAAAACCAGTGTTGGCTACCTCGTCCTCCTCCACCGCTGCAACACCGCTATGTCCACCGCCTCCTCAAACTCCTACTCCATATGGACCTCCACCTCATAAATCAAGTTTTTTTTTATTTATTTGTAAGTATTTTATTTTATGTCATTTCACTACTTTGTCTGTTACATTTTCGGGTGAGATTCACTATTTTTGGTTGTGATTTGCCACTGCTATACCTAGTAGACAGGTAAAAAATAAATCACTAATTTGTCTATTACATTTTAGGGTTAAATTCTGATTTTTTTGGGTGTGATATACCACTGATATACCACTGCTATACCTAGTAGACAGGTAAAAAAAATCACTAATTTGTCTGTTACATTTTCGGGTGAAATTCACAGATTTTTGGGTGTGAGATACCACTGCTATACATAGTAGACAGGTAAAAAAAATATTCACTAATTTGTCTGTTACATTTTTGGATGAAATTCGCCAATTTTTGGGTGTGAGATACCACTGCTATACATAGTAGACAGGTAAAAAAAAAATCACTAATTTATCTGTTAAATTTTAGGGTGAAATTCGCCAAATTTTGGGTGTGATATACCACTGCTATACCTAGTAGACAGATTAAAAAAAAATCACAAATTTGTCTGTTACATTTTTGGGTGAAATTCAACAATTTTTGGCTGAGAGATACCACTGCTATACATAGTAGATAGGTAAAAAAAAAAAAAATCACAAATTTATCTGTTAAATTTTAGGGTGAAATTCACCAAATTTTGGGTGTGATATATCACTGCTATACCAAGTAGACAGGTTAAAAAAATTCACAAATTTGTCTGTTACATTTCCAGGTCAAATTTACCAATTTGTGGGTGTGATGTTCCACTGCTATACCTAGTAGACAGTTAAAAAAAAATCACTAATTTGTCTGTTACATTTTTAAGTGAAATTTACCGATTTTTGGCTGTGATATACCACTGCTATACGTAGTAGACAGGTAAAAAAATTCACTAATTTGTCTGTTACATTTTTGGGTGAAATTAACCAATTTTTGGCTGTAATATTCCCCTCCTCTACCTAGTTGACAGCTTAATAAATTTCACTAATTTTTCTTTTACATTTTCGGGTGACATCAAACAATTTTTTTCTGTCATAGACCCCTGCTCTACCTAGTAGACAGGTTAATACATTTCACAAATTTTTCTGTTACATTCTTGGGTTGACATTTTACAATTTTGGATGTGAATAAACCCCTGCTCTGCATTGGTGACAGGGACAGAAATTTTAAAAAATAATCTGTTCCATTGGTGGGTGACATTAACCCATTTCTGGCGATGAAAAACCCCTACTCTGCATAGGTGACAGAGACTTAAATTTCTAAAATTTGTCTTTAATTGGCCCTTTCATTCGATCCTTCTGCTTTAATAATTTGTCACACATTTCCGCTTCATCCCATTGCAGCCATTGACCTCCCTTGGATGAGGTTTCCCTTTCTCACGCTCCCTCTCTGGCGTGGAACCCTGATTCTCCGATAACCGTGATCAACATGGTAGGCTCAGAAAAGAACATCGAAAGCTGATAGAGAAGATATCCAAATGGATGATGGACGTCACGGAAGCACCTCTGCATAGGTGACAGGAGCATAAATTTAAAAAAATCGTCTGTTACATTGTCAGGTGACATTTTTTCAAATTTTGCCGGATAGAACCCCCTGCTCTGCATATGTGACAGGGAATACAATTTCAGAAATTCTTCTTTAATTGATGCACGCCACCTCCTTTCATTCAATGCTTAAACTTTAACATGTTGTCCCACATTTGCGCTTCAATAATTTGTCCCACATTTGCGCTTCAATACTTTTTCCCACATTTCCACTCTATCATATTTAATTTAAAACAATTAACCTCCCTTGGATGAGGTCTCTCTTTCTCACGCTCCCTCTCCGGCGTGGAACCCTGATTCGCCGATAAACGTGATCAACATAGTGGGCTCAGAAAAGAACATTGAAAGTTGATAGAGAAGATATCCAAATGGATGGTGGATGTCACAGGGACGTGCGATCAGGCAGAAGTTATCTAGAGTCAACAAAGCGGCAGCAGGGCCTCTCCTGGCTAACGTTTCCAAATCCAAAATACCCCAGTGACATTCCCTATAATTTGTTATTACTCATTCCAATAACAGGGCATCTTAAGAGTACTGTATTGTTATTTATCGTCACTACCTCCCCAAGTCGGCAGTGGGTAATTGCCGCGCGCCCCCTCCTTTCCTTCAATTCTTCAGTTTTAATAGCTTCTCCTACATTTCCGCTCGATCACAATTAAATTTAATGCATTGATCTCCCTTGCATGTGGTCTCTCTTTCTCACACTCCCTTTCCGGCGTGGAACCATGATTCGCCGCTAACCGTGATCAACATGGTAGGTGCAGAAAAGAACATCGAAAGTTGATAGAGCAGATATCCAATTGGATCGTGAACATCACGGTGACTTGCGACATTGTGGGGCAGTATGTTTGCACCTACACGAACTGACTGATGGTTCTGCCCCCTGCAACTTCTGGGTCTCCAAATTGGGCACATGGCCTGACCTTGCCCTTTACGCCTTGGAGGTGCTTGCCTGCCCTGCAGCCAGTGTATTGTCTGAACGTGTGTTTAGCACGACTGGAGGGGGCTATCACATTTTATATTTCCCAATGTTTTGGGGTGTACTCTAGTTTATAAAAAAAAAAAATTAAAACCAAAAAGCAGTGTGGGCTACCTCCTCCTCCTCCACCGCCGCTTCCACCTACACTGCCACATCCACCGCCTCCTCAACCTGCTTCTCCATATGGACCTCATTCTCCTAGATAAAGATTATTCTTTTTTATTTTTACGTATTTTATGTTTTTTTAAAGTCATTTCCCTATCCACTTTTGTTTGCACATCACTTGCCATGCTCTTTATCACATTTTGCTAGCATTTTCAGCCCTCTAGCCCTTTCCATGACATTTTTACAGCCATTTTAGTGCTCAAAAGTTTGGGTCCCCATTGACATTAATGGGGTTCATGTTCCGGTCAAGTTTGGGTCCCGAACTCAAACTTCTTTCTGAAGTTTGGCCGAACCTGTCAAACCCGAACATCCAGGTGTCCGCTCAACTCTATTTACAACAGATAACTGCACGCTGAGCGGCAAATATATTTTTTATTTTTCCGCTATTATATGCCACAAAAGCCTTTACAACAGATAACTGCACCGCTGAACAGCAAATATAATTTACTTTTGCAACTAATACATGCCAAAAAATGCTTTAGAACATATAACTTTACCGCAAAAGGGCAAACAAGACATAGAAATTTGTGATGGACGAACATTGGCCGGGACGATTCGCAAACGCGAATGCGCGTTTGCGATCAAATGTTCGTGAACTGCGCGTTCGCTGCGGGCCCAATTCACTTTAATGGCAGGCAAACCTGAAAAAGCTTCAGGTCATATTTGCTGCCAGCAAACACTTACTAGAAGTACAAATAGTCCCACAACATGGACAGTGATATACCAGAGGGGGATCATTGGCAAAAATTCCCACAAAAAATATGTATTTTAATCAGGGGCCATTTTTATGTGTCTTAAAGGAAAGCTCTCAAAAATGTGCCCTGCTGGAGACTACAAAAATGTTATTTCCTATCGGTTTGATGTATACAAATGTGCAGCACTCCACGTTTTTGTATCCTGCAGAGTCCATTAAAAAAATGCATACATTAACGTAATTTTTTTTTATTCCATGGAACTGTATGGTGCACGGACGCCACTGTACGGCATCAGTCTGAGGCATCTGTTAACGCATACATTTTTGGTATGCATTAAATGGATGGCAAAAATAGTATGTGAACCCAGTCCTAGTGTCAGAAAAAGCACCAGTACACAGCGGAGTAGCGTGGCGGAGAGAGGAGGCTGCCATGTACTGACAGAGCGCTACCTGGTCCTGGTGGTCAGGGATGAGGACTGTGTTTCCAAGGATAATTTTTTTACTGGGATATACAGGGCACAGTAAAATACACTAGAATATATGGCTAGAGATAATAAACAGGTGGCTCACTCTGGTTTACCACTACTGGTGCACTGGTTCAAAGAATCACCCCTAGTTCTGACTTAAAAATTCTATAGTGGATAGAACCGGCACTCAAAACAATAGGAATTCACGTGGAACTGAAGTAGAAATATTAAGAATTTATTAAACACTATACCATGTGTACACAGGAATTATCCTATATAAAACATCAATAAAAACGTATATCAATTCCATACAAACGTATATCAATTCTATACAATTAAAAAATGAAAAATAAGAATGGCCTTCAAATTCGCTATGTCACAAGAAGCTGCATCCGTATCGTCCCTTGTAGGTACGACTCGTTGGATCACAGCCATTTGTGGCAAGGCGAACTACGATTGGGGCCAACTATGTCACTCTATTCAAATGATTAGGCACATATAAATAGCATATGTCATATATTATTGCAAAAATCACCACCGTGTATGACGTGAGACATAGGTTGTTAAACTTAATTAACTTTCTCGCTCCATTTTATGCGATATTCAGATTGTCCATCCGGTATAGTATTATCAAAGGTCTGGGCACACCATGTGTGTGGCTCCAACTGTATGATAAGTCTGATTCACTCACACTTGTATGGCTGTTAGCCCAAGAGTATAGTCTCTATGTAATTCCGATTATATTTATACAGGTTGTGTATTTACTCACTGTGTACCATATCCACAGACACCATTAAGAAAGTATGCACGACAAACTCCCCCAACACATTCATACAATTTGAGACAGCGGAATCTGTCCTCAATATATCACCAACAACCACACAGGGGACAGTATCACCAATACACAAAATTAGATGTAGAAAGACAAGAAGAGGACAGAGAAAGAAGGGGGAGAGACAGAAGGAGAAATTAATAACTGCACTAGATTCGATAGTCAATATAAGCTCTACAGTACACACTGACACACAGATGAAACTCCTAGACAAAGGATTGAAGTTTGCACCAACATCCAAACTCGACAAATTCTATACATATATAGGATTACAAAAATTATGTCTGAGAAAATATTTCCCAAAAAATCCTATACTATTAGAGCCTCAAGTGAGAGATGATGGTGAGAATGGAGTGAGACAACATACAGATTTAAAGAATAAATAAAAAAAATTCCCAAAAAGTGAGATCGGGCATGATATGGCAACGTTTCAAAGGTCGGTTGAGAACGACCTGAGAAAGATCAAGGACAGACAGAACCAAAGGAATTATCTAACAGGGGGAGAAATTCATGCCATTAAAGAGTTGCAGAAACAAGAAAACATCACAATACGCCCCGCAGATAAGGGAGGGGGGGCTATAGTGGTTATGAATACGACACAGTATATCGATGAGGGTCTGAGACAACTGGGAGACACAACTACATATAAAAAATTGAAAGGGAACCCGGGACAGGAATTTAACAAGAACCTTATCAGTTATTGTGATGGGGGTCTAAGGGACAAAATTTTGTCCGATCATGAAGCAACTTCATTTTGGGCACGCAGGGGAGACTGCCTGTCTTCTACTGCCTGCCCAAAATTCACAAATGTTTGGAGAATCCGCCAGGACGTCCCATAATATCTGGAATAGAGTCAATGACATCTAACCTCTCCCAGTATATCGATGTCCTGTTGCAACCTGTGGTGAGGAAGACCCAGTCATATATTCGGGACACTACGGATATTATAGGGACGTTAGAGGGCCTTGACGTACAGCCAGACTGGATTATTGGCACGCTGGACTTCCAGTCCCTTTATACCAGCATCAAGCACGACCAAGGTGTAGCAGCAGTAAAATCACAATTGGAAATGGATGGGACCCTATGTATTAAAAAGATAGAGTTTCTGATGGAGGGGATTAAATTCATCCTCCATCATAATTATTTCTATTTTGAGGGCGACCATTTTCTGCAGCTGTGTGGGACTGCCATGGGGACCAGGTTCGCCCCCAGTTATGCAAATTTATTTTTGGCACAATGGGAATATGAAAATATCACTCCCAGACTGGGAACGGACCTGGTCCTATGGCGTCGCTACATCGATGACGTCGGATACACACCAGCTGCGTCAATTTTTAGATGGCCTGAAACACAATGATAGAAATTTGATCTTTTTGTCCAAAATAAAATAGGAGTCTATAGAATTCCTAGACATCCAGATCACGCAGCGGGATAACAAATATATATGTAATACCCATTACAAACCGACGGCGAAAAACAGCTTTATTCCATTCAAAAGCTGCCATCTACCCCCATGGCTGTTAAACATCCCTGTGGGCCAGTTCCGTCGCATTAAGTGAAATTGCACTAATGAAATGGATTTTGAAACTGAGGCCCTAAAAATGAAACAACAATTTAAATGTAAAGACTACCCCGAAAAAGTTCTGACAGACGCGTTAGACAAAATAAGGAAAACAGATAGAGAGATCTTTTTTCAGCCACACACTCACAAAAACACAAGTAAAGAATGTGAATAAAGATTAATTTTACCGTATAGCACACAATCCAAACAGATATGTCACATTATAAATCAACACTGGCACTTTTTATAAAGAGATAAGATTATTGGGTCCATACTTCACACTTTCCCCCTAATCACATTCACTAAAGCACCTAATTTAGGATTAAAAATAGCACCTTCAATAAAAAATCACAAAGAAAAAGAAGTACCCACACTTCAAAAATGGCTGAACATGAACGGTTTCTACAGATGTGGGAGATGTTTGGGGTGTAAAAACTCAACATTCCCGAAAAAGACTACTAGGGTCCAATCCAGCCAGAATCAGTTCACTTTGGAAATCAAGGGTTGCCTAACATGCGATTCCTCCAATGTTGTCTACCTTGTCCAGTGCCCCTGCCAGAAGCAGTATATTGGCAGAACCAAGAGACCCCTGAGAGTGAGAATTATGGAACATCTGAATAACATCAAAAAAGGGTATGAAAACCATTCACTTTCAAAGCACTTTAAAATGGCACACAATAGTGACCCTAAGGGTTTCTCTTTTGTGGCCCTGGAGAAGGTAGACACATACTGGAGAGGAGGAAACCACATCATGAGAATGTCCCGAGCCGAGTCTAGAAGAATCTACGATTTCGGTAGTCTCCTCCCTGCAGACCTGAATTCAGACCTAGAAATCTTTGGTTTTAACTAAATCATGAAAATATAGTATGAAGATACCTATACACAATAATGGAGCAACACATGAAATGCCCATATCTCTGACCAAAATAAATACAAAATAAAAATTATGGATATATTGGAGAACTATAATTAGATATACTATAAAAATATTCCCAGAACAATGTAGGTGCGTAAATATGGATAATACATAACATATAGTCGAACATAAAGCACCTATTCAGATTGACTAATGATATTTGAGACAGGGACCTGAATATGGGAAAATTTGTAAAAAAATGTGTGGAACTATGGAAAACTGGCGAAAATTACAAAATGCAATGAGTCTGTAAAAAACCACTTATGTAGAAGGTAGATAGGGCCGTTTTGTATGTTCCTTCAAAAAAACGCAACTATAAAAATAAAACGCATGATAAACGCATGCAATAAAATACATTGAAATTGGAGGGAAATTGAGGAAAAACAATGGATCAGCATTAGAATACACCACCCATACAAGATTGTATCTATAAGAAAGAAGGACGGATGGAATAGATATTTTTTTCAAACTACCTCGATACTGATCCAATTGCTTCAAATACAAATGTGGAAAATGTTCGAGAAACTTTTCGAAAGACTTTTTCGAAAAATATTATTCGATACAACTTCCCGGGGAAATATTTGATAAAATTTTCGATAAAATGTTCAAAAAAAGAATGTGCTCGAAAAAAAGGTGTTTGAAAATATGTTTGAAAAAAATGATTACATAAATGTCTGAGAAATGTCGGAAGAATGGATGTAAAATGTGAATAAGGAACAGTTTGAAAAAGAAAATAAATATATTATAAGTATAAACATCTCCCATATCTAAAGCAATGAGCTGTACTGCATTTGATATAGATCTCAAAACCCAATAAGGGGGAGATTTTTATATTTTTATATTTTGACATCCTTATATTTTTATATTTTATACCATATTTCTTATGATAGATACCAATCTACTTATAAATAATCTATGTATATATAAGGATATATGGCACTTTCACAAAAACCGTATGACTAAAGATTAAGGACGAAAAACACACAAATTGTATGATGAAAAATCAAATGACAGTTGAAAAGACCAATAGAAAGCAAGGTCTGCACTCCACATCAACTTCCAAGGCTCACAAAACAAGTGAAACTAATCAATTAATTAAGAGGAAAATATAAAAATCGAGACATGACCTCGAAACGCGTCTGGTCGGAATACCTGTGATACAACCACTTTGACGGTGCATGGCCATGTACTAAAAGAGGAAAGAATCCAACAGTAAGGATACGTGGGAATTTTCCATTCTACTCACGAAAGAAAATATTTGAAAATATTCGATACAGGACACACAAAATATTCGATATAGACTCTCGCGAGATCTGAAGCGAGACTCCGGCGAAACTGAAACTAACAGCCACAACGGAGAAAGGTTGAAGCGTGGGATGCCACAGCAATAACCAGCCGCCGAACGAATAAAGTGAGCCCATATGGTACACAGTGAGTAAATACACAACCTGTATAAATATAATCGGAATTACATAGAGACTATACTCTTGGGCTAACAGCCATACAAGTGTGAGTGAATCAGACTTATCATACAGATGGAGCCACACACATGGTGTGCCCAGACCTTTGATAAAACTATACCGGATGGACAATCTGAATATTGCATAAAGTGGAGCGAGAAAGTTAATTAAGTTTAACAACCTATGTCTCACGTCATACACGGTGGTGATTTTTTGCAATAATATATGACATATGCTATTTATATGTGCCTAATCATTTGAATAAAGTGACATAGTTGGCCCCAATCGTAGTTCGCCTTGCCACAAACGGCTGTGATCCAACGAGTCGTACCTACAAGTGACGATACGGATGCAGCTTCTTGTGACATAGCGAATTTGAAGGCCATTCTTATTTTTCATTTTTTAATTGTATAGAATTGATATACGTTTGTATGGAATTGATATACGTTTTTATTGATGTTTTATATAGGATAATTCCTGTGTACACATGGTATAGTGTTTAATAAATTCTTAATATTTCTACTTCAGTTCCACGTGAATTCCTATTGTTTTGAGTGCCGTTTCTATCCACACTAGAATATATATATATATAATATAAAGATATTAGCCCTACCTCCGAATAATAATACAATTAGGTGGTCATTTATTATATAGAAATGTGTTAGGCGTATTTCTGACAGAAATTGTGGCGTAAAGGTCCTTAGCACCGCAATCTGCATATTTTTCTCACTCATGCCAGGTCTAAAAAATGATGGCATGGGCAGATAAAGAAATACAGTTATTGCCATCCAGTTTTTGGATACCACCACCATACATTGACCAGATAACACCTTTCAACAGTGACCGGTTAACACCGCCATACCGTGACTGGATAAAAGGGTATAAGAGGGCACAGTACAGGGAATGACTAGGGGCACTGCACAGGGTGTGGTAAGAGGGCACAATGCAAGGTATAAGGGGGCACAGTACATGGTGAGGGGCACAATCACATGACTCTGTGACATTACAAGGTCCTTATGGTGAATGTGGTTCATACGCCACCATAATGAGAGGCAGAGGAGTGAGACAAGGGTATGATTATGTGGCTAGAGATAAAAAATGTAACTTTCGGCCAGTACAGGCCCCAAGAATTAGGCAATAGGCATTCACCTGATAGCAAAGAACTTTGGATTCTGTGGCTGGAGGTACATCAGGCGGTCACAGGCTAAAAAGGCAGATGAGTGAGACAAGGGTGTGATTATGTGGCTAGAGATAAAAAATTTAACTGTCGGCCAGTACAGACCCTAAACATTAGGCATTCACCTGATATAAAAGGCCTTTTATGCCACTGTATATACATAAGGTAAGGACCATTCTTTGTTCTGGGCAGTGGCGGATATGTGTGGGCTGGCATGAGGAATTTCAATTACACGTGGTCATCACAGGTGTTGAATTCCTTCGAGATCCATGCCTCATTCATTTTTAAAAATGTGAGGTAGTCCACACTGTCGTAAGCTAGGCAAGTGCGCTTATCGTCACGATCCCCCCTGCTACACTGAATGTCCTTTCGGACAGGACACTCGTCGAGGGGCAAGCCAAGAGTTCCATGGCAAATTTTGCCAGCTCTGTCCACAGGTCAAGCCTGCACATCCATTAGTCAAGGGGTTCCTCGCTTCTAAGAGCGTTCACATTGCCCGTTAACCTGATGTAGTCAGACACCTGTCGGTCTAGGCGTTCCCTGAGGCTGGATCCAGAGGTCAGCTGTCGATCGTTTGGCTGCAAGAATGATCTTATATCCGAAGTGGCCAACACATCTTCAAACCGCCCTCTTTTTGCAGGCAAGGTAGGATTGGTACCCGCACCTGTTTCGCTGTGGGTGGAAATTCCTCTGCCAGTGCCCGGAACAGCAGAATGCAGCATCTCTCGCAGCAAGGCCTTGAAATGTTGCATTCTGACAGCTCTCTGTGATTTTGGTAACATGTTCGCCATTTTGTGTTTGTACCGGGGGTCTCAGTATGTTGCCACCCAGGACAGGTCCTTGACCTTTATGCTTTTTACATGGGGGTCCCTCTTCAAACACTGGAGCATAAAGGCCACTATTTGCACTAAATTGGAAGCGGTGGAGAACCCTGGCTCCTGCTCATCGCCCAGGAGAATGTCGTCCTCGGTCTCCTCCCCCAGCCACGGACAACACCAGGCATCCCAGAATAGTTTAAAGCCTGCTCTTCTTGCTCCTCCTCCTCCCAGCCACCATCCTCCTCTGACCCCTCTTTAGACTTCTGCTGACTTGTCTCAGATGGAGTAGCCCCCCAGGAAATTTATTCAGCATTGCGACTTCCTCATCTTCCAGCTCCTGCTCCTCGATGGCTTGTTCAATGACATGATGCAATGCATGCTCCATAAAGAAGGCGTAAGGTACGATGTCACTGATGGTGCCCTGGCTGCGACTGACCAGTTTGGTGATCTCATCAAATGGCCTCAGAAGTCTGTATGCGTTGCCCATGAGCAGCGACTGGTGCGGTGAAAGGAAACCAAGCTCAGTAGAACCTGTCCTGCCACAGAGTTAGTACAGGTAGTCGTTAACAACACGTTTCAGCTGGAGCAGCCTATCAAGCATATGCAAGGTGGAGTTCCAGCGCGTCGGGCAGTCACAAATCAGACGTCTGAAGGGCAGGTGGTGTCGCTGCTGAACGACAGCAAGACGAGCCATGGCCGTGTAAGATCTTCTAAAATGGGCAGAGATTTTCCGAACCTGCCACAAGACGTCCTGGACCCTGGGGTATTTGGCAACGAATCACTGCACGACTAAGTTCAGGATGTGTGCCATGCACAGCACGTGTGTCATTTTGCCCTGTTTCAGCGCGCTCAGCAAATTGGCACTGTTGTCGCACACCACTTTACCAACTGTCAAATTGAGCGAGGTTAGCCACTGATCGGCCTGTGACCGCAGAGAAAGCAGTGCAGGATCGGTGTGGCTCTAGGCTTCCAGGACCAACAGCCGCAGCACAGCATGGCAATGTCTCACCTGGCACGTCAAATAGGTTCTGGGGAGCTTGGGGGGTGTAGCGGAAGAGGCGGTAGCAGTGGAAAAAGAGGAGTTAGCTGAGGAGGAGACGTAGGATGGAGTAGGAAGTGTAGAAGAAAAGGCCAGCCTGCATGCAATCCGTGGCGGTAACTTAAAATCCACACGGGTGCCGCTGGTTACATGCTTGATGGCCGTCAGGTTAACCCAGTGGGCAGTAAAAGTTATGTACCTTCCCTGCCCGTGTTTGCTAGACCACGTGTCTGTGGTCAGATGTATATTGGCACGAACACTGTGTGCCAGAGATATATTTACTTGCCGCTGAACATGGCAATATAGTTCAGTGATGCCATTCTGGGAGAAATATTTTCTTCTGGGGACCTTCCATTGCGGTGTGCCAATGGCCACAAATTTTCTAAGTGCCTCCAAGTCCACCAATTTATATGACAGTAGTTGGCAGGCTAGCAGTTCCAACAAGCCAGCGGTTAGCCGTTGGGCAAGAGGATTATCCGGAATCATCATTATTTTACGCTCGAACATTTGGGCCACGGAAGCCTGCCTTCTGCCAGATGAATGCAACTACAGCATGGTGGATGGTGAAGTGGAGGACAAATGGGAGTAGAGAGGAGAAGGGAAAGGAGAAGTGGCAGGACATGGAGAGCCGGGAGTATGGCTTTGTGGGTTCTGACGGCGTTGCTCCCACTGGGCTGGGTGATGGGAGGCTAGATGCCTTCTTAAAGCGGTCATCTGGGCTTACCGCAAATTATGCGTTGACAGCACAGGCTGCAGATGGCAACACTATTGTCAGCAGCTGACACGTTAAAAAAGCCCAGACTGCGGAGCCATGTGCCGGCGTCCTGGGAGCGCAAGATATGACCGTGCATGGTGGATGGCTCGCTCCCGATACATTTGCAGTCTGCTTTTTGCCTCCTGTGCACTGCGAGTTCTGCCTGCTTCTCCTCCTTCTCCTCCCTATCTGCTGCTCTGTCTCTTCATCTGAACTCCCCTCCTCTTTCTCTCTTGTGGGCACCCATGTGACCTCCATTGACACATCATCATCGTCACATTCACCACCACTGACATTAGATATCTCGGTGTAGGCAGCAACAGCGGGGACCCCCCTCCTTGGGCTGATCTGGGTACTGTTCTCAGACCGCTGGGTGGTGGCCGTTGCTACCTCCTCTTTCTCATCTGATGTCAAGAATGGCTACGCATAGGTAAGGTCTGGGAATAAATGGGAAAATAATAAAGAGTGGAGCAGCTATGGTGGTGGTGGTGTCTTTGGGGGTGCACACAGCAGAGAGTGAGGAGGGTGCAGATACAGAGCATGAGGAGGGTGAAGAAGCTGAAGGCTGAGTGAGCCACTTAACCAACTCTGGTGCATCCTTTGACATAATCGCACGCAGCTTCTCCAACTTCCACTTAGGCTCTGGCCTGGTGCACCTGACCGATCCCTACCACCCCTGCGGAACGGCTTGCCTCTTACTCCGCCTGTCATTTTCAAAATGAACTTGTGCCACAGTCCCTAGAGAAGAGCAGTATTTGTGGAAGCTGATATATGGCAGGCCTCAAACAGTTGTTAATTGAAGCTGGTATATCACCCTCAAGCAGTAATTTTGTGGACGCAGGTATATGGAAAACCCCTATCACTATTTTGTGGAAGCTGATATATGGCAGGCCTCCATCAGTTGTTAGTTGAAGCTGGTATATCACCCTCAAGCAGTAATTTTGTGGACGCAGGTATATTCAAAAACTATCACTATTTTGTGGAAGCTGATATATGGCAGGCCTCAATCCGTTGTTAGTTGAATCTGGTATATCACCCTCAAGCAGTAATTTTGTGGACGCAGGTATATGGAAAACCTACATCACTATTTTGTGGAAGCTGATATATGGCAGGCCTCAATCAGTTGTTAGTTGAAGCTGGTATATCAAAACCCGCAATCTGTATTTTGTGGACGCAGGTATATGGAAAACCTCTGTCACTATTTTGTGGAAGCTGGTATATGGCAAGCCTCAATCAGTTGTTAGCTGAAGCTGGTATATCTCCCTCAAGCAGTAATTTTGTGGCCGCAGGTATATGGAAAACCTCTATCACTATTTTGTGGAAGCTGATATATGGCAGGCCTCAATCAGTTGTTAGTTGTAGGAGGTATATCAAAACACGCAATCTGTATTTTGTGGACACAGGTTTATGGAAAACCTCTATCACTATTTTGTGGAAGCTGATATATGGAAGGCCTCAATGAGTTGTTAGTTGAGGCTGGTATATCACCCTCAAGCAATAATTTTGCGTACGCAGTTATATGGAAAACCTCTATCACTATTTTGTGGAAGCTGATATATGGCAGGCCTCAATCAGTTGTTAGTTGAAGCAGGTATATCAAAACCCGCAATCTGTATTTTGTGGACGTAGATATATGGAAAACCTCTATCACTATTTTGTGGAAGCTGATAGATCGCAGCCCTCAATCAGTATTTTCTGGAAGCATACAAATGCACTATAATATACTTTTTATGTTAGAAAGTATATTATAAGTATACCACACCCCTCTGTGTATCACACCTATCCATAGCACAACGTTACCAGTCCTTAAAAGGACTTTTGTGGCCCTATTAGCTAGCGTTTGGTGTCCCTAAGTTCCTACAGCCTGTCTCTGCTCCAAAATGCAACCTCTCCCTACACTGGCAAAACACATAATGTAAAATGGCTGCCAGATCGGGTCCTGTTATAGGGTTGGGGGGGTGTCCATGTGCTGAAACGTCTCAATTGGCTGTCCTGTCCCACCTGATGGATGTGTCATCGGTCAAAGTTCGGCACAATGCAAAAGAATATGGCGCGCTGGGACATAGCCATATGTTCGCATCTTCGGCGGATTGCGAACGTGCAAAGTTTGCCGCGAACCGACCGCCGGGTGAACCGCAAGGCCATCACTAGTATAAATATTTCCTTGCAATAAACCCTGTTAATGCTTGTATGAAACCACACTTGCACCCTAATTAGAACGCTTTGCTGGAATTACAGAGCTGTATATTGGCAATTTGGATTCCCAGTCAGTGCAGCAAGGTGTAATAGGATTGTTCCTATTACCCAGGCTGTAACCTACCCTACTGAACCCTGCTCAACATAAATGTTGCAGAATGTTTCCTCCCTATCCTTTCCCTACACCTTGAATAATCTTTCCCTGCACTTGTAAATAGTTTTTTTTAGCACAATGACATTTTTTCTAACACTGTCCCTAGTGCCTGAAGATGTCTCTCCCTGCACTAAGTACACTGGTAAATGGCAGAATCTAAGATGGCTGTCACTATTTATAGGGCTGTGACATAACAGGGCTGGCTGCTGATTGGCTGCATGCATGGCATTATGGGTGATCCCGCCTTTCCAGAGTTTCTTTTTCCATGTCCTCATATGTGCAGCAGCCATTTTTTGAAAAAATGCGATTCGTTACCATGAAGTGCGAGGAAATTCGGGTTCGGTGCAAATCGAATATTTCCTTAAATTTGGATTGAATTCCACTTCATCAGCTTTGATTCACTCATCTTTACTTATAGTAGCCTATGGAGAAGAAAGACAGAGCAGAAATACGCTGCAGTGAGAGGGTTAGAGGCACGAACATTCAGACAGTGGCTGTTTCAGCTAATATTAAGTGTTTTGACTTACCCAAGGACTTTATTCATAACAAAACTGATCAGTACTTTAATATAATGCCCTATATGGTGCTTCTGAGTGAGTGAGTGTAAGGGAGCAGTATCTCTCATTTTCTCAATGTGCTATATATGGGAGACATCATAGTAGCCTCCCACCGATAGCTCAGGGAAAGCTCATAATTATAGGTAAAACCTAGGGAGGATAAAACTACTAAAATGCTGAATACAAGTCATGTAATGGCCAGCAATTGTTATTTCTCATATCCTTAAAAGTGCAAGTACTCTTTAAGTCCTGTATATGAACTGTAAAATGTAGAATTTAATTGGAATCAATTGTTCTTGAGATTAACTTCATTCATTTTAATTAGTTCTACCACTAAAAATAAAACTAAAAACCTGTGACAATTATCAATACTTATAGAGCTGTAAGAGAAAAGTTAAAAAAGAAGTCAGAGCACAAGAATTTTTTTTTACCTTTGAAATCAAGTCTGTCAAGTGTAGTAGCTATAAAAGCAGATTGCTATGTGGTAAAAACGTGTTTGTACAGAAATGAGGTCAAGACCTCAATTGCGTATTTAGACTGGAAAATATTAAAGTGCAGTGATTCAACTGTAGAAGAAAGTAGCTGGTTAGTGGCAGAAGACGTTTTCAAACCAAGTGGGTTTTCCCTCACAAAAGTGAGAGAAGTCATTATAAAAAGGTTGTCAATCATGGAATAAAGCTACTGCAGCAGATCAAATACAGATTTATATGATTTAACAATAGATTCAAGTAAGGTGTATCAGATAAATTAAACAATACCTTAAAACTGAAAGTAGTGTCTCACATATTTGCATATATTGGTCTATATTATACTTTACAGTTGTTCTTAACCAGCCTTGTACCTCACATGTATCCAAAGATCTTCCCATTCAGAGGCATAGCTATAGGGTTGCAGTGGTTGCAATTGCGACCAGGTCCCTAAGCCGGGGTGAAACACCGTCAGTTTTGTACCATCGTCCACAGGACAGCGATACAGTCGAATGCCTAGTGCCTGTAGCCTATCAGAGGCTGGCACAGATGATCCGATGACATAATCATCATTGCACTGCCTGAGCTGGGCAGCTGTACATCTCAGGAAGCAGGCCGGAAGAGGCCTGCACTGCATCACTGACAGCCGCATATAGGTAGGTATTTGAGTTTATTGTGTTTAATTGGCATAATGCTGTTGAGCCATTATTGGGGGAGGGGCACTAAATTTGGACATTTTGTACTGGCACACATAAGGGGCCATGTTCTTTTACTGGCACACATTGTGGAGGGCACTATGGGGACATTGGATCTACTCGGTCACACATTTTAAGGGGGCATTTGTTGCATTGGTACACATTATAAGGGGGTATTTTTTGCACTGGCACACATAAGGCAATATTTTTTGTGCTGGGGCACATTATAAGGGGATATTTATTGCACTGGCCCACAATTTAAGGGGGTATTTTTGAGTGGCACACATTATAAGGGGTATTTTATTACTGACACACATTATAAAGGGTTATTTTTGTACTGGTACACATCTGTGGGCATTTTTCCACTGGCACACATTTTAAGGAGAATTATTACTACTGGGGGATTATGAGGAACATGATTACTAGTATAGGCATAATGAGGGTGTTATTACTATTGGTTACACTGTTAACAGTAAGTGCACTCTGGCAGATAATTATTTCTATTGGTGGCCACGTCACATGACCCTCAGAACCCACTATAAATACAGACAGCCTGCTGGCCACAGGTTGCCTGTTAATTCTAGGTTCCTAGCTATTTTTTGGACTACTGAATACTCATCTGATCCTGTTCCCTGACGATCCTTTGTCTGCTCCTCCTGTACTGCGCATCCCTCTTGGTATTGTGACCTCTGCTCCCACCTGACTACTCTTTGCGGACTCCTCTGGTACTTCTCTACTCTTCTGGTATTTGACCCTGGCTTCTGCTGACCATTCTTTGCTTAACCCTTTGTACTGCGTAGCTCTCTTGGTTCTGACCCGGCCCGTTCACGTTCAGTATTTTGTCTTGTCTGTCTTCCCTGCACATATCCTAAGTAAGGGACTGTCGTCCAGTTGTCCCCTGTCATCAGGACTCGTGAGGCAAGTAGGCAGGGCCAGGGGTGAGGGTGGAGCGCAGTGGTCACTATCCTTTCCCCTGTGTGTGTGTGGACGTGACCGTAGGAAGCACAATAGGTACAGTATGGCGGTCTGGTCAGAATTGAGGAAGATGAGTAAAGAGAACTGCTATATCAGAGGAGACGTCACTGGATGTAAGTCTAGATTTACATCTTCGACATTGTGATCCGGTAGCCAGTTCCAGCAGAGAATGCCGGGAATCAGCTGGACACAAACGACAGCATGCAGTGATTTCTATCCGGCCGATTCTTGGCATATTTGCCGAATTGCGTCTGGATCTACAATGGACCCCAATAGGTAGTGCATTCCGTTTGCATCCAGCTGAGCCGGTGTAATGGTGCAGAATAGTGATGGACGAACATCTGCCGGGACCGCAAGTACGCGGCAGGTCCCATTTATTTTAATGGCAGGCGAACCTGAAAAACCTTCAGCTCATATTTGCAGCCAATAAATAATTACTAGAAGTGCACAAATAGTCCCACAACATGGACAGTGACATACCAGATGTATTATTCGAATTTGCAATCTCCGTTCATAATTTTTTTTTTCAATGCGAAATATCGGCAATATAATTTCCGCGTACACGCATGCGCAAATGCACTATACAGTACCCAAATGCACTATAAAGAAAATATATTGGTATATAACACCCAGCTTCAATCAGTTTTTTTGGGAGGCGACTGGTATATCACACCAGTAAAAATTATTTGTTCCAATAACGCTTGTCCCTCTATATACCTGCAGTATCGCAACAGAACCGCACACAACTGCCGCACAATACAAATGCACTATAATATACTTTCCAACATAGAAAGTATATTATAACATTGTACAAGGAAGGCAATCCATTAGAATATACATAAAGATAAAACCTTTAATAATGTTACTATGAGGGTCCATTCACACGTCCGTAAGTGTTTTGCAAAACACAGACACCGGCAATGTGCATTCCGCAATTTGCGGACTGCACATCGCTGGCACTAAAATAGAAAATGCCTAATCTTGTCTGCAATTGCGGACAAGTATAGGTCATGTTCTATTTTTTTGAGGAAACGGAAGCACTGATGCGGAAGTGCGGATCCGCAAATGTGGATGCGGACAGCACATTCCGGCCCCATTGAAAATGAATGGGTCTGCACCCGTTCCGCAAAATTGCAGAACGGATGTGGACCTATTTTGCAGACGTGTGAATGGAAAAGATATCCCTCAAAATGAAAATAAATTAAATTATTAAAGTTTAGCAAAAAGCATAAATGTGGTAGGCAATAACAAGTGCTCGGCGGCACTAAATCAGGTGCTCGGCAGCACCAAATCAGAAACTATATGTCCTACCACAATCCGGGCGGTTCCAGTGCACATCCATGAATCCTGGAGGGAAAGCAAAAAACATCTATCCCTGGACTAGATGATGATGTGGTATGGAAGGACAGGGTGGGCAAAGAACTGTCCCTGATATTGCACTACAGGGGGGTGCTATTCTGGCCCTGATAGCCTAACCACAGACCACCCACCCTGAAAAGAGCGACCCCATCTGGAACCTTACCCTATATAAAAATGGCCCTAGTAAGCCCCTAGGCCCCTGACTTCCAGGTGATCACTATATATATCTATGTGTTTCTGACAGATTCTAAAAGTATATTATAAGTATATTGCACCCCTGTGTTTATCACACCTATCGATAGCACACCTATACCAGTCCTTAAAAGGACTTTTGTGGCCCTATTAGCTAGCGTTTGGTGTCCCTAACAGCCTGTCCCTGTTCCACACAGCAACCTCTCCCTA
Organism: Bufo bufo; assembly: GCF_905171765.1. NCBI lineage: Eukaryota > Metazoa > Chordata > Amphibia > Anura > Bufonidae > Bufo > Bufo bufo. Next base: position 517,057,381 of record NC_053391.1, on the reverse strand, counting down.
CACTGGCAAAACACTGAATGTAAACTGGCGGCCAGATCAGGTTTATTTATAAGGTAGGGGGTATGTCCAAGTGCTGAAATGTCTCAATTGGCTGTCCTGTACCACCTGACGGATGTGTCATGGGTCAAAGTTCTTGACAATGTAAAAGAATATGGCGGGCGCAAATATCTCCATATGTTCGGCGAATCGCGAACACGCAAAGTTTGCCGCGAAATGACCTCCAGGCGAAACCCAAGGCCATCTCTAGTGCAGAACCCCAAACAACCAGACAGAGTTTAAACAATGGTGGATTTAATAAATGACGGCAGTACAGTCCAGACCAGAAATCATATGCAGGTAATCAATCCAAATAATAACTTGTGCAGGAAAACTCACAAGGGACAGCCAGACCAGGCCAAAGTTCATATGCACAGAAATAGTCTGTGTAACATAGTACCTAGGGACGAGACATTTCAATGGTCCGATCCGAGGTCCAACACGAGACAAACTGTTCCGCATAGAAGTCAAAGGTCAGAGGTCAAGCTGCAGGAGAGCTTAAATAAAATGGAAGAGAGTCTTGTGGCGGTTAGGCAGGACAAATTTGATCGTGATCTGCAAGACTATAAAGGTAACACGGTTTATAGTTGGTCGGAAGCAAGAGCTAATATACCGCGCTCCATTATGAAGAGAAACTATCGCGGTAAAAAATCTAGAGCAACCAAAGTTGCATTTAGCTCAACAGAACCAGACTCATCTGATTCCGCACCAGAGTCTCTTACTGCACAATCTACCGACGTGCATCCGGCCACACACTGTGTTTTCTCAGAACAAGATGTGCCTATGAGAAGGAGGTCAAAAAACACAGGACCGGGTGAAAGCAGGCCAGGAAACAATGGTTATCCATCGCGCTCAAAGAAACCGTGAGTAACCCACAAGTTGTAAATATATCTTCACGATCTCTGAGTCAATCTCAGATGAATGTCCTAGCTAAAGGTGTCTCTTTCTCTCCTACATGCCATTTTTATTTGTATCACACCATCATAGATGTTAACAGATTGACCCCTAATCTCACCCTGAAGAAACAGTTCGCTAATGTTAAGACTGCTAATGTTGATACTGCCGATATTACACCTACATCTTCTGCTGGCAAGTTTTTGTGTGATCATAATATTGCTGCCTTCTCCTTTGAAGAACTTTCCACAATCTTTCCCACATGCAACAGTCTCGCCCTATCCAGGATAAAAGAGACACTACTGATTTTTTACATAGTTTGATTACTTTCAACTGTGATTTTTTTCCAGTTCAGTCGCGTTCCTTTGCATTGGATCGTTTTCAAGAATTAATAGAAAAGGACTTATTTGCCTTAAATGAGGAAATATATTCATGTGACAGGTCTAATAAATGTGATAATTTAACTCATGGAAAAAAAAATTTGCTTTAAATGATTTAATGCACTTGAATGATATTCTTATAAAACAAGCTGACAAAGGGGGGGGTGTGGTGGTTCTGGATCGTTACATATACAGTTGCAAGAAAAAGTATGTGAACCCTTTGGAATGATATGGATGTCTGCACAAATTGTTCATAAAATGTGATCTGATCTTCATCTAAGTCACAACAATAGACAATCACAGTCTGCTTACACAAATAACATACAAAGAATTAAATGTTACCATGTTTTTATTGAACACACCATGTAAGCATTCACAGTGCAGGTGGAAAAAGTATGTGAACCTCTAGACTAATGACTAATTGGAGTGAGGTGTCTAACTGGAGTCCAATCAATGAGATAAGATTGGAGGTGTTGGATACAGCTGCCCTGCCTGATAAAAAACACACACCAGTTCTGGGTTTGCTTTTCACAAGAAGCATTGCCTGATGTGAATGATGCCTCGCACAAAAGAGCTCTCAGAAGACATACGATTAAAAATTGTTGACCTGCATAAAGCTGGAAAGGGTTATAAAAGTATCTCAAAAAGCCTTGCTGTTCATCAGTCCATGGTAAGACAAATTGTCTATAAATGGAGAAAGTTCAGCACTGCTGCTACTCTCCCTAGGAGTGGCCGTCCTGTAAAGATGACTGCAAGAGCACAGTGCAGACTACTCAATGAGGTGAAGAAGAATCCTAGAGTGTCAGCTAAAGACTTACAAAAGTCATTGGCATATGCTAACATCCCTGTTAGCGAATCTACTATACGTAAAACGCTAAACAAGAATGGATTTCATGGGAGGCTACCACAGAGGAAGCCATTGCTGTCCAAAAAAAACATTGCTGCACGTTTACAGTTTGCACAAAAGCACCTAGATGTTCTACAGCAGTACTGGCAAAATATTCTGTGGACAGATGAAATCAAAGTTGAGTTGTTTGGAAGAAACACACAACACTATGTGTGGAGAAAAAGAGGCACAGCACACCAACATCAAAACCTCATCCTAACTGTGAAGTATGGTGGTGGGGGTATCATGGTTTGGGGCTGCTTTGCTGCGTCAGGGCCTGGACGGATGGCTATCATCGAAGGAAAAATGAATTCCCAAGTTTATCAAGACATTTTGCAGGAGAACTTAAGGCCATCTGTCCACCAACTGAAGCTCAACAGAAGATGGGTGTTGCAACAGGACAACGACCCAAAGCATAGAAGTAAATCAACAACAGAATGGCTTAAACAGAAGAAAATACGCCTTCTGGAGTGGCCCAGTCAGAGTCCTGACCGCAACCCGATTGAGATGCTGTGGCATGACCTCAAGAAAGCGATTCACACTAGACATCCCAAGAATATTGCTGAACTGAAACAGTTCTGTAAAGAGGAATGGTCAAGAATTACTCCCGTCTGATCTGCAACTATGTGAAACGTATGGTTGAAGTTATTGCTGCCAAAGGAGGTTCAACCAGTTATTAAATTCAAGGGTTCGCATACGTTTTCCACCTGCACTGTGAATGTTTACATGGTGTGTTCAATAAAAACATGGTAACATTTAATTCTTTGTGTGTTATTAGTTTAAGCAGACTGTGATTGTCTATTGTTGTGACTTAGATGAAGATCAGATCACATTTTATGACCAATTTGTGCAGAAATCCATATCATTCCAAAGGGTTCACATAATTATTCTTGCAATTGTATGTATATAAAAAATCTGTAGAAAATATATATAAAAAATATATATATAAAAAAGATGAGTAGAGTAATTGGTACTCATCCAATTATAGCGAATGAGTGTAAATTTGTCTCTTATCATCATAAGATGGTCTCACTGATTTCATTCAAACCGCGTGGGCTCAGTGTATCTAATTGGTACATCCAATACACCTCTCTCTTTTGTAGTTTTTCAAAGCGATTCAGCGGGTTCTCTGGTATGAAGTCGATGGGAGTAATTTTCATTTTATTTTTATCTTTGTCCGGGGTAGAAGCGCAGTGTCTAGAGATCCCATGTTTCAGGTATTGTTTCCGAATGTTGTACCTGTGCTGGTTATCCCTCCACTGTATTCCTCGACCTACAACTAACTTCTACCAACAAACAGATCGAGACTGGTACACATTTTAAGGATGTCGACGTAAATAATTATCTAGACTATAAGAGTTGCCACTACCATAAATGAAAGCGCAATATACCGTACGGTCAGATGAGACGAGTCAAAAAGAACTGCTCTAATGATGCGATTCTGAAAGATCAACTAAAAACCTTAGAGTCTAGGTTCCTGGAAAAAGGATATCCAGAGGGTCTAATTTCAGATTCAATGAATAAGATAAATAAAAAAAACATCAAGCACCAACTAAGGATAAGAATAAACATATCTATAACTTCATTACCCGATATACATCATCCCATAATAAAATCAAAGCGATTCTGGAACAACATTGGCCTCTACTCCTTAGTGACTCTATTTTAGGCAAATCCATGCCCAAACTACCGCACATGACATTTCATAGGGCAAAAACACTACAGAAAATATTAGCTCCCTCTTGTCCAAAATGAAACAAACTTAGCACCGATGCCACAAGTAAACAAAAGCCCACAGTGAACCCAGATAGACCTAAGGGATCGCACAAGTGTGAACACAAGCAGTGCAAATGTTGCTCCACAATCATTGATGGCATAAATTAAGTCACCATCAATTTTTCTAAAGAAAAAATGTCCCTACTAAGACTGTAGCACCACAAATGTGATTTATATGTTGGAATGCCCATGTGGGCTACAGTATAACTCGCACCGTTCCAATAACCCCCATTGAATGGGTTCCAAAGTCCTTCCTACAACTCTGTAGGAAGCAAATGTATTGGATCTTTTGTTTTAATACCCTGACCCCCTTTGGTTTGAATGAGGCACTTGAATATAGTAATTATTAACAAGTACCTGAGAAATCTGCTTAGACGGGTCCTCCCACTGTGAACTTAATGGCTTTTATCCATATTCTGCCAGACTAGTTTTTACGTAGTCCCTCGTATTCTTATTATTAGTAAACTATTTTATATTTTATATACTTTCATGTATGTAAATTTCTCTTTTTATACATCTGAACTTTATCTTTATATTAATTACTTATTTATTTGTCATGAAGTATATGTAGTGATTCACCTATATACATCTCTACATATTGTCCTATACCTACCTTACCATATATATTACATATATTCCCATACCTACCTTACCTTATATATTACATATATTAATTTATACACTTGAGTATATCACCACTCCACATGCGCATGCACATACGTATTTTTATATATCCAATTTTTATCCATTTTTTATATATTTTATACTCATGTATCTACGGATGTATCTGTGTTTGTATCTTTTTATATACATTTATATTTCATACTTTCATGTGCCTACACTTATTCATATTTATATTTATATGTGCCTACATGTATCTATATATATATCTATATCTATATATATATATATATAAATAATTATTATTATCATTAATATATGTTTTATGTATTTATGTATGTATGTATTTTTCTATGTGCGCTCATACTTTTATATTCATGTGGGCATTTATATCTATATGTGTGTATTTGTATGTATGTACTGTATATATCTCCATTATTGTGTGTGCATACATACATATACACATATTCTCCCACATTTTTTTTGCAACCAATGTTCCCTTAAATTCTATATGCACTATTTTATGCCCTATAATGATTGTCACTACCTGATCTTTCATAATATAACCCCATAACCTTCTATATTTAACATTTCATCACTAGGTTCTACCCCAAAAAGGAGCAAGCTTGCCTCCTTCTTTCCGTTGCACTCCACCATGGAATGCATCAGCACAACGCTCGTGCCTCCCACCCACTAGAGGGATGAGACAAGCCTTTTCCTGCCAGCAGGCACCGCCCCTGGACTCGGAGTGCCTTCCGCCTGGTGCGTTCCACAGTGGAATGAATCGCCCTACCCAGACTCCTGATGCGTTCCACGGTGGAACGCATCAGCATTCTTAAATCGCTTATACACTGCGTGCAGAATTATTAGGCAAATGAGTATTTTGACCACATCATCCTCTTTATGCATGTTGTCTTACTCCAAGCTGTATAGGCTCGAAAGCCTACTACCAATTAAGCATATTAGGTGATGTGCATCTCTGTAATGAGAAGGGGTGTGGTCTAATGACATCAACACCCTATATTAGGTGTGCATAATTATTAGGCAACTTCCTTTCCTTTGGCAAAATGGGTCAGAAGAAGGACTTGACAGGCTCAGAAAAGTCAAAAATAGTGAGATATCTTGCAGAGGGATGCAGCACTCTTAAAATTGCAAAGCTTCTGAAGCATGATCATCGAACAATCAAGCGTTTCATTCAAAATAATCAACAGGGTCGCAAGAAGCGTGTGGAAAAACCAAGGCGCAAAATAACTGCCCATGAACTGAGAAAAGTCAAGCGTGCAGCTGCCAAGATGCCACTTGCCACCAGTTTGGCCATATTTCAGAGCTGCAACATCACTGGAGTGCCCAAAAGCACAAGGTGTGCAATATTCAGAGACATGGCCAAGGTAAGAAAGGCTGAAAGACGACCACCACTGAACAAGACACACAAGCTGAAACGTCAAGACTGGGCCAAGAAATATCTCAAGACTGATTTTTCTAAGGTTTTATGGACTGATGAAATGAGAGTGAGTCTTGATGGGCCAGATGGATGGGCCCGTGGCTGGATTGGTAAAGGGCAGAGAGCTCCAGTCCGACTCAGACGCCAGCAAGGTGGAGGTGGAGTACTGGTTTGGGCTGGTATCATCAAAGATGAGCTTGTGGGGCCTTTTCGGGTTGAGTATGGAGTCAAGCTCAACTCCCAGTCCTACTGCCAGTTTCTGGAAGACACCTTCTTCAAGCAGTGGTACAGGAAGAAGTCTGCATCCTTCAAGAAAAACATGATTTTCATGCAGGACAATGCTCCATCACACGCGTCCAAGTACTCCACAGCGTGGCTGGCAAGAAAGGGTATAAAAGAAGAAAATCTAATGACATGGCCTCCTTGTTCACCTGATCTGAACCCCATTGAGAACCTGTGGTCCATCATCAAATGTGAGATTTACAAGGAGGGAAAACAGTACACCTCTCTGAACAGTGTCTGGGAGGCTGTGGTTGCTGCTGCACGCAATGTTGATGGTGAACAGATCAAAACACTGACAGAATCCATGGATGGCAGGCTTTTGAGTGTCCTTGCAAAGAAAGGTGGCTATATTGGTCACTGATTTGTTTTTGCTTTGTTTTTGAATGTCAGAAATGTATATTTGTGAATGTTGAGATGTTATATTGGTTTCACTGGTAAAAATAAATAATTGAAATGGGTATATATTTGTTTTTTGTTAAGTTGCCTAATAATTATGCACAGTAATAGTCACCTGCACACACAGATATCCCTCTAAAATAGCTAAAACTAAAAACAAACTAAAAACTACTTCCAAAAATATTCAGCTTTGATATTAATGAGTTTTTTGGGTTCATTGAGAACATGGTTGTTGTTGTTCAATAATAAAATTAATCCTCAAAAATACAACTTGCCTAATAATTCTGCACTCCCTGTAATCATTAGGAAGCCCTTCCATATCACCAACCTTTTCCCATATAGTATTCCCCCTGTGCCCCACGATGGAACGCATACCACGCCCACTTCCAGTTCCTTAACTGCATTCATTTCTCACATGTATTCAAAGAAAGTAAAACATGAAAAGTTCAGAATATAGCTTTATTCATTGTATTTAGAATACCTTTGACCTACACTAGTATTCAAGTGTTTTTTATGAATACAGTAGTGTTCAGGAAGTGACCTCATTTGGGACTTTACTCCCCTTCCCTATGTGTGAACCCTATACCATGTGTTCCTGTCTCCCTATATAAGTCTGTCCTACCTGATGTATGTACATGCTCTTGAAAGAGGGATTAATCCCGAAACGTGTCGAGCTGAAATAATAAAGACTTCCACTTCATCCTGGAGCACTGTTATCATCTCTTTGGGGACAAGGAAGCTTCTGGTAAATCTTGCAAGGTGATCTCGGTGGGGGAGGTGGAGGTATAGGTGTCTTGAGCTTTATCCTATACCCTCCTCCCCAGTGAAGTAAGTGTGACACTCTGTTATCATGTAGCAGAGATACCATCTATTATTATTTACATATTGAAAATCGGAGTCCATTTATTGGATGATTTAGAGTCTGGAAGTGGCGGCTGCATGAGTAGCACAATGACAGAGTCTGAAGGTGACAGCATCCTCAGGAGGCAACTGATTGGCACAATGAAAGAGTCTGGAGGTGGCGGCAGCATGAAGAGGCTATAGAGTGACACAATGACAAAGTCTGAAGGTGGCGGCAGCCTCAGGAGGCCACAGAGTGGCACAATTACAGAGTCTAGAGGTGGTGACAGCATGAGGAGACCACAGAGTGGCCTAATGACACAGTCTGGAGGTGGCAGCCACATGTGAAGACCACAGAGTGGCACAATTACAGAGTCTAGAGGTGGTGGCAGCATGAGGAGGCCACCAAGTGGCACAATGACAGAGTCTGGAGGTGGTGACAGCATCAGGAGGTCACAGAATGGCACAATGACAGAGTGTGGAGGTGGCAGCAGCATGAGGAGGCCACAGAGTGGCACAATGACAGAGTCATGTTTACGTCCTCCTCTCCTTTGTCGCTTGTATTTCTCTGTTGCGAACCCTTCCTTTGTCCAAAAAAAGGATAGCCATCATGGAGGTCCTCAGATGATTCTGTTACTGTGGTGCCCGTCTCTGTTCTTCTATTCTGTCGTCTGTATCTAGGTTTAGATTTACTGGGGGGGTTGTTTTTGTTTTCCACCAGACAGCTTTTTATATACTTCTCCTTTTGTATAGTCATCCATATCTCGAAACCATTTCTGGCGTTTGGTAGTTTCAATATTCATACAGTATTTCCCGAGGTCTGCTGTTATTCGTTCAAGCATCAAGGACAATTCGGTTTAGGATAAGAGTGGACTAAGATGTGCTTCAAGGTTCTCAATACGTTTTCCACAATTTTCATTTGTAAAAAGTCCATGTTTAATAACATAATATCCATATAATATCGATTAGATATCATCTCAAACTTAGAAAAATCTTTGTTGTTAGGTAGAAGTATTGGTCTTAGGTGGGACCTCAGACCCCTAGGGTCTATAATATTCTCGTAATGTGGAGAGGTGGAGTTCATGTGAAATTAATGATTTCTTTTCAATTTTATAAACGGAGCCTAAAGACCCCATAGACTATAATGGGGTCTGTTCGGTGCATGGAATGGACCTACTATAGTCTATGGGGTCTTTAGGCTCCGTAACGCTCAGTTAGGTCTCAGTTATCTGCAGAATCTGTCCTTTCCGTTCTCCTGCTCCTCAACAGAGCCGGAAAACGGAAAGGAGAAACAGTGATGTGAACGAGGCCTTAATTACACTATGGGGAATATTATAAGGTCACTGCTTCCAGTGTCAACCGGAACGCCTTAAACATTATAATACAGGGAGGAGGAACAAATCAATGTCCACTCCTCCCAATCATTATACCCCCATCCATGTATACTGTTAGGGTAGGGGTAGGGTTCATGCATGCTTAACATAGGAACACCAGACCCATTTACAGGACTGGTGTCCCTATTCGGGACAAGGAAGAAAAAACACCTCAGTGTCGCCCTCCCCAGTGCCCTCATGTCCCGAAAAACTGCATCTCCACCCATGTCATAAGATAATGTTTTACACCACTCCATAATAATAACCCAGCATTCTACTGGGACAATAATTCTTCATTTAGGGAATCAAGACAGCCGTAATCCTGTCTGAGGATAATTTAAGAGGGGAGAAAACAAAAGAGGAATGAACAAACAAATACATCATGTAAGGATAGGCGCACATGAAGTCTTCATGCCGGGTAAAGTCCTCAAAGACATGACAATTATTTCCATCCAGATATCCTGAAATATAAAGAAATACTATATAAGTAAAGAGCACTAGTACTAACTCATACACAGGTTTAAGACACCCTCCCACAGACAAGAGATTAGACAACCCTAAACATTCAATCCGTTTTAATGAATTCAACTGAAAAATCCAAAATAATTCACGTCGCTTCAGTAAAATCGACCTGTCACGGCATTGCAACCTGGTCAATAATCCTGAAGCGTAAATCCTTCTCCGTATGTTTAACTTCAGTAAAATGTTTAAATACCGGTAGGTCCAGTTATTTCTCCCTGATTGTGTATCTATGCTGATTCAATCTAGTTTTAACATCCCATGTCGTCTCCCCCACATAGAGGAGACGGCATGGGCATTCCAACACATATACGACATAGGCAGAATTACAAGTTAGATATTGTTTGATCCAATATTCCTCACTCGTCAATGGATGTGTGAAAATGGCCACCTTGAGCATCAGGGGACAATTCACACATCCATGGCAGGGATAACACCCTGTTTAATGTGCCCCAAAATATGTATGAAATGGGATTTTTCTTGTGCCCACATCTGCACACACCAATTGATCTTTGATGTTACGTGTGCGGCGGCACGACATGAGGGGAGGGTTAGTCAACTCTGGAATTTGTTTAAAATTACTACCCAATGTGGGCCAATGTCTCCATAGAATGTGACTGATTTTTGTACTTAAAGGTGAGAATTGTGTGACAAATTGGATACGCTCCATATCCCTTGTATGTGTCCTTTCCTTATTTAAAAGGGAAGTTCTAGAGATGGTCTGTACCTTCGAAATATGTGATTGTACAAGTTTCCTAGGGTAATCAGTGGTTTCTGCTGTAGCAGGCCAAGTTTAAATCTATCCATAATAGGGTATATTACATTGAAGGTGCAAATTCAAGTGCTGATAGGGTCATCCTCAAGAACTTCACACGCTACCATGCATCTTCAAGTGTAATTCTGTCCGTAAAGGGATACCTGTCATCCAGGGCCTAAATACTAGGCCTACAATTTATATTCAGCTAAGTCTGTGGTTACTGCTGTGGCTGGTCAAGTTATTTAGTGTCCGTCAAAGCACAGTTTTTGTTCTAGGTTGAAATTCAATTCAGAAAATACCAATTCCCTAAATCAGTGGTTTCTGCTGTAGCAGGCCAAGTTTAAATCAATCCATAAAAGGGTATATTACATTGAAGGTGCTGATAGGGTCATCCTCAATAACTTCACAGGATGCCGTGCATCTCCAAGTGTAATTCTGTCCGTAAAAGGGATACCTGTCATCCAGAGCCTAAATACTAGGCCTACAATTTATATTCAGCTAAATCTGTGGTTACTGCTGTGCCTGTATTAGTGTAATACGGTACCTAAATAGAGAGCCAGATAGTGTTAGGTGCCTGTAAAAAAAGACCTAAATTTGAATTCAATACATTGGGCCAAATAATTTTTTTCTTATTGTGGTGAACTGTAACAATGAGGAAAACATCTAGTAAGGGACGCGGACATGGTCGTGGTGGTGTGAGTGGACCCTCTGGTGCTGGGAGAGGACGTAGCTGCTCTGCCACAGCCACACGTCCTAGTGTACCAACTACCTCAGGTCCCAGTAGATGCCAGAATTTACAGCGATATTTGGTGGGGCCCAATGCCGTTCTATGGATGGTAAGGCCTGAGCAGGTACAGGCATTAGTCAATTCGGTGGTCGACAGTGGATCCAGCACATTCACATTATCTCCCACCCAGTCTTCTGCAGAAATCGCACAGATGGCGCCTGAAAACCAAGCCCATCAGTCTGTCACATCACCCCCATGCATATCAGGGAAACTGTCTGAGCCTCAACTTATGCAGCAGTCTCTTATGCTGTTTGAAGACTCTGCTGGCAGGCTTTCCCAAGGGCATCCACCTAGCCCTTCCCCAGCGGTGGAAGACATAGAATGCACTGACGCACAACCACTTATGTTTTCTGATGATGAGGACATGGGAATACCACCTCAGCACGTCTCTGATGATGATGAAACACAGGTGCCAACTGCTATGTCACATGGAATGAAGGTCGTGCCACTGACTTTCAGAGTTCGGAGGAAGAGGCAGTGGTGAGACCGAGCCAACAGCGTAGCAAAAGAGGGAGCAATGGGCAAAAGCAGAACACCCGCTGCCAAGAGAGTTTGCCTGCTACTGGCCACCGCCACCTGGGACCAAGCACCCCAAAGGCAGCTTCAAGGAGTTCCCTGGCGTGGCAGTTCTTCAAACAATGTGCTGACGACAAGACCCGAGTGGTTTGCACGCTGTGCCATCAGAGCCTGAAGCAAGGCATTAACGTTCTGAACCTTAGCACAACCTGCATGACCAGGCATCTGCATGCAAAGCATGAACTGCAGTGGAGTAAACACCATTAAAACAAGGAACTCACTCAGGCTCCCCTGCTACCTTTTCTGCTGCTGCCTCGGCCTCTTCCTCCGCCTCTGGAGGAACGTTGGCACCTGCCGCCCAGCAAACAGAGGATGTACCACCAACACCACCACCTCCGTCACCAAGCATCTCCACCATGTCACACGGCAGCGTTCAACTCTCCATCTCAGAAAAATTTGAGAGAAAGCGTAAATTCCCACCTAGCCACCCTCGATCCCTGGCCCTGAATGCCAGCATTTCTAAACTACTGGCCTATGAAATGCTGTCATTCAGGCTGGTGGACACAGACAGCTTCAAACAGCTCATGTCGCTTGCTGTCCCACAGTATGTTGTTCCCAGCCGCCACTACTTCTCCAAGAGAGCCGTGCCTTCCCTGCACAACCAAGTATCCGATAAAATCAAGTATGCACTGCGCAACGCCATCTGTGGCAAGGTCCACCTAACCACAGATACGTGGACCAGTAAGCACGGCCAGGGACGCTATATCTCCCTAACTGCACACTGGGTAAATGTAGTGGCGGCTGGGCCCCAGCGGAGAGCTCTTTGGCGCACGTCCTTCCGCCGCCAAGGATCGCAGGGCAACATTCTTTGCCTGATGTAGCCTCCTCCTCCTACTCGGCTTCCTCCTCCTCTTCTTCCACCTGCTCATCCAGTCAGCCACACACCTTCACCACCAACTTCAGCAAAGCCCGGGGTAAACGTCAGCAGGCCATTCTGAAACTCATATGTTTGGGGGACAGGCCCCACACCGCGCAGGAGTTGTGGCGGGGTATTGAACAACAGACCGACGAGTGGTTGCTGCCGGTGAGCCTCAAGCCCGGCCTGGTGGTGTGCGATAATGGGCGAAATCTCGTCGCAGCTCTGGGACTAGCCGGTTTGATGCACATCCCTTGCCTGGCGCATGTGCTGAATTTGGTGGTGCAGAAGTTCATTCACAACTACCCTGACCTGTCAGAGCTGCTGCATAAAGTGCGGGCCGATAGTGCGTGCTTTCCGGCGTTCACATCCTGCCGCTGCTCGCCTGTCTGCGCTACAGCGTAACTTCGGCCTTCCCGCTCACCGCCTCATATGCGACGTGCCCACCAGCTGGAACTCCACCACGCACATGCTGGACAGACTGTGCGAGCATCAGCAGGCCATAGTGGAGTTTCATCTGCAGCACGCACGGGTCAGTCGCTCTGCGGAACAGCACCACTTCACCACCAATGACTGGGCCTCCATGCGAGACCTGTGTGCCCCGTTTCGAGTACTCCACCAACATGGCCAGTGGCGATGTCGCCGTTATCAGCATTACAATACCACTTCTATGTCTCCTTGAGAAAACAGTTCCAGTGGTGGTTGACAAGAATCCTGATTCTCTGCAATGTTACCTCTCTCCTCTGTCTGGGTGCCGGGGCCTAAATATCTGACAGTGGCCTGTTCCAGTGGTGGGTGACATGAAGCCTGATTCTCTGCAATGGGAACTCTTTTTTATTATAAAATTACAAAACGTTACATAAATAATTTCAAGTACAGACATACAAAACTTAAACATAGACAGCATTCCAGCTGCCCCAGCCACATTCACACACACATTCATACCTACACATAAAACTACAAACCTACAATCTACAATAAATAACCTACAATAAATAACCTAAAATAAATAAAACTTACCCAGCCGGTTCGGCCGAAATAACCTAACCCAAAGAAATTGAAATAAAACAAATAAAACACAGAATAAAATCAAACTCAAACGAAAATATGGCTACTTCGCCGTAACTCAACTCCAGGCAACTTGCCCCTAAGCAAAAAAAATAATATTTTTTTTTATTATATATTTTTTTTATTATTATTATTATTATTATTATTTTTTTTTTTTTATATATATATATAAACAACACTACAAACTACAAACTTACCCTAAAATAACCTGTCCCTAGCCATTCCCTATCCTAAACTAAAACTAAAACCCCCAGGACTGACCTCCGCCTCATGTCCTCTGCATGTCCGCATAGTCCGAGGCCAGCCCTACCTCCACCACCCACATCCAGCCCTCGCCCCATGTCCTCCCATGTCCGCGTAGTCCAGGACTGGATGTAGGCCTCCCCACACTTTGTAAGTGTCCCCCCCCCTCACCCTAACCCACCCAACCTAACTAACTAACCCCCGCTTACCCTATCCTTCAACATAATATACACAATATATACAATATACCATACAATAAACATTACTATAACCACACATAACCACTCCCGAAGGACCAAGTTCAGCCTTTGCAAGCCTTTCAAAAACCATACACTTTATCCAAAAACAAAAATCTAGGGTGAGAGTATCAGCCTACCACCAGGAAGAGTACTACTAGGCTATGGTACACTAAAAGCAAAACCTCTCCAGAGGAGAGAGGCCCTGCTGGTACCCAGTCTTTCGTACTCGAGAGAACGTACCTTCACCAGGTCTCCCAGAATGTTCCTACACACCTCATCCACTGGGAGGACTTTCTGCCTTGTTGAAACTAAACACCGTGCGTTCCACGTGTAGTACCTAACCACTATGCTAACTAAAAAACATGTGCACAGGTTCCTTCTGCCCAGGTCTCTGAGCACTCCATAGGCCCACTCCGCATAGGAGAGGCTGGCTAGCCTAGGCCAGCCAATGGAAGCTCCCACCCGTTTGTACACCTCTGTATTAAAGGGACACTGGAGCAGGAAGTGCTCCATACTTTCCAGTATGGAGCCGCACTCCTCCCGGGGACAACCCCTTTCATCAGAGTTCCTGTACTTCAGATTGTCCCTTACATACAGCCTCCCGTGAAAGCAGCGCCAAGCCAAGTCCCAAAACTTCAAAGGGATCCTTGCAGAATTTAGCAACTGTAACCCCTTGTCTAGATCCCGGCTTGGGCAATCCTTGAGGGCCAGGGGCTTCTGGAAGTGGGACAACAAGACCCTCTCGTCAAGGGACCTCCTTGACAGAGTCCTGATTTCCCCTACCTCCAAACCCCACCGGCGGATTACCTTCAGAATCGGGGTGACGTAAGCCGGAAGATATCCGTGAGGCGTACGCAAGTCCTTCACTTGCCCTCCTGTCTCCCATTCCTGGAAGAAAGGCCGAAACCACCCCCGGCAGGAGACTACCCACGGAGAAGCCCTCTCCATCCAGAGGTTCGGCAGATTTACTTTAACAAATGTGTTTACAAGAAACACCACGGGGTTGACCATAGATAACCCCCCTAATCTCCTCGTGCGGTAAGTCACCTCCCTCTTGATCAGGTTCAGTCTATTCCCCCATAAGAGCTGGAAGAACAGACTGTATACCCGAGTCCAGAGAGGCTCTGGCAAGATACACACACTGCCCAAATAGATAAGCAGAGGGAGCAGGAAAGCCTTGATCAGGTGCACCCTTTCCCTGAGGGTCAAAGACCAGCCCTTCCACTGGTCGACCTTCTGAGCGGCGATCTTAAGCCTGTCGTCCCTATTTTGAGTGGGATAATCCCCATGACCGAAATGGATGCCTAGGACTTTGGCTGACGACTGGGGCCCTGGGAGGGTGTCCGGGAGATCAAAAGCTGGATCACCCCCTCCCAGCCAGAGACTCTCACACTTATCCCGGTTGATCATGGACCCGGATGCTTCCGAGTAGCGATCCACCTCAGACATCACATATTCCGCCTCCCCTTTCGAGGACACGAAAATGGTGACATCGTCGGCGTACGCTACTGACCTCAGAGTGGCTTCTGGCGCCGCCGGATCCATCCCGACTCTCGCCAATGGTCCACGATTGACCCTCTTAAGAAAGGGATCAATCGCGAACACGTATAAAAGCGGGCTCAAAGGACAACCCTGGCGAACGCCAGACCCAACCTCAAAAGGGCAGCCAGACCAACCGTTCACAAGCGGGAAACTCTCCGCCCCCGCATACAAGATCTTTAACCAATCGACAAACCCCCCCGGCAGGCCATACTTCAGAAGGACCGACCAGAGGTACTCATGGTTCACCCGATCAAATGCCTTTGCTTGATCTAAGGACAGCATGTACCCCCTCCAGTGGCCTGCTCTACTCTGTTCCACTGCCTCTCGGACACCGAGCACAGCACTAAAAGTGCTGCGGCCTGGAACCGAGCAATGCTGAGCCACCGAAAGGAGTTGAGGCGCAAATTTCACCAGCCTGTTAAACAGTATCTTGGCCAGAATCTTTCTGTCCGTATTGAGAAGTGCTATGGGACGCCAGTTCTCAATACGGCTCGGATCTTTACCCTTTGATAGGAGGATCAGGGCTGACCTCCTCATTGACTGAGGCAGAGTGCCCGAGGATAGACACTCATTGAATACCTCAGTCAAGAGGGGACATAAAGAGTCCTTAAAGGTCTTATAAAACTCGGATGTTAAGCCATCCGGGCCTGGCGACTTCTTCAGAGCTAACCCTTCCACCGCCAGGATAACTTCCTCCTTCCTGATCTCTTCTACCAAAACGCCAAAAGAGAGGTGAGCTTCTGACTCAGGGGTGATTTCAGCCAGGAAAGCCGACATCTTGTCCCGATCCAGATCCCTCTTTCCCAAGAGGCACGAGTAAAAGGATCTGACGACTTCCAGGATCCCTGATCTGGACCTGTTCAGAGATCCCGTACTATCAACCAGTCCTGTTATTAACTTACTCTTCACCGACATCTTACAGTTTCTGTAGGGGTCGGGCGAGCGGTACTTCCCGAAGTCCCTCTCAAAAACTAAAGATGTGTGCCTATCATACTGGCACCTCTTGAGCAAAGATTTCACCCTGGAGATATCCTCGCGGCTACCTCCAGTCGAGACCAGATCTTCGAGTTTCCTCCTCAGACCCTGATACAGGCGGTACCTGTCCAGGGACCTGAGGCTCGAGAGCTGGCGGAAGAACTTTGCGGCCCGGTCTTTGAATACCTCCCACCACTCTGACTTAGTGTCACAGAGATCCAGCAAAGCTACCTGACTCTGAAGAAAGTCCTCAAAGGATTGTCTTACCTCTGCTTCCCCCAGGACTCCCGCATTCAGCTTCCAGTAACCTCTTCCCATTTGGGGGGATTCTGAAATATTCAGAGAGAACATAATCAGACAGTGGTCAGAGAATTCTACCTCCACAACCCTTAAGGGCGAGAAAGTAGCCTCCTCCTTCAAAAAAAACCTGTCTATTCTAGACCTAATCCTATCTCCTCTATAGAAAGTGAAACCCCCGTGGTCTGGGGTGTGCCTAATGTGGACATCCACCAGACAAGCCTCACTAGCTATGCTATTTAAAGCTATACTATCATAAGCCAGCGGGTTTCTGGTGCCTCCCCTATCTTGGGACCTTATGATGGTGTTAAAGTCCCCACCAAAGACCACTTGCCGGCTTGTAAAAAGGAAAGGCTTGATCCTCATAAAGAGACATTTCCTGTCCCACCTGGACTAGGGCCCATAGATATTGATCAGGCGCAGTTCCTGTCCCCTCATGAGGATATCCAAGATCAAACACCTCCCCATTTTCAGCTCAACCACCCGTCGGCATTCTACCGGTACGGTGAAAAGAACCGCCACTCCGCTATACGACTCAGCCGCAAGAGACCAGAAGGAGGGCCCAGATCTCCACTCCCTCTTCGCCTTGTGGACTTCTGCCAAGTTTGACAGTCTGGTCTTCTGCAAAAATAAAAATCAAAGGCTGTGTAGCGAGCCGCATCAGATTTAACGCTGGCGACATTAATGGTCGCCAGTGTCAGCTGAGTGGGTACCGCCATACTTGGTGTTTAAGCTGAATGTCCTCCTTCCTTCCCGACCCTCTTACCCCTCCCGGGGCTATCCTCTAAGGCGGCGCGTCCTCTTTTGAGAGAGACGGTGGTGTCCATTCCATCTGTCACCACCGCTCCCTCTTGCGTACCGCCCCTGTCTTTCTCAGTTCCAGGAATCAGATTTGCCTCCTCTTCTGGGGACCTTACATCCACACCAGAGAGGGGCACGGGGCCTCCTGGAAGCCCTCCCACCTTCGCCCCTGGTACCCCACTTCTTACCTCCTCCCCAGATGAAGAGGAGGCGGAGGTCTCATCCAAAGTGAGATACCGGTTGGAGAGCTCAAGAGGGGAGCCAGTTACACCTTCCCTGGCTACTTTGGTCGGGCTCTTTTTTTTTGAGAACCGTTTCCGTCTATTGATATTAGACCCAGTCTCACTACCCTCTGCACTTTCGTAGTGTGAAGACTGGGTCTCATCGGCCCGGTCTAGTCTCCTGATCTCCGCACTTAGCTCCCTGTCCTCTAGGGTCTCCGAACTACGGGAGCCCGCCACTTGGGGAGGGGCAGACATCACCCTATTTTGGTGGGGCTCCTTCTGTTCCCTCTCCGCCTGGCGCCTCTCCCTCCGCCTCTGCCGGGACGGACCGCTCTTGGTCTTCACTGACCCCTTAACTCGACTGTCTCCGCCAGCACCCACCTCAGCCGAAGAGACCTCCCGGCCCACTCCTGCGTGAGCTCGGGCCGCATTGACCTCTGAGAGGGGACAGCGACTAAATGGGTGTCCGAGCACACCACACAAGTTGCACCTAATCTCCACACAAGATGCGGCAAGGTGACCTGTCCCTCCACACAACGCGCACTTCTGCACTTGGCAGCTGGCGCTGAAGTGTGAAGGGCTGCCGCACTTGTGACAGAGCTTAGGCTGCCCCCTGTAGAAAATGAGAATCCTATCCCGGCCGATGAAGGCAGAGGATGGAATGTGGGAAACCGTGCTTCCTAGACATTTCAACTTCACATTGAAAGTCCAGGCTCCCGACCAAATGCCAAATTCGTCCAGGTTTTTCGATGGTACACCCTGGACGTCCCCATACCTACTTAGCCACGTCAGAATATCAACGCAAGAAAGCGATTCATTACGGGTCAAAACGGTCACTTTCTTGACGTTGTTCTGCCGGGTTATCGCCTGAGTGAAAAAACCCTTCCAATCCGGTAAGTTCTTCACCAGCTCATACCCGGACCAGAAAAGCTCTAGGCCCTCCGGCCGGGCAAAGCTGATGTCAAACTCCCTGGAACCATAGGGATGTATCAGGGCGAAGATGTCAGCCACCCTGAAACCCATCTCAAGCAGGAGCTCCACCACCCTCTTTCTCGTAGGGCAGGCATCATTGCTTCTCCACTTGAGACAGACTACATTCCGTCTGGTCCCAGGGCCGGTTGTGGGCAGGGACCAGGTGGTCTCGCCCCCCCTTTCCTCTCGGAAAGCTCGCAGGCCGTGCCTGTCTATCCATAAGGATAGGTCCACCTTCTCACCCTCTACTGTCATTGAACTCTCCCCCTTTTTCAGGGCCTCCAGGAGCCGCCGTTGCAAGTCACCAACCGCAAATCCTGGGAATGAGGAAGCCAACGAGGATAGCCCCTCCCCCCCCACGGCCGCAGCCACACTGGCATAACTTCTGCCAGGTGTTGCGGCCGCAGGAGGGGCAACCGAACCGGCCCCCCCCCCCACTACACTAGTACCAGATACCACACCGGACCCCTCCGGAGGGCGGACACCAGGAGCCGCAGCCACCGCTTTCTCAGCGACGGTCCGCTGACCCCCAGCATCCATCCCACCTTTGGGACTAGATGCAGCACCTCCACCAACACCCCTACCACCACCCTGCTCACATGCATCCTTTCTCTCTGCTGGGACAGCTGGTGCAGCAGGTGCAGCAGGTGTCATTTTACCTTTATTTTTTCCTTTATTATTTCCTTTATTATTATCCTTAACATTACTTATTGCCTTATCATTTTTTACTCTACTATGATCCTTGCCACCCTCATTGCCACTGGTCAAGCCCCCCCCTGCTGCCCTTGAGACCTGGGCATTGATCATGACACTCCCCCCCTCCCCAGCACTTAATTCAGCGCTGGAGGAGGCAGAGACAGAGGGGGCGTGTCCAGTGGCAATGTACATGGCCACTTGTTCTGGCGCAATGCACCCTTTCTTAGTGGACCGGAGCGCCGCAGTCACATTCTCCCCGGCAGCTCCGGCCCCCAGCTCTTCAAAACGCAGGCGCTTACCGCCTGCACCTGCACTCCCAGCTTCGGGAGCGCGTCCAGAAGCACGGCCGGGCACCCCCCCAGCCACGCCCGCATGCGCGCCAATAGGAGGATGCCCGGACGCACCTCCAGACACACCCCCGGCCACACCTCCTGCTTCATTCACCGCCGTCTCCCTTGATCCCCGCCGCACGTTGGCAGCTGCAGGCGGGGACCCAGAACTATCACCGCCGCGGGTAGGAGGGACGGTGACCTCATCATCACACCGCCCCAGCACCACCCCACATACCTGAACGGCAGGCAGGGAGGTAGCCAGAGCGATGGACGGAGCGGCTGGCAGAGTGGTGGGCGGGGCCTCCCGATGTTTTTGCCCGCCCCCTCCACTTTCAACAGATGACTGCCGGATCCCGCTCTCTGCTGGCACCTCCTCCCTGCCTCCGCATGCAGGGACGGCGTCCGGCGCCATTTTGGGCTGCACAATCTCCCCGCTCCTCTGCTCAGGCACCACCTCAGATGCCGAGCCAGGGAGTTTAGCGGGATACACGCCTGGTGAAGACTTTTCAGCCTCCACCAAGCGTGTATAGACATAACGTGTCTGGATGTTTTTTTTTTCCTTCTTGCTCTTCCTCTTTTTCTTGCCACTGCTCTCGTCCTCGTCCAGCAGGTCTTCTCCGAATGCAAAACCCCGAAATTCCACCGCGGGCGACTCCAACATCCGGATCTCTCTTAGCAGACCACCATGCTCATCGCTGCCCTCCATAGCTGATGCCTCATCCGAAGATGGCAATGCTGGTAAGCACAATTGTTCTTGCTCTGGCGGAATGCCACTGTATGCCTCCGTTACTGGGGTTACCGGGAGGGCCGGTTCAGACTGCGAGGTTTGGGGACCTGCCTGGGATGCCAGAGATTTGGAGTTTTCCAACTCCTCCACCTCGCTCTCCACACCCCCGCACGGCTCCCCTCTCCTCGCAGCCTCCATCTCCCTAAATCGATCCCCGTTTAATAGTTTTTCTCTGAAGGGCCCACTGCCCTCCAGCAACTGGTCCTGCCGCTTCAGGGAGGCCTCCAGGTCCTCTTTCAGGACCCTAATTTTTTCTCTGAGGGGGGGCCTCTTTGAATTAGAGGAGATAGTGGACCTGGCCCTCGTCTCCTTCAGATCCTTTCTTACGGCTTTGAGGTGCCGTCCCAGCTCATCGTATTCTCGCAGGTGGGCAGCTATACGAGAGCTGTAGGTGAGGGTACTCTCTCCCTCCCACCGAGACCCCCAACCTACCTGGGACGACACCTCTCGGCTTCCTGCTAGTAGTCTTTTTCCTCCTGATGTCCTCGGGTCCTCAGGGGGGACTTGGCTACCACAGCGTCCAGATGTTTTCACCCCCTCGCCGCCATCGCTCAGAGTCGGTCGCCGCCCGTCCATACTCCCCTCCGACCCACGCCGGGGAGCAGGGGCACCCTTCCGGGAGCTCATGGCCACAGGACCCCACCAGCTCCCTAGGGAGAGGCAGGGCCTGGGCTGGGGGAAAAGGTGTCACACTCCCCCGCAAGCCTGGAACTCCTCCTGGGGAGCAGATGGTAGGAAACTCCCCGGAGAGGCCTGTGCTGTGGAGGTTCAGGAGCTGCAGCAGACACACCCTTTCACCTCAGCTGCAGACACCAGACACACCCAAGCCTGAATCTCTGCTATGGGACCTCTCTCCTCTGTCTGGGTGCCGGGGCCTAAATATCTGACAGTGGCCTGTTCCAGTGGTTGGTGACATGAAGCCTGATTCTCTGCAATGGGACCTCTCTCCGCTGTCTGGGTGCCGGGGCCTAAATATCTGACAGTGGCCTGTTCCAGTGGTGGGTGACATGAAGCCTGATTCTCTGCTATGGGACCTCTCTCCTCTGTCTGGGTGCGGGGGCCTAAATATCTGACAGTGGCCTGTTCCAGTGGTGGGTGACATGAAGCCTGATTCTCTGCTATGGGACGTCTCTCCAATTGATATTGATTAATTTATATTTATTTTATTTTTATTTTTATTCATTTCCCTATCCACATTTGTTTGCAGGGGATTTACCTACATTTTGCTGCCTTTTGCAGCCCTCTAGCCATTTCCTGGGCTATTTTACAGCCTTTTTAGTGCCGAAAAGTTTGGGTCCCCATTGACTTCAATGGGGTTTGGGGCGAAGTTCGGGTCGAGTTCAGATCCCGAACCCGAACATTTTCGGGAAGTTCGGCCGAACTTCTCGAACCCGAACATCCAGGTGTTCGCTCAACTCTACCTGTGATAACCCCCTCCAGTCGTGCTAAACACATGTTTAGACAATACACTGGCTGCAGGGCAGGCCAGCACCTCCAAGGAGTAAGGGCAAGCTCAGGCCATGTGCCCAATTTGGAGACCCAGAAGTTGCAGGGGCTGACCCCTGTCAGTCAGTTCGTGTAGGCGTGTGCACACATACTGCCCCACCATGTCGCACTTCCGCGTGATGTTCACGATCCAATTTGATATCTGCTCTATCAACTTTTGATGTTCTTTTCTATCCACGCAGGAGAGGGAGCGTGAGAAAGAAAGACCACATCTACGGGAGATCAATGGATCAAATTTAATTGTGATTAAACGAAAATATGGGACAAAATATTAAAGCAGAAGAATTGAAGGAAAGGAGGGGGCACGCGGCAATTACCCATTCTCGACTCGGGGAGGTAGTGATGACAAATAACAATACAGGACTCTTAAGATGCCCTGTTATTTCAATGAGTAATAAAAAATTATAGGTAATGTCACTGGGGTATTTTGGATTTGGAAACGTTAGACAGGTGAGGCCCTGCTGCCGCTTTGTTGACTCTAGATAACTTCGGCCTGATCGCATGTCCCCTGACGTCCACGATCCATTTGGATATCTTCTCTATCAACTTTCGATGTTCTTTTCTGAGCCTACCATGTTGATCACGGTTATCGGTGAATCAGGGTTCCACGCCGGAGAGCGATCATGAGAAAGGGATACCACATCTAAGGGAGGTCAATAGCTGCAATGTGATCGAGCTAAAATGTGGGACAAGCAGAAGGATCAAATGAAAGGGCCAATTAAAGACAAATTTTACAAATTTAACCACCTCCGGACCGCCTAAAGCAGGATC
This sequence comes from Bufo bufo, assembly GCF_905171765.1. NCBI lineage: Eukaryota > Metazoa > Chordata > Amphibia > Anura > Bufonidae > Bufo > Bufo bufo. The sequence goes on along the minus strand of NC_053391.1, from coordinate 517,034,508 downwards.
GCGTTCCGGAGGTGGCAGCGCTACGCAGAGTCACGCATATACGCGTCATCTCGCGAGACGCGAGATTTCGCTCAAAGCCGGCCCGCGCATGCGCATCGCGGGCCGGCTAAAGTTAGAGCACAAGTTTGTCACCAGCCTGCCAGCAACGATCATTGGCTGGCAGGCTGGCGATTTTCTAAAAATCGAATCAGAAGCCAGATAACACATCATATTAGTAAATATGATGTGTTAAATGGCTTGTCTGCTCCTCTGCTGGTCCTTTTTTATCGGTTGGTTCCAGCAGAGGAGCAGACATCACAGTGAGTAGCACCAAACACTTCACCTTAGCCCCAGATCACCCCCATCACCCGAATTAACCCCTTGATCACCCCTTGATCGCCCCTGTCAATCACCTAGTGAAAGGAAAAAAGTGATCAGTGTAAACTGTCACTTTTTTTTTCCACTGGTATTGACTGATAGGTTTTAGGATAGTTTAGGCCCCTTGGTTAGGTAGTTTAGAGTCAGTTAGCGCCCAGCCCACCGCAGTCACTGATTCGCTGATTAGCGTATCGCTAATCAGCATTTGTACTTTTATAGTATCTGTAAGTGATCAAAACTGATCACAGTCAGATCTATAATTGTATTAGTGTCACCTTAGCTCGCCCTCCACCCAAAACGCAGTGTTTGCCCGATCAGGCCTGATCGGTCGCCCACACGTGCGTTCACCCACGCCCGCCCCGCCGCAGTGACAAAAAATATTATATTTTTTTGATAACTGCACAATCACTTTCCAAGCGCTCCGGTACTTCGCTAGCCTCCCCTTTGTAAGACAGGCTTGCTTTTTTTCTTGGGTAGTCTCAGGGAATACCCCTAAATTTAGTAGTCCAAATGGCAAACAGGGGGTATTCTTCTGAAGAGGCCTACAGGCTTCTGACCCAGTCGGATGAGGAATGGGAACCCTCATCTGACGAATCTAGCGGGTCAGAATATGAACCTGTAGAGAGCAGTGGCAGTCTGACCCAAAGTTCGGACGAGGAGGTTGAGGTCCCTGATAGCACCAGGCGTACCAGGCCCCGTGTCGCTAGACCACAGGTTATGCAGGATCCGTTTCAAGGGCAGCAGAGTGGGGCTGGCGCTGTCGGATCATGTGGTGAGGCATACACCAGCAGCGCAGCCCTCCCTGGACTTAGTACCAGCACTGCCATACAACATGGTGAAGTGGCGAGCACCAGAAGGGCAGTTGAAGCTGGTACGGTGGCACGTGCAATAGTTACCCCGTCGCAGCCACCGCAAAGCCAGGCCCGTAGAGCCCCTAGAGTCCCTGAGGTGCTGGCAAACCCTGATTGGCAGTCACCAACTTCAGCCGCACCTGTAGTTCCCCCTTTCACCGCCCAGTCTGGAGTTCGGGTTGAGACAGCTCAGATCGGTTCGGCCCTGGGATTTTTTGAGCTGTTCTTGACTGCGGAGCTCTTAGACTTAGTCGTGGCAAAGACAAACCGGTATGCCACACAATTTATATCCGCCAACCCGGGAAGCTATTATGCCTAGCCTTTCCGGTGGAAACCAGTCCAAGTTTCCGAAATTAAAATTTTTCTGGGCCTTCTCCTCAACATGGGCCTGACAAAAAAGCATGAATTGCGGTCATATTGGTCCACGAACCCGATTCATCACATGCCCATGTTCTCTGCTGCTATGTCCAGGGCACGTTTTGAGACCATCCTGCGTTTCCTGCACTTTAGCGACAACAGCACCTCTCGTCCCAGATGCCACCCAGCTTTTGACCGACTCCACAAAATTCGGCCCCTCATAAACCATTTCAACCAGAAATTTGCAGATTTGTATACCCCCGAGCAAAACATCTGTGTAGACGAGTCCCTAATACATTTTACCGGGCGCCTTGGCTTCAAACAATACATCCCAAGCAAGCGTGCCCGGTATGGGGTCAAATTGTATAAGCTCTGTGAAAGGGCCACAGGCTATACCCACAAATTTCGGATCTATGAGGGAAAAGATCAGACCCTGGAGTCGGTTGGTTGCCCTGACTACCTGGGGAGCAGTGGGAAGATAGTCTGGGACTTGGTGTCACCCTTATTTGGCAAGGGGTACCATCTTTATGTGGACAATTTTTACACAAGTGTGCCCCTCTTCAGGCATTTGTTCCTAGAACAGATTGGCTGCTGTGGCACCGCGCGAACTAGTCGCGTGGGCTTCCCCCAACGGCTCGTTACCACCCGTCTTGCAAGGGGGGAGAGGGCTGCCTTGTGTAACCAAGAACTGCTCGCGGTGAAATGGAGAGACAAGCGTGATGTTTACATGCTCTCCTCCATTCACGCAGACACGACCATACAAATTGAAAGGGCAATCCGTGTCATTGAAAAGCCCCTCTCAGTCCACGACTATAATGCGCTCATGGGAGGGGTGGACTTCAATGACCAGATGTTGGCTCCCTATTTAGTTTCCCGACGCACCTGACGCTGGTATAAGAAGGTGTCTGTATATTTGATTCAATTGGCGATGTACAATAGTTTTGTTCTCTACAGTAAGGCTGGGAGAACGGGATCCTTCCACAAATTTCAGGAAGAGATCATCGCGAACCTCCTGTATCCAGGAGGTTCTGTGGCCCCATCCACCAGTGTAGTTAGCCGTCTACACGAGCGACATTTCCCCAGTGTCGTTCCTGGTACCTCAACCCAACCGTCACCCCGAAAAAGATGTCGTGTCTGTAGCAGGAGTAGAATAAGGCGTGACACCCGCTATTTTTGTCCTGACTGTCCTGACCACCCTGCCCTATGCTTTGGAGAGTGTTTCCGGAAGTACCACACACCGGTACACTTAGCATAGGGATTGCATCTCACAGGACATTCACACAGGGCTATTAGGGCCCTTTTACTCACAGCTGCTGCAAACCTCTCCTTTCACCTGGGATAAAGTGCATAATGTACTTCGCCACATCTTTGGGCGATTTGCGCTTTGCACATTGTCCCATGGGGAAGGAGAGGTTTGTCCTATAAAAGGTAAAAAAAAAAAAAAAAATCACAGGTAAGCAAAAAAGTTAACGTTCAGTTCAAAAAGTTACAAAAAAGTTTATATGTTCTGTTTAAAAGTTATTATAAAGTTAATAAATTTATTGCGTTGCGGCCTGGTTTTTTCTTTTTTGTTTTGTTTTTTTTACCTTCCAGGTGGACCAACCGATCGAATGGCTGCAGCACTGATGTGCATTCTGACAAAAGCATTGCGCTGCTGTCAGATTACACACAAGTCGGTGTATGCGGCGCTGCAAGACGAGATTTCTCCTCCGCAGTAAAAGATACGTTTGCCGAGGCATATGAGCTGAGGAGGTGGCGGTGTTCATATACTTTGGCAAACACTTTGCTTATATAAAAAAAAAAATCATGGCAATGATTTATTCATTCACATCGATTGATGTGAATGGAGAAATCTGGTTTGCCAGGGCATACGAGCTAAGTGGGTATGGATGTTGGGCGGAGCTCCTATGTCCTGGCAGACGCCTTTCCCCTCCTTTTTTTTTTTTTGGCAGAGATTTTTTCATCCACATTGATCGATGCGAATGAAGAAATCTGTGCCGTTCATTTTTTCTTTCAGCCCAGAGGCTGAACGGAAAAAAAAAATCTCATTACCCGTATGCTCAATATAAGGAGAATAGCAGAAACTCCTAATGCTGGCCATACATGTAATGATTGCGGAGACCCTCAAATGCCAGGGCAGTACAAACACCCCACAAATAACGCTGAGGGGCATATTGAGTCCATGAAAGATTGAAATTGTTGTCTCAAGTTAGCGGAAAGGGAGACTTTGTGAGAAAAAAAACAAAAAAATCAATTTCCGCTAACTTGTGGCAAAATTTTTTTTTTTCTATGAATTCGCCATGCCCCTCATTGAATACCTTGGGGTGTCTTCTTTCCAAAATGGGGTCACATGTGGGGTATTTATACTGCCCTGGGTTTTTAGGGGCCCTAAAGCGTGAGAAGAAGTCTGGGATACAAATGTCTAAAAATGCCCTCCTAAAAGGAATGTGGGCCCCTTTGCACATCTAGGCTGCAAAAAAGTGTCACACATGTGGTATCGCCGTACTCAGGAGAAGTTGGGGAATGTGTTTTGGGGTGTCATTTTACATATACCCATGCTGGGTGAGATAAATATCTTGGTCAAATGCCAACTTTGTATAAAAAAATGGGAAAAGTTGTCTTTTGCCGAGATATTTCTCTCACCCAGCATGGGTATATGTAAAATGACACCCCAAAACACATTGCCCAACTTCTCCTGAGTACGGAGATACCACATGTGTGAAACTTTTTTGTCACAAGTTAGTGGAATATGAGACTTTGTAAGAAAAAGAAAAATCAGCATTTTCCGCTAACTTGTGACAAAAAATAAAAAATTCTAGGAACTCGCCATGCCCCTCACGGAATACCTTGGGGTGTCTTCTTTCCAAAATGGGGTCACTTGTGGGGTAGTTATGCTGCCCTGGCATTCTAGGGGCCCAAATGTGTGGTAAGTAGTTTGAAATCAAAATCTGTAAAAAATGGCCGGTGAAATCCGAAAGGTGCTCTTTGGAATGTGGGCCCCTTTGCCCACCTAGGCTGCAAAAAAGTGTCACACATGTGGTATCTCCGTACTCAGGAGAAGTTGGGCAATGTGTTTTGGGGTGTCATTTTACATATACCCATGCTGGGTGAGAGAAATATCTTGGCAAAAGACAACTTTTCCCTTTTTTTTATACAAAGTTGGCATTTGACCAAGATATTTATCTCACCCAGCATGGGTATATGTAAAATGACACCCCAAAACACATTGCCCAACTTCTCCTCAGTACGGAGATACCACATGTGTGACACTTTTTGGCAGCCTAGGTGGGTAAAGGGGCCCACATTCCAAAGAGCACCTTTTGGATTTCACCGGTCATTTTTTACAGATTTTGATTTCAAACTACTTACCACACATTAGGGCCCCTAGAATGCCAGGGCAGTATAACTACCCCACAAGTGACCCCATTTTGGAAAGAAGACACCCCAAGGTATTCGCTGATGGGCATAGTGAGTTCATGGAAGTTTTTATTTTTTGTCACAAGTTAGTGGAATATGAGACTTTGTAAGAAAAAAAAATAAAAAATAAAAAATCATCATTTTCCGCTAACTAGTGACAAAAAAATAAAAAGTTCTACGAACTCACTATGCCCATCAGCGAATACCTTAGGGTGTCTACATTCCGAAATGGGGTCATTTGTGGGGTGTTTGTACTGTCTGGCCATTGTAGAACCTCAGGAAACATGACAGGTGCTCAGAAAGTCAGAGCTGCTTCAAAAGGCGGAAATTCACATTTTTGTACCATAGATTGTAAACGCTATAACTTTTACCCAAACCATTTTTTTTTTTACCCAAACATTTTTTTTTTACCCAAACATTTTTTTTTATCAAAGATATGTAGAACAATAAATTTTGAGAAAAATGTATATATGGATGTCTTTTTATTTGCAAAATTTTACAACTGAAAGTGAAAAATTTCATTTTTTTGCAAAAAAATTGTTAAATTTCGATTAATAACAAAAAAAGTAAAAATATCAGCAGCAATGAAATACCACCAAGTGAAAGCTCTATTAGTGAGAAGAAAAGGAGGTAAAATTCATTTGGGTGGTAAGTTGCATGACCGAGCAATAAACGGTGAAAGTAGGGTAGGTCAGAAGTGTAAAAAGTGGCCTGGTCATTAAGGGTGTTTAAGCTAGGGGGGCTGAAGTTGTTAATTTCCTGTCACCTATGCAGAGCAGGGGTTTTTCATCACCAGAAATGGCTTAATGTCACGCACCAATGAAACAAATGATTTTTTAAAATTTCAGTCCCTGTCACCTATGCAGAGCAGGGGTTTATTCACAGCAAAAATGGTAAAATGTCACCCAAGAATGTAACAGAAAAATTAGTGAAATTTATTAAACTGTCTACTAGGTAGAGCAGGAGTATATAACAGCCAAAAATTGGTAACTTTCAGCCGACTATGTAACAGACAAATGAATGACATTTTTTACCTGTCTACTAGGTATACCGATCAGCGGTATATCACACACAAAAATTGGTGAATTTAACCAGAAAATGTAACAGACAAATTTGTGAAATGTTTTTACCTGTCTACTAGGTACAGCAGGGATATATCACACCCAAAATGTGGTGAATTTCACCCGAAAATGTAACAGACAAATTAGTGAAATGTTACCTGTATACTAGGTAGGGCAGGGGTATTTCACACCCAAAAATTAGTGAATTTCACCAGAAAATGTAACAGATAAATTAGTGAAATGTTTTTACATGTCTACTAGGTACAGCCGGGGTATATCACACCCAAAAAGTGGTGAATTTTACCCGAAAATGTAACAGACAATTTAGTGAAATGACATAAAATTAAAAAAAATACGTAAGAATTTTAAAAAATAAACTTGATTTATGAGGTGGAGGTCCATATGGAATAGGATTTTGAGGAGGCGGAGGACATAGCAGTTTAGGTGGAAGCGCGGTGGAGGAGGACGAGGTAGCCAACAGTGGTTTTTGGTTTTAATTTTAAATTTAATTTTTTAAAATTAGAGTACACTCAAAAAGAGTGTGAAATATCCAAAATACAAAAATGAGCAATTGCGCTGTAGTAAAACAATGTCTGGTTAAGGCCGGTATACATGTCTATTCTGCACAAATTACAGAAAAGTCCTGTGGGATCCATGCATGGTTCATTTTAATGAACATGAGCTTGTTCACATTGGACAGGCGACAGGCGGCTGCGCTTGTCTGTGATAACGCCCCCTGCCGTGCTAAACACACGTTCAGACAATACACTGGATGCAGGGAAGGCCAGCACCTCCAAGGCGTAAAGGGCAAGCTCAGTCCATGTGCCCAATTTGGAGATCCAGAAGTTGAAGGGGCAGACCCGTCATTGAGTATGTGTAGGCGTGTGCACACATACTGCTCCACCATGTTGCTGAAATGCTGCCTCTTGCTAAGACGTTCCATATCAGCTGGTGGTGCTGGTTGTTGTGGCGTGCTAACAAAGCTTTTCCACATTTCGGCCATGCTAACCCTGCCTTCTGAGGTGCTGGTGGTGCCCCAGCTGTGTTGGCGACCTCTTCCTCCTCCTCTGCCTTTGCCTTGTGCTTCCACTGTGCCCCCGCTGTCAGGTGGGAATGCCATCGGCAAGGCGTCTACCAGCGTGCGTTGTACTCGCACATCCTAGGATCACACTCCAGTGACGGAATTAAGGACGATACGTTGTCCTTGTAACGGGGTTACAGCAGCGTTGCCACCCAGTAAAAAAGAACAAGTTAGAATGTGGGAAACTCGGCCGTAGTTGTGGAGACACTGCAGCATGTAATCGCTCATGTGTGCCAGGCTGCCCAGAGGTAACGAAAAGCTGTCCTCTGTGGGAGGTGTATCATCTGTGTCCTCTATATCCCCCCAACCACGCACCAGTGATGGCCATGAGCTGGTCTGGGTGCCACCCTGCTGTGAACATGGTTCCTCCTCATCCTCCACCTCTTCATCCTCCAGAACTGTGCCCTGGCTGGACAATTGTGTACCTGGCGTTTGTGGGTGCAGGAACCCACCCTCGGAGCCACTTGTGAATGACTGGCCGGAACCCTATCAAATGATCCCTCTTCCTCCTCCTGTGCCACATCCTCTTCCATCATCGCCAGCAGCGTTTTTTCAAGGAGGCATAGAAGTGGTATAGTAACACTGAGAATGGTGTTATTGGCACTGGCCATGTTGGTGGAGTACTCGAAACAGCGCAACAAGGAACACAGTTCTCGCATGGAAGCCCAGTCATTGGTGGTAATTTTTAAGGAACCTCTGCACTACCAAATTCAGCACATGCGCCAGGCAAGGGATGTGCGTCAAACCGGCTAGTCCCAGAGCTGCTACGAGATTTTGCCCATTATCGCACACCACCAGGCCGGGCTTGAGGCTCACTGACACCAACCACTCATTGGCCTGTTGTTCAAGGCCCATACACAGCTCCTGGGGTTTGTCCCCGAAACAGATACATTTTAAAACTGCCTGCTGTCGTTTATCCCTGGCTGTGCTGAAGTTGGTGGTGAAGGTGTTACGCTGACTGGATGAGGAGCCGGTAGAGGATTAGGAAGCGGAGTAGGAGGAGGAAGCAACAGGAGGCAAAGTAAAGCGCGCTGCAATCCTCAGTGGTGGAAGGACATACGCCAAAATGCTATCCGCCTCAGGCCCAGCTGCCATGGCATTTACCCAGTGTGCTGTTAGGGAGATATCACGTCCCTGACCGTGCTTACTGGTCCACGTATCCGTAGTTATGTGGCCCTTGCCACAGATGGCGTTGCGCAGTGCACACCTGATTTTTTTCCCCCACTTGGTTGTGCAGGGAAGGGATGGCAAGCCTGGAAAAGTAGTAGCGGCTGGGCACGATGTACTGTGGGACAGCCACCGCCATAAGGCTTTTAAAACTCTCCGTCTCCACCAGACGGAATGACAGCATTTCAAAGGACTGTTATTTTGAAATGCTGGCATTCAGGGCCAGGGATCGCGGGTGGGTAGGGGGGTACTTCCTCTTCCGCTCCAGTATTTGGGAGCTGAATGCTTCCGTGGGACGTTGCGGGGATGCTTGGTGACCCAGGTGGTGGTGTTGCTGGCAGATCCTCTGTTTGCAGAGTGGCAGGTGGCACTGTCACTCCAGAGGTTGATGAAGAGGCCAAGACAGCAGCAGAAGAAGAAGCAGGAGGAGTCAGAGACCTTTCTTGGTTTTTGAGGTGTCTACTCCACTGCAGCTCGTGCTTTACACTTAGATGCCTGGTCATGCAGGTTGAGCTCAAGTTAAAAACGTTTATGCCTCGCTTTAGGCTCTGATTGCACAGCGTGCAGACCACTCGTGTCTTGTCGTCAGCACATTGTCTGAAGAACTGCCACGCCAGGGACAGGGAACTCCTTGGAGCTGGCTTTGGTGTGCTTGGTCCATTGCTGCGGTGGGTAGTAGCAGGCGTACTGTCTAGGGGACGGCCACTCCGCATTTGCACCCTGCTCCCTCTTCTGCTGTGCTGGTGGATCTGTGCGACCACCGCCTCTTCCTCCGAACTACACAGGTCTCTCGCATGACCTTGATTCCATGTGGGGTCGAGGACCTCATCGTCCTTCACATCATTTTCCACCCAGTCTTCACCCCTGCCTTCCTTGTCGGTCTGCACACTTTTGAAAGCCACAGCAGTTGGCACTTGTGTTTCATCATCTGAGATGTGCTGCGATGGTCTTCCTATGTACTCATCTTGAAATATAAGTGGTTGGGCATCGGTGCACTCAATCTCTTCTACTTCTGGGGCAGGGCTAGGTGGATGGCCCTGGGAAACCCTGCTAGCAGAGTCATCAAACAGCAGAAGAGACTGCTGCATGACTTGGGGCTCAGACTGCTTGGCTGATTTGCAAGGGGGTGAGGTGAAAGACTGATGGACATCAACTGCAGGTGCCAAGTCTGATCTTTCAGCAGGAGACTGGGTGGGAGACAATGTAAAGGAACTGGAGGCACTGTGAGCAACCTAATCTACTATCGGCTGTACTTGTTCTGGCCTCACCATTCGTAGAGCCGCATTAGGCCCGACCAAATACCGCTGAAGGTTCTGTCACCTACTCGGACCTGAGGAAGATGTTTCACTTGTGCATGTAGCTGGCACAGATCGACCATGTCCTCTCCCTGCAACAGAAAGCTCCACCTGCAGCAGCCTTATTTGACGCTCTCCTCATTTTCTCAAATTTAGGATCTTGCCCAAAATGGGTGCTTTTTTAATACCAGAATAGGACAGCTGTATCTAAAGGGTGTATTTCACAATGACAGATGCAGCAAATGCTGCAAAATTAAGATTCTTGCCCTAAATGGGTGTTTTTTTTAATACCAAAATATGATAGCAATATCTAAAGCATGTATCTCACACATACAGATGCAGACAAGGCCGCAAATTAAGATTTTTGCCCAAAATGGGTGTTTTTTTAATACCAGAATATGACAGCAGTGTCAAAAGCGTGTATCTCACACTGACAGATGCAGACAAGGCCGCAAATTAAGATTTTTGCCCAAAATGGGTGTTTTTTGAATAACAGAATATGACAGCAGTATATAACGCTTGAATTTCACACGTACAGATGTAGCAAGTAGAGTTGAGCGGACACCTGGATTTTCGGTTTCGGCAGGTTCGGCAGGTTCGACTTTGAACTTGAAGTCAATGGGGACCCAAACTTTTGGCCACTAAAATGGCTCTAAAATAGCCCTGGAAAGAGCTAGAGGGCTGCAAAAGACAGCAAAGTGTGCTTAAGAGCATGGCACATGTGGATAGGGAAATGAAATAAAAAACATAAAAGACCTTAAAAAAATAAAAATTAGGAATAATGTTAGGAGGAAGAGGTTGAGGAGGCGGTGAATGGGTGGATGTGGCCGTGTAGGCTCACGTGGCGGTCTAGGTGGAAGCGGCGGCGAAGGAGGAATAGGTAGTCAACACAGATGTGTGTTATTTCGCATTTTTACATAGGGGTATCCCCTAAAATATTGGGACATATAAAAAAATTAATAAAAGGAATAAGTGCACTTGAGTGCAAGGATGGATAATTGAGGCTGTTAGAACTGTGTATTCTGCACAAGGTACAGACAAGTCTCGTGGGATCCAGGCCTGGTTCATTTTAATGAATGTGAGCTTGTCCACGTTGGCTGTGGACAGGCGGCTGCGTCTGTCTGTAATGACGCCTCCTGCCGTGCTAAATACACGTTCAGAGAGTACACTGGCTGCAGGGCAGGCCGGCACCTCCAAGGCATACAGGGCAAGCTCTGGCCATGTGGACAATTTGAAGACCCAGAAGTTGAATGGGGCAGAACCATCAGTCAGTACGTGTAGGCGTGTGCACAGGTACTGTTCCACCATGTTGTTCAAATGCTGCCTCCTGCTAACACTCTCCATATCAGCAGTTGGGGCCGGTTGTTGCGGCGAGGTGACAAAGCTTTTCCACATGTCGGCCATGCTAACCCTGCCTTCTGAGGTGCTGGCGCTGACACAGCTGCGTTGGCGACCTCTTCCTCCTCCCCTGCCTTCGCCTTGTGCTTCCATTTGTCCCCCGGCGTCAGTCGGGAATGCTCTCAGGAGCGCGTCTACCAGCGTGCGCCTGTAGTCGCGCATCTTCCGATCACGCTCCAGTGAGGGAATTAAGGACGGCACATTGTCTTTGTAACGGGGATCCAGCAGGGTGGCCACCCAGTAGTCAGCACACGTTAAAATGTGGGCAACTCTGCTGTCGTTGCGCAGGCACTGCAGCATGTAGTCGCTCATGTGTGCCAGGCTGCCCAGAGGTACGGACAAGCTGTCCTCTGTGGGAGGCGTATCATCTGCATCCTCCATATCCCCCCAGCCACGCACCAGTGATGGGCCCGAGCTGCGTTGGGTGCCACCCCGCTGTGAACATGCTTCATCCCCATCCTCCTTGTCCTCCAGTAGTGGGCCCTGGCTGGCCAAATTTGCACCTGGCCTCTGCTGTTGCAAAAAACCTCCCTCTGAGCCACTTCTAAAAGACTGGCCTGAATGTGTTAGAGATGACCCCTCTTCCTCCTCCTCCTCCTCGTCCTGGGCCACATCCTCTTCCATCATCGCACTAAGTGTTTTCTCAATGAGACATAGATTTGGTATTCTAACGCTGATAACGGCGTCATCGCCACTGGCCATGTTGGTGGAGTACTCGAAATAGCTCAACAGGGCACACAGGTCTCGCAGTCATTGGTGGCGAAGTGGTGATGTTCCACAGTGCGACTCACCTGTGCGTGCTGCAGCTGAAACTCCACTATGGCCTGCTGCTGCTCGCAAAGTCTCTCCAGCATGTGCAAGGTGGAGTTCCACCTGGTGGGCACATCGCATATGAGGCGGTGAGCAGGAAGGCCGAAGTTACGCTGTAGAGCAGACAGCCGAGCGGCGGCAGCATGAGAATGCCGGAAGCGCGCACAGACGGACCGCACTTTATGCAGCAGCTCTGACATGTCGGGGTAGTTGTGAATGAATTTATGCACCACCAAATTCAGTACATGCGCCAGGCAAGGAATGTGCGTCAAACCGGATAGTCCCAGAGCTGCAACGAGATTTTGCCCATTATCACACACCACCAGGCCGGGCTTGAGTCTCACTGGCAGCAACCACTCGTCGGTCTGTTGTTCTATACCCCGCCACAACTCCTGCGCAGGGGCCTGTCCCCCAAACACATCAGTTTCAGAATAGCCTGCTGACGTTTACCCCTGGCTGTGCTGAAGTTGGTGGTGAAGGTCTGTCAGTGACCGGATGAGGAGATGGTAGAAAAGAAGGAGGAAGCCGAGTAGGAAGAGGAGGCAACAGGAGGCAAAGAATGATGCCCTGCGATCCTTGGTGGCGGAAGGACGTGCACCAAACAGCTCTCCGCCTTGGCCCCAACCACTACATTTACCCAGTGTGCAGTTAGGGAGATATAGCGTCCCTGGCCGTGCGTTCTGGTCCACGTATCTGTGGTTAGGTGGACCTTGCCACAGATGGTGTTGCGCAGTGCATACTTGATTTTATCCGATACTTGGTTGTGCAGGGAGGGCACGGATCTCCTGGAGAAGTAGTGGCGGCTGGGAACGACGTACTGTGGGACAGCAAGCGACATGAGCTGTTTGAAGCTGTCCGTCTTCACCAGCCTGAATGACAGCATTTCAAAGGCCAGTAGTTTAGAAATGCTGGCATTCAGGGCCAGGGATCGAGGGTGGATAGGTGGGAATTTACGCTTTCTCTCCAAGGTTTGTGAGATGGAGAGCTGAACGCTTCCGTGTGACATGGTGGAGATGCTTGGTGACGGAGGTGGTGGTGTTGGTGGCACATCCTCTGTTTGCTGGGCGGCAGGTGCCAACGTTCCTCCAAAGGCGGAGGAAGAGGCCGAGGCAGCAGGAGAAGATGGAGCAGGAGGGGCCTGGGCCCTTTCTTGGATTTGAAGGTGCTTACTCCACTGCAGCCCGTGTCTCGCATGTAGATACCTGGTCACGCAGGTTGTGCTAAGGTTCAGAAAGTTAATGCCTCGCTTCAGGCTCTGATAGCACAGCGTGCAAACCACTCGCGTCTTGTCGTCAGCACATTGTGTGAAGAAGTGTCATGCCAGGGAACTCCTTGAAGCTGCCTTTGGTGTGCTCGGTCCCTGGTGACGGTGGCCAGTAGCAGGCAAACTGTTTTGGCGACGGCTGCTCTGCTTTTGCTCCCTGCTCCCTCTTTTGCTACGCTGTTGGCTCGGTCTTACCACTGCCTCTTCCTCCGAACTCTGAAAGTCAGTGGCACGACCTTCATTCCATGTAAGGTCTAGGACCTCATCGTCCCCTGCATCGTCTTCCACCCAGTCTTCCTCCCTGACCTCCTTTTCGGTCTGCACACTGCAGAAAGACGCAGCAGTTGGCACCTGTGTTTCGTCATCATCAGAGACGAGCTGAGGTGGTATTCCCATGTCCTCATCAGGAAACATAAGTGGTTGTGAGTCAGTGCATTCTATGTCTTCCACCCCTGGGGAAGGGCTAGGTGGATGCCCTTAGGAAACCCTGCTAGCAGAGTCTTCAAACAGCATAAGAGACTGCTGCATGACTTGAGGCTCAGACAGGTTCCCCGATATGCACAGGGGTGATGTGACAGACTTATGGGCATGGGTTTCAGGCGCCACCTGTGCGCTTTCTGCAGAAGACTGGGTAGGAGATAATGTGAACGTGCTGGATCCACTGTCGGCCACCCAATTGACTAGCGCCTGTACTTGCTCAGGCCTTACCATCCTTAGAACGGCATTAGGCCCAACCAAATATTGCTGTAGATTCTGGCGGCTACTGGGACCTGAGGTAGTAGGTTCAGTAGGATGTGTAGCTGTGGCAGAACAGCCACGTCCTCTCCCTGCACCAGAGGCTCCACCAACACCACGACCATGACCGCGTCCCTTATTTGATGTTTGCTTCATAGTTAGCGTTCACCAAGCAAAGTAAAAAGTGGTTAAGTCTGTTAAAAATAATTAACCGGCGCGAACATACATTTTTCCGTTCACGAATGGCTAACGCGAATTTACTCAAATGTTCGCGAACATGCGAACCGGGCGAACCGCCATAGACTTCAATAGGCAGGCAAATTTTAAAACCCACAGGGACTCTTTCTGGCCACAATAGTGATGGAAAAGTTGTTTCAAGGGGACTAACACCTGGACTGTGGAATGCCGGAGGGGGATCCATGGCAAAACTCCAAAGGAAAATTACGTAGTTGATGCAGAGTCGGATTTTAATCCATAAAGGGCATAAATCACCTAACATTCCTAAATTGTTTGGAATAACATGCTTTAAAACATCAGGTATGATGTTGTATCGATCAGGTAGTGTAAGGGTTACGCCCGCTTCACAGTGACAGACCAAACTCCCCTTTTAACGCACCGCAAACAACCCCCATTTGCACAAGGTTGGATACCGAGCTAGCCATGTCCCGTTCCTTGTCCTCACTGACGTCATTGAAGGTCTCTTCCTCCACCCAGCCACGTACAACAACACCTAGGGTCCCTGAAAGGTGACAAAAAGCCCCCTGGGATGCCTGCTGTTTTTGGTCTTCCACCTCCTCAAAGCCACCTTCCTCCTCTGACTCCTCTTCTTCAGACTTCTCTGTGTTGCCGCAGGTCCAGCAATCGACGACGACAAGGCTGCTTCTGGTGGTGATGGTGACCACAACTCTTCCTCTTCATGCTCATCTACGGCCTGATCCAGCACTCTTCGCAGGGCACGCTCCAGAAAAAACGCATATGGGATGAGGTTGATGATGTTGCCTTGGGTTTGACTGACCAGGTTTGTCACCTCCGCAAAAAGACGCATGAGCCTACAGCCATTGTGCATGAGCGTTCAGTAACGCGGCCAAAAAATACCCAGCTCCGCAGACGCTGTCCTCTTTTTTTTTAATAAAAAAAAAACCTGTTCTTAACAGTTTAGTCTCTGTTTTGTCCCCTATCAGGGGCCGGTGTATATAATAGATTTTAGGAACCGGGAAAAAGATGGTTGGTCGGTCCTCTCACTTCCAATTTGGGGCACTGCGCGTGTGCCGTGTAATGTACTGTGCAATCCCAATATGAGTGGTGTGTAGAGACGTCCCGAATAGTTCGCCCGCGAATAGTTCCCAGCGAACATAGCTTGTTCGCATTCGCCGCAGCGGGCGAACAAATGCGATGTTCGGTCCGCCCCCTATTCGTCATCATTGAGTAAACTTTGAACCTGTACCTCACAATCAGCAGACACATTCCAGCCAATAAGCAGCAGACCCTCCCTCCCAGACCCTCCCACCTCCTAGACAGCATCCATTTTAGATTCATTCGGAAGCTGCATTCTTATTGAGAGAAGGGACAGTGTAGCTGCTGCTGATTTAATAGGGAAATCGATAGCTAGGCAAGTGTATTCAGTGTCCACTGCATTCCTGAAGTACTCATCTGATCTCTGCTGTAAGGACAGCACCCCAAAAAGCCCTTTTTAGGGCTAGAACATCAGTCTGCTTTTTTTTTTTTTTTCCTGTGTAATCAAATTGCAGTTGCCTGCCAGCCAGCGTGTGTGTCAGGCTCACAGCCCTGCAAGTGCATAGTGTCACCAGCGCAACTCATATCTGGTGTCACATTCGATTCCATTTAAAGAATAAAAAACAATTTTGGCTGAATAAATAGCAGTCAGTTACACACGTGTTTGTGTGTTTAAGGCCCAGTGCAGTGCATAGTGTCACTTCAGCGCCATTCATATCTAGTGTCACATTCGATTCCATTTAAATAAAAAAAACTATTTTGACTGAATAAATAGCAGTCAGTTACACACGTGTTTGTGTGTTTAAGGCCCAGTGCAGTGCATAGTGTCACTTCAGCGCCATTCATATCTGGTGTCACATTCGATTCCATTTAAAGAAAAACAACAATTTTGGCTGAATAAATAGCAGTCAGTTACACACGTGTTTGTGTGTTTAAGGCCCAGCTGCCAGTGCATAGTGTCACTTCAGCGCCATTCATATCTGGTGTCACATTCGATTCCATTTAAAGAAAAACAACTATTTTGACTGAATAAATAGCAGTCAGTTGCACACATGTGTTTGTGTGTTTAAGGCCCAGTGCAGTGCATAGTGTCACTTCAGCGCCATTCATATCTGGTGTCACATTCGATTCAATTTAAAGAAAAACAACTATTTTGACTGAATAAATAGCAGTCAGTTGCACACATGTGTTTGTGTGTTTAAGGCCCAGTGCAGTGCATAGTGTCACTTCAGCGCCATTCATATCTGGTGTCACATTCGATTCCATTTAAGGAAAAAAAAAATTTTTGACTAAATAAATAGCAGTCAGTTACACACGTGTTTGTGTGTTTAAGGCCCAGTGCAGTGCATAGTGTCACTTCAGCGCAACTCATATCTTGTGTCACAGTAGCTTGCACGCATAGTACAACTTAACTAATCTAAAAAAAATGACAGGCAGAGGCAGGCCACCCCGCAGGGGCCGTCATGGTCGTGGTGCTCTGATTCTCTTTGGCCCTAGACTAATGCCCAGTGTTAAGAGGCCACGTACCCTGAACTCGAAAAGTTCTGAGGACATAGTTGACTGGCTAACACAGGACACCCAATCTTCTACAGCTTCCGCTCGGAACCTTGACGCACCATCCTCCTCCAGCTCAGCTTTGGGCACCTCTCAAGTTACCACTGGCTCGCCTGCTGCCACCACCACTAGCACCACAGCCGCTTCACTTGATCTGTCAGAGGAGTTATTTATACATCAGTTGGAAGAAATGAGTGATGCGCAACCATTATTGCCAGAGGATGTAGATAACATCTTTTTCCATCTCCCCGTTTCTAAAATCGATGCCATATACACGTCCCTTGATAGGGGACGTAACAGGGATTAAACTGATAAGAATAGAACAACATAACACACCACAACTATCTGGTGGCACATTAGATTGCACGCGCAGTGCCCCAAATTTGAAGTAGGAGGACCGACCAAGCATCTTTTTCCATCTCCCGTTCCTAAAATCTATGCCATATACACGTCCCCTGATAGGGGACATAACAGGGATTAAACTGATAGGAATAGTACTACTTAACACACCTTATAATAACGCAGAGAGAGGCAATGCAGAAAGAGGATTCTGAAGAAGAGGAGGAAGGTGGCTTTGAGGAGGTGGAAGACCAACCACAGCAGGCGTGTTGTCATCTTTCGGGGACCCTTGGTGTTGTACGTGGCTGGGTGGAGGAAGAGACCTTCAATGACATCAGTGAGGACAAGGAACAGGACATGGCTAGCTTGGTATCCAACCTTGCGCAAATGGGGAGTTTGCGGTTGTGCAAATGGACTGTTTGCGGTGCGTTAAACGGGGAGTTTGGTCTGTCACTGTGAAGCGGGCGTAACCCTTACACTACCTGATCGATACAACATCATACCTGATGTTTTAAAGCAAGTTATTCCAAACAATTTAGGAATGTTAGGTGATTTATGCCCTTTATGGATTAAAACTCGACTCTGCGTCAACTACGTAATTTTCCTTTGGAGTTTTGCCATGGATCCCCCTCCGGCATGCCACAGTCCAGGTGTTAGTCCCCTTGAAACAACTTTTCCATCACTATTGTGGCCAGAAAGAGTCCCTGTGGGTTTTAAAATTCGCCTGCCCATTGAAGTCACTGGCAGTTCGCCCGGTTCGCCCGTTCGCGAACATTTGCGAAAACTCACGTTCGCCGTTCGCGAACGGAAAATTTTATGTTCGCGACATCTCTAGTGGTGTGTTTAAGTAATACTATTCCTATCAGTTTAATCCCTGTTACGTCCCCTATCAGGGGACGTGTATGTAATAGATTTTAGGAACCGGGAGATGGGAAAAGATGCTTGGTCGGTCCTCTCACTTCCAATTTGGGGCACTGCGCGTACGGCTTGCAATCTACTGTGCCACCAGATATGAGTGGTGTGTTTAAGTAGTACTATTCCTATCAGTTTAATCCCTGTTACGTCCCCTATCAGGGGACGTGTATGTAATAGATTTTAGGAACCGGGAGATGGGAAAAGATGCTTGGTCGGTCCTCCTACTTCCAATTTGGGGCACTGCGCGTGCAATGTACTGTGCCACCAGATAGGAGTGGTGTGTTAAGTAGTACTATTCCTATCAGTTTAATCCCTGTTACGTCCACTAGTATTATTATTATTATTATTATAAAGTGTGTTAAGCGGTACTTTTTCTATCAGTTTAATCCCTGTTACGTCCCCTATCAGGGGACGTGTATGAAATAGATTTTAGGAACCGGGAGATGGAAAAAGATGCTTGGTCGGTCCTCTTACTTCCAATTTGGGGCACTGCGCGTGCAATGTACTGTGCCACCAGATAGGAGTGGTGTGTTAAAGGAAACCTGTCACCTGGATTTAGTGCATAGAGCTGGGGACATGAGCTGCTAGATGGCCACTTGCACATCCGCAATACCCAGTCCCCATAGCTCTGTGTGCTTTTATTGTGTTAAAAACCCTTTTTGATCAATATGCAAATGACCTGATATGAGTCCTGTATCCGGAGATGAGTCAAGCGGAAAGGAGCCCAGCACCGCCCCGCGTCCTCCGAATCTCCTCCTTGCTGGCTGACGTCACAGAGCTGGAGCGCAGAAATCTCGCGATGCGCGAGCTAGCTCATGCGTAGTTCGTTCCCTGTGCTGATGCCAGCACAGGGAATGAACATGATGCCGACACTGCGCATGCAATAGCTCGCGCTTCGCGAGATTTCGGCGCTCCAGCTCTGTGACGTCAGCCAGCAAGGAGGAGATTCGGAGGACGCAGGGCGGTGCTGGGCTCCATTCCGCTTGACTCATCTCCGGATACAGGACTCATATCAGGTCATTTGCATATTGATCAAAAAAAATTTTTAACACAACAAAAGCGCAGAGAGCTATGGGGACTGGGTATTGCAGATGTGCTAGCGGCCATCTAGCAGCCCATGTCCCCAGCTCTATACACTAAATCCAGGTGACAGGTTTCCTTTAAGTAGTACTATTCCTATCAGTTTAATCCCTGTTACGTCCACTAGTATTATTATTAGGGCTTTTTTTCTGGCGGAACGCACCGGAACGGCGTTCCGCCACCTTTTGACATCGCAGGCTGCGATGTATCAGCGGGGAGGGACTGGGAGGAGGAGCTGGGGGCCGGTACATTCACTGTGCTCCGGCCCCGCAGCTCCAGTAGAGACTTATAAAATGTGTAATTAAATGAATAATGATTCATGCTGCCCCCTCAGTAGTATAACTTTCAATTTATTGTACTCACAGCCGGCTACTGTTATCGTAATGCAGGCCGGCCGGGAGACGAGCGGCAGCGTCACTGACTGACGTCACGTGCCTGGGCCGCCTACTTCATTCATAAAGCAGGCGGTGCAGGCAGGTGACGTCAGTCAGTGACGCTGCCGCTCGTCTGCCCGGCCGGCCTGCATTACGATAACAGTAGCCCTGTGAGTACAATATATTGAAAGTTATACTACTGAGGGGCAGCATGAATCATTATTCATTTAATTTCACATTTTATAACTGTACTGGAGCGGCAATGGGGAGGTCTGTGGATGACACTGTTATGGGGTGAGGGTCTGTGGATGACACTGTTATGGGGTAGGGGGGTCTGTGGATGGCACTGTTATGGGGTGGGGGGGGTCTGTGGAAGGCACTGTTATGGGGTGGGGGGGTCTGTGGATGGCACTGTTATGGGGTGGGGGGGTCTGGATGGCACTGTTATGGGGTGGAGGGGGGTCTGTGGATGGCACTGTTATGGGGTGGAGGGGGGTCTGTGGATGGCACTGTTATGGGGTGGGGGGGTCTGTGGATGGCACTGTTATGGGGTGAGGGGGTCTGTGGATGGCACTGTTATGGGGTGGGGGGGGGTCTGTGGATGGCACTGTTATGGGGTGGGGGGGTCTGTGGATGGCACTGTTATAGGATGGGGGGGTCTGTGGATGGCACTGTTATAGGATGGGGGGGTCTGTGGATGGTACTGTTATGGGGTGGAGGGGGGTCTGTGGATGGCACTGTTATGGGGTGGAGGGGGGTCTGTGGATGGCACTGTTATGGGGTGGGGGGGTCTGTGGATGGCACTGTTGTGGGGGGGGTCTGTGGATGGCACTGTTGTGGGGTGGGGGGGGTCTGTTGTGGCACTGTTATGGGGTGGGGGGGCTGTGGATGGCACTGTTGTGGTGGGGGGGGGGGCTTTGGATGGCACTGTTGTGGGGTGGGGGGGTCTGTGGATGGCACTGTTATAGGATGGGGGGGTCTGTGGATGGCACTGTTATAGGATGGGGGATCTGTGGATGCCATCCCCAGATCCTCCACCCCATAACAGTGCCATGCCCAGATCCCCCATTAACAGTGCCATCCCCAGATCCACCATTAACAGTGCCATCCCCAGATCCCCCATTAACAGTGCCATCCCCATCTGGGGGGTTTCTTTGCTGGGCTGAACTTTTATAGCCCCCCCCCCCCCAAAATTTTACTTGCATCCCTGTTCTCTAAAGGGGCGGTTTTAGGGGGCGGTCCTAGGGGTGGGTAGGAGGGGCGGGTAGGGGGCGGTCCTAGGGTTGGGTAGGGGCGTGGCCAGGGGAGGGGGGGTGATTTCCACCACCTTTTCTCTGAGAAAAAAAGCCCTGATTATTATTATTATTATTATAAGGTGTGTTAAGTAGTACTATTCCTATCAGTTTAATCCCTGTTACGTCCCCTATCAGGGGATGTGTATGAATTAGATTTTAGGAACCGGGAGATGGAAAAAGATGCTTGGTCGGTCCTCTTACTTCAAATTTGGGGCACTGCGCGTGCAATGTACTGTGCCACCAGATAGAAGTGGTGTGTTAAGTAGTACTATTCCTATCAGTTTATTCCCTGTTACGTCCACTAGTATTATTATTATTATTATTATAATAAGGTGTGTTAAGTAGTACTATTCCTATCAGTTTAATCCCTGTTACGTCCCCTATCAGGGGACGTGTATGAAATAGATTTTAGGAACCGGGAGATGGAAAAAGATGCTTGGTCGGTCCTCCTACTTCCAATTTGGGGCACTGCGCGTGCAATGTACTGTGCCACCAGATAGGAGTGGTGTGTTAAGTAGTACTTTTCCTATCAGTTTAATCCCTGTTACGTCCCCTATCAGGGGACGTGTATCGAATAGATTTTAGACAACAGCAAAAAGTTGTCAATAGTTGACACACTCATGACATAAATTTTATTCCTCTATGTTTCAATCTTGGTGTAGTGATGACTGTGCTCGTGCGCACGTTTGGGAGATTGCAGGCGATGGCAGTTTTTCAAAGCCTATGGTCGTGCTGAGGTAGTTCAGTGACAGTTAAGTGACCCAGAAAACAATGATTTTGCAGTGTGGCCCCATTGTTGGCCTAGTAGGCTTTAATGATCACCTTAGATGATCACAAAGAAAATTAATGTTTTTTCTATGCAAAATTATCCAGCCGATCGCTTTTAGTCTGTTCACAATGAAGCAACGACCTTATCATCTGGGGTGTGCCAACATTGCCATTGCCAACACACTCATAGAGGTGGTCGCTTCATTGTGATATGCAAGCCCCTTCACCACCAGGAGGTGGGAGAGTCTGGGAGGGAGGGTATGATGCGGATTGGCTGGAATGTGTCTGCTGACTGTGAGGTACAGGGTCAAAGTTTACACAATGATGATGAATAGGGGGCGGGACAAACATCGCATATGTTCGCTCGCCGCGGCGAACGCGACCAAGCTATGTTCGCCAGGAACTGTTCGCCGGCGAATAGTTCGGGACATCTCTATTTGTGGCCAAAATTTCACAGTAATTTATGCACCTCTAATCCCAGATGTGCAGTATATCAGAGTTTTTTTTTTAACTCCAGTAAGCAAAAGCCGTATTTGTGGCCTAAATTTCACAGTAAATTATGCACCTCTAATCCCAGATTTGCAGTATATCAGAGTTTTTTTTAACTCCAGTAAGCAAAAAGCCGTATTTGTGGCCTTAATTTCACAGTAACTTATGCACCTCTAGTCCCAGATGTGCAGTATATCAGAGTTTTTTTTTTTAACTTCAGTAAGCAAAATCTGTATTTGTGGCCTAAATTTCACAGTAACTTCTGCACCTCTAATCCCAGATGTGCAGTATATCAGAGGGTTTTTTAACTCCAGTAAGCAAAAGCCGTGTTTGTGGCCTAAATTTCACAGTAACTTATGCAAGTCTAATCCCAGATGTGCTGTATAGCAGAGGGTTTTGTAACCCCAGTAAGCAAAAAGCCGAATTTGTGGCCTAAATTTCACAGTCACTTATGCATGTCTAATCCCAGATGTGCAGTATATGAAACAGAGGGGTTTGTTTCACCCAGTATGCCCCAGTATGCCAAAGCTGTATTTCTGTAGAAGAAAATTCTGATCAGGCGCAAAATCACTGGTTCCAATAAGTCTCTGTTGGTGAATCTTCTTTATTTACATAATAAGTAATTATGCATAGAACAACGCGTTTCGGGGCTCAAACTGTCCCCTTCATCAGGTTAGCATATGGTCACAATATCTAGTGGTAGTTATGGGTTTATATAAACAGAAAAAACCGCCAAAAAACGGGTTACCTGGGAGCTGCCCACAGCTGGGAGGGGCTAGCCCCAGGTATACAATCAAATATTCCATCAGCATATCAAAATATCAAATAGACAGTAAATATATCCTTAGCTAATGCGAATAGCCGATTGGTGAAATGATACTAGTATTATGAGTGATTTTTAGAGACTAAATGCATAAATACATAAGATCTGGCCAGCAGACTGGAGTCACATGACCGCTACACTGCGATCATGTGATGTGGGCAGGCCGGCTGCTATGTGCGGTGAGCGTCCGGCGTGTGTGCTCAATACCTCTGTGTTACTGATGTGAGCCGCCCGGTCATGTGATCGCTGGACTTGCGGTCACATGGCTGGTTTCCATGGCAGCAAAGACGCTGGTGAGCGCTTCAACATAGCGCAGTGCCTGGGAGACCATCGGACACAGCGCAATAGGGTCATGAGGGATCCATATATAAAAAGATTGATGGCTACATTATATCTAGAAGTATGCTATCACATGGATAAAAGTGCATATGGTGCGATCAGTCTGGCACTGATTAAGACAGTTAATTCAATAAATAAATAAACTAATAGAAAATATATATAAAGATATGAAATATAAATAAATAAATAAATAAACATATGCAGCTAGATTGCTTCTGGAAATATATGTACCATGTCATACACATAGTACACACCCCTTCCTGCGTCTGATGAATAAAACATCTTGTATATATATGATCAAATAAAAATACATACAGAGTATACATGTAAAACAATATCTATATATAAAAATATATATTTAAAAATATATATTTAAAAATATATATTTAAAAGAGACCTATATCCATATATGTGTCCAAAAAAAGTGGTGATATTGCAATAGATATGGGGTTAAAATATCAGCGATAGGTAAAAAAAATTGCGTAAAACATGGGGGGGGGGGGAAGGTATACATAAATATTAATTGCTATTACACCTAAGCTTTTATAAATTGATCTCAAATGCTTCGTTAAGGCCATAGGGACTCAAACTATTCAATTTAAAAATCCAGTACATTTCCCTGCGTCTAATGTACTGAGTGTCTTTATATAGGTGACTTGGAATTTGTTCGATAGGGGTTACCTCAAAACCGGTTGAACTACCCTCATGGTGTTCTGCCGCGTGTCTTGATACACTGTGTTTCCAGTATTTTTTCTTGATATTAGATCTGTGTTTATTTAATCTGTTACGCAGTGTTTGAATCGTGCGCCCCACATACTGCAGGCGGCATGGGCATTCCAAAAGATATATTACGTGGTTAGATTCACAATTCAGATTACTCATGATGGGGAATGACTCCCCACTAGCTCGGCTATAAAAAGTGGATTTTTGGCATATGCTGGAACAGCATAGACATCTTTTATGTCCACATCTAGAACTGCCTTTCGGGACAGTGGTGTCATAATTTTCAGTGTGATATATAACTGGATTGAGTTTACTGGGGGCAAGAATATTTTTGAGGGTGCGGGCTCTCTTATACGTGAGTTTCGGAAGCTCAGGAATAATTTGATTTAAAACGGGATCCCTTTTCAAAATATGCCAGTGTTTTTCCAGAACGGCTTTTATTGACAGATGGTTTTGGTTGTAAGTGGTAATGAAATTACAACTATATCTCTCAATACTATTATCTTTCTTCTGTTTGGGGGCTGGAATCAGACATTCGTCTTGAGTCAATCCCGCGGCCTTAGCTCTTGCTCCAACAATGATATTGGTTGGATAGCCTTTTTGGCTAAACTTGGAGGCCAGGGCATCACATTGTTTGTTGAAATCATCTCCGCGAGTACAATTTCGTCTTAGTCGTTTAAATTGACTGAAGGGGATGTTCATCTTCCATTTTCTATAGTGTGTGCTCTTGAAGTCTAGATAGCTGTTACTATCAACTTTTTTAAAAAAGGTCCGCGTATTTATTCTGCTGTCCTGGATGAAAATTTCTAGATCCAGAAACTCAATCTTTTTATTATCGTATGTGCCAGTGAAGGAGATTCCCCAATCATTGGTATTAAGATGTGAAATAAAACTGTCGATAGATGCTGGGTCCCCATTCCAAATGAAAATCAGGTCGTCAATATATCTACGGAAAAACACGATGTTGTTGTTGGCCCAGAAGCTTGAGTGATATATGAACCTCTCCTCGAACTCCCCCATAAATAGATTCGCAAAACTGGGCGCAAAACGTGTCCCCATTGCGGTCCCACGTATTTGTTTGTATATATCGTTTTGGAATGTGAATACGTTGTGCGTGAGTATAAATTCAATACCCCTCATGATAAACGCTTTTTGTGTAGTCGGCATTTCTAGATCTTTATCTAAAAAACTTGATGTGCACTTCATGCCCAAAGTGTGAGAAATGTTCGAGTATAATGCCGAAACGTCCAGGGTCACCCAGTGGTAGCCATCCAACCACTTGATCTCTTTAAGCAGAGTAATCAAGGAAGCAGAATCTTTCAGATGGGATTTCAGATTGAGAACATGTTTTTGTAAGTAAATGTCGATATAGTGTGACAAATTCCGAGTGAGGGAGGAGACTCCCGATATTATAGGTCTACCCGGCGGGTTCTGGATATCCTTGTGGATCTTAGGGAGGTGGTAAAATATTGCTGGTGCAGACTCTTTCACCATAATATACTCCCTTTCTTTCTTATTTAGGCAGGGATCTGCGGATTTGATTAATATCTCAAATTCTTCTTTGTCTCTTTCAGACGGATCACAATTCAGGGGTATATAGTATTTTTCATTAGATAAGATATTCAGAGCTTCTCTCACATAGTCTTCACGATTCTGGATGACAATGCCCCCCCCTTTATCAGCGTTTCTGATAACTAGATTTGTATCTGATTGTAACTTCTTAAGGGCTATTTTCTCTGATGGTTTCATGTTTTGCTTCATTTCTGATCTACGGTTGATGTCCCTAAAATCATTAGAAACCACAGAATAAAAGGTATCTAGGAAATTCCCTTTGTGATGGATGGGATAGAACGTGGATGGTGGTTTTAGACCAGAGGGTATGGTCAGAACCTGAGTCATGTCGAGTGATGTGGTGTTTGGCTCTGGTGTTGGCCCAGTATTAGAATTTTCTTTAATTTTAAAGTGTCTTTTTAGGGTGAGTTTCTTTATATACTTGTTCAGATCGAGGAAGAGATCAAATTCTTTGATCTTACTGGTGGGACAAAAAGAGAGTCCTTTGGATAACACTGCAACCTCATTTGATGTCAAAACATGACTAGACAGGTTAAAAATACCATGGGAGAGGGGAGATGTGTCTGATTTGGGGGTTAGTATTGACTTCGAGGGGTGGGAATTTTCCTTTTTGCTTTTACCTGCTCTACAGCCTCTCCTTGTTTTTTTCTTTTTACAGATTTGTGGCCTAGTGGGTGAAAAAAATTGGCTATATTGCTGGTTTTCGGACTTTTTGGAATGGAATAAACGGCTGGGGGGTGGATAAGGGGAGGGAGGTCTAAAAAAGATACCATGGATGTGAAAGGACCAACTGTGAATGGTTCTATAACCGGTAAACCATTAGGATTATCAGAGTCGATATTGCCGGGACTGATAGAATGTGTACTGACAGGTGAATTGCTGTCAGTTTGCAATACGCCCAATTTAGGGGTTGATGGTGGGGAAGTGCTCACATGGATAGTAAGGAGAGAGTCAATCTCCAAGTCAGAACAGACTGAAGGAGTAGGGGAGCTAGATGAAACTGAGGGATGTGGTTCAGGATGGATAGAAAATTCAGTAGGCGGCAAATTGAGTGGGCCACATGTATTGAGTATTTCAGTGGAAAAAATTGAAGACGGAGAGGTAAGTGTAAGTGTAGTGATAGTAGTAGGAGGAGCCAGTACTCCACCAGGAGTGAGTAAAGGGGTCTGGAAAATGGAGACTTGGGATTCCTGGTTGGGTGTATCCTTTTGTAATCCATTGATGTGAGCAGATCTACCAATGGGAGTATAACAAACATTGGATGGTGCATGTAGATCAGAAACGGAGGTAGATGTCTTATCAGCTGGTGTTTTATTGTATTTAGGTGTATACTGGATCTGTGATCCAGGATACTTATCGGATCTATTATTTTGTGAGTGTGATACTTGGTGGTTATTGAATCTATTTCGGTTGGAATATGACACCCATGGTTTGTGAAATTTTTTGTATTTATGGTCTTGTTTGTGGAGGAGAGGTGGTCGGATCTCAGCCCCATTGGCACTGTGGGGATGTGTAGCCAAAAGGGGTGTGTTGGTGTTCTCTATGGAGTTTACCTCTGGAATGGAATTTGCTGAATATGGTTTGGTATGGTTATTTATTATATGCCTAGACATGTCAGGTTTCAGCCAGTGTTTGATATTATTGGTGGCAAAATCTTGTCTGTCTCTGTTGAGTTTATTGCTTTTCTTGTATAATGTATCTTTTTCTACTGATAGGATCCTAGATGTAATGAGACGATCAAATTTGGTAAAGGCTGGATGTGATTTATGTTTGGATATATTGTTATGACATTCAGATATTTTCCTACCACATTCCAGATATAATAACCGTCGTTTTTCTATCAGTCTAGTGATAAGTCCATTTGCACATTCAAGGAGATAATTGTCCCATTCTTTGCAAAACTCAATGTCCTCCTTAAAAGAATTCCCAAACCGTAGTCTCAGACCACGGGGAACAATTTTCTCCTTAAGATAAATCTCAAGAAAAATGGCATCTAATTGATGTTGTATTTCGTCCGACATAAGTTTCTCCAAATCATGAAATAAAGTTAGTAAAGTTTTTTCATCAATATTTGCATTCGGTTCCTGATTTGGGTTACCGTGATGTTCTGTGGTACTCCTTGTACATTGAATGATCAGGCGTTCACGCTGTTCCATTCGGTTTTGAGCATATTCCATCTTCTTCTTAAATAGATAGGCCTATGTGCTGCTCCCTTTTATCTGGATACTCCAGGTATAAACGTCTTGGTACCACGGGCGAATCTAAGTCCCCCTCGGTCACGAGGGGAATATAGAGACAAAAAGAGAGAGGGGTGGGGGGCGCACAATAGGGTAGTACGTTCAACACAAACTAAATTGTTTGACAAATAGAGGTGCTCACCTTTAGGGGTTGTGCAAGTATAGACACAACTCTATTGTAGATATGTAGGTAGTTTATAGACCTTTAGGATCCGTGAGTGCAGCCGCAGAAGGAATGTCTTTGGGATCGGATGCCCAATCCGCCAAAGGATGCTTGCAGTAGAAGAAAATTCTGATCAGGCGCAAAATCACTGGTTCCAATAAGTCTCTGTTGGTGAATCTTCTTTATTTACATAATAAGTAATTATGCATAGAACAACGCGTTTCGGGGCTCAAACTGTCCCCTTCATCAGGTTAGCATATGGTCACAATATCTAGTGGTAGTTATGGGTTTATATAAACAGAAAAAACCGCCAAAAAACGGGTTACCTGGGAGCTGCCCACAGCTGGGAGGGGCTAGCCCCAGGTATACAATCAAATATTCCATCAGCATATCAAAATATCAAATAGACAGTAAATATATCCTTAGCTAATGCGAATAGCCGATTGGTGAAATGATACTAGTATTATGAGTGATTTTTAGAGACTAAATGCATAAATACATAAGATCTGGCCAGCAGACTGGAGTCACATGACCGCTACACTGCGATCATGTGATGTGGGCAGGCCGGCTGCTATGTGCGGTGAGCGTCCGGCGTGTGTGCTCAATACCTCTGTGTTACTGATGTGAGCCGCCCGGTCATGTGATCGCTGGACTTGCGGTCACATGGCTGGTTTCCATGGCAGCAAAGACGCTGGTGAGCGCTTCAACATAGCGCAGTGCCTGGGAGACCATCGGACACAGCGCAATAGGGTCATGAGGGATCCATATATAAAAAGATTGATGGCTACATTATATCTAGAAGTATGCTATCACATGGATAAAAGTGCATATGGTGCGATCAGTCTGGCACTGATTAAGACAGTTAATTCAATAAATAAATAAACTAATAGAAAATATATATAAAGATATGAAATATAAATAAATAAATAAATAAACATATGCAGCTAGATTGCTTCTGGAAATATATGTACCATGTCATACACATAGTACACACCCCTTCCTGCGTCTGATGAATAAAACATCTTGTATATATATGATCAAATAAAAATACATACAGAGTATACATGTAAAACAATATCTATATATAAAAATATATATTTAAAAATATATATTTAAAAATATATATTTAAAAGAGACCTATATCCATATATGTGTCCATAAAAAGTGGTGATATTGCAATAGATATGGGGTTAAAATATCAGCGATAGGTAAAAATAATTGCGTAAAACATGGGGGGGGGGGGAAGGTATACATAAATATTAATTGCTATTACACCTAAGCTTTTATAAATTGATCTCAAATGCTTCGTTAAGGCCATAGGGACTCAAACTATTCAATTTAAAAATCCAGTACATTTCCCTGCGTCTAATGTACTGAGTGTCTTTATATAGGTGACTTGGAATTTGTTCGATAGGGGTTACCTCAAAACCGGTTGAACTACCCTCATGGTGTTCTGCCGCGTGTCTTGATACACTGTGTTTCCAGTATTTTTTCTTGATATTAGATCTGTGTTTATTTAATCTGTTACGCAGTGTTTGAATCGTGCGCCCCACATACTGCAGGCGGCATGGGCATTCCAAAAGATATATTACGTGGTTAGATTCACAATTCAGATTACTCATGATGGGGAATGACTCCCCACTAGCTCGGCTATAAAAAGTGGATTTTTGGCATATGCTGGAACAGCATAGACATCTTTTATGTCCACATCTAGAACTGCCTTTCGGGACAGTGGTGTCATAATTTTCAGTGTGATATATAACTGGATTGAGTTTACTGGGGGCAAGAATATTTTTGAGGGTGCGGGCTCTCTTATACTTTTTAAAAAAGTTGATAGTAACAGCTATCTAGACTTCAAGAGCACACACTATAGAAAATGGAAGATGAACATCCCCTTCAGTCAATTTAAACGACTAAGACGAAATTGTACTCGCGGAGATGATTTCAACAAACAATGTGATGCCCTGGCCTCCAAGTTTAGCCAAAAAGGCTATCCAACCAATATCATTGTTGGAGCAAGAGCTAAGGCCGCGGGATTGACTCAAGACGAATGTCTGATTCCAGCCCCCAAACAGAAGAAAGATAATAGTATTGAGAGATATAGTTGTAATTTCATTACCACTTACAACCAAAACCATCTGTCAATAAAAGCCGTTCTGGAAAAACACTGGCATATTTTGAAAAGGGATCCCGTTTTAAATCAAATTATTCCTGAGCTTCCGAAACTCACGTATAAGAGAGCCCGCACCCTCAAAAATATTCTTGCCCCCAGTAAACTCAATCCAGTTATATATCACACTGAAAATTATGACACCACTGTCCCGAAAGGCAGTTCTAGATGTGGACATAAAAGATGTCTATGCTGTTCCAGCATATGCCAAAAATCCACTTTTTATAGCCGAGCTAGTGGGGAGTCATTCCCCATCATGAGTAATCTGAATTGTGAATCTAACCACGTAATATATCTTTTGGAATGCCCATGCCGCCTGCAGTATGTGGGGCGCACGATTCAAACACTGCGTAACAGATTAAATAAACACAGATCTAATATCAAGAAAAAATACTGGAAACACAGTGTATCAAGACACGCGGCAGAACACCATGAGGGTAGTTCAACCGGTTTTGAGGTAACCCCTATCGAACAAATTCCAAGTCACCTATATAAAGACACTCAGTACATTAGACGCAGGGAAATGTACTGGATTTTTAAATTGAATAGTTTGAGTCCCTATGGCCTTAACGAAGCATTTGAGATCAATTTATAAAAGCTTAGGTGTAATAGCAATTAATATTTATGTATACCTTCCCCCCCCCCCCCTGTTTTACGCAATTATTTTTACCTATCGCTGATATTTTAACCCCATATCTATTGCAATATCACCACTTTTTATGGACACATATATGGATATAGGTCTCTTTTAAATATATATTTTTAAATATATATTTTTAAATATATATTTTTATATATAGATATTGTTTTACATGTATACTCTGTATGTATTTTTATTTGATCATATATATACAAGATGTTTTATTCATCAGACGCAGGAAGGGGTGTGTACTATGTGTATGACATGGTACATATATTTCCAGAAGCAATCTAGCTGCATATGTTTATTTATTTATTTATTTATATTTCATATCTTTATATATATTTTCTATTAGTTTATTTATTTATTGAATTAACTGTCTTAATCAGTGCCAGACTGATCGCACCATATGCACTTTTATCCATGTGATAGCATACTTCTAGATATAATGTAGCCATCAATCTTTTTATATATGGATCCCTCATGACCCTATTGCGCTGTGTCCGATGGTCTCCCAGGCACTGCGCTATGTTGAAGCGCTCACCAGCGTCTTTGCTGCCATGGAAACCAGCCATGTGACCGCAAGTCCAGCGATCACATGACCGGGCGGCTCACATCAGTAACACAGAGGTATTGAGCACACACGCCGGACGCTCACCGCACATAGCAGCCGGCCTGCCCACATCACATGATCGCAGTGTAGCGGTCATGTGACTCCAGTCTGCTGGCCAGATCTTATGTATTTATGCATTTAGTCTCTAAAAATCACTCATAATACTAGTATCATTTCACCAATCGGCTATTCGCATTAGCTAAGGATATATTTACTGTCTATTTGATATTTTGATATGCTGATGGAATATTTGATTGTATACCTGGGGCTAGCCCCTCCCAGCTGTGGGCAGCTCCCAGGTAACCCGTTTTTTGGCGGTTTTTTCTGTTTATATAAACCCATAACTACCACTAGATATTGTGACCATATGCTAACCTGATGAAGGGGACAGTTTGAGCCCCGAAACGCGTTGTTCTATGCATAATTACTTATTATGTAAATAAAGAAGATTCACCAACAGAGACTTATTGGAACCAGTGATTTTGCGCCTGATCAGAATTTTCTTCTACTGCAAGCATCCTTTGGCGGATTGGGCATCCGATCCCAAAGACATTCCTTCTGCGGCTGCACTCACGGATCCTAAAGGTCTATAAACTACCTACATATCTACAATAGAGTTGTGTCTATACTTGCACAACCCCTAAAGGTGAGCACCTCTATTTGTCAAACAATTTAGTTTGTGTTGAACGTACTACCCTATTGTGCGCCCCCCACCCCTCTCTCTTTTTGTCTCTATATTCCCCTCGTGACCGAGGGGGACTTAGATTCGCCCGTGGTACCAAAGCTGTATTTCTGACCAAAATGTGACACTCACTTATGCACCTATAATCCTAGATATGCACTATATGAAACAGATGAGTTTTTTTCACCCCAGTATGCCCCAGTATGAGAAAGCCGTATTTCTGGCCAAAATTTCACAGTAATTTATGCACAGATGTGCAGTATATCATAGGGTTTTTTAACCCCAGTAAGCAAAAAGCTGTATTTGTGGCCTAGATTTCACTGTAATTTATGCACGTCTAATCCCAGATGTGCAGTATATCAGAGGGATTTTTAACCCCAGTAAGCAAAATGCCGTATTTGTGGCCTAAATTTCACAGTCACTTATGCAGCGATAATCCTAGATGTGCACTATATGAAACAAAGCAGTATTTATGGACTTGCAGACATGCAGATATCCTGTGCTGGTGCACTATCGTTGCATAAAATGACTGCCGATTATGTATTGATATTGATTAACTGAAGGAAAAAAAGTTAATTTTCAGTAGTAGTTGGTCAGGGCAGGCTTAAAACAATTGTGCACTGCACCCACAAAACACATTTTCTGTAGATCGCTGAGTAAAGAAGCAGTTCATCATAAGATTCCTCCCTGATCTCTCCCTCACAGCAGTTGCATCCTCTCCCTACACTAATCCAAGCAGAGTAACGGGCGGCGCTACGTGACTCCAGCTTAAATAGAGGCTGGGTCACATGCTGCAGTTGGCCAATCACAGCCATGCCAATAGTAGGCATGGGTGTGATGGCCTTTTGGGTCAAGTAGTATGACGCTTGTTGATTGGCTGCTTTGCAGCTTTTCAAAAAGCGCCATAAAAATCGCCGAACACCGAACCCGAACCCGAACTTTTACGTAAATGTTCGGGTTCGGGTGCTGAAAAACCTAAAGTTCAGTATGAACCCAGACTTTACAGTTCGGGTTCACTCAACTCTAGTAGCAAGGGCTGTAAAATTGAGTATTTTGCCCAAAAATTATTTTTATTTTTTTAAAACCCAGAAGATTATTGAAGTATTTAAAGCTTGTTTTAACAATAACAGATGCAGCAAAGGCTGCAATATAAAGTACTTTTCCCAAAAAGGGTGTTTTTTTAATAACAGAATATGACAGCAGTATATAACTCTTGAATTTCACACGTACAGATGCAGACAAGGCTGCAAATTAGGTAGTTTGCCCAAAATGGGTGTTTTTTTAATACCAGAATAGCAAAGTAGTATCTAAAGCGTGCATCTCACACTGACAGATGCAGACAAGACCGCAAAATGAGTATTTTGCCCAAAATTGGTGTTTTATAAAACCCAGAAAATTATTGCTGTATTTCTAGCTTAAATTGCACACTGACTAATGCGGCAGAGGCCCCAGATGGACGGTATTGCAAAAAAATTGTGTTTCTTAAAACCCTGAAAATTATTGAAATATTTAAAGCTTGTTTTAACAATAACAGATGCAGCAAAGGCTGCAATATAAAGTACTTTTCCCAAAAAGGGTGTTTTTTTAATAACAGAATATGACAGCAGTATATAACTCTTGAATTTCACACGTACAGATGCAGACAAGGCTGCAAATTAGGTAGTTTGCCCAAAATGGGTGTTTTTTTAATACCAGAATAGCAAAGTAGTATCTAAAGCGTGCATCTCACACTGACAGATGCAGACAAGACCGCAAAATGAGTATTTTGCCCAAAATTGGTGTTTTATAAAACCCAGAAAATTATTGCTGTATTTCTAGCTTAAATTGCACACTGACTAATGCGGCAGAGGCCCCAGATGGACGGTATTGCAAAAAAATTGTGTTTCTTAAAACCCTGAAAATTATTGAAATATTTAAAGCTTGTTTTAACAATAACAGATGCAGCAAAGGCTGCAATATTAAGGACTTTGCTCCAAAATTTGTGTTTTTTTAATAACAGAATATGACAGCAGTATATAACGCTTGAATTTCACACGTACAGATGCAGACAAGGCTGCAAATTAAGCATTTTGCCCAAAAAGGGTGTTTTCTAAAACCCAGAAAATTATACCTGTATTTCTAGCTTAAATTGCACACTGACTAATGCGGCAGAGGCCCCAAGTGGAGGGTATTGCCAAAAATTGGTGTTTTTTTAAACCCAGAAAATTATTGAAGTATTTCAAGCTTGTTTTTAACAATCACAGATGTAGCAAAGGCTGCAATATTAAGGACTTTGCTCCAAAATTGCTGTTTTTTTTTAATAACAGAATATGACACCAGTATATAACGCTTGAATTTCGCACGTACAGATGCAGCAAGGGCTGTAAAATTGAGAATTTTGCCCAAATTTGGTGTTTTATAAAACCCAGAAAATTATAGCTGTATTTCTAGCTTAAATTGCACACTGACTAATGCGGCAGAGGCCCCAGATGGAGGGTATTGCAAAAAAATTGTGTTTTTTAAAACCCTGAAAATTATTGAAGTATTTAAAGCTTGTTTTAACAATAACAGATGCAGAAAAGGCTGCAATATTAAGGACTTTGCTCCACAATTTGTGTTTTTTTAATAACAGAATATGACAGCAGTATATAACGCTTGAATTTCACACGTACAGATGCAGACAAGGCTGTAAATTAAGTATTTTGCCCAAAAAGGGTGTTTTCTATTTCAAGCATGTTTTTATCAATCACAGATGCAGCAAAGGCTGCAATATTAAGGACTTTGCTCCAAAATTAGTGTTTTTTTAATAACAGAATATGACAGCAGTATATAACGCTTGAATTTCGCACATACAGATGCAGCAAGGGCTGTAAAATTTAGTATTTTTCCCAAAAAGGGTGTTTTTTAAAACCCAGAAAATTATAGCTGTATTTCTAGCTTAAATTGCACATTGACTAATGCGGCAGAGGCCCCAGATGGAGGGTATTGCCAGAAATTGAGGATTTTCAAAACCCAGAAAATTATTGAAGTATTTCAAGCTTGTTTTTAACAATCACAGTTGCAGCAAAGCAAAAAAATGAGACCCTACCTAAGATAATCGCCCAAAAACTGAAAAAACTATGGCTTTCAGAATATGGAGACACTAAACCATGATTTTTTTTTTGTTTCAAAAATGATATTATTGTGTAAAACTTACATAAATAAAAATAAAATATACATATTTGGTATCGCCTCGTTCGTATCGACTGGCTCTATAAAAATATCACATGACCTAACCCCTCAGATGAACACCGTAAAAAATAAAAAATAAAAACTGTGCTAAATGAAAAATTTTTGTCACCTTACATTACAAAAAGTGTAATAGCAAGCGATCAAAAAGTCATATGCACCCCAAAATAGTGCCAATCAAACCGTCATCTCATCCCGCAAAAAATGAGACCCTACCTAAGATAATTGCCCAAAAACTGAAAAAATTATGGCTCTCAGAATATGGAGACACTAAAACATGATTTTTTTTTTTTTTTTTTTAAATGATATTATTGTGTAAAACTTACATAAATAAAAATAAAGTATACATATTAAGTATCGTCGCGTCCGTATCGACCAGCTCTATAAAAATATCACATGACCTAACCCCTCAGATGAACACCGTAAAAAATGGAAAATAAAAACTGTGCTAAATAAACCATTTTTTGTCACCTTACATCACAAAAAGTGTAATAGCAAGCGATCAAAAAGTCATACGCACCCCAAAATAGTGCCAATAAAACTATCATCTCATCCCGCAAAAATCATACCCTACCCAAGGTAATCGCCAAAAAATTTTAAAAATTATGGCTCTCAGACTATGGAAACACTAAAACATGATTTTTTTTGCTTAAAAAATGAAATCATTGTGTAAAACTTACATAAATAAAAAAAAGTATACATATTAGGTATCGCTGCGTCCGTATCGACCGTCTCTATAAAAATTTCACTAGACCTAACCCCTCAGATGAAAACTGTAAAAAATGTAAAATAAAAACTGTGCTAAATAAACCATTTTTTGTCACCTTACATCACAAAAAGTGTAATAGTAAGCGATCAAAAAGTTATACGCACCTCAAATCAGTGCCAATAAAACCGTCATCTCATCCCGCAAAAATCATACCCTACCCAAGGTAATCGCCCAAAAACTGAAAAAATTATGGCTCTCAGACTATGGAAACACTAACACATGATTTTTTGGGCCTAAAAAATGAAATCATTGTGTGAAACTTACATAAATAAAAAAATGTATACATATTTGGTATCGCCGCATCCGTGACAATCTGGTCTATAAAAATATCACATGATCTAACGGTGCCAAAACAGCTATTTCTTGTTATCTTGCCTCACAAGAAGTGTAATATAGAGCAACCAAAAATCATATGTACCCTAAACTAGTACCAACAATACTGCCACCCTATCCCGTAGTTCCTAAAATGGGGCCACTTTTTTTGAGTTTCTACTCTAGGGGTGCATCAGGGGGGCTTCAAATGGGACATGGTGTCAAAAAAACCAGTCCAGCAAAATCTGCCTTCCAAAAACCGTATGGCATTCCTTTCCTTCTGCGCCCTGCCGTGTGCCCGTACAGTAGTTTATGACCACATATGGGGTGTTTCTGTAAACTACAGACTCAGGGCCATAAATATTGAGTTTTGTTTTGCTGTTAATCCTTGCTTTGTAAAAGTAAAAAAAATATTAAAATTGAAAACCTGCCAAAAATTGGAAATTTTTAAATTGTATCTCTATTTTCCATTAATTCTTGTGAAACACCTAAAGGGTTAACGACGTTTGTAAAATCAGTTTTGAATACCTTGAGGGGTGAAGTTTCTTAGATAGGGTCACTTTTATGTCGTTTATTCTCTAGGGGTGCATTAGGGGGCTTCAAATGGGACATGGTGTAAAAAAAAACAGTCCAGCAAAATCTGCCTTCCAAAAACCGTATGGCATTCCTTTCCTTCTGCGCCCTGCCGTGTGCTTGTACAGTAGTTTACGACCACATATGGGGTGTTTCTGTAAACTATAGAATCAGGGCCATAAATATTGAGTTTGGTTTGGCTGTTAACCCTTGCTTTGTAACTGGAAAAAAATTATTAAAATGGAAAATCTGCCAAAAAAGTCAAATTTTGAAATTGTATCTCTATTTTCCATTAATTCTCATGGAACACCTAAAGGGTTAACAAAGTTTGTAAAATCAGTTTTGAATACCTTGAGGGGTGTAGTTTATAGAATGTGGTCATTTTTGGGTGGTTTCTATTATGTAAGCCTCGCAAAGTGACTTCAGGCTTGAACTGGTCCCTAACAATTGGGTTTTAGAAAATTTCTGAAAAATTTTAAGATTTGCTTCTAAACTTCTTAGCCTTGTAACATCCCAAAAAAATAAAATATAATTCCCAAAATGATCCAAACATGAAGTAGACATATGGGGAATGTAAAGTAATAACTATTTTTGGAGGTATTACTATGTATTATAGAAGTAAAGAAATTGAAACTTGGAAATTTGCAATTTTTAAAAAAAAAATTGGGTAAATTTGGTATTTTTTTATAAATAAAAATGAAATTTTTTTACTTCATTTTACCATTGTCATAAAGTACAATATGTGACTAAAAAAACAATCTCAGATCGGCCTGGATAAGTCAAAGCATTTTAAAGTTATCAGCACTTAAAGTGACACTGGTCAGATTTGCAAAAAATGTCCTTAAGGTGAAATAGGGCTGAGTCCTTAAGGGGTTAATCACGCCCCTAAGCTCCTTCTGGCTCAGTCCTTCCATCCTTGCTAAGAATACGCCTTGCCCGGTGACGTCACCGGACCAGAGGGGCGGGGCTTGGCACAATGTGTTGCCGCCTAGTTTCCGCCCCCCAGTGCGCTCTGCATAATCACTGAGGCTGGCTGTGATGTCACCGGGCTCCCTGCGAAGCAGAAGCAGAGGCTTCGCTCTGCAGAAAGGAACCCGGTAGGTCACTGAATCTTTGAAAAGTGGCACTTCCGGCAGAGAATTTAGGACAAGAAAACGGGGCATCAGAAAAGTCTTGCAAAGATACGACAGGACTGTATGTAATATTTATGTGCTTGGTGTTCTCTTACAGCAATGTACCCACCTCCACCCACCTAACTAATAGACAGATAAAAGTCATTTTTCTGTGTCACTGGGCTCAGGGCAGGGTAAAAAGATTGTGCACTGCACCCACAAAACAAAATCTAGGTAGATCGCTGAGTTACTAGGCACTTCTGGTTAAAGATTCTTTCCTATTCTCTCCCTCACAGCAGCAGCATCCTCTCCCTACACTTGTTACAGCAGAGTGACGTGCAGCGCTACGTGACTCCAGCTTATATAGAGGCTGGGTCACATGCTGCACTGGCCAATCACAGCCATGCCATTAGTAGGCATGGCTGTGATGGCTTCTAAGTAGAGTTGAGCGAACACCTGGATGTTCGGGATCCGAACCCGAACCGAACTTCGTCCCGAACCCGAACCCCATTGAAGTCAATGGGGACCCGAACTTTTCGGCACTAAAAAGGCTGTAAAACAGCCCAGGAAAGAGCTAGAGGGCTGCAAAAGGCAGCAACATGTTGGTAAATCCCCTGCCAACAAATGTTAGTAGGGAAATGAATTAACATAAAAATAAAAAAAATAAAAATGACCCAATATCAATTGGACAGAGGTCCCATAGCAGAGAATCTGGCTTCACGTCAGCAGAGAATCAGTCTCTTCATGCCATAGCAAAGAATCTGGCTTCATGTCAGCAGAGAATCAGTCTCTTCATGCCATAGCAGAGAATCTGGCTTCATGTCACCCACCACTGGAACAGGCCACTGTCACATATTTAGGCCCCGGCACCCAGACAGAGGAGAGCGGTCCCGTAACAGAGAATCTGGCCTTATGTCAGCGCAGAATCTGTCTTCATGTCATAGC
Source organism: Bufo bufo (assembly GCF_905171765.1). NCBI lineage: Eukaryota > Metazoa > Chordata > Amphibia > Anura > Bufonidae > Bufo > Bufo bufo. Next base: position 516,995,788 of record NC_053391.1, on the reverse strand, counting down.
AGAGAATCAGGCTTCACGTCACCCACCACTGGAACAGGCCACTGTCACACATTTAGACCCAGGCAGAGGAGAGAGGTCCCGTAACAGAGAATCTGGCCTTATGTCAGCGCAGAATCTGTCTTCATGTCATAGCAGAGAATCAGGCTTCACGTCACCCACCACTGGAACAGGCCACTGTCACACATTTAGGCCCAGGCACCCAGGCAGAGGAGAGAGGTCCCGTAACAGAGAATCTGGCCTTATGTCAGCGCAGAATCTGTCTTCATGTCATAGCAGAGAATCAGGCTTCACGTCACCCACCACTAGAACAGGCCACTGTCACACATTTAGGCCCAGGCACCCAGGCAGAGGAGAGAGGTCCCGTAACAGAGAATCTGGCCTTATGTCAGCGCAGAATCTGTCTTCATGACATAGCAGAGAATCAGGCTTCACGTCACCCACCACTGGAACAGGCCACTGTCACACATTTAGGCCCAGGCACCCAGGCAGAGGAGAGAGGTCCTGTAACAGAGAATCTTGCCTTATGTCAGCGCAGAATCTGTCTTCATGTCATAGCAGAGAATCAGGCTTCACGTCACCCACCACTGGAACAGGCCACTGTCACACATTTAGGCCTAGGCACCCAGGCAGAGGAGAGAGGTCCTGTAACAGAGAATCTGGCCTTATGTCAGCACAGAATCTGTCTTCATGTCATAGCAGAGAATCAGGCTTCACGTCACCCACCACTGGAACAGGCCACTGTCTCACATTTAGGCCCCGGCACCCAGACAGAGGAGAGGTTCATTCAACTTTGGGTTGCCCCGCAATATAATGGTAAAATGAAATTAAAAATAGTATTGAATGAGGAAGTGCCCTGGAGTAGAATAATAAATTGTTAAGGGGAGGTAGTTAATATCTAATCTGCACAAGGAATGGACAGGTCCTGTGGGATCCATGCCTGGTTCATTTTTATGAACGTCAGCTTGTCCACATTGGCTGTAGACAGGCGGCTGCGTTTGTCTGTAATGACGCCCCCTGCCGTGCTGAATACACGTTCAGACAAAACGCTGGCCGCCGGGCAGGCCAGCACCTCCAAGGCATAAAAGGTTAGCTCTGGCCACGTGGACAATTTGGAGACCCAGAAGTTGAATGGGGCCGAACCATCAGTCAGTACGTGGAGGGGTGTGCACAGGTACTGTTCCATCATGTTAGTGAAATGTTGCCTCCTGCTAACACGTTCCGTATCAGGTGGTGGTGCAGTTAGCTGTGGCGTGTTGACAAAACTTTTCCACATCTCTGCCATGCTAACCCTGCCCTCAGAGGAGCTGGCCGTGACACAGCTGCGTTGGCGACCTCTTGCTCCTCCTCTGCCTTCGCCTTGGGCTTCCACTGGTTCCCCTGTGACATTTGGGAATGCTCTCAGTAGCGCGTCTACCAACGTGCGCTTGTACTCGCGCATCTTCCTATCACGCTCCAGTGTAGGAAGTAAGGTGGGCACATTGTCTTTGTACCGGGGATCCAGCAGGGTGGCAACCCAGTAGTCCGCACACGTTAAAATGTGGGCAACTCTGCTGTCGTTGCGCAGGCACTGCAGCATGTAGTCGCTCATGTGTGCCAGGCTGCCCAGAGGTAAGGACAAGCTGTCCTCTGTGGGAGGCGTATCGTCATCGTCCTGTGTTTCCCCCCAGCCACGCACCAGTGATGGGCCCGAGCTGCTTTGGGTGCCACCCCGCTGTGAACATGCTTCATCCTCCTCCACCTCCTCCTCATCCTCGTCCTCCTCGTCCTCCAGTAGTGGGCCCTGTCTGGCCACATTTGTACCTGGCCTCTGCTGTTGCAAAAAACCTCCCTCTGAGTCACTTCGAAGAGACTGGCCTGAAAGTGCTAAAAATGACCCCTCTTCCTCCTCTTCCTCCTGGGCCACCTCCTCTTCCATCATCGCCCTAAGTGTTTTCTCAAGGAGACATAGAAGTGGTATTGTAACGCTGATAACGGCGTCATCGCCACTGGCCATGTTGGTGGAGTACTCGAAACAACGCAACAGGGCACACAGGTCTCGCATGGAGGCCCAGTCATTGGTGGTGAAATGTGTCTGATCCACAGTGCGACTGACCCGTGCGTGCTGCAGCTGAAACTCCACTATGGCCTGCTGCTGATCGCACAGTCTGTCCAGCATATGCAAGGTGGAGTTCCACCTGGTGGGTACGTCGCATATGAGGCGGTGAGCGGGAAGGCCGAAGTTACGCTGTAGCGCAGACAGGCGAGCAGCGGCAGGGTGTGAACGCCGGAAGCGCGAACAGACGGCCCGCACTTTATGCAGCAGCTCTGACATGTCGGGGTAGTTAATGAACTTCTGCACCACCAAATTCAGCACATGCGCCAGGCAAGGGATGTGCGTCAAACCGGCTAGTCCCAGAGCTGCAACGAGATTTCGCCCATTATCGCACACCACCAGGCCGGGCTTGAGGCTCACCGGCAGCAACCACTCGTCGGTCTGTTGGTCTATACCCCGCCACAACTCCTGTGCGGTGTGGGGCCTGTCCCCCAAACATATGAGTTTCAGAATGGCCTGCTGACGTTTACCCCGGGCTTTGCTGAAGTTGGTGGTGAAGGTGTGTGGCTGACTGGATGAGCAGGTGGAAGAAGAGGAGGAGGAAGCTGAGTAGGAGGAGGAGGATACAGGAGGCAAAGAATGTTGCCCTGCGATCCTTGGCGGCGGAAGGACGTGCGCCAAACAGCTCTCCGCCTGGGGCCCAGCCGCCACTACATTTACCCAGTGTGCAGTTAGGGAGATATAGCGTCCCTGGCCGTGCTTACTGGTCCACGTATCTGTGGTTAGGTGGACCTTGCCACAGATGGCGTTGCGCAGTGCACACTTGATTTTATCGGACACTTGTTTGTGCAGGGAAGGCACGGCTCTCTTGGAGAAGTAGTGGCGGCTGGGAACAACATACTGTGGGACAGCAAGTGACATGAGCTGTTTGAAGCTGTGTGTGTCCACCAGCCTAAATGACAGCATTTCATAGGCCAGTAGTTTAGAAATGCTGGCATTCAGGGCCAGGGATCGAGGGTGGCTAGGTGGGAATTTACGCTTTCTCTCAAATGTTTGTGAGATGGAGAGCTGAACGCTGCCGTGTGACATGGTTGAGATGCTTGGTGACGCAGGTGGTGGTGTTGGTGGTACATCCCATGTTTGCTGGGCGGCAGGTGCCAACGTTCCTCCAGAGGCAGAGGAAGAGGCCGAGGCGGCGGCAGCAGCAGCAGAAGAGGCCGAGGCGGCGGAAGCAGCACAAGAGGCCGAGGCGGCGGCAGCAGCAGAAGTGGCCGAGGCGGCAGCAGCAGAAGAGGCAGCAGGGGGAGCCTGAGTGACTTCCTTGTTTTTAAGGTGTTTACTCCACTGCAGTTCATGCTTTGCATGCAGGTGCCTGGTCATGCAGGTTGTGCTAAGGTTCAGAACGTTAATGCCTCGCTTCAGGCTCTGATGGCACAGCGTGCAAACCACTCGGGTCTTGTCGTCAGCACATTGTTTGAAGAAGTGCTATGCCAGGGAACTCCTTGAAGCTGCCTTTGGGGTGCTCGGTCCCAGATGGCGGCGGTCAGTAGCAGGAGGAGTCTCTTGGCGGCGGGTGTTCTGATTTTGCCCACTGCTCCCTCTTTTGCTACGCTGTTGGCTCGGTCTCACCACTGCCTCTTCCTCCGAACTGTGAAAGTCAGTGGCACGACCTTCATTTCATGTGGGGTCTAGGACCTCATCGTCCCCTGCATCGTCTTCCACCCAGTCTTGATCCCTGACCTCCTGTTCAGTCTGCACACTGCAGAAAGACGCAGCAGTTGGCACCTGTGTTTCGTCATCATCAGAGACGTGCTGAGGTGGTATTCCCATGTCCTCATCATCAGGAAAAATAAGTGGTTGTGCGTTAGTGCATTCTATCTCTTCCACCCCTGGGGAAGGGCTAGGTGGATGCCCTTGGGAAACCCTGGCAGCAGAGTCTTCAAACAGCATAAGAGACTGCTGCATAACTTGAGGCTCAGACAGTTTCCCTGATATGCATGGAGGTGATGTGACAGACCGATGGGCTTGGTTTGCATGCGCCATCTGTGCGTTTTCTGCAGAAGACTGGGTGGGAGATAATGTGAACGTGCTGGATCCACTGTCGGCCACCCAATTGACTAATGCCTGTACCTGCTCAGGCCTTACCATTCTTAGAACGGCATTGGGCCCCACCAAATATCGCTGTAAATTCTGCTGGCTACTGGGACCTGAGGTAGTTGGTTCACTAGGACGTGTGGCTGTGGCAGAACGGCCACGTCCTCTCCCAGCACCAGAGGGTCCACTAACACCACCACGACCAGGTCCACGTCCGCGTCCCTTATTAGATGTTTTCCTCATTGTTCCCGTTCACCACAATTTTGAGAATGGCAAATTTGGGAATAGTTTTTCAACCCAGAAAAAAAAAAGTGCTTTTATGGTCACTACAAATAACTTGACCAGCTAAAACAGTACAGATTTGGTTGAATAGAGATGTGAGGGCTGTTTTTTTTTTTGCGCTGTGTGACAGGTATAGGTTTAATCACAGAATCAGACTTCTATCTGCACGGTAGCGTGTGTCTTAGGTTTTTATGAATGGCACTATCAGCACCTTCAATGTAAGATATCCTTTTTGGGATAGATTTCAAGTAGGCCTCAAATACCAGAAACTAGTTATTTTGAGAATGGCAAATTTGGGAATAGTTTTTCAACCCAGAAAAAAAAATGTGCTTTTACGGTCACTACAAATAACTTGACAAGCTAAAACAGTACAGATTTGGTTGAATAGAGATGTGAGGCCTGTTTTTTTTGTGCTGTGTGACAGGTATAGGTTTAATCACAGAATCAGACTTCTATCAGCACGGTAGCGTGTGTCTTAGGTTTTTCTGAATGACACTATTCAGCACCTTCAATGTAAGATATCCTTTTTGGGATAGAATTCAAGTAGGCCTCAAATACCAGAAACTAGTTATTTTGAGAATGGCAAATTTGGAAATAGTTTTTCAACCCAGAACAAAAAGTGTGCTTTTACGGTCACTACAAATAACTTGACCAGCTAAAACATTTCAGATTTGGTTGAATAGAAATGTGAGGCCTGTTTTCTTTTGCGCTGTGTGACAGGTATAGGTTTAATCACAGAATCAGACTTCTATCTGCACGGTAGCGTGTGTCTTAGGTTTTTCTGAATGGCACTATCAGCACCTTCAATGTAAGATATCCTTTTTGGGATAGATTTCAAGTAGGCCTCAAATACCAGAAACAAGTTATTTTGAGAATGGCAAATTTGGGAATAGTTTTTCAACACAGAAAAAAAAAAGTGCTTTTACGGTCACTACAAATAACTTGACCAGCTAAAACAGTACAGATTTGGTTGAATAGAGATGTGAGGCCTGTTTTTTTTTGTGCTGTGTGACAGGTATAGGTTTAATCACAGAATCAGACTTCTATCTGCACGGCAGCGTGTGTCTTAGGTTTTTATGAATGGCACTATCAGCACCTTCAATGTAAGATATCCTTTTTGGGATAGATTTCAAGTAGGTCTCAAATACCAGAAACTAGTTATTTTGAGAATGGCAAATTTGGGAATAGTTTTTCAACACAGAAAAAAAAATGTGCTTTTACGGTCACTACAAATAACTTGACCAGCTAAAACAGTACAGATTTGGTTGAATAGAAATGTGAGGCCTGTTTTTTTTTGCGCTGTGTGACAGGTATAGGTTTAATCACAGAATCAGACTCTATCTGCATGGTAGCGTGTGTCTTAGGTTTTTCTGAATGACACTATCAGCACCTTCAATGTAAGATATCCTTTTTGGGATAGATTTCAAGTAGGCCTCAAATACCAGAAACTAGTTATTTTGAGAATGGCAAATTTGGGAATAGTTTTTCAACACAGAACAAAAAGTGTGCTTTTACGGTCACTACAAATAACTTGACCAGCTAAAACAGTACAGATTTGGTTGAATAGAAATGTCAGGTCTATTTTTTAGGCGCTGGGTGACAGGCTCAACTTGCCCCTGATGTAGTATATGGCCAAAAAATAACCACACTGTTGATGTTTAAATGCACTTGGGTGACACAGGCTCAGCCTGCACCAGATCTAAAAAACTATTCACAGGGATCAAAGCATTATTTTTATCTGGTGATACCATTTGTGCTGGAGAGGCCATTGTAGATGAAGTAGCCAAATTGTCCGTCTGATTAGGACGTCCAACTTTCTTGTTCTTGTAAGAGATACGATCCATTCCTTTGACTCCTCCCCTTTTGCTACGGTTTGATTCACCCTGCCAGCAATACACAAACCCTGTGTTGTAGTCCTCCATATCTTTCTGCCATTTCTTCCTCTTAGTGGACTGCAACTCACACTTTAGTTTCTCAAAAAAACTCTTGCAAATAGAGAGATATTTATTCATTACATCCTGTGTCAACAGCTTCTGTAATTCACCTTCCACTTGTTCTAAACTCTGCCTCAGGTTTAAAATTTCCTTTTGCAAGTACTCAACATTCAACAGGATAATATCCAGAGAATATTTTGAAATCTGTGCAAAACATGCACAAAAGTCCATGTAATTGGGAAAAAAATCTGGTCTCAATATGGAGCGCATCCCCCTTGGAATTCTATGTGTATGATGGTACTCACTAAATGTGATCAAATGTAGATCCAGATTTATCAATCTCTTAGAAAAAAGTTCATACCTTTTCTTGATATCTAGTGCTGACGGAGTTGACAAAAAGGTGACATCCCTCTCTGTCCCTTGAAGGATCCGTGTCTCATCTTCCTGTGTATAAGAGAAGACATCCGAGTGTGGGTATCCTGTTGCTTGATCCATGCTTAAAAAGGTGCTAAGCTTGTAAATCCCAAAACAGAAAAAAAAAAAGAAAAATATACAGCAGCACTCCTATGATGCCTGGTGCAATTCCCAATAGTTCTTAGGACATGAAACAATGATTATAAAGCAGAAGGATAAGGCAGCACTCCGGTATTCCAGTGAATAGATGGATACTTTATTACACCCAACAGCAATGCAGCATTTCAGCTCTGTCAATGGAGCCTTTGTCAAGCTAGTGATAGTAGTGCTCAAACACATATAAATACAGCTGAATACATAAGTGTTTCATAATTGGTAATAAATATATTAACTAGATTACAAAGTGAATACATGATTGTGAATCAAATTTCATAAAGTTAAAAACATATAAAAACATCAGGTGCTTCCAGTGATAGCGGTGACAAATTGATACATAATCTTAATCTCATAATGTTGTGCATATACCATGATTACATACAATTAATTCATTAATCATTAATAAGGTGCACCTGTGCAAAAGAAATAATTTAAAAGGAACAGACCCTAACATGATCGGTTCCAAGCGTCACCCTGTTGGCGCCCCACGATGTGCACTGCGAATGCATCCACAGGTGTCCCACTCTCGCGAGAATTCCACCTGTACCACGCCTGCGTTCAACACTTGACAGATAAGAACACATTATTGCGTTTTGATAGTTATCACCCTAAGAGTATGATCAAATCATTACCCTTCAGCCAGTTACTTAGAGTCAAAAGGGTGGTACAACAAGAGCAGGGGGTGACCAGCAGATTGGAGGACATGGGGAACAAGTTCCTTAAAAGGGGTTACCCTAGGAAACTTGTACAATCACATATTTCGAAGGTACAGAGCATCTCTAGAACTTCCCTTTTAAATAAGGAAAGGACACATACAAGGGATATGGATCATGTTAGGGTCTGTTCCTTTTTAATTATTTATTTTGCACAGGAGCACCTTATTAATGATTGATTAATGAATTAATTGTATGTAATCATGGTATATGCACAACATTATGAGATTAAGATTATGTATCAATTTGTCACCGCTATCACTGGAAGCACCTGATGTTTTTATATGTTTTTAACTTTATGAAATTTGATTCACAATCATGTATTCACTTTGTAATCTAGTTAATATGTTTATTACCAATTATGAAACACTTATGTATTCAGCTGTATTATATATGTTTGAGCACTACTATCACTAGCTTGACAAAGGCTCCATTGACAGAGCTGAAATGCTGCATTGCTGTTGGGTGTAATAAAGTATCCATCTATTCACTGGAAGACCGGAGCGCTTGCTGCCTTATCCTTCTGCTTTACAATCATCGTTCCATGTCCTAGGAACTATTGGGAATTGCACCCGGCATCATAGGAGCATTGCTGTATATTTTTCTCATATATATATATATATATATATATATATATATATATATATAAAATTATCATTAATATATATTTTATGTATTTATGTATGTATTTATTTTTCTATGTGCGCTCATATTTTTATATTCATGTGGGCATTTATATCTATATGTGTGTATTTGTATGTACAGTATGTATATATCTCCTTTATTGTGTGTGCATACATACATACACTGCGTGCAGAATTATTAGGCTAATGAGTATTTTGACCACATCATCCTCTTTATGCATGTTGTCTTACTCCAAGCTGTATAGGCTCGAAAGCCTACTACCAATTAAGCATATTAGGTGATGTGCATCTCTGTAATGAGAAGGGGTGTGGTCTAATGACATCAACACCCTATATTAGGTGTGCATAATTATTAGGCAACTTCCTCTCCTTTGGCAAAATGGATTAAAAGAAGGACTTGACAGGCTCAGAAAAGTCAAAAATAGTGAGATATCTTGCAGAGGGATGCAGCACTCTTAAAATTGCAAAGCTTCTGAAGCGTGATCATCGAACAATCAAGCGTTTCATTCAAAATAGTCAACAGGGTCGCAAGAAGCGTGTGGAAAAACCAAGGCGCAAAATAACTGCCCATGAACTGAGAAAAGTCAAGCGTGCAGCTGCCAAGATGCCACTTGCCACCAGTTTGGCCCTATTTCAGAGCTGCAACATCACTGGAGTGCCCAAAAGCACAAGGTGTGCAATACTCAGAGACATGGCCAAGGTAAGAAAGGCTGAAAGACGACCACCACTGAACAAGACACACAAGCTGAAACGTCAAGACTGGGCCAAGAAATATCTCAAGACTGATTTTTCTAAGGTTTTATGGACTGATGAAATGAGAGTGAGTCTTGATGGGCCAGATGGATGGGCCCGTGGCTGGATTGGTAAAGGGCAGAGAGCTCCAGTCCGACTCAGACGCCAGCAAGGTGGAGGTGGAGTACTGGTTTGGGCTGATATCATCAAAGATGAGCTTGTGGGGCCTTTTCGGGTTGAGGATGGAGTCAAGCTCAACTCCCAGTCCTACTGCCAGTTTCTGGAAGACACCTTCTTCAAGCAGTGGTACAGGAAGAAGTCTGCATCCTTCAAGAAAAACATGATTTTCATGCAGGACAATGCTCCATCACACGCGTCCAAGTACTCCACAGCGTGGCTGGCAAGAAAGGGTATAAAAGAAGAAAATCTAATGACATGGCCTCCTTGTTCACCTGATCTGAACCCCATTGAGAACCTGTGGTCCATCATCAAATGTGAGATTTACAAGGAGGGAAAACAGTACACCTCTCTGAACAGTGTCTGGGAGGCTGTGGTTGCTGCTGCACGCAATGTTGATGGTGAACAGATCAAAACACTGACAGAATCCATGGATGGCAGGCTTTTGAGTGTCCTTGCAAAGAAAGGTGGCTATATTGGTCACTGATTTGTTTTTGTTTTGTTTTTGAATGTCAGAAATGTATATTTGTGAATGTTGAGATGTTATATTGGTTTCACTGGTAAAAATAAATAATTGAAATGGGTATATATTTGTTTTTTGTTAAGTTGCCTAATAATTATGCACAGTAACAGTCACCTGCACACACAGATATCCCCCTAAAATAGCTAAAACAAAAAACAAACTACTTCCAAAAATATTCAGCTTTGATATTAATGAGTTTTTTGGGTTCATTGAGAACATGGTTGTTGTTCAATAATAAAATTAATCCTCAAAAATACAACTTGCCTAATAATTCTGCACTCCCTGTATACACATATTCTCCCACGTGTTTAATATTTTTTTGCAACCAATGTTCCCTTATATTCTATATGCACTATTTTATGCCCTATAATGATTGTCACTACCTGATCCTTCATAATATAACCCCATAACCTTCTATATTTAACATTTCATCACTAGGTTCTACCCCAAAAAGGAGAAAGCTTGCCTCCTTCTTTTTGATGTGCTCCACCATGGAACACATTGGCACACTGATCCTCCCACCCACTAGAGGGCTGAGACAAGCCTCCTCCTGCCAGAAGGCACCGCCCCTTGACTTGGAGTGCCTTCTGCCTGGTGTGTTCCACAGTCGAATGCATCGGCCTACTCAGACTCCTGATGCGTTCCACAGTGCAACGCATCAGCATGTACAAACTCCGCCCACCTTCCAGAGCGCCACTACCTTTCCCCGATGCGTTCAACAGTGGAACGCATCGGCATTCATAAATTACTTATAATCATTATATCATATCCTTCCATATCACCAACCGTTTCCCTGCGCTCCACCGTGGGGCACATAGGGGGAACCCCATATAGAATTCCCCCTGTGCTCCACGATGGAACGCATACCATGTCCACTTCCAGTCCCTTGACTGCATTAATTTCTCACATGTATTCAAGGAAAGTAAAACATGAAAAGTTCAGAATATAGCTTTATTAATTTTATTTAGAATACCTTTGACCTACACTAGTATTCAAGTGTTTTTTTTATGAATACAGTAGTGTTCAGAAAGTGACCTCATTTGGGCCTTTACTCCCCTTCCCTATGTGTGAATCCTATACCATGTGTTCCTGTCTCCCTATATAAGTCTGTCCTACCTGATGTATGTACATGCTCTTGAAAAAGGGATTAATCCTGAAACGCGTCGAGCTGAAATAATAAAGACTTCCACTTCATCCTGGAGCCCTGGTATCATCTCTTTGGGGACAATGAAGCTTCTGGTATATTTTGCAAGGCGATCTCGGCGGGGAAGGCAGAGGTATTGGTGTCTTGAGCCTTATCCTATACCCTCCTCCCCGGTGAAGTAAGTGTGACACTCTGTTATCAAGTAACAGAGATCTCATCTATTATTTTTTTAGATATTGAATATTGGAGTCCATTTATTGGATGATTTATTGATTATTGATGATTTATTGATTATTGAATACTGGAACCACATCAAATATTCAATACAGATACAGACATTTCCCTGTGGCGCCCCCTAGGTATTATCAGGAATCTGAGATACTTTGCCGATCTACAAATTATTTTCTATATCAGTCCACAAGAGGGTACTGACCTTTTCTTTTTCTCGGCTTGGGGAGCCTGCTAACGTCTGTATCACACGTCCCCTTTCACAACTCTTTGCCTCCACTATCACTGTAGTGGTTATCCCTTGGCGCTCAATATCCCCCCTTTCCTCTAATTCCTCTGTTCCCCCCTCCCCCCCTTATATTTCCCATCAACGACTCTGTTATTGTGCCTCTTTATGCTGCTGCCTCCTCCGCACTCTGTCATAGGGCACTCTGTGGTCTCCTCATGCTGCTGCCTCCTCCAGACTCTGTTATTGTGCCAGTCTGTGGACTCCTGATGCTGCCTCCACCTCCAGACTCTGTCATTAGGCCATTATGTGGCTTCATGATGCTGCCGCCACCTTCTGACTCTGTCATTGGGCCACTCTGTGACCTCCTTTTGATGATGCTGCTGCCACGACCTCCACGCTCTGTCATTTGGCCCCTTTGTGGTCTCCTAATGCTGCCGCCACCTCCAGACTCTGTCATTATGCACTTTGTGGTCTCCTCATACTGCCGCCAACTCCAGACTCTGTCATTGGGCCACTCTGTTGTCTCCTCATGCTGCTGCCACCTCAACACTCTGTTATTGGTACTCTCTGTGGTCTCCTTATGCTGCCGCCACTTCCATACTCTGTCATTGGGCCACTCTGTGGCCTCCTGATGCTGCCGCCACTTTCAGACTCGGTCATTGTACCATTATGTGGCCTCCTCATGCTGCTGCCACCTTCACACTCTGTTATTGTGCCACTCTGTGGCCTCCTGATGCTGCCACTACCTTCAGACTCTGTCATTGGGCCACTCTATGGTCTCTTCATGCTGCCGCCAACCTCCACACTATGTCACCTAGCCATTCTGTGGCCTCCTGGTGCTGCCGCCACCACCACTCTCTGTCATTGCGCCACTTTTAGCCTCCTGATACTGCCGCTACCTACAGACTCTGTCATTGGGCCACTCTGTGGCCTCCTCATGCTGCTTCCACCTCACCACTATGTCATAAATCCACTCTGTGGACTTCTCATGCTGTTCCCACCCTCCCCACTTCATGACTGGTCCACTATTTTGCCTTTTTGGCTTGGCTGACATCATCACTTATTTGACCCTTCTTCGGATCTGTCAAAAGGAGAATAAAATCAGATACACAACGGATCCTGTCTGAGTAGCAGCTGTAAGGCCTGTATGGTCCCATCATGATTAGCTTATGATCTGTTTTTTTTTGGCATTAGCAATACTGATGGATTACTGACCAAATGCTGACCGAGTGAAGGCGGATGCTTCACAGACAGGATTTGTTTTTTTGTGGGTTATTGTTCTGACCGATCAGAGGAAGGGCAAAATAATCAGTGACGTAAACACAAACTTACTGCTGACACACTCTCCACTCTGTCGGGGGGTTCTTCTTGTATAAGCGTTTAATAGAACAGGTTCTGTAGACATCTATGTGGAAGCAGCTGATGACGGTGTAAAAGGAGTGCGCTTCTTCTTGGCACTAACATTGACCTGTAAGGTATTTGGTCATTTTTGGCCCCGTGACTGCCCAAATAAGTGAAGTGTGCAGTGATTCTAAGTGTGATGCCTGTCATCTGCATTTCATATGGACTCACAGTATTATTTCATTACCAAAGCAGACTCCCTATGCGTGTTACTTCAAAGCAGTGTTCTACACCACTCTAAATGCTCTCTGCAGCGAGGAAATAGCCGTTTTTAACGTGATTTGCCGCAAATTTATTCTGATCAAACCAAATAAAAAATAAAAAATTGCCGAACCGGCGAATCAAACGCTATCAGAGGCATACAGCACTTTCTTATTTGGTTATTTTGTTTCACCTCTATGCTGGCTGCTGATGAGAGGCTGATTTAATTATAAATTAAACAATCTCTATGTTTTTGCACTATAGAAGAAATCCAGAACACCCAGAGGAAATACAGAAAACATTGAGAACATGCAGCTTTGAATCCAAGACTGCAAAGCTGCAATGCAACAGTGCTACTGCTAACCAATGAGCCACCATGTTTCCTATTATAATAATAAATGTGAAATATCGCACCCCAAATACCACATCTTGGGGACGCAATTATATTAATAAGACTGCACTTTATAAACCACAAAATATCAACAAAATATCAACATAGTGGGTCATTTACTATTCTGAAATATGCCTAAATTAGGCGCATTTCAGATTCAGATGGCGGCACCAGGTCTAAAATTGTATGAGTGTTCTGGGCAGCCCATCTCATTTACTTTTTCTATGCCTGTTTTTGGCGTAGAAATGGTCTAAATGTAAGACAGCTTCCTAGAACTGGAGCTGGATGCGTTGAAGTTATGGAGAGGCCTGTGCGTCTAAAACGCCATTCTAAATAAATGTGCCCCATAGGCCCGTACATTGGGTGAGTCTGCTAATTTTAATTACATAACCTAACTGAAAATTTCAATACATTTGATTTGTCTAATAGAGTAATAGTTATAGCTTAACAATAATAGGAAGCACATAGCTAAAATTTTAAGACTGCTACTTTCATAAAATTGTCTCTCAAAATGTGGAGTATATTGTATAAGTCTTTCCAAGAGGAATCTTTCAAGATAAATCACATTATGTTAAACTGATGACTACAGTCCTAAATCCCCCATTTAATTGCATTTTATGAGTCACATAGAAATCTATAGTAAATTTGACTAATTTCTGATGGCCAGCTCAAACCTAATAATGTATTTTTTGCTTTATAATAGAGGTCGGACGGATCCAATTTTTTTCGAATCCGAATCCGAATCTTTCGAATCTCGAATCCTACGAATCCTGTACATAATTGTGTGAATGCACGGTGTAAGAAACAAAGTAAGACCGCGTCAGTTTGTCTGAACCTCCACCTCCCAGTCACGGTCGCACCCTATATGACCGCGATGACCCCTGCTCCTATCACTACAGAACACACAGGGTAATACAGCCCCATACCTCTTACATCCAGTGACGTCTCTTGTAGATGTTCTCTTTCCTCATCTTCTCCTTTCAGACCTTCAGACCAGACACCATTTTTCAGCCATTTTTCGTCTCTGCAGCTTGACAAAAAAAAAAAATCTTAGTTTACTACTTTTCCATCATCCTCCCATCTTCTGGACAAATCATCCTAACACCCCCAATACTGTTCCGCTGTGCTCCCTAATACTATACTGCAGAAACAGATAATACCCCTGATAATACTAGTACCACACAGAGCCCCCCATATAAAATACCCCTTCTTTGTGGCCTCAGTAGATGCCCCCATAGTGCCCCCCAATAATGTGCCAATAAGAAGTGGCCCCACAGTGCCCCCCAATAATGTGCCAATAAGAAGTGGCCCCACAGTGCCACCCAATAATGTGCCAGTAAGTGTCCCCATAGATGCCCCCCTAATCATGTGCCAGTATCAAGTGCGGAGTGCCTCTCTCCTCCCCCCCCATGTGAAGTATCATAGTGCCATCTCCCCCCCAATGTGCCCGTATCATAGTGCCACCTCCCCCCATAATGTGCCCGTATCATAGTGCCATCTCCCCCATAATGTGCCCGTATCATAGTGCCATCTCCCCCCATAATGTGCCCGTATCATAGTGCCATCTCCCCCCATAATGTGCCCGTATCATAGTGCCATCTCCCCCCATAATGTGCCCGTATCATAGTGCCTCTCACCTCTCCCCCTGGCATTCACAGATCCCCCCCCCACCCTATAACAGTGCCATCCACAGACCCCCCCACCCCATAACAGTGCCATCCACAGACCCCCCCACCCCATAACAGTGCCATCCACAGACCCCCCCCCACCCCATAACAGTGCCATCCACAGACCCCCCCACCCCATAACAGTGCCATCCACAGACCCCCCCCACCCCATAACAGTGCCATCCACAGACCCCCCCACCCCATAACAGTGCCATCCACAGACCCCCCCCACCCCATAACAGTGCCATCCATAGACCCCCCCACCCCATAACAGTGCCATCCACAGACCCCCCCATCCTATAACAGTGCCATCCACAGACCCCCCCATCCTATAACAGTGCCATTCACAGACCCCCCCACACAACAGTGCCATCCACAGACCCCCCCACCCCATAACAGTGCCATCCACAGACCCCCCACCCCATAACAGTGCCATCCACAGACCCCCCCACCCCATAACAGTGCCATCCACAGACCCCCCAAACCCTATAACAGTGCCATCCACAGACCCACCCCCCACCCCTTAACAGTGTCATCCACAGACCCCCCCATTGCCGCTCCAGTAGTTATAAAATGTGTAATTGTGATTAATAATCATGCTGCCCCCTCTGTCTGTAGTATTACATGATTCAATAAATCTTACTTACAGTGCTACTGCTATCGTAACAGGCCGGCCGGGCAGACGAGCGGCAGCGTCACTGACTGACGTCACCTGCCTGAGCCGCCTGCTTTATGAATGAAGCAGGCGGCTCAGGCAGGTGACGTCAGTCAATGACGCTGCCGCTCGTCTGCCCGGCCGGCCTGTTGCGATAGCAGTAGCCCTGTAAGTAAGATTTATTGAATCATGTAATAGTACAGACAGAGGGGGCAGCATGATTATTAATCACAATTACACATTTTATAACTACTGGAGCGGAGGGGCCGGAGCACAGTGAACGCACCGGCCCCCAGCTCCGCCTCCCAGTCCCTCCCACCGGATTCGTCGGATTCGTTTCAGGCAAATTACGTCGGGATTCGAGTCCACGAATCCCACGAATCCAGCAAGATTCGAGGGATTCGAGGGATTCGTGGATTCGACGAATCCCCCGTCCCATCCCTACTTTATAAGATGCACCCGATGATAAGACGCACCCCAGATTTTAGAGGAGGAAAATAAGATAATTTTTTTTTCATCAGACCTCATATCAGATCCTCAGATCAGACCCCTATAAATATCAGGACATCACATCAGACCCCCATATCAGCCTTCCATGTCAGAACCCCATCATCCCTCCATGTCAGACCCCCAACAAACCTCAGAACAGCCCTTTTCTTTTAGACCCCAATCAGACCTTAGATCAGCCCTTTTCTTTGAGACCTCCATCAGACCTCAGATCAGACCTTTTCTTTTAGACCCCCATTAGACTTCAGATAAGCACTTTTCTTTTAGAACCCCATCAGACCTCAGATCAACCCTTTTCTTTTAGACCTCCATCAGACCTCAGATCAGCCCTTTTCTTTTAGACCCCCATCAGACCTCAGATGAGCCCTTTTCTTTCAGACCCCCATCAGACTAAAATATAAAACTTCCTTACCTCTCATGCGCCACAGCTCCGCTACAGGTCCGGCGTCACACTCCCCTGTCTTCCCTGGCCCGTGCTGCACTGTCACCTGACTGCATGCAGCATCAGGTCATAGTGTGCACACTATGTCCTGATGCTGTATGGGGTCAGGAAAGTGGAGCGTTGGCTCTAGCAAGAAGACCAGGGAGGGTGAGTATCGGAAGCGCTTTCAGTGCTTCTTCCCTGCTCCCGGCACCTAATGCATACTAGTGAGCACTTCCATAATGGAAGCGCTCACTAGTATTCGCTTTATAAGATGCACAGCCATTTTCCCACTACTTTTGGGGGGAAAAGTGCATCTTATAAAGCGAAAAATACGGTAATCATGTGACCATATACTGTAATGTTTCCATACTTAATATAAAAATGTAGTCATAGGTCAAATTTTTTGAAATTTGTAGGGAAAAACTACAAAATATGGTGCACTAGAAAATATGTTTCCATGCTTAATATAAAAATGTAGTCATAGGTCAAATTTTTATACATTTGTATGGACAAACTACAAAATATGGTGCACTAGATAATATAGCATATTTGGTTAATATTTTTTGTTATTTTATTGTATTATGTGACACAAGCCAAATTACTGCATAATACTTCAAGGCCACATATAATGCCAGCTTCAACAAATGCTACAAAATAGGATGAAAAATGATGACTACAAGCTTGACTATTGATAAGTCACATTGATATATTTTGTTGAAAAACAATATAAAACTTTATCTATTTTCAGATTTTAGATAACTGGTAAAAGGTTGTTTCGACTTTAATATATTTGCTGTATATTATAAAAAAAAACTTAAGTATCATTTGTCAGAAAATACAGATTCCCTTGGGTAGTTTTTATAGCATTATAAACAGAAAATTTGAGGCAGACTTTTATGTAGGTAGAAAGCATTAAACTCAGTCCAATGTAATTAGCCCTGCAGCATTTTCTCTTGAGGAGAGGTTACATTTATCCATGCATTATTTATACATTTTGGGAAATCACCTTTTAGCAATATCGTTAGACTCTATTTGAACTTGAAAGCCATTGTAATTTCAACGGCTCCAGCTGAGTTTAATTCACTTTCATTTATCTAACTCGCTTGAAGAGTTAGAAGGTCTTGATGTAACCACATACTGTCATTAACCTGTCAAAGTGTGCTATGGACAGATGTTCTAAATAATAAAACAGCATGAAATCAGTGCTAGAAATGAACTGCTAATAAGCAAAATATACAGTATATAAAGACAATGAGTGTTACATTTTCTGTGTTGTACTTGTATCTTCTAAAGTGCCCTTTGACTTTCATGCAGCAGAGTTTAGAAATTACTTTTCTTTCAAATGAGTTCTTAAATAAATTAATCCAAAACATCAAATACCAACTTCATACATAAAATAACTATTATGTTGTTTGCTGTTTTAAATGTACTGAATTAAGGAATATAGCATAATAAGAACAATTCCATATGTCTTTTAGGCCTATTGCACACGACCGTATGGCTTTTTCAGTGTTTTGCGGTCCGTTTTTCACGGATCCGTTGTTCCGTTTTTTGTTTCCGTTGTGTTTCCGTTTCTGTTCTGTTTTTCTGTCCTGTTTTTCCATATGGCATATACAGTATACAGTAATTACATAGATAAAATTGGGCTGGGCATAACATTTTCAATAGATGGTTCAGAAAAAACCGAACGGAAACGGAAGACATACGGATGCATTTCTGTATGTGTTCCGTTTTTTTTGCGGACCCATTGACTTGAATGGAGCCACGGACCGTGATTTGCAGGCAATAATAGGACATGTTCTATGTTAAAACAGAACGGAAAAACAGAAATACGGAAACGGAATGCATACGGAGTACATTCGGTTTTTTTGCGGAACCATTGAAATGAATGGTTCCGTATACGGACCGTATACGGAACACAAAAAACGGCCAGTAAACAGGAAAAAAAAACGGCCGTGTGCAGGAGGCCTTAAGAGGATATGTCACAATCAAATTCAGTAGTCTACATGCAACATGTTATGGAGCAGAAAGAGCTGCACAGATTGACATATACAGTGGGATGCAAAAGTTTGGGCAACCTTGTTAATTGTCATGATTTTCCTGTATATATCGTTGGTTGTTACGATAAAAAAATGTCAGTTAAATATATCATATAGGAGACACACACAGTGATATTTGAGAAGTGAAATGAAGTTTATTGGATTTCCAGAAAGTGTGCTATAAATGTTTAAACATAATTAGGCAGGTGCATAAATTTGGGCACCACAAAAAAGAAATGAAATTTATATTTAGTAGATCCTCCTTTTGCAGAAATTACAGCCTCTAAACGCTTCCTGTAGGTTCCAATGAGAGTCTGGATTCTGGTTGAAGGTATTTTGGACCATTCCTCTTTACAAAACATCTTTAGTTCATTCAGGTTTGATGGCTTCCGAGCATGGACAGCTCTCTTTAAGTCACACCACAGATTTTCAATTATATTCAGGTCTGGGGACTGAGATGGCCATTCCAGAACGTTGTACTTGTTCCTCAGCATAAATGCCTTAGTGGATTTTGAGCAGTGTTTAGTGTTGTTGTCTTGTTGAAAGATCCAGCCCCGGCGCAGCTTCAGCTTTGTCACTGATTCCTGGACATTGGTCTCCAGAATCTGCTGATACTGAGTGGAATCCATGCGTCCCTCAACCTTGACAAGATTCCCAGTCCCTGCACTGGCCACACAGCCCCACAGCACGATGGAACCACCACCATATTTTACTGTAGGTAGCAGGTGTTTTTCTTGGAATGCTGTGTTCTTTTTCCTCCATGCATAACGCCCCTTGTTATGGCCAAATAACTCAATTTTAGTTTCATCACTCCACAGCACCTTATTCCAAAATGAAGCTGGCTTGTCCAAATGTGCTTTAGCCCACCTTAAGTGGCACTTTTTGTGCTGTGGGCGGAGAAAAGGCTTCCTCTGCATCACTCTCGCATACAGCATCTCCTTGTGTAAAGTGCGCCGAATGGTTGAACGATGCACAGTGACTCCATCTGCAGCAAGATGATGTTGTAGGTCTTTGGTGCTGGTCTGTGGGTTGACTCTGACTGTTCTCACCATTCGTCGCTTCTGTCTATCCGAGATTTTCCTTGGTCTGCCACTTCGAGCCTTAACTTGAACTGAGCCTGTGGTCTTCCATTTCCTCAATATGTTCCTAACTGTGGAAACAGACAGCTGAAATCTCTGAGACAGCTTTCTGTATCCTTCCCCTAAACCATGATGGTGAACAATCTTTGTCTTCAGGTCATTTGAGAGTTGTTTTGAGACCCCCATGTTGCTACTCTTCAGAGAAAATTAAAAGAGGAGGGAAACTTACAATTGACCCCCTTAAATACTCTTTCTCATAATTGGATTCACCTGTGTATGTAGGTCAGGGGTCACTGAGCTTACCAAGCCAATTTGAGTTCCAATAATTAGTTCTAAAGGTTTTAGAATCAATAAAATGACAACAGTGCCCAAATGTATGCACCTGCCTAATTTTGTTTAAACAATTATAGCACACTTTCTATAAATTCAATAAACTTCATTTCACTTCTCAAAAATCACTGTGTCTGTCTCCTATATGATATATTTAACTGACATTTTTTATCGTAACAACCAACGATTTATACAGGAAAATCATGACGATTAACAAGGTTGCCCAAACTTTCGCATCCCACTGTAGTTTTGTGAGAGGAGATTCAGCAAAACTTGTAATTTATAGATTTATATTTCTGCTTTTTCTAAACTTAAAGAGGACCTTTCACCGATTATTACACTATGAACTAACTATACAGACATGGAGAGCGGCGGCCGGGATCTCACTGCACTTAATATTATCCCTGGGCGCCGCTCCGTTCTCCTGCTATGCCATCCGGTATCTCTGCTCACTAAGTTATAGTAGGCGGAGATTTCAGTCCCTAAGTTATAGTAGGCGGAGTCTGCCCTTGTTCTGCTCTAGCGCTGGCCAATCGCAGCGCAGAGCTCACAGCCTGGGAGGTTATTTTCTCCCAGGCTGTGAGCTCTGCAATGCGATTGGCCAGCGCTACAGAAGAACAAGGGCAGACTCTGCCTACCATAACTTAGTGAACGGAGATACTGGAGGGCATAGCAGGAGAACGGAGCAGCGCCTGGGGATAATAGTAAGTGCAGTGAGATCCCCGGGCGCCGCTCTACATGTCTGTATAGTTAGTTCATAGTGTAATAATAGGTGAAAGGTCCTCTTTAAGCCCACCCTGTGTATATTTATCAGTGAGACAGCTATCTCTGTATACACAATTACACAAAGAATGCTATTAATCACTGATAACACCTCTGCCTTGTACAACCGAAGTCAGAAAGAACAGAAATTTTAATGCATTACTAGTTTTACTAAATCGTTTCCCACAAAATATTTCTTAATCTGTTCAGCTCATCCTGCTCATTTGCTCAATAACATACTGCCAGCAGCTGTGCTGCATTTTGTGGACCTCTTTAATATCTAAACTATATTATATCAGCTCTTAGAAAATCTTTTTAATACCCTATTCACAGTCATGACATTTTAAGATTATAATTTATAATGGTTTTAAACAAATTCACTTTTGATAGGTTGTGTGGATTTTCCTTTTTTTGGAGATAGGAACTGCCAGGATATCTACCAATCAGCTGCTTGCTAGGTTACGGTGTTCCATCAAGCATCACATCCCCTTAATTGTTGATATAGGTACAATGCAGCTGTGCCTGGTACTACAGTTCAGTCTCATTCACTGCTGATCTAGAAGAGACCAGCATAGTACCCTCATAATTTAAACATTGTGTATATATGTACTATAGTGGCCTACCCTTTTTGATCTATGGATTCTTGTGCTCTGTCTATGGTTCAAACAATACCGCTAATTCACATCCACTTTGGCTAGATCGATTCTCGTGTATTTTGTGCAAGGATCCTTGCTCGCTTATTATTATATATTATATATATATTATTATAATTATCCAAAGCCAAACACGTTTCAGAGCTTACTTGCTCATTCTTCAGTGGACCACTGCAATGTAAGTTGGAATGGTTTGATTATCTTCTTTGATGTTATAGCTAATGTCTTTAATTTACACATAATTCTAGGCTTCCCCCAACACACAACCTTGACAGACACCTGATCCCCCAGACCTGAATTCTCTGACACCATGTATTATGTAACCCCACACATTACAATAGGCATAGCAGACCGTATCCTTTCAACATGTTTTTCTTACAGAAAAAAAACATTTTCTCAAAATTAAAACACCCGATTTCTCCAGACACTGTTTCAACTCCTGATATCACTCTTTTTCCCCCTCAGAAAGGCTCTGGGGTGTTTCCATCCCTATTGCTGAACACTGCTCCTTTTAGATGGCCTCCTCCCAATATTACCCAGAGGTCAGATTTATTTTCCTGAAAGGGAAGTTGAAGGGTACTACAGTATGTACACATTGACCAACCTTTATGTTCCAAATAAATATCAAACCTTGTGGCTAATTAATGTCCTAGACAATCTTATTTATTTCTATAGGGGGACACTAATCATAGGAGGTTTACTTAATGTTAGTTTAGAACCTCCAATAGATTCCTCTATGGGGAAGTCCAGCCTTACTTATACTCCTCTTAAAGCTGTTCAGAAAGCATTACAGTCTCTGTCTATGCTTTCTGAACATGGTTCTGCCTACATTCTAGTGAAAGACTACACCTATTAATCCTCACCTCACAGATTGTACCACTGACTTGATTTTTTTTATTTATTATTTTTGATCCAGTTGATATTCAAAAAGGTTTTCTGTATTTCTACCAGTTGAGGAAAGGAAGAATCCCTAGAGGTCAAAGAATGCAGATGTCAAAGGACTTTAGCTTTGCTCTACAAAGCCATCCTACCGGAAACACCTAATCATATACATGAATCACTTATAGGTCCATTCATCTTAACAGAGTTCCGGTCTACCCTGTTGAAGTACTAGTAGTTAAAGCTTCTGTCTAGTCTTCCTGTCTCCTTCTATAAAACATTTAGAGACACCCTTTTACCCAATTTATTATATGCTAGTAACTCCTCGCTTGATAATGCATGCTTAAGGCTTGCATCTCCCTCATTCACAAGAAAGGGATGGACCCTACATCTTGTAACAACTATATACCTAAATCTCTGCTGAACATTGATCTAAAATGAAATGTTAGCTTATTGGCTCAGAGACTCAAAGCTTTGATTCTGGAATTATCATACCTGGAACATGTAGGGTTTGTTGCAGGCTGTGAGAGAAAGGACAACACATGTAGAGTCCACAGGGTACTTTTGGGCACTGACACAGACAACGCCTTTGACAAGGTAGAGTGGACATACATGAGAATAGTCTTGGAGGCCTTTCAGATTCCTCCTTCTTTCATAAATGCTATTTTAAATTTATATAACCACATGACAGCCAGACAGCATCTTACTCCCTCTTACCTCCCTTTATTATCCTCAATAGTACAAGACAGGGCTTCCCTCGCTCCCAAATCCTTTTTATTTTTTCAATAGAACACGTACTTTAACATATTTGGGCATCACCTCAGAATAAAGGCCTATTCATATGGGGTGCCGATCATCTCACTGCAGCCTATGCAGACAACCTTCTGCTCATACTTTTAGCCCAGGTGACAACCTTACTGAAACTACAAGAGCTATTCTAGGAATTCAGAGAAGTCTCTAATTTCACAATTAAACCAATAAAATCAGAAACACTAGGTATAATTAGAGTTGAGCGGACACCTGGATGTTCGGGTTCGACGGGTTCGGCCGAACTTCGGAAAAAAGTTTGAGTTCGGGACCCGAACTTGACCCCGCACCCGAACCCCAATGAAGTCAATGGGGACCCGAACTTTTGAGCACTAAAATGGCTGTAAAAATGTTATGGAAAGTGCTAGAGGGCTGCAAATGTCATCAAAATGTGGTTAAGAGCATGGCAAGTGCTCTGCAAACAAATGTGGATAGGGAAATGACTTAAAATAACATAAAATAGGGAAAAGCTATTGAGGCGCAAATGTTGGCCTAAAGTGTATAACGGAAATGTGGGACAAATTATTGAAGTGCAAATGTGGTACAACTTGCTTAAATTTAAGCATTGAATCAAAGGAGGTGGCACGCATCAATTAAAGAAGCATTTCAGAAATGTTATTCCCTGTCACCTATGCAGAGCAGGGGTTTATTCACGTCTAAAATTGTATAATGTCAACCCAAGAATGTAACAGAAAAATTATAGAAATTTATTAATAGAGATGTCGCGAACATAAAATTATTTTCCGTTCGCGAACGGCGAATGCAAATTTCCGCAAATGTTCGCGAACGGGCGAACCGCCATAGACTTCAATAGGCAGGCAAATTTTAAAACCCACAGGGACTCTTTCTGGCCACAATAGTGATGGAAAAGTTGTTTCAAGGGGACTAACACCTGGACTGTGGCATGCCGGACTGGGATCCATGGCAAAACTCCCATGGAAAATTACGTAGTTGACGCAGAGGCCGGTTTTAATCCATAAAGGGCATAAATCACCTAACATTCCTAAATTGTTTGGAATAATGTGCTTTAAAACATCAAGTATGATGTTGTATCGATCAGGTAGTGTAAGGGTTACGCCCGCTTCACAGTGACAGACCAAACTCTGACAAAACTACCCGTTTAATGCACCGCAAACAACCGCAAACAGTCCACTTGCACAACCGCAAACTCCCCATTTGCACAAGGTTGGATACCAAGCTAGCCATGTCCCGTTCCTTGTCCTCACTGACGTCATTGAAGGTCTCTTCCTCCACGCAGCCACGTATAACACCAAGGGTCCCCAAAAGGTGACAACAAGCCCCCTGGGACGCCTGCTGTGGTTGGTCTTCCACCTCCTCAAAGCCACCTTCCTCCTCTGACTCTTCTTCTTCAGACTCCTCTCTCTGCGTTGCCACAGGTCCAGCAATCGACCATGACAAGGCTGCTTCAGGTGGTGATGGTGACCACAACTCTTCATGCTCATCTATGGCCTGATCCAGCACTCTTTGCAGGGCACGCTCCAGAAAAAACGCATATAGGATGAGGTCGATGATGTTGCCTTGGGTTTGACTGACCAGGTTTGTCACCTCCGCAAAAGGACGCATGAGCCTACAGCCATTGTGCATGAGTGTTCAGTAACGTGGCCAAAAAATACCCAGCTCCGCAGAGGCTGTCCTAGCACCCCTGTCATACAAATACTCGTTGACGGCTTTTTCTTGTTGGAGCAGGCGGTCGAACATTAGGAGTGTTGAATTCCAACGTGTCGGGCTGTCGCAAATCAAGCGCCTCACTGGCATGTTGTTTCGCCGCTGAATATCGGAAAAGTGCGCCATGGCCGTGTAGGAACGCCTGAAATGGCCACACACCTTCCTGGCCTGCTTGAGGACGTCCTGTAAGCCTGGGTACTTATGCACAAAGCGTTGTACGATCAGATTACACACATGTGCCATGCACGGCACATGTGTCAACTTTCCCAAATTCAATGCCGCCAACAAATTGCTTCCGTTGTCACACACCACTTTGCCGATCTCCAGTTGGTGCGTGGTCAGCCACTGATCCACCTGTCCGTTCAGGGAGGACAGGAGTGCTGGTCCGGTGTGACTCTCTGCTTTCAGGCAAGTCAACCCCAAGACGGTGTGACACTGTCGTATCCGGGATGTGGAATAGCCCCTGGGGAGCTGGGGGGGTGCATTTGATGTGGAGCAAGACGCAGTAGCAGAAGAGGACTCAGCCAAGGAGGTTAGGATGGAGTAGGAGGAGTAGAGGAGGTGGCAGCAGGCCTGCCTGCAAGTCGTGGCGGTGTCACCAACTCCTCTGCAGAGCCACGCATTCCATGCTTGGCAGCCGTCAGCAGGTTTACCCAATGCGCAGTGTACGTGATATACCTGCCCTGACCGTGCTTTGCAGACCTGGTATCAGTGCTCATATGGACCCTTGCCCCAACACTGTGTGCCAGACATGCCATGACTTCCTTTTCCACAATAGAGTACAGTTTGGGGATTGCCGGTACCTTCCACTGCGGTGTCCCAATAGCTACAAATTTTTGGAAAGGCCTCAGACTCCACCAGCTTGTATGATAAAAGCTGGCGGGCTAAGAGTTGCGACAAGCCAGCTGTCAGACGCCGGGCAAGGGGGTGTGACATTGTCTTCTTACGCTCAAACATTTCCTTGACAGACACCTGACTGTGGGCAGATGAGCAGGAACTGCTGAAGGTGAGAGGCGGAGTGGCGGGTGGTTGAGAGGGGGCAAGGAGGACAGCAGTGGTTGACGTGGCAGAAGATGCTGGACCAGGAGGAGGATGGTGGCTTTGAGTTTGGGTGCTGCTTGTACTCATCATGTGTTGATCCCAAAGGCGTTTGTGATGTGAGATCATGTGCCTTCGCAAAGCAGTTGTACCTAGGTGGGTGTTGGACTTCCCACGACTCAGTTTCTTTTGGCACAGGTTGCAAATGGCATCGCTGTTATCAGAGGCAGACACACAAAAAAAATGCCACACTGCTGAGCTTTGCAATGACGGCATTCTGGTGGTGGCAACAGCATGCGTTGATTGGCGTGCTGTCTGGCTGACCCCAGGTGCCGATACATCCTGTCTGACTGTGCCACTAGCTCCTTGCGACGACCTCCCCCTGCTTCCAACTCGTCTCCTCCTCCTCTCTGTCTCCCCATCTGAACTATCCCCCTGTTCTTCTTCTCTTCGAGCGGGCACCCACGTGACATCCACGGACACATCGTCATCATCAACCGCTTCACTTGTATATGACAACTCAGAAAAAGGGAGCAGCAGCGGGTACAACATCATCGTCATCATCACACCGTACGTCCATGTGTTTAATGCTTCCTGACTGAGACATATACCTGTTATCTACATCCTCTGGCAATAATGGTTGCGCATCACTCATTTCTTCCAACTGATGTGTAAAAAACTCCTCTGACAGATCATGTGAAGCGGCTGTGGTGCTAGTGTTGATGGTGGCGGCAGGCGGGTGAGTGGTAACTTGAGAGGTACCTGAAGCTGAGCTGGAGGAGGATGGTGCGTCAAGGTTCCGAGCGGAAGCTGTAGAAGATTGGGTGTCCTGTGTTAGCCAGTCAACTATGTCCTCAGAACTTTTCGAGTTCAGGGTATGTGGCCTCTGAACACTGGGCATTTTTCTAGGGCCAAAGGAAATCACAGCACCACGGCCACAACGGCCCCTGCGGGGTGGCCTACCTCTGCCTGTCATTTTTTTTAGATTAGTGGTACTATGCGTGCAAGGTACTGTGCCACCTGATATGAGTGGTGGATAGTGGGCACAGTACAGTTTGTGGGCCTGACACACACTGGTAGGCAACTGCAATAATATTACAGAAAAAAAATGGTATTACTTTTTTATCTGCAAGCTAGTGTGCCACCAGATATGAGTGGTGGGCACTGGCAGTGGGCACAGTACACTCTGTGGGCCTGACACACACTGGCAGGCAACTGCAATTATATTACAGAGAAAAAATGGTATAACTTTTTTATCGGCAAGCTACTGTGCCACCAGATATGAGTGGTGGGCACTGGCACTGGGCACAGTACACTCTGTGGGCCTGACACACACTGGCAGGCAACTGCAATTATATTACAGAGAAAAAATAGTATTACTTTTTTATTTTCAAGCTACTGTGCCACCAGATATGAGTGGTGGGCACTGGCAGTGGGCACAGTACACTCTGTGGGCCTGACACACACTGGCAGGCAACTGCAATTATATTACAGAGAAAAAATTGTATTACTTTTTTATCTGCAAGCTACTGTGCCACCAGATATAAGTGGTGGGCACTGGCAGTGGGCACAGTACACTCTGTGGGCCTGACACACACTGGCAGGCAACTGCAATTATATTATAGAGAAAAATTGTGTTACTTTTTTATCTGCAAACTACTGTGCCACCAGATATGAGTGGTGGGCACTGGCAGTGGGCACAGTACACTCTGTGGGCCTGACACACACTGGCAGGCAACTGCAATTATATTACAGAGAAAAAAATTGTATAACTTTTTTATCTGCAAGGGCTTTTTGGGGTGCTGTCAGGACGCTGTCCTTACAGCAGATCAGATGAGTCTTTGAGGACTGGAGTGGACACAGAACACTGGCCTAGCTAACGATTTCCCTGTTAATTCAGCAGCAGCAGCACTCTCCCTGCTCTCACTATTACTGCAGCTTCAGAATGAATCTAAGATGGATGCTGTCCTTGCTTTTTGATAGGAGGTGGGAGGGTCTGGGAGGGAGGGTATGCTGATTGGCTGGAATGTGTCTGCTGACTGTGAGGTACAGGGTCAATGTTTGCTCAATGATGACGTATAGGGGGCGGACCGAACATCGCATATGTTTGCCCGCCGCGGCGAACGCGAACAAGCGATGTTCGCGGGGAACTGTTCGCCGGCGAATATTTTGGGACATCTCTACGTACAGACGCACGCACGTACAGACGCACAAACACGATTATTTAAATGACGTATTATCGAGATAACAAACCAAACATAGTAGACTGTATAGGCAGGCAAATTTCATATTATTACCTTGCTCTAAGTTGTATTCGCGTACGACTGAAACTTAATTCTATTGAGCCAACCAATAGTAAATCAGACTAATAGCTCTAATGTTCCATTCGAACGCGATTACAACTTATAGTGGGGGACCAATTGGAAAGTTGACTAATGTGAACAATTGACTGTTAGAATTAACAAATGAGAAAATAGAGCAGGATTCTCTTTATTGTTTGGTTAGGTTAAATCTGAACAGCTGTAAGTTAAAAGAGCAACGCAAGTAATTAAAGTTTAAATAATCGCATTATTGGACCCAATTATTGTAGGCCCAGACTAGTTCCGGCAGGTAATCAGGCCAGTGTGCCCTCTTGTCTTCCTCTAGTGTTCTCAGCATTTGTAGCAGCGTCCGATTGAAGCGCTCACAGGCCCCATTCCCTTGGGGATGATAGGGGGTCGTCCTGGATTTTTCAATACCGTACAGTCGGTGTAGCTCCTCCATTACTTTCCCTTGAAAGCACGCCCCTTGATCTGAGTGGATCCACTTTGGACACCCGTAGACCCGGATGAAATCCTGACAGATAGCGCGTGCTGCGGACACTGTCGGCAAACTTTCTCCACCATGGCCTCCAGTCGCGAACAATACACATAACGCTGCAGCCACTGGTAAGTCTTGGCGGGCCCGAAGTGAGCTCTAAATTCATGGGCTTCTTTGGCTATCTCACATGCCACGCTTCCGGGTATGACTATTTGCCACCTTGCCTCTAGGTCATTGGGCTGTTGGCACTTGCGGTACAGAACAGCTCCATGCATTTCCAGTCTGTCCCAGCCAGTCTTCATCTCGGCATCCAGGGCAGCCCTTACTTCTCTGTTGGGCTTCCTTTGCTGGGTTACCCAGCTTTTCATTTGCTGCAGTCCAACATCTTCATCCTGTAATCGGCTCCAGTCCTCATTAGTCCTCCTCAATGCCCTTGGTAGCTTACGGACCTCCCCACTTGTCTGGGCCGCAACTGTGGGCAGAACGAACTTGCGGAAATCCGGAGTTTCATCTTCTTCCTTTTGTTCATCGACATCCCCTACTGGGGTCTCATAAATAACCCTCGACTGGTTATCAGCATTAGTGTTCTATGTAGCGGAACGGTAGCGAATTGAGAAGTCATATTTTGCAAGGCGAGCTGCCCAGCTTTCCTCCAGGGCTCCCAACTTGGCAGTGTCCAGATGGGCCAGGGGATTGTTATCAGTCCGTACAAAGATCTTAGCTCCTGTCAAATATCCTGCAAACTTCTCCATCATAGCCCACACCAGGGCAAGGAGTTCTAGCCGGAAGGAAGGTTGTGGGGGTTTCGCTCTGTCTCTCGCAAGGATCTACTGGCGTAGGCGATCACTCTCTCATGTCCATCTTGTACCTGCCCCGAGTCCGTAGAGACTGCCATCAGTAGATAAGAGAAATGGTTTATCAAAGTCGGCATAAGCCAATATGGGGGCCGATGTCGGAGCTTCTTTCAGGGCCTGGAAGGCCTCTTCCTGCTTCTGCCCCCAGGGAATACTTTGGCCCTTGGGTTGCCCAGCTGTTCCTCTTAACAACTCATTCAGAGGGCCCGCTATCCTGGCATAGTCTTTGATGAACCGCCGGTAGTACCCGGTCAGTCCAAGGAAGGCCTTCAACTCCCGCAGCGTTCTGGGCACTAGCCATTGTCGTATTGCAGCCACTTTGTCTTGGGACGGCAACACTCCATCTTGGGCCACCCTATGGCCCAAGTACTCGATCTCCCTCTTGAAGAGATTACACTTCTTTGGCTTTACCTTCAGGCCATGGGATCGCAGTCGCTCGAGTACCTGCCCTAGCCGATTCAGGTGTTCTTGAAAAGTTGCAGAGTATACGATGGTATCGTCCAGGTATATCACAGTGGCTTCAAAATTAAGGTCTCTCAGGCATATCTCCATCAGCTGGTGGATCCCCGGGGCATTAGTCAGCCCAAATGGCATCCTGTTGAATTCGAATAGTCCCATGGGGAGTATGAACGCCGTCTTTGCCTTGTCTTGCTCGGCCACTGGTACTTGCCAGTACCCGCTTGCCAGGTCCTAGGTAGAGAAGTATTTGGATCATCCTAGAGCAGTCAGAGACTCCTCGATACGTGGCAGAGGATATGAGTCTCGAGCGGTGCATGCATTCAACCGCCGGTAATCCACACAAAACCGAATAGTGCCATCCTTCTCCTTAACAAGCACCGCTGGGGCCGCCCAAGGGCTCTGGCTACCCCGCACCACTCCGGAATCTATCATCTGTTTCAACAACGTTTTCACTTCCTGGTACAACTTGGGCGGAATCTGCCGATATCCCTCCCGAATTGGAAGAGTGTCCCCCGTCGGTATCTCATGTGTGATAGCATCCGTGCAGCCAAAGTTATCGGCGTGACGGGCGAATGCAGCCTCATTCTCCCACAGCATGTTTTCAACTCCGAACTGAGAGCCTTCACATCTATTTCCATTTGATTCAAGATGGTTCTCCCATTCCATTCTGGGGTCGGCACCTCTTCTACACTGGCAGTAACTGCCAGGGTCCAAACAACATCACCTACCGGAGCTAGAGTCACTTCTCCCAGACTCAATACTTCTACCCGATGTACGTACACACGAGCCAGTTCCACTCCTGGCGTCAAGGAAACTTCTAGATGTCCCATATTCACAGCTCTTATGGGAACTCGTCCATTCTGGACCACTCCCAGTGTTCGGGCCACCAAGACATCCTGACCCAACTCTCTTAGGAACGTCGGTTCGATGAACACCTC
This sequence comes from Bufo bufo, assembly GCF_905171765.1. Classification (NCBI taxonomy): domain Eukaryota; kingdom Metazoa; phylum Chordata; class Amphibia; order Anura; family Bufonidae; genus Bufo; species Bufo bufo. The sequence continues at coordinate 516,964,917 of NC_053391.1, read as the reverse complement.
CATACCTTCAAGATTGCGGAAGGTTCCCACGGGTAACGTCAACAAGGTCTCCCGTCCAGGGGTTAGGGTGAGGGTAGCCTTTCCTGGCGCTCTGATTGTTCCCACAGACTGGTGTGCTGGGACACTTTTCTGTGTCCCATAGAATCGGATCAGCCGTTGAAACGCTTTCTGAGTAGGTTTGTGTGGAGTGGCTTGCTTCCAATAGCCCGGCCCCCGTTTGGTGAACATTATCTGATCCAATTCTCGCAGAATATTCATGCCCATTATCACAGGCACATCTTCTTTAAACGTCTCAGGGACCAACAGGATACCTTTCCGTCCCACTTCTTGCCCACATAGCCGTACATTCATCCACACGACTCCTGTGACAGGGATCTGTTGTTGATTGGCCGCTGTAACCCGGACCAGCGTCTTTCGCTCTGGCTTGGCCAGTGCTTGGAAGTAACAATAGAAGAGTGACTCAGGCATAGTCGTTACTTGTGACCCGGTATCCACTAAGCAGTCAACCGGAAGGCTTTCAAATTCTGCTCGAATGGTGGGGCACCCTGCGACCAGGTGTTCGGAGCCATACTGGGTATCTTGGCTCTCCACTTCCCCCGCAGTACGCCCCACTACTGCAGGGGCAGGAAGTTTAACGGTGGCTCTGGGCGTCCAGCCATATCACTCCGACACTCTCTGGCATAATGTCCATAATTTCCACACCACCAACACTGTGCCCCTTGACGGCCTTCTCCTTGTCTGCGTATGGGGGGTGCCCTTAGGACTTGATTGATGGGCCTCCTTGGAGGATATTGAGGAGCTTGGTGAGAAGGTAAATTAGGGTGAGGATATTCTGGTATAGGAACCCATGTTGTCGAGCCGGGTAGGCAGTTTCAGGGGTATAGCGCGACTCCATCCGTTTTTCCAGGTGTGTCAACTTTTCGTGCATAGCACTCAGAGAGCCCTGTAAGTCATGTACTACTCTAACTAGGACCTCTTCGCTCTTTGAAACCCCGGGGGAGGTGACGGTCTGGGTCCGTATCACTCCGGACACATAACTTTCTTCTTTGCTCCGTGCCACTGCCTCTGCTAATATTTGTCGAAAGGTTAGTGTAGGGTCCACCCTAACTCATTCCTGCAGGGTCCGTTTCAGGGGAGTGCTGTAGAGTCCCAGAATGAATTGTTCCCACAGGATCCGATCTGCAGTTCCCATGGCGGTTACTCCGTCCGCCTCTTTTTTCTGCACCTCGGCCAACACTTACTGTAGCGCCATTTGTCTTTCCGCTGAATTCGGTAAAAGAATTTCGCCCTGAGGTGCCCTGCGCTGGCCGTTTCACCGTATATTTCTTCCAGGAATCGCACTCTTTTAATGTATTGCGCGTGGCTTCCGGTTGTAGTAGGACATTTTGTCGGGCCTCACCCTCTAGAGTGGCCAAAGTGATTTCTACTTGTAGTTCTGGGCTGACATTGTAAATCCTAGCAGCGCTCTGTAATCTTGACACCCAGTCCGACATGTTCTGGCCATCAAATGTAGGTAGCAAGTTAAACAACGTGCCAATAGGGAGGGCCCTTGCAGGGGTTCCACCATTGCCTGAGGTGCTTACATTAGCATTATGCACATTGCCTTCAGCCGCCTCCATCTCTGTGACTGTACCCTGCTCGCAGCGCCACTTGTAGCGGTCAGAGGAGGGAGAGACCGCAAGGCAGGATTCAAGTACAGTACAGTGGACAAGGAGACTGAAGCAAAAAACGGCTTTATTAAGGAGCAAAATGAAACTGCCGGAAAACCTGAATAACAATACAGTACCACCGCACCAGAGGCACAATAGGTCAAAGACAGGAATGGTATGAACAGGTGAACATAAATCAACAACAATGGCAATGGAATTTTGCATATACACAGAATGAGCTAAACAGCAAGCAGTCAGCTTACAAGCTACTCTCACTACCAATTACCTATCTAGCCCTGCTACCCAGGGGACGCTTCTACAGTGCACTGACTAAGTCCCTGACTCTATAACCTATCACAGAAAAGCACCGGTGCCACTCACAGTTCTGCAGATACTCTTGGATCCAATAAGATGCAGTCTGGCTCCGGGTCCGGTCGCTTGCTTGTCTGTCTTTCTCCCTCTGGTTACAGCAGATGCAGATCTTCACCTAGTTTCAGCTCTGACAGGAAGGATCCGGCTTGTACTGGTCTCTGACACACGGTCCCACTCCTCTGGAACACCCGGTGAAGTCCTCTGTGTGCTGATCCACAGCTGTCAGGGAAAACTCAGCTATTATAGCCTCCTGCTGCTCCAGTCTTTTACTGTAATCTCTCAGCAGTCCATCTCTCCCTGTTATCTCAGAAATGCCCCAGCAACTTCTAGAACAGCCCGGGAAAAACTTCTTAACTCTTTCTTAGCCTCTGGCCAGCAAAGCTCAGGTTCCTGTTCAGTCACAGTGGCCTCTGGTGGCCGGGGGAAACATGGCAGTCTGCATAGATATAAGTGCTGGAAATGCTGCTGGTTGATTCAGGGCTGCCTCTTACAATGGCATGATGGAGGCAGCAATTGTATAGAACATCATAGTTGGTAGGCTGCAGAAGTGGCATAATGGCAGCAGTGGCATGATGGAGGAAGGTAGGCAGGCTACAACAGTGGCAAGATGGTGCACCACCAGCAAGGCCAGATCTATTCATTGGCTTCAGCTGGAGGAGTGTGAAAATCTGTCTGGGTGTCACCATGCCCCCCACTGCGTTGAAAACTCTATTCGTGATTACACTGAAGGCTATGCAAGAAAGAGGCCTTCTGTGCCAGTTCGGGCCACTGTTCCAGTCTGCCTGTCCAGAAATCTATGGGGTCATGGAATTAGGTATGCGCCAGAAACTGGCCAGAGTTTAAGCATGTCTGAACCTGGGCGTTGATCCGGGAGCTGTCGGGTATATGACTGGCCTCAGCCTGGTGTGGCATGTGGAAAAACTGCACCATTATGAGACTGAAATGGCTACTGCTGTGGCATCTGATGCTCATGACCTTGAAATGGACAGATGTGGAGAGGGGCCTCCGCCGTAAGCTGTAGCAAGCTACATACATACTGTTTCTTTATAATAACGTAATTTGTCCTCCCTTTTCTCGAGAGGAAAACATTCCCCCATTTTGCTATGATAGCAATGGTCTAAAATCATCTAGTATTCATCAGACTTCTTGATGTCAAAGATATACCTGTCACTGCATAAGCAAGCGAGCATACAAGTTGCCATTCTGGCCAGATTGCTCAAGGATCCAGATATTTCCTGCTCTGCCCCCACTGAGATGGCTGGGTATCCAGGCTGGTGCCATCCTCATAATCATCCTCTTGCTCCTCAACCTCCAACTCCTTTGACTCCTCTTTCAGTGGCAGCTCCTCTTCCTCCTTTTCCTTCTCCATGGCAGATTCCATTTATGTGTTCCAAACAGCTGTAGTGTGGGCAGCAAAATGCATCAGCTGCTTTTCTTCTTCAGCTGTGGTTCCCTACTGCATGAGCGTCACCATCTGGTCAAAGATAAATACAGTCCTGATCAAAAGTTTAAAACCACTTGAAAAATTGAAAAAAATCATATTTTACATTGTTGGATCTTAACAAGGTTACAAGTAGAGCTTCAACATGCAACAAGAAGAAATGAGAGTGAGACAAAACATTTTTCGAGCATTCAATTAATTGAAAATAACGATTAAACTGAAAGAGGCTGTTTTTCAGCTGATCCAAATTTTAGGACCACATACCTTTAAAAGGTCAAATCTGTGCAAAGATGTGGATCCATTGTCATTTTCTGTCAGGTAGTCACACGTTGTGATGGCATAGGCAAAAAAAACTCTCCCTTTTTGAACGTGGTCGGGTTGTTGAACTGCATAAGCTGCTGAGGTGGGACGCAGTAATACAGTCATTTGGAATTTCTTAAATGATCCTGAGGGTTATGGAACAAAAAAGTCAAGTGGAAGACCCAAAACAATTTCATCAGCACTGAGCCGGGAGGATCCAATTGGCTGTCCGTCAAGTCACTGGATGATCCTCGACCCAAATTAAGGCCCTTACTGGTGCTGACTGCAGCTCCATAACTATCAGACGGCATCTGAGACTGAAGGGCTTCAAAAACAAAAAATGTCTTCAAAGACCTCGTCTCCTTGAACGCCACAGAACTGCTTGTTTGGACTTTGCAAGAGAGCACCAAACATGGGACATTGAAATGTGGAAGAAAGTTTTATTCTCTGATGAGAATTTTTTTTACCTTGATGGTCCTGATGGTTTCCAACGTTACTGGCATTACAAGCAGATCCCACCTGAGATGTTTTCTACGCGCCACAGTGGAGGGGGCGCCATAATGGTCTGGGGTGCTTTTTCCTTCAGTGGAACAATGGAGCTTCAGGAAGTGCAGGGGCGTCAAACGGCCGCTGGCTATGTCCAGATGTTGCAGAGAGCATTCCTCATGACTGAGGGCCCTCGTCTGTGTAGTAACGACTGGGTTTTTCAACAGGACAACGCTACAGTACACAATGCCCGCAGGACAAGGGACTTCTTCCAGGAGAATAGCATCACTCTTTTGGCCCATCCTGCGTGTTACCCTAATCTAAATCCAATTGAGAACCTTTGGGGATGGATGGCAAGGGAAGTTTACAAAAATGGACAACAGTTCCAGACAGTAGATGGCCTTCGTGCGACCGTTTTCACCACTTCACCACTCACCTCATGGAAACACTTGCATCAAGCATGCCGAAACGAATTTTGGAAGTGATAAACAATAAGGGCGGAGCTACTCATTACTGAGTTCATGTTTGGAAGTTGGATTTCTGTTTTAGGGGGGGTTTAGTTTTTTTTGGGAGGTGTGGTCCTAAACTTTTGATCAGCTGAAAAACAGCCTGTTTCAGTTTATTCGTTGTTTTCATACAATTGAATGCTCAAAAAATGTTTATCTCACTCCCATTTCTTCTTGTTGCATGTTGAAGCTCTACTTGGAACCTTGTTAAGATCCAGCCATGCTAAATATGATTTTTTGCCATTTTTTAAGTGGTCTTAAACTTTTGATCAGGACTGTATGAGTAGGATGACATTGTTCATTCCGCAATTGTCCTTGCTCACAAACTTTGTGGCATTTTAAAGGGCTTCACCACCCGACAGGCATCTCGGATGAGCTGACACTGCCTGACCTTGAAGCAACACATGCTCCCTGCTGCTGAGGCTGTCTGGTGAATGACAAAATCATTCACGGCTCAAGTAAATGCAATGTCGAATTACAGCAAGTTGGCACATTGCATATTATGAGGTGTAGCAGCAGGCAGTTCTGTCACTGCAAGTACAGGAGAATGCTCCTCACCACATAAGAATGGCTGAAATGGACAGTGTCCCGGACAGTCCCACTAGGTTGATAATGTGTGCCATGCAGGGAGCATGTGTTATTCCACTCTGGTGTAGGGCAGCCAGGACGATGCACCCATTGTTGCTAACCACCTTGCCCTGTTGGAATTGGTGGGGTGACAGCCAGCGGGATGTTTGCTGCTTGATGTACTTTAGCAACTGCTCACCGGTGTGGTTACTCTCAAAAAGGCTGATAAGCTCCAATATGGTTTGGCAACGCTTAACTTGACACATGGAAAAGGAAGGAGGGGTAGTGCGAGCGACTCTTTACTCTACTTCTGTTGAGGATGGGCGTGCGTCCATGGAGGATGAGGCGGATAAGTGCTTGGTGTTGAAGCCAGGTCAACACAATTGTGTGTGTGTGGGGGGGGGGTCAAAAGGACCTGGTCTTGTTGCCTGAAATACGTTCACTGTCTATGCTTGCAAGAGCTGCTCCAGGTCTCCACCTTGGCGCGAACCTTGCCGCACAGCGTGAATCACATGGAGTGGCCCAAGTTGTCTGCTATGTGAGAGGACAAAACAGAGATGGCTTTTTGGGATAAATAATGAGGTCTAGGTATCTTGCAGTAAGGCTGAGTGCACGCAATTAGCTCCATAAAGGTAGTAGACTCGACTAAATAGTATGGCAGCAACTGCACTTCCAGCAACTTGGCCAGGTGGGAATTAAGGTTACGCACCATCAGATTGCTGGGCATGCAGAGTCGTATCCTGGTCACGCATTATCTATGGCTGACTATGGGGAGGAGTCTGAGCGGGAGAAGCGGAAAGGGATTATGACGATATGAAAGACACCGCAATAGCTGACTGCCACCTTTGCTTGCTCCTGGCATTTTTAATGAATTTTCTATAGTAATTGGCAAAACCGAGGAATTGTTGAAGGGCCTTAAGAGAAGTAGGCCTGGCCCAATAAACAGCAGCTTCCACTTTAGTGGGATCCATATAGACATTTTGGGGTGACAGGATATATCCCAAGAAAGAAATTTCTCTTTTACAAAACTCACATTTAATTAACTTTACAAACAATTTATGGTCCCTCAATTTTTATAAGTATAACATGACACGACCAGTCAAGAGAAAAAAGCTAAATATTGTCCAGACATACAGAAAACTGACCCAGGAACTCTTGGAAAATATAATTTACGAGGTTTTAGAACACAGCTGGGGCATTACACAACACAAACAGCATCACATGGTATTCAAAATGCCCTTCAGTAGTATTGAATGCCGTTGTCCACACATACCCTTATCAAATTGTATCCTGATCAAATTGTAAGCTCTTCTAAGGTCAATTTTTATGAACCACTGAGCCCCAACAACTTGATTAAATAGATCAGGAATGAGAGGAAAGGGGCACTGGTTTTGGACCGTGGTTTTATTAAATTCCCTATAATCAATACAGGTCACAAAAAAGAATCCAGCACTCAAAAGAAATACAGATGGTCAAATGTGCCACTTGAGGGAATGAGGAAAGCGAAGAATGACAGACAAGGACATATCTGTCCTGCTTAGGTTCCCTAAAATGTCTGTCAAGTCGAATTGCTAGGGACATAGCCTCGTCTAGGGAACCTGGGGTAGGATGACTAACTAGAAGGTCTTTCAGAGTATCAGAAAGACCTAGTCTAAACTTAAGAGCCATCTCATTCCAGCCAGAGGCAGTACACCAGTTACTGAATTCAGTGCAATAATATTCTGCCCTGATGTAAGGTATGAAGATGGCTTTCTGCATGAGCAGCCCTGTCTGGCTCATCATACTGGAGACCAAGAGCTGAAAATAATTCAGGAGACTTCAATGATTTCAAAAAAGCCCTCTTCTGAGGGTCCCTCTGAAGCAGGGATATAATGATGCTTAATCTCTGAGCTATCATACCTGATGAGTGTGGCCTAAGACAAAAATGAAGTTTACAGCTCTTACAGAAGGTTACAAAATATTTACGGTCATCAGAGAAGTGATCAGGGAGTTTAACCTTAGTTTCTACTTGTGACAGAGCTGTAACAACAGGGGGACTGGTCTGGCAGGTCTCTTGCTACTGGACTCTATCCGATAGATCCTGAACAAATTGGGCAACACCCCAGCATTTTATTGGCCAATGCTGCCATTGAGTCCATAACTGAGCAGGTCACCCAAAAATATATATAGTAATGCCTATAGGTAGGGACAGACACAGACAGTGAGGCCTTACCTAGATCCCAGCCCGCTTCCCTATCTACTTGCAGTGCAAGCCCTAAGACAACAGTCACTATGCTACTAAGGTGCAAAGACAGACATACACCTAGAGACAAACAACACAGACAGATTTGTACGTGAATGGGTCAGAACGCAGCATAAAAATGACGAGCAGAGTCTCAGGATCAGCAGCTTATACACTTCAAAATAATAGCAGTGTGTTTAAAAAAGGGAATAAAGCTCAAAATCCTTCTAATAGCTTTTATTTCTATACACACAAATGCATTGGGAACACTACACATTCTATTCCAAATGAAAACATGAAGAAAAAAATATAAAATTTGTGTTGTTCCTCTAAAAAAAAAAAAGAAAAGTGGATATTAGACTGTTCAAAAAAATTACAGTGTTTGTATTCTTTACAAACTCAAACATTCACTATATAAACTGAAAAATGTTTGAAGATTTTGCTTTCCTTTGAATCACTTAACTAATATTTAGTTGTATAACCACTGTTTCTGAGAACTGCTGTACATCTGTGTTGCATGGAGTCAACCAACTTCTGGCACCTGTGAACCGGTATTCCAGCCCAGGATGATTGGACTACATTCCACAGTTCTTCTCTATTTCTTGGTTTTGCCTCAGAAACTGCATTTTTGATGTCACCCCACAAGTTTTTTATTGGATCAAGATCCGGTGATTGGGCTGACCACTCCATAACGTCCATCTTGTTGGTCTGGAACCAAGATGTTGCACGTTTACTGGTGTGTTTGGGGTCGTTGTCTTGTTGGAACACCCATATCAAGGGCATTTTCTCTTCAGCATAAGGCAGCATGACCTCTTCAAGTATTCCGATGTATTCAAACTGATCCATGACCCCTGGTATGCGATAAATAGGCCCAACACCGTAGTATGAGAAACATCCCCACATCATGATGCTTGCACCACCATGCTTTACTGTCTTCACAGTGTACTGTGGCTTGAATTCAGTGTTTGGGAGTTGCCTGGCAAATTGTCTCTGGCCACTAGACCCAAAAAGAACAATCTTACTTTAAACAGTCCACAAAATGTCTGTCTCTTTAGGCCAGTCAATGTGCTCTTTGGCAAATTGTAACCTCTTCAGCACATGTCTGTTTTTCAACAGGCTTCTTTCAGATAGCTTGGCTTCACATGGGCGTCTTCTAATTGTAACAGTACTCACAGGTAGAGATGTCGCGAACTATTCGCCGGTGGGCGAACATATGCGATGTTCGATCCGCCCCCTATACGTCATCATTGAGCAAACTTTGACCCTGTACCTCACAGTCAGCAGACACATTCCAGCCAATCAGCATACCCTCCCTCCCAGACCCTCTCACCTCCTATCAAAAAGCAAGGACAGCATCCATCTTAGATTCATTCTGAAGCTGCAGTGTTAGTTAGAGCAGGGAGAGTGCTGCTGCTGCTGAATTAATAGGGAAATCGTTAGCTAGGCCAGTGTTCTGTGTCCACTCCAGTCCTCAAGACTCATCTGCTGTAAGGACAGCGTCCTGACAGCACCCCAAAAAGCCCTTTTTAGGGCTGGTACATCAGTCTGCTTTTATTTTTTTCTATATATATATTGCAGTTGCCTGCCCGTGTGTGAGAGGCCACAGGCCCACAGACTGTACTGTGTGCACACCACTCATATCGGGTTGCACAGTACCTTGCAGATAAAAAAGTCATAACATTTTTACCCTTTAATATAATTGCAGTTGCCTGACAGTGTGTGTCAGGCCCACTGACTGTACTGTGCCCACTGCCAGTGCCCACCACTCATATCGGGTGGCACAGTACCTTGCAGATAAAAAAGTCATTAAATTTTTTCTCTGTAATATAATTGCAGTTGCCTGCCAGTGTGTGTCAGGCCCACAGACTGTACTGTGCCCACTGCCCACCACTCATATAGGGTGGCACAGCACCTTGCAGATAAAAAAGTCATTTAATTTTTCCTCTGTAATATAATTGCAGTTGCCTGCCAGTGAGTGTCAGGCCCACAGACTGTACTGTGCCCACTGCCCACCACTCAAATAGGGTGGCACAGCACTTTGCAGATAAAAAATTCATTTTATTTTTCCTCTGTAATATAATTGCAGTTGCCTGCCAGTGAGTGTCAGGCCCACAGACTGTACGGTGCCCACTGCCCACCACTCAAATAGGGTGGCACAGTACATTGCACGGCGCACGCGCAGTGCTCCAAATTGGAAGTAAGAGGACCGACCAATCATCTTTTTCCATCTCTCGGTTCCTAAAATCTATTCGATACATGTCCCCTGATAGGGGACGTAACAGGGATTAAACTGTTAGGAATAGTACTACTTAACACACCACTCATATAGGGTGGCACAGTACATTGCACGGCGCACGCGCAGTGCCCCAAATTGGAAGTGAGAGGACCGACCAACCATCTTTTTCCATCTCCCGGTTCCTAAAATCTATTCCATACACCGGCCCCTGATAGGGCACAAAACAGAGATTAAACTGGTAAGAACAGATTTTTTTAATAAAAAAAAAAAAAGAGGACAGCCTCTGCGGAGCTGGGTATTTTTTGGCCGCATTACTGAACGCTCATGCACAATGGCTGTAGGCTCATGCGTCCTTTTGCGGAGGTGACAAACCTGGTCAGTCAAACCCAAGACAACATCATCGACCTCATCCCATATGCGTTTTTTTCTGGAGCGTGCCCTTCGAAGAGTGCTGGATCAGGCCGTAGATGAGCATGAAGAGGAAGAGTTGTGTTCACCATCACCACCAGCCTTGTCGTCGTTGATTGCTGGACAAGGAGTCTGAAGAAGAGGAGTCAGAGGAGGAAGGTGGCTTTTAGGAGGTGGAAGACCAACCATAGCAGGCGTCCCAGGGGGCTTGTTGTTACCTTTCGGGGACCCTTGGTGTTGTACGTGGCTGGGTGGAGGAAGAGACCTTCAATGACGTCAGTGAGGACAAGGAACGGGACATGGCTAGCTTGGTATCCAACCTTGTGCAAATGGGAAGTTTGCGGTCGTTCAAATGGACTGTTTGCGGTGCGTTAACCGGGGAGTTTGGTCTGTCAGAGTTTGGTCTGTCACTGTGAAGCGGGCGTAACCCTTACACTACCTGATCGATACAACATCATACATGATCGTATACACACACTGGATATTTTAAAGCACGTTATTCCAAACAATTTAGGAATATTAGGTGATTTATGCCCTTTATGGATTAAAACCCGACTCTGCGTCAACTACGTAATTTTCCATGGGAGTTTTGCCATGGATCCCCCTCCGGCATGCCACAGTCCAGGTGTTAGTCCCCTTGAAACAACTTTTCCATCACTATTGTGGCCAGAAAGAGTCCCTGTGGGTTTTAAAATTTGCCTGCCTATTGAAGTCTATGGCTATTAGCCCGGTTCGCCCGTTCGCGAACATTTGCGCAAAATCGCGTTCGGCGTTCGCAGACGGAAAATTTTATGTTCGCGACATCTCTACTCACAGGTAACTTTAGACCTTCTTTGATCTTCCTGGAGCTGATTGTTGGCTGAGTCCTTGCCATTTTGGATATTCTTCTATCCATTTGAATGGTAGTTTTTTGCTTTCTTCCACGTCTTTTGGGTTTTGGTTGCCATTTTAAAGCATTTGCGATCATTTTAGCTGAGCAGCCTATCATTTTCTGCACTTCTTTATATGTTTTCCCCTCTCCAATCAACTATTTAATACAGGTACTCTGTTTTTCGAAACACTGTCTGGAATGACCCATTTTCTTCAGAATTTCAGAGAGAAATGCACTGTAACCAACATGTACAGCATTTGCTGCCTTCCTTTCTTAAATAAGGGCAATAATTGCTACCTGCTTTTCAAAGAATGAATGATCTCACTCATTGAACTCCACACTGCTATTATTTTGAACATGCCCCTTGCAATAAGTGATTGAATTACAGAGAATTAGCAGCATGCATGGCATGACTGTTGGGTCTGTTCAATTTCTATTACTCTACTACACCTGATAGTAAATTTGCCATGTAGAAATATAATTTCTACCAAAAACAGTGATTGATGAGGTTAGTGATGTCTGGATGCTATTATTTTGAACACAACTGTAGGTGCTTCATTTGTCAGAAACACTAGCTCACAGGAATAGAGCAGCTGAGCAATCAATCCACTGCTAATCTCCTCCAGCATGCCAAGCTGCAGGGAGAAACAGAGCTTTGAATCCTGTTGCTAATGATGCTGTCATGTCACCGGGGGCGCGTCTCTCCAGCAGCGCATCTCTCCAGCCATGCAGAGGCTGAGGATCATGCCTCTGGAGCTCGGAGAGGTAAGTTTATGACAATGTGTTGTACATTTTTTGCTTATTCCATCCCCCCTCCCTCCAAAAAAAGGAATTCTATGAAAATGGGAGAGAAAAATGTAAAGAATGTCCTTGCAGCTAGCTTCTTTTGAGTTTTGCAGCAGTTGCAGTTCAGCTAGGAGGCACAACCAGTTCACCTCCTCACTTCTCACTCCAAGGGTGACAGCTTTCCTGCTTGTCTGTATTCTACACACACAATTCTTCTTTATTGTCCCTGGCAGTAGAATACAAGTGTGTTTGATTTCTGACCCAATCAGGTCAACCCCCCCCTCACACACACACATTTCCTCTCAAGATCATATGTGAACCCTTATTCACCCCCCGTTGTTTTTTTTCCTGCCAACATGTGCCCAAAAATAACACTATGCACCATTTGAGTGGATTTGTCCGCAAAGAAACTGAAAAGATTCTGGTTCGTCTGTGATCCAAAAAAATAACGTTTGGACTGAACCTGATTCAGTACAAACTGGTTCATGGTTTCCTTTAACTACAGAACTGCTTTCTACTGTTCTTAAAGGGGTCTCATGTCTGAAAATAGTATTTATTATGTAGAGGAAGTTAATACAAGCCACTTACTAATGTATCATGATTGTCCATATTGCTTCATTTGCCAGCTGGATTCATTTTCCCATTACATTATACACTGTTTATTTCCATGGTTGTGACCACCCTGTAATCCAGCAGTGGTGGTCATGCTTTCACACTATAGGAAAAAGAAAGGGCCTGCATGTTTTATGTATATTATATCAATCCACATAGCATACATAAAATTGTGAATGTACTCTACAGCTTTGTGAGTTATCACAGTAAGCAAACACAGCTAAAAATGACCTCTATAGCTATAGTATCAAAGAAAATATTTTGTATAGAATCCAAACTTAAGATGTGACTCCGCTTTGGAGAGTATGAACTGGTAAAGTCATTATAATGCAATTGTATCCATTTAAATGTGTGTCAGGATTAATTAACATCTATTTGTAAAATAATTACCAGCAAGTAAATTAAATAAACTGTTAAAAAAAAAAAAAATTGCCTTTAATAGATCAGAACATCATACAAGAACAAACCAGTGTAGTTAATTTCTCTGTAACTTAATATAAATTATCTGGCTTTATTCCCATATTGTCTGTCTTATGACTTTAAGTTGATGGAAAACATACATTACAGTTTGGCCAGCTAATTTTGGAGTTGACATTTCCTTTGGGTATTGTTAAGTTCCTTAATTTTAAATGTGTTCCTTAATTGTAACAACAATGTTGCAAACTTTTCGCTTCTTTAACCACTAGAGAACAAATATTTTTATTTTTTTTAAACAAGATTCCTTACCCAAATTTTAAGACCATCATTTTAACATACATTTAAGTTTTGTATTTTTATTTTTATAGTTTTCTGCGCCGGTCTAAATGTCTTCCTTGCTGAATGATATTTAGACAATTTTCTTTGCCTAAAACAGGTGTAAAAAGTTGAAAGCAGCTGCACCAAACATTTTTTTTGCCAATGTAAGTAGTCTGCATTTTTTAAATCTTAAAATGTGAGTGTAGCTAATGGTAATATAAACTCTGCATATATAAAATAATCAAGACTATTTTTTATTAAAAAAAGTGCAATTTTAAGAATTGTCTGGGTGTGTAAAAAACAAACAAACCCACCAGTGCAAATTTTTGTACCAAATCCACAAAATTTCCATAGCTGCTTCCTGAATTTCATGAAAAAAATCCTGATTTCACATATATTCTCTTTCTACATTTTACATTTTCACATGAGATAGAGAGCCCAGGATGCTACTCAGGGTTTCTTAGTAATATCTATGTATTTTCTGGGTTTCTATGAAAGGTATTCAGATTTGCCTTCCTAAGCCTTTCTGATGCTATAGCAAAAATGGAAAACACCTTTAATTCGGACATGCCAAAATATTTTGCAATTCATCTCAGACAAATAGACATCTGCACATGAAAAACATGTGTGACTCAACTTTCTTTACAAAGCAATTTAAAATGCTTAGTGTTTCATAACTACAGCATATCCTTCCAGTCATTGATCAGCCTTTTGGATGTTCTTATATAAATGAAAATATAGGAACATAGCTAAGCCAGCCTCCCATCTGCAACTAGCTCTTTCAGGACAAAAGCTCATTTTCAAAAGTAGATAGAAAGAGGTTTTTGTTTAGCTGAGAGGCCTTTGGGGGAACTCTGGGTGGGTACTATTTATATTATGGTATCGAGTTAATATGTATGATGACTATTGTAGGCTAGGGAATACTCTTTTTGGTTTCTGGGTAAATATATGCAAATTCGCATTTCTAACATCTACTAACATTAGATAGGCTTCGTAAAGCAAATTTTAATATCTTTCCCAGAAACCCACGGGGGCATTCCCTGCCTACAAAACTCTGCAAATGTACTATGCATACTAGGTGGTCTCCTTAATGAGAAAGAGTACCTGTCACTGATGAGGTATAGGAGGAAACGCTAAACTAACAACCAGGAGAGAAAGGGAAAGCCACTAGGCCTCAACGCTAGGGAAAGGAAAAGGTCACCTCCTTGTTACCCTACTCCTGGCCCTGACTCCTAACCGTATGGGCACCCCTTAAAGGTAGAATTGCCCATACCCTGGAACCTGGGTCCCAGGAGACCCTAGAGATCCCTGAGAATATTGTCAGGGCTGAGGCAACCCGTTCCTTCCCCGATGAAGGAACAGGCATCTCCCTGATGCCTAGTAACAAAAGGCAAGGAAGGAAAAACAAAACACAAACACAACACTTAACTTCTAAACACACACTTTTTTCCAGCTCACCTATCTGGCCTTTATATACCCGTATTCAGAAGCCTTTGGGTGAGTCCCAGGTACGGCAAAGCAAAAAATGAAGAAAGGCGGATTTGGAATGCAATATTCGTCCTCTTAAGTTACGAATAATGACGATATGTCCGAAACGCGTTAACGAACACTGTATATGATGTGAATGTGTCTGCTGTCAAATATTATGAAATAAAGGAGAAGTTTTTAAGAGAACACTTAACTTCTGTCGTGATTGAAGAGCGGGAACACCAGAGACAACCTCACACCAGCTCTGCTAAACCCAAATGAAGCTATCTACCGTACAGTCAGAAGGGTGAGGCAACACTAAATAGGGTAGAGTAATGAGTACTAAGCAACACCTGAAACAGGGGATGAGGTCACAAACAAGCACTGAATAAAGACTAATCAAAGAGGCTGTTAGATTCCTCCACGCTCCGCCAGTCTCCTTGATCTCCTGACATCTGTCACAGAAGGGACTGTGACAGTACCCCACCTACATGCATATATGTTGCTGAGAAACACTGAGTAACATACTGGGCTCTCTCCTCTCTGAATTAATGTGTCTGTTTTATTTTTACTACCTGCCTTCCCTGAACCATAACTTCTATCCATAAGAGGGCTTGTTTTTTAAGGAACAAGTTGTAAAAAAAAAATATAGTGATATACATTTTGTATTCTGGAGGAGGAGGGTGATTTGAATTTTTCCAAATTATTTTTTTGTTACTTTTTTTTTAAGCCATCCTAGGTGACTTAGCAACAGGCAATCATTAGATTGCCATTTGTATTCTTCAGGCCTGCATTGGAATATACTAGCAATGGGCCTGGAAACTTTGTACAGGCTCAGGCTTATTACTACTACAGAACATCTTCTCCGATCTCAGCAAAAGAGAGCGGCTCCCTGTTTTAGCACTCTTAGATGTCATGGTTACATTTGAAGTTATCGCAGGCATTATCCCTGGGTCTCTGCTGTCTTTTTAAAGTCTGGACTTCTGCAATACATTTATAGTGGAGGTCCGGACAGGGTTAAAGAGGTTATCCCATGATAAATGTAAAAAATAAAAGACATCATATAATAGATAAAAAAAAAAAAATTCTCACAAAGGTAGAACCAGCCCTGTACCTCACATGGATCCAGATATCTCCCAAATTATTTTTCCAATTGCTCTGCAACTAGTGATGAGCGAGCATGCTCAGCCGAATACCTGTTCGGCTCAAGCATCGCTATGCTTGGCACATGGCGGTACTCGGCCCCGCAAGTTTGGCGCCTGCTAAGCAGCCAATAAACATACAGGTAAGTATTGCCATCACTGTAATGCCAGTAGCCATGTTTTCTACTGGCATTACAGTGATTGGCTGGCTGGAACGCGTCATCGGGTGCTATATAGCACCCGGTCACGTGGGTTCGGCTCATTGCGAGTCAGGGAGAGCTGCTGTTAGGAAGGGACAGAGAGTGTAGGGAGAATTTGATGTCAAATTACTCATTTTAAAGATGTTTCAAAGTGGCAAAAGTCATTTTAAGGACTATTGTGTGTGGTGGCAGCAATTTGAAAGTGTAAAGTTGCACTTTTTTTTTTTTCTTTTTTATAATTTACATATATTTCCCAGAATCTGACCACATTTTTGCTGTCTGCGGTTTAATCCGTTAATCTCAGTGCTCTGGATTTGAACACGGTCTGTGGTTTTCAGGGCCATATATTGGGAAAAATTGAAAAAAATATATATACAGTACAGGCCAAAAGTTTGGACACACCTTCTCATTCAAAGAGTTTTCTTTATTTTCATGACTATGAAAATTGTAGATTCACACTGAAGGCATCAAAACTATGAATTAACACATGTGGAATTATATACATAACAAACAAGTGTGAAACAACTGAAAATATGTCATATTCTATGTTTTTCAAAGTAGCCACCTTTTGCTTTGATTACTGCTTTGCACACTCTTGGCATTCTCTTGATGAGCTTCAAGAGGTAGTCGTCTGAAATGGTTTTCACTTCACAGGTGTGCCCTGTCAGGTTTAATAAGTGGGATTTCTTGCCTTATAAATGGGGTTGGGACCATCAGTTGCGTTGAGGAGAAGTCAGGTGGATACACAGCTGATATTTCTACTGAATAGACTGTTAGAATTTGTATTATGGCAAGAAAAAAGCAGCTAAGTAAAGAAAAACTAGTGGCCATCATTACTTTAAGAAATTAAGGTCAGTCAGTCAGCCGAAAAATTGGGAAAACTTTGAAAGTAAGGGCTATTTGACCATGAAGGAGAGTGATGGGGTGCTGCGCCAGATGACCTGGCCTCCACAGTCACCGGACCTGATCCCAATCGAGATGGTTTGGGGTGAGCTGGACCGCAGTGTGAAGGCAAAAGGGCCAACAAGTGCTAACCATCTCTGGGAACTCCTTCAAGACTGTTGGAAGACCATTTGAGGGGACTACCTCTTGAAGCTCATCAAGAGAATGCCAAGAGTGTGCAAAGCAGTAATCAAAGCAAAAGGTGGCTACTTTGAAGAACCTAGAATATGACATATTTTCAGTTGTTTCACACTTGTTTGTTATGTATATAATTCCACATGTGTTAATTCATAGTTTTGATGCCTTCATAGTCATGAAAATAAAGAAAACTCTTTGAATGAGAAGGTGTGTCCAAACTTTTGGTCTGTACTGTACATATTTCCCAGAATCTGACCAAATTTTTGCTGTCTGCGGTTTAATCCGTTAATCTCAGTGCTCTGCATTTGAACACCGTCTATGGTTTTCAGGGCCATATATTAGGAAAAAGTGGAAAAAATATATACTGTAGGGATTTGCTCTGGTAGGCAGGGTAAGCGGACGCAGTACAGAGGCAAGATCACGGTAGTAAAGCAAAAGTTCAGTGTTTATTCACACAAGAGGAAAAAAGGAAAACAAACACTTTGCAGAGTCCTGGTGTTAATTCACACAGCACAAAGTCCACAGAACAAAGATGTCACCTGGCAGGCTGATTTAACCATGGCAGTCCACAGCCGGCTTTAGGGCACCTGATTCCCAGCCTGTGGTTCTCCAGTACGGTACCAAACGTTTAGGTCCCAAAGCAGAGCCTGACAGAGCTCCACTGTCAGATGGAGGATCAATTCCACACAGCTGAGACTGTTGGCTGGGTTTTTATAGCCCAGCCCAAAACCGGGCCTGGAAATGTGGGGAACAGCCACCCACCCTGCTCTTTGGCTGCTCCCAATAAGAATCGTCCTGGATCGGTTTTACAGCCATACTAAGTAAAACAACAGTGTCAGCCAGCACTAGCTGCTGCTGACACACAAAATTACCGGTTCTTATCTCACCGAGACCAGGAATCTCGGCGACACGTACCTTCCGTCGATGATGGACCCTTGCGCCCTCCTACAATACATATTTCCCAGAATCTGAACACATTTTTGCTGTCTGTGGTTTAATCTGTTCATCTCAGTGCTCTGCATTTGAACACCATCTGTGGTTTTCAGGGCCATATATTGGGGAAAAAGTGAAAAAAATAATATATACATATTTCCCAGAATCTGAACACATTTTTGCTGTCTGCGGTTTAATCCACTAATCTCAGTGCTCTGCATTTGAACACTTTCAGTGGTTGTTAGGGCCATATATTGGGACTAATATAGTTATAAATATAAACAACATCATAAAACAGTGTCTGTACTGCAGATTCCAATAATCTGTGGCTGACATAGTGTCCAAAATCTGTGCTGTTCTGTGTCATATACTGTACTGCATCTGAAAACTGTGTCTTTTGTGGACAGTAAAAAAAAAAACTGTCACAACCAGTAACAAATCCATAAATCTGAATTAGGCGAGCACTAAGGGATGGGGAAGTGTGCGTGATGCTAATGGCTCACGCAGAGGCCGTGGCACTGGGAGCAATGAAACTGTGCCTGCTGCTAGTGCACCACAACAAAATATTAAGAAAACCGTACCCAGCTTCATGTCCAACTTAGCTGGGCGGCGCACGACAACACCATCCAAGTCGGACCAGTGCGAACAGTTGGTCGGTTGGATTGCTGAAGATAAAGCTTCTAGTCGGTTAAGCACCACCTTCTCTTCCACCAAGTCCAGTCTCTGTAGCCAAGGTCTGGTCAACCGAATTCTCAGATCATCCTTTCTCCCACCATGGAGAGGCTTGCCAAACGAGTAATCAAGCTCTTTCCAGCGCCACTATTACATTTGGCCCTCGCGCCCAGCACGCTTGAAGAGGGACCTGAGATATTCTGCCCTGATTCCCAACCTCTTGAGCATTAACAGTCTCAAGAAGATGACGGTGGTGAACGGCAATCATTCATAAACAAGGTGGATGATGATGAGACACAGTTGTCAATCACTGAGGTTGTGGTTAGGTCAAGACAGGAGGATGAGCAGAGTGAGGAAGTGGAAGAAGAGTTGGTGGATGATGAGGTCACTGAACCAACATGGAAGGTGAAAAGCCGAGGAGGGGGAGGGATCCGCAGTACCGCAACAGGCTGGAAGAGGCAGTGGGGTTGCAAAAGGGAGAAGTCGGCCCACACAAAACAGGCCTGCAACGATTACACCGAGCACCCCCATGCGTAAAACAACCTTGCCAAGGGGTAGGTGTTCCGCAGTATGGCACTTTTTTGAGGAAAGTGCAGAGGACAAAAGAGTGGTAGTTTGAAACCTGTGCCATACCAAAATGAACCGGGGCGTGAACACTAGCAACCTCACCACCACCAGCATGATCCGCCACATAGCATCCAAGCACCCTAATAAGTAGGCCGAACGCCTGGGTCCACAATCTGGGTCTGCAGGTCACACCACTGCCTCCTCTTCCCCTGTGTTACGTGCTGTCCAATCCACTGTCCAAGACGAAGGCCCGGATGCCTCTTGCCCTGCACCTGGACCTTCGCATGAACCATCAGCAACAACATCCAGTTGCCTGTCCCAGCGCAGCTTCCAAATGTCAATAAATACACACCCACTCACCCACAGGCCATACCATTAAACTGCCAACTTTCAAAATTACTGGCACTTGAAATGTTGCCATTTAGGCTTGTGGACACTGAGGCCTTCCGCAGCCTGTCGGCAGCCATCCCTCGGTATGCAGTCCCCAGCCACCACTATTTTTCACGGTGTGCCGTGCCTGCCTTACACCCGCATGTGTCCCAGAACATCACCCGTGCTCTGACCAACGCAGTTATTGGGAAGGTCCGCTTAACCACGGACACATGGACAAGTGCTGGTGGCCAGGGATGCTACATTTCCCTGACCGCACACTGGGTGAATATGGTGGAAGCCGGGAGTGATTCGTACCCTGAAATGGCACAGGTGCTACCCACGCCCAGGATTGCGGGCCCTACGTCCATCAGGGTCTCCTCCAGCAGCTATGTTACTGGCTCCAACCCCCACTTCTCCTCCTCCGCTTCATCCTCCTCCACTTCCACCTCCAGCACCAGTCAGCCATCAGTTGCTAGCTGGAAGCCGTGTAGCACTGCTGTGGGTAAGCGTCAACAGGCTGTGCTGAAGCTGATATGCTTAGGGGACAAACAGCACACCGCCGCAGAGCATTGGAAGGGTATAAGGGACCAGACCGATGGTTGTGTCTGATAATGGCCGTAACTTGGGGCGGCTTTGGAGCTCGGCAACCTGACATACATCCCATGCCTAGCCCACGTCTTAAACTTAGTGGTTCAACGGATTATCAAAACATACCCCAATTTGCCAGAGCTACTAGTAAAGATGCGCCTTGTGTGTTCCCATTTCCGCAAGTCGTCCACAGCTTTAGCCGGTCTGTCAACGCTGCAGCAACGCTTGCGGCTTCCAGCTCACCGACTGTTGTGTGACGTGAGCACGCGCTGGAACTCTACGTTCTACATGTTGGCTAGGCTTTGTGAGCAGCAGAGGGCAGTTGTGGAATACCAGCTGCAACATGGTCATCGCCTTTTGAGTCAACTGCCACTATTCACAAGCGAGGAGTGGGCATTGATGTCAGACCTGTGTGAGGTTTTAAAAAACTTTGAATTCACACAGATGGTTAGTGGCGATAACGCTATTATCAGCGTAACCATCCCACTGCTGTGTCTACTCAAACGATCACTGCTCACAATTAAGGACGATGCTCTGAATGTGGCAGACGAGGAAATGGGGGAGGACATCACACAGGGTGATACCCAGACCACCCACAGTTCGTCTTCTCAGCGCGAATTGGACCATGAAGAGGAGGAGGGGGAGCTGGAGACAGTTGCCTCTGCTACAGAGCTACAGAGGGTAGTACCCATGAAACTTTATTTCCATCTGTTCAGCGTGGATGGGCCGAGGAGGAGGAGGAAGAGGAGATGGAGAGTCATCCTGATGTCGACATCGACGTCTTGCCTGTTGGTACTCTGACACACATGGCTGAATTCATGTTAGGCTGCCTATCCCACGACCCTCGCATTTTACGCATTTTAGATAACACGGATTACTGGGTGTTCACCCTTCTCGACCCCTGCTACAAAGAGAACTTCTCATCTCTCATTCCTGTGCTGGAAAGGACGAGTAAAATGGTGCAATACCAAAAAGTAATTGTTGAGAGATTGCTATGGAATTTCCCATCTGACAACACTGGCGGCAGAGTCAGTACTTCCTTAGGCAACCGGGGAAGGGAGACAATGGGAACACACAGCAGTTTCAACAAAGCCAGGGCAACACTCTACAAGGCATGGGACACTTTCATGACACCCCGCCAGCAACCTCACCCTGAAGCACGGCCTAGTGGTACAAGGAGGGAAGAGTTTTGGAAGATGGTGAAGGAATACATAGTTGACCGTGTCAGCGTCCTAAATGACCCCTCAGTGCCATACAACTGCTGGGTGTCCGAACTTTCACTCTATGCCCTGCCGCCAGCGTTTTGTCTGAGCGTGTATTTAGTGCTGCTGGTGGCATTATAACAGATAAGCGTATCCGCTTGTCCACTGGCAATGCTGACAAGTTGACTCAGATAAAAATGAACAAGGCCGGGATTGCCCCTGACTTCTCAACTCCACCAGAGGAGAGCTAAGCTGATGCTGAACATAAAGGCAATATATTCATTTTGAAGGCCATGGAATGGTTAATGAAAGGGCAGGGGACTGCAGGGGAGAAGGAAAGAAAGGTGATTGGAGGGTTTGCACTCCTCTTTTCCCGTCGGTTAGATTATGGGGGGGTGGGGTGGAGCTGGGAAGTTTATAAAAGAGACGAGATGTGGTAACTGCCTACCTGTTGCTGGGAGTCAGCGTGAGGAACAAGAGTGCAATCATCCAGTTTCTTTCTCCTCATGGTAGACGTATTGCAGCAGCTCATCCTGGCTAATGTATCCCAAGAGGGTACATGCTGTCTGGAGGAGGTTGTGGCAAAATGCAGGGAAGCTCCTCTTGCTGTGGCTGCTGAGCCTGGTTATTCAGGTCAAGGAGGTAGGCCGCGGAGGCACAGTCACCCACCCACTCGCCTCAGCCCCAGTTCCCTTCATATGCCTTCCCAGAAAAAGCCTCTCTCATCCAGGGGGCATAGGTTTGGGTCTCATGGTCGCAAGGCAGCTGCGGGGGGGGGGGGGGACACAGCGTGGGGCCAGGGGAGGTAGGGCCGCACGTGCTTTCACAGAGCTGAGCAGCCTGGCTGAGGGTACTGCTCAGGCTGTACAGCAAGGAAAGGAGGTTGCAGACGCGCTCTGTAGGGAGAAAGTAAGCGCTCCTGCCCTGCTTTCACGGAGTGAAATACATGGTGCAGCTGAGTGCAGGCAGCACCATGGCTCAGCCGACACAGTAAGATTGAGGGGAACGTGGCCATCAAACAGTCTTACCCTCCCTCATGCTTCAGATGCTGGTACTTCGGTGTCCACCCCTCCCCCTGGCAGCTCACTGCTTATCCCTGGGCCCCGGCAGCGATCAGCCATGCCCCCTTCTGAGAGAGCTGTTGATAGTTTCCTCCCCCTCCAGGCTTCTGCTAATGCTGTTGCTGTTACCCATTTCGGTCAGCAGGTGGCAGCAGAGTCCTCTGCCTGCACGAGGATGCCTGAGTCCCAGAATCAGTTGCTCCAGTTTGAGCCAGACCTTGGTGCCTTCACCACGGGCAAGGGATAATTTTTCTGCTGCTACAATTGCAGGTACTCCAGCTCGGCAACACAGAAGATCTCATTCCAGGCACAGGAGACACAGAGGTCGGACTTCCAGATCTAGGTGATACAGAAGGGATCAGCCCCGTTCGCCTTTGCGGAGCAGGCGTCACTCTTCTACCCGCCCTTGATCAGCGGTTCACGTGGAATCTGTCACAGGATCAGCAGGCAAGCCTTCCCGAAGGGCTTCTCCACAGACCTCGGTAGTCCCTTCGGTATCGGCAGCCGCTACGCTCCCGCCTTCCGTTCCCGTGCAGATGGCGTCAGGCGGTGAGTACTCTTGTTTGCCGGCCTGGTCGGCTTTATTGGCACCTACATCTGCAGGCAATAAGGATTTAGTTTCAGCTTTACAAACAGTTTTAAGACACGTTGAGGGTCATACAGTTACGACAGGGTCGTTAGTTTCTCCAGATAGCGCACAGAAGGGTAAGGGTCTAGAGGTTTCTGGTCTGATGTTTAGAGATTCAGTTTTTTGTGGGGTAGCGCTATTGGGTACTCATTTGTCCAAAGATGTTAGAGATCAGATTGCCAGGGGAGATAATGTAGACATATGGTCATTGGTTTCTCCTGATCAGGTTACAGTAAGCAAGGAACGTTCCTTTGAAAGGGGTTCAGACAGGAAACCGAAAGTGGCCAAAACTTTTGGGAACTGGTTGCAGGCCTTTTTGGTTTTATCACATGTAATATGTCTGTCACAGTCGTTACCTCTGGCTGTGACCTTCTGTCTATGCTCTCGATGCAGCTCCATTCCTGTGTCTTATTTGTGGTTCTTTATGGGTTAACACCCCTGTGTGCTTATTAGGAGTTAATCCTCTCTGTCTGCTCCATGGATGTTGCCTCTCTGCTGCACCCATGGAACCTGTATTTAAGGCTGAGGTTTCCTCAGTTCTGTGTCAGCTCTCCTAGTGTGTGTTGTCTTGTCCTGCTCCTTGTTTGTACTCACTCTCCCATGCTGCTGACCCATGGGATCCGTGTCTGCCTGTGCTCTGTGGGTTTCTTACTTGTTCATTCCTGTCCTCTTTCCTGTCTTTCTGTTATCCATTCTGCCAGTTATGTTTTAGTTACCTTGTGTGTATTCATATGTCTCTGTTCAGCAAGCCCTTGCTGCAGCGCGCCTAGCTGCAGAGTGCTATGGGCAAGGCCACGCAGTATACCACTGGTGGAGCTAGTCCTTCTCTGCTCATTGCCACTCCTGTTCCCTTGCGTGAACTCCTGCTTGTGTTTTTAGTTGCCTGCTTGTATTTGCCTGTTTATGTTATATGTCTCTGTTCAGCAAGCCCTTGCTGCAGAGTGCTATGGGCAAGGCCACGCAGTATACCACTGGTGGAGCTAGTCCTTCTCTGCTCATTGCCACTCCTGTTCCCTTGCGTGAACTGTATTTTTAGTTGCCTGTTTGTTATGTTTGCCTATGTACCGTCGGTACCTTCTGGTACATGTTGTCCGTTTGCTCCTGTTGTCACTGTCTAGTTCACGCTCCAGAGTGGACCCTGGCAACTCCCTGCGGCAAAGCCTAACCCTACCATCTGGGGCCCTACTGAATACCAGGAGTTGCTTAGTCACGCCCCTCTGGAGTATTACTAGACAGTGGCGCAGTGGGGGGTTTCCTCCCACTCTGCGGACGGTACATAGAGCTTTCATTTCCCTGTGTTACCCTCCTTGGATTCTGTTTGTGCAATAAACTCGTGTGTCTGTACCTGATTTCCATTTGTTTTTGCAGAGGTCTCTCCTGGGACCTCCAACTCGTGACAATGTCAGACAGATCAGTCAAAAGGTCCCGAGCTTTTGATTTAGTTAGATACAATTTTTAGCGCGTACAAACTTCATGGTGGGGCGGCGTGGTGGCGCTACGACAAAGAGTTTCGTCAGCGTTTAGCGGCTAGCCCGTCGGTTGATTGGGTGTCAAAAGCAACGGACGTTTGGATCCAATTGATATTGGCCCAGCGTCCACAGCGGCCCTTTCAGGGAAATTCTGCTGCACTTGGTTGCTGGTTGTATAATGAGGGGCACTGCCGCTTCTATGCCACCTGCAAGTTGTTCCGTCACGAGTGCTCAATATGCGGAGGCAGTCACTCGGCACTCCGCTACTTCTGGCGGTTACGCCAGCCAGGCTGGGTACTCCCGATGCAGTAGAGAACCCCGGTGAAAAATCTGGTTCTTCAGGTTTGGTTAGAGGCGTACCCCAGGAAGCAGAAAGCAAAACTCCTGCTTGATGGATTTACACAGGGGTTTTTCATCCCACATGCGCATTCGCCTTCTTTACTGTTATGTTCTAACTTGAAATCAGTCAAGAAAAACATCGCAATTGTCAGAGAGAAGCTCAGGAAGGAGGTAGCATTAGGGTGTATGGCGGGCCCCTTTTCGGAGCCTACACTTCCTAATCTGAGAATGTCCCCTTTGAGTTTAGTCCCAAAAAAGGAGGTGGGAAAGTTTAGGTTAATACACCATCTTTCTTTTCCCCCTGGGACTTCGGTAAATGACGGTATCGCCAAGGAGGATGCAACATTGTCATATACAGTACAGACCAAAAGTTTGGACACACCTTCCCATTCAAAGAGTTTTCTTTATTTTCATGACTATGAAGGCATCAAAACTATGAATTAACACGTGGAATTATATACATAACAAACAAGTGTGAAACAACTGAAAATATGTCATATTCTAGGTTCTTCAAAGTAGTCACCTTTTGCTTTGATTACTGCTTTGCCCACTCTTGGCATTCTCTTGATGAGCTTCAAGAGGTAGTCCCCTCAAATGGTCTTCCAACAGTCTTGAAGGAGTTCCCAGAGATGGTTAGCACTTGTTGGCCCTTTTGCCTTCACTCTGCGGTCCAGCTCACCCCAAACCATCTCGATTGGGTTCAGGTCCGGTGACTGTGGAGGCCAGGTCATCTGGCGCAGCACCCCATCACTCTCCTTCATGGTCAAATAGCCCTTACTTTCAAAGTTTTCACAATTCTTCGGCTGACTGACTGACCTTCATTTCTTAAAGTAATGATGGCCACTCGTTTTTCTTTACTTAGCTGCTTTTTCTTGCCATAATAAAAATTCTAACAGTCTATTCAGTAGGACTATCAGCTGTGTATCCACCTGATTTCTCCTCAACGCCACTGATGGTCCCAATCCCATTTATAAGGCAAGAAATCCCACTTATTAAACCTGACAGGGCACACCTGTGAAGTGAAAACCATTTCAGACGACTACCTCTTGAAGCTCATCAAGAGAATGCCAAGAGTGTGCAAAGCAAAAGGTGGCTACTTTGAAGAACCTAGAATATGACATATTTTCAGTTGTTTCACACTTGTTTGTTATGTATATAATTCCACATGTGTTAATTCATAGTTTTGATGCCTTCAGTGTGAATCTACAATTTTCATAGTCATGAAAATAAAGAAAACTCTTTGAATCAGAAGGTGTGTCCAAACTTTTGGTCTGTACTGTACATCCTTTGATAGGGCAGTTTCGTTAGTTCGTTCAGCGAGACGGGGGGCATTACTGGCTAAGTCCGACATAGAGTCGGCTTTTCGTTTGTTGCCAGTCCACCCTGACTGTGTTCATTTGCTAGGTTGCCTTTTGGAAGGGGAATATTTTGGGGATTTATGTTTGCCCATGGGATGTTCCATTTCCTGTTATTTTTTCGAAGTCTTTAGTTCCTTTTTAGAATGGACAGTAAGATATGAAACTGGTTGTGTAGCCTTGCTACATTACTTGGATGATTTTTTTGTTTGTGGGCCCAGCCTCTTCTACACAGTGTCAATATCTACTACAGACTTTCTGAGTCTTGATGTCTAATCTGGGGGTCCCCCTGGCTATGGATAAAACAGAAGGTCCATGTACATGTTTATCATTTCTGGGAGTGGAGATTGACACTGTTAGTATGGTATTTAGGCTACCCCAGGACAAATTATTATTTAGTGGCGATGGTCAGTAATTTTGTGTTGACTACGAAGGCGACTTTACGCCAAACCCAGGTTTTGTTGGGTTTGCTAAATTTTGCTTGTAAGGTTTTGCCATTGGGCAGGGCCTTTTGTCTGCGTTTATCATTGGCCACCCGCGGTGTGTGACACGCCCATCATTTTATACCTATTACAAGAACTTTGAAGGAGGATCTGTTAGTGTGGCAATCCTTTTTACATTCTTTTAATGGACAGGTGATTTGTCAAGAATTGGAGGTGTCTAATGTGGATTTGTGTCTGTATACGGATGCAGCTGGGGGTGATGGTTTTGGGGCTATTCTCGGATCTCATTGGTGTCGGGATAGTTGGCCAGTTTCTTGGAGTTCCTTGGGTTTGACTCGTAATTTGACTTTGTTAGAATTGTTCCCGATAGTGGTGGCTGTGGACCTATGGGGTAGGGAGATGTCCAATAAGAGGATCTGTTTTTGGACAGACAATATGTCAGTGGTTCAGGTAGTCAACAAATAATCTTCTTCATCTTTTCCTGTCTTAGCGCTTCTCAGACATTTGATTCTTTATTGCCTTCGTTTGAATATTTGGTTTAGGGCAAAACATGTCCCGGGTAGACAAAATGTTTTAGCTGATGCTTTATCCCATTCACAGATGACTCAATTTTGGGAGCTGCGCCCACGGGCGGACGAGGAAGGGGCTTCCTGCCCGCAATTCTTATGGAACCTGATAGAGAGGAACTTGCAACGCTGATTCGGTCTTCAGTATCAGAAGGCACTTGGCAGAGTCATCTAAAATTCTGGTTGCAATGGTTGTCAGGTATTGGGGGGATTGTCCCTATGCAGCCTGACGAGTTTCTGCAAGCTACTCTGCAATTCCTAGTGCGATTACGCAATATTGCATCTTCAGCTAATGTGGTTCGTAAGGGATTATCGGGGTGTCTTTCTTTTTACAGCTACATGGAGTACAAGATATCACGAAGCCACTTTCTGGTGAGACAGATTGTTAGGGGAAGGATAAAAGGTTCCTCTGGGGTAGATATGCGTAGACCAGTTTCCTTTTCCTTATCTTTGCGCTTTATTACAATTTTGGAAGCGGTGTGCCGTAATTCCTGGGAGCTTTATTTCGTGCGGCTTTTGCTTTATCCTTTTTTGCTGCTCTCAGCATCTGAGAGTTAGTATCAGCTAGCCAGCGCAAGCCTGGTGGTTTGTTTTTCAAGGATGTGTTCTTCATAGGGGGTCGCATGAGGATATGTGTGAATAAGTCAAAGACAGATCAGATGGGTAGCGGTCATTGGATATCCATTGGCCCATTGGTGTCGGCAGGTTGTCCTGTTGTATTAGTTTCTGATTTTGCACGTCTGAGCTCGGGGGAGGGCTCATTTTTAGTTCACCAGTCTGGTCTTTCGCTATCACAATTTCAGTTTTCTTCCATTTTTAAAACCTGTTTGCAGGAATTGGATTTACCCCCTGGGGAATTTGGGACTCATTCTTTCTGGATAGGGGCCGCTACTATGGCTGATTTGTATGGGCTTAACGAACAGAATATAAAAAAGTGATCCACCTGTTTCCGATCATATGTTAGACCAGATTTGATAACTATGTGAGGTGTGGGCAATGTGCCAATAATTGCCTATAATCTCTGTTTTTTATTTATTTTTTTCCTTTAGTTTATTCCAGGTTCAGAGCGTGTTCACGTTTGGGTGGTCGGTCACTCCTTCATCTATTGGGCTTCATAGAGGGCCAAAATTCGTCCGGTTGGTTTATCGATAGGGATGCCAGATGTGGAGGTACATTGGAGAGGAATTAGAGGTTTGTGGTGGGTTGGTGTATTACTTGAGGTGGTTGACATTAGATGTCAAGGGGTAGATAACTTAGTGTTGATCATCCACGCAGGTGGAAATGACTTCAGTAAGGTTAAGATAGGGGATCTGATTCAGTTGATTACACAGGATTTGGGTCGTTTTACTAGATTTTTTAGTAAAGTGATTACGATCTGGTTGGAGATTATTCCGCGGCGCCGCTGGCAGGGGGCTCGGAATGTGGCGGCGATTGAGAGGTGTCGTCGGGTGTTGAATGTCAAAGTTTCTAAGTTTGTTAAAAGTCAAGGAGGTGTTGTTCTGCGGCATATGGAGCTTGAAGGGGACAACCAGGCTCTGCTTTTGCCAGATAGTGTGCATTTAAACCAGATTGGTCTAGATATATTTCTGGCTGGTTTTCAGGATGGGGCGGAAAGAGCGTTGTCTTTGTTGGGTGGGGTTGGCCGGAATTCAGAGTAGGTCTACTCTGCCTTCCTCGGTGGTGGTAGTCTGTGCCCGAAGAAAGAAAGGGAGGTCCTCATGCTTGCTGTACAACAGCTTGCATTCGGATGAAATAGAGAACATCAGTAGTTGGATTAAAGGGCATAGACATAAGGATGTTTAATTTAATAAAGCTGTGGCCAATGCCACCAAATCCAAAACAATGGTGTATAGTCGTTATTTGTATGGAAGGTGGAGAGTCTAGTTAAAAGCAGAAAAAGAAAATGAGGTTTGTGTCAGAGGGTTTGTTATGCGTGATGATCCCTGCAGTCTGGAAGGTGTTGGAATGGAATGGTTAATGAAAGGGCAGGGGACTGCAGAGGAGAATGAAAAAAAGGTGATTAGAGGATTTGCACCCCTCTTTTCCCACCAGTTAGATTATGGGGAGGGGGTGGAGCTGGGAAGTTTATAAAAGAGACGAGATGTGGTAGCTGCCTACCTGTTGCTGGGAGTCAGCGTGAGAAACACCCGCCCACCCTACCCCGTTTCTATTTATGATATTTGTATTTCTGTTCTGTTTAGATTTCATTGTATGGAATTAATGTTTATTTTCATTTAAGTCCATTGACTTACTTTTATAGCTGCTGGTCTATACACCGGGGCTGAGTTCTCAGTTTGCCAAGGTAATCGTCACAGCTGTGGTGGTAGTCCGTGCCCGAAGAAAGAAAGGGAGGTCCTCATGCTTGCTGTACAACAGCTTGCATTCGGATAAGATAGAGCACATCGGTAGTTGGATTAAAGGGCATAGACATAAGGATGTTTAATTTTATAAAGCTGTGGCCAATCCCACTTAACCCAAAACAATGGTGTATAGTCGTTGTGGTTCAGGTTACAGTCGTTATTTGTATGGTGGAGAGTCTAGTTAAAAGCAGAAAAAGAAAAGGAGGTTTGTGTCAGAGGGTTTGTTATGTGTGATGATCCCTGCAGTCTATAATGTACTCAATCTACTGTAGTGTATTCCCATGCACCTTTTCCACCACAAAAAGAGTGTATGGTTGAATCTTGTTTTCTGCTACTCCTTCTCCTCCTTCTCATCCAGATTGTATATATTTCCTCCACTCCAAATTTTTTATAGGGTCTGCTCAACAGCATGCACTCGCATATAATGATTTAGAGCGTCTGCTCATCTGCAGGCACTCGCATATAATGATTTAGAGCGTCTGCTCATCTGCAGGTACTCGCATATAATGTTTGAGAGCATCTGCTCATCTTCAGGCACTCGCATATAATGTTTGAGAGCGTCTGCTCATCTGCAGGTACTCGCATATAATGTTTGAGAGCATCTGCTCATCTTCAGGCACTCGCATATAATGTTTGAGAGCGTCTGCTCATCTGCAGGCACTCGCATATAATGTTTGAGAGCGTCTGCTCATCTGCAGGCACTCGCATATAATGTTTGAGAGCGTCTGCTCATCTGCAGGCACTCGCATATAATGTTTGAGAGCGTCTGCTCATCTGCAGGCACTCGCATATAATGTTTGAGAGCGTCTGCTCATCTGCAGGCACTCGCATATAATATTTTACAGCGTCTGCTCATCTGCAGGCACTCGCATATAATGTTTGAGAGCGTCTGCTCATCTGCAGGCACTCACATATAATATTTTACAGCGTCTGCTCATCTGCAGGCACTCGCATATAATGTTTGAGAGCGTCTGCTCATCTGCAGGCACTCGCATATAATGATTTACAGCGTCTGCTCATCTGCAGGCACTCGCATATAATGTTTGAGAGCGTCTGCTCATCTGCAGGCACTCGCATATAATGTTTGAGAGCGTCTGCTCATCTGCAGGCACTCACATATAATATTTTACAGCGTCTGCTCATCTGCAGGCACTCGCATATAATGATTTACAGCGTCTGCTCATCTGCAGGCACTCGCATATAATGATTTAGAGCGTCTGCTCATCTGCAGGCACTCGATATTTTAGATGGTCAGATCAGCAAGCCCTTGCGCCTAATGTTTTTGAGGGTCACCAGCAGGCCATTAATGATAATTTTTCAAGGGTGTGTATGATGCCCTCCTTTATGTGTAATAAAGGGTGTATTGAAGTGCCGGTTCCTTGTAATTTTTGGCAGTCCTTTCACTTAGTGCATAGGCTTTATGAGTGTAGGAGTCCCACTACATGAACAATTGTACCACAATGTGAATGAGGCCCTCCTTTATGTGATATACAGGCTGTTTCGGAGTGCCTCTTGCTTGTAATATTTTGCAGCACTTGCACTTTATATACAATTTAATATACAGGGAAGAATATTTCCTAACCATTTTTACTGTAAAATAAATTTGTTTGGGGGTTTTCTGCGTATTTTGATCAGTCTGTAAAAGTGTGGTACAACGCGGACAAAATGGTTCCCTGCAGCGACCTGGGAGTCCAAGATGCATCCAGACATCGTCCCCATGCTGTTCCCGATCCATTTCGCTGGTGTTTCTGTCAATTTCTGACATTTTCCAATGGACCAGGCACCCTCGCCTCTTCAGAGCAGGGGGTGCCTAATTGTCTCCCATTGACCTCCATTATTCTCGGGTGCTCGGCCGAGCGCACAAATATCGCAATGTGTTCGGGCCGAACACCCAAATATTTTGGTGCTCGCTCATCACTATCAGCAACCTTTATTTAAAACTGGTAGCTAAGTGGCCATTTCCTTTATCAGAGGGCAAGTCCTTTTGCTGCAGCTAGTAGCAGTGGAAGAATGAAACTGAACATGTGTGTCCACCTCTCTGTCACAGAAAATGAAAATACAGCAGATGGTGCTGTACATATAGATTTCATTGAATAACATGGTAGCAATAAGACTTTTTTAATACACACATTTGTGGTCGGGGCTACCCCTGTACCGGGACCCTAACTAGTAGTTAACTAAACGGTTTCAGTTGTGCCGTAACCGCAACGTCGTAGGGATGACTGAAGGAGGCCATCCCCTGGTGAGATGATGAAAAGGAGGGTGGGAAGGGTGGGTGTGTTGAGCAGACGTAGGATGTAGGGGAGGGGGAAAGGAGCCTAAATAGTGTGGCATAGCCCCTCCCACAAATGCAGGCCAATAAATCGGCCTTAAAACTTGTGGTCGGGGCTACCCCTGTACCGGGACCCTAACTAGTAGTTAACTAAACGGTTTGAGTTGTGCCGTAACCGCAACGTCGTAGGGATGACTGAAGGAGGCCAAAAAGCAAGCTACCAGAAAACTTTATTACCGAACCGCATTTATAGTAAAGAACGAGCTGTAGCTAAGTGAGAGTTTATGTCCAAACCAGAGAAGGGAACGGAGGGACTGTGGCTCCGCTGGCGTCTGCGTCGGGAAATACCTGCGAGAAAAGGCCGAAATTAGCTCTAGACAGCGCATCAGCTGCGACATTCTTCTGTCCTGATATATGTGAGCATATGTAGCGAAACTGGTATTGTAATGAGAGAAGCACAATCCGTCTGAGGAAGGGCAACACCTGCGGGGATTTAGACGACCCATTATTTAGGATATCCATAACTGCTGCATTGTCGGAAATGAACAACACCGTGTGACCGGTCCACTCATGACCCCACACATGAGCGGCTGCGACTAAGGGGTAAATCTCACAGGAAGCTGAAGACTGAAGAAACCCTGGCAGTGACTTGACTTCGTCAGGCCATACGTCTGCTAGCCAATGTGTGCCAAAAATGGCTGCAAATCCAGAACTGGGAGCTGCATCAGAGAAGACTATAGGGGAACTATTGGACACCACCGGGATGAGGAGAGAAATACCATTCCAGCTACTGAGAAAATAGTCCCACATGGCTAAGTCGGCTACTATTTGGTCGTCAAGGAAAACGAGGCTGTCTTGGGAGGGAGCTGAAGGAAGGAGAGCTAGTAGTCGTGATACGAATGGCCTACCTTGGGGCATGACTCGCATAGCAAAATTTAACATGCCTAAAAGGGACTGTAATTCAACTTTTTTAATGGTTCTGGTCTGCGTGAAATTGTGGAGGGTGAACCTAATCCTGTCCAGTTTGTCTACCGGTAATCTAGCGACCATGTTTACCGTGTCCAGAATGATACCTAAGAAAGTAATAACTGGGGACGGACCTTCAACCTTTTTTGGGGAAACGGGAATGTCAAGTTGGTGAAAACAGTTCAGCAGCGACTACAGTGCTATTGGATTGGACTCGGGGCGTTCCAACAACAGAAAGTCGTCTAAGTAATGAATAACAAAACTACAATGGAACTCGTTGACTAGTATCCAGTGGAGAGCCTGGGCCAGTTTGTCAAACAACCAAGGACTGCTTTTTGAACCGGAAGTGAGCTTAGAGGCAAAATAATAAAGATCTCTCCACTTAATACCATGCCACTGCCACAGAGTTGGACTGATGGGGAGTAGCTTAAATGCATCAGATATATCAGCTTTTGACAGAATAGAGTTACGTCCTAACTGCAGTATGATTGGCGATGGCCTGATCTATGGAGGAGTATTTCATGCTGACTTCTTCGGAGGGTATGAGAGAGTTAATACTGGGGGTGGAGTGACCGTGTGGGGCTGACAAGTCAATGATCAACCTTTGTTTGTTACTAAATTTGCCTGTGACTACGCCTATGGGGCTGACTCTCCACCGTGCAAAAGGAGGAGAAGAAAAGGGGCCTATTAGGAACCCCTTAGCCAACTCGATGGAAATCAGTTCATCCGCTGCCTGAGGGTGAAGCTCCGCTGACAATAAATTCCGGCACTCATAAGACGATTCAGGCAGGGCGATTAGGCCAGTGTGGAAACCTGATCTAAACCCTGACATGAGGAACTGAACGAAGCTAGGGTCGTGGTGGTTGCGTAGGAAGTGCAGCAGACAATCAACGTTAAGGACACTCAGATACGACTTATCCACTTTTAATGTACAGACTGACTTGGGATGGGCTCTGAAACAATTCACACAAACATGTAACAGCCTACACTGACTGTAATTACAGGAGGAAAAATTAAAATTATTACAGATCTGTGACCGGCCGAGGTATTGAATGGGCCTTCCCAATTTGTCGACTAAACCTGAGGTATCCTGGGGATCAGGGTGCCTAGACGGCTGTGCGGGAGGGCTAGTATCGGCACTTGAGGCAGCTCTGTGACACCATTCTGCTGTGTGGTAGATAGATTGACACAGAGAACAAGCAGGAGCTCTAAGACCAGCAAAGTGTCTGCAAAATATCTCAGTGTCGATATTAGCCCAATTTGTGAGAAACTGAAATTGACTGAGGGCCGCAGCAGCCTTAGCTGAAAAAGAGCAGTGATAGTCATAGAACGAACTACCACCATATTTGTACCCTAATTCGGTCACTCTAAACAAATAAAGATCTAACTCTTCCCTGCGGTCGGGCCGTACAGAACAAATCACGTCTCTATACAGGCTGAAAGCTAAAAGGAACTCCGGGATGGTGAGCTTCCTGTTAAGCCTGAGATCGCGGCCCCTGAGTACTACTGAGACATCACTGCACGCAATGACTTTGCTGTCAGAGAAATCCCGAGTAGCAATCAACAGGGAAGCCAAATTGACGTCCCTGCCTTCCAGAATATCTTTTCTGATGTTGGCCGGTATGAAATGAGCGGGGGTGATATTAGGAACCGAGACCGTCGTACCGGTACACCCCGCTGCGGATGTGGACGTGATAGCCAACTCTGGACCCGGAGGAGTGAGAACGGCACCCCGGGACTCGACTGTGTCCAGTCTGGATTGGATGTCCGTGACTGATGACGTAACATTATTTAGCATGAGATGAATCTGAGCGAGCGAGGTCTGGACTGTGGCCATCGAGACTTCCTCCTGACGTTGAGGACTCGCAGAAGACATGAGAAGGCGGTATAATTCCGCCTTTCTGGTTGATGCTGTAAACGGGATACCCCTCTTGGACAGCTCTGCCATCAACCTCGGTATGGTCCAACTCCGTAGTGACGGGATGCTACCCGCTTCGGACAACCTGGCGGTATTTTCATTGACCGAGGCCTCCATGATGTCAGAGGCATGAGACATGATCCTGTGGATACAGTACGTGAGAATGAGGCACAACACGGGACCCGGGACTGGACACCAGTGACAACGCTACCACCGAACGACGTGGAGTGCGTAGGCATGCCAACGTGAATAACGTAACCCCGTGAATCAATGAATACCGCCACCGACAAACTGAGCTAACTTACCCACAGCGCGGAAGAAGCAAATAGCGGGAATGAAGAGAATATCTAAATAAAACCGTGAGATTTTTTTTTTTTTTTTAGACAACGAAAATGAGAAGGTGAAACTAGCACTGAAAGCTGCCCTATACTACCTGTTGGAAATGACGGTGGACCTGAAAAGAAGCAACGTCCCTGGAGAGAAAACGAAGAAAACATACATAAACAGACAAGGAACGGCTGAACACGACTGGAGATGTGAACGAGATTGACGAACAAAACGTGCGTATGATGCGTAAACTACGGAGGTTTGGAAACGAAATGACGTAGTGAATGCGTACTAGAGATGACTGAACATACCTAATAAAGTGTGCAGGGCAGTTTCATCCGTAATACACACACATATATATATATATATATATATATATATATATATACGCACATACATACATATACACGCACACCATCATGCTAATTCAACCTACTTTTTTTTTTTTTTCTTAGTAAAACAGTGTAAATAAGTAAATGTGAGACACCCCCTTTTTTTTTTCCTGCAGTAGCAGGAGTGACCACCAGAGGGTGCTCACTCACAAGACCTGCTACACCCTGTGTATTGAGCTCCCCGTCCTGCATTCTCAGCTGCGGCCACCGGGGGCGAATGGAGCCAAACAGGAAGGAGCTCGGGACGCCAACTGAACTGAAGCAAGCGGCCGGTGACTGCAGGAGAGGACACCAGACGGAGAGGACACCGAGGTAAGTACAACAAACCTGATTAAAAACCTTCCTCACTAATGGCACAGCGGCCTGTGCCAGACATTTGCAAAAAGATTCGGGACCACACTGACCCCTGCACCCTGCCTAAACTGCCGCGTGGGAGCCGATGCATCCAGGCAGTTCGCTCCGATGCAGCGTGACTCCCCCTTACCTGGGGAGTCGGCACTGCCGGCCGGACTTATGAGCAACGGGCCGCTGACTGAGGCGGCAACTTACCTGGAAGGCGGGCGACCGAGTTAGACACGAAAACGGTGGAGACAGCGCACGGTGTGGATAGGGAGCAGTAAAGCAACCGACCAGACGCACACGGATATGGCCACGATCTGTGTTGAGCAGACGTAGGATGTAGGGGAGGGGGAAAGGAGCCTAAATAGTGTGGCATAGCCCCTCCCACAAATGCAGGCCAATAAATCGGCCTTAAAACTTATAAAAGTACTCAGATCCAGGGGCTATACACATAGATTTTATTGAATAATTTAGTAACTATTTGTCATGTTAGGGGTCTGGGAAAGCCTTGAACGTATCACAAACGTACACAGAACAGACAAAAAGTACCAGACACAATCGGACAAAGGCAGACATACAAATATGCCTGGAACCCAAATGGAACAGGAATACAGCGAGCATGGTGTTCACAGAGAGATCAAGACAAAAATACATTAATGAATAACCAGGGTGACCACACATGTAAGGGTAGAGTAAGGGCTCATGCACATGACCGTATTTGTTTTCCGTTTCTGTTCCATTTTTTTACAGGTCCATATGCGGAACCGTTCACTGCAATGTGTCTGCATAAAAAATGGAAGTGACTCTGTGTGCATTCCGTTTCCTTATGTCCGCATGTCCATTCCGCAAAAAAATTGAACATGTCCTATTCTTGTCCGTTTTGAGGAGAAGGACAGGCTTTGTTACAATGGATTCGCAAAAAAAAAAAATGGATGCAATACGGATGTCATCTGTTTTTTTTTTTTTTTGAAGATCCACACGACAGAATTTTGCGTTCAGTATACTGGCCGTTTTTGGAGTTCATTATGTTGTACATATACTGAACCAAAGTGTCTCCGTGTGCATTCCGTTTCAGTATTTCCGTGAAAAGATAGAACATGTCCTATTCTTCACTCCGTAGTGCTTTTGTGGGGTTCCGATCCGTGCTTCCGTTCCGTGCTTCCGCTCTCGGCCGGTGCCCCTTGTATTGCGGAACCGCCGTATGCAGGCCGCAATACGGCCACATCTGCACAACGGTCGTGTGCATGAGCCCTAATAGCCTACTGACATATTAATTCCCTCTATTTTATAAACTTATTTAATGCATTGTTGCTAAAAATGATGGATCATTCTGTATTCCTACATTAATATAGTTGGGTATGTATGGTCACACACAGAGTGTGAATACATTTCAAGTATTTTCAAAAAACTTTTCATGCTGTAGGTGAAGGGCCGCTATGCATTTCTGACAGCTGACACATTTGAAATTACTTTTGTTGGTGACATTGAATCTGTAAGTGCATTCTAGTTCCTCTATTTAATTTCTATCATCATCCTTCCTATGGGAAAACAGCTATTTCAAAAATCTGAAGTACACAATAACTTAAATCAGCAGTCATGCTAAAGGTTAAGGATAGGTCAATTGAATTTCTGTAGCACTGTCTCAAGGACATATAGTATAGTAACAGCACATTCCAGGTGTTTTAGCTATCAATAGAAGATTTATAGCAGAGTTTAAAGTTGCAGATTATTAGTGCTGTTTATTTCTGTTTATAATCAGTTCTGAGTTTATACTCAGGCCTCTTTCATACGGGCGTTGTGGGAAAAGGTGCGGGTGCGTTGCGGGAACATGCGCGATTATTCAGCGCGAGTGCAAAACATTGTAATGCATTTTGCACTCGCGAGAGAAAAATCGTGCATGTTTGGTACCCATGCTTATAAGGGAAAATAATAGCATTCTTAATACAGAATGCATAGTACAATAGGGCTGGAGGGGTTAAAAAAAAAATATAAAATAATTTAACTCAC
This sequence comes from Bufo bufo, assembly GCF_905171765.1. Classification (NCBI taxonomy): domain Eukaryota; kingdom Metazoa; phylum Chordata; class Amphibia; order Anura; family Bufonidae; genus Bufo; species Bufo bufo. Next base: position 516,927,062 of record NC_053391.1, on the reverse strand, counting down.
CTTAATCCACTTGCTTGCGCAGTCGGCATCTCTTCTGTCTTCGTTTTTGCTGTGTGCAGGAAAAGGACCTGTGGTGACGTCACTCCGGTCATCACATGATCCATCACCATGGTAAAAGATCATGTGACGGACCATGTGATGACCGGAGTGACGTCACCACAGGTCCTTTTCCTGCACACAGCAAAAAAGAAGACAGAAGAGAAGCCGGGCTGCGCGAGCAAGTGGATTAAGGTGAGTTAATTTTTTTATTTTATTTTTTTAACCCCTCCAGCCCTATTTTACTATGCATTCTGTATTCAGAATGCTATTATTTTCCCTTATAACCATGTTTAGAGTTGAGCGAACACCTGGATGTTCGGGTTCGAGAAGTTCGGCCGAACTTCCCGGAAATGTTCGGGTTCGGGATCCGAACCCGACCCGAACTTCGTCCCGAACCCGAACCCCATTGAAGTCAATTGAGACCCGAACTTTTCGTCACTAAAAAGGCTGTAAAACAGCCCAGGAAAGGGCTAGAGGGCTGCAAAAGGTAGCAAAATGTAGTTAAATCCCCTGCAAACAAATGTGGATAGGGAAATGAATTAAAATAAAAATAAAATAAATAAAAATTAACCAATATCAATTGGAGAGAGGTCCCATAGCAGAGAATCAGGCTTCACGTCACCCAAAACTAGAACAGTCCATTGTCAGATATTTAGGCCCCGGCACCAAGGCAGAGGAGAGAGGTCCCATAACATAGAATCTGGCTTCATGTCAGCAGAAAATCAGTCTTCATGTCATAGCAGAGAATCAGGCTTCATGTCATAGCAGAGAATCAGGCTTCACGTCACCCACCACTGGAACAGTCCATTGTCAGATATTTAGGCCCAGGCACCCAGGCAGAGGAGAGAGGTCCCATAGCAGAGAATCTGGCTTCATGTTAGCAGAGAATCAGTCTTCTTGTCATAGCAGAGAATCAGGCTTCACGTCACCCACCACTGGAACAGACCATTGTCAGATATTTAGGCCCAGGCACCCAGGCAGAGGAGAGAGGTCCCATAGCAGAGATTCAGGCTTCATGTCAGCAGAGAATCAGTCTTCATGTCATAGCAGAGAATCATGCTTCACGTCACCCAATATTGGAACAGTCCATTGTCATATAATTTAGGCCCCGGCACCCAGACAGAGGAGAGAGGTCCCATAACAGAGATTCAGGCTTCATGTCAGCAGAGAATCAGTCTTCATGTTATAGCAGAGAATCAGGCTTCATGTCACCCACCACTGGAACAGGCCACTGTCAGATATTTTTAGGCCCCGGCACCCAGACAGAGGAGAGAGGTCGCATAACAGAGATTCAGGCTTCATGTCAGCAGAGAATCAGTCTTCATGTCATAGCAGAGAATCAGGCTTCACGTCACCCACCACTGGAACAGTCCATTGTCACATATTTAGGCCCAGGCAGAGGAGAGAGGTCCCATAGCAGAGAATCTGGCTTCATGTCAGCATAGAATCAGTCTTCATATCATAGCAGAGAATCAGGCTTCATGTCACCCACCACTGGAATAGGCCACTGTCAGATATTTTTAGGCCCCGGCACCCAGACAAAGGAGAGGTTCATTCAACTTTGGGTTGCCCCGCAATATAATGGTAAAATGAAAATAAAAATAGGATTGAATGAGGAAGTGCCCTGGAGTACAATAATATATGGTTAAGGGGAGGTAGTTATAGTCTAATCTGCACAAGGGATGGACAGGTCCTGTGGGATCCATGCCTGGTTCATTTTTATGAACGTCAGCTTGTCCACATTGGCTGTAGACAGGCGGCTGCGTTTGTCTGTAATGACGCCCCCTGCCGTGCTGAATACACGTTCAGACAAAACGCTGGCCACCGGGCAGGCCAGCACCTCAAAGGCATAAAAGGCTAGCTCTGGCCACGTGGACAATTTAAAGACCCAGAAGTTGAATGGGGCCGAACCATCAGTCAGTACGTGGAGGGGTGTGCACAGGTACTGTTCCACCATGTTAGTGAAATGTTGCCTCCTGCTAACACGTTCCGTATCAGGTGGTGGTGCAGTTAGCTGTGGTGTGGTGACAAAACTTTTCCACATCTCTGCCATACTAACCCTGCCCTCAGAGGAGCTGGCCGTGACACAGCTGCGTTGGCGACCTCTTGCTCCTCCTCTGCCTTCGCCTTGGGCTTCCACTTGTTCCCCTGTGACATTTGGGAATGCTCTCAGTAGCGCGTCTACCAAAGTGCGCTTGTACTCGCGCATCTTCCTATCACGCTCAAGTGCAGGAAGTAAGGTGGGCACATTGTCTTTGTACCGTAGATCCAGCAGGGTGGCAACCCAGTAGTCCGCACACGTTAAAATGTGGGCAACTCTGCTGTCGTTGCGCAGGCACTGCAGCATGTAGTCGCTCATGTGTGCCAGGCTGCCCAGAGGTAAGGACAAGCTGTCCTCTGTGGGAGGCGTATCGTCATCATCCTGGGATTCCCCCCAGCCACGCACCAGTGATGGGCCCGAGCTGCGTTGGGTGCCACCCCGCTGTGAACATGCTTCATCCTCATCCTCCTCCACCTCCTCCTCATCCTCGTCCTCCAGTAGTGGGCCCTGTCTGGCCACATTTGTACCTGGCCTCTGCTGTTGCTAAAAACCTCCCTCTGAGTCACTTCGAAGAGACTGGCCTTAAAGTGCTAAAATTGACCCCTCTTCCTCCTCCTCCTCCTGGGATACCTCCTCTTCCATCATCGCCCTAAGTGTTTTCTCAAGGAGACATAGAAGTAGTATTGTAACGCTGATAACGGCGTCATCGCCATTGGCCATGTTGGTGGAGTACTCGAAACAGCGCAACAGGGCACACAGGTCTCGCATGGAGGCCCAGTCATTGGTGGTGAAGTGGTGCTGTACCGCAGTGCGACTGACCCGTGCCTGCTGCAGCTGAAACTCCACTATGGCCTGCTGCTGCTCGCACAGTCTGTCCAGCATGTGCAAGGTGGAGTTCCACCTGGTGGGCACGTCGCATATGAGGCGGTGAGTGGGAAGGCCGAAGTTACGCTGTAGCGCAGACAGGCGAGCAGCGGCAGGATGTGAACGCCGGAAGCGAGAACAGACGGCCCGCACTTTATGCAGCAGCTCTGACATGTCGGGGTAGTTGCGAATGAACTTCTGCACCACCAAATTCAGCACATGCACCATGCAAGGGATGTGCGTCAAACCGGCTAGTCCCAGAGCTGCAACAAGATTTCGCCCATTATCGCACACCACCAGGCCGGGCTTGAGGCTCACCAGCAGCAACCACTCGTCGGTCTGTTGTTCTATACCCCGCCACAACTCCTGTGCGGTGTGGGGCCTGTCCCCCAAAAATATGAGTTTCAGAATGGCCTGCTGACGTTTACCGCGGGCTGTGCTGAAGTTGGTGGTGAAGGTGTGTGGCTGGATGAGCAGGTGGAAGAAGAGGAGGAGGAAGCTGAGTAGGAGGAGGAGGAGACACGATCCTTGGCGGCTGAAGGACGTGCGCCAAACAGCTCTCTGCCTGGGGCCCAGCCGCAACTACATTTACCCAGTGTGCAGTTAGGGAGATATAGCGTCCCTGGCCGTGCTTACTGGTCCACGTATCTGTGGTTAGGTGGACCTTGCCACTGATGGCGTTGCACAGTGCACACTTGATTTTATCGGATACTTGGTTGTGCAGGGAAGGCACGGCTCTCTTGGAGAAGTAGTGCCGGCTGGGAACAACATACTGTGGGACAGCAAGCGACATGAGCTGTTTGAAGCTGTCTGTGTCCACCAGCCTAAATTACAGCATTTCATAGGCCAGTAGTTTAGAAATGCTGGCATTCAGGGCCAGGGATCGAGGGTGGCTAGGTGGGAATTAACGCTTTCTCTCAAATGTTTGTGAGATGGAGAGCTGAACGCTGCCGTGTGACATGGTTGAGATGCTTGGTGACGCAGGTGGTGGTGTTGGTGGTACATCCCATGTTTGCTGGGCGGCAGGTGCCAACGTTCCTCCAGAGGCGGAGGAAGAGGCCGAGGCAGCAGCAGCAGAAGAGGCCGAGGCGGCAGCAGCAGAAGAGATAAAAGGGGGAGCCTGAATGACTTCCTTATTTTTAAGGTGTTTACTCCACTGCAGTTCATGCTTTGCATGCAGGTGCCTTGTCATACAGGTTGTGCTAAGGTTCAGAACGTTAATGCCTCGCTTCAGGCTCTGATGGCACAGCGTGCAAACCACTCGGGTCTTGTCGTCAGCACATTGTTTGAAGAAGTGCCATGCCAGGGAACTCCTTGAAGCTGCCTTTGGGGTGCTCGGTCCCAGATGGCGGCGTTCAGTAGCAGGTGGAGACTCTTGGCGGCGGGTGTTCTGCTTTTGCCCACTGCTCCCTCTTTTGCTACGCAGTTGGCTCGGTCTCACCACTGCCTCTACCTCCGAACTGTAAAAGTCAGTGGCACGACCTTCATTCCATGTGGGGTCTAGGACCTCATCGTCCCCTGCATCATCTTCCACCCAGTCTTGACCCCTGACCTCCTGTTCAGTCTGCACACTGCAGAAAGACGCAGCAGTTGGCACCTGTGTTTCGTCATCATCAGAGACGTGCTGAGGTGGTATTCCCATGTCCTAATCATTAGGAAACATAAGTTGTTGTGCGTTAGTGCATTCTATCTCTTCCACCCCTGGGGAAGGGCTAGGTGGATGCCCTTGGGATACCCTGCTAGCAGAGTCTTCAAACAGCATAAGAGACTGCTGCATAACTTGAGGCTCAGACAGTTTCCCTGATATGCATGGGGGTGATGTGACAGACTGATGGGCTTGGTTTTCATGCGCCATCTGTGCGCTTTCTGCAGAAGACTGGGTGGGAGATAATGTGAATGTGCTGGATCCACTGTCGGCCACCCAATTGACTAATGCCTGTACCTGCTCAGGCCTTACCATCCTTAGAACGGCATTGGGCCCCACAAAATATCGCTGTAAATTCTGCTGGCTACTGGGACCTGAGGTAGTTGGTTCTTTAGGACGTGTGGCTGTGGCAGAATGGCCACGTCCTCTCCCAGCACCAGAGGGTCTACTAACACCACCACGACCATGTCCGCGTCCCTTACTAGATGTTTTCCTCATTGTTACCGTTCACCACAATAAGAAAAATATTATTTAGCCCAATGTATTGAATTCAAATTCAGGCCTTTTTTTTACAGACACCTAACACTATCTGGCTATCTATTTAGGTACCGTATTACACTAATACAGGCACAGCAGTAATGACAGATTTAGCTGAATATTAATTCTGAGGCCTATTATTTAGGCGCTGGGTGACAGGTATATGTTTACGGACAAAATTAGACTTGGATCTGCACAGTAGCTTGTGTGTGAAGTTATTGAGAATTACCCTATCAGCACCTTGAATCTAATATACCCTTTTAGGGATAGATTTAAAGTAGGCCTGATACAGCAGAAATCACTAATTTAGAGAATTGCAAAATTGGAATTGTATTTTAACCCAGAACAAAAACTGTGCTTTGACGGACACTAAATAACTTGACCAGCTAAAGCAATAATGACAGATTTGGATGAATATAAATTTGAGGCCTATTTTTTAGGCGCTGGGTGACAGGTATACTTTTACACACAGAATTAGATTGGAATTGCACTGTAGCGTGTGTGTGAAGTTATTGAGAATAACTTGGTGACAGGCTCAGCTTGACCCTGATGTAGGATATAGCCAAAAAATAACCACACTATTGATGGTTAAATGCACTTCGTGACAGCGTCAGCTTGCCCCTGATGTAGTATATGGCCAAAAAATAACCACACTATTGATGGTTAAATGCACTTGGTGAGAGGCTCAGCTTGCCCCTGATGTAATATATGGCCAAAAAATAACCACACTATTGATGGTTAAATGCACTTTGTGACAGGCTCAGCTTGCCCCTGATGTAGTATATGGCCAAAAAATAACCACACTATTGATGGTTAAATGCACTTGGTGACAGGCTCAGCTTGCCCCTGATGTAGTATATGGCCAAAAAATAACCACACTATTGATGGTTAAATGCACTTCGTGACAGGCTCAGCTTGACACTGATGTAGAATATAGCCAAAAAATAACTACACTATTGATGGTTAAATGTACTTGGTGGCAGCTTGTGCTGGCGCACCACAAGACACAAAATGGCCGCCGATCAACCCAGAAAAAAGTGAATGAAAAACGCTCTGGGCAGCCTAAAAACAGTGAGCAATTGAATAGCAGCAGTTCAATGATCCACAGCTGTAGATTGATCACTGAATGAAGTCTTTTGGAGGAGTTAATCACTGCCTAATCTCGCCCTAACGTCGCAGCTGCAACCTCTCCCTACACTTGTAACAGCAGAGTGACGTGCAGCGCTACGTGACCCAAGCTTATATAGAGGCTGGGTCACATGCTGCACTGGCCAATCACAGCCATGCCAATAGTAGGCATGGCTGTGATGGCCTCTTGGGGCAAGTAGTATGACGCTTGTTGATTGGCTGCTTTGCAGCCTTTCAAAAAGCGCCAAGAAAGCGCTGAACACAGAACCCGAACCCGGACTTTTACGAAAATGTTCGGGTCCGTGTCACGGACACCCCAAAATTCAGTGTGAACCCGAACTATACAGTTCGGGTTCGCTCATCCCTAACCATGTTATAAGGGAAAATAATAATGATCGGGTCCCTATCCCGATCGTCTCCTAGCAACCGTGCATGAAAATCGCACTTGCTTGCGGATGCTTGCGATTTTCACGCAACCCCATTCATTTCTATGGGGCCTGCGTTATGTGAAAAACGCACAAAGAGGAGCATGCTGCGATTTTCACGCAACGCACAAGTGATGCATGAAAATCACCGCTCGTGTGCACAGCCCCATAGAAATTAATTGGTCAGGATTCAGTGCAGGTGCAATGAATTCAACTCACGCATCGCATCCGCGCGGAATAATCGCCCGTGTGAAAGAGGCCTTATACATGCTCCATATGTATATTTTGAGTATGTATAATATTATATATAATAAGAATGTATAATATGTATATTTGCACATTAATGGAAATTACCTACTAAGGCTGGGTTCACATCACTGTTATGCATTCTGTTATTGCTTTCCGTTATAACATGGCTATAACAGAAAATAACAAAATCCATTTAACGGAAATCAAAACGGAAGCCTTTAAGAGGCATTCAGTTTTGATCGGTCATAATAGAAGTCTACGGGCAAGCATAACGGATCCGTCTGGTTTCCGTAATGAAGGACGGAAAAAAAGTATTGTCCTGAATAACGGAAACCAGATGGATCCGTTATGCTTCCCCATAGACTTCTATTATGACGGATCAAAACGGAATGCTTCTTAAAGGCTTCCGTTTTGATTTCTGTCTTATGGAACCATGTTATAACAGAAAGCAATAATGGAATGCATAGCAGTGATGTGAACCCAGCCTAATATTTCTGTAAAGAATACATCAGCATCAGATGAGCATACCTGCACAGGGTTACCATTTACAGTATCTCTTCCTGTAGAAGCAGGGTGATACAGATTGCTTTTGAATGAAGTTTCTTCTTCCATGTCAAGCATTCATTGAATGAAATGTAGTGTACTTTCTTCATCAGCACAGTGTGTTCCTGTATTTGTATTATCCTGCACTAGTGCTGAGCGAATCGAAGTTCACAAAATGGACTTCGATCCTAATTTCAGGAAAAATTTGATTTGCTGCAAAGCCGAATTTCCTAATGCTTCGTGGTAACTAATTGAAGATCCCACACAAAATGTTGTGTATGGGGGGGTGGAGGGGCAAGACAATCATTGTTCCCTGTCATTGCACCCGCTATTTACACTGAGCAAAAGTATAAACGCAACACTTTCGGTTTTGGTCCCATTTTGCATGAGCTGAGCTCAAAGATCTGAAACATTTTCTACATACACAAAAGACCCATTACCCTCAAATATTGTTCACAAATCTGTCTAAATCTGTGTTAGTGAGCACTTCTCCTTTGCCGAGATAATCCATCCCACCTCACAGGTGTGGCATATCAAGGTGCTGATTTTTATTCGGCAAAGTAGCCAAACCAAATTTTTAAGAACTTCACTCATCTCTATACTCCACCATTCACCATAATTTGTTCTGGCACAGGACAATAAGAATGAAGGGGCAATGAATTAGACTTAGTGCCAATTAAAGGTCCATTTACCGTAGTTGTGCCCTAATCTGGTGTGTGCAGTTTGTCCATTGGGTTATACAGGGCAACAAGGTCCATAAAATTCACCAGGCACAGTATGTCTATAAAAAATATACACATATTAGCAAACAATACATATAGGCTTGGTGATAAATGATAAATCAATCTTTATGCTAAAATTTAAGTGTTGTCCCCCACTCTTGTCACCCGGACATGAGAAGTGAGGAATAGTTTATATCATAGTCACCATATCATACCAAACTCAGGTATGAAACTGAAGAGGCCAATTATTGGCTGTAAGGGTCAAGTATTGATGACATGATGACACCTCTGCACCCGAGTAAATAGAGCCTGGCCTGGAGAACCAGAGCAGTGATACAGCATCTGTCAGGTAACAATCTATTCTTCATTGCAATTGGATCACATGAGTTTCCCAGGGTTTTCCTCAAACCAGAAAACACCAAATTGCTAGAACAAAGACCTTAATTTACAGCTTCCCTCCTTACTAGGACAAGGACAGTGAAGAGTACAGTAGTTTAATGCAGCAATGGATGAGCATGTTTGCCAAAGCTTTTTCGCACCCTTTATATATACATACATTTATACATACATACTTATGTTTTACATATTTTACATGACATGACATTAAACCAAACTCAGAGGTCTCTTAAAGGGCTTCTGTCAGCCCACTAAACCGTTTTTTTTTTTTTTGTTTACTAATAATCCCTACACTGCGATTTATCCATATATAAGTTAAATAATCATTTCTGTTCAGTAGAATTTGCTAAAAAACGATTTTTAAAATATGCAAATTACCTTGCTACCAGCAAGTAGGGCGGCTACTTGCTGGTAGCAGGCGCATCCTCCGACCCTAATGACGCCCCCTCCGCATTGTGATTGACAGGGCCAGGGAACGGAATCGTTCTCTGCTGGCCCTGCCTGTTAGCATTCAAAATCTGGCGCCTGCGATGCGGCCGTACGTATCTTCAATCTGCGCAGGCGCACTGAGAGGCGGCCGCTCTCTCCTCAATGCGCCTGCGCCGGGTGTAGATGTGACGTCACCGGCGCAGGCGCATTGAGGATGGAGCGGCCGAGAGAGTGGCCGTCTCTCAGTGCGCCTGCGCAGATTGAAGATAGGTACGGCCGCGGCGCAGGCGCCAGATTTTGAATGCTAACAGGCAGGGCCAGCAGAGAACGATTCCGTTCCCTGGCCCTGTCAATCACAATGCGGAGGGGGCGTCATTAGGGTCAGAGGATGCGGCTGCTACCAGCAAGTAGCCGCCCTACTTGCTGGTAGCAAGGTAATTTACATATTATAAAAATCGCTTTTTAGCAAATTCTACTGAACAGAAATGATTATTTAACTTATGTATGCATAAATAGCAGTGTAGGGATTATTAGTAAACAACAACAAAAAAAAAAAAACGGTTTAGTGGGCTGACAGAAGCCCTTTAAACTCCCTATTTAAAGAGGACCTGTCAGCACTTCTAATGTGTAGTTCAATAAAAGCTTGTATTCTTCATGCAAAAAATTCTTGAGCAATTCTGCTTTGCTACTATTTTGTGATCCCTTCAAGAAATTCATAAATAAATTGACAACTCGTGTGTAACCAACTGGGGGTGTCTCCTCGCATAGTCTGACACTGTCTACTCAGTACTTACAATATTAGACTGTGCATGGTTAAACCCCTTTGACAAGAAATAGTAATACATAGCTGTCAATTTTTTTCAAAAATATTGAGGAGGAACAGAGGAATTGCACAATGCAGAGCAATGGGAAAAGATGCTCCACTATTAGCTATCTCATGGAGAAAACAAGTATGGAGTAGTAGAGTTAACACACACACTTGGTGAGTTATGCATTTACTAAAGCAGACATGTCAGGAGAGGCCCAATAAGGTGAAATGACTTTTCTTCTCGTCAGAATCTTTTTGTATATCATTTGTTAATTTCATTTAATATACTATGATGGGGAATTTATCATTCCTTCCATGCAAATTGTATGCTGTTAAAAAGCTGTAAAACTGTGTTTTGCGACTTTTTAAGTGGCATTGTGATTTTTTTTGCTCGTAACTGGAATTTTTATGCCTTCACCTTCAACAGGTTCCCAAAAAGGGGACATGGCAAGGGTGGGATGTGGGCTTTTATCCAGCGCTATTATCATTATTTACGTCAGAACTAGCATGCTCGACCGAACACTAGTTCGGCTCTATCATCGTGATGCTCGGCACATCGCGTGTTTGGCCAAATACTGCGTGTGCTCGAGCGCGATGCTTGAGTCTCCTCTCCGTACGTTTGTTGGCTGCTACGCAGCCAATAAACATGCAGGTAAGTACTGCCACTCACTGTAATGCCATAGCCATGTTGGTTACTGGCATTACAGTGATTGGCTGGCCGGAACACGTCATCGGGTGCTGTAAAGCACCTGATGACACATGGTTCGGCTTAGGCTACATTCACACGTCAGTATTTTTCTATATCCCGATTTTCGGTCCGTTTTTTGCGGATCCGTTGTTCCTGAAAATGTTTCCGTATGTCATCCGTATGTCATCCGTTTTTTTGCGGATCCGCAAAAAACGGAAACATGTATAAATTTCAATAAGCAAATAAAGTTGTTTGGATTTCTTTAAAAAAAATAATAATAATTTAAATGTAATTTCCAGGAACGGAATCCGCATAAAACGGATGACATACGTAATGACATCCGAATGTCTTCCGTTTTTTGCGGATCCATTGACTTTGTATTGTACCAGGATCCGAATTTTGCGGAAAAGAATAGGACATGTTTTATATTTAAACGGACATGCGGAACGGAACAACGGAAACGGACAGCACACATTGTGCTGTCCGATTTTTTCCAGGACCCATTGAAAATGAATGGGTCCAGATCTGGTCCAGATCTGTTCCGCAAAAAACGGAACAGATCAGGAAAGAAAAAACGGACGTGTGAATGGACCCTTAGTCTGGGAGAGCTGTGCTTTAGAAGGGGCAGATAGTGTAAGGAATTGATTCAGTTAAATTTTATTTTTTTTGTTAGGCAGGGTAGGTGTTAGAGACCCAAAAGTCCTTTTAAAGACTATTGTTGTATCTGGCATCAATATATATTTTTAGCGCAACCTGCGCTAATTTGCGTGCAATTGTTTGGCCGCTGCATTAACGTCGCAACATTACCTGCGCTATATCTCCAGTATAAACGTTAGCACATCCGAAATATCAGTGACATTCATTGTAATTTTTTTCGCCGCCGGTAGCAGCAACATTACCTGCACTACATCTCCAGTATAACGTTAGCGCATATGAAATATCGGTGACATTCAGTGTACTTTTTTCGCCGCTGGTGACAACGACATTACCTGTGCTACATCTCCTGTATAACGTTTGCCTATCCTAAATATCAATGACAGTCAGTGTAATTTTTTTGCTGCTGGTGGCAGCGACATTACCTGTGCTACATCTCCAGTATAACGTTAGCACATTTGAAATATTAGTGACATTCAGTGTAATTTTTTCGCGCTGGTGACAACGACATTACCTGCGCTACATCTCCAGTATAACGTTAGCGCATCCGAAATATCAGTGAAATTCAGTGTCATTTTTTTGCCGCTGGTGACAGCGACATTACCTGCGCTACATCTCCAGTACAACGTTAGCGCATCCAAAATATCAGTGACATTCAGTGTCATTTTTTCACTGCTGGTGGCAGCGACCTTACCTGTGATACATCTCCTGTATAACGTTTGCCCATCCTAAATATGAGTGACATTCAGTCTAATTTATTTGCGCATACACTTACAAAACCTGTGCTACTGTACGTGTGACATACTTGCAAGCATATATGCCATTTAATATGTGGAAGGCGAGCAGTAAGACTTGGGGAAGTGGTTGTGCTGCTGATGGTACAGGCAGAGGTCGTGGCCCTGTGTGCGGTGAAACTGTGCCTGCTGCCAGAGCACAAGAATCACACTTATACACGATACCTAGCTTCATGTCCGAGTTTTCAAGGCGCTGCAGGACACCACTCTAGACATCACACCAGTGTGACCAGGTTGTCGGTTAGATAGCAGCAGATAATGCTTCCAGTCGGTTAAGCACCACCCTGTCTTCCACAAGTCCAGTCTCAGTAGCCAAGAGTCTGGTCAACAGAATCCTCACCCTGATCCTCCTTCCTCCCACCATGAAGTCTTGGCAAACAAGTGATCCCACACTTGGATATTCCGAGGAGCTCTTTTCAGCGCCATTCCTTGATTTGGCCCTCTCGCCAAGGCTGCTTGAAGAGGGACATGAGGAGATCTTGTTCCCTGATTCCCAAACTCTTGAGCATCCACAGTCAGAAAAAGATGACGGTGGGGAACGACAATTAGTGTTTCATGAGGTGGATGATGATGAGACACAGTTGCCAATAAGTCAACCACAATTAGTGTCTCAAGAGGTTCATGATGAGGATGAGACACAGTTGTCAATAAGTGAGGTTCTTGTTAGGTCAACAAGTCAGGAGGATGACCAGAGTGAGGAAGTAGAAGAGGAGGTGGTGGACGATGAAATCACTGACCCAACCTGGGAAGGTGGCAAGCTGAGCGAGGACAGCAGTACAGAGGGGGAGGGATCCGCAGCACCTCAACAGGCTGGAAGAGGCAGTGGCTAGGGACGCTGCATTTCCCTGATGGCACACTGGGTGAACGTTGTGGAGGCCAGGAGCGAGTCATGCCCTGGGATGGCACAGGTGCTACCGTCGCCAAGGATTGCTGGTCCTACTTCCATCAGGATTTCCGCAACGACCTACATTAGTGGCTACAACCCCCCTTCTCCTCCACCTCCTCGTCCACTTCCACCTCTGAATTGTCATCTTGCAGCACCAGTCAGCCATCAGTCAGTAGCTGGAAGCAGTGTAGCACTGCAGTGGGGAAGCGGTAACAGGCCGTGCTGAAAATAATTTGCTTAGGTGAAAAACAGCACACCGCCGCAGAGCTGTTGCAGGGGATAAGAGACCAGACTGAGCTGTGGGCTCTCGCCACTCAACCTACAACCAGGCATAGTTGTGTCTGATAATGGGCATAACTTTGTGGCGGCTTTGGAGCTCGGCAAGCTCACACACATACCATGCCTAGCCCACATGTTAAATTTTGTGGTTCAGCGGTTTCTCAAAACCTACCCCAATTTGCCAGAGCTACTGATGAAGGTGCGTCACGTGTGTGCCCATTTCCAAAAGTCATCTACAGCTGCCACCAGTCTGGCAATGCTGCAGCAGCGCTTTCAATTGTCAGCTCACCCCGACTGTTGTGCGACGTTAGCACGCACTGGAACTCCACGATCCACATGTTGGCCAGGCTATGTGAGCAGCAAAAGGCAGCAGTGGAATACCAGCTGCAACATGGTCATCGCCTTTCAAGTCAGCTTCCGCTCTTCACAAGCGACGAGTGGGCATGGATGTCTGACCTCTGCGAGGTTTTATGCAACTTTTAGGAATCAACACAGATGGTAAGCGGCGATGCCGCTATTATCATCATAACCATCCCACTTCTGTATCCACTGAAACGCTCGCTGCTCACATGGAAGGCGGACGCTTTGCATGTGGAAGAGGTGGAAATGGGGGAAGACAGTACACAAGGTGATAGCCAGACCACCCTCATTTTGTCTTCTCAGCGCAAATTGGATGATGATGATGAGGAGCAGGAGACGGTTGCCTCCGCTACAGAGGGTAGTACCCATAGCAGGTTTATTCCCTCTGTTCAGTGTGGACGGGCAGAAGAGGAGGCAGAGGATAAGGAGATTGAGAGTCTTCCTCCTGATGAGGACAGCGAAGTCTTGTCTGTTGGGACTCTGGCACACATGGCTGATGTTATGCTATGCTGCCTTTCCTGTGACCCTCACGTTGTGCACATTTTGGCCAACACTGATCACTGGTTGTTCACTGTTTTGCCCATATTGTTGAAAGTAAATGTATGCAATGTACTGTAATGGATTATACTGCAATGTTATTTTGATGTTGCTGCCATCTAGTGGTCAGAGTTAGTGATTATTATGCCTAGTTAAATCAGGACTTAACAGGAAGTGGTAATTTTCACATAGAGAGACAGTAACCTTTAACCTGGAACTTCCTATCCTCCATTTCGTGAATGCTTCTAATTCTAGAAAGCAGCATACAGTGGAGCTCTAAGCTATTCATGGACTTATGATAGAATTGTCCGTGAGTACACTCACTGATGGAATGAAACTGTTGTATAATGTTTAATGTACTGACACATATGTTTTGTTTGTGCTTATGTTGTAGTTTTACAAAGTTATTCAGAACAAAGAATACATACAGATCTGATGTCTCACGTTTCTTGACTAAAGAGGAGGGATTAATCACCACTAACCATGATCATCTGTACCAGGGGCGTTCCGGCGCGATACCGCACATGATGCATGACTGCCTCCTTCAGCGCTTCCTGGTCATCAATTGCGACCTGATTCAAGCACTTCCGGAAAGCGGTCACACAGCGCATGTGTCGGCCACGTCATCTCCTGATTACATGATCGCTCACTAGTCACCTGGTCCTGACGTCATAGGCACATGACCATCTCCCAGGTCCTTCGACCATAGCTAAACTGTTCACAGGTCCTGAGCACTCCTACACCTTCTCACAGACCCTGGTACAGATGATCATGGTTAGTGGTGATTAATCCCTCCTTTTTAGTCTTTATATGCCCAATCCTGTCTTAGTTTGTTTGTACCTCCTGACGAAGCCTACGTGGCGAAACACGTGGCGAGGTTGAAGCGTTTGGGGATTTGTGTTACCAGTTCACAGCAGCAACATGGGTAGGTAACCATTGTACCTGGAATAGGGTTGGACGAGTGGCTTGTATTACCTGTATAATGCCATCTTTATGATCAGTATATCACCGTCCTCCTATACCCTACAGGGTCCAAAAGGTTGATGCTATGACAGAGAGCAAGGTAGTTGTTAATTATTAGAGAACAGCATTAGCACCCGCAACTACTCCAGTGTTCATAGCCTCTGCTTGAATTGTTATGTCACCTGCTGTTTATGGTCACTTTGTCCCTTATGTGATTCTCCACATTGTATAGTCGTGGCCAAAAGTTTTGAGAATTACAGAAATATTGGAAATTGGAAAAGTTGCTGCCTAAGTTTTTTATAATAACAATTTGCATATACTCCAGAATGTTATGAAGAGTGATCAGATGAATTGCATAGTCCTTCTTTGCCATGAAAATGAACTTATTCCCAAAAAAACTTTCCACTGCATTTTATTGCTGTCATTAAAGGACCTGCTGAGATCATTTCAGTAATTGTCTTGTTAACTCAGGTGAGAATGTTGATGAACACAAGGCTGGAGATCATTATGTCAGGCTGATTGGGTTAAAATGGCAGACTTGACATGCTAAAAGGAGGGTAATGCTTGAAATCATTGTTCTTCCATTGTTAATCATGGTGACCTGCAAAGAAACGCGTACAGCCATCATTGCGTTGCATAAAAATGGCTTCACAGGCAAGGATATTGTGGCTACTAAGATTGCACCTCAATCAACAATTTATAGGATCATCAAGAACTTCAAGGAAAGAGGTTCAATTCTTGTTAAGAAGGCTTCAGGGCGTCCAGGAAAGTCCAGAAAGCGCAAGGATCGTCTCCTAAAGAGGATTCAGCTGCGGGATCGGAGTGCCACCAGTGCAGCGCTTGCTCAGGAATGGCTGCAGGCAGGTGTGAGCGCATCTGCACGCACAGTGAGGCGAAGACTTTTGGAAGATGGCCTGGTGTCAAGAAGGCCAGCAAAGAAGCCACTTCTCTCCAAAAAAAACCTCAGGGACAGATTTATCTTCTGCAGAAAGTTTGGTGAATGGACTGCTGAGGACTGGGGCAAAGTCATATTCTCCGATGAAGCCTCTTTCTGATTGTTTGGGGCATCTGGAAAAAGGCTTGTCCGGAGAAGAAAAGGTGAGCGCTACCATCAGTCCTGTGTCATGCCAACAGTAAAGCATCCTGAGACCATTCATGTGTGGGGTTGCTTCTCATCCAAGGGAGTGGGCTCACTCACAATTTTTGCCCAAAAACACAGTCATGAATAAAGAATGGTACCAAAACACCCTCCAACAGCAACTTCTTCCAACAATCCAACAACAGTTTGGTGAAGAACAATGCGTTTTCCAGCACGATGGAGCACCGTGCCATAAGGCAAAAGTCATAACAAAGTGGCTCGGGGACCAAAACGTTGACATTTTGCGTCCATGGCCTGGAAACTCCCCAGATCTTAATCCCATTGAGAACTTGTGGTCAATCCTCAAGAGGCGGGTGGACAAACAAAAACCCACTAATTCTGACAAACTCCAAGAAGTGATTATGAAAGAATGGGTTGCTATCAGTCAGGAATTGTCCCAGAAGTTGATTGAGAGCATGCCCAGTCGAATTGCAGAGGTCCTGAAAAAGAAGGGCCAACACTGCAAATACTGACTCTTTGCATAAATATCATGTAATTGTCGATAAAAGCCTTTGAAACGTATGTGTGTGAAAAGTGTGTGTAATTATATTTCACTACATCACAGAAACAACTGAAACAAAGATCTAAAAGCAGTTTAGCAGCAAACTTTGTGAAAACTAATATTTCTGCCATTCTCAAAACTTTTGGCCACGACTGTAGAGCCCTATTGTGGCTTAGTCTCCATGTCTTGTCCCTTTGACTCTTACCTGTAATTGATCATGTTATTTGAATTGAATAAAATGAGATTTTTTTATCATGAATAATCCTTGCTCTTTTGTTGTATAAGTTGTAGTAGGTTGGGGAGTTAGGTATTGCTATTGGGGTATTGTAGGCTATTACTGACTGTGTATCCCACTGGCAAGAGAGAAAGGGCAGTGAAAATGTATGCAGTGCAAGATGAACAGAGCAAGAGATCCCTTGCAAAGTCAGACTTCTTTCATATCTTTAGGCTAGGTTCACACCTGAGCGTTTTACAGCGCGTTCCTACGCGCTGTAAAACGCTCAACAGGCAAAAACCAATGTTTCCCTATGGGCATGGTTCTCACCTGATCATTTTACAGCGCGTACAAATGCGCTGTAAAACGCCCTACGCCCCAAGAAGTACAGGAGCTTCTTTGGGGCGTATTGTCGCGCGTAACACCTCTGTTTTTCATTGTACGCCTCTGTGTTCAATAGCAAGTTTCCAAAATACAAAAACGCCGCAAAATACGCCTCAAAAACACCCGATAAAAATGCCTGTAAACAGCGCTTATTAAATACGCTCAGGTGTGAAATCAGCCTTAACCTTAAGGCAAGTGCAGTTCCATACACTCTAAGGACATGTGCAGGGACAATTGAAACCACAGGGAGTAGAGCTACTGACTTTACCATTGAATCCTTCAATAAGAAAGTGCAGTTTCCACTTTCTACCCTAATAGAGTGTGGCATGATACCTGATGACAAAACTGAGATTCCCTCTCCAGAAGTAGCCCATTATCACCCTCACCTCCGCTCAATTGCTCACCTTATCCCAGCTGTTGAGCCAGATGTTTCTATCCTTCTACTTCTTGGAAGAGACATCCTTCAGGTACACAAGTTGCGCCAGCAAATCAATAGACCTTACAATGCCCCCTATGCACAGAGACTGGACCTGAGGTGGGTCATTGTAGGAGAAGTTTGCCTGGGGACAGTGCACCAGCCTGACAACATTAGCACTTTTAAGACATCTGTGTTAACAAATGGACGCACATCTCTTCTCAGTCCCTGTCACAACAGCTTAATTGTCAAGGAAAGCTTTGGCAGGTCAACACAACACTGGGACTCTTATACACTATATGGGAAAGAAGAAGTCAATTCCAACATTGAGACAGACAATCTAGGGATTACAGTGCTCCAGAAAACTAAAGATGATGATAAACAGGCCCTCTCTGTAGGGGATCAGACCTTCTTGCAGATTATGAATAGAGATGCCTACCAAGATGACAATCACAGTTGGGTGGCCCCTCTCCCCTTTCGCATAACCAGACGTGTTTTGCCTTGTAACAGGGTACAAACCATAAAGTGTTTGCATTCACTCAGCAAAACACTACAGAGAAAGCCAGAATCGATAAGAGCTTTCACTGAATTAATAAAAATTTGCAGGACCATTTGAGACAGATAGGGAACACTGGTATCTGCCAATGTTTGGTGTTTACCATCCACACAACCCTAACCAAATCAGAATAGTTTTTAATTCCAGTGTATGAAGGAGTATCTTTAAATGATGTACAGCTAAGTGGACCTGACCTAAACAATACTTTGATAGTTGTCCTTATGCGCTTCAGAAAAGAACCCATTGCTTTCATGGCAGATGTGCAACAAATTTTTTATTGTTTTCTTGTCAGAGAAGACCACAGAGACTTTCTACGTTTTCTCTGGTAAAAAGACAATGACATAGGCAAAGAAATTGTCGAGTACAGAATGAAAGTGCACGTATTTGGCAACAGGCCCTCTCCTTCTGTCGCTATATACTGCATACAAAAGGCTGCCCAGAAAAATTCTGAGTGCTATGAACAAGAAGTCAAACACTTTGTATTGAGGCATTTCTATGTAGATGATAGACTCGCTTCTGCTAAAACACCTGAAGATGCAATTTCCATCCTCAGTAAAGCAAAGCAAATGCTGGCAGAATCCACCACTGAGGAAGGGGCCACCTAGAGCCCCGAAACGCGTTTGGTATTGGACCTTCCTGCTCAACACAAAGACCACCAGCATTCACAGCCTTGAATACTTTGAAAGGAAAACATCGTAAATATATCGTACAAGCCTGTGCTATTCGGAGAACCGGAAACACGCAAAGGAGCTACTAGCGCCAGTGAGTGAAAATCTAATCTGCTAAAGCGAACGATAAAGGACACTTTTAGTCGAGACGCCCTCAATATTTCAGCAAAATCGCATACTATTATCCTCTGGTGAAATCGATGCTCACGTGAAAAGGCAGTAGTGGGGGATCTGGTCTAAACCACCACGCGGAACGCCGCAGGACTGCGGGATGCCCACATTGATCTGTTTCGTGAGTAGACACAATATTTAGAGATGAAATAAGTATTTGCGATGGGGGCATAATCGACATATCAGTCCAATTCGAACAAATATTTCTTATATCTAAGAACTGTAAGACACTTTCTCGATTTGTCCATCTATAGATTACAGACTGTATAGACAAATTCGGAACAATTACGAATATTTATTGTCGCTGCAAATTATGCGATTATTTTTACGATTATTTATGTGAAATTCTGGACATTGGATCTAAAACCATAAATTAGGTTCTACAGGAGAACCTTTGCTCTTAATTCACAATTGTATTGTTTTTTATTGTTTAAATTATTGTTTATCACTTTTTAGTATGGCCAGACTTGTCACATATTACATTTAAATGTAAATTTTAAGATTAAAAATTTTAAGATTTTATGGAATAAAGTACCACTTACTCCAGATATAGAGAGTGCCCAGCCTTTTATTGATATGTTTTGTTTGTGCTTATGTTCTAGTTTTACAAAGTTATTCAGAACATAGAATACATACAGATATGATGTCTGTAATGGATCTCCTAGCACCCTGACCGGGTACCTCCAGTGCCTCCCGAGGACTCCACTCACTCCGCTCGACACCGATAACACCACAGGAACCAGGAACAGGAACAGCTCTTACAAGAGCTAGGAATAATAGCCAGGGGAGTATACACGTATAGCAATCCCCACACACATGAGACGAGGCTCTATGTTGAGTGTAAAAACAGGAACACTTTATTGAGGGCTACCCGCCCATATTTATGCAGGTCCCCATCTGGTGTACACGCCCCTAGGGGACCAGAAGGAAGACTGTGACACAGGACAGATACATAGCACTCAGGATACACAGACACAACACATCCCCACAATGCATCATGGTTTCCTCCTCTCTGCCCTGGAGACACCCGCGGAGCAATTCAATTATCTCTCAGGACAAAGGGAAATCACCAATACTCATGTGGGAACAACAGGACAGGAATCACCACCCAAATACACAATGTCACACCCTCACAGCAAACACAGACATTTAACATATTCCAAATAGCTCAAGTCTGAGTGCATATTATTAGGTGAATGGCACTCAGACAACATGAATACAATAAAATGAGCTATATGGGTACCCTCACATAACATACAATACAATTCCACAGACAGATGGTTCTGTCACACACCTCAAAACCCCACATATCCCCATATGGCTTGGATCTGGGGCAAGAGGCTGGCAACCAGGCTTCTCCAAAACCCAGTGGCGAGGTTATTTTCGCCACAATGTCTCACGTTTCTTGACTTCTAAATAATTGTTAGACTATCTGACTAATGAAGGACAAACATCAGCCGGGACGGTTCACGAACGCAATCAAATGTTTGTGAACCGCAAGTTTGCAGCGGGCCCCATTTACTTTAATGGCAGGTGAACCTGAAAAACCTTCAGCTCATATTTGCAGCCACCAAATAGTTAGTAGAAGTGCACAAATAGTCCCACAACATAAACAGTGACATACTAGAGGGGGATTAATGACATTCATTTTTAGAAATGTGAGGTAGTCCACACTGTCATGAGCTAGGCGAGAGCGCTTATCGGTCACAATCCCCCTTGCTGCGCTGAACGTCCTTTCAAACAGGACACTGGACGAGGGGCAAGCCAAGAGTTCCATGGCAAATTGTGTCAGCTCTGGCCATAGGTAAAGCTTGCACACCCAGTAGTCCAGGGGTTCCTGGCTTCTCAGAGCGTCCACATCGGCCGTTAACCCGATGTATTCGGACACCTGTCGGTCTAGGCGTTCTATGAGGCTGGATCCGAAAGGCAGCTGTCGATGGGTCGGCTGCAAGAATAATCTCATATCCAAAGTGACCAACGCATCTTCAAACAGCCCTCTTCTTGCATGTGCTGTTGGATTGGTACCCGCAACTGTTTCTCTGTAAGTGTAAATTCCTCTGCCAGCGCCTCCAAAAGCAGAATGCAGCATTTCTCGAAGCAAGGCCTAGAAGTGCTGATTCTGGACAGCCCTCTGTGATGCTGGTAACATGTCTGCCATTTTGTGTTTGTACCGGGGGTCTAAGTATGTTGCTACCCAGTACTGGTCCTTGCCTTTTAAGCTTTTTATATGGGGTCCCTCTTCAAACACTGGAGCATGAAGGCCCCCATTTGCACTAAACAGGAAGCGGTGGAGTGGCCTGGCTCCTGCTCATTGTCCAGGATAATGTCATCCTCGGTCTCCATTCCCAGCAACGGAGAACACCATGGATCCCAGAAAAGTTTAAAGCATGCCCCTCTTGCTCCGCCTTTTCCTCTGCCCCGGCACCAAACTCCTATAACTCCTCTTCAGACTCCAGTGGACTTGTCTCAGATGGAGTAGCACCTCCTGGGAATTTATCCAGTATTACGACTTCCTCATCTTCCTGCTCATAATCCTCGACAGCTTGATCAATGACACGACGCAATGCACCCTCCAGAAAGAAGGCGTAAGGTACAATGTCACTGATGGCGCTCGGGCTGCGACTGACCAGTTTGGTGATCTCATCAAACGGTCGCAGAAGTCTGCATGAGCAGCCACTGGTGCAGTGAAAAAAAAAACAAGCTCCTCAGGTATTCGTTAACTGCACGTTTCTGCTGGAGCACCCTATCAAGCATATACAAGGTGGAGTTACAGCACGTCGGGCAGTCACAAATCAGACGTCTGACGGGCAGGTGGCCGCTGAACGTCAGCAAGGTGATCCATGGCCATGTAAAATCTTCTAAAATGGCCAGAGATTTTCCTGGCCTGCTGCAAGACGTCCTGGACCCTGGGGTATTTGGCAACGAATCGCTGCACGACTAAGTTCAGGACGTGTGCCATGCACGGCACGTGTGTCATTTTGCTCTGTTTCAGCATGCTCAACAGATTGGCACTGGTGTCGCACACCACTTTACCAACTGTCAAATTGAGCGGGGTTAGACACTGATCTGCCTGTGACCGCAAAGCTGAAAGGAGTGCAGGACCGGTGTGACTCTTGGCTTCCAAGCACAACAGCCGCAGCACAGCATGGCAACGTCTCACCTGGCATGTTGAATAGGTTCTGGGGAGCTTGGGGGGCGCAGCGGAAGAGGGGGTAGCAGTGGAAAAGGAGGAGTCAGCAGAGGAGGAGACGGAGGATGGAGTAAGAGGAGGAGAAGAAGAGGCAGGCCTGCATGCAATCCGTGGCGGTAACACCAAATCCACACGGGTATCACGGGTTGCATGCTTGACGGCCGTCAGAAGGTTCACCCAGTGGGCAGTAAAAGTTATGTACCTTCCCTGTCCGTGTTTGCTAGACCACGTGTCTGTGGCCTGATGTGTCTTGGCACCGACACTATGTGCCAGAGATACATTCACTAGCCGCTGAACGTGGCCATATAGCTCTAGGATGCCCTTCTGGGAGAAATATTTCCTCTCGGGGACCTTCCATTGCGGTGTGCGAATGGCCACAAATTTTCTAAAGGCCTCCAAGTCCACCAGTTTATATGGCAGTAGTTGGCAGACTAGCAGCTCCGACAAGCCAGCGGTCAGCAGTTGGGCAAGAGGGTTGTCTTTTTTCGCTCGAACATTTAGGCCACGGAAGCCTGCCTTTTGCCAGATGAATGCTTTACAGCACGGTGGAAGAAGGAGTGGAGGACAAATTGGAGGTGAGAGGAGAAGGAGAAGAGGAAGAATGTGGAGCACCGGGAGTGTAGCTTTGTGGGTTCTAACGGTGTTGCTCCCACTGGGCTCGGTAAAGGAAAGCCAGGTGCCTTCTTAAGGAGGTCGTCTCTAAATGAGTGTTGGGCTTACCGCGACTTATGTGTTGACAGCAAAGGCTGCAGATGGCAACACTTTTGTCAGCAGCGGACACATTAAAAAAAGGCAACCCTGCAGAGACATGTGCCGGCATCCTGGGAGCGCCAGATGTGACTTTGCATGGTGGATGGCTCGTTCCAGATACATTAGCAGTATGCTTTTTGCCTCCTGTGCAGTGTGCAGAAGCGGAAGGCTGAGTAAGCCACTCAACCAACTCTACTGCGTCCTTTGACGCAATCGCACGCACCTTCTGCAACTTCCCACTTAGGCTCCAGCCTGGTGCACCTGCGGAATGGCTTGCCTCTTCCTCTGCCTGTCATTTTCAAAAAGACCCTGTGACAAAAGTCCTTATAGAAGAGCAGTATTTGTGGAAGAAGGTATATAACACCCCTGCCTCAATCAGTTTTTTTGGGGGGCAGCTGGTATATCATACCAGTAGAAATTATTTGTTCAAATAGCATTTGTCACTCTGTGTAGCTGCGGTAATGCAGCAAAACCACAAACAAATGCTGCACTACCCAAATGCACTATATAGAAAGTATATTATTGGTATATAACACCCCTGCTTCAATCGTTTTTTTTTGGGGGGGGGGGCAACTGGTATATCACACCAGTAGAATTTATTTGTTCCAATAGTGTTTGTCACTCTGTGTAGCTGCAGTAACGCAGCAAAACCGCAAACTTTACCAAATATGCTCCAAAAATTTCCAGCTGACAACGCTGGCGGCAGAGTACGTAGTTCCTTGGGCAACCGAGGAGGGGAGATGAGGGGAACACACAGCAGTTCCAACAGAGGCAGGGCAACACTCTCCAAGTCCTTGGACAGTTTCATGACACCCCGCCAGCACCCTCACCCTGATGCGTGGCCTATTGTCACAAGGAGGGAAACATTTAGGAAGATGGTGAAGGAGTACGTAGCAGACCGTGTCTGCATCCTCAATGAGCCCTCTGTGCCTTACAACTATTGGGTGTCCAAGCTGGACACGTGGCACAAACTGGTGCTCTACGCCTTGGAGGTGCTGGCCTGCCCTGCTGCCAGCGTTTTGTCAGAGCTGGTATCTAGTGCTGCAGGGGGTATAATAACTGATAAGCGCATCTGCCTGTCAACTGAATATGCTGACTGGTTGACTCTTATCAAAATGAACAAGGCCTGGATTGCTCCTGACTTCTCTCCTCCACCAGAGGAAAGTGGCTAAACATAATGGCACTTTAAATGTGGCTTTTATTGTGTATTGAATACACAGTATTCCCATGCACCCCTTCCACCACAAAAAAGGATATATGGTTCAATCCTCTTTTTCTCGTCCTCCTCCTCCATCATATTAACATGCTTATTAGGCTGCCCTCGCTCCTAATATTTTAGAGGGTCAGCTCAGCAGCAGGCCATCAACCATAATTTTTTCGATGGTCAGCTTAGCAGCAGGCCCTGGCCCATGATTTTTTACATGGTCAGATCAGCAGCAGGCCCACACCCCTAATGTTTTAGATGGTCATCTCAGCAGCAGGCCCTCGCCCATAATGTTTTAGATGGTCAGCTCGGCAGCAAGCCCCCACCCTTAATGTTTTAGATGGTCAGCTCAGCAGCAAGCCCTCGCCCATAATTTTTTCCATGGTCAGATCAGCAGCAAGCCCTCGCCCCTAATGTTTTAAATTGTCAGCTCAACAGCAGGCCCTCGCCCATAATGTTTTAGATGGTCAGATCAGCAGCAGGCACTCGCCCCTAATGTTTTAGATTGTCATCTCAGCAGCAGACCCTCACCCCCAATGTTTTAGATGGTCAGATCAGCAGCAGGCCCTCGCCCATAATGTTTTAGATGGTCACCAACAGGCCCTTGCTCCTAATGTTTTTGAGGGTCACCAGCAGGCCATCAATCATTTTTCAAGGGTGTGTATGATGCCATTCTTTATGTGTAATAAAGGGTGTATTGGAGTGCCGGTTCCTTGCAATTTTTGGCAGCCCTTTCACATAATGCATAGGCTTTATGAGTGTAGGTATCCCACTACCTGAACAATTGTATCACTCTGTGAATGAGGTCCTCCTTTATGTGATATACAGGTTGTATCGGAGTGCCTCTTCCTTGTAATTTTTGGCCGCACTTGCACTTTATATACAAGTAAATATATAGTTTAGAACCGAAAAAGGAGAAGAGGCCTCCCTACAATACCGTAAATGAGGGCAGCCAGAACCAATCATGTAAACCTAAAAATGTTGCTAGAAAAACAACCATAGAATGCCCAATAAAAATATAAATATTTTATTAAATCATCAATTGATCAAAAATTATTTAAAGACATTTTCACAGAATTACTATGGAGAAAAATCAGCAAAACAACCTGGATGCAGTAGTCCCCCCTGTCGGTGCCTCAAAAGCCCGCCAAATAGATGACATACATGTCCATGCAATATGCAGTAAGGTGATTCACAAGTAGCAAATATCAGGTGAATACCTGCTACAAGTGACTGTGATATTCACCTTGCTGCACAGCCCAGTGGAGAGTTAGTGTGTACTGGTAGGGCCCTAAATGGTAATACTCTAGAGCACATAATCACATACCATCCGTTAAATAATTTCAAATGAATATGCCCCTAAACAACAGGTCATGGATAGCAGACTACAAAATAACAAACTATTACACAGAAGTACCCACTGGGAACGTGAACATACCCATAGACATGATGAAGGGCTGAGACACCGAACACAAGGCAGGCAAGAACCCCGACGCGCGTTTCGCCTCAGCTTCGTCAGGAGGTTAATGAGAGTGTGGCCATGGCTCCCCCTTTATACCCCTCATGTAGCTGCACATATGTAAATAATTGATATAACTCGGCTGATACCTATTAACCGAGCGCTTGTGCCCGATGATGCATGCCGTGGACATCATGGAGGCGCCGCATTCATCAGGAGGAGGGGTGGAACGCAAACATGCGTTCCAGCCCGCCTCCCAAGGAAACACAGCGGCGTCCCCACGTGACCCGGCGCACAGCGCATCCTGGCCAAGCGCTGCATCAGCTCATCCGGCAGACATGCCATTAGACTCTGGAAATGTCAAACCCTCTTCAAATATATGGGAAATGATTTTAGCCCTAAATAGAGTCTACATGGAGTATATAAGGTCCAGAAATGCCAGAGGACCGCTGAGTATACAGAACTAATAGCAGAGAAGATAGAAAAGAAAGAGGGGTAAAGTAGAAGGAAAGAAAGAGCAGGAGGAATCAGGAGGAATGAACAAAAACTCCATACCATATATTTAGATTATGGATACACGTATCTATGGTCACATAATCATACAAGGGATCCTTGATGTCGTACTGTATAATGGTAAATTAATACATCAGCAATAGCATGATTCTATGGACAATTGAGTGCCCAGATTCCCAACAAGAAAAACTATAGTTCCACAGTACCATGATTTCATACAAGATTACAGCAAATTAGCATGATAGATGTATACAAGAAGAATACTATGATTCCACATCAATTGAATCCCATGATTTTTATCAATAAATTTACATATCCATGACACCATGATTACAACAATCTATCACCAACAGACATTATGTGCATAATTATGTGATACAATATATATTTCCTCTGAGACGTGATAAATGTACATCAATTATGTACACATATATATATACATATATACACACATATATACATATACATATATAAAAAAAGGAAAAAGGCGGCGGCACTGGAAACAAGCAAAAATGGGTGCTATGTCCAGGGATATTGCTGCTTACCCCAGATGAACAAAAACGAAGAAAGGACAGCACTCCAAGTAAAAATATGATGGTCTTTAATCACCCATGTAGATGGCAACGTTTCAGCTCCAAACAAGAGCCTTTCTCAAGGCTTGAGAAAGGCTCTTGTTTGGAGCTGAAACGTTGCCATCTACATGGGTGATTAAAGACCATCATATTTTTACTTGGAGTGCTGTCCTTTCTTCGTTTTTTTTTTTCTTTTTTTTTCATATACATATAAATATATATATATATATATATATATATATATATATATACACACATATATACATAGAGGAAAACAGTAATATTTCAAAAACAAAAGTGTTGTTACTCTCATACCAATATTATCAGAGACAAATTTAAGTGACCCATCCAACAATTCATTCCATAGAAGTGTAGATCCCATTAAATAGAAATTATGTCCTATCGAGCCCATAAAAAGGACATTTACATAAATTCATAATTAGTGTGAAGCACCGCAGGGAATGATCGATGGACCCAAGTGCAGCTGGGCCCACCAAAACATAGTGGGTCCAGTGCAGTCGGGCCCACCGTAACACCCCAGCAACACTGGACACACACATAATTATCCCAAATCCATAATTGTGAAAAAATCAACATCTGTACTCATACAAAAAATCATAGTGATCGACAAATCTTCTAATACGAGTTGTATTACAACTTATAGTGACATAGCCTATGCAACAGTATTATCAGAGTAAAAACTCCAAAATCCCTAATAATAAATATATATAAAACTAATAATTCATACTCAGGGGTGATAGATGTGCCCAAGTCCAGCCGGGTACCATCAATAGTGGTTATACCAGCCCAGTCAGGCACATCATCATCCATTTCTTTTCTATCTTCTCTGCTATTAGTTCTGTATACTCAGCGGTCCTCTGGCATTTCTGGACCTTATATACTCCATGTAGACTCTATTTAGGGCTAAAATCATTTCCCATATATTTGAAGAGGGTTTGACATTTCCAGAGTCTAATGGCATGTCTGCCGGATGAGCTGATGCAGCGCTTGGCCAGGATGCGCTGTGCGCCGGGTCACGTGGGGACGCCGCTGTGTTTCCTTGGGAGGCGGGCTGGAACGCATGTTTGCGTTCCACCCCTCCTCCTGATGAATGCGGCGCCTCCATGATGTCCACGGCGTGCATCATCGGGCACAAGCGCTCGGTTAATAGGTATCAGCCGAGTTATATCAATTATTTACATATGTGCAGCTACATGAGGGGTATAAAGGGGGAGCCATGGCCACACTCTCATTAACCTCCTGACGAAGCTGAGGCGAAACGCGCGTCGGGGTTCTTGCCTGCCTTGTGTTTGGTGTCTCAGCCCTTCATCATGTCTATGGGTATGTTCACGTTCCCAGTGGGTACTTCTGTGTAATAGTTTGTTATTTTGTA
This sequence comes from Bufo bufo, assembly GCF_905171765.1. Taxonomy (NCBI): domain Eukaryota; kingdom Metazoa; phylum Chordata; class Amphibia; order Anura; family Bufonidae; genus Bufo; species Bufo bufo. Next base: position 516,898,946 of record NC_053391.1, on the reverse strand, counting down.
GTCTGCTATCCATGACCTGTTGTTTAGGGGCATATTCATTTGAAATTATTTAACGGATGGTATGTGATTATGTGCTCTAGAGTATTACCATTTAGGGCCCTACCAGTACACACTAACTCTCCACTGGGCTGTGCAGCAAGGTGAATATCACAGTCACTTGTAGCAGGTATTCACCTGATATTTGCTACTTGTGAATCACCTTACTGCATATTGCATGGACATGTATGTCATCTATTTGGCGGGCTTTTGAGGCACCGACAGGGGGGACTACTGCATCCAGGTTGTTTTGCTGATTTTTCTCCATAGTAATTCTGTGAAAATGTCTTTAAATAATTTTTGATCAATTGATGATTTAATAAAATATTTATATTTTTATTGGGCATTCTATGGTTGTTTTTCTAGCAACATTTTTAGGTTTACAAGTAAATATATAGGAAAGAATGTTTCCTAACATTTTTTCCTCTAAAATCAATTTTATCTTCGGTTTTGTGCGTATTATTGTCAGTCTGTAAAATTGGCATACTACTCGGACAACATCATTCCCAGCAGCGACCTGGGAGTCCAAGATGCATCCAGACATCCTCCCCATGATGTTCCCGAATTATTTCAGTTGTGTTTCTTTCAATTTCTGACCTTTTCATGTGAAATAGACACCCTACCCTCTTCAGAGCATGGGGTGCCTGGTTTAATGCTCAGTTTCTCCCATTGACTACCATTGTGCTTGGGTGCTTGGTAGAGCACCCGAGCAGTCCGATGTGTTCTACTCGAGCGCCCGAGCACTTTGGTGCTCGATCAACACTATTCAGAACCTGGCGTGAATAATGCTCCAAGAGTCTGCTCCTTGTCATAAATTAAATGTCTCCTCCGGCAGCATAGGCCTAGCATAGCACACACTGTTCTTAATAAGTCAGGGCCTATATCTTTAGTCTGTATTGTATATTGTATATCTATATCATTTTTACTTTTCAACTAATACTACCAACAAAATTTACTTGCCTTTATTGTTAAATAATAATGATTATAATAATTATAATAATTTTATTATTTTAATTGTAATATTAATATATATTCTGAATAACAGTAACTGCTCTTCCTTTGAATTCATATGAATACTTAAAAATTCAAGAAGTATAAGAATTCACAAAATCCAATTCTGAATTAAATGAATTAAATCAAATACTCTGTTGTATAATTTTGCACAGTGTTTAGTTTTACAAAATTGATCTTCATTTCCAATTTGGGAATCTTAATTATATTCATCTGGTGGAAAAATCGAATATAAATATATTACTATACTTGTTTTGGTTGAAAATAAAGTTTTCTGTAATGAATCATTGGTGTGGTAAATATAAAACTTTTTTTTTTATCAGTCATTCTACCTTGAAACTATATAGTTTTAAGTTTATGACCATATTGAGTAAACCCTGTGGCTGTGTCATTTTGAACGTTTAGTTGTCAGAGGCAAGAACTTGGGCGGTTTTGCACATTCTGATATAATGCATTGTCTCTTTGGAGATAGCACTGTCATTTATTTTCATTTTGCAACAGTGTCATTCCATAGATTGAAATATCTATTATAGTGAAATATCTGACTTACTGGAGAAAATAATAAAATGATACACTTTCTGAATACCATTTTATCTGAAATATATTTGAACAGAATTAATGTAAGACATTTAAAAATATATGAAACTAGATTAGAAATTTAGATGCAAACCCTATACATTTTTGTAATAAAAATGCTATTGAAAGAGAACAAAATATAATTTTAAAACATTAAGACAATGCCAAATAGTTTAACACACTGTTGTACTATGCTCCATTAATCTAATTTATATAAGAAAATAGTTAAAATAATGATAGTAATCATAATAATACTAACTTTTAAGTACTATGAAGAAGTAGACATCACTGTATTATGGAGTTATTCTCTCCTAAATGTCTAAAAGTAATGTTATATGAGTCACTAGTTCTACAATACAGCAGCTAATGGAGCATATATTTTTTTCTGTCAGATTCACAACTTGTAGTTGTACAGAGCAGAATACTCTTATGTACATAAAGCCTAGTTTTATTTTTTATTTTTTTGAATCAACATAGCACTTTACCACAGAATCCAAGCAAACTGTAATGTAGAAACTCAATTAAAACTGCATTAATAATTGTATTGTATATTATCCTAATACTATGAAAGACCCCTCAAGTACACTTTAGTAGCTTTTCACATCATTACTATATAATATCATATATCATATCTTTAGTTTTTTTTATACAGCTCATTACTACTATGCAGACAACATAAAATACTCTAAGGGTGGGTTCACACTAGCGTTAGGTATTCCGTTATGTCTTTCCGTTATAACAGGGTTATAACGGAACACTACGGACTCCATAAGATGGAAGGGCGAATCCGTTTTGCTGCCCATAGACTTGCATTATGACCAAATGCAAAACGGACGCCTTTAAAAGGCATTTTGTTTGCTCTCCGTCCTAATAGAAGTCTATGGGAATCAAAACAGATCCGTCTAGTTCCCGTTATGCAAGACGGAAAACAAAGTTCTGTCGACAGGACTTTGTTTTCCGTTTTGCATAACGGGACCCAGACGGATCCGTTATGTTTTCCCATAGACTTCTTTTAGGACGGAGCAAAACGGAATGCCTCTTAAAGGCTTCGGTTTTGCATTCCATCCTATGGATTCCGTTATTTTCCATTATAACCCTGTTATAACGGAAAGCCATAACAGAATCCCTAACGCTAGTGTGAACCCACCCTAAGGCTACTTTTACACTAGCATTTTGTGTGGATCCATCATGGACAGATCCGTTCAGATAATACAAACGTCTGCATCCGCTTAGAACGGATTTGTTTGTATTATCTTTAAAATAGCCAAGACGGATCCGTCTTGAACACCACTAAAAGTCAATAGAGGATGGATCTGTTTTCTTTAGTGCCAGATTTTGATAGTGAAAACGGATCCGTCCCCATTGACTTACATTGTGTGTCAGGTTGGATCCGTTCGGGTCAGTTAGTTTCATCAGATGGATACCAAAACGCGGCAAGCAGCATTTTGGTATTCGTCTCCAAAGTGGAGTGGAGACTAAACTGATGCAAACTGATGCATTCTGAGCAGATCCTTTTCCATTCAGAATGCATTAGAATGAAAACTGATCCGTTTTGGACCACTTGTGCGAGCCCTGAACGGATCTCGCAAACAGCCAAAACGCGAGTGTGAAAGTAGACTAAAATGTATAGGTTATATATAGGATACAAACTGCTATATACTGGCATGTAAAGCTCTATAATAGTTATTCCTTCCCCAGACATGCACGCCCATTTCTCCCCTGTGTAAACACTTTACCAGCTACTCTGGCATCTGTAGCTTCCAAGATGGTGGCAGCCTCGTGATTTTCCCGCCTAACTTCCACCCCACCTTTATCCTCTATTGTGTTAGTGCTGAAAGTATTGCACATAATTGCTGGTATCCTGCATGCAATTCTTAAAGTTTCCAACCCCTTTCAAATACAAGTACTTGCATACAGCAAAACCACAAACAAAATTAAAACATTTGTGAATGTGCTCTAAATTATGCTTCATATTAGGTATTGCTTTTGAGCACATTTTGGGTCCTCGCTAGGACTCTGGGCTGAACAATCACAAAGGAAACCTGGGTTAACTTTTACATTCACTACAACACAATTGTTGGTGCAGTGTAAGTGTATGAAACGAGCCCACACACTGAGCCTGATCGATATGCGGCAAGTGCTGGCTGTGGAGTTGCGCCGATCGCAGTAATTTAGCCCTGCAGATGCCGTAGTCAAGGTGCAGCTTCTGAGGTGTTAGACAAAGGGAGGGGACTTCCTCTATCCTATAGTCATAGCCATGCAGTTTCACCTCAGGGTGCCATGACAAACTGGAGCCTTGTGAAGCCTCCCATCACTGTCATAGTGAGTTGCTTATAATCTATGTCCAAGGAATGGCCCGATAGGCAGTCTTTCAGAATCCAATAGACTGCAATAGTATTCTACTGCAGTCTATGGAACAAGCGATAGGGAGACTACATTCAAATCAGGAGATCACACATTAAAATTCAAATCATCCCCATTCCCAAAAATTAAATATAAATACAAGCATAATTGGAATCACCACATCCGTAAATGTCTGAACTATTAAAATATAAAAAAGCAATGAATAAAAAAAAAAAATGGTTGATTAGTTTTTTTTATCATAATATATAGTAAACTATATATTATCATTTTTTATTGCACCCCCAAAAACATATAGTTACCCCTGCAAAAGACAAGCCCTCAGACAGCTCTGTAGACAGAAATATAAGAAAGTTATGTGTGTCTAACCATGGTGATACAAAGAAAAAAATATTTTCAATGGTATTTTTTTTAACTAGTAAAATAAAGTAAAAACTTAATTTGTTTTACCATAATCGTATTGACCTACAGTATGATATTGTCATGTCATTTTTAGAGGACAGTGAAAGCCATGAAAAAAAAAACAAAAAAACTTTCCAATTTCACCTGACATAAAATGTATTTCCCATTTTCCAATAGAAGCTATGGTAAATTAAATTGTGCCATTACAAATGGCTATGTGACATATGACTATATGGACAGAAAACTAAAAAAGAAAAACGTATATATCTTAGAAGTTAGAGAAGAAAAAATATTAATTAAAAATAGGCTATGTCCTAAAACTTTTAATAAAGTAATTAGAGTTTTTTTTATTATGTCAAAAGTGAAACCCTTTTGATTTTCTGGTTACACTCTGCCAAGGGTATTTGGGTTAAATGATGTAGATGAGCTTTATTCTGATGAGTAGCAGTAATAAAATGCATTGTTTTTTTTTCTCATTCCATTCTATTTCCAATTATCATTGTGATCATGGCCGTATATTATGATAATATAAAGCCTAGAAACCATGAAACAATAGTCAAATTGCTATTGCCAATAACAAGGGGCAGATGCCCTGGTCATTTTCCCATTGATCTGGATCTCCTGGCAGCAATAATTGCTCTGATGTTCAGATTCTACCAAAAGCTGTGGTAACCAGCAATTTCTAGTTACTCTGTACAGTAAAGAGATGTGCCAATATATACTAAGAAACCTAAGAATTTTAACTTGATGTTAAATAGGGTTACAATTTTTTGTGTCTTTCTCATATTTCACAAATATATTGGAATTTAAGCTTATGTAGCTTATCCTGAAACTACTGGATGCATAATGTTACCTGAGCAAATTCTTATATTACCTATAACACATTTTCCACGTGATACAGGTTTAGGACACCGTTTTTATTTACCTCTGATCCTTCTATTTTCATATTTAATACTGATTCTATCTTTATAATTAATTGCTTGGAATGTTTCCAAGCTTCCTTCTCAATTTTTTTAATCATTGAACTGTTAATCATAGTTTTATGCATTTTATGTACAGTAAGATTAATAATTCCAAAAGATTAACTGATCAGCAAGCAAGTATAATGGGTTTCTGGTTTATGAAGCATTTCATAAGGAAATATTTGGCACATAGTCGTGACAGAAATACTATAGTATAATCAACTTTAGATCTAATTTGAGAAAGTTTATAGTATTAGTGCATTGCAATTGCAAATCAGAAGAATAATAGCACTTTGATGTGTGATTTAAAAACATATATACAGTACACAGTACTGCGTAAAAGTCAGGTGTGGAAAAATACTGCAACGAAAGGATGCGTTCACGTCATTTTTGTGTCTTATGTTTAACATAACGTTAACTTTTGGGAAAAAAAAATCGAAAGTGTAATACACCACTCTTTTCCATCCTGCAGAGTCTATTAAAAAAAAAATAAATAAATATATATATATATATATATATATATATATATATATATATATATATACCAAGGAGAAAAGGCGGCACTGGTACAAAATCAGTTGAAGTTAGGGTGCACGTCCCAAGGGGAATAGGCTTCTTACCCCAATGTGTAAATCCAGAAGAACGGGCGGCACTCCAAGAGATAAAAGAAAGTGAACCTTTATTCACCCAAGTGGTGCTCAAACAAAAAAAGGGAATGCTGGAGGATAATGCCGTGCTCAGCCAATAGGCCACAATATTCCAAGGAAAAAAGGCGGCACTGGTACAAAATCAGTTGAAGTTAGGGTGCACGTCCCAAGGGGAATAGGCTTCTTACCCCAATGTGTAAATCCAGAAGAACGGGCGGCACTCCAAGAGATAAAAGAAAGTGAACCTTTATTCACCCAAGTGGTGCGCAAACAAAAAAAGGGAATGCTGGAGGATAATGCCGTGCTCAGCCAATAGGCCACAATATTCCAAGGAAAAAAGGCGGCACTGGTACAAAATCAGTTGGCTTCTTACCCCAATGTGTAAATCCAGAAGAACGGGCGGCACTCCAAGAGATAAAAGAAAGTGAACCTTTATTCACCCAAGTGGTGCGCAAACAAAAAAGGGAATGCTGGAGGATAATGCCGTGCTCAGCCAATAGGCCACAATATTCCAAGGAAAAAAGGCGGCACTGGTACAAAATCAGTTGAAGTTAGGGTGCACGTCCCAAGGGGAATAGGCTTCTTACCCCAATGAGTAAATCCAGAAGAACGGGCGGCACTCCAAGAGATAAAAGAAAGTGAACCTTTATTCACCCAAGTGGTGCGCAAACAAAAAAAGGGAATGCTGGAGGATAATACCGTGCTCAGCCAATAGGCCACAATATTCCAAGGAAACTCTGTCATGCAGCCACCTAAAGTGTTCTTCCTGGAGACTAAACATGATGTTTCTGCACTTACTGAATGCAAAATATTAAAATATTCATGCAATTCTGGAATGTCTCTGACAAATGTATAAATGTATCCATCCGTAGACATTAAATATCTTAAATTTAAATAATTTAGCCAAAGTAAGATATAACTATAGGATCCACAGTGAAAAGTATGTAAAGTATTAACCCCTTAAGGACCAGGCCAATTTTTATTTTTTTTTCATTTTCATTTTTTTTCCCTTTCTAAACTCCAAATGAGTAGTATCTTTTTAAAAGCATCATTTAGTTTACTATATCTTGCATCGGAAAACAGGGGAACAATTTATTTAGGGTGACAATTAAAAAAAAAAAAGAAACAAAGCCAGGGTTTTTTGCGCAGGGTTGATAATGGTGTTTACTTTGTGCTAAAAATCACATGACAGCTGTATTCTGCAGGTTAGCACAATTGCAGCGATACAAAATTTGTATAGTTGTATTATGTTTTACTTAACCCCTTTGGGACACAGCCTTATTTCACCTTAAGGACCAGGCCATTTTTTGCAAATCTGACAAGTGTCACTTTAAGTGGTGATAACTTTAAAACACTTTGACTTATCCAGGCCATTCTGAGATTGTTTTTTCGTCACATATTGTACTTCATGACACTGGTAAAATGAAGTAAAAAAAATTCTTTTTTATTTATAAAAAAATACCAAATTTACCAAAAAATTTTAAACAATTGCAAATTTCCAAGTTTCAATTTCTCTACTTCTATAATACATAGCAATACCTACAAAAATAGTTATTACTTTACATTCCCCATATGTCTACTTCATGTTTGGGAATGATATTTTATTTTTGGGGGATGTTACAAGGCTTAGAAGTTTAGAAGCAAATCTTGAAATTTTTCGGAAATTTGCAAAACCTAATTTATAGGGACCAGTTCAGGTCTGAAGTCACTTTGCGAGGCTCATATAATAGTAACCACCCAAAAATGACCCCATTCTAGAAACTACACCCCTCAAGGTATTCAAAACTGATTTTACAAACGTTGTTAACCCTTTAGGTGTTCCACGAGAGTTAATGGCAAATGGTGATAAAATTTCAGAATTTAGATTTTTGGGCAAATTTTCCATTTTAATCAATTTTTTCCAGTAACAAAGCAAGGGTTAACAGCCAAACAAAATGCTATATTTATTGCCCCGATTCTGTAGTTTGCAGAAACACCCCATATATGGCCGTAAACTACTGTACGGGCACACAGTAGGGCGTAGAGGGAAAGGTGCGCCGTATGGTTTTTGGAAGGCAGATTTTGCTGGACTGTTTTTTTTGACACCATGTCCCATTTGAAGCCCCCCTGATGCACACCTTGAGTAGAAACTCCATAAAAGTGACCCCATCTAAGAAACTACACCCCTCAAGGTATTCAAAACTGATTTTACAAACTTTGTTAACCCTTTAGGTGTTGCACAAGAGTTATTGGCAAATGGAGATGAAATTTGAGAATTTCTATTTTTTGGCAAATTTCCAATTTTAATAATTTTTTTCCAGTAACAAAGCAAGGGTTAACAGCCAAACAAAATGCTATATTTACTGACCCGATTCTGAAGTTTGCAGAAACACCCCATATGTGGCCGTAAACTACTGTACGGGCACACAGTAGGGCGTAGAGGGAAAGATGCGCCGTATGGTTTTTGGAAGGCAGATTTTGCTGGACTGGTTTTTTTGACACCATGTCCCATTTGAAGCCCCCCTGATGCACCCCTAGAGTAGAAACTCCATAAAAGTGACCCCATCTAAGAAACTACACCCCTCAAGGTATTCCAAACTGATTTTACAAACTTTGTTAACCCTTTAGGTGTTCCACAAGATTTAATGGAAAATAGAGATACAATTTTAAAATTTAACTTTTTTGGCAGATTTTCCATTTTAATATTTTTTTTCCAGTTACAAAGCAAGGGTTAACAGCCAAACAAAACTCAATATTTATGGCTCTGATTCTGTCGTTTACAGAAACACCCCATATGTGGTCGTAAACCGCTGTACGGGCACACAGCAGGGTGCAGAAGGAAAGGAATGCCATACGGTTTTGGAAGGCAGATTTTGCTGGACCGTTTTTTTTTGACACCATGTCCCATTTGAAGCCCCCCTGATGCACCCCTAGAGAAGAAACTCCAAAAAAGTGACCCCAGTTTAGAAACTACAGGATAGGGTGGCAGTATTGTTGGTACTAGTTTAGGGTACATATGATTTTTGGTTGCTCTATATTACACTTTTTGTGAGGCAAGGTAACAAAAAATAGCTTTTTTGGCACCATTTTTATTTTTTGTTATTTACAACATTCATCTGACAGGTTAGATCATGTGATATTTTTATAGACCAGGTTGTCACGGATGCGGCAATACCTAATATGTATACTATTTTTTTTATTTATGTAAGTTTTACACATTGATTTCATTTTTGAAACAAAGAAAATCATGTTTTAGTGTCTACATAGTCTGAGTATCATTTTTAACAAACAAATGGATCCCACATGAGGTTGCCACGCTAACAATTCAAACAAATGAGAAATAATCATCAGGTGGTCTCTAGGACCTAGCGTGTTTGTGCAGCCTCACCGGCAGTACATTAAAACTAATCTTTATTGTTTTCATTACTAAAAAAACATACAAGTCTAGGGATCAAAAAGGATTAAAACTATCAGGAAGCGGTCATGTTCAGGATGTCAATCTCTGTGGCTAAGGTGTGTTTCACTTCTAACACCTGTGTGAGCCTGTGGATATGGATCCCACACTCAGTGCCAACTTTTCATAATAAAGGATCCCTGCACGGCCTTCCTGCCTAAAAACTGAAGCCTGCTTCCCTACATGTTTCGCCGAGCGATTCGGCGTCTTCAGGGGAAAACTCACATAGTCTGAGAGCCATAGTTTTTTCAGTTTTTGGGCAAATATCTTGGGTAGGGTATTATTTTTGCGGGATGAGATGACGGTTAGATTGGCACTATTTTGGGGTGCGTGTGACTTTTTGATCGCTTGCTATTACACTTTTTGCGATATAAGGTGACAAAAATAGCTTTTTTTACACCTTTTTTTTTTTTAACGGTATTCACCTGAGGGGTTAGGTCATGTGATATTTTTATAGAGCAGGTTATTACAGACGCGGCGATACCTAATATGTATACTTTTTTTATTTATGTAAGTTTTACACAATTATTTCATTTTTTAAACAAAAACAAAAAAAAACATGTTTAGTGTCTCCATATTCTGAGAGCCATAGTTTTTTCAGTTTTTGGGCGATTATCTTAGGTAGGGTCTCATTTTTTGCTTCTTGAAGATCCAGTGGGTCTGATGTCTGTATAATACAGTACAGTACACTATATAGTGTACTGTAGTTTTTTAATTTTTGTCACAAGTTAGCGGAAAATGATGATTTTTTTTCTTTTTTTTTTTCTTACAAAGTCTCATATTCCACTAACTTGTGACAAAAAATAAAAACTTCCATGAACTCACTATGCCCATCACAAAATACCTGGGGGTGTCTTCTTTCCAAAATGGGGTCACTTGTGGGGTAGTTATACTGCCCTGGCATTTTAGGGGCCCGAATGCGTGAGAAGTAGTTTGAAATCAAAATCTGTAAAAAATGGCCGGTGAAATCCGAAAGGTGCTCTTTGGAATGTGGGCCAATTTGCCCACCTAGGCTGCAAAAAAGTGTCACACATGTGGTATCGCCGTACTCAGGAGAAGTTGGGCAATGTGTTTTGGGGTGTCATTTTACATATACCCATGCTGGGTGAGATAAATATCTCGGCAAAAGACAACTTTTCCCATTTTTTTATACAAAGTTGGCATTTGACCGAGATATTTCTCTCACCCAGCATGGGTATATGTAAAATGACACCCCAAAACACATTCTCCAACTTCTCCTGAGTACGGCGTTACCAGATGTGTGACACTTTTTTGCAGCCTAGATGCGCAAAGGGGCCCACATTCCTTTTAGGAGGGCATTTTTAGACATTTGGATCCCAGACTTCTTCTCACGCTTTAGGGCCCCTAAAATGCCAGGGCAGTATAAATACCCCACATGTGACCCCATTTTGGAAAGAAGACACCCCAAGGTATTCAATGAGGGGCATGGCGAGTTCATAGAATTTTTTTTTTTTTTGCCACAAGTTAGCGGAAATTGATTTTTTTTTTGTTTTTTCTCACAAAGTCTCCCTTTCCGCTAACTTGGGACAAAAATTTCAATCTTTCATGGACTCAATATGCCCCTCAGTGAATACCTTGGGGTGTCTTCTTTCTGAAATGGGGTCACATGTGGGGTATTTATACTGCCCTGGCATTTTAGGGGCCCTAAAGCGTGAGAAGAAGTCTGGAATATAAATGTCTAAAAAATTTTACGCATTTGGATTCCGTGAGGGGTATGGTGAGTTCATGTGAGATTTTATTTTTTGACACAAGTAAGTGGAATATGAGACTTTGTAAGAAAAAAGAAAAAGAAAAAATTTCCGCTAACATGGGCCAAAAAAATGTCTGAATGGAGCCTTAAAGGGGGGGGATCAATGACAGGGGGGTGATCAGGGAGTCTATATGGGGTAATCACTCCCCTGTCATTGAACACCCCCCTGTAAGGCTCCATTCAGACGTCCGTATGTTTTTTACGGATCCACGGATACATGGATCCGATCCGCAAAACACATACGGACATCTGAATGGAGCCTTACAGGGGGGTGATCAATGACAAGGGGGTGATAAATGACAGGGGGGTGATCAGGGAGTCTATATGGGGTGATCACCCCCCCTGTCATTGATCACCCCCCTGTAAGGCTCCATTCAGACGTCCGTATGTGTTTTGCGGATCCGATCCATGTATCAGTGGATCCGTAAAAATCATACGGACGTCTGAATGGAGCCTTACAAGGGGGTGATCAATGACAGGGGGGGTGATCAAAGACAGGGGGTTGATCAGGGAGTCTATATGGGGTGATCACCCCCGTCATTGATCACCCCCCTGTAAGGCTCCATTCGGACGTCCGTATGTGTTTTGCGGATCCGATCCATATATCAGTGGATCCGTAAAAATCATACGGACGTCTGAATGGAGCCTTACAAGGGGGTGATCAATGACAGGGGGGTGATCAATGACAGGGGGGTGATCAGGGAGTCTATATGGGGTGATCAGGGGTGAATAAGGGGTTAATAAGTGACAGGGGGGGTGTAGTGTAGTGTGGTGCTTGGTGCTACATATTACTGAGCTACCTGTGTCCTCTGGTGGTCGATCCAAACAAAAGGGACCACCAGAGGACCAGGTAGCAGGTATATTAGACGCTGTTATCAAAACAGCGTCTAATATACCTGTTAAGGGTTAAAAAAATTGCATCTCCAGCCTGCCAGCGAACGATCGCCTATTCCCTCAGGAACGTGCACCCAGACTTGCTTATTGGCCTGTGCCGCCATTTTTCGTTGTTATATATATATATATATATATTTTCTCTCTCCTGAGCTCATGTTCATATGCTAAGTAGTGCACCCAGCTGCCCATTTTTCATGTGCAGTCAAATATTTTTAACTTTTGCACTTTCCTTGTTTTTTTGTATTATGTGTTCTGAACATATATTTAGTAAACCCTGTATGTTTCATAGCACTGCATACTATTTTAATGCATAACGTGTATTTTGAAACATCAATTACAATACAGTAATCTATAGTTTTATAACACTAATCTATGGTTTTACATAATTGAATTAAATTATATAAAACAGTTTCTGTAAATGTTTTTCTGCTGCACAGACTTTCTTTGATTGCTGTGTCCTTGTCACACAGGTCAATTTAATTTAATCACATTGGAATATTTCAGGTAAAGTATGTTGCACATGTGCACACCTCATGCTCATTTGTCACATTATTGCTTGCTGTCACTTTTGAAGGTAGGTGTCTAGTTGAAGAATGTGTAGCAGCTAGAGGGTCATGGCATTTGCATAAAGCACTGAAATGCTTCTAAAGAGACTAAACATGATGTTTCTGCACTTGCTGAATACAAAATATGCATGAAGTTCAGCTGTCAAGTCTTGAATTTAGAGACATGTCTTATAGACTTACATTTATAAATGTATTTATCCACAGACATTAAATATCTACAATTTAAAATTGTTTAGCCAAAATAAGATGTAACTATAGGACACAGTCAAAAGTAAAAATAAGTAAGAGAGTACTTAAAAGAATACTTGACAGAATGTCTGTTTTCATACATTGCTGATTTTGTTGCAGAATTTTCCACACTGAAAATAAGTTTCATTCACCTGAATGGAACTTGCAGAAATCCATGTGCTTGCTGCCCCATTCAGTTGAATGGAACTGATTTTAAATTGTCGAAAATTCTGCAATGAAATCCGCAGCGTGTCTGTGTAATACTATTTTAACAGCATTAACAGCTTATGGATCAGTGCAATTTTTGTGTTTCTGTTATTTTCTGTCTAACTTCCAAGGGCCACAACTTTTAAAATGTTTCATTCACATAGCCTAAAGATTTTTTTTTTTTCCATAAGTTGTATTTTTTAACAGCATCATTTAATTTACCATATCTTGTATTGGAAAACAGGAAAAAATTATTTGTGGGGTAAAATAAAAAATAAAAAAACACAACCATCCAAGGTTTTTTAGGTTTTGATATTATGGCGTTTACTATGGGCTAAAAAGGATTTGACGTCCTTATTCTGCGGATTAATACAGGTGAAGTGATACCAAATTTTTATAGTTTTTATTATGTTTTACTTCTTTTTTTTTAAAATAAAAATCTAGAAATGAGCGAATTTCTAAAAAACTCGATTTGGCCAGTTTGCCGAATTTTCCGAAAAAGTTCGCTTCGATCCGAATATATTTGCATCGAATTACAATCCAAAAATGCTATTTTCGGGCTGCATAGAGCCTTTATATGGGTGTAGAACACTATGCCTTGCAGTAAGGCCTCATGCACACGACCCTTGTTGTGTTCCGTTCCGCAAAATGGGGTTCCGTTGTTCCGTGATCCATTTCCGTTTTTGTTTCCGTGTGCCTTCCTTTATTTTTGGAGGATCACCAGACATGAAGGAAAGTTAAAAAAAGTCTAAGTCAAGTTTGCCATGCAAATGATAGGAAAAAAAAACGGATACGGACGCGCGGACGTGGATGACAATCTTGTGTGCCTCCGCGTTTTTTCACGGTCCCATTGACTTGAATGGGTCCGCAAACTGTTTTCCGTGAAAAAAATAGTACAGGTTATTTTTTTGGGACGGACTGGAACCACGGATCACGGACGCGGATGACAAACGGTGAATTAGCCGAGTTTTCAACGGACCCATTGAAAGTCAATGGGTCCTCAGAAAATCACGAAAAACGGCACAACGGACACGGAATAAAACAACGGTCGTGTGCATGAGACCTAACACGCATAGGGAGTCTGCTGGGGTAGTAAAATAATACTGTCAGTCAGTATGACATGCAGATGGCAGGCGTCGCTATTAGAATCACTGCACACTTCACTTATTCGTGTAGTCATGGGGCCAAAACTGACCAAATATTACAAAGTATTAATTTAGCCTTACAGGCCCATGTTATCGTCAAGAAGAAGCACACTGCCTTTACACCATCATCAGCTGATTCTACATTGATGTCTACAGAACCTGTTCTATTAAACGCTTATACAAGTAGAGCCCCCCCGACAGAGTGGAGAGGGTGTCAGCAGTAAGTTTGTGTTGAAGTCACAGATTATTTTGCCCTTCCTCTGATCCGTCAAAAAACGGATCCTGTCTGGGGAGCATACGCCTTTACTCGGTCAGCATTTGCTCAGTAATCCATGAGTATTGGTAATGCCCAAAAAAAATGTAGTGAATCTAAAACAGAGATGACACGTGAAGGTAATATTTGCATGTCTTCTGTGTTTTGTACCCACTCCTGCTTTTGGCTATCAAATCATAAGACAATTCTGATGCGACCATACAGGCCTTACAGCTGCTACAAAGACAGGATCCGTTGTGTGTCTCATTTTTCCTTCCTTCTGAACGACCAGAAGAAAGGTCAAATAAATGATAATTTCAAGAAGGCCAAACAAGGACAATACCGACCCCGTCATAAAGTAAGGGGGATGGTAACAGCATGAGAAGTCCACAGAGTGGCCCTATGACATAGTGGCGAGGTGGAAGCAGCATGAGGAGACAACCAAGTAGCACAATCACAGGGTCTGGAAGTGGCGGCAGCATCAGGAGGCCACAGAGTGGCACAATGACAAAGTGTGGAGGTGACAGCAGCAGTATGATTAGGCCACAGAGTGGCACGGTGACATAGTGTGGAGATGGCAGCATCAGGAGGCCACAGAGTGGCAAGGTGACGAAGTGTGAAGATGGCAGCAACAGCAGCAGCATGATACCACAGAGTGGCATGGTGACATAGTGTGGACATGGCAGCATCAGGAGGCCATAAAGTGGCACGGTGACATAGTGTGGAGATGGCAGCAACAGCAGCAGCAGCATGATACCACAGAGTGGCAAGGTGACATAGTGTGGACATGGCAGCATCAAGAGGCCACAAATTGGCAAGGTGTCATAGTGTGGAGATGGCAGCAACAGCAGCAGTAGCAGCATGATACCACAGTGGCAAGTTGACATAGTGTGGACATGACAGCATCAGGAGGCCACAAAGTAGCACAGTGACATACTTTGGAGATGGCAGCATCAGGAGGCCACAGAGTGGCATGGTGACATAGTGTGGACATGGCAGCATCAGGAGGCCATAAAGTGGCACGGTGACATAGTGTGGAGATGGCAGCAACAGCAGCAGCAGCATGATACCACAGAGTGGCAAGGTGACATAGTGTGGACATGGCAGCATCAAGAGGCCACAAATTGGCAAGGTGTCATAGTGTGGAGATGGCAGCAACAGCAGCAGTAGCAGCATGATACCACAGTGGCAAGTTGACATAGTGTGGACATGACAGCATCAGGAGGCCACAAAGTAGCACAGTGACATACTTTGGAGATGGCAGCATCAGGAGGCCACAGAGTGGCATGGTGACATAGTGTGGAAATGGCAGCAACAGCAGCAGCAGCATGATACCACAGAGAGGCACGGTGACATAGTATGGAGATGGATGATCTAATCTGATGCATCAGGCATTGGTGGGTGGAAATCCTGGCTGATCCATGCCTGATTAATCTTGACAAAAGTAAGTCTCTACACATTTTGGGTGGACAGGTGAGTTCTTCTTGGGGTAACTATGGCCCCCGCCGCACTAAACACCCGCTCTGATGCCATACTACTGGCTGGCAGGACAGCTTTTCCAGGGCAAACTCGGCCAGTTGCGACCACAAATCCAGTTTGGCTGCCCAGTAGTCCAGCGGATCTTCTATGACGGCTGGCAGGGTCCTGTCAAAGTATGTCACCACCTGCTAGTTCAGGTCCTGCTCCAGGTCTACCTGCTGCTGGTGAATAGTTTCTTCACTATGCGGGTGAAGAAAGCTGCTCATCACCGACTCTAGACTCAGGCTGCTGGTGCTGCTGTCACTTGTGACAAAGTCGAAGATCCAGTTAACCAATCAAGAACCGCTGGGTTGCTGGTCAAGACACGACCGCTAGCTGGCATGTGGACCTGAGCCCTTGGGAAGAAACCCCTGCTGCCACACACCCTTAGGCCCCTTTCACACGAGCGAGTATTCCGCGCGGATGCGATGCGGGAGGTGAACGCATTGCACCCGCACTGAATACCGACCCATTCATTTCTATGGGGCTGTGCACACGAGCGGTGATTTTCACGCATCACTTTTGCGTTGCGTGAAAATCGCAGCATGCTCCTCTTTGTGCGTTTTTCACGTAACGCAGGCCCCATAGAAATGAATGGGGTTGCGTGAAAATCGCAAGCATCCGCAAGCAAGTGCGGATGCGGTGCGATTTTCACGCAGGGTTGCTAGGAGACGATCGGGATGGAGACCCGAACCTTATTATTTTCCCTTATAACATGGTTATAAGGGAAAATAATGGCATTCTGAATACCGAATGCTAAGTAAAACAGGGCTGGAGGGGTTAAAAAAAAAAAAAAAATCATTTAACTCACCTTAGTCCACTTGCACGCGATGCCCGGCATCTCCGTCTGACTCTTTTACTGTATAGGACCTGTGGAGAGCATTAACTATAGTTTAAGGACCTGGGATGACGTCACTCCGGTCATCACATGGTACGTCACATGATCTTTTACCATGGTGATTCACCATGGTAAAAGATCATGTGACGTACCATGGGATGACCGGAGTGACGTCATCGAAGGTCCTTTAGCCAGGTCCTAAAGAAAAGAATACAGAAGCAGATGCCGGCTGCGCTATCAAGTGGTTTAAGGTCAGTTAAATTATTTTTTATTTTTTTTAACCCCTCCAGTGCTGTTTTACTATGCATTCTGTATTCAGAATGCTATTATTTTCCCTTATAACCATGTTATAAGGGAAAATAATACAATCCACAGAACACCGATCCCAAGCCCGAACTTCTGTGAAGAAGTTCGGGTTTGGGTACCAAACACGCACGATTTTTCTCACGCGAGTGCAAAACGCATTACAATGTATTGCACTCGCGCGGAAAAATCGCGGGTGTTCCCGCAACGCACCCGCGCATTTTTCAGCAACGCTCGTGTGAAAGAGGCCTTACTCTGCTGCAACCTGTGCCTGCGCCAGAATCATTTACGCCTCTGACACTTCCCTGTGCAGGGCCTGGCACTTCTCTTTCTGACATACTTTTAGCTGAACTAAATAAATTAAAAGCAAATTAAAACACCAAATATATATATTTTTTTACTGAGATAGGCAACTAAAGGATTTGAAATTAGCAACAAAACGATTTCAGCGTAAATAACAGCAAAAGTGAACTGCGTATATAGTTCTCTTATTGGACTAAAATAGGCTACTAAACAATTTCTAAGTAAATAACAGAAAAAGTGAACTGCCAATATTTTTCTATTTTTCTCTAGAAATATGGCAATAAACGCTTTTAGAGCAAATAACACCAAATGTGAACTGCGTCTATTTTTCTCATATTGTATTGAAATATGACAAGAAAAGCCTTCAGCGCAAATAACAGTAAATGTGAACTAAGTCTATTTTTCTTGTATTGTAGTGAAATACAACAAGAAATGCTTTTAGCGCAAATAACACCAAATATGGACTGCGTCTATTTTTCTTGTATTGTAGTGAAATACGACAAGAAACGCTTTTAGCACAAATAACAGCAAATATGAACTTAGTCTATTTTTCTCTTTTTCTCTAGAAATTTGGCAATAAACGCTTTTAGCGCAAATAACACCACATGTGAACTGTGTCTATTTTTCTCGTATTGTAGTGAAATATGACAATAAACGTTTTTAGTGCAAATAACACCAAATGCGAACTGCGTCTATTTTTCTCGTATTGTAGTGAAATACGACAAGAAACGCTTTTAGCGCAAATAGCAGCAAATATGCCTAGTCTATTTTTCTTTTTTTCTCTAGAAATTTGGCAATAATTGCATTTAGCGCAAATAACACCAAATGTGAACTGCGTTTATTTTTCTCGTATTGTAGTGAAATATGACAATAAACGCTTTTAGCGCAAAAGACAGCAAATATGAACTTAGTCTATTTTTCTATTTTTCTCTAGAAATATGTCAATAAACGCTTTTAGCGCAAATAACAACAAAAGTGACCTGCGTAAATATTTCTCGTATTGTATTGAAAGAGGCCACTAAATGATATCAGTGCAGTTAACAGCAAAAGCCTGCGTATATATTTATCTTTCTCCACAGATAAAAGCCACTAAAGGCTTTTCAACATAGCACTTGCACCCCAATGACTAATTGCTGGAATAACAGAGCTGTATTATGAGACTATCTGGATCCCCAAGTAATGTTTCCCTGCACTTGTAAATTGCTTTTTTTCACAATGAGGATTTTCCTATGACTTTCCCTAGCATCTGCACACATCTCTCCCTGCCTGTGAAATGATTCCTCTCACTATCCTTTCCTTGCACTAGTAAATAACTTTTTTCCTTATTTTTCTTAACAATTAGTTTTTCCTTCACTCTCCCTGGCGCCTGCATACACGTCCGTCCCTGAACTAAGTACGATAGTGAATGGCAGACTCTAAGATGGCCGCCGTATTTATAGGGCTGTGACATCACAGGGCTGGCTGGCTGCATGTATGGCATTATGGGTCATCCCGCCTTTCCAGAGTTCCTTGACCCATGTCCTCACACGTGTAGACACCCTTTTAGCCGCCATTGTATCTGGATAGTCCCCATGTTAGGAAAAATTGTGATTCGTTACCACGAAGTGCAAGGAAATTTGCATTAATTCAGAATCAAATTTTTCCCTGAAATTCTGAACGAATTTGACTTTGTCAGCTTCGATTAGCTCATCTCAAATAAAAACCTTTGAAAAAATAATTGTTTTTATTGCATTGCTATTTTCTGACACCAATACCTTTTTTATATTTCCATCTACAGAACTGTATCAGGGCTTGTTTTTGTGGAGCAAACTGTGTTGGTAACATTTTAGGATACATATTACTTTTTTTATCACTTTTTTTTTTTGAGGGGACAACATGACCATAAAATTACTAATCATTGTTACAGCGCTCAGGAAAAATATTCTGAAAAAAATATTCTGATTAGTGTTGAGCGAACCAAGCTTCAGATCATAGATCCGAAGTCGATTCGATCAAACTCTTTGATTTTAATGCTGTCTCCATACAGCATTAAAATGTATTGGCTCCGTGGAGCCAAACCTCGTTTTACCCAAAGTTGCGCAAGACTTCGGTGAACAAATTGGATATTCATTACTGCATCCGTAAAAACATTTAACATTAGGAATCTGAAGTCAAGTTTGGTACCTACCAAACCCGACTTCGGATTGCTAATGTTAAGTGGAATTAGCAGAACTTGCATCTTGCATAACACTGAAACACCCTAGGTGGATAATTATAGGAGACTTTAATGCATGGGTGGATACACATTCCTCTCAGGAAGAGAGCTACTTCTTTCTATGAATGAACTGGGCTTCTCTCAAGCTAGCAACCTCCCCACCCACAAAAAAGGCCAAACGTTGGACATCATATTCCATTCAGAACTTTTAATATTCAATGTGGAAATTGATCCAGTAGTTTGGTCAGACCAACATAGAATCTACTTCTCCCTAATAGCACCAGCCAAAAAACATCAAGTAAAAGAACTAATAAAATACAGTTCCTTGAAAGGTCTGTCACCCCAACACCTTCAGAACACCCTCAATCTTGATGAACTGACAGATCACAACTTGATCCCATGGTCCTCAAATATAACCACTATGTCTTGGCTGCTTTTGACTCCATAGCTCCCTTATGCATTAAACGTTCCGCACCATTACATCGCGCTTGCTGGTTTGACAACTCTGTAAAAGAACTGAAGAAAGAGGGGCACAGACTGGAGCGAAAATGGCGCAAACATCAGTCCTCCAAAGACAAACATTCCCTAATTGCACACCTGAAAAAATATCAAACACTGATCAACAAGAAAAAGTCCTTATTCCTGTCTCTGCAAATGCAGCCAACAGACCTGCCCAGCTTTTCCACACAGTCAACAACCTCTGCAACCCATCGTGCCGGAAATTCAGCATCAGACCTTCACAAGACCTGTGTGAGAAATTTGACCACTTCTTCTGAGACAAAGTCTCCTCCATACGATCTGCCATTCAATTCACAGCACCTGAAACCAAAGCAGAGCCATATAATGGATGCAAAACTAGCCTACCACCATGGTCTGATTTCAACGTAATTACTGAAGAAGATATCCTAGATATCCTATTAAACCTTTGCCAAACTACCTACAAACTAGACCCTGGCCCAACTAAGTTCATGTTGAAATGCCCTGAGCTATTTAGACCAGCATTCCACAAAATATTCAACTGTTCCTTACAAGAAGGCAGGTTTCCCACCTGTGTGAAAGAAGCAATCGTCAGACCGCTACTCAAGAAAACCATCCTTAGACCCAGATGCTCTAAACAGCTACAGACCTGTCTCCAACCTCCATTTTCTGGGGAAAGTTATTGAAAAGGCTGTCTATCTCCAACTTGAAACCAGGCTCTCAAGGAACAGCATCCTTGACCCTCTTCAATCTGACTTCAGAAAACACCACATCTGTGAAACAGCCCTCACCCAGATCTGCAATGATCTGCTCATGGCAAGACAGAGGTCAATGTTCCATCCTGATTTTGCTCGACATCTCAGCGGCTTTTGACACAGTTGATCATGAAATTTTGCTTAACAGGCTACAAGAGTACTGTGGCATAGATGGCTTAGTTCTCCAGTGGTTGAACTCCTTCCTGGCTGGCAGAACTCAAAGGGTACCCTTGGGGCCCTTCCTCTCCAACCCTACACTAAAATATGGTGTACCCCAGGGCGCGATACTATCGCCTTTACTGTTCACCATATACATGCTGCCACTTGGAAAAATCGTACAAAAACATGGCTTGACCTGTCACTGCTATGCGGATGACACCCAGCTATATTTATCTTTCAAACCTGGCGTCACAGACCCTACCCCACAAATAATTGTGTGCTTAGCTGAGCTTCAGGAGTGGATGAATGATAACTGGCTAAAATTAAATGCTGACAAAACTGAGGTTCTTGGTATTGGAGGTCAGCGCTCGACAGCAAAGCAGCTCCAGTCTCAGCCAGCACCACTAAGGATAAGGAGCTCAGACGTGAACAAATCAGACTTTGTGCACAACTTGGGCATCTTGATTGATAGGGAATTACGCTTCAGGAATCAAATGAATCAAATCTCAACTGTTGTGAAACTTTCCTTCTTTCACCTAAGGAACATTGCACAAATTAAACACCTCATACCACCAGCAGATCTGCCAAACCTTATTCATGCCTTTATCACATCACGGTTGGACTACTGCAATGTTCTCTATACAGGCCTTACAAACAAAGACCTGCATCGCCTGCAATTAGTACAGAATGCCTCTGCAAGGCTGTTAACAAGCCAACCCCGCCATTGCCATATAACACCAACCCTTCGCTCACTACACTGGCTACCGATAAAATTGAGAATTCTGGCTTATTGACATTCAAATCCTTGCACAATCAAGGCCCTGGATACCTGAAGGACTTGTTGCAACTGCATCACCCCCCCACCCCCCCACCCCCACACACACACACACAATCTTAGATCAAAAGGATCTAATAACTTGATCACCCCCAGAGTCCACCTCAAAGCCTTTGGAGACAGAGCCTTCTGTCATGTCGCCCCTACACTTTGGAACTCCCTGCCACACCCAATTAGGACATCCCCATCCCTGGAAGCATTTTAGTCCAAACTGAAAAGCCACCTGTTTAGTCTGGCATTTATGAACACCTGACTATTTCCTCTGTAACACAGTCCAGCCTGCAACCCTGTATTGATCTGAGACATATCTATGCGCTTTGTGTCCTATGGGAGAAAATCGCCTTACAAATGTTATTGTTGTTATTGTTATTATTGTTATTAAGTGTTTTTAAAGATTCAGAAATGCATACCAAACTAATTCACCAAAGCCAACAAATTTTGCCTACATGGAGTCAATACATTTTAATGCTGTACAGAGACAGGTCGCTCAGATTCGCTCAAGCCTAATTCTGATATTAAAATTGTTCTGACATTTTCAGATGTGGCAATATCTGTTATGATTATTTTTTATTGTTTATTTTACATGTAAAATTGGGAAAGGTGGTGATTTACATTTTTTTATAAAACATTTTTGTACTGTAATTTTTAATCCCTTTAAGGGACTTGAGCATCTTGAGTGATCTTCTGATTACTTGTCCAATAGACTGCAATAGGCTGCCAACAAAGACATTCCTTTGGCACAGCTTTTCAGGCAATTTGCTGTGGCAGCACTGGAAGACTTCACAAGTTCCCAGGCTGTCATGGCAACCAAATGGAACCCCAAGATTTCTTCATGTGGACTGTGATCAGAGAACAGAGGGAGTCTCCTCCCTCTAACCTTACAGAAGCCTTGATAATTTCTGACTCACATCTGTGTGGCAAAATTACCTAGATCAGCATAATTTCTGATCCTGGTCACTTCTGCATTGGCTGCCTTATATATTGTACATGTTATCATTTACTAATAGTGCTTATATGTAATGTCCCATTTCCTACAGATTGTTGCAGTCATATGACATTTTCTACTGTGTTGGTTCCCTGTCCTGATGACATCATGCCTATATGCAAGGCTTGGCAAGGCTTGTAAGGCACTGCCCTGTAGACACAACATCATTATTGACTTTGTTCTGCTCCTTTTTCATTTTTTTCCAGCAAGGATTCAAGCAGGCTTGTATTCGGGGCTGCCATTAGCAATTCCAGGGCTCCATACAGGCAAACCGTGTGCCACCCATCCCCATTTTTATTCACACAGTTTACCAATCACCATAAATAATATGTTCACAGTATTGTAGGGGTTATTATGGTTACAGGGATACCAAATACCGTACTATTTTGTGATATTCCATTTAAAACAGTAATACTATAAGGCATAAAATATCCCATCTTTTTATCAGAGGAGATGGTAAGGGTTCAATCCTCATTGAGACCTGTAAAATAATTGTCACAGTTGGGTTCACTGTGACAGCTTTGCCGTGTAGGCTGGCTGCATGGTCTCTTGCATACTGGCTGCAGGCCGAAACCTGTGTATGCTGGTTGCTTGGGGCTACATGCTGGCTGCAGGGTCTTGTGTGAACTATGCCCATGAATGTGTGTACTCCCTCTGCGCATAGGCCTGCACACGGGGTATGCCGGGTGTGCCTGGGCACACCCTAATCATCACCTCTGTGCTGCACTGCCATCTGCCAACTCCTGATCCGATCCTTCACATAGGCTTCAGGCTAGTGGTCTGAAGCCTATAAGACAGTAGAGCGCTAGAATGGAGTTGCTCCAGGGAGGTATGATGTCGGAGGAAGGGGGGGAGTCTCGTGATAAAGGGGTGGGGCCTAAAAATGCGCAGGAGATTTAGCAGAGCACGTTGTTGGAGAGAGGAGCAGATGCTGCAGGTCAGTATGTAGAGGAGAAGATTGACTGTTATCAGTACTTGGGGGGCTTTTTGCAGGGGCTGAAGGGAGGAGGAATAATCCTTGTACTGGAGACTGTATGTTGGAGGGGTCTGAAGAGAGGGGGGTGAAATGATATTATTTACATGGGGACTGTATGCTGGAGGGGCTGAAGGAAGAGAGAGTGATGCATTTTACATGGGGACTGTATGCTGGAAGGGCTGAAGGCGGGGAGTGATGTATTTTACATAGGACTGTATGCTTGAGGGGCTGAAGGGTGCCATAATTATTACTATAAGGGTCCATTCACACAGATCCGCAATACAGCCGGCCGGCACCCCCATAGAACAGCCTATTCTTGTCTGCAGCTACGGACAAGAATAGGACATGTTCTATTTTTTTACAGACCCGCAGACCGGAAGTTCGGCAGGCCGCTCCAGAAATGCGGATGCGAAGAGCAGACTGTGTGCTTTCCGCATCCATTCCGTCCCCATAGAGAATGCATGGGTCCGCACCTGTTCCGCACAATTGCGGAATGGATGCGGATACATTCTGCAGACGTGTGAATGGAGCCTAATACAGAGGGGGCTATTATAATATTAAGAATAATAATAACACAGAGGGGCCAGAGGGGCCAGTAAATATTATAATTATACAGAGGGCATTATACTTATGGGTAGAGTTGAGCGAACCGGAACTGTAAAGTTCGGGTTCGTACCGAACTTTAGGGTTTTCGGCACCGAACATTTAGGTTAAAGTTTGGGTTCGGTGTTCGGCGATTTTTATGGCGCTTTTTGAAAGGCTGCAAAGCAGCCAATCAACAAGCGTCATACTACTTGCCCCAAAAGGCAATCACAGCCATGCATACTATTGGCATGGCTGTGATTGGCCAACTGCAGCATGTGACCCAGCCTCTATTTAAGCTGGAGTCACGTAGCGCCTCCCGTCACTCTGCTCGGATTAGTGTAGGGAGAGGCTGCAGCTGCTGTGAGGTAGAGATCAGGGAGAAATCTTATCAAGAACTGTTTTTTGTACTCAGCGATCTACAGCAAATGTGTTTTGTGGGTGCAGTGCACAATTTTTTTAAGCCTGCCCTGAGCCAACTACTACTGAAAACAAACTTTTTTTTCTTCAGTTAGTCAATATCAATACATAATCGGCAGCCATTTTATGCAACGATAGTGCACCAGCACAGGCTATCTGCATGTCCAGAAATACAGCTTTTTGCTTACTGGGGTTAAAAAAATAAATCTGTTAAATATAGTGCACAACTGGGATTACACGTGCATAAGTGTTTGTCGCATTTAGGCCAGAAATACGGCTTTGGCATACTGGGGTGAAAAAAGCCTCTGATATACTGCACATCTGGGATTACACGTGCATAAGTGATTGTCACATTTAGGCCAGAAATACGGCTTTGGCATACTGGGGTGAAAAAAGCATTTTATATACTGCACATCTGGGATTGCACGTTCATAAGTGATTGTTACATTTAGGCCAGAAATACTGCTTTGGCATACTGTGGTGAAAAAAGCCTCTGATATACTGCACATCAAGGATTAGACAAGCATAAGTGACTGTCACATTTAGGCCAGAAATACATCTTTTTGCTTACTGGGGTGAAAAAACCCTCTAATATACTGCACATCTAGGATTAGACAAGCATAAGTGACTGTCACATTTAGGCCAGAAATACGGCTTTGGCATACTGTGGTGAAAAAACCCTCTAATATATTGCACATCTGGGATTACACGTGCATAAGTGACTGTCACATTTAGGCCAGAAATACGGCTTTTTGGTTACTAGGGTGAAAAAACCCTATAATATATTGCACATCTGGGATTACACGTGCATAAGTGACTGTCACATTTAGGCCAAAAATACGGCTTTTTGGTTACTGGGGTGAAAAAACCCTCTAATATACTGCACATCTGGGATTATACATGCATAAATGACTGTCACATTTAGGCCAGAAATACGGCTTTTTGGTTACTGGGGTGGAAAAAACCATCTAATATACTACACATCTGGGATTAGGCAAGCATAAGTGACTGTCACATTTAGGCCAGAAATATGGCTTTTTGGTTACTGGGGTGAAAAAACCCTCTAATATGATGCACATCTGGGATAAGACGTGCATAAGTGACTGTCACATTTAGGCCAGAAATACATCTTTTTGGTTACTGGGGTGAAAAACCCTCTAATATACTACACATCTAGGATTAGACAAGCATAAGTGACTGTCACATTTAGGCCAGAAATACGGCTTTGGCATACTGTGGTGAAAAAAGCCTCTGATATACTGCACATCTGGGATTACACGTGCATAAGTGACTGTCACATTTAGTCCAGAAATACGGCTTTGGCATACTGTGTGTCATGGATGGTGTTGCAGAAAACTGGAAGTTATAAATAAATATCCGACTGACTTGATCCCAAACTAAGGAACATATTGGTGAGCCCTATAAAACCCCTAGAGCTCTCCCTGACTGCTATGCTTATGCAAAGATCTTTATGATAGAGGATTGCATGCCCTCGTACCTAGACTGTGTGACACCTGAAAACCCTATAATAGTGAGGGGACACGACCACCGGCTCTCTGCACTTAATACGGAGGGAGTCAGGGTCACCTAGAATCAAGCCAGCACGGAAACACAAATAAAGGAAAAAGACTTATCTGAGGAACCAGCAGTTGTAGCCTCTAGCAGAGAACACAATCCAGGAAGTAGTATAAACCGCAAAGTGAGGCAGTATGGGAGGGAATATAAAGGGAGGCAATCAGTGTAAATAGGTGACAGCTGGGAGAAGGAAAAGAGATGAAAAAATGAAACCAAAACAAAGAACATCATGCAAGAGGTACAGAAGAACGTCTGCCAGAGCTTCTCAGAGAGCTGGCGGTGACACTGTGGTGAAAAAACCCTTTTATATATTGCACATCTGGGATTACACGTGCATAAGTGACTGTCACATTTAGGCCAGAAATATGGCTTTTTGGTTACTGGGGTGAAAAAACCTGCACATCTAGGATTAGACAAGCATAAGTGACTGTCACACTTAGGCCAGAAATACGGCTTTTTGGTTACGGGGGTGAAAAAACCCTCTGATATACTGCACATCTAGGATAAGACGTGCATAAGTGAGTGTCACATTTAGGAAACAAATACCGCTGTCATATAGAATAAAAAAAAAAAATATTGAGTGCAATACCCTACATCAGGGTTTTTATTGGCGGTTACATTTTTTTAACAGACTTAACCACTTTTTACTTTGCTTTGTAAATGCTAACTATGAGGCAAACATCTAATAAGGGACACGGTCATGGTCATGGTGGTGGTGTTGGTGGAGCCTCTGGTGCAGGGAGAGGACTTAGCCGTTCTGCCACAGCTACATGTCCTACTGAACCTACTACTCCAGGTCCCAGTAGCCGCCACAATCTACAGCGATATTTGGTCGGGCCTAATGCCGTTCTAAGGATGGTAAGGCCTGAGCAAGTAAAGGCGCTAGTCAATTGGGTGGCCGACAGTGGATCCAGCACGTTCACATTATCTCCCACCCAGTCTTCTGCAGAAAGCGCAAAGGTGGCGCCTGAAACCCATGCCCATCAGTCTGTCACATCACCCCTGTGCATATCGGGGAACCTGTCTGAGCCTCAAGTCATGCAGCAGTCTCTTATGCTGTTTGAAGACTCTGCTGCCAGGGTTTCCCAAGAGCATCCACCTAGCCCTTCCCCAGGGGCGGAAGACATAGAATGCACTGACGCACAACCACTTATGTTTCCTGATGAGGACATGGGAATACCACCTCAGCACGTCTCTGATGATGACGAAACACAGGTGCCAACTGCTGCGTCTTTCTGCAGTGTGCAGACCGAAAAGGAGGTCAGGGAGGAAGACTGGGTGGAAGACGATGCAGGGGAACGATGAGGTCCTAGACCCCACATGGAATGAAGGTCATGCCACTGACTTTCAGAGTTCGGAGGAAGAGGCAGTGGTGAGACCGAGCCAACAGCGTAGCAAAAGCGGTAGAAGGGTGCAAAAGCAGAGAAGCCGTCGCCAAAACAGTTCGCCTGCTACTGGACACCATCACCAGGGACCGAGCACACGAAAGGCAGCTTCAAGGAGTTCCCTGGCATGGCACTTCTTCACACAATGTGCTGACGGCAAAACCCGAGTGGTTTGTACGCTGTGCCATCAGAGCCTGAAGCGAGGCATTAACGTTCTGAACCTTAGCACAGCCTGCATGACCAGGCATCTACATGCGAGACACGGGCTGCAGTGGATTAAGCACCTTCAAAACCAAGAAAGGGCTCAGGCCCCTCCTGCTCTCTCTTCTGCTGCTGTCTCGGCCTCCTCCTCCGCCTCTGGAGGAACATTGGCACCTGCCGCCCAGTAAACAGAGGATGTGCCACCACCAACACCACCTCCGTCACCAAGCATCTCCACCATGTCACATGGAAGCGTTCAGCTCTCCATCTCACAAACATTTAAGAGAAAGTGTAAATTCCCACCTAGCCACCCTCGATCCCTGGCCCTGAATGCCAGCATTTCTAAACTGCTGGTCTTTGAAATGCTGTCATTCAGGCTGATGAAGACGGACAGCTTCAAACAGCTCATGTCGCTTGCTGTCCCACAGTACGTCGTTCCCAGCTGCCACTACTTCTCCAGGAGAGCCGTGCCCTCCCTGCACAACCAAGTATCAGATAAAATCAAGTGTGCACTGCACAACGCCATCTGTGGCAAGGTCCACCTAACCACAGATACGTGGACCAGTATGCACGGCCAGGGAC
This sequence comes from Bufo bufo, assembly GCF_905171765.1. Classification (NCBI taxonomy): domain Eukaryota; kingdom Metazoa; phylum Chordata; class Amphibia; order Anura; family Bufonidae; genus Bufo; species Bufo bufo. Next base: position 516,870,366 of record NC_053391.1, on the reverse strand, counting down.
GCTATATCTCCCTAACTGCAGACTGGGTAAATGTAGTGGCGGCTGGGCCCCAGGCGGAGAGCTGTTTGGCGCACGTCCTTCTGCCGCCAAGGATCGCAGGGCATCATTCTTTGCCTCCTGTTGCCTCCTTTTCCTACTCAGCTTCCTCCTCCTCTTCTACCACCTCCTCATCCGGTCAGCGACAGACCTTCACCACCAACTTCAGCACAGCCAGGGATAAACGTCAGCAGGCCGTTCTGAAACAAATGTGTTTGGGGGACAGGCCCCACACCGCGCAGGAGTTGTGGCGAGGTATAGAACAACAGACCGACGAGTGGTTGGTGCCAGTGAGCCTCAAGCCCGGCCTGGTGGTGTGCGATAATGGGCGAGATCTCGTTGCAGCTCTGGGACTAGCCGGTTTGACGCACATCCCTTGCCTGGCGCATGTGCTGAATTTGGTGGTGCAGAAATTCATTCACAACTACCCCGACATGTCTGAGCTGCTGCATAAAGTGTGGGCCGTCTGTGCGCGCTTCCGGTGTTCTCATCCTGCCGCCGCTCGGCTGTCTGCTCTACAGCGTAACTTCGGCCTTCCCGCTCACCGCCTCATATGCGACGTGCCCACCAGGTGGAACTCCACCTTGCACATGCTGGAGAGACTGTGCGAGCAGCAGCAGGCCATAGTGGAGTTTCAGCTGCAGCACTCACGGGTGAGTCGCACTGCGGAACAGCACCACTTCACCACCAATGACTGGGCCTGCCATGCGAGACCTGTGTGCCCTGTTGTGCTGTTTCGAATACTCCACCAACATGGCCAATGGCAATGATGCCGTTATCAGCGTTACAATACCACTTCTATGTCTCATTGAGAAAACACTTAGGGTGATGATGGAAGAGGATGTGGCCCAGGACGAGGAGGAGGAGGAAGAGGGGTCATCTCTAACACTTTCAGGCCAGTCTTTTAGAAGTGGCTCAGAAAGAGAATTTTTGCAACAGCAGAGGCTAGGTACAAATTTGGCCAGCCAGGGCCCACTACTGGAGGACGAGGAGGAGGAGGGGGAGGAGGAGGATGGGGAAGAAGCATGTTCACAGCGGGGTGGCATCAAACGCAGCTCGGGCCCATCACTGGTGCGTGGCTGGGGGGATACGGAGGACGCAGACGATACGCCTCCCACAGAGGACAGCTTGTCCTTACCTCTGGGCAGCCTGGCACACATGAGCGACTACATGCTGCAGTGCCTGCGCAACGACTGCAGAGTTGCCCACATTTTAACGTGTGCTGACTACTGGGTGGCCACCCTGCTGGATCCCCGTTACAAAGACAATGTGCCGTCCTTAATTCTCTCACTGGAGCGTGATCGGAAGATGCGCGACTACAGGCACACGCTGGTAGACGTGCTCCTGAGAGCATTCCCGACTGACGCCGGGGGACAAGTGGAAGCACAAGGCGAAGGCACAGGTGGAGGAAGAGGTCGCCAACGCAGCTGTGTCAACGCCAGCACCTCAGAAGGCAGGGTTAGCATGGCCGACATGTGGAAAAGCTTTGTCACCTCGCCGCAACAACCGGCCCCAACTGCTGATATGGAGCGTGTTAGCAGGAAGCAGCATTTGAACAACATGGTGGAACAGTACCTGTGCACACGCCTACACGTACTGACTGATGGTTCTGCCCCATTCAACTTCTGGGTCTCCAAATTGTCCACATGGCCAGAGCTTGCCCTGTATGCCTGGGAGGTGCTGGCCTGCCCTGCAGCCAGTGTACTCTCTGAATGTGTATTTAGCACGGCAGGAGGCGTCATTACAGACAGCCGCAGCCGCCTGTCCACAGCCAACGTGGACAAGCTCACGTTCATTAAAATTATCAGGGTAAATTATATAGGGGGTAAAACTAAGGGGTATCAGGGTACATTATTATACAGGGGTAACATAACTGAGGAGGGCTATCTCAGGGGACACGATAAAGGGGTAATATCACTTATATAATATAAGTTATATTACCCCTGTATAATGTCCCTGATAGCCCTCCTCAGTTATATTACTCCTGCATAATTTACCCTGATACCCCTTAGTTATATTACCCCTGTATAATAATGTACCCTGATACCCCTTAGTGTATTTGTGTAGATCTATATCTGTGTGTATGTATGTGTATATAATATATATATATATATATATATATATATATATATATACACGCGCGTGCGGCATGTGTTTGTGCTTTAGGGTGCACACCCTAACGCAATAGACTGCGCACGTTTATGTCCCTGCATCTGTATCTCTGTGTAGTTCCTGTCTCAGAAGCTGTGTAGGCTGGCTGCAGGCTCCCTCGCTTAATGGCTGCAGGCTGTCTCCTGTGTATGTTGTTTTCTTGGGACTGCGTGCTGGCTGCGGCCTTGTGTGTGAACAGGGTCTGAATATGGATGCCTTTCTGTTTGTCACTTGTTTGTGCTCTGGCGTACTGTCTGCGGCGGACTCCGTGTACGTCCTGTACCGCAGCCTGTGTGTTTTGTGGTTCTGGTACTCCTGTTCTGATGGGGTTAACTTCCCCTGATCTGTGCCTGGGTGTGGCATTTAGGTGCCCTCATTAAGCAGCTATATCTACCTGTGAGCTGTGGGGCTTGGAGTCAGTGTTTCTTGTGTCTTGCTGGGTGTAGCACCTCGCTGCTCACCCAGGGGGTCAGTCTATACCTTCTGTCCAGTGCCTTACTGGGAGCGAGAGACCACATCCAAGGGAGGATTATTTGATTATTAGTTGAATTATGGGACAAATTATTAAAGCATAAAAGTGTGACAACTTTTTAAAGTTTAAGCATTGAATGAAAGGATGTGGCGCGCATTAATTACTAAAGAATGTATTAAATTGTATTCCCTGTCAACTATGCAGAGCAGGGGTTTCTATCCGTCAAAATTTGAAAAATGTCACCTGACAATGTAATTGACGATTTTTTTAAATTTATGTTCCTGTCACCTATGTAGAGGTGCCCCTGTGACATCCACCATCCATTTGGATATCTTCTCTATCAACTTTCGATGTTCTCTTCTGAGCCTACCATGTTGATCACGGTTATCGGCGAATCAGGGTTCTACGCCGGAGAGGGAGCGTGAGAAAAAGAGACCAAATTTAAGGGAGATAAATTTCAAAAAAATTTGGGGGATCGAGCGAAAATGTGGTAAAAGTTGTTAAATTGCAAATGTGGGACAATTACAGAAGCCCAAATGTGGGCCAGAAGAGTAAAGCAGAATTATGGGAAAAATTATTGAGGCAAAAATTTTGGACAAATTACAGAAGCCCAAATGTGGGCCAGAATAGTAAAGCTAAATTATGGGAAAAATTATTGAGGCGAACATTTTGGACAAATTACAGAAGCCCAAATGTGGCCAGAAGAGTAAAGTGGAATTATGGGAAAAATTATTGAGGCAAAAATTTTGGACAAATTACAAAAGCCCAAATGTGGGCCAGAAGAGTAAAGCGGATATGTGGGAAAAGCTGTTAAAACGCAAATGTGGTACAAATTACAGAAGCCCAAATGTAGACCAAAAGAGTAAAGCGGAAATGTGGGACAAAGTATTGAAGCGCAAATGTTGGCCAAAAGAGTAAAGCGGAAATGTGGGAAAAATTATTGAAGCGCAAATGTGTTAAAGTTTAAGCATTGAATCAAAGGAGGTGGCGCGCATCAATTAAAGAAGAATTTCTGAAATTTCTTCTGAAACCCTGCTCTGTGCGACCACCGGCTCTTCAGCCGAACTACATAGGTCACTCGCATGACCTTGATTCCATGTGGGGTCGAGGACCTCATCGTCCTCCACATCATCTTCCACCCAGTCTTCACCCCTGCCCTCCTTGTCGGTCTGCACACTTTCGAAAGCCCCAGCAGTTGGCACCTGTGTTTCGTCATCATCCGAGACGTGCTGCGATGGTCCTCCTATGTACTCATCTTGAAAGATAAGGGGCTGGGCATCAGTGCACTCAATCTCTTCCACTTCTGGGGCAGGGCTAGGTGGATGGCCCTGGGAAACCCTTCTAACAGAGTCATCAAAAAGCAGAAGAGACTGCTGCATGACTTGGGGCTCAGACTGCTTGGCTTATTTGCAAGGGGGTGAGGTGAAAGACTGATGGACATCGGCTGCAGGTGCCAACTGTGGTCTTTCAGCATGAGACTGGGTGGGAGACAATGTGAAGGAACTGGAGCCACTGTCAGCAACCCAATCTACTATCGCGTGTACTTGTTCAGGCCTCACCATTCGTAGAGCCGCATTAGGCCCGACCAAATACCGCTGCAGGTTCTGTCGCCTACTCGCACCTGAGGAAGGTGTTTCACTTGTGTGTGTAGCTGGCACAAATCGATCACGTCTTCTCCCTGCAACAGGAGCTCCACCTGCAGCACCACGACCTTGGCCACGTCCCTTATTTGACCCTCTCCTCATATTTCTCTAATTAAGGATCTTGCCCTAAATGGGTGTTTAATTAATAGTAGAATAGAACGACAGTATGTACAGGGTGTATCTCACACGCCCTGAACCAGACTAGGCCTCAATTAAATTTGTTTGCCAAAAATGGCTATATTTCAAATACCTGAATAAAACCCCTGTATTTAAAAGGAATTTCAAACGTCTTGATGATGTAAGGGCACGACAATTATGTATTTTGCCCCAAAAAGGGTGTTTTATTAATTGAGGAATATAAGCCCTGTATATACAGGGTGTATCTCACACAGCCTGACCCACACTAGGCCTCAATTAAAGATTTGTGCACCAAATGGCGGTATTTCAAATACCTGAATAGAAGCCCTGTATTTTAAGGGTGTATCTCACAATGACATATGCAGCTTAGCCTGCCAACTAATTTTTTTTTGCCCAAACGGGTGTTAGTTTAATAACTGAATATGACAGCAGTATATAACCATGGAAATTCAAACGTGCTGATGCTGCAAGGCCTGAAGAATTGTGTATTTTGCACAAAAAATTGTGTTTTATAAATAAAAGAATCAAACCCCTGTATTTAAAGGGTGTATCTCACACGCCCTGAACCAGACTAGGCCTTCTTTTAATTTTTTTTGCCCAAAATGGCTGTATTTCAAATACCTGAATAGAACCCCTGTATATGCAGGGTGTATCTCACACGCCCTGATCCACACTAGGCCGCAATTAAATTTGTTTGCCCAAAATAGCTGTATTTCAAATACCTGAATAGAACCCTTGTATTTAAAGGGTGTATCTCACACGCCCTGATTCACACTAGTACGCTATCAAAGAATTGTGCCCAAAATGGCTTTATTTCAAATAACTGAATAGAAAGACAGTATGTAAAGGCGGTATCTCACAATGACATATGCAGCCAAGGCTGCCAACTAAATTTTGTTTGCCCAAACGGGTGTTAGTTTAACCACCTCCGGACCGCCGAACGCAGCGACGCTTCCTGGAGGTGGTTGTTTCATTCCGCTTGGACGCGCCGGCGCGTCCTCTCGCGAGACGCGAGATTTCGGGTCATGTATAGATCTTTATGGTTTCTAGTGATCTGGATAAAGATCTATACATGACCCAGCTATAAGAAGATTTTCCTTATACTCTGTGGGATAACAGTGCACTGTATCCCTGATCGGACGGAACGGAGCTTATGCCTTATACAACTGGCCGAAGAAAATACTAAAGAACAAAATCTCGAGTGCCGCTACGTCACTTCCGGAGCGACGATTCTGTCTCTGACTCCACGTGGAACGCTGACCAAGGAACAGCCGGGACGCCGGCCTCCAGCAGCTCCCAGAATACTTGGACGACTGTCCGACAGAAAGGAGAAGGTAAGCCCACACAGTGGGTTGTCATCGGTACATTGTTTGAGAGTGCCGGAACATTACAGAGACATGCCCGTATAGTGGGCTGGCACTATATATACCTTGAGATACCGAAGGGACTGATTACCACCGAAGTATATCTATAGAGTGGGCTTTATCAGATATATTCTGAACCGCTAAAATATACAGCCTGCTTGAAAAGGAATATCATACCTAGAGTTTAATATAACTGAAGTATTTCAATATTGGATCTTTTTTATCAGGAACAAAAAGGGAGGCTCTTTCTCTTTTTTTGTTGCCAATTTTCTATGGACTTGTAGCATTGACAAAATGAACTTATCACCTTGATTCATTTGTTACTACTGATACCAGATTGTGTTTATTTACTAACAGTGTATTGAATTTTATTCAAATTTTAACCTTTTATGTACCTATAATAAATTTGTGATCTGCAACCTTATGACTCCATGTGTTGAGAGTGCCAGTCTTCCAATATTCCATGATCTGTTATATGGCTTCTTTGCTCCTCTGCTGGTCCTTTTCGTCGGTTGGATCCAGCAGAGGAGCAGACTTCACAGTGAGTAGCACCAACACTACACCTTAGCCCCAGATCACCCCCCTGCACCCCAATTAACCCTTTGATCACCCCTTTGATCGCCCCTGTCAATCACTAGTGAAAGACAAAAAGTGATCAGTGTAAACTGTCACTTTTTTTTTTCAACTAGTATTGGCTGTTAGGTTTTAGGGATAGTTTAGGCCCCTTGGCTAGGTAGTTAGCGTCAGTTAGCGCCCAGCCCACCGCACCGCAGTCACTTTTATTCGCTGATTAGCGTATCGCTAATCAGCATTTGTACTTTTATAGTATCTGTAAGTGATCAAAACTGATCACAGTCAGATCTATAATTGTATTAGTGTCACCTTAGCTCGCCCTCCACCCAAAACGCAGTGTTTGCCGATCAGGCCTGATCGGTCGCCCACACGTGCGTTCACCCACGCCCGCCCCACCGCAGTGACAAAAAATTATTATTTTTTGATCACTGCACATTCACTTTACATGCACTGCGGCGATAAAAAAATCAGTTTTGATATTTTTTATCAACCGCAGCGGCCTCCGGTACTTCGCTAGCCTCCCTTTTGTAAGACAGGTTTGCTTTTTTTCTTGGGTAGTCTCAGGGAATACCCCTAAATTTAGTAGTCCAAAATGTCAAACAGGGGGTATTCTTCTGAAGAGGCCTACAGGATTATGACCCAGTCGGATGAGGAATGGGAACCCTCATCTGACGAATCTAGCGGGTCAGAATATGAACCTGTGGAAAGCAGTGGCTCTCTGACCCAAAGTTCGGACGAGGAGGTGGAGGTCCCTGATAGAACCAGGCGTACCCGGCCCCGTGTCGCTAGACAACAGGTTACGCAGGATCCGCTTCAAGAGCAGCAGAGTGGGGCTGTCGCTGCCGGATCACGTGGTGAGGCATACACCAGCAGCGCAGCCCTTCCTGGACCTAGTACCAGCACTGCCGTACAACCTGGTGAAGTAGCGAGCACCAGAAGGGCAGTTGAAGCTGGTACGGTGGCACGTGCAGTAGTTACCCCGTCGCAGCCACCGCACAGACAGGCCCGTAGAGCCCATAGAATCCCTGAGGTGCTGGCAAACCCTGATTGGCAGTCACCAACTTCAGCCGCACCATTAGTTCCCCCTTTCACCGCCCAGTCTGGAGTTCGGGTTGAGACGGCTCAAATCGTTTCGGCCCTGGGATTTTTTGAGCTGTTCTTGACTGCGGAGCTCTTGGACTTAGTTGTGGCAGAGACAAACCGGTATGCCACACAATTTATAACAGCAAACCTGGGAAGCTATTATGCCCAGCCTTTCCGGTGGAAACCAGTCCAAGTTTCCGAACTTAAAATTTTTCTGGGCCTTCTCCTCAACATGGGACTAACTAAAAAGCATGAATTGCGGTCATATTGGTCCACGAACCCAATTCATCACATGCCCATGTTCTCTGCTGCTATGTCCAGGACACGATTTGAGACCATTCTGCGTTTTCTGCATTTTAGCGACAACACCACATCCCGTCCCAGAGGCCACCCAACTTTTGACCGGCTCCACAAAATTCGGCCCCTCATAGACCATTTCAACCAGAAATTTGCAGATTTGTATACCCCTGAGCAAAACATCTGCGTAGACGAGTCCCTAATACATTTTACCGGGCGCCTTGGCTTCAAACAATACATCCCAAGCAAGCGTGCCCGGTATGGGGTCAAATTGTATAAGCTCTGTGAAAGGGCCACAGGCTATACCCACAAATTTCGGATCTATGAGGGAAAAGATCAGACCCTGGAGCCGGTCGGTTGCCCTGACTACATGGGGAGCAGTGGGAAGACAGTCTGGGACTTGGTGTCACCCTTATTCGGCAAGGGGTACCATCTTTATGTGGACAATTTTTACACAAGTGTGGCCCTCTTTAGGCATTTGTTTCTAGAACAGATTTGCGCCTGTGGCACCGCGCGAACTAGTCGCGTGGGCTTCCCCCAACGGCTCGTTACCACCCGTCTTGCAAGGGGTGAGAGGGCTGCCTTGTGTAATGAAGAACTGCTCGCGGTGAAATGGAGAGACAAGCGTGACGTTTACATGCTCTCCTCCATTCACGCAGACACGACAATCCAAATTGAGCGAGCAACCCGTGTCATTGAAAAGCCCCTCTCAGTCCACGACTATAATTTGCTCATGGGAGGGGTGGACTTCAATGACCAGATGTTGTCTCCGTATTTAGTTTCCCGCAGAACCAGACGCTGGTATAAGAAGGTGTCTGTATATTTGATTCAATTGGCTCTGTATAATAGTTTTGTTCAATACAGTAAGGCTGGGAGAACACGATCCTTCCTCAAATTCCAGGAAGAGATCATCGAGAACCTCCTGTATCCAGAAGGTTCCGTGGCCCCATCCACTAGTGTAGTTAGCCGTCTACACGAGCGACATTTCCCCAGTGTCGTTGCTGGTACCTCAACCCAACCGCCACCCCGAAAAATTTTGTGTCTGTAGCAGGAGTGGAATAAGGCGTGACACCCGCTATTTCTGTCCTGACTGTCCTGACCACCCTGCCCTATGCTTAGGAGAGTGTTTCCGGAAGTACCACACACAGGTACACCTAGCATAGGGATTGCATCTCACAGGACAGGCACACAGGGCTATTAGGGCCCTTTTACTCACAGCTGCTGCAAACCTCTCCTTTCACCTGGGATAAAGTGCATAACGTACTTCGCCACATCTTTGGGCGATTTGCGCTTTGCACATTGTCCCATGGGGAAGGAGAGGTTTGTTCTATAAAGGTAAAAAAAACGAAACAAAAAAAAAAAATTGCCGGTAAGTAAAAAAGTTTAAAAAAAAGTTAATATGTTCTGTTCTGAAGTTAATAAATTTATTGCGTTGCGGCCTGGTTTTTTCTTTTTTGTTTTGTTTTTTTTACCTTCCAGGTGGACCAACCGATCGACTAGCTGCAGCACTGGTGTGCATTCTGACAGAAGCATTGCGCTGCTGTCAGATTACACGCAAGTCGGTGTATGCGGCGCTGCAAGACGAGATTTCTCCTCTGCAGTAAAAGATACGTTTGCCGAGGCATATGAGCTGAGGAGGTGGCGGTGTTCATATACTTTGGCAAACACTTTGTATATATATATATAAAAAAAAAAATCCCGGCAATGATTTATTCATCCACATCGATTGATGTGAATGGAGAAATCTGGTTTGCCAGGGCATACGAGCTAAGTGGGTATGGATGTTGGGCGGAGCTCCTATGTCCTGGCAGACGCCTTTCCCCTCCTTTTTCTTTTTTTGGCAGAGATTTTTTCATCCACATTGATCGATGCGAATGAAAAAATCTGTGCCGTTCATTTTTTTCTTTCAGCCCAGAGGCTGAACGGAAAAAAAAATCTCATTACCCGTATGCTCAATATAAGGAGAATAGCAGAAACTCCTAATGCTGGGCATACATGTAATGATTGCAGAGACCCTCAAATGCCAGGGCAGTACAAACACCCCACAAATGACCCCAATTTGGAAAGAAGACACCCCAAGGTATTTGCTGAGGGGCTTATTGAGTCCATGAAAGATTGAAATTTTTGTCCCAAGTTAGCGGAAAGGGAGACTTTGTGAGAAAAAATAAATAAATCAATTTCCGCTAACTTGTGCCCAAATTTTTTTTTTTCTATGAACTCGCCATGCCCCTCATTGAATACCTTGGGGTGTCTTCTTTCCAAAATGGGGTCACTTGTGGGCTATTGATACTGCCCTGGCATTTTAGGGGCCCCAAAGCGTGAGAAGAAGTCTGGTATCCAAATGTCTAAAAATGCCCTCCTAAAAGGAATTTGGGCCCCTTTGCCCACCTAGGCTGCAAAAAAGTGTCACACATGTGGTATCTCCGTATTCAGGAGAAGTTGGGAAATGTGTTTTGGGGTGTAATTTTACATATACCCATGCTGGGTGAGATAAATATCTTGGTCAAATGCCAACTTTGTATAAAAAAATGGGAAAAGTTGTCTTTTGCCAAGATATTTCTCTCACCCAGCATGGGTATATGTAAAATGACACCCCAAAACACATTCCCCAACTTCTCCTGAATACGGAGATACCACAAGTGTGACACTTTTTTGCAGCCTAGGTGGGCAAAGGGGCCCATATTCCAAAGAGCACCTTTCGGATTTCACAGGTCATTTACCTACTTACCACACATTTGGGCCACTAGAATGCCAGGGCAGTATAACTACCCCACAAGTGACCCCATTTTGGAAATAAGACACCCCAAGGTATTCCGTGAGGGGCATGGCGAGTTCCTAGAATTTTTTATTTTTTGTCACAAGTTAGTGGAAAATCATGATTTTTTTTATTTTTTTTCTTACAAAGTCTCATATTCCACTAACTTGTGACAAAAAATAAAAACTTCCATTAACTCACTATGCCCATCAGCGAATACCTTGGGGTGTCTTCTTTCCAAAATGGGGTCACTTGTTGGGTAGTTATACTGCCCTGGCATTCTAGGGGCCCAAATGTGTGGTAAGGAGTTTGAAATCAAATTCTGTAAATAATAACCAGTGAAATCCGAAAGGTGCTCTTTGGAATGTGGGCCCCTTTTCCCACCTAGGCTGCAAAAAAGTGTCACACATGTGGTATCTCCGTATTCAGGAGAAGTTGGGGAATGTGTTTTGGGGTGTCATTTTACATATACCCATGCTGGGTGAGAGAAATATCTTGGTAAAAGACAACTTTTCCCATTTTTTTATACAAAGTTGGCATTTGACCAAGATATTTATCTCACCCAGCATGGGTATATGTAAAATGACACCCCAAAACACATTCCCCAACTTCTCCTGAATACGGAGATACCAGATGTGTGACACTTTTTTGCAGCCTAGGTGGGCAAAGGGGCCCATATTCCAAATTGCACCTTTCGGATTTCACTGGTTATTATTTACAGAATTTGATTTCAAACTCCTTACCACACATTTGGGCCCCTAGAATGCCAGGGCAGTATAACTACCCCACAAGTGACCCCATTTTGGAAAGAAGACACCCCAAGGTATTCGCTGATGGGCATAGTGAGTTCATGGAAGTTTTTATTTTTTGTCACAAGTTAGTGGAATATGAGACTTTGTAAGAAAAAAAAAAAATCATAATTTTCCGCTAACTTGTGACAAAAAATAAAAAGTTCTATGAACTCACTATGCCCATCAGCGAATACCTTAGGGTGTCTACTTTCTGAAATGGGGTCATTTGTGGGGTGTTTGTACTGTCTGGGCATTGTAGAACCTCAGGAAACATGACAGGTGCTCAGAAAGTCAGAGCTGCTTCAAAAAGCGGAAATTCACATTTTTGTACCATAGTTTGTAAACGCTATAACTTTTACCCAAACCATTTTTTTTTTACCCAAACATTTTTTTTTTATCAAAGACATGTAGAACAATAAATTTAGAGCAAAATTTATATATGGATCTTGTTTTTTTTGCAAAATTTTTTCAACTGAAAGTGAAAAATGTCATTTTTTTGCAAAAAAATTGTTAAATTTTGATTAATAACAAAAAAAGTAAAAATGTCAGCAGCAATGAAATACCACCAAATGAAAGTTCTATTAGTGAGAAGAAAAGGAGGTAAAATTCATTTGGGTGGTAAGTTGCATGACCGAGCAATAAACGGTGAAAATAGTGTAGGTCAGAAGTGTAAAAAGTGGCCTGGTCTTTCAGGGTGTTTAAGCCATAGGGGCTGAGGTGGTTAATAACTGAATATGACAGCAGTAAATATCCCTGAAATTTCAAACATGCTGATGCTGCAAGGCCTGAAAAATTGTGTATTTTGCCCCAAAAAGAGTGTTTTATTAATAGAAGAATATAAGCTCTGTATATACAGGGTGTATCTCACATGGCCTGACCCACACTAGGCCTCAATTAAAGATTTGTGCACCAAATGGCGGTATTTTTAAATACCTGAATAGAACCACACTATGTAAAGGCTGTATCTCACAATGACATATGCAACAAAGGCTGCAAAATAAACTTTTTTTCCCCCAATCGGGTGTTTGTTTAATAACTGAATTTGACAGCAGTATATAACCCCTAGAATTTCACACGTGCTGATGCTGCAAGGCCAGAAAAATAGCTGGCTGTATTTGTAGCTTAAATTGCACACTGACTAAGCCTGCAAATGCACCAGATGTTGTAAATTGCCCCAAAAAATTGTGATTTAAAAAAAAAAAAAGGATTATTTGTGCTGTTTTTAAAGCACAAAAGATCAGATGCAGTGCTGGTACACTGAGCTTGCATAAAATGGCCGCCGCCCAACTAACTGACTCATAAAAGTATTTTTTTTTCGGTCACTTGGCTCAGGGCAGGATAAAAAAATTGTGCCCTGCACCCACACAACACAATGTATGCAGATCGCTGAGTTAGATTCACGTTTCGAGAAAAGATTCTCTCCTATTCTCTCCCTGAAATCACCAACAGCATCCTCTCCCTACACTAAGCACGTGCAGCGCTACGTGACTCCAGCTTATATAGAGACTGGGTCACATGCTACTCTGGCCAATCACAGCCATTCCATTAGTAGGCATGGCTGTGATGGTTTCTAAGGGCACACAGTTAAACGCTTGTTATTTGGCTGCTCTGCAGCCTTTCAAAAAGCGCCAAGAAAGCGCCGAACACCGAACCCGAACCCAAACTTTTACTGAAATGTTCGGGTTCAGGTCAGGGGTCCAAAAATCCTAAAGTTCGGTACGAACCCGAACTTTACAGTTCGGGTTCGCTCAACCCTACTTTTGATATATTTTGTTGTCCAGAGCTCCCAGATACTTGAGTGCCCCTCAAATACGATTTTCTATTTTTCTCTTTGGGATATTATATGAGGTTTGTCCCCCACTTTGCTTGACAGGGCTGTTGAAGGGACGCAAGTAAGTGATGGTTCACTGGGATGATCAGGCAGAAAAGGCTTTCTCCGCTTTGAAGTCGGCCCTGTGTGGGTTCCCGGTTTTGGTGACGTCCAACCTCATAAGGGAGTTTATAATACAGACCGATGCCTCCAAAGTAAGCCTCGGTACTGTACTGTCTCAGGAAGTCAATGGGGAGGAGCATCCCATTGTTTTTCTCAGTCGTAAGCTTACCCCAGGCGAGACCAGGTACTGTATAGTGGAGAGAGAGTGTCTGGCTATTAAGTGGGCACTAGAATCTCTCCGCTACTATTTGTTGTAAAGTTCGGCCTGGTGACTGACCACTCCCCTCTCAAATGGATGAGCCAGGCCAAGGACAGAAATGCCCGGGTCACCCGGTGGTTTATCTCTTTACAGAACATTAAGTTTTCGGTGGAACACAGGGCAGGCCGGTTACAGGGAAATGCGGATGCCCTGTCCCGGGCATGCTGTCTAGCGTGTGTTCACCCCTTCAGGGTTGAACATAGGGGGGAGGTATGAAGGAAGGTACAAGTGGTTGTCATTGATGGTAGGTATGTGTCACTGAGGTTCCTGGCTTTGGTGAAGTAAGAGCCGGTATTTTCATGTGTCAGCGGCAGCTAATGCTGATTGATACTTTTGCTAATTAGTATGGCTGTAAATAGCTGATCTGGGTCGGCTCTTATTGGGAGTAGTCAAATTACTGGGTGGGTGACTACTCCCCATGCTCCAAGCCGGGTTTTGACAGCACCTGGCTATCCTTAAAAAGGCAACTGGGCTCAGCAACAGGGAACAGGTGTTGCGATCTGAGCCCTGTGCTGGGCTGAAAAGCTGAGACCCGTGTGTTGCGAGAGCAGGCCACCTAAAGCCTGCATTTAGACTGCTGGAGGCAGAACCGCCGACAAGGTGACGATTTTTATTATGCATGAACTTTCTACTGTGTGTGAACAAATACCAACCCTTATGTGTGAAAAAACACGGACATTTAAATTACGAACTTAGGCCTCTTTCACACTTGCGTTGTCCGGATCCGGCGTGCACTCCACTTGCCGGAATTACACGCCGGATCCGGAAAAACGCAAGTGTACTGAAAGCATTTGAAGACGGAACCGTCTTCCAAATGCGTTCAGTGTTACTATGGCACCCAGGACGCTATTAAAGTCCTGGTTGCCATAGTAGTAGTGGGGAGCGGGGGAGCGGTATACTTACAGTCCGTGCGGCTCCCGGGGCGCTCCAGAATGACGTCAGAGCGCCCCATGCGCATGGATGACGTGATCCATGTGATCACATGATCCATGAGCTTGGGGCGCCCTGACGTCACTCTGGAGCGCCCGGGGAGCCGCACGGAAGGTAAGTACACTGCTCCCCGCTCCCCACTACACTTTACCATGGCTGCCAGGACTTTAGCGTCCCGGCAGCCATGGTAACCACTCTGAAAAAGCTAAATGTCGGATGCGGCAATGCGCCGAAACGACGTTTAGCTTAAGGCCGGATCCGGATCAATGCCTTTCAATGGGCATTAATTCCGGATCCGGCCTTGCGGCAAGTGTTCCGGATTTTTGGCCGGAGCAAAAAGCGCAGCATGCTGCGGTATTTTCTCCGGCCAAAAAACGTTCCGTTCCGGAACTGAAGACATCCTGATGCATCCTGAACGGATTTCTCTCCATTCAGAATGCATTAGGATAATCCTGATGAGGATTCTTCCGGCATAGAGCCCCGACGACGGAACTCTATGCCGGAAGACAAGAACGCAAGTGTGAAAGAGCCCTTATACTTTGCCTCTATACTGCACCCGCTTATCCCAACTACCAGAGCAAATCCCCACTAATATATCATATATATATATATATATATATATATATACTGTGGGGATGTGCTCGTGGTAGGCTACGGTAGTGGCGGCAGTATTGAGGCAATCACATACAGTCTTTGTGGTACACCGTGGCTTTATTTACACCAAAGGCATAACAGGCAATGTGCAGACCACACAGGTGCATATCCATATAGTGCATAAAACAAAAGTCCTTCCATAGAAAATAAACAGCAGGTTTGAGTCACCTTGTTTTGAACAGACCACAGCAGTTCTGCAGGCTTGTAAGCTACCTGCCTTTGTCTCCCTCAGGCCAGAGCACCTTCGGCTCGTAGCACCACAGGTCCCAGGACTATCCTTCAATGTGTGTTGCGCCCAGACTCTCCTTCACCAGCACTGACTCTGTCTGTGGAAGTCTCCAGCACAGCAAGACACACCCCACCCCCATCATCAGCAGGCTGGGTTCTTTAAAGGCCCAGCTCCACCAAAAACCTGGGCTGGCCGTGGGGAACAGGCACCCCCCCAACTCTTTACCTGTTCCCAGTAAAAACCGGCCCGGACACGCTGCGCCAGCAGCATTCGCCGCTGTAACCGCAATGATCCATTCTTACTCCACCGAGGCTAGGACCTCTGGTGGCACGTATCGTCCATCCATTATTATTCCGGGGACTCTCCTACAATACATACAGTATATATTCTAATATGAACATAGATTTACTTTTGTGTGTCTGGTCATGGGGTTTGCGCTTTTGTATCCTATCACTTGGGCTCTATCACAGGACAGCTGTTGTTTTGACAGGACTGCCGGGACTGGTAGAGATTGCGCATGCTCAGTTTCTCACAGGAGCCGGCCGGGAGCCAGATGCAGAGAGAGAGGGGCAGGTACACGGGCTCTGACGTTTCGTGTACATATTCGGGCCACTCCCTCAGGCAGGGATTAGCTCTTAGGGCTTGTTCACATCAGCGTTTAGTCCTCTGTTCGGCTTTCCGTTATGACTTGCGTCCGTCTCAAAATTAAAATGGATTCATTCATAACGGAACGGACATATTTTGCTACGTTTTAAAACGGATACGTTAATAAACAGATTAAAAATGTCTGTTAAATGTCCGTTCAATCCGTTCAGTTACTCAGGTAACGGATCCGTTTTCCTTTTATTTTTTTCAGTTGTCCCTCCCCTATCTGCATGCTTATATACAAATGGTGCTATATTGTGACATCCAATTGCTGGAAGAGGAACAATGCTGCCCGCTCATGTCCTTTTTTCTGTGGACTATATGATATGGAAACTTTGAAACATGCGAATGTCATCTATTAGCATAATAGCATTCCCAGTAGCCTTATAGCATCCCCTAGTAGCCTTAAAGCATTCCCCAGTATCCTTATAGCATTCCCCAGTAGCCTTATAGCATTCCCCAGTAGCCTTATAGCATTCCCCAGTAGCCTTATAGCATCCCCCAGTAGCCTTATAGCATTCCCCAGTAGCCTTATAGCATTCCCCAGTAGCCTTATAGCATCCACAGTTTCAAAATATTTGCCCCCAGTAGCCAAATAACATGCCCCAGTAGCGTAATAGCATCTCACAAAAGGCTAATAACATCCCCCATTTGCCTAATAGCATCCACAGTTTCAAGATATTAGCCCCCAGTAGCCAAATAGCATGCCCCAGTAGATGATCAAAGTAAATACTTTTCAATTGCATCAATTCATACCCTTTTCTTGACACTTTCTCCAACTTGCACATCAGCTTTCAGAAATGGTGAGGAGTAGCGCTCACGTGACTGTCACATGACACTCCCTTGTTTTCCTGTCTTCGTTTGGAAGTTCCTGTTTGTTCTGCGCATGTTCAGAAACAAAAAAAAACGTACTATAGGAACATTATGTCCTCGAAAAAAAAATTTAACAATCCGTTTCTCATTGACTACAATGAACGTGAATGGACGCTCCGTCAAGATTCCGCTTTTCTGAACGTAGAAAAAAATCCTGCAAGCAGGATTTTTTTTTCCGTCTGAAAAAACGGATTCCGAACGTATTACCAACTAACGGAGTCAAACGTATGCATACATACGTCAATTAGTTTCTATGGGAGGTTGAACAGATAAGTTTTTCGATTTTTTTTTTTCACCTTCCGGACGGACTACAGGAACGGAGAGCTTGAACGCAGATGTGAACATAGCCTTACACGAAACGTCACCACAGGAAGCTTGGTGGATGATGTTGGGGTTCACGTGACCCGCAGCAGTGCGGCCGAAACCGGATCAAAACAGTAAATATAGTAAATAGCAAAAGTATTATTAAGACTAATAGGAGACAAATTGTAATATAAAAATATAACTCAGGTAACCCCCTAATATAACTTGGAGACTCAATTATGTCAGAAGATACAATAAATAGCCTAACAAAAGCTTTTGATTTATCAAAATTGGTGTAAAGAAAAATTGTCTTAGTTGTCCATAGCAACCAATCATATTCCACTTTTAATTTTTCAGAACTCATTTGGAAAATTAAAGGTGAAATCTGATTAGTTGTAATTCGCAGCTTAGCCATTTTTCCTTTATACCGGTTTGATCAATCTCCCCCAATGTCCTTCCTGGGCAATTGTAACATGAAATCACATTCAGCATCGAATGCCACAGACTGCTGATAGATGTCACATGTGATTGGCTGGATTGTTTAGCCTGTCAGCATGCACAGTTCACTGGCAAACACCCATATTACTGAGGTTGAAGTACCTCTAGTAGCTCCTCTCTAATGTACAGTATGGTATTACATGGACGGTACTGTTCTTTACCAGTGCCAGGATGATCTGCTCAATTAAATGACAGGTGAAGGCAGCTTCATTTTATATTTTATGTAATTTACAGGACTCTGGAAAAGCTCCTGTTCGCATCAAATTGATGCTGTATTAAATTTGTTTGAGCAGAGTACAAATGTAGCTGGTTCCTACACTGTCCTGAAAATGCAGGCTTAGATAAGTCCAAGAGAGGCGGTAAATTGGTGTTAGGTACCCATCTGCGGAAGCCACCTTGTCGCCTAGTAGATGGGCCAACACACGTTTGATCAAAAATGTGCACTAAAGCTACTATTTTTCCATCTATAGTAGGTATAATACCACTTTAATTTAGAATGATCCCCATTTCTCAGCTCTATTGTTTGTATGTGTAAAGTTGCGCAGCCATTTTTTTATCAACCATGTTTGCTTGATGGATATGCACCTGTGACTATGAATATGAATGTGCTAGTCTAAATTTTCTTGTAGTATATATTGAGGGTAGCGCCTCTTTTAGACTGAGCAACGCCCACCTGCCTGGGGCTTCTGAGCAGAGTATAAATGTAGCTGGTTCCTACACTGCCCTGAAAATGTAGGCTTAGATAAGTCTAAGAGAGGCGGTAAATTAGTGTTAGGTACCTTTCTGCGGAAGCCACCTTGACGCCTGGTAGATGGGCCGACACACGTTTGATCAAAAATGTGCACTAAGAGCTTCCATTTTTCAATTTATAGTAGGTATAATACCACTTTAATTTAGAATGATCCCAGCTCTATTGTTTGTATGTGTAAAGTTGTGCAGCCATTTTTTTATCAACCATGTTTGCTTGATGGATATGCACCTGTGACTATGTATACGAATGTGCTAGTCTAAATTTTCTTGTAGTAGACCTATGTGGATTGTCATTTAAAATATCTTGGAAAACTCCTTTAAATAATAATAATGTACATGGGGAGGAGGGCTATATTATACATATAATCAGACTGTCCCTTTAATTTTACAAAATGACTTTAGATACTCTATTTACCATACATACAGTACTGGTGGTAGCTTGAGGTTTTCCCAAAAGAATGTATTTTTTTCAGCCAAGACCCCATACCATAACATTTTTGAATCATTTTGGTTTCTTTAAAAAAAAAGCACATTTTGCAACAAGTATATATGCTACAATAGAGACAAGGGGTGTAACCACAAAATATAATACAATATCACTATTTAGTTATAGAGATTTACATATAATTTTCTGTTATATACCGGTTTTCTACAATTTTCCTAGTGATGCAGAATGAGTGACATTGGAAACTAAATAAAAGGTGGTGGTGACTTTGACATCATATATACATTAAATACAGCTTTACATATTCTGCACTTTTTCCTCCATGAAAGCAAGAACAGTACTGTATTTCAGGGATTGTGATAAGTGGCTTAATAAGCTTCAGCAAATGAATGGCTCATAATTTATTTCCAAGCTAATATCAAATGCATTGTGACATCTCTGGCACTAAAAGGTTATTTTACATAAATCTCATATGATTTTAAGTTGTTTTATGTGTCATTTGTCTACTCTACAAAACCTATTTTGTGGATTCATAAACTACAAACACTGACATTTTAAAGTTAAAGAACCAATGAGCTCAAACAGAAAATATCACTGATTTTGAGAATACTACTGCATGTCAACAGCAAAAGGCTACACAGTTTTGTCTATTGCTACTTAGATAAGTAATGATGATGTATCCTCGCAGTGAGCACACAAGAAAGAAAGGGGAAACTTTCAGAGATAAAACCTTTTACCATTTTTGCAGAAATATTTTCATCATAATAATATCATTGTCTATCTATACCGGTAGTATACATAGTTGAACCATAGTACATATAGGTGTTTTTGTGTTAATACTGTACATAGCAGACTATAGAAATGACTGGTCATGGGGTCCTACTATTCCAGCAGAGTTTCAACAGATGCTCCAGTAGGCCTAATAACAGACACAAAAATTGTCCCTAATGGTCCAGAAGGAAACAACACCAATCAGTGCTGACTTTGTAACCAGTAGGGTCAATTTATTATTGGACAACATTTCAATGGGTCCTGGAAAAAAACGGACAGCACAATGTGTGCTGTCCGTTTCCGTTGTTCCGTTTCGCATGTCAGTTTAAATATAAAACATGTCCTATTCTTTTCCTGAAAAATCGGATACTGGTACAATACAAAGTCAATGGATCCGCAAAAAACGGATGACATACGGATGTCATTCCGTATGTCATCCGTTTTATACGGAATCCGTTCCTGGAAATTACATTTTAATTTTTTATTTTTTTTTTTATTTAAAGAAATCCAAACAACTTTATTTGCTTATTGAAATTTATACATGTTTCCGTTTTTTGTGGATCCGCAAAAAACGGATGACATACGGATGACATACAGAAACATTTTCAGGAACAACGGATCCGCAAAAAACTGACAGAAAATCGGATTATAGAAAAACACTGACGTGTGAATGTAGCCTAATATAGACATATTTCTGTTAGTAAATAACCCACAATAGTGTTTGAGATACTGAATGCAGATACAAAAAAATAATTTTGTCAATCAAAGCTCAGGGAGGAGATGGCAACAGAAAGGTGCAACAAGAGCATAGGTGAGTAACGCATTGCACCAAAAGACCAATTTGCATATTAAGGAAAAATAAAACTCGGGACAGAGCCTTGTATAAACAAGAGAAAAATTGTATGTTTGCTGTATATTATAATTATTATTTTTGTATTTCTGTTATGCTTATTTTTGAATTTACTGTAACAATTGTAAGGAGATACCCTGATGATTCCTGCTGGAGCATTTGGGATTGTCCTGATTCACGACATTGATAGCCTTTTCTTAGTATAGGTCATAAATATCAGATCTGTAGGGATCCAAAACTTAGCACCCCCACCATCAACTTCCTCTTCAATGTTTACCTGCACACCATCTACTTTGTAGTGGCAGTGAATGGAACTAAAGCTTCCTATCCTTTCAAGTGAATGGGAAGAACTGCTGTAATTACACTGATGATTGTTCTTTAGTATCATTAAATCAAACAACCCTTTTAACCACGATTTTCTAACAAATCATATTTTTTAACTGTGAGCTTGAATTTATGTTGTTCCATATTGATAATGAATGACCATTTGGATGCCAGTTAAGTTAAATGGGCATCCATGTCACTGTGCCATATCAGTTGGTGTAGCATACTGTGTTATATGCCATTTTATACTAGTGTTACAATTTAGGTAATATGCTTTTAGCAGTTTACTGTTGAATGTTTGCACTATATATACTGTTTTATAGGTGAATACATGGCTAATACTGGTTTTTGGTCACAGGTTGTGTATGCTTTACTGTGGCATACAGGGGGCTTCTTACAAGGGTGGAGATGGAGTATATGGAGAGGCAGAAGGGCGTGTTTTGTTTTATTGAGTGTAATGATCATTGAAGAGCATACAGTGAGATTATTTGATGCACAGGACTGATCAAAGATGCAGCAGTCAATTGGCTGGTCTGTGAGAAAAGTTGGGTCCAGCCATCATACATTGCTATTAAGCCAGATCGTGGGATAGTACTGAGCCGTGAAGTGGGAAATACAGCATGTTAACCTGCCCTGAGCTGCAACCTTGCTTGGGACTGCTAGGGAGAAGAGGAGCTCTATGTCCGGATGAGTCCCTATAGACCACTTCCTGAAATATATTCTGCACTGTGGGTAGTGAAATGCCCTGTTGATAATGCTAAGTATGACAAGAGATTGGGAAGGTTTTACCTCAGCGTAGCCCTGTTACTGTGAGTGGCTCCATGAGTCTGTACATGTTGATTCGATTGTCTGTGGAGGTATTTTGCACACTATATATAGAGATCATTCCATTACTCTTGATAACCACCATGCTCCATGTCTGTGTGAAAAACTGCCAAGCTCTTTGCTGCTATGTTATGTGTAGCCATCAGGTGCCCTCTGTGAGAGACTGTAACTGTATGTTCCTTGCAACATATTGCCTTATCCATTGTTCTGAGTTTAACTTTGCTGAGTGTGTGTCACTGTTCCATACACTAGCAGATTGCTTTGTAATGGTAATAGGCCACATCCATAAGTTTAACTACCTTAGGCAAAAATTATTTACCATGTACTGTAGGTTGTTAACTTATTTACTTCTATTTACCATGGAGTCCAAGACAACTGTAGTTGCGTGTATAGTCATAAAGAGGCATGCATTCTGCAGCACTGTCCAAAAATATACAGTACAGACCAAAAGTTTGGACACACCTTCTCATTCAAAGAGTTTTCTTTATTTTCATGACTATGAAGGCATCAAAACTATGAATTAACACATGTGGAATTATATACATAACAAACAAGTGTGAAACAACTGAAAATATGTCATATTCTAGGTTCTTCAAAGTAGCCACCTTTTGCTTTGATTACTGCTTTGCACACTCTTGGCATTCTCTTGATGAGCTTCAAGAGGTAGTCCCCTCAAATGGTCTTCCAACAGTCTTGAAGGAGTTCCCAGAGATGCTTAGCACTTGTTGGCCCTTTTGCCTTCACTCTGCGGTCCAGCTCACCCCAAACCATCTTGATTGGGTTCAGGTCCGGTGACTGTGGAGGCCAGGTCATCTGGCGCAGCACCCCATCACTCTCCTTCATGGTCAAATAGCCCTTACTTTCTTACATTTCTTAAAGTAACGATGGCCACTTGTTTTTCTTTACTTAGCTGCTTTTTTCTTGCCATAATACAAATTCTAACAGTCTATTCAGTAGGACTATCAGCTGTGTATCCACCTGACTTCTCCTCAACGCCACTGATGGTCCCAACCCCATTTATAAGGCAAGAAATCCCACTTATTAAACCTGACAGGGCACACCTGTGAAGTGAAAACCATTTCAGGGGACTACCTCTTGAAGCTCATCAAGAGAATGCCAAGAGTGTGCAAAGCAGTAATCAAAGCAAAAGGTGGCTACTTTGAAGAACCTAGAATATGACATATTTTCAGTTGTTTCACACTTGTTTGTTATGTATATAATTCCACATGTGTTAATTCATAGTTTTGATGCCTTCAGTGTGAATCTACAATTTTCATAGTCATGAAAATAAAGAAAACTCTTTGAATGAGAAGGTGTGTCCAAACCTTTGGTCTGTACTGTATACAAATGTGAAACAATTTTTTTACTTAACATGGACTAAATTTAAAATTTTATAATACAGAATTTTATATTGTATTACACATTTTTTAAATATTAAAATATTTGCATGCATTGCTACATTAGGCTTTTTTTTTTAAAACCACTGAGATACTCCAGAGTTAATTTTCTGTGATATTACTAAATTATTTCACCAGACACTAGGGATAACTTTAGATTAAGTTGCAAATGGAATTAATGGTGGATCAATTCAAAAGTAATCTGTTAGCAGCAAAGATTTATAAAATGTTGTGCAGGATATATAATGCCTTGTCTTGTAGAAGAAATTGGAAAGTGTTTTGTTGCCTCTTTTGTAATTTTCGTAATAACTATTGCTCAATTTTAGGTAACTCCAGTTCAGAAGTGGTTATTAAGGGTAAATTAACATGAGCTTTTGGTTGCCTCTTTTGTAATTTTTGTAATAACTATTGCTCAATTTTACGAAAGTCCAGTCCAGAAGTGGTTATTAAGGGTATATTAACATGAGCTGTTTTGTGATGGTTTCTGTTGTATTTTTTCTGTGCATTTCGTTACTGCAGCAAAACAGCAAAAAAAATCATGAAAAATAGCTGATGTAAACATACATTGTTACTTCTATTATGTTACTTGTGTTCCATGTTTACAAGTATAAGAGTTTCTTCAAACACAATTTTGTCCATGACACTTCAAAAACTGGCCGACCTGATCCCCATTTTTTTTAAAAAAATTTAAGTAACAGAAGTATCTGGGCTGAATAAACAACTTCACTTTATTCCAAAAATATTAAAAGTCTATACAACATGAACAACACCAAAAACACTGTAACATTAGAGGGCACTCACTGACAACCACTTGACAGCAACACATTATCTTCATACAGCTGACTGGCAGGGGTGCCTTCCAGGCTTTTAAACATGCTTATGTAGCAAAACTAGGAAAATAGCTAAGCCAGCCTCACATCTGCAACTAGCTCTTTCAGGACAAAAGCCCTTTATCAGAGCAAAGCAGATGGAAACATAATTTCTAGATGCAAGATATTGGGGGGAACCCCTGGGTGGGTACTATTTCTATTATGGAGACCAGTTGATATACATGATGACTGAACAATGCTCCTCTTCATTTCTGAGATAACTACAGTATATTCATATATACTATTGAGAAATACAGGGTAGTCTTCCAGAGACCTCTTCACATAGTATCAAAGTAGTGAGAGGTAAGGTTATATTATATCCTTATATACTATATCTGACTGATGGTATACAGTACCTGATTTACACCTGATCCACTGTAGTACTGACCATAACCAATGCATAGATTTTCTAATTAGGACCACAAGCCGTGCCTCAAAATGATGTCACCAGAACTCTTATATACCACTGTCAAGCAACGATGTCACTGTTAGCCCTTGTACCTTAATGAAGCAGGAACACAGTGAAAAGGGGGAGGAGTGGCTATCCAGGACGTTTAATGTCCTTAATATCTATCTGAACGGCAAAACTATTAACATAATGTGTGTATGCATGATATAATTGTGTCTTGACATCTTATTGGTACCGTATACAGTGCATGTGAGAAGCACTAGATGCTCATTTAATACTTTGTCTGATTTCATGGGTTCTTATAAGTTTAATGAAAGCCATGTTTTACTGTATTGAGCAGCAGGGTAAATTAAAGTTTAGTGTGCCTCATAGTGTGATGTTATGTTTAAATAGATGTTATAATGAAGAATAGGGTGGATTAACACCAGTGGCGTAGCTCTCAGTGAAGTAGGGGAAGCATCTTTGGGGCCCCAGCTCAGAAGGGACCCTGGAGCAGTCACTGTATTTTATCACCCTGGGCCCCTGTCAGAGAAGCTGCCTTCTCCTGCACCAGGTCCAGAGTCCTGCACTTGCACCTCTGTCACTGATCTGACATCCGTCACATTGCTCCGCCTCTCCCCCTCTCTCACATGTTCCCACTGGGCTTTTGGAGGAGGTTACTACCTACAAATAAAAGAAGCAGATATAAATGCCCAAGAGGTAGGACCAAGTGAAATAAGAGTCACCATATGTACAATGGAAGGTCTAACTTACATGTGAAGTGCTCCATTGGTCACTAGACTACCTCAGGAAGAGTGCTTGATATAGCAGTGAGGCATATTAATCGGGGGAGATTTAAATTGGGTGCCGGAGCACGCCTCTCAAACACTGAAAGGAGCACTTCCAGTAGGTGGCATGCACGCCGTACCCTCACGTCTGGTGTCGTGGAAGCATGGGTCACTTCCGGTTGGTGAATCGCATGCGTTCCAATTGTATCCCCGGAAGGGAGGAAAGGGGGATATGTGAGAGGTCGTGTATTCATATCCCAACAGTCCTCGACCCTTGGGCAATGTATTAATGATAAGAGGGCGCAATGGAACAATATATGGGGATATGAGCCGCCTCAGAAAAAGACAAAACACAAAGCCGTAAGCGGTCAATGAGAAGACAATTGCTATGATAAGATATAGTTTAAAGTTTATGATTTTTTTGATTTTGTTAACAGATGGTAGTACATGAAGAAGCCGTAATAGTAAAAACATCCACAGTTAAAGGCAATGCATCCCTCATACCATCCCTACCCCCCTAGTTTTGATGTCCTCCACACCCCACAGACAGGACACTCATAAGGCTCGCAAATTGATTAAACTGTTAGCCAGATAAGAACAGTCCAGTTCGAAGAAAGGAAGTGACAATATAGATCACACTTCAAATGTTTTAAAAAATATATATATAATTGAATGCTTTTCGCATTCACAACCAGTTAGGGCTGTCAAAATGTTGGAAGAAGAGGTCTCACTCAGAAAAGGGAAAATTGATTTTACTTGAGAGAACAGCATAAAAAGAAGAAATGACTAAGCAAGTGAAGGTCAGTCTCTCATTGAGACCAGAGGGTGATTGGGATTTACAGGTACGTCTGTAAATCCATTCTGCCTCCTTCTGGAGAACTCTCCTATCCCAGTCTCCCTTTCTATGGGAGGGAGGCACCACCTCAAGGACAGAAAACCTTAGTACTCAGGGGTTACCTGCATGGTGCTCAGTCACGTGATGGGCAATGGGTGTGATGTTTTCCTTATGTACATCATTGATATGCTTGCATACATTTCTTCTCAACTCCCTAAAGGTTTTTCCGATATAATTCTTAGGGCAGGGGCACTGGCAGATATAGACCACGCCTTTTCTTTTGCAGTTGACAAAATCACGTATGGTAAAAGTTTTTTGCATAGCAGAACATGTGACCGTTTTTGATACGGAGATGAAATCGCATGCCTTGCAGCTCCCACATCTAAACATGCCCAGCAGTCGACGATCAAGCCAAGGTGGAGATGAGATGAGTTAGTGTTTGTTCTCCCTCCAATGATCTTTTTGGGGTAAGTAGGGTTTCCCTTTCCGTGGCTAGTGTGTGTTGAAAGAATTGTCTAAGGGTAGGCTTAGAATACCCCCTCTCAATCAATCTATTGTATAATTTTCTTGATTCCAGATGGAATTCATTGATGCTAGAACAGTTTCTGCACACCTGCAGGTACTGGCCTCTGAAGATACTCCTTTTCTGGGGAATGGGATGGTGACTATCCCAATGCAAAATTGCGTTGGTTGCCGTTGGTTTCTTGAACATAGTGGTTGTGAGTCTTTTCCCTTGTTTATAGACCTTCACATCCAAGAAAGTGAAACATTCCGTCTGTATTTCGTATGTGAATTTAAGGCCAACCTCATTAATATTTAAGATATCAAAACACTTGATGAAATCCTCCTTGTATTTGTTCCAAAGGACAAATACGTCATACCTTGTGGGAGGATAATATCGTCTTTCCTGAACACGATACATGGTGGAACGAGAAAATAGCCTTTTGGACAAGGTATATTGATGACATATTTGTCCATTGTAACGGCAACAAGGAGGTTTTCATCAAGTTTGTTGATATCTTAAATATTAATGAGATTGGCCTTAAATTCACATACGAAATACAGACGGAATGTATCACTTTCTTGGATGTGAAGGTGTATAAACAAGGGGAAAGACTCACAACTAGTGATGGACGAACATCGGCCGGGACGGTTCGCGAACCCGATCGCACAGGAGCGATCAAATGTTCGCAAACCGCAAGTTCGCATCGGGCCCCATTCACTTTAATGGCAGTCGAACCTGAAAAACCTTCATATTTTCAGCCACCAAATACTTAGTAGAAGTGTACAAATAGTCCCACAACATGGACAGTGACATTCTAGAGGGGAATCAATGACAAAAATTCCCACAAAACACATGTATTGTAATCTGGGGCCATATTTATGCGTCTTAAAGGGAAATTCTCTGAATTGTGCCCTGTTAGAGCCTATAACAATTGTATTTTAGGCCACAGGAGTACAGGCCTTAAAAATTAGCCATTCACCTGACATAAAAGAAATTGGGATTATGTGGCTCGAGGTACATTATGCGGTCACTGAATAACAATTTTACTGTAGCCCACTTTCCCCCCCACTTTTTTGGGGGGGCAACTAGTATATCACACCAGTAGAAATTATTTGTTCCAATAGCATTTGTCACTATCTGTAGCTAAGGTAAGAAAGTATATTATTAGTATATAACACCCCTGCTTCAAGTATATAATTAGTATATAACACCCCTGCTTCAACCATTTTTTTTTTGTGGGGCAACTGGTATATCAAACCAGTAGAAATTATTTGTTCCAATGGCATTTGTCACTATATGTAGCTGCAGTAACGCAGCAAAACCGCAAACAAATGCTGCAGTACCTAAATGCACTATATAGAAAGTATATTATTGGTATATTACACCCCTGCTTCAATAAATTTTTTAGGGGGGCAACTGGTAAATCACACCAGTAGAAATTATTGGTTCCAATAGAGTTTGTCACTCTGTGTAGATGCGGTAATGCAGCAAAACCGCAAACAAATGTGGCAGGTGCATAAATTTGGGCACCACAAAAAAGAAATGAAATCAATATTTAGTAGATCCTCCTTTTGCAGAAATTACAGCCTTTAAACGCTTCCTGTAGGTTCGAATGAGAGTCTGGATTCTGGTTGAAGGTATTTTGGACCATTCCTCTTTACAAAACATCTTTAGTTCATTCAGGTTTGATGGCTTCCGAGCATGGACAGCTCTCTTTAAGTCACACCACAGATTTTCAATTATATTCAGGTCTGGGGACTGGAATGGCCATTCCAGAACGTTGTACTTGATCCTCTGCATAAATGCCTTAGTGGATTTTGAGCAGTGTTTAGGGTTGTTGTCTTGTTGAAAGATCTAGCCCCGGAGCAGCTTCAGCTTTGTCACTGATTCCTGGACTTTGGTCTCCAGAATCTGCTGATACTGAGTGGAATCCATGCGTCCCTCAACTTTGACAAGATTCCCAGTCCCTGCACTGGCCACACAGCCCCACAGCATGATGGAACCACCACCATATTTTACTGTAGGTAGCAGGTGTTTTTCTTGGAATGCTGTGTTCTTTTTCATCCATGCATAACGCCCCTTGTTATGGCCAAATAACTCAATTTTAGTTTCATCAGTCCACAGCACCTTATTCCAAAATGAAGCTGGCTTGTCCAAATGTGCTTTAGCCCACCTCAAGCGGCACTTTTTGTGCTGTGGGCGGAGAAAAGGCTTCCTCTGCATCACTCTCGCATACAGCATCTCCTTGTGTAAAGTGCGCCGAATGGTTGAACGATGCACAGTGACTCCATCTGCAGCAAGATGATGTTGTAGGTCTTTGGTGCTGGTCTGTGGGTTGACTCTGACTGTTCTCACCATTCGTTGCTTCTGTCTATCTGAGATTTTTCTTGGTCTGCCACTTCGAGCCTTAACTTGAACTGAGCCTGTGGTCTTCCATTTCCTCAATATGTTCCTAACTGTGGAAACAGACAGCTGAAATCTCTGAGACAGCTTTCTGCATCCTTCCCCTAAACCATGATGGTGAACAATCTTTGTCTTCAGGTCATTTGAGAGTTGTTTTGAGACCCCCATGTTGCTACTCTTCAGAGAAAATTAAAAGAAGAGGGAAACTTACAATTGACCCCCTTAAATACTCTTTCTCATCATTGGATTCACCTGTGTATGTAGGTCAGGGGTCACTGAGCTTACCAAGCCAATTTGAGTTCCAATAATCAGTTCTAAAGGTTTTGGAATCAATAAAATGACAACAATGCCCAAATTTATGCACCTGCCTAATTTTGTTTAAACAATTATAGCACACTTTCTGTAAATCCAATAAACTTCATTTCACTTCTCAAATATCACTGTGTGTGTCTCCTATATGATATATTTAACTGACATTTTTTATTGTAACAACCAACGTTTTATACAGGAAAATCATGACGATTAACAAGGTTGCCCAAACTTTCGCATCCCACTGTATATTATTGGTATATAACACCTCTGCTTCAATAATTTTTTGGGGAGCAACTGGTAAATCACACCAGTAGAAATTATTTGTTCCAATAGCGTTTGGCACTCTGTGCGGCTGCAGTATCGCAGCAGAACCGCACACAACTTCTGCACAATACATTTGCGCTATAATATACTTTCTAAAGTATATTACATCACTCAGTATGTCACACCTATCGATAGCACACCTATACCACTCCTTAAAAGGACTTTTGTGGCCCTATTAGCTAGCGTTTGGTGTCCCTAACAGTCTGTCCCTGCTCCACACAGCAACCTCTCCCTACACTGGCAAAAGACTGAATGTAAAATGGCGGCCAGATCAGGTTTATTTATAAGGTAGGGGGTATGTCCATGTGCTAAAAACGTCTCAATTGGCTGTCCTGTACCACCTTATGGATGTGTCATAGGTCAAAGTTCTTCACAATGTAAAAAAATATGGCGGGCGCGAATGTCGCTATATGTTTGCATGTTCGGCAAATCGCGAACGCGTAAAGTTCGCCGCAAAACGACTGCCGGGCGAACCGCAAAGCCAACTCTACTCACAACCACTATGTTCAGGAAACCATCGGCGACCAACGCAATTTTGCATTGCGATAGTCACCATCCCATTCCTCAGAAAAGGGGTATCCCGAGAGGCCAGTACCTGCGGGTGCGCAGAAACTGTTCGAGCATCAATGAATTCCATCTGGAATCGAGAAAATTATGCATTAGATTGATTGAGAGGGGGTATTCTAAGGCTACCCTTAGACAATTCTTTCAACATGCACTAGCCACGGAAAGGGAAACCCTACTTACCCCAAAAATACCATTGGAGGGAGAACAGACACTAACCCATCTCATCTCCACCTTTGAGGTGGCGAATGCGGAGGTCAAAGCGATCCTGAGGAGATACTGGCCCATCCTAGGGATGAATCCGGAGGCGGCACAGAATATCTCTTCTTACCCCACTGTAACATACCGTAGGGGTAGGAGCCTAAGGGATCGCTTGGTATATAGTCATATCAAAAACGGTCACATGTTCTGCTACGCAAAAAGTGCCCCTGCCCTAAGGATTATATCGGAAAAACCTTTAGGGAGTTGAGAAGAAGTCTATGCGAGCATATCAATGATGTACATGAGGAAAACATCACGCCCATTGCCCATAATGTGACTGAGCACCATGCAGGTAACCCCTGAGTACCAAGGTTTTCTGTCCTTGAGGTGGTGCCTCCTTCCCCTAGAAAGGGAGACTGGGATAGGAGAATTCTCCAGAAGGCGGCAGAATGGATTATATATATAAAAAAAAAATATTGTCACTTCCTTTCTTCTAACCGGGCTGTTCTTATCTTGCTAACAGTTTGAACAATTGCAAGCCTTATGAGTGTCCTGCCTGTGGGGTGCGGAGGACATCAAAACTAGGGGGGTAGGGACGGTATGAAGGATGTATTGCCTTTAACTGTGGACGTTTTTACTATTACAGCTTCTTCATGTACTACCATCTGTTAACAAAATTTAAAAAAATCATAAAATTTCAACTATATCTTATCATGGCAATCGTCTTCTCATTGACCCCTTAGGGCTGTGTGTTTTGTCTTTCTGAGGCCGCTCATATCCCCATATATGGTTCCATTGAGTCCTCTTATCATTAATACATTGCCCAAGGGCGAGCACTGTTGGGATATGTATACACGACCGCTCACACATGCCCCCTTTCCTCCCTTCTGGGGATACAATTGGAACGCATGCGATTCACCAACCGGAAGTGATGCATGCATTCCATGGCACTGGAAGTGAGGGCATAGCGTGCGTTCCACCTACCGGAAATGCTCCTTTCAGTGTTTGAGAGGCGCCCTATTTAAGCTTCCCCCGATTCATATGCCTCATTGCTGTATCAAGCACTCTTCCTGAGGCAGTCTAGCGACTGATGGGGCACTTCACATGTAAGGTAGACCTTCACCCCTAATGGTGGGGTCTCCCTGGCCTCGTGCCTGCCCTAAAAAAACCTGAAATGCCCTAAGTAGTTGGATTATTATTAACAACACCCTGACACGTATACCCCGGATGGGTTCCTCAGGGGGTCGGTAATAATTAGAAATGGTCTCAACAATTATGATAATGTGTTAGATGTAATAAGATAGACACAAAAAACATCAGTTTAGGCAGACTTAACAATGGGTTCCAGATACAATGGAAGGTCTAACTTACATGTGAAGTGCCCCATCAGTCGCTAGACCTTCCATTGTACATATTGTGACTCTTATGTCACTTGGTCCTCCCTCTTGGGTATTTATATCTGCTTCTTTTATTTGTAGGTCGTATCCTCCTCCAAAAGCCCGGCGGGAACATGTGATGTATCTGGAACCCATTGTTAAGTCTGCCTAAGCTGATGTTTTTTGTGTCTATTTTATTACATCTAACACATTATCATAATTGTTGGGACTATTTCTAATTATTACCGACCCCCTGAGGAACCCATCCGGGGTATACGCGTCAGGGTGTTGTTAATAATAATCCAACTACTTAGGGCATTTCAGTTTTTTTTAGGGCAGGCACGAGGCCAGGGAGACCCCACCATTAGGGGTTTTCCCTGGGCTGAGGCTTCTAGTAGGGCCTGGATAGGGAAAGTGCTCCCCACTCGTTGCTCTGCATTCATACTGTCCTTCATCCCGGTTCCTTTTTATGGAACCTTGTCATTGTACTTGTCATCCCTTGGGCACTATTTGTACTAAGGCTGCTGGGCCACTGTTGTTGCCCTGAACTAATACTTATATATTAGTGGGTTTATTTTTACTTTATCCTAATAAAGTTGTAGTTTTAAGGGTCCTTCTTTTTGTAAATTAAATTATTTTCTAGTTTTTGAGGACACCACTATTGTTTGTTATATCTATTTTTGTTTTTGTTATCATTAATATCTGTAGCCCAAACAAACCCTTCAAATCATAAATTCATAATAAGGAAACACTTTAGTATCTAACATAGAAACATAGAATGTGTCGGCAGATAAGAACCATTTGGCCCATCTAGTCTGCCCAATATATCTGAATCCTATGAATAGTCCCTGGCCCTATCTTATATGAAGGATGGCCTTATGCCTATCCCATGCATGCTTAAACTTCTTCACTGTATTTGCAGCTACCACTTCTGCAGCAAGGCTATTCCATGCATCCACTACTCTCTCAGTAAAGTAATACTTCCTTATATTACTTTTAAACCTTTGCCCCTCTAATTTAAAACTGTGTCCTCTTGTAGCAGTTTTTCTTCTTTTAAATATGCTCTCCTCCTTTAAGATAAAATATAATAAAATATGCTCTCCTCCTTTAAGATAAAAGATCTAAGATGCTTTGGTAGCTGTTTCACCTAAAATTGTTTATGTACAACCCAGAATTTTACAGATTCTATAGATGGGTGATTATACAGTAATACACTCTAAATATTATGAATAAAAAAAACAAAAACAAATTTGTGGTCTTACTTTAAAGGGTCTTCAGACTCTTTACAACTGCACTACCTCTGTCCATAAGCTCTAAGCACAGAGGTCTTTCCTACACTTTATTAGGGTCCATTTACACGTCCGCAATTTCGTTCCGCATTCTGCGGAACGGAATTGCGAACCCATTCATTTCTATGGGGCAGCACGATGTGCTGCCCGGATACGGATCTGCGGACCCTCACTTCCATTCCCGAAAGTTCCTGTCTGTGTTTTGCGGATCCGTGGATCCGCAAAACACGTTACGGACATCTGAATGGAGCCTTATCCAGAGCAGAACTCTGAAGGGGTGATTGTAAAAATATAGTTCCCCTCAGCAATAACAGCTGTTCACTGTAGGTTTCTGCTTTTCGATCTGTGATTAGCCAAACACCAAGACAGCTTGCTGTTGCAAAGCAGTTGTCCCAATTGGCATAATTTGCAGAAAAATAATAAATACGATATGGTTGTCTAATAATTGTGCCAATTGTCTTTGTAAAACATCATGCTTTATTTGAAAATAGTTTTAGATTCACATTTGTATTGTATCTGTTGAACTGTAAAATAACCCTAGTAAACAGAGATTTCACAACACAGAATAAAATCATGTGCTCACTCAATAACTTTGTTTAGTAGATATGGACCAATTCTGAAATCTGTTTAACACTGTATGAGGGTAAAGTGAGTAGCCACATGACATAAGATAGGCAATTAGTTCCTTTCCCCAGGAGTTTCACCTGCACATCTGTATAGTCAGTTCTTTCTTGAAATACTCATTTTCTTGGTTAAACAGAAAAACAGTTAAGACATGCGTATGATTAGAGCAATAGCGAGAATAATAAATACATAGAATCAGATAAAAGTCACAGATCATGAAATAATAGCAAGATAAAAAAATAAAAAAAACAAGCTGTAAACATGAAATGGTGTGACAGCTCTTACTGCGTTGTTACAGAGATGAAACTTAATGTAACACTGCCACCTTATGGATTTTATTTAAAAGTGTGTTTTCTCAGTTGCTACATCAACAAAAGTAATATTCCTTGAAGATTAATGATGTTTACTTTCTTGTGTGCCCCGTATTCCCACTTTCATTTATCTGTGTTGATTTTATAGTTACTAGACACTGAACATTCCTTAGTATAATGTAAAGCCTAATTCATTTTTTTGTTGTTGTTTTTTTGTAGGGGGGGGGGGCAAAGGCAAAGTTTTTTTTTTTTTTTTTCTTTTTGTATTAAGGTTATTAAGCTTATTTCTTTACTCAGGCAGTTTGAAAATAAGTATTTTAGAATATTTGAATGTGCCATTTCTTGGAAAGATTATTTGTGATGAGACCTTAGTGCATGATGATTATCTAATCTGTTAATAGCAACAAAGATATACATCTACATTTATACAGTAAACTTAATCACTGTGAGTACAATCATTAAAATGATATATCTATCTACTGTCATTTCTTTACTATCATATAAAGGAAATGTGTCATCAGAAAATGAACTATTGTTTAAATCAGTTTTTTATGTAATATACTGTATATATATATATATATATATATATATATAATGTATTTATTTTTACCTGTTTTATTGAAACAAGCATAAGAGAATAAGCAAAAAAGGCCCAGCGTAGCATCCTATAAAATATCAACTTTTATTAGGCACATTAAAAGATTAATACACAAGGTGCATGTTCAAAACCAACACACTTCAGATAAATGCATATTATTCTTAGTATGGCATTGTATAAAATGAAAGATCTGATACTTTTAAAAGAGCTTTAGTGCTTTAACCACATAACGATACACCTTTATTCCTAACCATTCACTTGTTTCACTTTAACCCCTTCAACCTCCATTCAAATTTGCATAAATATAAACATGCAATAATCACAAATATTAATAAAATAAGCAATATCAATTTAGAGGTTTAACCCTATCAGAGAACAGGTGTCTAGTTTTAGTATTCAAAAAAATTCTCTAGTGCAGACATTTTGTGTCCAGTCACCTCCTCTGTGTGGGCTAGACACTCTAAGATATGAAAGATCATCTGCATGACAACTCAAAAAATGTTGTGATGCTGCTGGTATACTCCTTATAGATGGTTTAGACACACTCCTTATAGATGGTTTAGACATGTCATTAATATGTTCAGATACTATGTCTTAAAGTTCTGATTGTGGACCCCACATATTATTTTTGCCATTGTACAAAAAAACATAAATTACACATGTGGTCGAACAAGTAATTAGAGTATTGATAGGATAAGATACACATGTACTAGTTGAAAATATATTTTCTGAATGATCAATATAACAATATAAATTACATCTTATTCCTAAACAGGGATAATAAACTTTCATTCTGAGCCATATGCCTTTACCCTCTCCACTTCTATTACTCAGGTATAAATTCGGTGAAAGCAAGTTATCAATTGTAATTGCCCATTTAGCCACAAACCTAACCCCCTCTCCCCACCCCCCAAACGAATATTCCATAGGTTGTCATCTGTGTACAAAAGGGGCAAATATTTCTTTAGTATGTCTAGTAAAGAAATATTTGCTCCATTGTTCACAGATGACATCCTTTCGGGGGGTGGAAAGGTGGACTTTGTGGTTAAATGGGCAATTACAGTTGGTAACTTCCTTTCACCAAGATTATTCCTGAGTGGAGACAGTTATGACATGAGGCTCAGAATGAAAGGTTTTTATTCCTATAAAGGAACTAGATGTAATCTATGTGGTTATATTGATTGTTCAGAAAATATATTTTCAACTAGTAAATGTATATCTTATCCTATCAATACTCTAACTGTTCAACCACACATGTAATGTACATTAGTACTTGTGTACAATACCGACAACAGTATGTGGGGTCCAAAATCAGAACTT
The DNA here is from genome assembly GCF_905171765.1 of Bufo bufo. Taxonomy (NCBI): domain Eukaryota; kingdom Metazoa; phylum Chordata; class Amphibia; order Anura; family Bufonidae; genus Bufo; species Bufo bufo. Next base: position 516,834,670 of record NC_053391.1, on the reverse strand, counting down.
TAAGAAACACGATCTCTGAACATATTAATGACATGTCTAAACCTTCTATGAGGAATATATCAGCTTCATTTTTGGGTTGTCATGCAGGTAATCTTTCTTACCTTCAAGTGCATGGGTATGAACGGGTGTCTAGACCATACAAAGGAGGAGACTGGACACAAAAAGTGTGCACTAGGGAATTTTTGGGCTACTAAAACTAGACATCTGCTCACTGATAGGGTAAAGCCTCTGAACCAATAGTGCATATTTTTATTAATATCCATGATTATTGCATGAGTCAATAAATTGATACTACTCCAAATTGTGGTGCCAGTGGTAGGTGACGAGCCACACTATCTCAAGAATCATACCACGGTACTCGATATGCCCGGACTTCTATATGTGCCACTCTCTCTTCTCAGACTTATAAAGCTGAGGAAGGTCTTTCCAGTCTGAAAGGTTCAATGTATATGAGCATTACTGGCAAACATTATCATGCTTTTGTCTGGACTTTATGAAGTTAACATGCAACAATAATATTTTTGTGTGAATAAGAAAAATATAGAGTGCTGTGGTATAATCCTTGAGATATGATTATTACATGTTTATATACATGTATATGCAAAAATGAATGGAGGTTCAAGGTGGTAAAAGGGGTTGTCCGGCCATATATAGATGACCTATCATCAGGATAGGTCATCAATATGAGATCGGCAGCGGTCCAGCACAAGATACCCCAGAAGATCAGCTGTTTGGAGATGAAGCAGTACTCCATGCGAGAGCTGCTTCCTCCTCTTTCCACTATGTGTCATCTCGTGTGTAGTAGTGGCATAGTGTAATTACAAGTACCCGCTCCATTCACTAGAATGGAGTGAGTAGTTGTATTAAATAAAATGAACAAAATACAGCGGCTCACACCTGTCTTGTATGGATAGGTGCTCACCCTCCGGTCCCACCCTCAGGACCTAGGAAGAGTAAATGGACTGTATACAAAAATGAGGGGGCACACTCAAAAGGGAAACACTAGGTTGATGATTAAATGGTATTTTAATACTTTAAAAACACACCCTTAAAATTTATATAAAACATACATAAAAAACATACATCACACATATGTAATATGTAACATGCAACAATCCTACACAGTGATAGATAACTGTAGGTAAATATAGCAGCAATGTGGATAATAATAGTGCAAGCAATGTCCCAATCAGACTCTTGTAATGATGGCACTATGACCAATTGTCCCGATCAAAAGTCCCAATTTTTTATGCGGTACTGATATATAGATGTGGCACTATGGCCAAATGTATTGGGGCAATGATACTGGTATAACAACGGCACTATGGCCAAATCTTGATGGAGCAGTAGTGGTAGTTATATACCAATGTCCGGTAATATGAGCGTACAGAGATATGTACAAGTTGTTAACGCTGAGACTGGCCTCCGGTTACTTACAGTATCTCGCAGCTTGTGGTGTCCCGGTATTACCCCTCCTAGCTGCCTGACCGCAGCGCTGGCTTCCCAGGTGGCCATACACTTGCAGCGTCCCACGTGGTGTACTCGGCCGAGCGTGGCGTCCCACGTGACCTGGTTGTCTGGGGTTCCGGATGGACGCTTAGCTGACGTCACTGCTGTGCGACTGTAACTCCGTGTGGCGAAACCAACCTCGCCACTGGGTTTTGGAGAGGCCTGTTTATCAGCCTCTTGCCTCAGGATTATGGCCCATACTAACTTTTAAACCCCTGAACCGATTCAAGTGAATTTTGGATAGGTTTGTCCCCAAGTTATACTGTTTAAATTGATGTAAGTTATATGTATGGCCAATGTAAACTCACAAAGTTGTAGCAATTTATAATAAGTGTAACTTGTCAGCTTGGGAGGAAAATGCTGGGTGTGTTTCTATTGTGCCATTGTCCCATTGTGTGTTTAAAGGGTGATGTCTGTCCTGTTGTCTGCACATGTGTATTGGTGATTTCTCTTTGTCTTGAGAGATAATTGGATTACGCCTCGGGTGTCTCCAGGGCAGAGAGGAGAAAACCATGATGCATTGTGGGGATGTATTGTCTCTGTGTATCCTACAGTGCTGCATATCTGTCCTATGTCACAAGTCTTCATTCTGGTCCCCTAGGGGCGTGTACACCAGATGGGCTTGGTTGTTTTATACCTCCCTGTGGGCGGACCTGTAATTGCAACAACTGTAATAAAAACTAGGCTGGGTGTGCCAGCACCTCAGACCACTACTTGACCCTCAACACGGAGCCTTGTCTCGTTATTGGGGGGATCCGCTGTATGCTGTTAGAGACTGATTGCCAGGAGTGTAAGCTGATTCCTGTTCGTCTGCTAGCAGCTATTTGTGAGGTTCCAGTTTGGAGTGCTACTTTGTATCCAGTTCGGGAGTTGGGTGTTCTGCAGTAGCTGTGCCGGCCTCTCAGAAAGGGGCTTATCGCCTAAACGGATTTTAACCCCTTGTCTGCTGAAACGGTCCGTTACACTCCGGTTCTATGATAGAGGTAAATCTCATGCGTTTGTATCTTCTGGTATCCGGCTTCCTTATTCTTTCTGTGAATCCACGCTCACTCTGCAATGCCAACAATGGCATTGCAGAGTGAGCGTGGATTCACAGAAAGAATAAGGAAGCCGGATACCAGAAGATACAAACGCATGAGATTTACCTCTATCATAGAACCGGAGTAACAGTCGCACAGCAGTGACGTCAGCTAAGCGTCCATCCGGAACCCCAGACAACCAGGTCACGTGGGACGCCACACTCGGCCGAGTACACCACGTGGGACGCTGCGAGTGTACGGCCACCTGGGAAGCCAGCGCTGCGGTCAGGCAGCTAGGAGGGGTAAGACCGGGACACCACAAGCTGCGAGATACTGTAAGTAACCGGAGGCCAGTCTCAGCGTTAACAACTTGTACATATCTCTGTACGCTCATATTACCGGACATTGGTATATAACTACCATTACTGCTCCATCAAGATTTGGCCATAGTGCCGTTGTTATACCAGTATCATTGCCCCAATACATTTGGCCATAGTGCCACATCTATATATCAGTACCGCATAAAAAATTGGGACTTTTGATCGGGACAATTGGTCATAGTGCCATCATTACAAGAGTCTGATTGGGACATTGCTTGCACTATTATTATCCACATTGCTGCTATATTTACCTACAGTTATATATCACTGTGTAGGATTGTTGCATGTTACATATTACATATGTGTGATGTATGTTTTTTATGTATGTTTTATATAAATTTTAAGGGTGTGTTTTTAAAGTATTAAAATACCATTTAATAGGGATGAGCGAACGCGAACTGTATAGTTCGGGTTCGTACCGAATTTTGGGGTGTCCGTGACACGGACCCGAACCCGAACATTTTCGTAAAAGTCCGGGTTCGGGTTCGGTGTTCGGCTCTTTCTTGGCGCTTTTTGAAAGACTGCAAAGCAGCCAATCAACAAGCGTCTTACTACTTGCCCCAAGAGGCCATCATAGCCATGCCTACTATTGGCATGGCTGTGATTGGCCAGTGCAGCATGTGACCCAGCCTCTATTTAAGCTGGAGTCACGTAGCGCCGCACATCACTCTGCTATGATCAGTATAGGGAGAGGTTGCAGCTGCGACGTTAGGGCGAGATTAGGCAGATTAACTCCTCCAAAATACTTCATTCTGTGATCGATCTGCAGCTGTGGATCATTGAAGTGCTATTATTGACTTGCTCACTTTTTTGAGGCTGCCCAGAGCGTTTTTAAATCACTTTTTTTCTGGGGTGATCGGGGGCCATTTTGTGACTTGTGGTGCGCCAGCACAAGCTATCACCAAGTGTATTTAACCATCGATAGTGTGGTTATTTTGTGCTATATCCTACATCAGCTGCAGGCTGAGCCTGTGTCACCGAAGTGCATTTAACCATCAACAGTCTGGTTATTTTTTGGCCATATACTACATCAGCTGCAGGCTGAGCCTGTGTCACCGAAGTGCATTTAACCATCGACAGTCTGATTATTTTTTGGCCATATACTACATCTGGTGCAGGCTGAGCCTGTGTCACCCAAGTGCATTTAACCATCAACAGTGTGGTTATTTTTTGGCCAAATATTACATCAGGGGCAAGTTGAGCCTGTCACCCAGCGCCTAAAAAATAGACCTGACATTTCTATTCAACCAAATCTGTACTGTTTTAGCTGGTCAAGTTATTTGTAGTGACCGTAAAAGCACACTTTTTTTTTCTGGGTTGAAAAACCATTCCCAAATTTGCCATTCTCAAAATAAATAGTTTCTGGTATTTGAGGCCTACTTGAAATCTATCCCAAAAAGAATATCTTACATTGAAGCTAGTGATAGTGTCATTCAGAAAAACCTAAGACACACGCTAGCATGCTGATAGAAATCTGATTCTGTGATTAAACCTATACCTGTCACACAGCGCAAAAAAAAACAGGCCTCACATCTCTATTTAAGCAAATCTCTACTGTTTTAGCTGGTCAAGTTAATTGTAGTGACCGTAAAAGCACACTTTTTTTTCTGGGTTGAAAAACCATTCCCAAATTTGCCATTCTCAAAATAACTAGTTTCTGGTATTTGAGGCCTACTTGAAATCTATCCCAAAAAGAATATCTTACATTGAAGCTAGTGATAGTGTCATTCAGAAAAACCTAAGACACACGCTAGCGTGCTGATAGAAATCTGATTCTGTGATTAAACCTATACCTGTCACACAGCGCAAAAAAAAACAGGCCTTACATCTCTATTTAACTAAATCTCTACTGTTTTAGCTGGTCAAGTTATTTGTAGTGACCGTAAAAGCACACTTTTTTTTCTGGGTTGAAAAACCATTCCCAAATTTGCCATTCTCAAAATAACTAGTTTCTGGTATTTGAGGCCTACTTGAAATCTATCCCAAACAGAATATCTTACATTGAAGCTAGTGATAGTGTCATTCAGAAAAACCTAAGACACACGCTAGCGTGCTGATAGAAATCTGATTCTGTGATTAAACCTATACCTGTCACACAGCGCAAAAAAAAACAGGCCTCACATCTCTATTTAACTAAATCTCTACTGTTTTAGCTGGTCAAGTTATTTGTAGTGACCGTAAAAGCACACTTTTTTTTCTGGGTTGAAAAACCATTCCCAAATTTGCCATTCTCAAAATTGTGGTGAACGGGAACAATGAGGAAAACATCTAATAAGGGACGCGGACGTGGACATGGTCGTGGTGGTGTTAGTGGACCCTCTGGTGCTGGGAGAGGACGTGGCCGTTCTGCCACAGCCACACGTCCTAGTGAACCAACTACCTCAGGTCCCAGTAGCCAGAAGAATTTACAACGATATTTGGTGGGGCCCAATGCCGTTCTAAGGATGGTAAGGCCTGAGCAGGTGCAGGCATTAGTCAATTGGGTGGCCGACAGTGGATCCAGCACGTTCACATTATCTCCCACCCAGTCTTCTGCAGAAAGCGCACAGATGGCGCATGAAAACCAAGCCCATCGGTCTGTCACATCACCCCCATGCATATCAGGGAAACTGTCTGAGCCTCAAGTTATGCAGCAGTCTCTTATGCTGTTTGAAGTCTCTGCTGCCAGGGTTTCCCAAGGGCATCCACCTAGCCCTTCCCCAGGGGTGGAAGAGATAGAATGCACTAACGCACAACCACTTATTTTTCCTGATGATGAGGACATGGGAATACCACCTCAGCACGTCTCTGATGATGACGAAACACAGGTGCCAACTGCTGCGTCTTTCTGCAGTGTGCAGACTGAACAGGAGGTCAGGGATCAAGACTGGGTGGAAGACGATGCAGGGGACGATGAGGTCCTAGACCCCACATGGAATGAAGGTCGTGCCACTGACTTTCACAGTTCGGAGGAAGAGGCAGTGGTGAGACCGAGCCAACAGCGTAGCAAAAGAGGGAGCAGTGGGCAAAATCAGAACACCCGCCGCCAAGAGCCTCCGCCTGCTACTGACCGCCACCATCTGGGACCGAGCACCCCAAAGGCAGCTTCAAGGAGTTCCCTGGCATGGCACTTCTTCAAACAATGTGCTGACGACAAGACCCGAGTGGTTTGCACGCTGTGCCATCAGAGCCTGAAGCGAGGCATTAACGTTCTGAACCTTAGCACAACCTGCATGACCAGGCACCTGCATGCAAAGCATGAACTGCAGTGGAGTAAACATTTTAAAAACAAAGAAGTCACTCAGGCTCCCCCTGCTACCTCTTCTGCTGCTGCTGCTTCGGCCTCTTCTGCTGCTGCCGCCGCCTCGGCCTCTTCCTCCGCCTCTGGAGGAACGTTGGCACCTGCCGCCCAGCAAACATGGGATGTACCACCAACACCACCACCTGCGTCACCAAGCATCTCAACCATGTCACACGGCAGCGTTCAGCTCTCCATCTCACAAACATTTGAGAGAAAGCGTAAATTCCCACCTAGCCACCCTCGATCCCTGGCCCTGAATGCCAGCATTTCTAAACTACTGAGCTATGAAATGCTGTAATTTAGTCTGGTGGACACACACAGCTTCAAACAGCCCATGTCACTTGCTGTCCCACAGTATGTTGTTCCCAGCCGCCACTACTTCTCCAAGAGAGCCGTGCCTTCCGTGCACAAACAAGTGTCCGATAAAATCAAGTGTGCACTGCGCAACGCCATCTGTGGCAAGGTCCACCTAACCACAGATACGTGGACCAGTAAGCACGGCCAGGGACGCTATATCTCCCTAACTGCACACTGGGTAAATGTAGTGGCCGCTGGGCCCCAGGCGGAGAGCTGTTTGGCGCACGTCCTTCCGCCGCCAATGATCGCAGGGCAACATTCTTTGCCTCCTGTCTCCTCCTCCTCCTACTCAGCTTCCTCCTCCTCTTCTTCCACCTGCTCATCCAGTCAGCCACACACCTTCACCACCAACTTCAGCACAGCACGGGGTAAACGTCAGCAGGCCATTCTGAAACTCATATGTTTGGGGGACAGGCCCCACACCGCACAGGAGTTGTGGCGGGGTATAGAACAACAGACCGACGAGTGGTTGGTGCCGGTGAGCCTCAAGCCCGGCCTGGTGGTGTGCGATAATGGGTGAAATCTCGTTGCAGCTCTGGGACTAGCCGGTTTGACGCACATCCCTTGCCTGGAGCATGTGCTGAATTTGGTGGTGCAGAAGTTCATTCGCAACTACCCCGACATGTCAGAGCTGCTGCATAAAGTGCGGGCCGTCTGTTCACGCTTCCGGTGTTCACACCCTGCCGCTGCTCGCCTGTCTGCGCTACAGCGTAACTTCGGCCTTCCCGCTCACCGCCTCATATGCGACGTACCCACCAGGTGGAACTCCACCTTGCATATGCTGGACAGACTGTGCGAGCAGCAGCAGGCCATAGTGGAGTTTCAGCTGCAGCACGCACGGGTCAGTTGCACTGCGGATCAGACACACTTCACCACCAATGACTGGGCCTCCATGCGAGACCTGTGTGCCCTGTTGCGCTGTTTCGAGTACTCCACCAACATGGCCAGAGGCGATGACGCCATAATCAGCGTTTCAATACCACTTCTATGTCTCCTTTTGAAAACACTTACGGCAATGATGGAAGAGGAGGTGGCCCAGGAGGAAGAGGAGGAAGAGGGGTCATTTTTAGCACTTTCAGGCCAGTCTCTTCAAAGTGACTCAGAGGAAGGTTTTTTGCAACACCAGAGGCCAGGTACAAATGTGGCCAGACAGGGCCCACTACTGGAGGACGAGGAGGACGAGGATGAGGAGGAGGTGGAGGAGGATGAGGATGAAGCATGTTCACAGCGGGGTGGCACCCAAAGCAGCTCGGGCCCATCACTGGTGCGTGGCTGGGGGGAAACACAGGACGATGCCGATACGCCTCCCACAGAGGACAGCTTGTCCTTACCTCTGGGCAGCCTGGCACACATGAGCGACTACATGCTGCAGTGCCTGCGCAACGACAGCAGAGTTGCCCACATTTTAACGTGTGCGGAATACTGGGTTGCAACCCTGCTGGATCCCCGGTACAAAGACAATGTGCCCACCTTACTTCCTACACTGGAGCGTGATAGGAAGATGCGCGAGTACAAGCGCACGTTGGTAGACGCGCTACTGAGAGCATTCCCAAATGTCACAGGGGAACAAGTGGAAGCCCAAGGCGAAGGCAGAGGAGGAGCAAGAGGTCGCCAACGCAGCTGTGTCACGGCCAGCTCCTCTGAGGGCAGGGTTAGCATGGCAGAGATGTGGAAAAGTTTTGTCACCACGCCACAGCTAACTGCACCACCACCTGATACGGAACGTGTTAGCAGGAGGCAACATTTCACTAACATGGTGGAACAGTACCTGTGCACACCCCTCCACGTACTGACTGATGGTTCGGCCCCATTCAACTTCTGGGTCTCCAAATTGTCCACCTGGCCAGAGCTAGCCTTTTATGCCTTGGAGGTGCTGGCCTGCCAGGCGGCCAGCGTTTTGTCTGAACGTGTATTCAGCACGGCAGGGGGCGTCATTACAGACAAATGCAGCCGCCTGTCTACAGCCAATGTGGACAAGCTGACGTTCATAAAAATGAACCAGGCATGGATCCCACAGGACCTGTCCATCCCTTGTGCAGATTAGATATTAACTACCTCCCCTTAACAATATATTATTCTACTCCAGGGCACTTCCTCATTCAATACTATTTTTAATTTCATTTTACCATTATATTGCGGGGCAACCCAAAGTTGAATGAACCTCTCCTCTGTCTGGGTGCTGGGGCCTAAATGTGTTACAGTGGCCTGTTCCAGTGGTGGGTGACGTGAAGTCTGATTCTCTGCTATGACATGAAGACAGATTCTGCGCTGACATAAGGCCAGATTCTCTGTTACGGGACCGCTCTCCTCTGTCTGGGTGCCGGGGCCTAAATGTGTGACAGTGGCCTGTTCCAGTGGTGGGTGACGTGAAGCTTATTCTCTGCTATGACATGAATACAGATTCTGCGCTGACATAAGGCCAGATTCTCTGTTACGGGACCTCTCTCCTCTGCCTGGGTGCCTGGGCCTAAATGTGTGACAGTGGCCTGTTCCAGTGGTGGGTGTCGTGAAGCCTGATTCTCTGCTATGACATGAAGACAGATTCTGCGCTGACATAAGGCCAGATTCTCTGTTACGGGACCTCTCTCCTCTGCCTGGGTGCCTGGGCCTAAATGTGTGACAGTGGCCTGTTCCAGTGGTGGGTGACGTGAAGCCTGATTCTCTGCTATGACATGAAGACAGATTCTGCGCTGACATAAGGCCAGATTCTCTGTTACGGGACCTCTCTCCTCTGCCTGGGTGCCTGGGCCTAAATGTGTGACAGTGGCCTGTTCCAGTGGTGGGTGACGTGAAGCCTGATTCTCTGCTATGACATGAAGACAGATTCTGCGCTGACAAAAGGCAGATTCTCTGTTACGGGACCTCTCTCCTCTGCCTGGGTGCCTGGGCCTAAATGTGTGACAGTGGCCTGTTCCAGTGGTGGGTGACGTGAAGCCTGATTCTCTGCTATGACATGAAGACAGATTCTGCGCTGACATAAGGCCAGATTCTCTCCTCTGCCTGGGTGCCTGGGCCTAAATGTGTGACAGTGGCCTGTTCCAGTGGTAGGTGACGTGAAGCCTGATTCTCTGCTATGACATGAAGACAGATTCTGCGCTGACATAAGGCCAGATTCTCTGTTACGGGACCTCTCTCCTCTGCCTGGGTGCCTGGGCCTAAATGTGTGACAGTGGCCTGTTCCAGTGGTGGGTGACGTGAAGCCTGATTCTCTGCTATGACATGAAGACAGATTCTGCGCTGACATAAGGCCAGATTCTCTGTTACGGGACCTCTCTCCTCTGCCTGGGTGCCTGGGCCTAAATGTGTGACAGTGGCATGTTCCAGTGGTGGGTGACGTGAAGCCTGATTCTCTGCTATGACATGAATACAGATTCTGCGCTGACATAAGGCCAGATTCTCTGTTACGGGACCTCTCTCCTCTGCCTGGGTGCCTGGGCCTAAATGTGTGACAGTGGCCTGTTCCAGTGGTGGGTGACGTGAAGCCTGATTCTCTGCTATGACATGAAGACAGATTCTGCGCTGACATAAGGCCAGATTCTCTGTTACGGGACCTCTCTCCTCTGCCTGGGTGCCTGGGCCTAAATGTGTGACAGTGGCCTGTTCCAGTGGTGGGTGACGTGAAGCCTGATTCTCTGCTATGACATGAAGACAGATTCTGCGCTGACAAAAGGCAGATTCTCTGTTACGGGACCTCTCTCCTCTGCCTGGGTGCCTGGGCCTAAATGTGTGACAGTGGCCTGTTCCAGTGGTGGGTGACGTGAAGCCTGATTCTCTGCTATGACATGAAGACAGATTCTGCGCTGACATAAGGCCAGATTCTCTCCTCTGCCTGGGTGCCTGGGCCTAAATGTGTGACAGTGGCCTGTTCCAGTGGTGGGTGACGTGAAGCCTGATTCTCTGCTATGACATGAAGACAGATTCTGCGCTGACATAAGGCCAGATTCTCTGTTACGGGACCTCTCTCCTCTGCCTGGGTGCCTGGGCCTAAATGTGTGACAGTGGCCTGTTCCAGTGGTGGGTGACGTGAAGCCTGATTCTCTGCTATGACATGAAGACAGATTCTGCGCTGACATAAGGCCAGATTCTCTGTTACGGGACCTCTCTCCTCTGCCTGGGTGCCTGGGCCTAAATGTGTGACAGTGGCATGTTCCAGTGGTGGGTGACGTGAAGCCTGATTCTCTGCTATGACATGAATACAGATTCTGCGCTGACATAAGGCCAGATTCTCTGTTACGGGACCTCTCTCCTCTGCCTGGGTGCCTGGGCCTAAATGTGTGACAGTGGCCTGTTCCAGTGGTGGGTGACGTGAAGCCTGATTCTCTGCTATGACATGAAGACAGATTCTGCGCTGACATAAGGCCAGATTCTCTGTTACGGGACCGCTCTCCTCTGTCTGGGTGCCGGGGCCTAAATGTGTGACAGTGGCCTGTTCCAGTGGTGGGTGACGTGAAGCCTGATTCTCTGCTATGACATGAAGACAGATTCTGCGCTGACATAAGGCCAGATTCTCTGTTACGGGACCTCTCTCCTCTGCCTGGGTGCCTGGGTCTAAATGTGTGACAGTGGCCTGTTCCAGTGGTGGGTGACGTGAAGCCTGATTCTCTGCTATGACATGAAGACAGATTCTGCGCTGACATAAGGCCAGATTCTCTGTTACGGGACCGCTCTCCTCTGTCTGGGTGCCGGGGCCTAAATGTGTGACAGTGGCCTGTTCCAGTGGTGGGTGACGTGAAGCCTGATTCTCTGCTATGACATGAAGACAGATTCTGTGCTGACATCAGGCCAGATTCTCTGTTACGGGACCTCTCTCCTCTGCCTGGGTGCCGGGGCCTAAATGTGTGACAGTGGCCTGTTCCAGTGGTGGGTGACGTGAAGCCTGATTCTCTGCTATGACATGAAGACTGATTCTGCGCTGACATGAAGCCAGATTCTCTGCTATGGCATGAAGAGACTGATTCTCTGCTGACATGAAGCCAGATTCTTTGCTATGGCATGAAGAGACTGATTCTCTGCTGACGTGAAGCCAGATTCTCTGCTATGGGACCTCTGTCCAATTGATATTGGTTCATTTTTATTTTTTTAATTTTTATTTTAATTCATTTCCCTATCCACATTTGTTTGCAGGGGATTTACCTACATGTTGCTGCCTTTTGCAGCCCTCTAGCTCTTTCCTGGGCTGTTTTACAGCCTTTTTAGTGCCCAAAAGTTCGGGTCCCCATTGACTTCAATGGGGTTCGGGTTCGGGACGAAGTTCGGATCGGGTTCGGATCCCGAACCCGAACATTTCCGGGAAGTTCGGCCGAACTTCTCGAACCCGAACATCCAGGTGTTCGCTCAACTCTACCATTTAATCATCAACCTAGTGTTTCCCTTTTGAGTGTGCCCCCTCATTTGAGTAGTTGTATTACACTACACTTCCGAGATGAAGTGCAATGTAATGAACAGCAAGCGGCGCTCGCATTGATTGCCACAAAATAGCTGACTAGTGTCAGATCCCCGCCGATCCAATATTGATGAACTATTCTGCCAATAGGTCAATTTATATGGCAGGACAACTCCTTTAAAATGAAACAGGTGAAGGGTTAAGGATTAAGTGTGTCTTTATTTTATGTGGTTAATGAGCCCACCCAAAGTATGAGATCTTTCATTTTATACTATGCCATGACTGAGGACAACATGCAGCAGTTTTTTCCCACAGATGGCATGTGCTAGGGGAGATTAGCAGTGGGATTATTAGCTCAGCTGCTCTATTACTGTGTACTATTGTTTCTGACTAATGGAGCGGCAAGTCAATGGACCTATCAGGTTCCGATCCAGGGACTTGATCCAGGGACTGCGGCTCTACCATGCCTGCATACCAGGACCGGGACGCGTGACCGCTGGACTCCACGCAGCTGGATTTCTCCTGCTGCTCCTACCCACATCCATCACTACCGGAGCTGACCCTCTCTTTCCCAGGAGCCGAGACGCCGACCCCACAGGAGGACCGCAGCACAATTCTCTAGGGCTGGGATGTGGTGGCCGCTCGACCGCGGGCTAGGCCTGCCCCTGGCCCCCTCCAGGTGGCCCACGCTCTCCTGCTGCTCTGGTCCTACAGTCACCTACCTCGGCCCCAGTGCTGGTCCCCCCCTCACTCAGGCCAGCGTTGCGCCGTTCTCCTGTGTCTCCCTGACTTCCAAGCTGCTGCGGCTCCTCCGTGCCTGCATGTAAGTTAAGCCCCCCCCCTTTCGGCCAAGCTCCTCATCAGGGAACAACAGCGTCCCCTGGGTAAATTGCAATGGCTGCTTCCTCCGTTGCCCCAAAGGTCCCCCCCCTCTCCAGATCGGAACTCACCCGCTGGGAGTCGTGCGGCACCTCCCTCCTGGAAGGCAAGCTGCTGTTCGACGAATTGTGGAGCCATGCAGCAATGATCTCCGGAGCCACACCGACAGCCCATGCTTACAGACGGCCTAGAGGTCGCCGCGCCGGTGTTCTCGTCAGACTGAGGAGGAAAGGTCTGAGGTCAGCGGTACCCTTGATTCTCCTTGCGAATGTCCGATCCCTCCCCAACAAGTTGGACGAACTCTGTCTGATAGTCTGCAAGTATGGTCACGGCGAGCACACCCCGATCATCTGCCTCACGGAAACATGGCTGCATGACGACATCCCGGACAACGCTCTCCATCTCCACGGATTTAACATTGTTTGTGCGGACCGCGTACCATCCCTTTCGGGGAATTCCAAAGGCGGCGGCATCTGCTTTTACATCAGTGCTACCTGGTGCCCTAATGTCTCCCTCTTAGAACGGATGTGCACTGCGAACCTTGAGGCGCTCCTCATCAACTGCAGGCCGGCCTACTCGCCTAGGGAGTTCTTTTCGTACGTGCTGGTGGGTGTTTACATCCCCCCCCGATGCTGACACCGGTAAAGCCCTATAGGCCCTCAACGATACCATCGCACACTGGGAGTCGGCCCTTCCTGGCTCACTGTTCATCGTGTTGGGTGATTTTAGTAAAGCAGACCTCCGTCGTGTCCTACCATGCTACTCCCAGCACATTAATTGTCCCACGAGACTCTCGAACACCTTGGACCACTGTTACACGCTTCTAAGGAAAGCGTACAAAGCCGTCCCGAGAGCCGCATTAGGCTCATCCGACCACTGCCTTGTCCATCTGGTCCCCTCCTACAGACGTCGCCTAGAGTCATCGAAACCGATCCGTAGAACTTCTAGAGTGTGGTCTGAGGAGGCCAAGCTACAACTACAGGCCTGTTTTGACTGCACAGACTGGGGAGCCCTAGAAGAGAATGACCTGGACACCTCGGCGGATGTCTCCTCGTACATCAGTTTCTGCGAAGACTCCTGCGTCCCCTCAAGACCATACACGATTTACCCAAACGATAAACCGTGGTTCACGAACAAGCTCAAACAACTAAGCAGGCGCAAGGAAACCGCGCATAAATCCAGTAATCAATTAGAGTACAGACTGGCCAAAAACTGCCTTAATCGGGAACTGTGTGCGGCGAAACGGGCATACGCGGAATGCATCCACCATTCTCTACCCTCGAAATACCGAAGGGCGGTCTGGAAGGGCCTTAGGTCCGTGACTAACTACAAACCCCCCCGGCGCTCACTACCCTTTGTCAGGCACTGGCAGAGGAGCTGGGCAGGTTCTACTGCAGATTCGAGACCTGGGTGTAACTCGGCCAATGTCCCCCAGAGTGTGCACCCCAGTCCCTGCTGCCACGTCATCTTGCCCATTCGCTGACCCCCCTACAGTGAATGTGACTACGGTTCGCACCATGCTGTCCAAGCTAAATGCGAGGAAAGCCCCCGGTCCCGATGGGGTCACTCCTGCGTGCCTGAAATACTGCTCAGGCCAACTGGCCCTGGCCCTCACCCCAATCTTTGACAGATCCCTTAAGGAGGGACATGTCACCGCCTGCTTTAAGAACTCAACTATCATCCCTGTGCCGAAAAAACAGGGCGTTTCTGATCTAAACAACTTCCGGCCCGTGGCTCTGACTTCGGTGGTCATGAAGACCCTAGAGAAGGTGGTCCTCCCCATCCTGAAGCCCGCCACTCTGGACCGGCTGGACCCCCTGCAATTCGCCTACAGGGAAAACAGATCCACTGACGATGCAATTAACATGTGTCTAGAGTACGTCACTGAACACCTTGACAAACCCAACACATAAGCGAGAATCCTCCTTCTAGACTTCAGCTCGGCTTTTAATACCATCTCTCCCAGTATCCTGCAGAGAAACCTCACGGTGCTAGACATCCACCCAACACTACGACATTGGATCATGGACTTCCTCACTAACAGGTCCCAGGTCGTCAGATTAGGCAATCTGTCCTCCCAACCGAGGGTCACCAACACTGGCGCCACTCAGGGATGTGTACTATCGCCGTTCCTGTTCTCTCTGTACACGAATGAGTGCAGATCGGAGGAGGCCTCAGTTAAAGTCATCAAGTTCGCAGATGACACCACACTCGTGGGCCTGATTAGCGACAGCGATGAGCAGGCCTACCTTAAGGAAATCGACAGGGTCAGCAACTGGTGCGCACAATCTGGTCCTAAACACCACAAAGACGGTCGAGCTGGTCATCGACTTCAGGAAGAGAAGGGTAGTTCCCCCCTGACCTACATTGACGGATCAGAAGTCACAAGGGTACGCAGCGCCCGCCGCCTAGGCATGACAATATCTGAGGACCTATCCTGGCGTCCCAACATCTCGTCCAAGAAGGCTCACCAGCTGCTCTACTTCCTTTGACAACTGAAGAAGTTTGGCATGGCACAGGACCTACTGAAGTCCCTCTACTCCTGCACCATCGAGTCGGTACTGTGCTCGTCTCTTCTGGTTTGGTATGCTGGTTCATCAGCCAGTGACAAGCGCAAACTACTAAGGGTCATCACCTCGGCGGAGAGAACTATTCGACTGCCACTACCACCCCTTGACTCTATCTTCTCCAACAGACTGCGCTCCAGGGCTCTGAAAATATCCAATGACCACTCCCATCTGGGCCATCATCTCTTCAGACGTCTAAAGTCCGGCCGCAGGTATCAGGCCATCCCTGCAAGGACATCGAGGAGGCTGAACACTTTCTTACTAACGGCTGTCAGACTGCTGAACTCACCACGCCCCATCTCCCGCTCATAATCCCTCGCCCCTGATGTTCCCATCGCGGAACCCCCCCCCCCCCCCCCTAGTACTATGCCTGTACCAGTACGTAACCCAATTCCAATTCCGAGCTCGATCGATTGTGTCGTGTTTGGCGATTAAAGCTGATTCTGATTGATGCTCTATTTAAATCCCTTCCTGGCCATACACTTTCGCTAGTGATAATCTTGTTTGGCTAACTAGCTAGGTTCCCTGTTCCTGCATTTGCATACTGATTCCTCTGTGCTTCTGACCTCAGCTTATCTTCTGACCACCCTATGTCTCTTGTTTGGTACTGCATAGCCCATCTGGTTCTTCTGACCAATTCCTGTACAAGTATGCTTTGGTGTTTGTTTGTCTGTTGGTGTTTGTCCATCTCTGCACTTATTTAGAGTAGGGTCCTTTGTCCAGCTGCAGTTCTGCCAAGTAGGGCTTATACGGCAAGTAGGTAGGGCTGGGTTCTAGGTTAGGGCTCACTGTCCCTGTCTGTCCATACCTACAGGTGTTACACATGTTCAAAAAAAGATTGTGTAGAGGAGAAAAGAATACGCTGCACCTTCTCCTTAAGCAGTTGTAGATATCTCTCACCACTTAATGGGCAATTGGTCTTATTATCTTCAGTAGGGTCAGAAATCAATAATTGTTCAATAGTGTAGCATTGGTTATCCAGTTCCTCCTCCTCCTTTTATATGTAAGATATAGAGCATTTAAGGCAACCTCTCAAGTAGGACTTGAACACCTCTCACACTACCAAGGAGATTGAGTATAAGGCGTTAGATGCAATTAGAGATGAGCAAATTTTTTAAAAATTCAATTCAGCCGGTTCGCCGAATTTTTGGGAAAAAATTGCTTAGATCCGAATTTATTCCCTGCGAATTATTTAAAAAAACAGCTATTTCCTGGCTGCTGAGAGCCTTTATAGTGGTGCAGAAGACTATGCCTTGTAGTAACACGCATAGGGAGTCTGCTTTGGTAGTGAAATAATACTGTGAGTCCGTATAATATGCAGATGACAGTTGTCGCTCTTAGAATCACTGCACACTTCACTTATCAGGGCAGTCACAGGGCCAAAACTGAACAAATAACTCAAGTATGAACTCAGCCTTACAGGTCGATGTTAGTGCGAAGAAGAAGCGCACTCCTTTTGCACCCTCACCAGCTGATTCCACATAGATGTTATCAGAACCTGTTCTATTAAAGGCGTATACAAGTAGAGCCCCCCGCACAGAGTCACTGATTCATTTGCCCTTCCTATGATCCGTCAGAACAATAACCCACAAAAAACAGATCCTGTCTGTGGAGCATACGCCTTCACTCAGTCAGCATTTGCTCAATAATACATCAGTATTGCTAATGCCCCCCAAAAAAACAGGAGTGGATGTAAAACAGAGATGATACGCGAATGGAATATTTGAATGTCTTCTGTGTTTTCTACCCACTCCTGCTTTTGGCTACCAAATCACAAGCCAATTCCGATGGGATCATACAGGCCTTACAGCTGCTACACAGACAGGATCAGTTGTGCGTCTCATTTTTCCTTCCTTCTGACAGATCAGAAAAAGGGTCAAATAAATGATGTCAGCCAGGCCGAAAGGTAAAGTAGTGGACCAGTCATGAAGTGGTGAGGGTGGGAACAGCATGAGAAGGCCACCGAGTGGCACAATGACAGAGTCTGTAGAATGCAGCAGTATGATGAGGCCACCGGGAGGTTGTCATTGTTTTCATGTACTTTTTGTATATTTGTTGTTTCATAATATACCGTATATTTTCCTCACACTTTCGGACGTCACACAACGTCATTCGGTCCATATAGCAAAAGGAGTTTTTCAGTCACCCATAATTTTTACCGGAAGAAAAAACTAATTTGAAAGAAAAAAATTTCACCACAGCGTCATTCAGTTCATACAGCAAAAGGAGTTTTACAGTCACCCATCAACATTGTGTGGCAAGGTGACATAGTGTGGAGATGGCAGCAGCATGAGGAGACTACAGAGTGGCAAGGTAAAATAATGTGGAGATGGCAGCAGCAACAGGATACCACAGACTGGCAAGGTGACAGTGTGGAGATGGGGGGCACTCTACTACCTGAAACCAGTTGGGCAAAGGTGTTTTTATATAAATATAAATTTTATTAAGATAACATACCATACATATAAATAATATTGTATCACTAGGTCGACCCAGTATTCTAGTAATAAAAGTATTAAATAAATAAGAAAATAATAATATTAAAGAATAATAAGCGGAAGTAAAAACAATCGTAGTGCATATAAGGTTGCATATATTATTCCCCCCCCCCCAAAAAAAAAAAAAAAAGATTTATGTAGAGAGTTTCTTTTCTTTTTTTTTTTTTTTTTTTTTGAACAATAGTTTTTATTGAAAATTTTTTTATAACAATAGGTTACATAACAAATGACAGCATTCACATATACATCTTGGTATAGGTAATAATATGGCAGATACGTAGCTAATACAAAAATACAATATTTTTCACAGCATACGGTTGTAAATGTTGAGCTTGAGTAGGTAGAAAAGTTGTATGGGTACATATATATACAGGAAGGTTTGGAGAAAAGACAATATAAAAGTAGATAACTGGAAAGGCTGTCATGAAAATCATCATAAATCCATAGTAATCTTACATTCTAATGGAGGCACTAGGCGG
Source organism: Bufo bufo (assembly GCF_905171765.1). Classification (NCBI taxonomy): domain Eukaryota; kingdom Metazoa; phylum Chordata; class Amphibia; order Anura; family Bufonidae; genus Bufo; species Bufo bufo. The sequence continues at coordinate 516,816,319 of NC_053391.1, read as the reverse complement.
CAAATTACATCTTTTGTGGTTCAACCAGACTTCCCATCTTTTCAGGAATGTAATTTTCGAATTGTTAGAAGATGCCCATAAACCTTCATATAAGCAGCTATTATCTAGAGATCTGCAAATCCTATTAATGTTGGGGAGGTCCCCAGATTTCCAGCAGGCAGCTATTTTTAGTCGGGTTATGAATATTAAATGACTAGCTATGAATCTGAAATGGTAGGGTAGGTCTATCAGTCCTACAGACAACAAGGCCATCTTAGATGAAGGTTCAATAGGGAAACAAGCTAATGATGATATAAAACTAAATATTGAGCACCATAGGACTTTAACAGTCGGGCAATCCCACCACATATGTAAAAAACTACCTATCGCTTGACCGCATCTCCAACAGTCTGGGGATGAATCAGGAAAGATTTTGTTAATATATATGGGTGTTCTATACCATCTATAGAGAATTTTTCTCGCCCCTTCTAGATGATCAGAGCATTTAGACAGCTTGGGTACAGAGGTGAAGGCTTCAGACCACTCTGTGTCCGATAGGTCAGAACCTAATTCAAGATTCCATAGGTCTAGGATATGTTGTAAGGGATTAGCGCATGACTCTTTCAGTAAGGTATAGCCTTTACTAATGCCTTTATCTAATTTTTGGGTCATGTGTATCCATTGTGAGAAAGTTTGATTGTTTGTAGCATGTGAGAAAATTTTTGAGGATTTCAGTAAGTGTCTTAACCTTAGGTATTTGTAGAAATCTGAATTGGGGATATTGAATTTTTTATGAAGATGGGCAAATTCCACAAACACCTCATCCTTCCATAGTTGTTTGACTTCAGTAATGCCCAGCCTTACCCAATTGTCTAGTCTAATGTCTGGGATAGCTAGTTCACAAACCTTCAGGGGCATTGCGAAAATTGAGGTATTAATTAATTTATCTATCCTAGCAACAGAATACCAGGTGTTTAGAATTGTTGTCAGGGTTAATAATGGGGAGTTATGTTTGATACCAAAAGCCGCTACAGCAGAAAGACGCAAGTTTATATTGCAGAGACCCATAATAGTTTTTTCTAGTGCTACCCATTTTTTTGTAGAATCATCCTTAAGTAAATATCTCAGTTGGTCAAGTATAGAAGAGGCATGATAATGCTTAATAGAAGGTACATTAAGACCTCCTGTTTTGAGAGGTTTATTAAGTATAAGGGCTTTCACTCTGGGTCTGAGTTTACCCCAAATGTGGCGATTGATTAGAGATTGGAGCTTGTTTATATAACTAGAGGGAATAGATATAGGAATATTACGGAACATATAGATAATTTTGGGTAGAATAACCATTTTCAAAGCAGCTATTCTCCCTAACCAAGAAATATGTTCTAACCTTAAATTGTTCAAGGAATTATTAATTTTATCATATAAGGGCCAAAAATTGACCTTGAATAGTTTGTTAGTAGGAAAGGCAAGTTGAATACCCAGGTATGTCAAGGACTCGTTTGCCCAGGAAAATTTATATAATCTGGAAATTAGACGTTTAGTAGATGGGGGTAAACCCAAGTCCAGAATTTGAGATTTATTTACATTTACCTTATAGAAAGAAGCTTTTCCAAACTTAGAGATGATGTCATTAATGGCAGGCAAAGCTATATTTGGGTTTGATGTAATAATTAAGACATCGTCTGCAAAGAGACCTATGCGGTGGTCTACTTCCCCTACTTTTATCCCTTTAATAAGTGCCGAAGATCTGATGTGTTCTGCGAAAGGTTCCATTGCAAGCGCAAATATCAAGGGTGACATAGGGCATCCCTGCCTGGTTCCATTGTTAATATTAAACGGGGTGGACAGAAAACTAGACGAATATATAGAGGCGCTTGGATTGGAGTATAAAGACATTACTGCCGATAAGTAGAAGTTCCCAAACCCAAACTTTTTCAATGTTGCGTAAATATAATCCCAGTGAATTCTGTCAAATGCCTTCTCTGCATCCAGGGATAGGAGCAGAGAAGGAGTTCGGGTATAATGTGCCACATCTAGTAAGTCTATAAATCTTCTGGTGCCATCTGATGATTGCCTGTTAGAAACAAATCCTATCTGGTCATTGGAGATTAATGAGGGTAATATATTGGACAACCTTTTTGCGAGAATTTTCGCAAAAATCTTTATATCAGAATTTAAAAGTGATATGGGTCTGAAATTAGCTGGAGTGTCTGCTGGTTTACCAGGTTTTGGTAAAGTTATGATCAGTGCACTTAACATGTCCTTTGGAATTGACTTTTGTGTTGCTATTGAGTTAAAGGTTCTATTTAGGAAAGGGTTTAAAATATGCGAAAGAGTCTTATAATACTCATTTGTGAGGCCGTCTGGTCCAGGGGATTTGTTATTTTTGAGGGAGTGGATTGTTTCTGAGATTTCTGAATGTGTAATTTCAGCATTTAGGGATTGATTTTGAGTTGGCGTTAATGATGGGAGAGACACACCCTCGAGGAACTCATTAATGTATTCAGAAGTGGGTTGAAGAGTGTCTGTTGAGCTACTTAAGTTGTATAACTTTGCATAGTATTTTGCAAATTCATCTGCTATTTGTTTGGGGTTGAATAATTTTTTTCCTTGAGAATCATACAAAAAGGGAATTCTAGTTTTGACTTCTCTTTTTTTTATTCTATTTGCTAGGATTTTTGAAGCTTTGTTGCCTTGTGAGTAATGATCTGCTTTGATTTTACGTAGGTGAAATTCATGCCTTTCATGTAAGTGAAGGTAAAGATGGTGTCTGGCCGTTTTTAACTTGCTAAGAATTTTCGGGTCTAGAGAGGATTTAAGTGAATCCTCTAGGGACTTAATATCAGTTAATAGTTTATCCAAGGTTTTCTTTCTATTTCTTTTTTGGATGGCCGCGTGTTTTAACAAAATCCCTCTTATGAACGCCTTGTGTGCACTCCAAAGTGTAGTATCTGAAGTCAGGTTGTTGTCATTAGTCCTAAAGTATTCTTTAAGCGAATTTTCCACATCTATACGAATACTCGAATTCTGGAGTAGTGAGTTATTGAGTCTCCAAGGGGAATAGACTCTATTGTTGTACATATCATCTAATATAAGGGTTATAAATGCATGATCTGACCATGTTATATTAGAAATGGATACATCCAATACTTTTTGGAGAAGCCATTTATCTGAGACAAACAGGTCAATTCTAGAGTATGTGTTGTGTGGATGTGAAAAAAAAGAAAAATCTTTTTCATTTGCATGGTGAACTCTCCAGATATCATGTAGACCTTCTTGAAATAAAAAATCTTGTAGATAAGAGGAATTATTGGAAGGAGGATGAGCTGGGAGCCTGTCAATTGATGAGTCAGGGCACATATTAAAGTCCCCACAAACTAACAGAGACCCTTGTTTGGCTTCTTGAGCCATTCTAATAGTGCGCTTGATAAAATTTATCTGATCAGAGTTTGGAGCATATAGATTTACTATCGTGTATCTGGAGTTGTTTATGTCACAGGTGATTATAATATATCTACCCTCATTATCTAATAAGATATTGTGACACTGGAATGCTATAGTGTTTTTAAAACCTATAATCACACCTCTCTTTTTTTTTGTGGCTGGAGATATAAAGATGTGTGGGAAAGAGGGGTGACAGAATCTATGGGAATCCTCCTCATTAAGGTGAGATTCCTGAATGCAAATAATGTCAGCTCTCTGTCTTTTCACTTCGTTCCAATATGTGGAGCGTTTAAAGGGGCTGTTCAAACCTTTAACATTTGTTGATAGGATCTTTATGCCATTGTTAGCCATCTTGAGTCTTCAGATGAAGTAACCCTGTAGACTTCAGAATCCTGAGAAAATTGTGAAAAAGAGACAAAGTGAACAGGTGAAGAAAAAAAAAAAAAACAAAGTACCCCAATGTTACCATTTGGTGAGTGAGGGGACCGTGGAAATAAATCCTTGTTTTCATATTTGTTATGAGCTGAAAATAGACCCCCTGTATGTAACCTTAAAAAATAATAAGTTAAAATGTAAAACATAACATAAATAATAAATAACAATAACATATTAAGGGTCCAACAGTGACCGTAAAATTAGTGATGTCTATCACTTAGTATAAGAGGCGTAAAGTGAACAATGGATTAGGGAAAGTGAACACCTAGATGGAAAAAGTGTTCTGTAAAATAGAACAGCAGGGTGTGGATCCCCGCAAGGCTTGAAAAAACATAGCAATTTAATCAGAAGCAAAGGTAGTTATATTTACTGTCCCGGATTGAAGTCATGGTGGGATTCTTCCAACTCTTGTCCATTCTGGAGTTAAGTTGAGATGACTCTTATCAGCAGGAGGTTTTTTAGGAGAGGCAGTCGTAGCTTTGTCTTTATCTTTGTCTTTGGTGCCCTCTTGTGGTAGAATAATGTTCCATTTGGAAAAAGCTTCTGATGCTTCTTGAGGAGAAGTTAGGACATGTGAAGAGTTTTGGTGTCTCACAATAAGTTTGACAGGAAAACCCCATTTGTAGGGGATATTGTTATCTCTTAGCGCTCTGGTGTAAATTTGAAATTCCCGTCTCCTGCTTAGTGTCGCTGGGGATAAATCTGTGAATAGGAGTACAGTACTGAATCTCTCAGGAATATCTTTTTTCTTTTTTTGAGCTTCCCTCATCAGGGAATCTTTCAAGTGGTAAAAATGGATCCTAGCAAGGACGTCCCTGGGAACAGAGGCAGGGAGAGCTTTTGGTTTAGGAACCCGGTGTACCCGGTCAATGATTAGCTCTGACTCAAGGGTATCTGGAAGATATGATATAATAAGATCAGAAATAAATTCTTGCAGCTGAGAGTCTGAGACGTTTTCAGGAATATTTCTAAATCTTATGTTGTTTCTTCTGGAGCGGTCTTCCAGATCCGCAATTTTGAGCTTAATGGCTGCTATATCATCCTCAACCACGTTGTGATTATCAACTAGCGAATTGTGTGCTGTGACAAATTCCTCCATTTTTTCTTCTAGATGCGCAGTTCTTTCTCCTATGGCTACTATATCAGCATGGATGACCGAGATTGTCTCTTTGAAATCTCCATGAATGGATCTTTTTAAATCTGCCAGCATGTCCTGCATTGCATTGACAGTGAGACCAGGATCTATGCCTGGTGAAGGAGGGTAAGTATCAAGGGGAGGAATAGATGTATGATGTTCACTCACCCTTTTTTGTTTTTTAGGCTCCTGTGAAGCTGAAGGACTGGAGCTTGCTGAAGATGGAGTCCCTGAGGAGCGCTGGTCGGGTGTCGCTGCCGGAGAGACACGGAGCTCTCCCTCTGTGTGGCGGGAGCCGGCGCCATCTTGGATCGAGCCTGGAGCAGGGTGGAAGAACGCAGTCATTTTCTGTGGCTGCGTTCCCTTCTTCTTCCCCCTCGTCATCATCAGCCGAGCTATGGGAGCAAGTACCGTCGCGAGACAGGTAAGTTTTGAACTAATTGCTTGTTTTTTTTTGTCGCTTTAGGCCGCTGTGTGGGGATCCACGGACGGAGCTCAAGCTCTAAGCGTCCTCTCCTCCCGGCATCCGGCCCCGCCCCTCTTAGTTTCTTTTCAATAGGCATAGAAATTATATTGTTCATCCCAGAAGTGTCTAAAAAAAATCCAGGAGATTTTTTATATTCAAATAAATAATGTCATTCCTATAAGCACATATATGTTGATGTTAGTATCCAGTATAGTAGCTGTTAGTTCAGATTAATCAATCTTGATATAATGTATTTTTCTTTAAGCGTATGTAACCACTCTTGCAGCTTTGTCATTCAGATGTGGCCGTACTTTGCTTCCTGCTAGTCTGTGTATTCAATCGTTCTTCAGTACTGTAGATACACACCGCGTGCCACGTGGTTTTTGATCTCCGTCGGTCTCCTTGCAGCCCGTCTGGGTATTACGCGGAAGCCGGCCGTGAACCTTGACTGGTGGGTTCACTCGCCTCTTATCTTCTCGGCGTCCCACATGTCTCAGGAAGTATGCCGCCACCAGATCACAGGTCCTGAGCTTGGAGATGGACGGGTATATTCTTGTATATAATATCGAGGAGTTATTTGAAAGCCAGAGAAAGCAGGATAAAGGCAATATAGTTATATTACAGTCTTAGTATTTAGTAGTTCAGAATTCACTGCTGTTTCACCAGACGCGTTTCGGGGATATTCCCTTTTCTCAGTGGTCAGCAGTGATTTATTGGATAGCAAAGTACAGCCACATCTGAATGACAAAGCTGCAAGAGTGGTACCGTACACTTGAAGAAAAACACATTATATCAAGTTTTGATTAATCTGAACTAACAGCTACTATACTGGATACTAACATCAACATATATGTGCTTATACAAATTACATTATTTATTTGAATATAAAAAATCTCCTGGATTTTATTAGAGACACTTGTGGAATGAACAATATAATTTCTATCCCTATTGAAAAGAAACTCTCTACATAAACCTTTTTTTTTTTGTGGGCGGGGGAGCAACCTTATATGCACTACAATTGTTTTTACTTCCGCTTATTATTATTTTTTATTATTATTATTATTATTTTCTCATTTATTTAAAGTTAATCTGTCACCTGCTTTTACCATTTTAAGCTGGCACCATCGCTATGTTGACTAAAGTACCTTATCTCCAGCAGTCTTCTTTTTACTTTATTTTGTTTTGTAGTTTTGATATAAAAGTGCTTTTTATGTTATACTAATTAGGGTCCAAGGTGCCCAGAGGGGCGTTTTTTTCACTCTCCGCTGCCCAGTGACGCCCCCCTGCAGTGCCCAAGAACGCCTCCTGATCATCAAATAACCTCCCACAGCCCGGCAAACGGTTCCGCCCCCTCCCCACGTCATAGTCTACCTTTTAGAAATGCCCCGTCCTTCTTCCTGTCTGCGGCCGGAAAACTCGCGCAGGCGCAGTACCGCCTGTGGCCTGCGTCTGCGCGATCATCAACGTCCTGAGGGCAACAGCGCTCAGGTCACATCACTGGGCTCGGCGCATGCCCAGTTAGACTTTTGAGGCTGTTGCCCTCAGGAGGGTGATGATTGCACAGGCGCAGGCCGCAGGCGGTACTGCGCCTGCGCGAGTTTTCCGGCCGCAGACAGGAAGAAGGACGGGGCATTTCTATAAGGTAGACTATGACGTGGGGAGGGGGCGGAACCGTTTTCCGGGCTGTGGGAGGTTATTTGAGGATCAGGAGGCGTTCTTGGGCACTGCAGGGGGGCGTCACTGGGCACTGGAGAGTGAAAAAAAACGCCCCTCTGGGCACCTTGGACCCTAATTAGCATAACATAAAAAGCGCTTTTATATCAAAACTACAAAACAAAATAAAGTAAAAAGAAGACTGCTGGAAATAAGGTACTTTAGTCAACATAGCGATGGTGCCAGCTTAAAATGGTAAAAGCAGGTGACAGATTCCCTTTAATACTTTTATTACTAGAATACTGGGTCGACCTAGTGATACATAATTATTTATGTGTATGGTATGTAATTTTAATAAAATTTATATTTATATAAAAACACCTTTGCCCAACTGGTTCCAGGTAGTAGAGTGCCCCCCTACTTCTATTATTATTTAGATTTTTGTGTGACTTTGGGTGTGTCGAGGGGCGAGTACCACATCGGTACTTATCAGATTGTTTGAGCTACTATCCTTTATTCTCTATAGTCTGCAGATGGCAGCAGCATGAGAAGACCACAGAGTGGCAAGGTGACATAATGTGCATATGGCAGCAGCAGCAGGATACCACAGAGTGGTAAGGTAAAATAGCGTGTAGATCGCGGCAGAAGCAGCATCAGAAGACAACAGAGTGGCAAGGTGACATAGTGTAGAGATGGCAGCAGCATGAGGAGACCACAAAGTGGCAAGGTGACATAGTGTGGAGATGGCAGCAGCAGCAACAGGATACCACAGAGTGTCAAGGTGACATAGTGTGAAGATGGCAGCAGCATTAGGAGGCCACAGAGTGGCAAGGTGACATAGTGTGGATATGGCAGCAGCAGCAGAAGCAGGATACCACAGAGTGGCAAGGTGACATAGTGTAGAGATTGCAGCAGCAGCAGCAGGAGACCACAGAGTGGCAAGATGACATAGTTTGGAGGTGGTGGCAGAATCAGGAGGCCACATAGTGGCAAGGTGACATAGTATGGATATGGCAGGAGCAGCAGCAAGATACCACAGAGTGGCAAGGTGACACAGTGTGGAGATGGCAGTATCAGCATTAGGAGACCACAGAGTGGCAAGGTGACATAGTGTGGAGATGGCAGCAGCATGAGGAGACCACAAAGTGGCAAGGTAATATAGTGTGGATATGGCAGCAGCAGCAACAGGATACCACAGAGTGGCAAGGTGACATAGTGTGAAGATGGCAGCAGCATGAGGAGACCACAGAGTGGCAAGGTGACAAAATGTGGAGATGGCAGTAGCAGCAGCATCAGGAGACCACATAGTGGCAAGGTGACATAGTGTTGATATGACAGCAGCAGCAGGATACCACAGAGTAGCAAGGTGACATAGTGTAGAGATGGCAGCAGCATAAGGAGAACACAGAGTGGCAAGGTGACATAGTGTGGATATGGCAGCAGCAGCAGGATACCACAGAGTGGCAAGGTGGCATAGTGTGGATATGGCAGCAGCATAAGGAGGTCACAGAGCGGCAAGGTGACATAGTTTGGAGATGGCAGCAGCAGCTGCATCAGGAGACCACAAAGTGACCCAGTAACAGAGTGGGGCGGTGGGTGGCAATACCAGTACCCGCTGACGAAGGTGAGTGCAAGAAGGAGCACTTGGCATCAGATGTGTGGCATCAGGCGGGTCGCAGCATCAGAATAGTAGCTGAGGCAGGTAGCCAGAAGAAACCGGTCTCTTTTGTCAAATTGTTGGTGTGGCACCATGGATGATCTAGTCTGATGCATCAGACATTGGTGTGTGGAAATCCTGGCTGATCCATGCCTGATTCATCTTGATGCAGTGTCCCACTATGTGCTATATGTGGGCACTGTAAACTGTTGCTAAATGTCATATCAAATGTATTGTGGTATCATGCTGTAATTCCCATCTATCAGGCTGCAAGTGTCATTTACTTTTATTCGCCCCTAGGTGGTGCTGGCACCACTTATATATATAGCTGGGGGGGGGGGTCAAGTCAGTGTGTGTTTGTTGAGGATGAAAATGAAGAGAGGAGGAAGTTAATGGAGGAGGTGGAAATTTGTTTTTCAACCGAAAAAAGTCACAAAAGATTTTATCGCATATAAGTGCAGCGCTTAACGCTGAAGACAAATTTTTTCCACCAACATAAGTCACAAAAGATTTTACCGCATATAAGTGCAGCGCTTAACACTGAATACAATTTTTTTTTCCACCGAAATAAGTCACAATAGAATTTTACCACATATAACTGCAGCGCTGAACGCTGAATGAAATTAGTTTTTTCACTGAAATAAGTCACAAAAGATTTTACCGCATATAAGTGCAGAGCCTAATGCTGAATACAATTTTTTTTCCCAATGAAATAAGTCACAAAAGAGTTTACCACATATAACTGCAGCGCTGAACGCTGAATGAAATTTGTTTTTCCACCAAAATAATTCACAAAAGATTTTACCACATATAACAGAGTACAGAGATGGAAAGGGTCTTCGGATTCCCCCCGCATTATATGGACGTCTCAGAAATGAACCGCTGCTCCCGACAGCAGCTTCTTGGAAGGTCATGGAGCGTCCTGGTCATCCGGCATCTATTCGCTCCGCTGAAGGATTATTTTGAAAGTGTGTAGAAGCCACACGGGGCCCCCACACTGTAGATTTATCATGGAGACATCATGGAGATTTAACTGCATATAATCGCAGCGCTGACCGCTGAATAAATTTAGTTTTTCGACCAAAATACTTCAATAAAGATTTTACCACATATGACCACCGTACTGACTGACTGCTACCGCCGCTACTTCCGTGAACCCCTGCTACTTCCCGGGCAGGTAGGCTGCTGCAAAGCAGGTGCGCTACCCCGGGCACGTTTGGCTCCTGACCTCCCACTGCTGCCACACTGCTGAATCCCAGCCATGCTTTCAACAAATATAACCGCCAACGTGAACTGAGAATGTATTTTTCTGTTTGTACTTAAATCGGACACTAAACGCTTTCAACACATATAACCGCCTCTGAGGTGAGCTGAGAATGCATTTTTCTGTTTGTACTGAAATAGGCCAATAAACACTTTTAACACATATAACCGCCGCTGACGTGAACTGAGAATGCATTTTTCTGTTTGTACTGAAATAGGCCACTAAACGCTTTCAACACATAACCGCCGCCGACATGAACTGAGAATGCATTTTTCTGTTTGTACTGAAATAGGCCACTAAACTCTTTCAACACATATAACCGCCACCGACGTGAACTGATGACTAGCCAGTTTGGAGTTGTGCCCCCACGTTAGGACACGTTTCCTTTTGGCAGATGGCACAAATGTCTTTCCGGGAGTAATATCTCTTACCAGGACAGGAGCCACTGTGATCAAGCGAACAGGATCTATCAAGTATTGGGGCTCCTCCTGCTGGTCAGAAAAGTCAAATTATCGAGACAGAGCCTCCGCCTTGATGTTCTTCTCGGCCGGGCGAAAGTGCATCTCAAAATCGAAACGGGAGAAGAGTGCCCACCTGGCTTGGCGAGGGTTCAGATGCTGGGCTGTCTGCAGATACATAAGATTCTTGTGGTCATTGAAAATTATTACTGGATGCTGGGCTCCCTCCAATAGATAACGCCACTCCTCCAAGGCGAGTTTTATGGCCAGGAGCTCCCTGTCTCCTATACAGTAATTCCTCTCAGCGGGGGAGAAGAACTTGGAGAAGAATCCACAAGTAAACATTTTGCCCTCGGAAGCTTTTTGTAGTAAAACAGCACCGGCTCCTATGATGGAGGCATCCACTTCTAAAAAGAATTGGCGGGAGACATAGGGATGTCGCAGAATAGGTGCAGAGGCAAAGGAGCTCTTTAATTGGTTGAAAGCGGCCTCTGCCTTAGGAGTCCAGTCTTTGGCATTCACCCCTTTCTTAGTAAGAGCGGAGATCGGAGACTTAAGGGATGAAAAATTCGGAATGAATTGCCAGTAGAAATTGGCTAATCCCAGGAAGCGCTGTATAGCACAAAGACCCTGTGGGCGTGGCCAGTCCATTATTGCCTTCAATTTTTCAGGATCCATCTGTAATCCGGCATCTGAGATGATATATCCGAGAAACGGTACAGTAGTCTTTTCAAAGGTGCATTTCTCGAGTTTGGCATAGAGTCGATTTTCCCTCAACCGCTGTAAGACTAAACGTACATGCTTCCGGCGAGTGATTAATCTGGAGAATAAATCAGTATATCGTACAGTATATCTTCACGCATATATAGAGCAGGTCCTGGAAGATACCATTAACATACTTTTGGAATACCACAGGAGCATTGCACAGACCGAAGAGCATGACGAGATACTAGTAGTGTCCATCACGAGTGTTGAATGCGGTCTTCCACTCGTCGCCCTTCAGAATGCGGATAAGGTTATGTGCACCGCGCAGGTCAAGTTTGGTAAAGACCTTCACCCCCGGATCCTGTCCAACAGTTCGGGGATTAGCGGAAGAGGGTATCGATTTTTTTACCGTGACCTTATTCAGACCTTGATAGTCGATACAGGGCCATAAGGATCCATCTTTTTTCTGCACAAAGAAGAACCTGGCACTGGCAGGTGAAGTGGATTTCCGGATAAACCCCCTCTCCAGATTCTCCTTGATGTAGTCAGACATCGCCTGAGTCTCTGGAAGTGAGAGTGGGTAGACTCGACCACGAGGAGGTGTAGCACCAGTCAGAAGGTCAATTGGACAGTCATATGGATGATGAGGAGGCAGGGTGTCGGTGTCTTTCTTACTAAAGACGTTCGCAAAACTGGCATACTGCTGCGGAAGTCCAGGCAGGTCTACAGGTACAGAAGGCGTGGAAGCAGGTCGGTCCTCCGCTAAGCAGGTGGAGTGACAAGATGATCCCCAGCGCAGTGACTAACCGGAGTGCCAGTCCACAACTGGAGTGTGCAGACGCAGCCAGGGTAGCCCAAGGATAACTGGATTCATGGAGACTGGCAGCACATAGAAGGAAATCAACTCAGAGTGCAGAACCCCAATCTGTAACTTAAGGAGTATAGTAACAGAGCGTACTGATTAAGGGAGTGGTAATCCATTTATGGAGGCCACTGACAAAGGCCTTTCCAGACCAATTGTGGGAAGCCGATACTGATGGACCAGGGCTTGCTGAATGTAGTTACCGGCTGACCCAGAGTCCAAGAATGCAGGCACAGACAGTGTGACTCCCTTGTGAGAGAGAGTCACCAGAACTGAAAGTTTCGGAGAGGACTTCTCCTTGTCTAGGACCACCTCTCCAAATGATCCTAGACAATGTTGTTTCCTAGCTGCTGTGGACAATTACGCACAAAGTGGCTCTTGCCTCCACAATACCGACACAGATTCTCTGCTTTGCGACATAGGCGTTCCTGGTCAGACAGTCGAAGGCGCTGTATTTGCATGGACTCTTCAGGTAGGGTGGACACTAGAGGAAGGACTTGGTCTCTGGAAGGATGGAGCCAAACGAGGTGGTCTTCTGGTGCTTGCAACCTGCTTAGAACGTTCCCTGAAACACATATCAATCCTTGTAGCCAATGTGATCAGGTCATTCAGAGTAGACAGGCGGTCGCGACCAGCTAGTTCATCCTTAATACATTTAGAAAAGCCCTCCCAGAACACCGCCAGTTGAGCCTCATTGTTCAGTGCAAGTTCAGCAGCCAGGGTACAAAACTGGATGGCATGCTGACCCACAGACGAGGAACCTTGTCGTATATGCAGCAGAGCTGAAGCAGCAGAGGACGAGCGGCAGAGCTCCTCAAAAACCATCTGGAAGGTACCCAGGAAAGCCTGCAGATTATTGGTCTCTGGACCTCCATGTTCCCAAATAGGATTTACCCAGGCAAGGGCCTCATCAGACAGCAGGGACAAAATGAAGGCAACCTTGGACCACTCAGTAGGAAACCTCTTCCCATGTAACTCAAAGTGGATCAGGCACTCATTTAGGAATCCACAACAGGTCTTTGGATCACCACCATAGAGGGTTGGCAGAGGGAGTTGTACACCAGCGGCACTCAGATCCGGATTCACCGGTGTAGTCATAGCAGGGGTAGCAGTGACTGGCGACTAGTGTTGATCGCGAATATTCTAATTGCTAATTTTTATCGCGAATATTGGCACTTCGAGAATTCGCAAATTGCTAGCAAATATTGCTATATATTCGTAATCGCGAATATTCTAGATTTTTTTTCATCAGTACCCATGATCCCTCACTGCTTCTTGCTTGTGGGCCAATGAGAAGGCTGCAATATCTTTGACTTTAGTAGTAGTATTGATCGTGAATTTTCAAATAGGAAATTTTTATCGCTGATTTTCCAATTACCGATTTTTGCAATCAAGAAACTAATGACTGGAGACCATGAATTCTCGAATTCGCGAATATATGACAAATATTTGTGAAATATCACAAATTCGAATATTGCCCCTGCCGCTCATCACTGCCGGCGACTCTGCAGTTCAAATCGAATATAGCCAGCACCTGCTAGTTACCTGGTGTTGCCCAGAAGGAGCATGCTCGACGTAGATCAGTAGAAAAGGAAAAGAAAGAAATTATTCGAATCAAGCAGTACGAAAAAAACATACATATAATCTCATAATCTCACAACCTCATAATCGTGATTGAGACCCCTGGGATACAATGTATCAAGCGTATGTATCCAGCACGCCTCTCTACGAAGTAAAAGTTTTTTATATCGCCTCCTCTCCTAGGTCTCATAATTTGTTCCAAAACCTGAAACCTTAACTGAGATATAGAATGTTTACATTTATCGAAGTGGTAAGGCAACGGTAATAATAAATTTTTGATCCTAATGGTGGACTTATGCTTGCATATCCTATCCCTCACTGTTTTTTTCCTATTGCTTGATTCGAATAATTTCTTTCTTTTCCTTTATTGTAGACATTATCGACTCGCTGATCTGCTATTTTCAATATTGTGAAAATCCTATGTTATATGTGTTCTCATGCTATAGTGAAACCAAGAAATCGTTTTTTGTTTTTTTTTTGCCCATAAGGGGGTGGATGATGTCACTTTGCTTAATTGATGTGTATATATAAGAGGTCACTGTGAATTTGAGATGTATCTGTTGATGAAGGCTACATGCCGAAACGCGTTATTTTTAAATAATCTACTTTACTGAGCAATAAAGAAGTTTGCGGGGGGGGGGCGGAGCTAGCGCTTGTGCTGAATGGCAGCGTCCGGCTGAAGCTCCTGCTTATAACCTGCTGAGAGAACGGCAATCTTTAGCCTGAAGATCTGAAAATGGTCAAATACGGTGGACAGAAGCACGGGGATCCAGCACCGCAACCTAAACCTTCTCCTGCCGTGTCAGACATGACAAAATACTTTAAAAAGCAGCAAGCAGCCGGACCGGCCAAGGAATCTAAAATGGCTGCGGCTCCCTGCAGCGTTCCACGCGCCCGGGCCCCAAGCCAATCTGAGGGGGAAGATGACATCGGAGAAGCTGGTGAGTCCCATAACCTCCCGATTTCACGCCGCTTTATAAAACAAGCATTAGAGGAGGCTTTACATCCCATTTATTCCAAGCTACAAGAAGTAGCACAAGATGTCCAACAGATAGGCCACAGAGTGGACTCGCTGGAGACTACACAGGCAACGGCTCTAGACCATAGCGCTGCAGTAGCCCAATCCCTGTCAACTTGCCAATTCCACGTTAACCAACTATATGCTTCCCTGGAAGACCAGGAAAATCGTGGAAGGCGAAATAACCTCTGATTTAGAGGGATTCCAGAAACGGTTTCTGCCTCCAATATTCCAAATACTATCAGGAAGATAGTTGCCTCTCTACTAGGGGACTTTGATCCGGCTATGCTAATTATTGAAAGAGCTCATAGAGCTTTACGCCCTTGTCCCAAGGACAGTGACCCCCCTAGGGACTTTATATGCAGATTTCTAAACTTCCAAGACAAGGAAGCAATTTTAAAAGCTGCCAGAATCGCTCCCTCGATCCTCCTGGAGGAGGCCACCATACAAATATACCAGGACCTTTCCCCATCTACTTTGCAGAAAAGGAGATTTCTTCGGCCTCTTACGGAACTATTAAAAGAAAAAAAGATCCTATATAGATGGACCTTTCCATTTGGGCTTTCTTTCCTGGTCACTGGGAGAAGGTTCACAATATCTTCTTACTCTGACCTCTCAGAAGCATATGCAGCTGTGGACTCGACTCCACTAAACATCCCAGACTGGGATAAAGTGCAAGATATCTCAGATCTACCTCCTCTACCCATTCTTCAGCCATGGGAACTTACTACAACACAGAAGAAACAGAGGCCAAAGAAGTCTAAAGATGTAATGATGCCCAAAAAGACCCACTCCACCCAGGAAGGTCCTTGAGAGTTCTGCAACTACTTCATCAGCCCCCATCAAAAGGACTTCATAATCAGTCCTACTGTATCTTCTTCTTTGACCATACCCCATATATATCTGGTTAAGATGTATCTGTGGATCGCTTTTTGAGTTATGTATAGCTCCTTCCTCTGTACCTTTTTATATATCTCTCATTTCATTTACTTCTCTCCCGGTCGCCTTAAATCACTACTACTTCTGTTCTGTCATTAATTACTCCTTTAGCCCCCATTTTCATTTTCTTCTGTCCATATTCTATTTATTCCTTTTAACTCTTGCCTATTCTCTCCTTGATGCAGGTTACTTGTGAATGTAATTCACTTTCCCCCTACCTATTTGTGGTAATTAACCCTTTCATGACCAAAGGTCATTGATGCCCCAGTGTCCAGGTCAAAATTTACAAATCTGACATGCGTCACTTTAAGTGGTAATAGCTTTGGAACACTTTTACTTATCCACGCCATTCTGAGATTGTTTTCTCGTGACACATTGTACTTCATGACAGTCATAAATTTGAGTCAATATATATCACCTTTATTTATGAAAAAATCCCAAATTTACCAAAAATAAATAAAAATTATCAATTTTCTAAATTTCAATTTCTCTGCTTCTAAAACAGAAAGTGATACCTCATAAAATATTTATTACATAACATTCCCCATATGTCTACTTTATGTTGGCATCATTTTGGAAATGTTATTTTATTTTTTTAGGACGTTACAAGGCTTAGAAGTTTAGAAGCAATTCTTAAAATTTTTAAGAAAATTTCCAAAACCCACTTTTTAAGGACTAGTTCAGGTCTGAAGTCACTTTGTGGGGCCTATATAGTAGATACCCCCATAAATGACCCCATTGTAGAAACTAGACCCCTCAAGTTACTTAAAACCAATTTTACAAACGTTATTAACCCTTTAGGTGTTCCACAAGAATTAAAGGAAAATGGAGAGGAAATTTCTAAATTTCACTTTTTTAGCAGATTTTCTATTTTATTACATTTTTTTCTTTAACACATTAAGAATTAACAGCCAAACAAAACTCAATATTTATTACTCTGATTCTGCGGTTTACAGAAACACCCAACATGTGGTCGTAAACTGATGTAAGGGCGCACGGCAGGGCGCAGAAGGAAAGGAACACCGTATGGTTTTTGGAAGGCAGATTTTGCTGGATTGGTTTTCTGAACGCCATATGTTTTTTATTTTTCTACCGATCGTCTTGTGCAGGGGCTCATTTTTTGAAGAAAGAGTTGAGGTTTTTAATGGTACCATTTTTGGGTACATAGGATTTTTTGATCATTCATTATTACACTTTATGGGACAAGGTGGCCAAAAAATTGGCTGTTTTGGAACCTTTTTTTTTTTTTTTTTTACAGCGTTCATCTGAGGGGTTAGGTCATGTGACAGTTTTATAGAGCAGATCGTTACAGACGTGGCAATACCCAATATGTATACTTTTTCTTATTTATTTAAGTTTTACACAATAATAGCATTTCTGAAACCAAAAAAATGATGTTTTAGTGTCTCTATAGTCTGAGAGCCATAGCTTTTTTATTTTTTGGGCGATTGTCTTAAATATGGGCTTTTTTTGCGGGATGAGGTAACGGTTTGATTGGTACTATTTTGGGGTATATACGCCTTTTTTGATCGCTTGCTGTGTCACTTTTTGTGATGTAAGGTGACAAAAATAGCTTATTTTTTTACACCGTTTTTATTTTTTATGGTGTTTATTGGACGGGGTTGATGATGTGATATATTTATAGAGATGGTCGCTACGGACGCGGTGACACCTAATATGTGTGGTTTTTGTTAGTTTTTTTGTTTGTTTTTTATAGGAAAAGGATTTTTTTTTTACATTTTTATTTATTTATTTTTACTTTTATTATTTTCAATTTTTTTTTATCAGTTCCCTCTTGAATCTTGAAGATCCAGTGGGGCTGATGGTTGTACTATACTTTGCAATGCTTTTGCATTGCAAAGTATAATACAATCAGATGCCTGTAGGTGGCAGCACCGGACGCCTATGCCATGGCAACCGGACGCCTTTGCAAAGCGTCCGGTTGCCATGGCAACCATCGGGCGCTGCGATCGCAGCAGCCCTGATGGTTGAGAGAGAGGGAGCCCCCTCCCTCTATTAACCCCATGGATGCCGCTACTGCGGCATCTATGCGGTTACAGCAGTGTCAGCATAGAGCTGACACACGCTGCTGATGGCGGCGGCTCAGGAATGGAGCCGCCGCCATCACACACAGAAGGGGGACCCCTATCGGGGGCAGCATTTTACTTATAACAGATCGGGGCAGGAGGGGGCGGACGCATCGGGGGCAGGGGGCAGCATTTTACTTATTACAGATCGGGGCAGGAGGGGGCGGACGCATCGGGGGCAGGGGGCAGCATTTTACTTGTTACAGATCGGGGCAGGAGGGGGCGGACGCATCGGGGGCAGGGGGCAGCATTTTATTTATTACAGATCGGGGCAGTAGGGGGCGGACCGCATCGGGGGCAGGGTAAGAAGAAGGACAAGAAGGGGGCACAGATCGGGGGCTTCAGGACACATTACCGATTTCAGGCTGTGATCTGCAGAGCGCAGATCAGAGCCTGAAACCGGCATTTTAACACTGCCGCGATCCGATTGGTTAGTCTGCACAGACTAACCAATCGGATCGATTGCCGGCAAGGGGCCACTCTGATTGGCCCCTTGCTGGCATTACTAGACTGTATGCTGTCCGTGACAGCAGCAGGGCTCGGGCAGAAGCTTTAATCCAAGCGCTTTGCAGCGCTTGGATTAAAGAGCTGGCTTGACGTCTATACACGTGATAGCTGCACGGGGTATGTGCAGCTATCACGTATATATACAGATTGCGGTCGTGAAGAGGTTAACCATAAGACTCCTCAAAATGTTGTTATACCACTCATTGTGGTTTCAAGTTTTAGTTTCTTTTTCTTTTTATTTAATATGTTATAATGCTGGGTATCTTGCTTTTATTATGCTATCTGTTCTTGGCTATATCCCCCACCTTGCTAAATCCAAGTCATGTCTGATTTTACCATAGTCTCATATAATGTAAAGGGTTTAAGATCCCCCTCTAAATGCAGCCAAATCTTTTCCCTCCTTTGGAAAGAAAAAAGCTCTGTGGTGTTCTTACAAGAAACCCATTTCAAGCAGAATAATTTTCCGGACCTCTCGTTATCCAGATTCCCCACATGGTACCACTGTGGTGCAAATGGAGCGGCATCTAGGGGGGTCAGCATTGGCTTTCGACGAGGCACCCCTTTCACCTACCTAAACCATATTCAAGATTCTGAAGGTCGCTATATTATACTCAAAGGTAAAATTGGCCAAACTCTATACACCTTTGTCAATGCCTATGCCCCTAATGTAAACCAACCTAGGTGGATTGCTGACCTTCTTTCTTTGGTTGAGAAACATAGTGAAGGTATACTAATTCTAGCGGGGGACCTGAACATGCCATTTAACCCTCTGATAGATACCTCCTCGAAGAAAATCAGCTCTGTCATCTGAAGCAACCCGAGCTACTCTGGCTAGAATGTTTAACCTGGGACTCATAGATGTTTGGAGATGCCTTAACCCTAATGTTATCGACTAATCTTTTTTTTCTTCAGCCAACAATTCATACAGTAGAATTGACTACATTCTGATATCAAAGGATAATCTACAACTTTGCTCCTCTGCGAAAATAGGGCCCATGACGCTGTCAGACCACTCACCGATCTTCTGCTCCCTTCGCCCTCCACAGGGATTGGGTAAGAAAACTGGTTGGAGGTTCAATGAGTCCATCTTGGGCAATGCTATTCATAAAAAACGAATAATAACTCTTCTAAAAGAATATTTTCTCATCAACCAAACGTCTGACACCTCCCCTAATACCCTGTGGGATGCCCATAAAGCCTATATAAGAGGCCAACTAATAAGTCTGTGCTCGTACTTGAGAAAGGAATCTGATAAAAAAAATAAACTCCCTTCTTTCTAGGATCAACACCCTAGAGAAAACTCACAAAATTTCCTTGCTCCAACTACATCTATAAGAGCTATTGCAGCTTAAAACGGAGCTAAAAAATCTGTTAAATTAACGTTCTGCTAAGTTCTTCTTAGCCTCTCAACACAAAATCTTCGCCCACGGTGACAAGGCTACTAAATATCAAATTCAGAGAATTAAGCGCAGGAAAATGGCAAATTTTGTGCAAAATATAACTTCACCGTCGGGTACCTTGTTGTTCAAAACTGAAGAAATTTCAGAACAGTTCAAACTGTATTACGAGTCTCTTTATAACCTTCCTTCTCCACCCCTCCCAAACCCTGACCTAGATAAAGTACATAATATCTCTACCTTCCTTAGCACGCTAAATCTCCCAACCCTTTCAAGTAGTCAACGGGATCAACTTGCTGCCCCTTCACCTTGTCAAATATCCAGGAAGCACTAAATTCATCTCCATTAGGGAAAAGCCCAGGCCCTGATGGCCTACCTCTGTCCTATTACAGAGCATTCTCTGATATCTTATTTCCCCACCTTCTTCCAATTTGCAACAATGCCCTACTAAATACCCCTGTATCATCTGATATGTCTAGAGCTACAATCACGATAATTCCCAAACCTGGTAAAGATCCTTCATTGTGTCCAAATTACCACCCTATCTCTTTGCTTAACATAGACCTAAAAATACTAGCTAAAATGTTAGCTATCAGATTACAAAAATTCCTCCCCTCACTAATTCATCCTGACCAGGTTGGATTTGTTAAAGGGAGAGAGGGAAAAGATAATGTTATGAAGATACTCAACGCCTTATATTTCTCCTCTCTCAAAGAGACCCCTATAGTTCTCCTAGGTACTGATGCTGAGAAAGCTTTTGATAGAATAGATTGGTTATTTATCAACCTCACGCTTTCTAAATTCAACATCCCGGAACAATTCTCTAATGCAGTTACAGCTATGTATCACTCTTCCTCAGCATCAGTATCAGTTAATGGCACTCTCTCCCCAAGCTTTCGCATACAAAACGGTACTAGGCAGGGATGCCCCCCTCTCCCCCCTTATATTTGTTTTAGTTATGGAAACGCTTCTACAAGCCCTGAGACAGCAGAAAGATATCATAGGTCTTAGAGTTGGTGATCAGGAAATCAAATTGGCCGCTTTTGCTGATGATCTCTTGATTCTCACAACCAACCCAAAGAAATCCCTCCCTTCCATCTTATCCCTACTAGATCTATTTGGATCTCTATCCAATTTTAAGGTCAATCCCGCCAAATCCTAACTTCTACATAGAGGCTACCCTCCTTCGGCAATTAAGTCTCTCAAACTTCATTCACCATTCAACTGGTCCACACAACTACTAACATACTTAGGAGTGAAAATCTCCCCCAATACTGCAGATCTATATAAATTACATTTTATCCCACTCCTGCAATCTGTTATTGCCCAGGTGGACTCATTGGACCTTCCATACCTTTCGTGGTTTGGCAGAAAAAATATGGTCTCGGCTTTGATTCTGCCCAGACTGACATATGTCATGCAGGCTCTCCCTATTAATCTTCCGAAATCCTTCTTCAATAAATTTAATAAAGCAGTCCGCAAATTTGTTTGGAAAGGACGTCGTTCTAGAATTTCCAAACCTGGGAGGTATTAATCTCCCTGATCCTGAACAGTATATGAAGGCCATACATCTAGCCAGAGTAGTGGATTGGATCAGAGCTCCCCCTCATAAGATCTGGGTAAATATAGAAAGAAATTTTCTCCCCTCCTCCCCCAGAGCTTTATTACTTGCTGGAAAACCATTCCCCTTATCCCATCAAATCCAAAACCCCATGATAAGGTGTACGCTAGCAGTGTAGGATTGGTTCTCCTCACATAACAAAGTCCTAACCACTCCTTCTCCAATCCTCACCCTTAGAGACATTATAGACTTGGCCCCCTTGGATTTGAAAGAGACATGCCATCCCCAGATTAGACAGTCTGATTTACAGTGGGATGCGAAAGTTTAGGCAACCTTGTTAATAGTCATGATTTTCCTGTATAAATCGTTGGTTGTTACGATAAAAAATGTCAGTTAAATATATTATATAGGAGGCACACACAGTGATATTTGAGAAGTGAAATTAAGTTTATTGGATTTACAGAAAGTGTGCTATAATTGTTTAAACAGAAATAGGCAGGTGCATAAATTTGGGCACCACAAAAAAGAAATGAAATCAATATTTAGTAGATCCTCCTTTTGCAGAAATTCCAGCCTCTAAACGCTTCCTGTAAGTTCCAATGAGAGTCTGGATTCTGGTTGAAGGTATTTTGGACCAATCCTCTTTACAAAACATCTTTAGTTCATTCAGCTTTGATGGCTTCCGAGCATGGACAGCTCTCTTTAAGTCACACCACAGATTTCCCATTATATTCAGGTCTGGGGACTGAGATGGCCATTCCAGAACGTTGTACTTGTTCCTCTGCATAAATGCCTTAGTGGATTTTGAGCAGTGTTTAGGGTCGTTGTCTTGTTGAAAGATCCAGCCCCAGCGCAGCTTCAGCTTTGTCACTGATTCCTGGACATTGGTCTCCAGAATCTGCTGATACTGAGTGGAATCCATGCGTCCCTCAACTTTGACAAGATTCCCAGTCCCTGCACTGGCCACACAGCCCCACAGCATGATGGAACCACCACCATATTTTACTGTAGGTAGCAGGTGTTTTTCTTGGAATGCTGTGTTCTTTTTCCTCCATGCATAATGCCCCATGTTATGGCCAAATAACTAAATTTTAGTTTCATCAGTCCACAGCACCTTATTCCAAAATGAAGCTGGCTTGTCCAAATGTGTTTTAGCCCACCTCAAGCGGCACTTTTTGTGCTGTGGGCGGAGAAAAGGCTTCCTCTGCATCACTCTCGCATACAGCATCTCCTTGTGTAAAGTGCGCCGAATGGTTGAACAATGCACAGTGACTCCATCTGCAGCAAGATTATGTTGTAGGTCTTTGGTGCTGGTCTGTGGGTTGACTCTGACTGTTCTCACCATTCGTCGCTTCTGTCTATCCGAGATTTTTCTTGGTCTGCCACTTCGAGCCTTAACTTGAACTGAGCCTGTGGTCTTCCATTTCCTCAATATGTTCCTAACTGTGGAAACAGACAGCGGAAATCTCTGAGACAGCTTTCTGTATCCTTCCCCTAAACCATGATGGGGAACAATCTTTGTCTTCAGGTCATTTGAGAGTTGTTTTGAGACCCCCATGTTGCTACTCTTCAGAGAAATTTAAGAGGAGGGAAACTTACAATTGACCCCCTTAAATACTCTTTCTCATAATTGGATTCACCTGGGTATGTAGGTCAGGGGTCACTGAGCTTACCAAGCCAATTTGAGTTCCAATAATTAGTTCTAAAGGTTTTGGAATCAATAAAATGACAACAGTGCCCAAATTTATGCACCTGCCTAATTTTGTTTAACCAATTATAGCACACTTTCTGTAAATCCAATAAACTTCATTTCACTTCTCAAATATCACTGTGTGTGTCTCCTATATGATATATTTAACTGACATTTTTTATCGTAACAACCAACGATTTATACAGGAAAATCATGACGATTAACAAGGTTGCCCAAACTTTCGCATCCCACTGTACTTATCTCAGAGATCTTAAAGGATGACGGTAGTGTGCATCCCTTACCAGTTCTTTTTAAAGATTTGAAAGACTCTATAACCCTCTCTTTTACACACAACTTTATTGAAACTGAAGTGGCATCTATACTTTGTTCCTCCCCCTTGCAACACCTGTCCTCATGGTTTGACACAATAGTTGGTTCAAAACAATCACCCAAAAGACTTATTTCACTTTTATACAAAAGAATGAAATCCCCAGTATTATCTGTCAAACCAGCAATAGTTGGTATATGGGAAAAAGGATCTTGACCGCTCCCTGACACCTACAGAGATCAAATTGATGTTCTGTATACCCCACAAAATTTCTAGATGTGTCCGAATCCAAGAAAACGGATACAAAATTATGATGAGGTGGTATAAGACACCAGAAAACATTGCATTACTTTCCCAACATTTCTAATATATGTTGGAGATGTAAAGCCTCTAAGGGCACATTTTACCATATTTGGTGGAGTTGTCAGATCATTAAGGACTGGTGGTGTAATATAGTAAAAAAATGTAACCACATATGTAACACCTCTCTTCAATGTTCCCCAGATCTAATTCTTCTTAGCTTAGGGATGGATAAGATTAACAAAAAGGACAGGTCTCTGCTTCTTATGCTTATAGCTGCCGCTAGAATACTTGTAGCCTCTGCATGGCTATCTACTGATGCTCCAGAAGAAACCATATGGGTCCAAAAGGTTGACCAACTTTATAGATTAGAAGAACTTTCCCATTCACGCTCAACTTTCTTAGATATATGGTCCCCATGGAAGAAATATAGAGGTTTTTCATGAACTTTCCCCCTCCCCTTCCCCCTTCCCCCCCCCCCCCAACATTTCACTTTCCCCCCTCTTATCAACCCTTTACAGACTAAGACATCCTTTGGATTTAAATATACTATTGATACACATTGATAGCTAGAATGTGTAATTAGCCTTCTTTATACCTGCATTTATGTTCTAAAAGTTTGTTAACTTTTTCTTTATGTTAATTTATTGCTTTATTTACTTTATAAAACTCACTTCAGTGATGTGCCGTATAGGTATGCCTAAATGTCTAAATACCATATGTCTCTATTTCTTAATTTTGTATCATATCTGATTATATTACCTCACTGTGATTGTAAGCTTGTCTTTTGCCTGAAAATAACAATAAAAATTGTTAATAAAAAAAAAAAGAAGAAGTTTGCAACATTTTGGCGGCTTGCTGGATTTTCTACTGATCTACGTGGAGCACGCTCCATCCGGGCAACGCCAGGTAACTAGCAGGTGCTGGCTATATTCGATTTGTGTTTGTGAGCACGAGCACCGCTTTGAATACAGATGACGACTGCACCATCGATATTGAGCTTCGATGATACTGAGGCTGATAGGATTCTATCGCAAGTGACACTTTCGACCGAATTTTTGAAAATTCCTTCATACGAATATAAGAAGAGGGATTGGAAGAGAGAGCTTCGGAGGTTAACCTCTTATGAACTGCATGCTAGCACGCTAGCGGAATATTGCAGATCGAATAAAATACCTAGAGGATTACGGGTGCATCTACGCCCTACTTTCTTCCCTAAGGATACTGAATATCGAAGGGATTTAAAAAAAGACTTGATGCTATTAACTATCGAGAGGATCCAGAGATCGATAGTAGAAATCAAGGAGCAAATATTGAGCACGGAGCAACAACTTCAGGATTCGTTGACATCAGACGAATTTACAAAATTAAAAGAAGCTGTGGATTTACATACAGGGAGTGCAGAATTATTAGGCAAGTTGTATTTTTGAGGATTAATTTTATTATTGAACAACAACCATGTTCTCAATGAACCCAAAAAACTCATTAATATCAAAGCTGAATATTTTTGGAAGTAGTTTTTAGTTTGTTTTTAGTTATAGCTATTTTAGGGGGATATCTGTGTGTGCAGGTGACTATTACTGTGCATAATTATTAGGCAACTTAACAAAAAACAAATATATACCCATTTCAATTATTTATTTTTACCAGTGAAACCAATATAACATCTCAACATTCACAAATATACATTTCTGACATTCAAAAACAAAACAAAAACAAATCAGTGACCAATATAGCCACCTTTCTTTGAAAGGACACTCAAAAGCCTGCCATCCATGGATTCTGTCAGTGTTTTGATCTGTTCACCATCAACATTGCGTGCAGCAGCAACCACAGCCTCCCAGACACTGTTCAGAGAGGTGTACTGTTTTCCCTCCTTGTAAATCTCACATTTGATGATGGACCACAGGTTCTCAATGGGGTTCAGATCAGGTGAACAAGGAGGCCATGTCATTAGATTTTCTTCTTTTATACCCTTTCTTGCCAGCCACGCTGTGGAGTACTTGGACGCGTGTGATGGTGTCACGACTGTGACTGATCCAGACAGGTCTGGGAGGAGAAGGTCGCAGCGACTTGCCACTCGCGATAGCTTGTGAGTTTGCTCCGTGGTTCAGGGTATGTCATCTGGGTTTTGCCTTGTGAACCTTTTTGTCCTGACTGGGAGTTTGTAGGCATCCTTCTCAGGTGAGTCCTTACTTCCAGTTCTATTCTGACCTTTGAAGGAGATCGTTTGATGGTGTTGCTGTGGAGCTCTTGTCCGGCGTGGACTGTCGTGATAGGGATCGCCTTCTCTGCTGGTGACTGGAAAAGTCTATCTCTGATATAGTTTGTTTGCTGCTGTCTTCCCCTGCTGTTCTCCTAGACATGAGTGATGGTGACTAGTGCTCCCATCGGCCTTTCCCCACTCTAGGCTTTAGGGTGACTGAGGGTTTAGGCATCCTGCTCGCCGCACGGGTTCACACCCCGTCTAGGGTATCAGGGCAGACAGGTGCCAGCTTAGGGTTAGTCAGGGGTGGCCATACTATTCCCATCCGTAGATAAGGGTCCCCCTTCCCCTCCGTCTGGTGCGACACGACTGCTGCTGGGGTAGCGGTCGTGACAGTATATCTGGCCTTTTAAAAAAAAAAATGTGACATTTCTTTTTTTTTTTTTGCTTGCTGTTTTGCTTTGTATTTTTCTGTTCCACTATGGATCCGGATACGGTTTTGGCAAAACAATTACAGGGATTATCCCTTGAAGTGGCAGGATTAAAAGCAACAGTGCTGCAGCAGCAGCAGCCATCCTTGGGTTCCACCGTTGCTACGGGAAACCAAGGTACTCCTGAGCCAAAAGTGGCTTTACCTGATAGGTTCTCAGGAGGGAGAGACCAATTTGTAACCTTCAGAGAAGCTTGCAAATTGTTCTTCAGGTTACGCCCTAGATCCTCCGGCGGTGAGGAACAACGGGTGGGTATTGTAATTTCTCTCCTGCAAGGAGATCCGCAGGCTTGGGCTTTCTCCCTACCATCAGACTCTCTGGCCTTACGATCAGTGGAGGAGTTTTTTGAAGCCCTGGGTCTCGTATATAATGACCTGGACAGGGTCTCACTGGCTGAGTCTAAGCTACGTGGACTTCGGCAGGAGAACCGGTCTGCTGAACTATATTGTTCCGAATTCCGTAGGTGGGCTACTGATACGTTATGGAACGACTCGGTCCTTAGGAGTCAGTTCTGCCAGGGGTTGTCTGAAAAATTAAAAGACGCGCTGGCAGTATACGAGGTCCCTGGGTCTCTGGAGGCTGCTATGTCTCTGTCCATAAGAATCGACAGACGACTCAGGAAGAGACTATTAAATTTTACGGAGGCCTCTATAGGGCAGGGATCGGTTTGTTATGATCCAGTCGAACCAATGCAAATAGGGGGCGCCACTAGACGGGTGAATCCTCCTAAGATCCGCTGTAGGTCAGAGGTTTGTTTTCGTTGTGGGGGGAGGGGTCATTTTGTAAAGGTTTGTCCCTCAGAACCCAAGAGACCACAAACAAAGGAGCCGCCGGGAAAACTAGAGTCCCCAGATTGTGCGGAGGATAACAGTCTGGGCGTATTCGTTTCCTCCATACGCATGTCTCAGTTTTTGTTGTCCGCTACCGTTGAGGCGGGCAATAAGACTGAGATCTGTTCCGTCTTTTTGGACAGTGGGGCGGGGGTCAACTTGGTGGATTCACGGTTTGCTCAGGCTCTGGGTTTTACTCCAGAACCGATACGCAGAACTATTCCTGTTTTTGCCATCGACTCCTCCCCTCTTACTCAGAAAGAGTTAACTCAGATCATTCATAATATCCATCTGCAGGTAGGGGACCTCCATAAAGAGCATATCTCGTGTTATGTCCTGGACGGTCTTCCGGCTCCTATGGTATTGGGGCTTCCCTAGCTGGTGACTCACAATCCAGTGGTGGATTGGCAGGCCGGGGAGATTGTGGAGTGGAGTGAACATTGTAAGGACAACTGCTTGAGTAGTAGGTGCTCTACACTCTCTGTAACATCTTTACCTGCCTTTCTGTCAGATTTTATGGATGTGTTCTCTGAGAAGGGTTGTCAGGGGTTACCACCTCATCGTCCATATGATTGCCCGATTAATCTACTACCTGGGGCCAAACTACCTAAAACCCGGTTATACAATCTTTCCGGCCCAGAGAGGAAGGCTATAAAAGATTATATTTCGGAGAGTTTGGCTAAGGGACACATCAGACCCTCTTCTTCACCTGTGGCTGCAGGGTTCTTTTTCGTTAAAAAGAAAGATGGGGGCCTACGTCCTTGCCTGGATTTCCGGGAATTATACCGGATAACTATCCGAGATCCCTATCCTCTTCCTCTCATTCCCGACCTCTTTAATCAGGTTGCTGGTGCTAAATGGTTCTCCAAAATGGATCTCAGAGGAGCCTATAACCTGGTTCGCATCAAAGAGGGGGATGAGTGGAAGACGGCTTTTAATACTCCGGAAGGGCATTATGAAAATCTGGTCATGCCATTTGGTCTTACTAATGCGCCTGCGGTATTCCAACATTTTGTCAACAATATTTTTAGTCACCTTATCGGGAGATTTGTTGTGATATATCTTGATGACATCCTGGTCTATTCCCCGGATCTGGATACACATAAGATCCATGTGAGACAAGTGCTGCAGATATTAAGGGCCAGCAAATTGTTTGCTAAGTTAGAAAAATGTGTGTTCGCCGTAAAAGAACTGCCATTTCTGGGGTATGTGTTGTCAGATTCAGGTTTCCGCATGGATCCAGAGAAAGTCCGGGCGATTATAGACTGGGATCTGCCTGAGAACCTGAAGGCATTGCAACGCTTCCTGGGGTTTGCCAATTTTTATAGAAAGTTTATAAAAAACTATTCCTTGGTGGTCAAACCACTGACGGACATGACCCGAAAGGGATCCGATTTTTCCAAATGGTCACATGCAGCCAAAACTGCCTTTGCATCTCTGAAGGAGAGATTCACCTCGGCCCCTATTCTCGTACAGCCAGATGTCTCGCTTCCTTTTATTGTAGAGGTTGACGCATCAGAGGTGGGGGTGGGAGCGGTACTATCTCAGGGCCCGTCCCCTGGTGAATGGCGTCCGTGTGCTTTCTTTTCGAAGAAATTGTCTACTGCAGAAAGGAACTATGATATTGGCAACAGGGAACTCTTGGCTATTAAGTTGGCTTTTGAGGAGTGGCGTCATTTTTTGGAGGGGGCGGTTCATCCCGTCACGGTGATTACTGATCACAAAAACTTATTATATCTGGAGTCTGCTAAACGTCTCACCCCTAGACAGGCTCGGTGGTCGTTATTTTTTACTAGGTTTAATTTTGTAATAACCTATCGCCCGGGAGCAAAGAATACTAAGGCGGATGCATTGTCTCAAAGTTTTCCTGGAGGGGGTGATGTTGAGGTACCAGAGCCCATTTTGCAAAATAGGGTGGTGGTCTCTGCATTACACTCAGGTTTGGAGGGGAGGGTGTTGGAAGCTCAGGGGCACGCCCCGGCCTCCTGCCCCTCGAGTAAACTGTTTGTGCCAGAAAATTTACGACAGGAGATACTAAAAGAACACCATAACTCCACACTGGCAGGACACCCAGGTAGTAGGGCAACCTCTGAGTTAGTGTCTCGTCGGTTCTGGTGGCCTAAATGGCGCCAGGAGGTGTTGAATTTTGTGTCTGCATGTGCTACCTGTGCTCGTTCTAAGGTAGATCATACTCGTCCGGCAGGGCGTCTTTTACCTCTGGCCATCCCCAACAGGCCTTGGACGCACCTGTCAATGGATTTCATTACGGATCTACCAGCATCAGCGGGGAAGACTGTTATCCTTGTAGTTGTTGACAGATTCAGTTAAATGGTGCACTTTATTGCTCTTGCCACATTGCCTAATGCTAACACACTGGCTCAGGTTTTTATTGACCACATCTTGAAGCTTCACGGGGTCCCTTCCGATATTGTTTCGGATCGTGGTACCCAATTCGTTTCTAAATTTTGGAAAGCTTTTTGTTCTCGTTTAGGGGTTCATCTGTCATTTTCTTCATCTTTCCATCCACAGTCCAACGGTCAGACTGAACGTACCAATCAAAACCTAGAGTCATATTTGAGATGCTTTGTTTCCGAAAATCATTTTTTGGTGCGTATGGTTTCCATCCTCAGTTTTGTACGTTTAGTGAGGGGGGGCCGTCTGGGATTCCCGAGGAGGAACGATTTGCGTCTTCACTTTCTTCAGTGTGGCAGAGTGTGCAAGAAAGTTTGAAGAGAATTGGTGGTAGATACAAATGTGCGGCTGATAGGAAGCGCTCTGAAGGTCCGGACCTTGGGGTGAATGACTTGGTGTGGTTGTCTACCAGAAATATCAAGTTGAAGGTTCCCTCGTGGAAATTAGGTCCGAGATTTATTGGTCCTTATAGGGTAATTAAGATCATTAACCCGGTGGCTTTTCGTCTGGAGCTACCTCAGACTCTAAGGATCCATAATGTCTTCCACAGATCTCTGCTTAAGAGATATGTAGAACTTCCTGAACCATTGCCATTACCGCCTCCACCGGTGGTTGTTGATGGCAGTCTTGAGTTTCAGGTAGAAAAGATTGTTGATTCACGATATGTTCG
This sequence comes from Bufo bufo, assembly GCF_905171765.1. Taxonomy (NCBI): domain Eukaryota; kingdom Metazoa; phylum Chordata; class Amphibia; order Anura; family Bufonidae; genus Bufo; species Bufo bufo. The sequence continues at coordinate 516,786,244 of NC_053391.1, read as the reverse complement.
CCGCTCTCTTCAGTACCTGGTGCACTGGAAAGGTTATGGTTCCGAAGAGAGAATGTGGGTTCCAGCATCAGAGATAAAAGCGGACAGACTCATTCAGGCTTTTCATAGCTCCCATCCGGAGAGGCCTGGTCTTGAGGGTCCAGGGGCCCCTCGTAGAAAGGGGGGTACTGTCACGACTGTGACTGATCCAGACAGGTCTGGGAGGAAAAGGTCGCAGCGACTTGCTACTCGCGATAGCTTGTGAGTTTGCTCCGTGGTTCAGGGTATGTCATCTGGGTTTTGCCTTGTGAATCTTTTTGTCCTGACTGGGAGTTTGTAGGCATCCTTCTCAGGTGAGTCCTTACTTCCAGTTCTATTCTGACCTTTGAAGGAGATTGTTTGATGGTGTTGCTGTGGAGCTGTTGTCCGGCGTGGACTGTCGTGATTGGGATCGCCTTCTCTGCTCGTGACTGGATAGGTCTATCTCTGATATAGTTTGTTTGTTGCTGTCTTCCCCTGCTGTTCTCCTAGACATGAGTGATGGTGACTAGTGCTCCCATCGGCCTTTCCCCACTCTAGGCTTTAGGGTGACTGAGGGTTTAGGTATCCTGCTCGCCGCACGGGTTCACACCCCGTCTAGGGTATCAGGGCAGACAGGTGCCAGCTTAGGGTTAGTCAGGGGTGGCCATACTATTCCCATCCGTAGATAAGGGTCCCCCTTCCGCTCCGTCTGGTGCGACACGACTGCTGCTGGGGTAGCGGTCGTGACAGATGGAGCATTGTCCTTAATGAAAATCATGTTTTTCTTGAAGGATGCAGACTTCTTCCTGTACCACTGCTTGAAGAAGGTGTCTTCCAGAAACTGGCAGTAGGACTGGGAGTTGAGCTTGACTCCATCCTCAACCCGAAAAGGCCCCACAAGCTCATCTTTGATGATACCAGCCCAAACCAGTACTCCACCTCCACCTTCCTGGCGTCTGAGTCGGACTGGAGCTCTCTGCCCTTTACCAATCCAGCCACGGGCCCATCCATCTGGCCCATCAAGACTCACTCTCATTTCATCAGTCCATAAAACCTTAGAAAAATCAGTCTTGAGATATTTCTTGGCCCAGTCTTGACGTTTCAGCTTGTGTGTCTTGTTCAGTGGTGGTCGTCTTTCAGCCTTTCTTACCTTGGCCATGTCTCTGATTATTGCACACCTTGTGCTTTTGGGCACTCCAGTGATGTTGCAGCTCTGAAATATGGCCAAACTGGTGGCAAGTGGCATCTTGGCAGCTGCACGCTTGACTTTTCTCAGTTCATGGGCAGTTATTTTGCGCCTTGGTTTTTCCACACGCTTCTTGCGACCCTGTTGACTATTTTGAATGAAAAGCTTGATTGTTCGATGATCACGCTTCAGAAGCTTTGCAATTTTAAGAGTGCTGCATCCCTCTGCAAGATATCTCACTATTTTTGACTTTTCTGAGCCTGTCAAGTCCTTCTTTTGACCCATTTTGCCAAAGGAAAGGAAGTTGCCTAATAATTATGCACACCTAATATAGGGTGTTGATGTCATTAGACCATACCCCTTCTCATTACAGAGATGCACATCACCTAATATGCTTAATTGGTAGTAGGCTTTCGAGCCTATACAGCTTGGAGTAAGACAACATGCATAAAGAGGATGATGTGGTCAAAATACTCATTTGCCTAATAATTCTGCACTCCCTGTATAGCTATGTATAAAAAGGAAACCGAAGAAAAAAAGCTAATCAATTTTCTTCGAGACAACGAGGATTATATCCAAAACAAAGTATACAGATGGCAGGATACCTAATTTCAGCGGCGATCGGGATACAGAAGATTTGAAAAGCAAAGTCCGTATGTGTCCAGCTCTGGGAGCGAGTCAGCTGGCTCACAAGAATTACGGCCTTTTTTTCGGAGAGGCGGCCGGTACCCGCAAGGAGGAGGCGGCAAGCAGGCCGCAAACACCGGCGGAACATCTACGGCGGGATCAAGCCAGGCTGTACAGACCCACTCCCAGGTAAGAAAGAATCGCTAGTAATAAATCTGTCTTCTCGAAATCTTGACCCTGACCACATTGTGGCATTGCAAAAAGGTTTAACATTTAGTCCGATGACTGGGTTCGATAGTTTTCAGATGAATATCGATCTCCAGCAATTTTTTCGAAAGATCAGGCTTAAGGCCCATTTTTCTGAACCCAGGGAAATATTCGAGAAAAAAGAAGTAGAAGGACAATTATGTTTGCAAGATCTTGGCCTTAAAGTGAAAAGTACATTCATGCCGCCCAGGACATATCATCCTGTGGAAACATACAGTACAGACCAAAAGTGTGGACACACCTTCTCATTCAAAGAGTTTTCTTTATTTTCATGACTATGAAAATTGTAGATTCACACTGAAGGCATCAAAACTATGAATTAACACATGTGGAATTATATACATAACAAACAAGTGTGAAACAACTGAAAACATGTCATATTCTAGGTTCTTCAAAGTAGCCACCTTTTGCTTTGATTACTGCTTTGCACACTCTTGGCATTCTCTTGATGAGCTTCAAGAGGTAGTCCCCTGAAATGGTTTTCACTTCACAGGTGGGCCCTGCCAGGTTTAATAAGTGGGATTTCTTGCCTTATAAATGGGGTTGGGACCATCAGTTGCATTGAGGAGAAGTCAGGTGGATACACAGCTGATAGTCCTACTGAATAGAAAGTTAGAATTTGTATTATGGCAAGAAAAAAGCAGCTAAGTAAAGAAAAACGAGTGGCCATCATTACTTTAAGAAATGAAGGTCAGTCAGCCGAAAAATTGGGAAAACTTTGAAAGTAAGGGCTATTTGACCATGAAGGAGAGTGATGGGGTGCTGCGCCAGATGACCTGGCCTCCACAGTCACCGGACCTGAACCCAATCGAGATGGTTTGGGGTGAGCTGGACCGCAGAGTGAAGGCAAAAGGGCCAACAAGTGCTAAGCATCTCTGGGAACTCCTTCAAGACTGTTGGAAGACCATTTCAGGGGACTACCTCTTGAAGCTCATCAATAGAATGCCAAGAGTGTGCAAAGCAGTAATCAAAGCATAAGGTGAGTACTTTGAAGAACCTAGAATATGACATATTTTCAGTTGTTTCACACTTGTTTGTTATGTATATAATTCCACACGTGTTAATTCATAGTTTTGATGCCTTCATAGTCATGAAAATAAAGAAAACTCTTTGAATGAGAAGGTGTGTCCAAAATTTTGGTCTGTACTGTACATACAATTTGTTTCAAAAGAAATAGAGACATATTTACAGTCTGTGAAGCAAGGGGATTTGCATATGTGTCATAATGTTACTCTTAAAGAAAGGGCAGCTATTAAAATGCTAATGGAGGATACGTCCTTGGTCATTAAGCCCGCTGATAAAGGGGGCTCCATAGTGATCATGGACAAGAGTAATTATATTAAGGAGGTGATGCGTCAATTGTCTGACATTAATACTTATGTATGCCTGCAACATGACCCGTTTTTTTCTATCAAGGATAAGATAATGGAAATCGTAAACCATTATTGTGCAAAAGGTGTCATTGATGAGCAGTTGCGGAGATATTTGGTCAAACAATCACCTATTACACCAGTACTCTATATTTTGCCTAAGGTCCATAAGACGCTTGTGGATCCCCCCGGCCATCCAATTGTGTCCTCGGTGGATTCGATATTGTCCCCCTTATCCATCATCTTGGAAAAGTTCTTAACACCCTTGATAAAAAATACTCGGTCGTTTTTGCTGGATACGACGCAATTTTTGAAAGAAATTATAGACCTACATTCCATTCCGGTGGATAGTTGGCTCGTGACAATTGATGTGGTGAGTCTCTACACATCAATTAATCATGAGAAAGGGATTCAGGCGGTGGCTGATTTATTAATAACTAGTGACTAGGGATGAGCGAACCCAAACTGTATAGTTCGGGTTCGTACCGAATTTTGGGGTGTCCGTGACACGGACCCGAACCCGAACATTTTCGTAAAAGTCCGGGTTCGGGTTCGGTGTTCGGCGCTTTCTTGGCGCTTTTTGAAAGGCTGCAAAGCAGCCAATCAACAAGCGTCATACTACTTGCCCCAAGAGGCCATCACAGCCTTGCCTACTATTGGCATGGCTGTGATTGGCCAGTGCAGCATGTGACCCAGCCTCTATATAAGCTTGGGTCACGTAGCGCTGCACGTCACTCTGCTGATTCAAGCATAGGGAGAGGTTGCAGCTGCGACGTTAGGGCGAGATTAGGCAGATTAACTCCTCCAAAAGACTTCATTCTGTCATCGATCTGCAGCTGTGGATCATTGAAGTGCTATTATTGACTTGCTCACTTTTTTGAGGCTGCCCAGAGCGTTTTTAGATCACTTTTTTTCTGGGGTGATCGGCGGCCATTTTGTGACTTGTGGTGCGCCAGCACGAGCTATCACCAAGTGTATTTAACCATCGATAGTGTGGTTATTTTGTGCTATATCCTACATCAGCTGCAGGCTGAGCCTGTGTCACCCAAGTGCATTTAACCATCAACAGTCTGATTATTTTTTGGCCATTTACTACATCTGGTGCAGGCTGAGCCTGTGTCACCCAAGTGCATTTAACCATCAACAGTGTGGTTATTTTTTGGCCATATATTACATCAGGGGCAAGTTGAGCCTGTCACCCAGGGCCTAAAAAATAGACCTGACATTTCTATTCAACCAAATCTGCACAGTTTTAGCTGGTCAAGTTATTTGTAGTGACCGTAAAAGCAGACTTTTTGTTCTGGGTTGAAAAAGCATTCCCAAATTTGCCATTCTGAAAATAACTAGTTTGTGGTATTTGAGGCCTACTTGAAATCTATCCCAAAAAGAAAATCTTACATTGAAGTTATTGATAGTGTCATTCAGAAAAACCTAAGACACACGCTAGCGTGCTGATAGAAGTGTCATTCTGTGATTAAACCTATAACTGTCACACAGCGCAAAAAAAAAACAGGTCTCACATCTCTATTCAACCAAATCTGTACAGTTTTAGCTGGTCAAGTTATTTGTAGTGACCGTCAAAGCAGACTTTTTGTTCTGGGTTGAAAAAGCATTCCCAAATTTGCCATTCTGAAAATAACTAGTTTGTGGTATTTCAGGCCTACTTGAAATCTATCCCAAAAAGAAAATCTTACATTGAAGTTATTGATAGTGTCATTCAGAAAAACCTAAGACACACGCTAGCGTGCTGATAGAAGTGTCATTCTGTGATTAAACCTATAACTGTCACACAGCGCAAAAAAAAACAGGTCTCACATCTCTATTCAACCAAATCTGCACAGTTTTAGCTGGTCAAGTTATTTGTAGTGACTGTCAAAGCAGACTTTTTGTTCTGGGTTGAAAAAGCATTCCCAAATTTGCCATTCTGAAAATAACTAGTTTGTGGTATTTGAGGCCTACTTGAAATCTATCCCAAAAAGAAAATCTTACATTGAAGTTATTGATAGTGTCATTCAGAAAAACCTAAGACACACGCTAGCGTGCTGATAGAAGTGTCATTCTGTGATTAAACCTATAACTGTCACACAGCGCAAAAAAAAACAGGTCTCACATCTCTATTCAACCAAATCTGCACAGTTTTAGCTGGTCAAGTTATTTGTAGTGACCGTCAAAGCAGACTTTTTGTTCTGGGTTGAAAAAGCATTCCCAAATTTGCCATTCTGAAAATAACTAGTTTGTGGTATTTGAGGCCTACTTGAAATCTATCCCAAAAAGAAAATCTTACATTGAAGTTATTGATAGTGTCATTCAGAAAAACCTAAGACACACGCTAGCGTGCTGATAGAAGTGTCATTCTGTGATTAAACCTATAACTGTCACACAGCGCAAAAAAAAAACAGGTCTCACATCTCTATTCAACCAAATCTGCACAGTTTTAGCTGGTCAAGTTATTTGTAATGACCGTCAAAGCAGACTTTTTGTTCTGGGTTGAAAAAGCATTCCCAAATTTGCCATTCTCAAAATAACTAGTTTCTGGTATTTGAGGCCTACTTGAAATCTATCCCAAAAAGGATATCTTACATTGAAGGTACTGATAGTGTCATTCAGAAAAACCTAAGACACACGCTACCGTGCAGATAGAAGTCTGATTCTGTGATTAAACCTTAACCTGTCACACAGTGCAAAAAAAAAACAGGTCTCACATTTCTATTCAATGGTCTGCCGGGTGTTCACTCCAAGGTCATGGAAGTCACACCTGCGGCCACCCCGTTCTCTGAGGGATATGTCCTGAAATCCAGCTGAAAGCTGCAGAACATCAGTCGGAGGTCTCTCCACTACTGGCGGGCCTCTCTGGCGCCCTCTTCCCACAAGCAAAGGCTCGGCTGGTGGCTGCTGGGGTCTTTCAATGCGTCTAGGTTCTTGAGCCTCTTGCTCCTTTCCAGGCTGTCCTTGGCTGGGCTGCCCCCTGGCACGTGCTCTTCCGCGGGCTCTGGCTCGTCCACTCATCTTCTATTCCTGAGAGGATATAAACCGCTAATAAGGTCAATCTGCCGCCTAGCAGCTCCGCCGTGGCACAATCACCTCAGAACTCGCACACTGGTGACTTTAGGTATCTTCACTGGTCACTTTGAGCAGAATGATGACATCCGAGTCACGGCACCAAATGTAACCCTCTTTTCCTTGCACCATCTGCGACACCTCCAGCTTTCACACTCACTCGGTCACCAGCTCCTCCAGGCATAAACTCTAAGTGGACTCTAAGCGACGACACTCAGGTCTTCTGTGGTTTAAAGCTTTATTGAGGTGTAGTGCACTTGGCTGGGGCCTGTAATACAACAGGCAAACACTGCCACTATGTGGTATACAGCCAGGTCACCAGCCCACCTATATCATAACAGGCAGTCATTATATTACATTCCCACATACATGTTACAGGATATAACAAAGCATACAGAAAAATGAACAAGAGAAAATCATTTACAAAGATATTGCAGCAGGGTGACCTGGAATACAGCATGTCTTGCAGCCATTTTAGGAAGAACACATGTCTCTTTAACTGTACATCATCTACTCAGCCTAGCATGTGCTGCAGGGTTTAAAGGCTGCTAAAAAACATACAGTCACCTCTTTACATTCTACAGAACTATTATGGGTATATATTATAACTTTTTACAATAGATAAATGAACTTTAGCTTTAGAGAACTTAGACAGAGATCCTACCTCCTTCACAGTAAATGTCTGCACTGAGGAGACCAAACCAAGTAGCAGAATACACAGGGGGCTTTCTGGAAGAGTCCACTGTAAAGACTCTGTCTGTTAAAACTTTCCTCAGTTATCTAATAGCACATTTGAAGAGGTTTATTTAGCATGTCCTGACTCTCTGCTAACAGCTTATGAATATATGGAACTATATTTAACAAGTGATCATTGCTGCAGCTCCTGTATATTGGTATGACCCTATTGCAAACCTGCAGATTGGATATTTGGTGAAACTTCATGTGGTTCATATCGACTGTACTACACCACTGACTTGGTGCCTGGGCCTAAATGTGTGACAGTGGCCTGTTCCAGTGGTGGGTGACGTGAAGCCTGATTCTCTGCTATGACATGAAGACAGATTCTGCGCTGACATAAGGCCAGATTCTGTGTTACGGGACCGCTCTCCTCTGTCTGGGTGCCGGGGCCTAAATGTGTGACAGTGGCCTGTTCCAGTGGTGGGTGACGTGAAGCCTGATTCTCTGCTATGACATGAAGACTGATTCTGCGCTGACATGAAGCCAGATTCTCTGCTATGGCATGAAGAGACTGATTCTCTGCTGACATGAAGCCAGATTCTTTGCTATGGCATGAAGAGACTGATTCTCTGCTGACGTGAAGCCAGATTCTCTGCTATGGGAACTCTGTCCAATTGATATTGGTTCATTTTTATTTTTTTAATTTTAATTTTAATTCATTTCCCTATCCACATTTGTTTGCAGGGGATTTACCTACATGTTGCTGCCTTTTGCAGCCCTCTAGCTCTTTCCTGGGCTGTTTTACAGCCTTTTTAGTGCCCAAAAGTTCGGGTCCCCATTGACTTCAATGGGGTTCGGGTTCGGGACGAAGTTCGGATTGGGTTCGGATCCCGAACCCGAACATTTCCGGGAAGTTCGGCCGAACTTCTCGAACCCGAACATCCAGGTGTTCGCTCAACTCTACTAGTGACTACCCAATGATACAACAGGAATTCTTTTTGCATATGCTACGTCTAGTGTTGTTTAACAATAATTTTATGTTTGAAGATGCATATTATTTGCAGCGACGGGGAACCACGATGGGATCGAACGTGGCCCCGCCCTACGCAAATGCATTTATGTCAGCTTTTGAGGAGTCTTTCGTTTATAGTAATATGTATTACCAAGAAAATGTACTTATTTGGAAAAGATTTATAGACGATATTTTTTACGTGTGGGCAGGGTCACGTGAGGTCCTATTCGAGTTCTTTGAATATTTGAACAGGGTCTGTGATGGTCTTAGATTTACTATTACCTGTGATAAGTATAAGGTAAGCTTTTTGGATACTGTGGTAATGAAGGATCAGTATGGCCGTCTCTCAACTGATTTGTTCAGGAAAGAGACGGACAGGAATAGTATTTTACATTTTACTAGTACACACCCACCCTCGCTGAAAAAAGCAATACCAAAGTCACAGTTTCAAAGAATAAAAATAATTGTTTCTGACCCACTTATGCGGGATCACAGATTGCAGGAAATGGTGGTTAGATTTAGTGAAAGGGGGTACCCGAGATCTATTTTAGAGGAAGCTAGAACTACTTCCCCACCCAGGGACCGGGATAGTGGACAACAACGCATAGCGTTTATACATAAATATCATCCCTATAATGCAAGTATAGATGGTGTGGTTAGGAAACATTGGAGTATTTTAGCAAAAGCGTACATAGGTGTAGAGGAATTTAAAAGACCACCATTGATTTGCAACAAAAAGAACCCTAGTCTGAGAGATAAATTAGTCCATGCAGACCTAGGGAGTAAAAAGGAAATATTAAGACAGAGCACATTGAGGACAATAAAGAAAGGCACATTTCCGTGCCTGCATTGTCTTCAATGTTCTCATATTATTAAGGGTTCTGAGGTATATCATCCTCACACAGGAAAGGCCTTTAAGATTGAAGGTTTTTTCACTTGTGAGTCAAAATTTTTAATCTATTTGATCAAATGCCCATGTGGGCTTGCGTATGTGGGCGAAACTATGAAAACAGTGAGGGATAGGATATGCAAGCATAAGTCCACCATTAGGACCAAAAATGTATTATTACCGTTGCCTTACCACTTCGATAAATGTAAACATTCTATATCTCAGTTAAGGTTTCAGGTTTTGGAACAAATTGTGAGACCTAGGAGAGGAGGCAATATAAAAAACTTTTACTTCGTAGAGAGGCGTTCTGGATACATACGCTTGATACATTGTATCCCAGGGGTCTCAAATCGCGATTATGAGGTTGTGAGATTATGAGATTATCTGTATGTTTTTTTTGTACTGCTTGATTCGAATAATTTCTTTCTTTTCCTTTATTGTAGACATTATCGACACGCTGATCTGCTATTTTCGATATTGTGAAAATCCTATGTTATATGTGTTCTCATGCTATAGTGAAACAAAGAAATCGGTTGGTTTATTTTTTGTTCCCGCCCATAAGGGGGTGGATGATGTCACTTTACTTAATTGATGTGTATATATAAGAGTCACTGTGAATTTGAGATGTATCTGTTGATGAAGGCTACATGCCGAAATGCGTTATTTTGAAATAATCTACTTTACTGAGCAATAAAGAAGAAGTTTGCAACATATTGGCGGCTTGCTGGATTTTCTACTGGCGACCCTGCAGTGGCTGGAGAAGATATGGCATCCAGATGAGCAGCAACATTTTGCATGAACTGCATCAAGACATCCTGCCGTTCACTCTGGTGCTTAAATTCCTGTAACAGATCATGAACGACAGCCTTGGGATGACCAGCAGAGTCCATGGCCTGAGTGTACTGTCACGGATTAGCGGACTGGCTGTACCCTGGAGGGGTGTGACTAAGCAACTACCTGGTCTTCACTAGAGCTTCTGATGGTGAGGATAGACTTGGGCCATTAGGGTAGTTGCCAGGTGCCCCTCCAGAGCAGTCCCAGAGTCAGTAGCAGCTGGTCCACATGAACCAGAAGATACCTGAGATAGGTACCAGCAGTACAGGCGTGGTAGACAGGCAGGGTCGTTACCAGGAACAACAAAGCAGGAACCGAAGGATGAGGCAGAGGCATAGTCAGACAGGCAGAAGGTCAGGGCAGGAGGCACAGGTACAGGTCAGGCAATCTGGGTTGGCAACGGGAGAGACAAAGCAAGCAGGCAGGGATCAGGAGATAAGTGGAGTCCAGGGACGAAGTATAGATCAGGAACACAAGTAGTTATCAAGCTCTTTAGCAACAGACTAGGACCTTGACACTCAGGCATCTGGGAAAAGGGCTTAGCCCCTTAAGTATGTGTAGGAAAGCCAGGGTTGGTCAACAAGGTCACCTGACCCAACCCAGCCCAGGGAGTTATGCGTACCGCCCTTAGAGCAGTGACACACGAAACCAGCCGAACTCATGCTGTGTCCGGGGCTGAATGGAAGCTGTGGAGCGGAATCCTCAGAAACAACATCACTCACACAAACAGAGTGTCCCGGACTGCAGCGGTAACTGGGAAGTACTGGCCACCGATCACCAAAGAGCACAGCCCCCAGGACCCAGTCGCTGTTACAACATCTAACCGCCGCCGACATGAACTGAAAATGCATTTTTCTGTTTGTACTAAAATAGGCCACTAAACACTTTCAACACATATAACCGCCGCTGATGTGAACTGAGAATGTACTTTTCTTTTTGTACTGAAATACAAAATAACACATATAACCGCCACACTGACTGATTGCTACAGCCATTACTTCCGTAAACCCCTGCACCACTACTTCCCGGGCAGATAGGCTGCTGCGAAGCTGGTTGTCTACCACGGGCACGTTTGGCTCCCGACCTTTCACTGCTGCCACCCTGCTGACTCCCAGCCATGCTTTCAACACATATAACCGCTGACGTTAACTGAGAATATATTTTTCTTTTTGTACTGAAATAGGCCAGTAAACGCTTTCAGCAGAAATAAATGCACCAGTGAATTGCGCATATATTTTTCTTTCTGTACTGAAATAGGCCACTGAATGCTTTTGCCACAAATAAGTGCAACAGTGAAATGCGTATATATTTTTATTTTTTTACTGTAATACGCCCCTATACCCTTTTTAATAGAAATACCTGCAGAAGTGAACTGAGCATATATTTTTCTTGTTGGACTGAAATAGGCCACTATACGCTTTCACCAGAATTAACTGCAAAAATGCACTGAGAATATATTTTTCTTATTTTACTGAAATACTCCCCTATACGCTTTTAAAAGAAATAATTGCAACAGTGCAGTGCGTACATATTTTTCTTTTTTTACTGTAATACGCCCCTATACGCTTTTTAATAGAAATACCTGCAGAAGTGAACTGAGCATATATTTTTCTTGTTGGACTGAAATAGGCCACTATACGCTTTCACCAGAACTAACTGCAGAAATGCACTGAGAATATATTTTTCTTTTTTTACTGAAATACGCCCCTATATGCTTTCAACAGAAATAATTGCAACAGTGCAGTGCGTACATATTTTTCTTTTTTTACTGTAATACGCCCCTATACGCTTTTAACAGAAATAACTGCAACAGTGCAGTGCGTACAGTACAGACCAAAAGTTTGGACACACCTTCTCATTCAAAGGGTTTTCTTTATTTTCATGACTATGAAGGCATCAAAACTATGAATTAACACATGTAAAATTATATATATTACAAACAAGTGTGAAATAAATGAAAATATGTCATATTCTAGGTTCTTCAAAGTAGCCACCTTTTGCTTTGATTACTGCTTTGCACACTCTTTGCATTCTCTTGATGAGCTTCAAAAAAATATTGTGGGGAAAAAAAAACTGAAAAAAAGATTTATAAGTGCAGGTAAAGGATAGGGAGGAATCATTTCACAGCATCTTAGTGCAGAGAGAGATGTCAGAACTAGGGACATTGATAGGAAAGTGATTTATAAGTGCAAGGAACAATTATTTGGGGATCCAAATACTCTCTGTCATTCAAGCTTTTTGTTATTGGGCTGCAAGTCTTATGTTGAAAAGCCTTTAGAGGCTTATGTCTTAGTATCTTACTTAGTACTACAAGAAAAATATATGCGCATTCCACTTCTGCAGTTATTTCTGTTGAAAGCATATAGGGGCGTATTTCAGTCCAACAAGAAAAATATATACAGTACAGACCAAAAGTTTGGACACACCTTCTCATTCAAAGAGTTTTCTTTATTTTCATGACTATGAAAATTGTAGATTCACACTGAAGGCATCAAAACTATGAATTAACACATGTTGAATTATATACATAACAAACAAGTGTGAAACAACTGAAAATATGTCATATTCTAGGTTCTTCAAAGTAGCCACCTTTTGCTTTGATTACTGCTTTGCACACTCTTGGCATTCTCTTGATGAGCTTCAAGAGGTAGTCCCCTGAAATGGTTTTTACTTCACAGGTGTGCCCTGTCAGGTTTAATAAGTGGGATTTCTTGCCTTATAAATGGGGTTGGGACCATCAGTTGCGTTGAGGAGAAGTCAGGTGGATACACAGCTGATAGTCCTACTGAATAGACTGTTAGTATTTGTATTATGGCAAGAAAAAAGCAGCTAAGTAAAGAAAAACAAGTGGCCATCATTACTTTAAGAAATAAAGGTCAGTCAGTCAGCCGAAAAATTGGGAAAACTTTGAAAGTAAGGGCTATTTGACCATGAAGGAGAGTGATGGGGTGCTGCGCCAGATGACCTGGCCTCCACAGTCACCGGACCTGAACCCAATCGAGATGCTTTGGGGTGAGCTGGACCGCAGAGTGAAGGCAAAAGGGCCAACAAGTGCTAAGCATCTCTGGGAACTCCTTCAAGAATGTTGGAAGACCATTTCAGGGGACTACCTCTTGAAGCTCATCAAGAGAATGCCAAGAGTGTTCAAAGCAGTAATCAAAGCAAAAGGTGGCTACTTTGAAGAACCTAGAATATGACATATTTTCGGTTATTTCACACTTGTTTGTTATGTATATAATTCCACATGTGTTAATTCATAGTTTTGATGCCTTCATAGTCATGAAAATAAAGAAAACTCTTTGAATGAGAAGGTCTGTCCAAACTTTTGGTCTGTACTGTACGCACTGCACTGTTGCAGTTATTTGTGTTAAAAGCGTATAGGGGCGTATTACAGTAAAAAAAGAAAAATATGTACGCACTGCACTGTTGCAATTATTTCTGTTGAAAGCGTATAGGGGCGTATTTCAGTAAAAAAAGAAAAATATATTCTCAGTGCATTTCTGCAGTTAGTTCTGGTGAAAGCGTATAGTGGCCCGTACGAGACCCTCCCAGTGCTCCCGTACGAGATCCAGGGGGCCCCGGACTTTTCTCCCAAACAGGAGTTCGAAGGGGGAAAACCCTGTGGATGCCTGGGGCACTTCGCGGTAGGCAAACAGAAGGTGGGGAAGATACTTTTCCCAATTCCTTTGGGACTCTGCGAAGGTCTTTAGCATCTGTTTGAGTGTGCCATTGAACCGTGCACAGAGTCTATTGATCTGGGGGTGATAGGGGGCGCTAAATAGGGGTTTCACTCCACAGCTCTGCCACAATTGCTGTGTCAGGAGTGCAGTGAACTGAGTCCCCCGATCGGACAAGATCTCCTGGGGGAAACCTACCCGGGAAAATATTTTAACTAGGGCATCCGCCACAGTCTCGGCCTCTATGTTTGCGAGGGCTACTGCTTCTGGGTATCTAAAGGCGTAGTCCAATACAGTGAGAATAAACTTTTTGCCAGACTGGCTGGGTCGGCTGAGGGGTCCTATTAAGTCCACGGCTACTCAGTGAAACTGTTCTTCTATAATGGGTAAAGGGTGGAGTTTGGCTTTCTGGTGGTCACCCCTTTTCCCTACCTTTTGACATACGTCACACGTCCTACAATAATACTTCAGATCTTGCGTGACCCTAGGCCAGAAGAATGTTTGGGTCAACCAGTCCCTTGTCTTTTTAACCCCTAGATGTCCTGCTAGGGGGATGTCATGACTGAGTTTTAATAACTCCACCCGAAACTTACGGGTTACTATTAGCTGCCTTTTAGTGACCTGAGCGACCCCGTGTCCCACCCCTCCTGTCACTCGGTACAATAACCCCTTATGCCATTCAAATCTTTCGTGGGTGCTTTCCCACTGGGTAATGTCTACTGCCTTTCTATACCCTTCTAGTGTGGGGTCGGTTCTCTGTTCCTGTTCAAAACCCTGTGGCGTATCCCAGAATGGGGACGGGTGGTCGGGTAAAGGGGGTATTTCAACTCCTACCTGGCTTTCCTCAGAGTGCAGCGGTGCTTCCAGTCTGGCTTGAGCTCGGGTGGTAACCGGGCATGCTTCTGAAGTGGTGTCCCGTGATAGTTGGGAGGTTAAACAGCCTACATCATTGCCCAGTAGGACTTCTGTTGGCAGTTCCTGCATAATGCCAACCTCCAACTGTTTGGATCCAGAACTTCAGTCCACAAGGACACGGGCTGTAGGTAACTTGTATATGGCGCTCCCAGCTACCCTCACAGCTACAGTGCGACCGGTGCGAGCTTGGGCCTTGACCGTGTGTGGTTATACCACGATTACAGTGGCCCCAGAGTCTCTCATACAGTAGGTGTTTGTGAGATTGTGTTTTCAGCACGACAGCGTCGCGCTGATACTCGGCGATGTGGTGCCGAGATCTCGCACTCACTGGGATAGCGACAGCACATCCCAGCAAGCGCGTCATAGAAGCGACGGGAGATCCGACTTGGATTCCCGCCAATTCTACACGTGTGCGGCGTTTGTTATGAATCCTGAGGGGGAAGTCCCCGCCGGATTTTAAATAAAAATCCGGCCTGGGTCCCGCCCTCAGGAGCATACCGGGCCCTTAGGTCTGTTATGGGTTGTAAGGAGAGCCCCCCCTACGCCGAAAAAAACGGCGTAGGGGTCCCCCTACAATCCATACCAGACCCGTATCCAAAGCACGCTACCCGGCCAGCCAGGAAGGGAGTGGGGACGAGCGAGCGCCCCCCCCCCCTCCTGAGCCGTACCAGGCTGCATGCCCTCAACATGGGGGGTTGGGTGCTCTGGGGCAGGGGGCGCACTGCGGCCCCCCCCACCTCAGAGCACCCTGTCCCCATGTTGATGAGGACAGGGCCCCTTCCCGACAACCCTGGCCGTTGGTTGTCGGGGTATGCGGGCGGGAGGCTTATCGGAATCTGGGAGCCCCCTTTAATAAGGGGGCCCCCAGATACCGGCCCCCCACCCTAAGTGAATGAGTATGGGGTACATCGTACCCCTACCCATTCACCTGCAAGAAAAGTGGTAAAAACACAAATAAACCACACAGTGTATTAAAATATTTTATTTTTCTGCTCCGGAGGCCGCCCCCTGTCTTCTTTATTAGCTCTTTTACCAGGGGGGGGCTCTTCTTCTTCCGATATCCCGACGGGTCTTCTCCGCTATCCGGGGGGGTCTTCTCAACTCTCCGGGGTTCTCCTTCTGTCTTCTCCTTCTGTCTTGTTGTCTCCTTCTGTCTTCTGTCTCCGGGGGGGGCTCTTCTTCTTCCGATATCCCGACGGGTCTTCTCCGCTATCCGGGGGGGTCTTCTCAACTCTCCGGGGTTCTCCTTCTGTCTTCTCCTTCTGTCTTGTTGTCTCGGCGCACCCCGATTCTTCGTCTTCTCTTCTTGTTTTCGCCTCTCTCTGTTGTTGACTCGGCGCACCCGGTTCTTCGTCTCGCGAGACTCGGCGCACCCCGATTCTTCGTCTCGCGAGACTCGGCGCACCCCGATTCTTCGTCTCGCGAGACGAAGAACCGGGGTGCGCCGAGTCAACAACAGAGAGAGGCGAAAACAAGAAGAGAAGACGAAGAATCGGGGTGCGCCGAGACAACAAGACAGAAGGAGAAGACAGAAGGAGAACCCCGGAGAGTTGAGAAGACCCCCCCGGATAGCGGAGAAGACCCGTCGGGATATCGGAAGAAGAAGAGCCCCCCCCTGGTAAAAGAGCTAATAAAGAAGACAGGGGGCGGCCTCCGGAGCAGAAAAATAAAATATTTTAATACACTGTGTGGTTTATTTGTGTTTTTACCACTTTTCTTGCAGGTGAATGGGTAGGGGTACGATGTACCCCATACTCATTCACTTAGGGTGGGGGGCCGGTATCTGGGGGCCCCCTTATTAAAGGGGGCTCCCAGATTCCGATAAGCCTCCCGCCCGCATACCCCGACAACCAACGGCCAGGGTTGTCGGGAAGGGGCCCTGTCCTCATCAACATGGGGACAGGGTGCTCTGAGGTGGGGGGGCCGCAGTGCGCCCCCTGCCCCAGAGCACCCAACCCCCCATGTTGAGGGCATGCAGCCTGGTACGGCTCAGGAGGGGGGGGGGGCGCTCGCTCGTCCCCACTCCCTTCCTGGCTGGCCGGGTAGCGTGCTTTGGATACGGGTCTGGTATGGATTGTAGGGGGACCCCTACGCCGTTTTTTTCGGCGTAGGGGGGGCTCTCCTTACAACCCATAACAGACCTAAGGGCCCGGTATGCTCCTGAGGGCGGGACCCAGGCCGGATTTTTATTTAAAATCCGGCGGGGACTTCCCCCTCAGGATTCATAACAAACGCCGCACACGTGTAGAATTGGCGGGAATCCAAGTCGGATCTCCCGTCGCTTCTATGACGCGCTTGCTCTCCATCGCGGCAAGCCAGCTCGGCGCTGGCTCCCGCGATGGGGCTCGTATGTGCTCAATCTCGCCGAGAAATACAGCGAGATTGACACAAAATCGGGTTCACCTACTGTAGCTCGTGTCCCCATGCCATCCACTGTAATCGATTGCCGGTGGTGGTCTCGGTTGTCACCCCCCGCTTCTACTGGATTAACCTCGTGTAGTACATTTCACTGCTCTTCTTGATGGACGTAGGTTGTACTTTCTTGCTGGACACAATGAGCGGCTGCCCTGGGTTGTTGTGGTGGTTGCCTTTCCCAGCCTCCCCGGTTCAAACGAGGGCACTGGTGTTTGTAATGTCATGGCTGCTTACAATAATGGCACACTGCAGGGGGTCGAGGGGTTGCTGCGGAGCCCGACGGTGGGTGGTTTATGGAGGCCCTAGGGGCTGCAGATGTTGTTGGAGCTGGGTAGTTGGGCTTACAAGTTGGTCTGCTCACCCCCTGTTCCCTCCTCCTGTTATCCTGGTATTCATCTGCTAGTCTGGCGGCTTCCTCCACCGTTTTAGGCTTTCTGTCCTTTACCCAATCTTTAATATCTTCAGAAGTGTGATTGAAAAATTGCTCCAATAGCAGGAGCTGTAAGGCATCCTCCAGGGTAGTTGCTTGGCAGCCCTGCATCCAATAACGGGCTGCCCTGTGTAGCCGAAAAGCCCATTCAGTGTGTGAGTCTTCCGAAGTTCCCGAAACTTTTTCCGGTATGCATCTGGGGTTACCGCATGTCTGGCTGACAAAATGTCTTTTATCTGGACATAATTATGTATGTCCCCATCAGCACCTCTGCTGCTCTTCCTGACAACTTGCTGCTAAGTACTGCCGCCCATTTTGTGGAGTCTAATCCCTCCAGCGCACATTGACGTTCAAAGTCTTGCAAATAACTGTCAATTTCCATTTCATTGTCATTAAAAGTTTTAAACGCTGCATAATTTACCTTCTTTTGTAGGTCATTGGTACTTCCCGGGGAGTGTAGCAAATCTCCCTGTGTCGGTCTGTCTCGGTCCTCTCGCTCTTTTTGCGATTGCCTAGCTTGTGCCATGACCTGCAGAAGCGCCTCTGTTGATGGATTGGGTCCCAATACACTGAGCATCCATCTGATGTCCTGCATCGCGGTTTCTTCCTCGTGCTCCATTTCTGTATTGCTTTTGTCTTGTTACTTGCCGCTCCGCCTCGAGCTTCCAGTAAATCCTTTAGCATGGTCCTCTTAAGTAGCTGATATTGCTGAGCCATTCATTCCCTTGCTTGGTTCGGGACGTCCATTCGGGATTCGAATCCCTCTGCTTGCCACCAGTTGTAAGGAAACCAAGTATATTCAAACCACATTCGGTAGTTTCCTCCCGAACCGCCCGCGCCTGGTGAATATAGCGCTCCGTTCGGCAGTTGAAGTAGACGAATTCCATACGAAATGCCAATAACTTTATAAGATGATTCCCTTGATAAAGCATGAGGATCCCCAAACATCAGCCGAAGTCCAGAAGAAGGGTACAAATGGAACACGCTTTAATTATCACACACAGGCTTTTATGCAAGTCACCATGCAAGGGGACATCCCACAGGGAGGGACACAGTATAGCCAATCAAGTACAATGGAAATATAAAACCCTTCCAGCATAAACATACAATTCCTTCCCCTAGTCCTGGAGATAATCAAGTCTGATAAAGTAACAACTTGTTTATCTCTAGGCAGAAACGTCACAGTTTTCCCCAATATCTGGAACACCCCTTTATACATGAGGTATCCCCACAAATCATATGTCCCCTGATAGCCCCGATCTGGGTGATCAACATATTCAAATTTCACCCAGATCGGTTTAGGGGTTCTCAAAGAGACATGGAAGTCTTCTGTGACCGGTTCATCCTGGGTGGGCTGCCCAAAATAGTTCCATAAGTTTGGGTGTTTTTGCCGGTCACTTTAGAAAAAGGGGGATTTCTTCACACTCGGCAATATAATTTTCACGTACGCGTATGCGCAAATGCACTATACAGTACCCAAATGCACTATAAAGAAAGCATATTGGTATATAACACCACGCTTCAATCAGTTTTTTTGGGGGACGACCTGCATATCACACCAGTATAAATTATTTGTTCCAATAACGCTTGTCTATTTACCTGCAGTATCGCAGCAGAACCGCACACAACTGCCGCACAATACAAATGCACTATAATATACTTTCTAACATAGAAAGTATATTATAACATTGTACAAGGAAGGCAATCCATTAGAATATACATGAAGATAAAACGTAACCTTTAATAATTTTACTATTAGGGTCATTCACACGTCCGTAAGTGTTTTGCGGATCCGTAAAACACGGACACTGGCAATGTGCATTCCGCAATTTATGGACCGCACGTCGCCGGCACTATAATAGAAAATGCCTAATCTTGTCTGCAATTGCGGACATGTTCTATTTTTTTGCGGAAACGGAAGCACAGATGCGGAAGTGCGGATCCACAAATGCGGATGTGGATCCGCAAATGCGGATACGGAGAGCACATTCCGGACCCATTGAAAATTAATAGGTCTGCGGAACCGATGCGGACCCATTTTGCGGACGTGTGAATGGAAAAGATATCCCTCAAAATGAAAATTAATAAAATTATTAAAGTTTAGCAAAAAGTATAGATGGGGTAGGCACCAAATCAGAAACCATATGTCCTACCAGAATCCGGGGGGTTCCAGTGCACATCCATGAATCCAGGAGGGAAAGCAAAAAAACATCCATCCCTGGGCTAGATGATGATGTGGTATTAAAGGACAGGGTGGGCAAAGAACTGTCCCTGATATTGCCCTACAGGGGGGTGCTATTCTGGCCCTGATAGCCTAACCACAGACCACCAACCCTGATAAGAGCAACCCCGTCCGGAACCTTACCCTATATAAAAATGGCCTAGTAAGCCCCTAGCCCCTAGGCCCCTGACTTTTAGTTAATCACTATATAGATCTATGTGTTTTTGACTCATTATTAAAGTATATTATAAGTATATCGCACCCCTCTGTGTATCACACATATCGATACCTATACTAGTGCTTAAAATGACTTTTGTGGCCCTATTAGCTAGCGTTTGGTGTCCCTAACAGCCTGTCCCTGCTCCACACAGCAACCTCTTCCTACACTGGCAAAACACTGAATGTAAAATGGCGGCCAGATCAGGTTTATTTATAAGGTAGGGGGTATGTCAATGTGCTGAAATGTCTCAATTGGCTCTCCTGTACAACCTGATGGATGTGTCATTGGTCAAAGTTCTTCACAATGAAAAGGAATATGGCGGGTGCGAAATTCTCCATATGTTTGCATGTTCAGCGAATCGCGAACACACAAAGTTCGCCGCAAAACGACCACGGGGCGAACCGAAAGGCCATCTCTATTCACCATCTTCCCAAATTTTTCACTCCTTGTGATACTAGGCCGCACATCAGGGTGAGGGTACTGGCGGGGTGTCATTAATCTGTCCCAGACTTTGGAGAGTGTTGCCCTGCCTCTGTTGGAACTGCTATGCATTCCCCTTGTCTCCCCTTTCTCGGTTGCCCAAGGAACTACAGACTCTGCCGTCAACGTTGTCAGCTGGAAATTTTTGGAGCAATTTTTCAACTAGGACCTTCTGGTATTGCACCGTTTTGCTCGTCCTCTCTACAAGAGGAATGAGAGATGAGAAGTTCTCCTTGTAGCGGGGGTCAAGAAGGGTGAACAACCAGTAATCCGTGTTGTCTAAAAAGCGTATAATGCACGGGTGGTGGGAAAGGCAGCCTAACATGAAGTCATATTCATGTATTAGAGAAAATCTAAATCGCACATCCTCATTCCTATACTTCTGATATGACAACTGTTTTCAATTTTCAGCATGATAAAACATGGCTATACAGCACTGAAATTTGAAAACAGTTGTCATATCAGAAGTATAGGAATGAGGATGTGCGATTTGGATTTTCTCTAATACATGAATACTAACATGAAGTCAGCCATGTGTGCCAAAGTACCAACAGGCAAGACTTTGCTGTCGTCCTCAAGAGGATGACCCTCAATCTCCTCATCCTCTACCTCCTCTTCTGCCCACCCACGCAGAACAGATGGAATTAAACTTCCATGGATACTACCCCCTGTAACGGAGGCAACCATCTACTGCTCCTCCTCCTCCTCTTCATCGTCCAATTTGCGCTGAAAAGACGAACTGAGGGTGGTCTGGCTATCACCCTGTGTAATGCCTTCCCCAATTTCCACCTCTTCTACATGCAAAGCGTCGTCCCTAATTGTGAGCAGTGAGCATTTGAGTAGACACAGAAGTGTGATGGTTACGCTGATAATAGCGTTATTTCCACTCACCATCTGTGTTGATTCCTCAAAGTTTCTTAAAATCTCACAGAGGTCAGACATCCATGCCCACTCCTCGCTTGTGAATAGCAGAAGCTGACTGGAAAGGTGACGACCATGTTGTAGCTGGTATTCTACTACTGCCCTCTGCTGCTCACAAAGCCTGGCCAACATGTGGAACGTTGAGTTCCAGCGCGTGCTCACATCGCACAACAGCCGGTGAGCTAGCAATTTCAAGTGCTGCTGCAGCATTGACAGACCGGCTGAAGCTGTCGATGACTTGCGGAAATGGGCACACACGTGGCACAACTTCTCCAGTAGCTCAGGAAAATCGGAGTAGGTTTTGAGAAACCGCTGAACCACAAGGTTGAACACGTAGGCTAGGCATGGGAAGTGTCTGAGCTTGCCGAGTTCCAAAGCCGCCACCAAGTTACAGCCATTATCAGACACAACCATGCCTGGTTCTAGGTTGAGTGGCGAGAGCCACAGCTCAGTCTGGTCTCTTATACCCTGCCACAGATCTGCGGCTGTGTGCTGTTTTTCCCCTAATCATATCAGCTTCAACACGGACTGTTGCAACTTCCCCACTGCAGTGCTACACTGCTTCCAGCTACCGACTGATGACTGACTGGTGCTGCACGCGGATTAATTGGAGGTGGAAGTGAAGGCGGAGGAGGAGAAATGGGGTTTTGAGCCACCAATGTAGGTGCTGGCAGAAACCTTGATAGATGTAGGGCCCGCAATCCTTGGCGTCGGTAGCACTTGTGCCATCCCAGGGTATGACTCGCTCTTGGCCTCCACAACATTCACCCAGTGTACCATCAGGGAAATGTAGCATCCCTGGCCGAATGCATTTGTCCATGTGCCCGTGGTTAAGTGGACCTTCCCAGTAACTGCGTTGGTCAGGGCATGTGTGATGTTACGGGACACATGTTGGTGTAAGGCGGGAACGGCACACCTAGAAAAATAGTGGCGGCTGGGGACTGCCGCAGGACGGCCGCCGACATCAGGCTGCAGAAGGCCTCAGTGTCCACAAGCCTAAATGGCTACATTTCCAAGGCCAGTAATTTGGAAAGCTGTGCATTTTGTGCTATGGCCTGTGGGTGGCTGGGTATTTTTACTTGCATTTAAAGGCCTGGGGTAAAGACATTTGGACACTGCACTGGGACATGGAAGTGGATGTGGTCGCTGATGGTGCTTGCCAAGGTCCAGGTGCAGGGCGGGAGGCATCCGGGCTTGCGTCTTCGACAGGGGATTGGCCAGCATGTAACATAGGGGAAGAGGAGGCAGTGGTGTGAACCGCAGACACAGATTGTGGACCCAGGCGTTCATACACACTTATTACTGGATGACATGCTGGCGGTGGTAAGGTTGCTAGTGTTCACGCCCTGGCTCATTTTTGTATGGCACAGGTTGCAAACTACTATTCTTTTGTCGTCCGCACTTTCCTTAAAAAAGCGCCATACTGCGGAACATCTATCCCTTGGCAAGGGATATTTCTGCAAGGGTGTGCTCCGTGGAAGAGTTGAGGGCCTGTTTGGTGTGGCCTGCCTTCTCCATTTGGCACCCCACTGTTTCTTCCAGCCTGTTGCAGTGCTGCAGATCCCTCCCCCTCTGTACTGCTGTCCTCGCTCAGTTTTCCACCTTCCCAGGTTGGGTCAGTGACCTTATCGTCCACCACCTCCTTATCCACTTCCTCACTCTGATCATCCTCTTAATTTGTTGGCCTAACCACAACCTCAGTGATTGACAACTGTGTCTCATCCTCTTCATCAATCTCTTGAGACGATTGAGTGTGATTGTCTCATTGGCAGCTGTGTCTCATCATCATCCACCTCATTAAACACTAATTGCTGTTCCCCACCGTCATGTTCTTTTGACTATGGATGATCAAGAGGATGGGAATCAGGGCACAAGATCTCATGTCCCTCTTCAAGCGTGCCGGACGAGAGGGCCAAATCAAGTAATGGCGATGAAAAGAGGTCTTTGGAATATCCGAGTGTGGGATCACTTGTTTGGCCAGACTGTACATGGTGGGAGGACAGAGGATCAGGGTGAGGATTGTGTTGACCAGACTCCTGGCTATCGAGAGTGGATTTGGTGGAAGACAGGGTGGTGCTTAACCGACTGAAAGCATTATCTTCTGCAATCCACCCGACCACCTGGTCGCACTGGTCTGACTTCAAGAGTGGTGTCGTGCACCGCCCTGCAAACTGGGACATGAAGCTAGGTATCGTGGATGATTGTTTTTCTTGTGCTCTGGCAGCCAGCACAGTTTCTCCATGCGCAGGGCCATGGCATCCGCATCACGGCCACTTCCCCGTCCCTTACTGCTCGCCTTCTTCATTTTAAATGTGATATATGCTTGAAAGTATGTCACATGTACAGTAGCGTAGGATTTGGAAGTGTATGCGCAAAAAAATTTACAAAGGTATTTGTGATTAGGAAACGTTATACAGGACAGGTACCACAGGTAATGTCACTATTCGCAGTGTCTACGGAAAAAGGTACACTGAATGTCACTGATATTTTAATAAACTATATATAAATATACTAAACCGCGGTATACATCATAAGGCTTATGAAGCCACTGTTTCATATAAATGTTCCGTTGGCGAATGTTTATACTACCTGTTCACCTAAAAACCCACACACATGGAGCCTGGTAAAGAATGTATTCCTGCTAACTCCAGTTAGTAACTCCTGAAAGATCACGGGCAGGGAGCTGGCTAAGCTCTGCATTCTATCTGGGCTCCATGTCTCTAATTTACTTGATATATCTAGAGGCCTTATCGTACTCAGCCTACCTATTGTGCTCAGTATAACAGGTATAACCAGCAAAGACATACTTACTGTATACATACTTGAAGATAGGATATGAAAATGCTTACTGCTAATGCTATTATCTTTACCCTACTTGAGAATCTGAGGCTAGATGATAATTAGTGATCAGTCCTTATTTAATGTGCCTTAAAATGTCGGCACCCAAAAATCATAAGCCGATGCTTAATCCCCTCCCACCCACCACCCACACCTTTCCCCTGCTTTCCATGCCGTCCCTATGTACAGAATACATTCATGCAGACTTAGGGATGGGATACCCCCATTAATCACGCTTAATGTTTCTCTGTAGGAATATTTCTCTGAGGGGTCGCATATAAAATACTAACTGGGCAATAGGTCATGTCTGAGCTTGATCTATCCTTATCTAATGTGCCCAGCATACTTATTCTTAATGAAAATAAGCTTTTCTTTAGCATATCCCCCTCCCCCCCCCCTCCTCACCTACTGGTCCTTGACTCTCATTTCTATCTACCTAACTGTCTAAGCGTGTGTAATTGCAATAAAGACATGTCTCGGATAATTACATTCAGTACTCTCCAGAAAGCCTTTAGTTTGTGGGTTTAATATGCAGTGGGGTTTGTCTAACTCCGAACACCTGGCATTCATAATACGTATGGCAAACCTAATATTTTCGGCCGTCCTCAGGCTTTCCGCTTAATGATATGCTCAGAACTAGGGGACTAAATATGTATATGCAGGGAAGCCAAGTATAAGTCCACCTGGGATAAATGTCCCTGCTCAGTGTACTCAGCATATCTTCCCTAACAAACATAAGCTTTTGCTATGCCCCCCCATCCCTCCCCATCCCTCCCCACTTCACCACCTCCGCTCATAAGGCCTAGAAGTTAAGTAAAAGATATAGGTCACCAAATATAGTGCTATGACCTTTGGCTGTGATGTCTGGGTAACACGTCCAGGCTAAAAATATATTTGTGTTCCACCCCCCTGCTATCTACATACATAATTGTTTGCTCCTGTTGTGATAGTCCACTTACTGGATTTAACCACTTAAGGACCACAGGTTTATACCCCCCTAAAGACCAGGCCCTTTTTTACAAATCGGCACTACACTACTTTCACCGTTTATTGCTCGGTCATGCAACTTACCACCCAAATGAATTTTACCTCCTTTTCTTCTCACTAATAGAGCTTTCATTTGGTGGTATTTCATTGCTGCTGACATTTTTACTTTTTTTGTTATTAATCGAAATTTAACGATTTTTTTGCAAAAAAATGACATTTTTCACTTTCAGTTGTAAAATTTTGCAAAAAAAACGAGATCCATATAGAAATTTTGCTCTAAATTTATAGTTCTACATGTCTTTGATAAAAAAAAAATGTTTGGGTAAAAAAAAAATGGTTTGGGTAAAAGTTATAGCGTTTACAAACTATGGTACAAAAATGTGAATTTCCGCTTTTTGAAGCAGCTCTGACTTTCTGAGCACCTGTCATGTTTCCTGAGGTTCTACAATGCCCAGACAGTACAAACACCCCACAAATGACCCCATTTCGGAAAGTACACACCCTAAGGTATTCGCTGATGGGCATAGTGAGTTCATAGAACTTTTTATTTTTTGTCACAAGTTAGCGGAAAATGATGATTTTTTTTTATTTTATTTTTTTTCCTACAAAGTCTCATATTCCACTAACTTGTGACAAAAAATAAAAACTTCCATGAACTCATTATGCCCATCACGAAATACCTTGGGGTCTCTTCTTTCCAAAATGGGGTCACTTGTGGGGTAGTTATACTGCCCTGGCATTCTAGGGGCCCAAATGTGTGGTAAGGAGTTTGAAATCAAATTCTGTAAAAAATGACGAGTGAAATCCGAAAGGTGCTCTTTGGAATATGGGCCCCTTTGCCCACCTAGGCTGCAAAAAAGTGTCACACATCTGGTATCTACGTACTCAGGAGAAGTTGAGGAATGTGTTTTTGGGGTGTCATTTTACATATACCCATGCTGGGTGAGATAAATATCTTGGTCAAATGCCAACTTTGTATAAAAAAATGGGAAAAGTTGTCTTTTGCCAAGATATTTCTCTCACCCAGCATGGGTATATGTAAAATGACACCCCAAAACACATTCCCCACCTTCTCCTGAGTACGGAGATACCAGATGTGTGACACTTTTTTGCAGCCTAGGTGGGCAAAGGGGCCCATATTCCAAAGAGCACCTTTCGGATTTCACTCGTCATTTTTTACAGAATTTGATTTCAAACTCCTTACCACACATTTGGGCCCCTAGAATGCCAGGGCAGTATAACTACCCCACAAGTGACCCCATTTTGGAAAGAAGACACCCCAAGGTATTCCGTGAGGGGCATGGCAAGTTCCTAGAATTTTTTATTTTTTGTCACAAGTTAGTGGAAAATGATGATTTTTTTTTTTTTTTTTTTTTCATACAAAGTCTCATATTCCACTAACTTGTGACAAAAAATAAAAACTTCCATGAACTCACTATGCCCATCAGCGAATACCTTGGGGTCTCTTCTTTCCAAAATGGGGTCACTTGTGGGGTAGTTATACTGCCCTGGCATTCTAGGGGCCCGAATGTGTGGTAAGGAGTTTGAAATCAAATTCTGTAAAAAATGACCTGTGAAATCCGAAAGGTGCTCTTTGGAATATGGGCCCCTTTGCCCACCTAGGCTGCAAAAAAGTGTCACACATCTGGTATCTCTGTATTCAGGAGAAGTTGAGGAATGTGTTTTGGGGTGTCTTTTTACATATACCCATGCTGGGTGAGATAAATATCTTGGTCAAATGCCAACTTTGTATAAAAAAATGGGAAAAGTTGTCTTTTGCCAAGATATTTCTCTCACCCAGCAGGGGTATATGTAAAATGACACCCCAAAACACATTCCCCACCTTCTCCTGAGTACGGGGATACCAGATGTGTGACACTTTTTTGCAGCCTAGGTGGGCAAAGGGGCCCATATTCCAAAGAGCACCTTTCGGATTTCACAGGTCATTTTTTACAGAATTTGATTTCAAACTCCTTACCACACATTTGGGACCCTAGAATGCCAGGGCAGTATAACTACCCCACAAGTGACCCCATTTTGGAAAGAAGAGACCCCAAGGTATTCGCTGATGGGCATAGTGAGTTCATGGAAGTTTTTATTTTTTGTCACAAGTTAGTGGAATATGAGACTTTGTATGAAAAAAAAAAAAAAAAAAAAATCTGCATTTTCCACTAACTTGTGACAAAAAATAAAAAATTCTAGGAACTTGCCATGCCCCTCACGGAATACCTTGGGGTGTCTTCTTTCCAAAATGGGGTCACTTGTGGGGTAGTTATACTGCCCTGGCATTTTCCAGGGGCCCTAATGTGTGGTAAGTAGGTAAATGACCTGTGAAATCCTAAAGGTGCTCTTTGGAATATGGGCCCCTTTGCCCACCTAGGCTGCAAAAAAGTGTCACACATGTGGTATCGCCGTATTCAGGAGAAGTTGGGGAATGTGTTTTGGGGTGTCATTTTACATATACCCTTGCTGGGTGAGAGAAATATCTTGGCAAAAGACAACTTTTCCCATTTTTTTATACAAAGTTGGCATTTGACCAAGATATTTCTCTCACCCAGCATGGGTATATGTAAAATGACACCCCAAAACACATTCCCCAACTTCTCCTGAGTACGGCGATACCAGATGTGTGACACTTTATTGCAGCCTAGATGCGCAAAGGTGCCCAAATTCCTTTTAGGAGGGCATTTTTAGACATTTGGATACCAGACTTCTTCTCACGCTTTGGGGCCCCTAGAATGCCAGGGCAGTATAAATACCCCACATGTGACCCCATTTTGGAAAGAAGACACCCCAAGGTATTCAATGAGGGGCATGGCGAGTTCATAGAAATTTTTTTTTTTTGGCACAAGTTAGCGGAAATTGATATTTTTAATTTTTTTCTCACAAAGTCTCCCTTTCCGCTAACTTGGGACAAAAATTTCAATCTTTCATGGACTCAATATGCCCCTCACGGAATACCTGGGGGTGTCTTCTTTCCGAAATGGGGTCACATGTGGGGTATTTATACTGCCCTGGCATTCTAGGGGCCCTAAAGCGTGAGAAGAAGTCTGGAATATAAATGTCTAAAAAATTTTACGCATTTGGTTTCCGTGAGGGGTATGGTGAGTTCATGTGAGATTTTATTTTTTGACACAAGTTAGTGGAATATGAGACTTTGTAAGAAAAAAAAAAAAATAATTCCGCTAACTTGGGCCAAAAAAATGTCTGAATGGAGCCTTACAGAGGGGTGATCAATGACAGGGGGGTGATCAATGACAGGGGGGGTGATCAATGACAGGGGGGGTGATCAATGACAGGGGGGGATCAATGACAGGGGGGTGATCAATGACAGGGGGGGTGATCAATGACAGGGGGGGTGATCAATGACAGGGGGGGTGATCAATGACAGGGGGGGTGATCAATGACAGGGGGGTGATCAATGACAGGGGGGGTGATCAATGACAGGGGGGTGATCAATGACGGGGGTGATCAATGACAGGGGGGGTGATCAATGACAGGGGGGTGATCAGGGAGTCTATATGGGGTGATAACCACAGTCATTGATCACGCCCGTGTAAGGCTTCATTCAGACGTCCGTATGCGTTTTGCGGATCCGATCCATCTATCAGTGCATCCGTAAAAATCATGCGGACATCTGAATGGAGCTTTACAGGGGGGTAATCAATGACAGGGGGGTGATCAGGGAGTCTATATGGGGTGATCACCACAGTCATTGATCATGCCCCTGTAAGGCTTCATTCAGACGTCCGGATGCGTTTTGCGGATCCGATCCATCTATCAGTGGATCCGTAAAAATCATGCGGACATCTGAATGGAGCTTTACAGGGGGGTAATCAATGACAGGGGGGTAATCAATGACAGGGGGGTGATCAGGGAGTCTATATGGGGTGATCACCACAGTCATTGATCATGCCCCTGTAAGGCTTCATTCAGACGTCCGGATGCGTTTTGCGGATCCGATCCATCTATCAGTGGATCCGTAAAAATCATGCGGACATCTGAATGGAGCTTTACAGGGGGGTGATCAATGACAGGGGTGTAATCAATGACAGGGGGGTGATCAGGGAGTCTATATGGGGTGATAACCACAGTCATTGATCACGCCCCTGTAAGGCTTCATTCAGACGTCCGGATGCGTTTTGCGGATCCGATCCATCTATCAGTGCATCCGTAAAAATCATGCGGACATCTGAATGGAGCTTTACAGGGGGGTAATCAATGACAGGGGGGTGATCACCACAGTCATTGATCATGCCCCTGTAAGGCTTCATTCAGACGTCTGTATGCGTTTTGCGGATCCGATCCATCTATCAGTGCATCCGTAAAAATCATGCGGACATCTGAATGGAGCTTTACAGGGGGGTGATCAATGACAGGGGTGTAATCAATGACAGGGGGGTGATCAGGGAGTCTATATGGGGTGATCACCACAGTCATTGATCATGCCCCTGTAAGGCTTCATTCAGACGTCCGGATGCGTTTTGCGGATCCGATCCATCTATCAGTGCATCCGTAAAAATCATGCGGACATCTGAATGGAGCTTTACAGGGGGGTGATCAGGGAGTCTATATGGGGTGATCACCACAGTCATTGATCATGCACCTGTAAGGCTTCATTCAGACGTCCGGATGCGTTTTGCGGATCCGATCCATCTATCAGTGGATCCGTAAAAATCATGCGGACGTCTGAATGGAGCTTTACAGGGGGGTAATCAATGACAGGGGGGTAATCAATGACAGGGGGGTGATCAGGGAGTCTATATGGGGTGATCACCACAGTCATTGATCACGCCCCTGTAAGGCTTCATTCAGACGTCCGGATGCGTTTTGCGGATCCGATCCATCTATCAGTGGATCCGTAAAAATCATGCGGACGTCTGAATGGAGCTTTACAGGGGGGTGATCAATGACAGGGGGGTAATCAATGACAGGGGGTGATCAGGGAGTCTATATGGGGTGATCAGGGGTGATCAGGGGCTAATAAGGGGTTAATAAGTGACGGGGGGGGGGGGTGTAGTGTAGTGTAGTGGTGCTTGGTGCTACTTTACTGAGCTACCTGTGTCCTCTGGTGGTCGATCCAAACAAAGGGGACCACCAGAGGACCAGGTAGCAGGTATATTAGACGCTGTTATCAAAACAGCGTCTAATATACCTGTTAGGGGTTAAAAAAAACACATCTCCAGCCTGCCAGCGAACGATCGCCGCTGGCAGGCTGGAGATCAACTCTCTTACCTTCCGTTCCTGTGAGCGCGCGCGCCTGTGTGCGCGCGTTCACAGGAAATCTCGGCTCACGCGAGATGACGCCTATTGGCGTTAGCGTAGCCTGGGGGAGCCGCCGCAATGACGCCTTTCGGCGTTACAGTTGCG
Organism: Bufo bufo; assembly: GCF_905171765.1. Classification (NCBI taxonomy): domain Eukaryota; kingdom Metazoa; phylum Chordata; class Amphibia; order Anura; family Bufonidae; genus Bufo; species Bufo bufo. The sequence continues at coordinate 516,755,850 of NC_053391.1, read as the reverse complement.
GGAAGTGGTTAAATCCAGTATCTGTTTGATTTACTGATTGTTGCTCTTTTTTTTTTCTTTTTCCTCTATTCTCTTCTTTTTTCTCTCATTTTTTCTTTCTCTAGCTTCTCTTTCCCGTCTTCTCCCTCCCTCTCCCCTCCCTCATTGATATCCCTCTCAGACACACAAAGAGTCTCATAAGGGGATCCCGCAGATTTCAACTCTACTTCAGAAGTAAATAACCTGTCCACTAGGATGACTGTTATACAGTACAGACCAAAAGTTTGGACACACCTTCTCATTCAAAGAGTTTTCTTTATTTTCATGACTATGAAGGCATCAAAACTATGAATTAACACATGTGGAATTATATACATAACAAACAAGTGTGAAACAACTGAAAATATGTCATATTCTAGGTTCTTCAAAGTAGCCACCTTTTGCTTTGATTACTGCTTTGCACACTCTTGGTATTCTCTTGATGAGCTTCAAGAGGTAGTCCCCTGAAATGGTCTTCCAACAGTCTTGAAGGAGTTCCCAGAGATGCTTAGCACTTGTTGGCCCTTTTGCCTTCACTCTGCGGTCCAGCTCACCCCAAACCATCTCGATTGGGTTCAGGTCCGGTGACTGTGGAGGCCAGGTCATCTGGCGCAGCACCCCATCACTCTCCTTCATGGTCAAATAGCCCTTACTTTCAAAGTTTTCCCAATTTTTCGGCTGACTGACTGACCTTCATTTCTTAAAGTAATGATGGCCACTCGTTTTTCTTTACTTAGCTGCTTTTTTCTTGCCATAATACAAATTCTAACAGTCTATTCAGTAGGACTATCAGCTGTGTATCCACCTGACTTCTCCTCAACACCACTGATGGTCCCAACCCCATTTATAAGGCAAGAAATCCCACTTATTAAACCTGACAGGGCACACCTGTAAAGTGAAAACCATTTCAGGGGACTACCTCTTGAAGCTCATCAAGAGATTGCCAAGAGTGTGCAAAGCAGTAATCAAAGCAAAAGGTGGCTACTTTGAAGAACCTAGAATATGACATATTTTCAGTTGTTTCACACTTGTTTGTTATGTATATAATTCCACATATGTTAATTCATAGTTTTGATGCCTTCAGTGTGAATCTACAATTTTCATAGTCATGAAAATAAAGAAAACTCTTTGAATGAGAAGGTGTGTCCAAACTTTTGGTCTGTACTGTAAAGGTCACGACATTCAATGTAAAAGGTCTAAACTCACCACAGAAACGAGGAAAATGGGTTCCCAGATAGTGTTTCTTCAGGAAACTCACCTACGCCAGAAGAAAATGCCAAGGCTGCCAAAACGTCCATTTGCCCACTGGTTTCATAGTGTACAGCCAACTTCTGCCTCCAAAGGAGTAGCTATAGCAGTCCACCAATCCATTCTATTTACTGTATTGCAGCAACACACAGATGCAGATGGTCGCCTTTTGCTAGTCAAAGGCTTAATAGCAGATCGCAAATTCACTTTAGCAAACCTATATGTCCCGAATAAGTCCCCTGTACATTGGCTTTTACAGGCTCTGGACACGCTTAAAATCTTTGCTGAAGGGCAGATAATTCTAGGAGCTGACTTAAACTTAGTATTGAACCCCGCCATTGACTCATCTTCAGCTAAATCCCGAGTAACGCAAAAACTTATCAGTAAACTACATAAGAAACTTCACGAACTACGCTTAATGGATGTATGGCGTAGCCTACATCCCACAGATAAGGACTTCTCCTTCTATTCAGTTCCACATGGGACGTACCAACGGCTAGATCACATTTTGACCTCTGCATCTCTGCTTCCCTCCTTTAGATCAGCGGAAATCGGAAATATCACCTTATCTGACCACGCTCCATGCTTGGCGACCTTCACACTGGCCTCTCTACCTAAAAGGGACTGGAGCTGGAAGTTAAACGAATCCCTGCTGAACAATCAACTCCATCTGGATCAGGTCATGACTCAGTTGATAGAGTACTTTGCACTTAACTCCTCCACACACAGCTCACAACCTATTATATGGGAGGCCCACAAAGCATTTGTTAGAGGTTGCTTTATTTCCCTGGGCACCAGAGTAAAAAAGGAACAGCAGAAGGCAGTTGACACACTCTTAGCAGATATAGCGACAATTGAGAAAAAACATAAGGCTTCACTGTGCAACGAGCATCAAAAAGCATTGACAGAACTCAGACTTAAACTCCGAGACCTTCTTAGCCATAGAGTAGTGAAGCAAATTATGAATTTTCAACATAAGGTCTACGCTCATGGAGAAAAAGGAGGAAAGCTGATGTCATCCTTGCTTAAGAAAGCCAAAAATGTCACCCACATCTCCTCTTTAAAACAGCCAAATGGTAATGTGACTAACGACACTCCAGAAATAGCCAGAGCTTTTAAAGAGTTCTATTTGAAAATATACAATTTACATCAAACAGGAACACCTGATGAGGAACTCCAAAGGGAGCGCCACATCAGAGACTTTATAAAATACCTCCACCTCCCAACTATAACGCCAGAAGACTCAAAATCCCTATTAGCCCGGTATCGCTTGATGAAGTAATGAGTACTCTCAAAACCTTCCCGCCTGGGAAAAGCCCGGGACCTGACGGCTTACCCTTACTATATTATAAAAAGCTCCAAGATATCCTCATCCCTAGGTTCAAAGAAGTCTGTTATGCACTCATGCAAGGAGACTCTCTGCCTAAGCAGACGCTTGAATATCATGTCATCCTGATTCCTAAAGAAGGAAAGGACCCCTTGAGTTGTCGCAGTTATCGTCCGATTTCCCTCTTGAACCTGGACTTAAAACTGTGGGCCAAGATTTTGGCTTGTAGACTAGGCAAGTTCCTTCCAGCCCTAATAGGTCATGAACAGTCAGGGTTTGTCCAGGGCCGAGAGGGAAAAGACAATCCCCATAGGATATTTCATGCTATACACATGGCACATAGAAAAAAGATACCTCTAGCGCTGCTAAGCATAGACGCCGAAAAGGCGTTCGATAGAGTCAACTGGCTATTCATGAAATTGACTCTGCAACGCTTTGCCTTCCCAGACACCTTTACGAGAGCGATATTCCCTCTTTACCAAACCCCATACACCAGACTGAAAGTTAATGGTACACTATCACCATATTTTAACATAACTAACGGAACTAGACAGGGTTGCCCCCTGTCCCCCTCACTTTTTATTTTAGTAGTAGAGGCGCTCTTACAACTAGTTAGGCAGTCCCCAGAAATATCAGGGGTTCAGTACGGCAAAAAGTAACTAAAATGTACTGCATTTGCAGATGACTTATTGTTCTTGATAGTGGATCCGGAGAAGGGACTAGATCCATTAGTAAAGAGCATAGATGAGTATAGTTCTTTATCGGACTTCAAAGTCAATCATACTAAATTGGAGATACTGAATATTTTCCTGCCGGAAACATTTTTTCCCGCCTATTACAAACATACAATCTTCCCTATCTGTCTTGGATGGGACAAAAAAACATTCTGAAGGCCTATGTAATGCCAAAGGTTTTATATGTTATGCAACTAGTCCCGATTTGGCTCCCTAAATATTTTCTCAAGAGCGTCAAAAGTATGTTCTCTAGGTTCCTGTGGAATGGCAGGAAACCCAGGATATCTCATGAAACCTTAATCAGAAGTAAGGAGAAAGGAGGACAAGGTCTGCCGGACGTATCTAGATATTATAGAGCGATACAACTTAATAGATGGCTTGAAATGGTAGACTCAAAAAGACGGCCAGATGTCCAAGCCATCTGCAGCCACAACATAGGAAGGCACTTCCAGAAACACTTATGGCTTCCAGACAGATGCATTCATAGCAATATGACTATGGATCCACTGATGCGTGGTCTTGGAGAGGTATGGAAGGAAATGAGGAAGACATTAGCTCCTGACCCATCCCCTCTGCTGCCAGTGAGCCTATTACCAGACCTCCTAAATGTGGATACTTTAGACAAACCGCATTTATGGAACTCCCTAACGTCGGTAAAGCTTGGTGAAATCACCCCAAATATGGAGACTTCCATTTTAAAAGCACTTCCACGCTCGATCACAGAATCTCCAGGGTCTTTCCTTGCAAAGCCTCATATTAGAGCTGTGTGTGGGGAGTTGACAGTGAAGTACCATCTCCAGAGACCCTTGACTGATTTTGAGAAATTAATTTTATTGCCACTTGCTGCTGCTAAAAAAGTGTTGAAGCTCTACCCAATGGTGGGAGGCGAGGGTGAATCTCTAAAACCTGTGTACATCAGAGAATGGGAAAAAGAGTTGGATAGGGTTATGAATGATACTGAAGTAAAGCAGATACTGAGAAGTTCACATGGCTTCTCCCGCTGCATCCGTCTGCAGGAGAATCACTATAAACTCCTGACAAGGTGGTACAAAACCCCTGACTTTCTCTACAAGAGAGGTCTAGAGTCTACAATGGAATGCTGGAGATGCGGAACTGGTGTGGGCTCCTTATCACATATCTGGTGGAATTGCCCTCAGATTAAGCCCTATTGGAGGGAGATAGAAGCATTGATTCAAAAACTTTCGACTCCCGACTTTAGATTAACATTAGAGATGGTGACACTTGCGCTTCCAACCCCTCAATACTCCCCTTCAAAAAAGAACCTGATTTCACATATTATAGCTGCAGCTAAAACATTAAAGGGGTTATCCCATCATAATGATCACTGTTAAATCAGTTAATGATTTGACAGTGATCATTTTTGTAAATATACTTGATTAACAAATTCCCACCGTTTAGGAGAAAATTCATCCCCACTTACCTTATTGTTGTGACTCGGTCTCCCCTGGTTACAGCCACCACTCTTCTCCAGAATCCCGATGGTCGCGCTTGCTCAGAAGACTCCTTCTTTTCTCCAGGCCAGGCTGCTCGCTGTCCTGAACGCGCACGCTGCCGCGCATGTGCTACGGTGACTTCTTCCCGGCCAGAATAGTATAGAGCTGCGAACGCGCACGCCGGCTCTGTACTATACTGGCCAGAAATAAGTCACATGGCGCATGCGCGGCAGCGTGCGCGTTCAGCCCAGCGCGCGGCCCGGCCAGGAGAAGACTTCAATCAAGATGAAGCCCACCCCCAGCCAGAATCCAGGAAGTGAACGGCGCGGTGGCAGCAGGTAAGTATGAAAAGGCGAAGTGGGATAACCCCTTTAATCACTTTACATTGACTGGATGTTAACCCCCCCTTCTGTACAAGAAATGAAAGCTAAGGTGACATAAATCTGCAGATTTGAAGAAATGTCGAGCTGGATTGATAGGACTCATGATAAATTCACCAAGTTATGGAGCCCTTGGAGGTCTCTGGTGTAGGTGAATCCTGGCTAAATAAATACAATGATCTTTAAACCTGAGAAGTAGATATCTGTGCGATACCACCCCCCCCCCCTCCCTCTTCTCCTCTAACTATTCTTCTCCTTTCTACTCTTACTCTTAATCTCTAGTCCTCCCCTTCTATCTTTTCATTGTATCCACTTATAATGTTATGGGACGTACATGACCAGTTTATAGAGCGCTATAGATGACATCTGAGGAAAGGATTTTTCGCGCTCCACTACATCTTCTTAGCTATTAAAGGAAGCTAAATAGCTATAACAAATGTTATAAATACATGTATGTACATGATTATCTTGTAATGATTACTATTATATGACTTTAGATAGTAACATCATAACAATATGCATCTATATGTCATGCTAAAGCATTTTTTGTTATATGAATATTCAAAAATGAAAAATAAAGAATTTATATAAAAAAAAATAAAAAAAAACAATCAAATATTACCTAGTGCTATTCAATGGGAATATTTAAATTGCTGCCCTATTTTAGAATTTTTTTTTTTACTTTTTGGCATAAATCACAGTCGATATTTAAGTGTGTAGTACATGGCTAAAAGGGGGCATGGTCTAAAGCAGGGATCAGCAAACCTTGGCACTCCAGTTGCTGTGAAACTACAACTCCCAGCATGCAGATTAACGTTGCTGATTGCTGGTCTAAAGGGTTCAATGGATTTTATATAATTTACATCTGAAAACTTTGAGGTCGAACCACTGGAACCACCATGGATCCCAAGAATAGGGGCCTTTTTCCCGAGATGTGATGGAGTGTCAGATCAGGGAGGCAACTTCCTACTCCAGTCATTCTTTATGGGACTGCTCAGGATAGATAAGTACAGCCCTCGGCTATCTCTGGAGGTCCCATAGAAAATTAATGAAATAACTGCTTACTATAAAGTGGAATATATTGTAATATGCACTCTCTTCCTTTATTTTTCTTTTTATTCCTTTCCTTATTCCTTTCAATTATAATGTTAGCTTGAAAAAGGTTTGTATGACCTTAAAGGGGATATCCGGGAAGTAAAAAAATTAAAATACTTAAATATTACTTTATTATAAATATATTCCCAAATACCTTGAAGTACAAAGGGCGGACAGGACAGACTTTGGTAATGGAGACTGCATACAAGTGCTGCTGCTCATCAGTCACACTCCAGAGATTCAACTAAGGATCATATTAAACTGTATTCATAATCCCTGAAAATAGAGCAGAGTGTCACACCGGTGACAGGTTTGAGAAGATCTGAAAGATTATCTGCTCATTAGTGATCTGACAGCATCTTTTGGTTTCACTTTGTCTGTGTGTTGCTTGCATGTCCACACCTCCTCTTCAGGTGTGGATCATGTGACCTTTACCTTCCCCTATTTAGTTGGACTCCACCCATCACTCCTTGCTCTGGATAGCTTCATTTGGTGTTGGAAGAGCTGGAGTGTGGTTCTAGTTGAAGTCCTGATCATCCATCATCCATCATCCTTAGAAGTTAAGTGTTCCGCTTGTTATGTTTTGTATTCCTCCCCACCCTCTGTTGTTTACTAGGCCTCAGTGAGACGCTGGTTCCTTCACCAGGGAAGGAGCGGGTTGTCTCTGCCCTGTCATAAGTCTAGGGCATCTGAGGGCCACCAGGGTTTTCTAGGTTCCTGTGTATGGGCATCTCTACCATCGAGAGGTGCCCATACAGATAGGAGTTAGGGCCAGGAGCAGGGTTTCATAGGTGGTGACCCTTTTCCTTCCCTAGCGTTGAGGCCTAGTGTCTTTTCCCTTCCGTCTTGTTGTCTTTTGGTGTTCCCCCCTACTACATCCTTGAAACAGAGCGGAGGATGAGGCAGCTCTTTAGCTCGGTTTTGCGAAGTAACTTGTCCTCCTGTGTGATTGGGACAGGTTTTGTGTGTGCTAATAGGACGGCAGCCATTTTATTTCTCCTAATGATTGCTCCCGAGACAAAACCAGGAAGGCAGCCATTATAACTAATGAAAGGTATTTGGGAATATATTTATAATAAAGTAATATTTAAGTATTTTCATTTTCTTAATTCTGCTTTAAAAAGAGGGACCAGAAAGGGGTGAGTACCCAACAAAAGCCTTAACTGCTGATGAGTGCTGTGGCCAGTGTATACCTATGGTCCCATCGAAAAATAATGGAGTGGCATCAGAACAGGGGAATAGGATGGCCATTTTGGGGATCAGTGGGGGTCCCAGTGATTGGACCCCAAGCGATTAGTTAGTTATCCTTATCCTGCGAATAAGAGATAACTTCTAAGCTTGGCACAACCCCTTTAAATGTATTGCTGTATAAATGTTTGAAAACAATAAGGATTGTATCAAAATTGTAAGACAATTATTTTTAATAGGAACATAGGAAGACAGGTACTCTATATGAGGTCACCAGCAGATATCAACAAAGGACAAAGGATAGTGTGTATATGATAAAAACTATATTTATTTGGGTAGTAATAAAAACGTTATCAATATAGGTCACTCCCAATGTACAGGGAGAGGAGTGGGTGGTGTAAAATAGATGAATGGATAAATGAATAAATAAAAATACAAATAATGTGAAAATGTGATGATAAAACACCCTGTATTCCACTGATAAAGAAGGCTGCAATCCTTCGAAACGCATATGGTTATCCAAGCCCTGGGAAGCGCTTGCAAACTCCCCTGCACCATCAGGCTGCCTCAATCCATTGACAACACCGGGAATTAAAGCGCGCGCTAAACTGCCGCATGTGGCAAGAACGCCAGACACAGTCAGCAGCCCTCTGACCAGAGGAAAAGACAGCAACATTCGCATCGACAGACCGATCCACAAACAGCAGCTCTTCGAGGTCATCGCATCCATCTGCAACCGCGCTGCCGGCCCCGTCTATCCATAACCGCACTAAGCATCCACAGCACACAGAGGATCCTGCGCAGAGACACCCACATAGAAGAACCGACGATCCTCCAGAAAGGTAACAGCGACCAGATAGCCAATTTTAGGTGGGACGCCACCAGGCACTGGTTCGCTGAAAATAACTTTTGCATAGCTGTGTATACACATACATCGGATCTGGAATGCTGCTGATATATTCTTTTAAACCTGTCACAATTTAGATCTTTGTACCAACTTTTTACTTATTTTAATCAACTGAATCCATCTCAGACTATTGACTATATTTGTCTAATATTTAAAGTTCTACATACCATGATTCTGGACTTATAGCCCAATGCAGGGTGTTTTATCATCACATTTTCACATTATTTTTATTTTTATTTATTCATTTATCCATTCATCTATTTTACACCACCCAATCCTCTCCCAGTACATTGGGAGTGACCTATATTGATAATGTTTGTATTACTACCCAAATAAATATAGTTTTTATCATATACACACTATCCCTTGTCCTTTGTTGATATCTGCTGGTGACCTCATATAGAGTGCCTGTCTTCCTATGTTCCTATACGCCTGCCTTTTCTGACTGGGTGAGTCAGCTTAGACACGTGCATATTGCCCACACAGGAGAGCCACCGTATTCCCTCCAAACAATTATTTTTAATAAAGTCGGACTGCTTCTCTGGTTAGTTCAAGGCATATCCATGCATATGTAAATAGGATTTTAGTATTGCCATAGAAGCTCATCCTTGCAGACAGTCACATCGGGATGGAAATACGTCAGCAAAAGTTGTTATGAAAAATAATAAACCTAGACAGTGTGTGCCATGGTAATAAAGTGAATGTTATTTATTTTGAATGTTTGCAAGCAATGTCAGACAATTTGAATCTTGATTAGTAGAATATCATTACCATAGTTCCCTTCAGTGTTGTCAACCTGTCTTTACATAAAGGACTTGAGCTGTGCTCCTGGTTGTCAAACATACTATTAGAGAAACAGAGCCGTGTATTCACAGCATTGAAAATAGCTCTAAATAGATAAAGCTAACATAAAATGTATATGTAAGTTACATTTATTTTTTATAGTCAACTTGCATTTTATACCTTTATTGCATGGCGAATGGAAAAAAAGTGTCTATTTACAATAGATTTTTTTATTTTATTTATTTTTTACCAGTGAAAACAATCAGTTCAATATATTTGGCACGTGTTCCACAATGAAGCAGCCACTTCATGATGGCTCAAGCATTGCCAGTGTTTTAAGAAAAGCAAGTGCACCAAAAATGCAGTAATTTTGCATTATGTGTGAATACAGCCCAATGGTATATGGACACATGCAGGCCTTTATTGCATTTTTTAAGCCAGAACTTGGAGCAGAAGAAAGGTTAATATTTTATACCAGTAGATAGCCCATCCTAGAATGGTGAAAATAATAGAAAATGCATCCACTAAAGGGCAAAGTTCTTTCCCCAGGACGACTGCACTATATATATCTAAGTTCTAATGTATAGGCATCAGCTAATATTATGAATACACAAAATACTCAGGATAAACCAAAGTGGAGGTCCTTCTGCATGTTGCCCCACTGGCCTACTTTTGTAGACATTGGCACAATCCAATCCCCTCTCTTCACTGCTTGAGCATCAGGAGCCGCTTGTCACAGGACTCGTTATGCATTGATCCCATTGTGCCCACATCACGCTGTACATTTCTGTACAGTTCTTCCATGTGGGGCGCTGAATGCAGCAGGAGCCGCTGTACACAGAGGCCTGTGATCACCGTTTCCCCCAGCTTGGTACTGCCTACATCACAATGTACATTCCTGTAGAGCACTTCCATTTGGGTGCTGTATGCAGCAGGAGCCACTGGCCACAGGTTGGTGAAGCAAGAGTAGCTGAGCCAAACGCACAGGCTTGCGCCATATTCTTTTACACTGGCTGTCCTGTACCACGTGCATCAGGTGGTACAGGACAGCCAATTAAGACGTTTCAGGACATAGACATACTCCCTACCTTATAAATAAACCCCATTTTATATTCAGTCTTTTACTAGTCTATGGAGAGGTTGCTGTGTGGAGCAGGGACAGACTAATAGGGACACCAAATGCTAGCTAATAGGGCCACTAAAGTCCTTTTAAGGACTGGTATATATGTGCTATTGATAGGTGTGACTTACTGAGGGGTGTGATATAGTTATAATATACTTTCTAACATAGAAGGGCGTTCAGGGCGGACAGGAGTGCTGGTCCGGTGTGACTCTCTGCTTTCAGGTAAGTTAACCCCAAGACGGCGTGACACTGTCGTATCCGGGATGTGGAATAGCCCCTGGGGAGCTGGGGGGGTGCAGTTGATGTGGAGCAAGATGCAGCAGCAGAAGAGGACTCAGTCGAGGAGGTTAGCGAAGAGGATGGAGTAGGAGGAGTAGAGGAGGTGGCAGCAGGCCTGCCTGCAAGTCGTGGCGGTGTCACCAACTCCTCTGCAGAGCCACACATTCCATGCTTGGCAGCCGTCAGCAGGTTTACCCAATGCGCAGTGTACGTGATATACCTGCCCTGACCGTGCTTTGCAGACCTGGTATCAGTGGTCAGATGGACCCTTGCCCCAACACTGTGTGCCAGACATGCCATGACTTCCTTTTCCACAATAGAGTACAGGTTGGGGATTGCCTTTTGTGTAAAAAAAATTTGGCTGGGCACCTTCCACTGCGGTGTCCCAATAGCTACAAATTTTTTGAAGGCCTCAGACTCCACCAGCTTGTATAGTAAAAGCTGGCTGGCTAAGAGTTCTGACAAGCCATCTGTCAGATGCCGGGCAAGGGGGTGACTCTGTGACATTTGCTTCTTACGCTCAAACATTTCCTTGACAGACACCTGACTGTGGGCAGATGAGCAGGAACTTCTGAAGGTGAGAGGCGGAGTGGCAGGTGGTTGAGAGGGGGCAAGGAGGACAGCAGTGGTTGATGTGGCTGAAGATGCTGGACCAGGATGAGGATGGTGGCTTTGAGTTTCTGTGCTGCTTGTACTCATCATGTGTTGATCCCATAGGCGTTTGTGATGTGTGATCATGTGCCTTCGCAAAGCAGTTGTACCTAGGTGGGTGTTGGACTTCCCACGACTCAGTTTATTTTGGCACAGGTTGCAAATGGCATCGCTGTTATCAGAGGCAGACACACAAAAAAAATGCCACACTGCTGAGCTCTGCAATGACGGCATTCTGGTGGTGGCAACAGCATGCGTTGATTGGCGAGCTGTCTGGCTGACCCCGGGTGCCGATGCATGCTGTCTGACTGTGCCACTAGCTCCTTGCGACGACCTCCCCCTGCTTCCAACTTGTCTCCTCCTCCTCTCTGTCTCCCCATCTGAACTTTCCCCCTGATCTTCTTCTCTTCGAGCGGGCACCCAGTGACATCCACGGACACATCGTCATCATCAACTGCTTCACTTGTATCTGACAACTCAGGAAAGGAAGCAGCAGTGGGTACAACATCATCATCATCACACCGTACGTCCATGTGTGTAATGCTGCCTGACTGAGACATATCCCTGTTATCTACATCCTCTGGCACTTTTTTATCTGCAAGGTACTGTGCCACCCAATATGAGTGGTGGGCACTGGCAGGTGGTCACAGTACAGTCAGTGGGCCTGACACACACTGGCAGGCAACTACAATTATATTACAGAGAAAAAATGTAATTACTTTTTTATCTGCAAGGTACTGTGCCACCCGATATGAGTGGTGGGCAGTGGGCACAGTACAGTCTGTGGGCCTGACACTCACTGGCAGGCAACTGCAATTATATTACAGAGAAAAAATTAAATGACTTTTTTATCTGCAAGGTACTGTGCCACCCGATATGAGTGGTGGGCACTGGCAGTGGGCACAGTACAGTCAGTGGGCCTGACACACACTGGCAGGCAACTGCAATTATATTAAAGGGTAAAAATTAAATGACTTTTTATCTGCAAGGTACTGTGCCACCGATATGAGTGGTGGGCAGTGGGCACAGTACAGTCTGTGGGCCTGACACTCACTGGCAAGCAACTGCAATTATATTACAGAGAAAAAATTAAATGACTTTTTTATCTGCAAGGTACTGTGCCACCCGATATGAGTGGTGGGCACTGGCAGTGGGCACAGTACAGTCAGTGGGCCTGACACACACTGGCAGGCAACTGCAATTATATTAAAGGGTAAAAATTAAATGACTTTTTATCTGCAAGGTACTGTGCCACCGATATGAGTGGTGGGCAGTGGGCACAGTACAGTCTGTGGGCCTGACACTCACTGGCAGGCAACTGCAATTATATTACAGAGAAAAAATGAAATAACTTTTTTATCTGCAAGGTACTGTGCCACCCGATATGAGTGGTGGGCACTGGCAGTGGGCACAGTACAGTCAGTGGGCCTGACACACACTGGCAGGCAACTGCAATTATATTACAGAGAAAAAATTAAATGACTTTTTTATCTGCAAGGTACTGTGCCACCCGATATGAGTGGTGTGCACACAGTACAGTCTGTGGGCCTGTGGCCTCTCACACACAGGCAGGCAACTGCAATATATATATATATATATATATATATATATATACAGGGAGTGCAGAATTATTAGGCAAGTTGTATTTTTGAGGATTAATTTTATTATTGAACAACAACCATGTTCTCAATGAACCCAAAAAACTCATTAAATGACTTTTTTATCTGCAAGGTACTGTGCCACCCGATATGAGTGGTGTGCACACAGTACAGTCTGTGGGCCTGTGGCCTCTCACACACAGGCAGGCAACTGCAATATATATATATATATATATATATATATATATACAGGGAGTGCAGAATTATTAGGCAAGTTGTATTTTTGAGGATTAATTTTATTATTGAACAACAACCATGTTCTCAATGAACCCAAAAAACTCATTAATATCAAAGCTGAATATTTTTGGAAGTAGTTTTTAGTTTGTTTTTAGTTTTAGCTATTTTAGGGGGATATCTGTGTGTGCAGGTGACTATTACTGTGCATAATTATTAGGCAACTTAACAAAAAACAAATATATACCCATTTCAATTATTTATTTTTACCAGTGAAACCAATATAACATCTCAACATTCACAAATATACATTTCTGACATTCAAAAACAAAACAAAAACAAATCAGTGACCAATATAGCCACCTTTCTTTGCAAGGACACTCAAAAGCCTGCCATCCATGGATTCTGTCAGTGTTTTGATCTGTTCACCATCAACATTGCGTGCAGCAGCAACCACAGCCTCCCAGACAATGTTCAGAGAGGTGTACTGTTTTCCCTCCTTGTAAATCTCACATTTGATGATGGACCACAGGTTCTCAATGGGGTTCAGATCAGGTGAACAAGGAGGCCATGTCATTAGATTTTCTTCTTTTATACCCTTTCTTGCCAGCCACGCTGTGGAGTACTTGGACGCGTGTGATGGAGCATTGTCCTGCATGAAAATCATGTTTTTCTTGAAGGATGCAGACTTCTTACTGTACCACTGCTTGAAGAAGGTGTCTTCCAGAAACTGGCAGTAGGACAGGGAGTTGAGCTTGACTCCATCCTCAACCCGAAAAGGCCCCACAAGCTCATCTTTGATGATACCAGCCCAAACCAGTACTCCACCTCCACCTTGCTGGCGTCTGAGTCGGACTGGAGCTCTCTGCCCTTTACCAATCCAGTCACGGGCCCATCCATTTGGCCCATCAAGACTCACTCTCATTTCATCAGTCCATAAAACCTTAGAAAAATCAGTCTTGAGATATTTCTTGGCCCAGTCTTGACGTTTCAGCTTGTGTGTCTTGTTCAGTGGTGGTCGTTTTTCAGCTTTTCTTACCTTGGCCATGTCTCTGAGTATTGCACACCTTGTGCTTTTGGGCACTCCAGTGATGTTGCAGCTCTGAAATATGGCCAAACTGGTGGCAAGTGGCATCTTGGCAGCTGCACGCTTGACTTTTCTCAGTTCATGGGCAGTTATTTTGCGCCTTGGTTTTTCCACACGCTTCTTGCGACCCTGTTGACTATTTTGAATGAAACGCTTGATTGTTCGATGATCACGCTTCAGAAGCTTTGCAATTTTAAGAGTGCTGCATCCCTCTGCAAGATATCTCACTATTTTTGACTTTTCTGAGCCTGTCAAGTCCTTCTTTTGACCCATTTTGCCAAAGGAAAGGAAGTTGCCTAATAATTATGCACACCTAATATAGGGTGTTGATGTCATTAGACCACACCCCTTCTCATTACAGAGATGCACATCACCTAATATGCTTAATTGGTAGTAGGCTTTCGAGCCTATACAGCTTGGAGTAAGACAACATGCATTTAGAGGATGATGTGGTCAAAATACTCATTTGCCTAATAATTCTGCACGCAGTGTATATATAAATATATATATAAAAATTTTAAAAAAGCAGACTGATGTACCAGCCCTAAAAAGGGCTTTTTGGGGTGCTGTCAGGACGCTGTCCTTACAGCAGATGAATATAGTGAGGACTGGAGTGGACCCAGAACACTGGCCTAGCTAACGATTTCCCTAATAATTTAGCAGCAGCAGCAGCACTCTACCTGCTCTAACTAACACTGCAGCTTCAGAATGAATCTAAGATGGATGCTGTCCTTGCTTTTTGATAGGATGTGGGAGGGTCTGGGAGGGAGGGTATGCTGATTGGCTGGAATGTGTCTGCTGACTGTGAGGTACAGGGTCAAAGTTTGCTCAATGATGACGTATAGCGGGCTGACCGAACATCGCATATGTTCGCCCGCAGCGGCAAACGCGAACAAGCGATGTTCGCCGGTAACTGTTCGCCGGCGAATAGTTCGGGACATCTCTACATATAGCTCCTGGATGCCCTTCTGGGAGAAATATTTCCTTCCAGGGACCTTCCTTTGTGGTGTGCCAATGGCCACACATTTTCTAAAGGCCTCCGAGTCCACCAGTTTATATGGCAGTAGTTGGCGGGCTAGCAGTTCCGACAAGCCGGCGGTCAGCCGTTGGGCAAGAGGGTTATCCGGCGTCAACAAACTTTTTACGTTCAAACATTTGGGCCACGGAAGCCTGGCTTTTGCCTGATGAACGCGACGACGGCACGGTGGAAGGTGGAGTGGAGGACAACTGGGAGGAGAGAGGAGAAGGAGAAGCAGAAGAGGCAGGACGTGGAGTGCCGGGAGTGTGGCTTTGTGGGTTCTGACGGTGTTGCTCCCACTGGGCTCAGTGATGGGAGGCCAGATGCCTTCTTAACCACTTGCCATCTGGGCCATTTGCCCCCTTCCTGACCAGGCCAAATTTTGCAAAACTGACATATCTCACTTTATGTGGTAATAACTTTGGAACGCCTTTATTTATCCAAGTCATTCAGAGATTGTTTTCTCGTGACACATTTTACTTCATGATAATCATAAATTTGAGTCAAAATATTTCACCTTTATTTATGAAAAAATCCCAAATTTACCCAAAAATTTGAAAAATTCGCAATTTTCTAAATTTCAATTTCTCTGCTTTTAAAACAGAAAGTGATACCTCATAAAATATTTATTATTTAACATTCCCCATATGTCTACTTTATGTTGGCATCATTTTGGAAATGTCATTTTATTTTTTTAGGACGTTAGAAGGCTTAGAAGTTTAGAAGCAATTCTTCAAATTAATAGGAAAATTGCCAAAACCCACTTTATAAGGACCAGTTCAGGTCTGAAGTCACTTTGTGGGGCCTACATAGTGGATACCCCCATAAATGACCCCATTGTAGAAAATACACCCCTCAAGGTATTCAAAACCGATTTTACAAACTTTGTTAACCCTTTAGGCGTTCCACAAGAATTAAAGGAAAATAGGGATCAAATGTTTAAATTTCACTTTTTTGGCAGATTTTCCATTTTAATCATTTTTTTTCTTTAACACATCGATGGTTAACAGCCAAACAAAACTCAATATTTATTACCCAGATTCTGCGGTTTACAGAAACACCCCACATGTGGTCATAAACTGCTGTATGGGCACACGGCAGGGCGCAGAAGAAAAGGAACTCCACATGGTTTTTAGATGCCATGTCCCATTTGAAGCCCCCTGATGCACCCTTACAGTAGAAACTCCCAAGAAGTGACCCCATTTTGGATACTAGGGGATAAGGTGCCAGTTTTATTAGTACTATTTTTGGGTACATATGATTTTTTGATCATTCATTATAACACTTTATGGGGCAAGGTGACCAAAAAATTGGTTGTTTTAGCACAGTTTCTATTTATTTATTTTTACAGCGTTCACCTGAGGGGTTCAGTCAAGTGACATTTTTATAGAGCAGATCGTTACGGACGTGGCGATACCTAATATGTATACTTTTTCTCATTTATTAAAGTTTTACACAATAATAGCATTTTTGAAACAAAAAAAATATGTTTTAATGTGTCCATGTTCTGAGAGCTATAGTTTTTTTATTTTTTGAGAGATTTTCTTATGTAGGGGCTCATTTTTTGCGGGATGAGGTGACGGTTTTATTGGTACTATTTTGTGGGACATACGCGTTTTTGATCACTTGGTGTTGCACCTTTTGTAATGCAAGGTGACAAAAATTGCTTGTTTTGACACAGTTTTTTTTTTTTTTTTTTACGGTGTTCACCCGAGGGGTTAGGTCATGTGATATTTTTATAGAGCTGGTTTTTACGGATGCGGCAATACCAAATATGTCTATTTTATTTTATTTTTTCTATTTTCAATTTTTTTTTTTTATTCCTTACTTGGGAACTTTTTTTTTTTTTACATGTGAAACTTTATTTTATTTTATTTTTTCAACCCTTTATTTTTTTTTATTTTATTTTACACTTTTCGTCCCCCATAAGGTCATACAAGACCTCTGGGGGACATTTACTTCACTTTTTCTTTTTTTTTTCACTGTTGATTTCTCCTGTAACTGGGGCTGACATAGTAGCCCCAGTTACAGGACAAATGCACCCCTAGAGAGGCTGTACAGCAGCAATCCAGCGCTGTACAGCCTCAGAGCAGGGCTGATCGAGGTCTCTGAGAGACCTCACACAGCTCCTGCACTCTCCGGTCACGGCGGTCACATGCTTCCTTCTCTGCAGACACAGCGCTTGGTGAGCGCTGTGTCTGCAGCGATCTAGAAGGCAGGGACACCTGGGCACTGTCCCTGCCTTGTCTTAGGGTTGCACTGCTGTCACTGACAGCGGGCAACCCGATCAGCAGCTGCACGATTAGCGTGCAGCTGCTATTTCTGAAAGGACGTTCTAAAACGTGCTTTCAGAAATAAACGTCCACCCATAGGACGTTTATATCCTATGGGCGGACGTGAAGCGGTTAAGGTGGTCGTCCCTAGGTGAGTGTTGGGCTTACCGTGACTTATGAGTTGACAGCACAGGCTGCAGATGGCAACACTATTGTCAGCAGCTGACAAGTAAAAAAAGCCCACAGTGCGGAGCCATGTGCCGGTGACCTAGGAGCGCAAGATGTGACCGTGCATGGTGGGTGTCTCACTCTAGATACATTTGCAGTCTACTTTTTGCCTCCTGTGCACTGCCAGTTCTGCCTGCTTCTCCTCCTTCTCCTCCTAATCTGTTGCTCCGTCTCTCCCTCTGAACTCCCCTCCTCTTCCTCTCTTGTGGGCACCCATGTGACGTCCATGTGACGTCCATTGAGACGTCATCATCGTCACCTTCACCACCACATTACAGACATTAGAGATCTCGGAGTAGGCAGCAACAGCGGGGACCACCCTTCTTGGGCTGATCTGGGTACTGTCGTCAGATTGCTGGCTGGCGTCCGTTGCTACCTCCTTTTTCTGATCCGATACCAAGAATGGCTGCGCATCGGTAAGGTCCGGGAATGGGTGAAGAAATAACTCGAGTGAAGGGGCTATGGTGGTAGTGTCTTTGGGGGTGCGCACAGCAGAGAGTGAAGAGGGTGCAGATAGAGAGGATGAGGAGGGTGCAGAAGCGGAAGGCTGAGTGAGCCACTCAACCAAGTCTGGTGCGTCCTTTGAAGTAATCGCACGCACCTTCTCCAACTTCCCACTTAGGCTGGTGCACCTGCCCGACCTCTATCACCCCTGCGGAATGGCCTACCTCTTCCTCTGCCTGTCATTTTTAAAATGACCCTGTGACAAAGTCCCTATAGAAGAGCAGAATTTGTGGAAGCAGGTATATCGCAGGCCTCAATCAATATTTTGTGGAAGCCGGTATATCAATCCACTCTATCAGTATTTTGTGGAAACAGGTAAATAGAGCCCAATAATGATTAATTGCTGGAATCTGGTAAATCAAACCCCTTAATCAATATTTGGTGGAAGCCGGTGTATCGCAGGCCTCAATCTATATTTGGTGGAAGTCGGTATATTACACCCCTCAATCAGTATTTTGTGGAAGCAGGTATATCGCACCCCTTAATAATTTTTTTTTGGGGGGCAAAAGGTATATCACACCAGTTGTAATTAGTTATTCGAATAGCATTTATCCCTCTATATAGCTGCGGTATCTTCGCAGCACCGCACACAACTGCTGCCCAATACAATTGCACTATTATATACTTTCTATGTTAGAAGGTATATTATAGGTATATCACACCCCTCTATCATATTTTTTTTTTATTTTTTGGGGGGGGGGGGCAGCAGGTATATCACACCTGTTGCAATTACTTATTCCAATAGCGTTTGTCCCTCTATCTAGCTGCGGTATATCAGCAGAACCGCACACAACTGCTGCACAATACAAATGCACTATAATATACTTTCTATGTTAGAAGGTATATTATAGGTATATCACGCCCTTCAATCAGTTTTTTTTGGGGGGGCAACACATACACTCACCTAAAGAATTATTAGGAACACCTGTTCTATTTCTCATTAATGCAATTATCTAGTCAACCAATCACATGGCAGTTGCTTCAATGCATTTAGGGGTGTGGTCCTGGTCAAGACAATCTCCTGAACTCCAAACTAAATGTCAGAATGGGAAAGAAAGGTGATTTGAGCAATTTTGAGTGTGACATGGTTGTTGGTGCCAGACGGGCCGATCTGAGTATTTCACAATCTGCTCAGTTACTGGGATTTTCATGCACAACCATTTCTAGGGTTTACAAAGAATGGTGTGAAAAGGGAAAAACATCCAGTATGCGGCAGTCCTGTGGGCAAAAATGCCTTGTGGATGCTAGAGGTCAGAGGAGAATGGGCCAACTGATTCAAGCTGATAGAAGAGCAACGTTGACTGAAATAACCACTCGTTACAACCGAGGTATGCAGCAAAGCATTTGTGAAGCCACAACACGCACAACCTTGAGGCGGATGGGCTACAACAGCAGAAGACCCCACCGGGTACCACTCATCTCCACTACAAATAGGAAAAAGAGGCTACAATTTGCACAAGCTCACCAAAATTGGACTGTTGAAGACTGGAAAAATGTTGCCTGGTCTGATGAGTCTCGATTTCTGTTGAGACATTCAAATGGTAGAGTCCGAATTTGGCGTAAACAGAATGAGAACATGTATCCATCCTCTGATGGCTACTTCCAGCAGGATAATGCACCATGTCACAAAGCTTGAATCATTTCAAATTGGTTTCTTGAACATGACAATGAGTTCACTGTACTAAATTGGCCCCCACAGTCACCAGATCTCAACCCAATAGAGCATCTTTGGGATGTGGTGGAACGGGAGCTTCGTGCCCTGGATGTGCATCCCTCAAATCTCCATCAACTGCAAGATGCTATCCTATCAATATGGGCCAACATTTCTAAAGAATGCTATCAGCACCTTGTTGAATCAATGCCACGTAGAATTAAGGCAGTTCTGAAGGCAAAAGGGGGTCCAACGCCGTATTAGTATGGTGTTCCTAATAATTCTTTAGGTGAGTGTATATCACACCAGTTGCAATTAGTTATTAGTGTTAAGCGGACTTCGAGAATTTGCGAATATTTAGAATATAGTGATATATATTCGTAAAAACTGATATTTGTCTTTTTTTTTTTTTTTCGTCTGAACCCATTTCCTGACAGCTTCTTGCTTGTGGGCCAATGTGAGAAGGCTGCAATATCTTAATCTGTAGTGAATTATAATATTCTTCATTATTTAATTTATTTTATCTTATGCAAAAAATCGGCAATGTAATATGCGCGTCAATCGAGTAAGGGCAGGTTATAGGCAACTTTCCTATTGGGTTGGCTTGCTCGAATTTGCGAATATGTAGAATATAGTGACATATATATTCGTAAAATTGAATAATCGCCTTTTTTTTTTTCATCTGAACCCATTAGTAAATGTAATGGGTTCAGATGAAAAAAAAAAAAAGAATATACGTTTTTATGAATATATATCACACTATATTTTACATATTCGCGAATTCGAGCAAGCCAACCCAATAGGAAAGTTGCCTTTAACCCTCCCTTACTCGATTAATGCGCATATTACATTGCCGATTTTTTGCATGAGATAAAATAGATTAAATAATGAAGAAGATTCTAATTCACTACAGACTAAGATATTGCAGCCTTCTCACATTGGCCCACAGGCAAGAAGCAGTCAGTTAATGGCCCATTATAGTTTTTCTTTGTTTTGTGTAGTTTATTTGTCTTTTGTTAGTCAAAAAAACAAATAAAAAAGTGTTGTAGTGTCAGTTTTTCTTAGTCTTTTAGTTAGTGTCTGTGTCTTTTTAGTGTGTGTAAAAAAAAAATATATATTTAGTTTAACTGTATTATTTTTTTTGGGTATATTTCATTAAATTTTTTCCCCATCGTACCCACCCCAATAAAGTTTGGCCAAATTCACTTTTTATTTATATATTTTTTTTGGGGGGAGGGAATATATCAGCAGCATGAGTGCCGTGCAGGCAGCCGTGGTCATGGTAGGGGTACTAGGGGAGTTGGATCCGGTGCTGGACTGCTGCCAGCACGGGGCCGCTCCTCTAGCCACGGACAGGCGGGCACAGGTGTCAGGGTGCCCATCTGATCCGTGAGTTCTTTGGGCATTGCAGCTGCCCCATTAGTTCCCAAGATGCCGAGGCAGTGGTGGCTCTCGTGGCACATTTCAGTGCCACAGAGTCCCCTGCCCTGGCTCCCAGCAGCAGCACCTGCACCACTCCGCCTCCTGCAGGACCAACCCCCAGCCCCCAAGAATCTACCCTGCTCCTATTTGACAACAGCGACACAGAGAGGGACGTCTTGGGGGAGGCAATGCAGGAGGCTGAATAACAGTTTAGTCCTCCTGATGGGCAGGACCTTTTTGGAAAGGATGGAGGAGGAGGGGGTAATGCCTGCTAATACCCCTGTGACATCCCTTCCAACTGGTGCAGGTGGTGTCAGCCACACAACCCCTGCACCTAGTCAGACCCAGGAGTCAGCGAGGGGACAGCGGAGCCTGGTCAGGGGGTCCATGTCTGCTGTTACCCTCAGTCCACCATTGGTTGGCCCTGGGTCTGACATTATAGGATGAAGGTAGGCACCCGAGGCAAATGGTGCACCAGGTCACCAGTGAGTCCAGTGTCAGGGACTCCACTGGTAATGCAGCCAGCTCCACCTGTGCACACCAAGCCCGAACAGGCGCAAGTCAGCAACAACCCATCTGACAGGAGGTCGGTGCAGAAGTCGCCTGTTTGGGCTTACTTCACCCTGGCAGCAGACGATGTCACAATTGGCATCTGTCAGCTGTGCCATGCCAGGGTGAGGAGAGGGAGGTCTGTGGCTCGGTGGGTTACCACTGCCCTTACACAGCACCTGAGAGGCAACCACTGGCGGGAGTGGGAACAGATGCAGGGTGGTCATGCCAGCACCACCAGCAGTGTGCAGGGGACAGCAGCTTCTGCCACTGTACTGCTGTAACGGGGTTCCGAAGGTGCACTCGGTCCCCCATTGCCCGCAGAACTGTTGCTTAGCTTTGGGAATGAGGATCTGTGTTTGACCTCATTCCCAGGGCGGCTTTACTGCTGGGTGGCTCCCTGCTCCTAAGTCTGCCTTGAGCGCCGAGCTGATCACTCGGTGCTCAACTGGTTGGTCTGTCGGTCATGTGACGCTGGCCATGTCACATGACCCTCACTCCCCACTATAAATACAGGCAGCCTGCTAGCCACAGGTTGCCTGTTAATTTCTAGGTTCCTGGCTATTTGTTGGACTACTGAATATTTACCTGATCCTGTTCCCTGACGATCCTCTGCCTGCTCCTCCTGTACTGCGCATACATCCTGGTATTGTGACCTCGGCTCCCACCTGACTACTCTCTTTGGACTCCTCTTGTACTTCGCTACTCTCCTGGTAATTGACCCCGGCTTCTCCTGACCATTCTTTGCTTAATCCGTTGTACTGCGTAGCTCTCTTGGTTCTGACCCGGTCCGTTCATGTTCCGTATTTTGTCTTGTCTGTCTTCCCTGCACATATCCTAAGTTAGGGACTGCCGTCCAGTTGTCCCCTGTCATCAGGACTCGTGAGGCAAGTAGGCAGGGCCAGGGGTGAGGGTGGAGCGCAGTGGTCACTACCCTTCCCCCTGTGTGTGTGTGGACGTGACCGTTAAAACTGCAGCCACCTCAACCCCTTCCACCGATTCATTCCCACCCCCCCGCTCCCTCTCCTAGAGGTACTGATACCGGTAGCCAGACCTCTGCCTCCACTGCACCCTCCTCTATCTCCTCCTCCTCTGCCGTCTAGCGCCAGCCATCGGTTGCCAACGCCTTTGAACGTACCCCGCTCTACGCCCCGGGGACCGAATTGTGCGTTCACTCAATGAGCTCCTGGCAAGGGTTATCGCCCAACATCTGCTGCCCTTCAATCTTGTGGACAGCAATCCATTCAGGCAGATGTTGGAACAGGCACAACCCAGATGGCATGTCCCCCGTCACCATTTCTTTGTCAGGACCAGCGTCCCTACCCTACACCAGCACATTGTGCAAAATGTATCCCTGTTGCTGGATCACGCTGTCAGCGACAGAGTGCATCTGACAATGAATGCTTGACATGGGCAGGGACAATACATCAGTTTCACAGCCCATTGGCTGTCCCTCCGAGGTGTCGGGGAGGGATCAGCGCCATCTGAGTTTGTGGTGCCACCCCGGGGTGTCCAGGGGAGAACTGCTGCTCTTCCGCAAGCCACTGTCTCGACGGTTGCTGAGCCCCCCAGCAAGCGACCCCGTAGCTACGCAAGTGTGGGGCATGTCCGCTGCCAGGCCGTGCTCCAGCATGTGAGCTTAGGGGAACAGAGAAACACTGGACCTAATGTTCTGGCCGCACAGGCTCAGGTCCAGAAGTGGCTGACACCCCGCAGGCTAGAGGCAGGTATGGTTGTCTGTGACAACGGCAGCAACTTACTTACTTACTGGCAGTCTTACCCACGTGCCCTGCATAGCACATGTCCTCAACCTTGTGGTACAGAACTCCCTCCGCACATACCCAAGGTTGAGTGACATTGTGCAAAGGGAACGGAGTATTGCCAGCTACTTCCAATGATCCCCAACCGCTGCCTCGTCCCTGTCCAAACTGCAGCGGGACAACAGCCAGCCCCCTCACAGGCTGATTGTGGACAGCGTGATGTGGTGGAACTCCACCCTCCAAATTCTGGAGAGGTTGTGAGAGCAGCCACGGGTGGTGAGGGAATACCTGCTAGGTCTAGGCACTCCAGGGCAATCACACCCACTCCCCTACATCACTAATGCAGAGTGGGGGCAGATACAGCTGGTCCACAACGTGTTGGCCCCATTTGAGCAGGCGACAAAGATGGTCAGCGAGGAGCATGTCGGCCTCAATGAAGCCTGCTGGACAAGACACTAGATCGCCTGTTCGAGGCTGGGGAGAGTGCCTTGGTGGAGCAAGAAGAGGCAACAATGATCCACCAGGACCAGCCCCAGGATGAGGAGGAGGAGGAAGAATTTGTCGACGTCCAGAAGTCTGGGCCTGGTCAGGAGGGAGAGCCGTTGCTGGGGGCATTGTTAGTCGGGGAGTGGGGCAGCTCCCACCGGGAGCAGCAGCAACAGCAGCAGGAGGACCAAGAGGTCATGGTCCCGGGCAGACATGAAGAGTCACAGCGGGCTGTCCTCTTCCCCATGGCTGCCCACATGCTGCAATGCCTCAGGAGGGACCCCCAGGTCAGGAAAATTAAGGAGAGGGATGGTTATTGGGTGGACACCCTTTTAGACCCTCGCTGCAAGGGAAAACTGGAGCAGTTCATCCCAGTCAGCCGGAGGCAGGCCCGTATGGATCAACTGCGGGCCTGTCTGATCAACCAGCTTGAGCAGGCAAACCCTCGGCCTCACGCTTCAGTTCTCCCCGCCCATCTCACCCAGCAGGTGGCTTGCCCCAGCAGCATCAGCCGAGCAGGTGACCTTATGAGTGAGATTAGGTTGTTCTACCAGTCTGTGCGATTATTTATTTATTTAATGATGAATAAGTATTTATGTTGTAATGTATTTATATATTTGTATATTTATTAAATTATTTTAATCATGTATTTCTAGATTAATTGATTTATTGAGGTTAACATTTTGTAATATATGTTTTATTTATATATATATCTCTATTTAAATTAATTATTTTAATCATGTATTTGGATAATAATATAATAATTTAATGAAATTTATAATTTTTGGTATCTTACATTTTTTATTTATTTATTGACATATTTATGTACTGGTGAATTGTGTAATCATGTATATGCAGATTTATTTAATTACTTATTGAATGTTATTTTATTTTATGTATTTATGTAATGATTACTTTCTATATTGATTAATTTTTATATATCATGTATTTAGACTTTTTCATTTTTTTAAATCCAGTGTCTATTCAATGGATTAATTTTTTAAGCTCTAATATAGTGTACTTTATAGTCCGCTGTAATCTCAGGACACTGCGCTCGATACTTAAACCATACTGGAAAATAGATCTCTCAGATACCAATTGGCACACAGCACCCCACAAGCCGCCCGCACCAGTCTGCTCTTAGTTTCCATATCAGGCACATCTAGTCTCTAACAGAACACTGCGGTAACACGGCCGGCCTCACCGTGTGCTGATTCCTCCAAGCCACAGGGCAGATGGAGTGGCAGGGTTCAGCAGCGGCTCTCTCATCCTCCTTTGGTCTGTAGAGAGGCATGTGTACCACCGATCGCCCCACTCATACACTATCGGCGCTTCACACACTCTGGGCTAAGGACAACGGCATCACCCAGCCGTCCTCTGCCTGTCAGAGCCCAGAAGCCAGTGAAGAACTCTGCCACCGGGGTCATTTCCCCTTCCTCACGGTCATGACTCTGTCACGGTTCCCGGGTACTGGCGGGGTCCTTGGCGGCTGCCTCCAGTGCACAGCCTGGTTCATCAATCGCAGGTGATGCTGCAGAATAAGCCTTTAGCTGCGATACTTGGCTACACAGGAGGAGTAGTTTCACACAGCCCGGAGCAGACTTCACCAGGAACCGGCTGACAGGCACAGGGGAGCACCTACACTGTTATCCAGCACAGCGGAGTTTGGAGTCTGTTCGGAAGGCACCATGTGTTCTGCAGTGACATCGAACAGTCGGTAAACTTAAGGCCTCATGCACACGACCGTTGTTTTGTTCCGCATCCGAGCCGCAGTTTTGGCGGCTCACATGCGGACCTATTCACTTTAATGGGCCTGCAAAAGATGCGGACAGCACTCCATGTGCTGTCCGCATCCGTTGCTCCGTTCCGTGGCCCCGCAAAAAAAATATAATATATCCTATTTTTGTCCATTTTGCGGACAAGAATAGGCATTTCCACAATGGGCCGCCTGTTCCGTTCCGCAAATTGCGGAAGGCACATAGGCGGCTTCCGTGTTTTGCGGATCCGCAATATGCGGACTGCAAAAAACGGAACGGTGGTGTGCATAAGGCTTAACCCACATAACTAATGTATCTGTGCTTCATCTTTGTGGACTAGACATGTATTAAGCAAATATATTGCTGCATTTGTGGGAGGGGAGGCTGATTACAAGGCTAATTATACGCACCTGTGGGCCCAGGCTGGCTGATTACTAGGCTAATTACACGCACCTGTGGGCCCAGGCTGGCTGATTACTAGGCTATTTATAGGCACCTGTGGGCCCAGGCTGACGATGATTCAGCTGATTTCATTACCTCTGGGTCAGCTCTAGGATAAAGCAGCATGGTGTGGAGGCTCCTTACGGCTGGGCGACGGCAGAATGTCTCAGGAGAGCGCTGGTATTCATGGTAGGATCGGAGTTGTTTGTACGGGACCCACGCTGCGGTCCGCGACATGTAGCGCTCTGGGATGAAGCAGAGTTTGGGCGGTAATGGTCGAACCATGGTTGTTTGTATTGTTTGTCTGGCTATTCAGAGGCCTGGTGGGGCCATTGCATACAGTTATTGGGGTAGCATGTGCTTAGAGTGGGCATGGTTGTATGTTTTCTGATACCTGGTTTACATGCGGGGCGCGTGTCTGCAGTTGGCTCAAGCTACGCGTGCTGGGTTTAAGTGATGGTAAATGTGGATCAATGGTCGATTTAAAAAAAAAAAAAAAAACTCCTGCAGCATCATGTGGAGGTTCGGTTGCCCCTGGGCAATGGCAGAAGGTGCCAGGTGAGTGCTGGCATTCACGGTAGGATCGGACTTGGTTACACGGTCCGTGACTTGTAGCGCTCTGGGGCGAAGGGGGTTGGGCTCCAATGGTCAAATGATCGTGGTTAGGATTGTTACCTTCAAAGCTACATCCGTGTCTGCATTTACATTTTGTCCTATACGCCATTCACTACTAGAGCTGCGTTCATGCGTCCGCTGTTGCATTACATTTATACTCTGCTCACTTTCAGATTGCATTTATACGGCTGCTTTATACCATGCTCCTCATACTCATACTCAGAGCTGTGCCCATACCATGTTGTTAGGCACCACTCCTATCCAGAGCTGCATTCACCCACTTGTTCTTACATCATGTGTTATACTCTGCTTCCACTTAAAGCTGCATTTCTTTTCATAGCTACATAATGGTTACTCAGTATTCCTACTAGGGCTATCAGCACACCGCTCTGATACTGCTTTTCCGATAAACATAGCTGCTTTCTTTTCAGGCTTACGTTTCTTTCCTCGTGGTTTGTTACATTCCTTATGCCTACCTTTTTCTGTTTGCTCAGGGGGAAGAGAGAGGAGAATATAGAAGAAAAAAAAAATGGGTGGTGTTCTTTAATCCTGGTTTGCATTCACTAAGACTGGTCTCCTTTACTTCTGGTTCGCATTCACTCAGATTGATCTCCCGCCCCAGTTAACCAAATAGCTCCCTAGCGGACAGTGGGCCAATAGGAGTAAGTTCCTACTATGTTTTCACAGTTGTTCATTCGTTTGTCACGACAAGGGTCTCTTCTTAGCGAACTGAAATGCCTCTGGCTCTTGTTTTTCTCCCATCTGTTTCAATTTCGCGGTTGGTTAATGTTTCGTTCATGCAAGAGGTTCGGATCACTAATGTCTATGCATTTTCCATTAGGTCTGGCTCACGTTTTAATTACTTATCGTCACTGTAACGTCATCCAGGTCAGTCTCTTGGCTTCAGGGGGCCTCCATGTTGTTCGTTAGGGGTACAATATGGTTGTAGGCTGGTTAGCGTCCTAGGTTTATTGTCGGAGAGGGTCATGGTTATGCGAGTCCCCAAGTCATACTGGTGCTGCATAAGTGGTTTAAAAATAAATAAATAAATACGCCATTAGACTCTCACGCACGGCTTCTCCGTTTTAGTTTTACACATGGCTCCGCCATTAGTCTCTCACGCATGACTTCTCCGTTTTACGGTTACACATATGGCTCCGCCATTAGAGTCTCTCACGCATGGCTTCTCCGTTTTATTTGTACACATATGACTCCGCCATTAGTCTCTCACGCATGGCTTCCCACTTTTATTGTTACATATGCCATTAGAGCCTCCCATGCATGGCTTCGCCATTAGTCTCTCACGCATGGCTTCTCCGTTTTAGTTTTACACACATGACTCCGCCATTAGAGCCTCTCACGCATGGCTCCGCCATTAGAGTCTCTCACGCATGGCTTCTCCGTTTTTAGGTTCACACATATGACTCCGCCATTAGTCTCTCACGCACGACTTCTCCCTTTTAGTGTTACATAAGACTCCGCCATTAGTCTCTCATGCATGGCTTCTCCGTTTAAAATTTACACACATAACTCCGCCATTCGAGGCTGGCTGCGTGGTCCCACAACAAGTAAGTTCCATGTCTTTTTCTGCCTTCAGATCCGCTCGCATGGCTCGGTCATCTGTGGCTCGCAATAAAATTTTCTTGTGGTGGCTCGCACGTGTGGCTTGTGCCATTTGAGTCTCACTCACGTTATTGTTTTCCCTGACTTTTTTTTATTTTCTAGGTTGTTGGGTTTTCATTGTTTTCTTTATAAGCAGTCATCCCAAGCCTGCCTTTGCGGACATCATCTTCTCCCAGGCATGCTTACTTAATTTACAGACTCTGGCTGAGTGTGTTTGTGTCCGGCCTAAGTCCTGGGTATTAGTCCATCTTCTAGTAGGTGGTACAGTAATAAGGCGCAGTTTACGAAGTCTGTCATGTCTTCTGACACGACAAGTCCTATCACGACTACAGGAGCAGCATACATAGTTTATCACAACCTTAAGCATTTTCTGTCACAACTGTAGGTATTGTGTACGTTCTGTCCTTATTACAGGCAACATTAGCTCGTTAATCGAAATAGCCATGTATTCCTGTGGATGGTTCCCCAGGCCTGGTGGGTTTACACATTTCACTTAATTTACTACTACAGTAAGACGGCAGACGCCATGTTCTGAATTTTGGGCCCTTAATAGAAAGTGTGGCCTGGGGAATAAGTAGAGGTAAAGTATTTTGCCACCAGGAACAGTTGGTGCCCGATCAGGGCCCTTGGCGGATGGTTGGAGTTCATCTAGGCCCTTCCAACAGATTCACCATTGTTTGTTTCAGTCTGCAGCTCTCAAGATTCAGACCTTCTCGTAATATGGTCATATGTTAGTCAAATAGGAGTAAGTCGTTCCTGGTTACCAGCCACTCTTTCAATTGCATCAGCATTAACCATCTCCAAGAACGATGTGGCGGTACACATGACAAAGAGGTAAGGTAGATGGAAGTCACTGTGATATATACGGTATATTCCGCACCTTCATCGTAAAAGGTCTTTTCCGTTCAAAATCGGGTGTCGTAACGGTATGTATATATTTACTCTAAACAAGGTCTGCTCTTTTTGGCCCCTTTAGGCTGCCCTACCACGGCAGTCATGGCATAACTCCACTGCTTGTTGTAGATAGGGGTTAGAGAGGTTAGGTTCACCTTTCTGATAGCCTATCCGACCAAAAATAAAATTAGATCCTGTATGTTTGAAAAAAACGTACAGTAATCCAGTCCTCTACAATGCCAATATCTTGAGTGGGAGAAAATTTCAGGTCTTCCGTGGAGAGATATGTTAGAGCAGGATGGACCACATGTATGTATCTATCTACCGCATCTCTAATGGGAAGCCCTGCATTTTTCTCCCCCTCCCAAGATCTGCATTATAGAGGACATGATTAGTGTACGTTTTTCTAGAAGTTAAAAGAATAAGAATTTCTATGTCAAGTCGACATAAATGAAGCACAGCTGTATTTGTTATGTGAGGTAAGTTTACTGGCAGTTCTCTGTAACTCCAGAACACATGGTGCCTTCCAAACAGACTACAAAAGCCTCTCTGCTGGATGACAGTGTAGGTGCTTCGCAGCTAAAGGCTTATTTTACAGCATGACCTGTGATAGATGATCCAGGCTGCGCATTGGAGGCAGCCGCCGAGGAGCCCGCCAGTAGCTGGGGACCGTGACACAGTCATGACCGAGGGGAAGGGGAAATGACCCTGGCAGCAGAGCCGGGGACACTTCCACACCCGGATCAAGGCAAGCAAGTTCCTCACTGGCTTCTGTGCTCTGACGGGCAGAGGACGGCTGGATGCTGTCGATGGCTGGAGCCCAGCGTGTCTGCGGCACTGATTGTGTATGGGTCGTGTGATCCACGGTAACCATGCCTCTTCACAGACAAAAGGAGGACGACAGAGCCACTGCTAGAACCTCGCCACTCCTGCTGCCCTCTGGCTCGGAGGAATCAGCACACGGTGAGGCAGGCTGCGTTACCGCAGTGTTCTGCTACAGACTAGATGTGCCTGACACAGAAACTGAGAGCAGAAGGGTGGCGTGTATAGCTTATTTGCTACTCATTTATATAGTGCGTTCCAAATGTAAAATAACTTTTCCTAAAATAATTTCAACTAAAAACATTGCATTCACTATCCATGTTATCACATTACTGCTGTACACAATGAACCAGCTGTTGTGAACCAGGCCTGGTGGGCGGGCCATTCCTGGGAACACATTCCTGCTGCAAACTTAGAACCTGCTGCGGTCAGGGGTGTCTATGTTTAGTTTTGGTGTTGCCCTGGTCTGGTGGGGGGCTATTCCTGGGAACTCATTCCTGCTGCAAACGTACAACCTGCTGCGGTCAGACGTGTCTTTGTTTAATTTTGTTGTTGCTCCGGTCTGGTCGGGGGGTCCGTCGGGGGGCCCTTCCTGGGAACACATTCCTGCTGCAAACTTAGAACCTGCTGCTGTCTGTATTGCAGAGTTTGGGTGATCTCTGTGTAGGCATTATACTACACCGTTATCATATACCTGCTGCTGCTTTCTGTTATGATCATGCTGAGATATGTCTAGGCCTTACACTACACCATTACCTGCTGCTGTCTGTCTTGCTGAGTTGGGAGAGCTCTGTGTAGGCCTTATACTAGACCATTATCATATACATGCTACTGCTTGTCCGGATCATTCAGAGTTATGTGTAGGCCTTATACTCCACCGTTACCAATGACTGCTGCAATTATCCTGATACTTCAGAGT
This sequence comes from Bufo bufo, assembly GCF_905171765.1. Lineage (NCBI taxonomy): Eukaryota > Metazoa > Chordata > Amphibia > Anura > Bufonidae > Bufo > Bufo bufo. The sequence goes on along the minus strand of NC_053391.1, from coordinate 516,724,782 downwards.
TAAGGTTTGTACACATAGAAGAGGATTCTTTACGGTAAGAGCAGTGAGACTATGGAACTTTCTGCCTGAGGAGATGGTGATGGTGAGTACAATACAGAATCTATTTTTGGAGTGTAATAATTACAGGCTATAAGCTACTAGAGAGGGGTCGTTGATCCAGGGAGTTATTCTAATTGCTTGATTAGAGTCGGGAAGGAATTTTTTATTCCCCTAAAGTGGGGAAAATTGGCTTCTACCTCACAGGTTTTTTTTTTTTTGCCTTCCTCTCGATTAACTTGCAGGATGACAGGCCAAACTGGATGGACAAATGTCTTTTTTCGGCCTTATGTACTATGTTATTATGTGTAGGCCTTATACTCCACCGTTACCAATAAATGCTGATATTATCCTGATCTTTCAGAGTTATGTTTAGGCCTTATACTCCACCGTTACCAATAACTGCTGCTATTATCCAGATCCTTCATAGTTATGCATAGGCCTTATACTCCACCGTTACCAATAACTGCTGCTATTATCCTGATCCTTCAAAGTGATGAGTTTGGGCTGGACTAAAAGGGCCTTACTGTAGCCCTATTGGTTAAAATAAAACAGAAACCATACAATAATTTTTTTTAAAAACAGACGTTCTAAGTAAGGATGAGCGAACCCGAACTGTATAGTTCGGGTTTGTACCGAATTTTGGGGTGTCCGTGTCACAGACCCGTACCCGAACATTTTCGTAAAAGTCCGGGTTCGGTGTTCGGCGTTTTCTTGACGCTTTTTGAAAGGCTGCAAAGCAGCCAATCAACAAGCATCATACTACTTGCCCCAAGAGGCCATCACAGCCATGCCTACTATTGGCATGGCTGTGATTGGCCAGTGCAGCATGTGACCCAGCCTCTATATAAGCTTGGGTCACGTAGCGCTGCACGTCACTCTGCTGATACAAGCGTAGGGAGAGGTTGCAGCTGCGACGTTAGGGCAAGATTAGGCAGATTAACTCCTCCAAAAGACTTCATTCAGTGATCGATCTACAGCTGTGGATCATTGAAGTGCTGATATTCAATTGCTCACTTTTTTTAGGCTGCCCAGAGCGTTTTTATATCACTTTTTTCTGGGGTGATCGGTGGCCATTTTGTGGCTTGTGGTGCGCCAGCACAAGCTACCACCAAGTAGATTTAACCATCAATAGTGTGGTTATTTTTTGCTATATACTACATCAGGGTCAAGCTTTCATCAAGTGTATTTAACCATCAATAGTGTGGTTATTTTTTGGACATATACTACATCAGGGGCAAGTTGAGCCTGTCACCCAGCACCTAAAAAATAGGCCTCACATTTATATTCAACCAAATCTGTACTGTTTTAGCTGGTCAAGTTATTGTTTGTGACCGTCAAAGCAGTTTTTGTTCTGGGTTGAAAAACAATTCCCAAATTTTCAATTCTCAAAATTGGTGGTTTCTGCTGTATCAGGCCTACTTTTAATCTATCCCTAAAAGGGTATATTAGATTCAAGGTGCTGATAGGGTCATTCTCAAAAACTTAACACACACGCTACAGTGCAGATACAAGTCTAATTCTGTGATTAAACGTATACCTGTCACCCATCGCCTAAAAAATAGGCCTCACATTTATATTCAGATAAATCTGTCATTACTGGTGTGCCTGTATTAGTGTAAAACGGTACCTAAATAGATAGCCAGATAGTGTTAGATGTCTGTAAAAAAAGGCCTGAATTGGAATTCAATACATTGGCCCGAATAATATTTTTCTTATTGTGGTGAACGGTAACAATGAGGAAAACATCTAGTAAGGGACGCGGACGTGGACATGGTCGTGGTGGTGTTAGTGGACCCTCTGGTGCTGGGAGAGGACGTGGCCATTCTGCCACAGCCACACGTCCTAGTGTACCAACTACCTCAGGTCCCAGTAGCCGCCAGAATTTACAGGGATATTTGGTGGGGCCCAATGCCGTTCTAAGGATGGTAAGGCCTGAGCAGGTACAGGCATTAGTCAATTGGGTGGCCGACAGTGCATCCAGCACGTTCACATTATCTCCCACCCAGTCTTCTGCAGAAAGCGCACAGATGGCGCATGAAAACCAAGCCCATCAGTCTGTCACATCACCCCCATGCATATCAGGGAAACTGTCTGAGCCTCAAGTTATGCAGCAGTCTCTTATGCTGTTTGAAGACTCTGCTGGCAGGGTTTCCCAAGGGCATCCACCTAGCCCTTCCCCAGGGGTGGAAGAGATAGAATGCACTAACGCACAACAGCTTATGTTTCCTGATGATGAGGACATGGGAATACCACCTTAGCACGTCTCTGATGATGACGAAACATAGGTGCCAACTGCTGCGTCTTTCTGCAGTGTGCAGACTGAACAGGAGGTCAGGGATCAAGACTGGGAAGAAGACGATGCAGGGGACGATGAGGTCCTAGACCCCACATGGAATGAAGGTCGTGCCACTGACTTTCACAGTTCAGAGGAAGAGGCAGTGGTGAGACCGAGCCAACAGTGTAGCAAAAGAGGGAGCAGTGGGCAAAATCAGAACACCCGCCGCCAAGAGACTCCGCCTGCTACTGACCACCGCCATCTGGGACCGAGCACCCCAAAGGCAGCTTCAAGGAGTTCCCTGGCATGGCACTTCTTCAAACAATGTGCTGACGACAAGACCCGAGTGGTTTGCACGCTGTGCCATCAGAGCCTGAAGCGAGGCATTAACGTTCTGAACCTTAGCACAACCTGCATGACCAGGCACCTGCATGCAAAGCATGAACTGCAGTGGAGTAAACACCTTAAAAACAAGGAAGTCACTCAGGCTCCCCCTGCTACCTCTTCTGCTGCTGCCGCCTCGGCCTCTTCTGCTGCTGCCGCCACCTCGGCCTCTTCCTCCACCTCCTGGAGGGACGTTGGCACTTGCGGCCCAGCAAACATGGGATGTACCACCAACACCACCACCTGCGTCACCAAGCATCTCAACCATGTCACACGGCAGCGTTCAGCTCTCCATCTCACAAACATTTGAGAGATAGCGTAAATTCCCACCGCATTCCCACCGCATTTCTAAACTACTGGCCTATGAAATGCTGTCATTTAGGCTGGTGGAAACAGACAGCTTCAAACAGCTCATGTCGCTTGCTGTCCCACAGTATGTTGTTCCCAGCCGGCACTACTTCTCCAAGAGAGCCGTGCCTTCCCTGCACAACCAAGTATCCGATAAAAACAAGTGTGCACTGCGCAATGCCATCTGTGGCAAGGTCCACCTAACCACAGATACGTGGACCAGTAAGCACGGCCAGGGACGCTATATCTCCCTAACTGCACACTGGGTAAATGTAGTGGCGGCTGGGCCCCAGGCGGAGAGCTGTTTGGCGCACGTACTTCCGCCGCCAAGGATCGCAGGGCAACATTCTTTGCCTCCTGTCTCCTCCTCCTCCTCCTCCTACTCAGCTTCCTCCTCCTCTTCTTCCACCTGCTCATCCAGTCAGCCACACACCTCGGCCTCTTCTGCTGCTGCCGCCACCTCGGCCTCTTCCTCCACCTCCTGGAGGGACGTTGGCACTTGCGGCCCAGCAAACATGGGATGTACCACCAACACCACCACCTGCGTCACCAAGCATCTCAACCATGTCACACGGCAGCGTTCAGCTCTCCATCTCACAAACATTTGAGAGATAGCGTAAATTCCCACCGCATTCCCACCGCATTTCTAAACTACTGGCCTATGAAATGCTGTCATTTAGGCTGGTGGAAACAGACAGCTTCAAACAGCTCATGTCGCTTGCTGTCCCACAGTATGTTGTTCCCAGCCGGCACTACTTCTCCAAGAGTGCCGTGCCTTCCCTGCACAACCAAGTATCCGATAAAAACAAGTGTGCACTGCGCAATGCCATCTGTGGCAAGGTCCACCTAACCACAGATACGTGGACCAGTAAGCACGGCCAGGGACGCTATATCTCCCTAACTGCACACTGGGTAAATGTAGTGGCGGCTGGGCCCCAGGCAGAGAGCTGTTTGGCGCACGTACTTCCGCCGCCAAGGATCGCAGGGCAACATTCTTTGCCTCCTGTCTCCTCCTCCTCCTCCTCCTCCTCCTACTCAGCTTCCTCCTCCTCTTCTTCCACCTGCTCATCCAGTCAGCCACACACCTTCACCACCAACTTCAGCACAGCCCGGGGTAAACGTCAGCAGGCCGTTCTGAAACTCATATGTTTGGGGGACAGGCCCCACACCGCACAGGAGTTGTGGCGGGGTATAGAACAACAGACCGACGAGTGGTTGCTGCCGGTGAGCCTCAAGCCTGGCCTGGTGGTGTGCGATAATGGGCGAAATCTCGTTGCAGCTCTGGGACTAGCCGGTTTGACGCACATCCCTTGCCTGGCGCATGTGCTGAATTTGGTGGTGCAGAAGTTCATTCACAACTACCCCGACATGTCAGAGCTGCTGCATAAAGTGCAGGCCGTCTGTTCTCGCTTCCGGCGTTCACACCCTGCCGCTGCTCGCCTGTCTGCGCTACAGCGTAACTTCTGCCTGCCCGCTCACCGCCTTATATGCGACGTGCCCACCAGGTGGAACTCCACCTTGCACATGCTGGACAGACTGTGCGAGCAGCAGCAGGCCATAGTGGAGTTTTAGCTGCAGCATGCACGGGTCAGTCGCACTGCGGATCAGCCCCACTTCACCACCAATGACTGGGCCTCCATGCGAGACCTGTGTGCCCTGTTGCGCTGTTTCGAGTACTCCACCAACATGGCCAGTGGCGATGACGCCGTTATCAGCGTTACAATACCACTTCTATGTCTCCTTGAGAAAACACTTAGGGCGATGATGGAAGAGGAGGTGGCCCAGGAGGAAGAGGAGGAAGAGGGGTCATTTTTAGCACTTTCAGGCCAGTCTCTTCGAAGTGACTCAGAGGGAGGTTTTTTGCAACAGCAGAGGCCAGGTACAAATGTGGCCAGACAGGGCCCACTACTGGAGGACGAGGAGGAGGAGGAGGTGGAGGAGGATGAGGATGAAGCATGTTCACAGCGGAGTGGCAGCCAAAGCAGCTCAGACCCATCACTGGTGCGTGGCTGGGGGCAAACACAGGAGGATGACGATACGCCTCCCACAGAGGACAGCTTGTCCTTAACTCTGGGCAGCCTGGCACACATGAGCGACTACATGCTGCAGTGCCTGCGCAACGACAGCAGAGTTGCCCACATTTTAACGTGTGCGGACTACTGGGTTGCCACCCTGCTGGATCCCCGGTACAAAGACAATGTGCCCACCTTACTTCCTAAACTGGAGCGTGATAGGAAGATGTGCGAGTACAAGCGCACGTTGGTAGACGCGCTACTGAGAGCATTCCCAAATGTCACAGGGGAACCAGTGAAAGCCCAAGGCGAAGGCAGAGGAGGAGCAAGAGGTCGCCAACGCAGCTGTGTCACGGCCAGCTCCTCTGAGGGCAGGGTTAGCATGGCAGAGATGTGGAAATGTTTTGTCACCACGCCACAGCTAACTGCACCACCACCTGATACGGAACGTGTTAGCAGGAGGCAACATTTCACTAACATGGTGGAACAGTACCTGTGCACACCCCTCCACGTACTGACTGATAGTTCGGCCCCATTCAACTTCTGGGTCTCCAAATTGTCCACGTGGCCAGAGCTAGCCTTTTATGCCTTGGAGGTGCTGGCCTGCCCGGCGACCAGCGTTTTGTCTGAACGTGTATTCAGCACGGCATGGGGCGTCATTACAGACAAACGCAGCCGCCTGTCTACAGCCAATGTGGACAAGCTGACGTTCATAAAAATGAACCAGGCATGGATCCCACAGGACCTGTCCATCCCTTGTGCAGATTAGACATTAACTACCTCCCCTTAACCATATATTATTGTACTCCAGGGCACTTCCTCATTCAATCCTATTTTTATTTTCATTTTACCATTATATTGCGGGGCAACCCAAAGTTGAATGAACCTCTCCTCTGTCTGGGTGCCTGGGCCTAAATATGTGACAGTGGCCTGTTCCAGTGGTGGGTGACGTGAAGCCTGATTCTCTGCTATGACATGAAGACTGATTCTCTGCTGACATGAAGCCAGATTCTCAGTTACGGGACATCTCTCCTCTGCCTGGGTGCCTGGGCCTAAATATGTGACAGTGGCCTGTTCCAGTGGTGGGTGACGTGAAGCCTGATTCTCTGCTATGACATGAAGACTGATTCTGTGCTGACATGAAGCTCTAAGTGACTCGGCTCACCGGACGGAAGTCCCGCTCGTACCATCGCGAGATTGGGTGAGATCGTCGACCAACACGAGCAACGAGGACGTATTGGCGTCCTCAGCCTACCGCCTGCATACAGCCAGGAACAGGACTTTGAATCAAGCGTGTAAGGAGGTAAGAATCCTCTCCTTTCCTAAGACTACAAGTTGCATATGCACGTAGTTGGACCGCCTGTTTCAGACGGCTAATCAAGGCCTTGCTCAAGACCACGAGTTTACAGAGTGGTATATGCAAATTATTCTATGTGGATGATACACTAACCGGGACAATTCTATTTTTGTGGTAATTACTATTAGCCGCAGGAGGTGAAACAACTATCGCAGCACTTATTAACGTGCATTGTACCACCAGACAATTCACAGTGACACAAAGACTTTATAATTATATAATTTTTTTCACAGCATTTTTTGTATGAACACAAAGACATTTGTACTAAATTTGCATCCCAGGATTTATTATTTATTTTTTTTCTCATCATTTTTTCTTTTATATATAACCACTGAGCACTTTTTTGTCACAACAGTCATTGTGGTACATACCACACGTCATCTTAACATCGATTGCTGTTACCTGAACATCAATTGCTGCTGATATTTATTGCTACAATTGTTATTTAATTGTTGCCGCTATCCACTGTTACAATTGTTATTTATTGTTCATCTTCCCAGATATCCATTGTGGTCTTATATACTATTTATGGTCGTTCTGACCAAATCCTAGGAATTTCTAATATATTCTACGTGATTGTGTATTTTAGATTATATATTTTACTGTATAAATCACTGATGGATATACTTACATTTAATAAATACCACTTTATGCCATAGAGTGAGAATCATGGATGGTCGGTATGTTTCACTGAGAATGTATGCCTCAGTGAGAATTCCCAGGAATCAGTACGCCAGTAACATGAGAGATTATCATTAAAGTGGATTTTGGGCCCCGGTTTTAGGAGTGACCAGAGACAATGGGTGGGACATGTCACTCCCGTACTCCATCTAGGGTTTTTATAAAGGTGTGGTTAAAAAGGCTGGGGAGATAAAGTGTGGGCAGGCGATCTGAACGCTGAACAAGCTAAGAGGGGAACCTAATCTCTGAAGGACTGTAACAATTGTTGAGATACTATTGTTTTGTTACCCTGCTTGGACTGAACTCAAAGTGTGGGACTTTATGTTATCCAATATGTGTGGGCTGAAGAAAGAATAAATGTAAAGCTTGAACATGCTTATTGTTTGCTGCAATAAACTGTTAAAACTCCCACAGCACATATATACCCTCCTGGTGGGGGTGGTCACAACCTCGTCCTCGTCCTCCTCCTGAGAAGCTGGGAGGGGGGTGAAGCGGGGTGGTGTGAGTCCGGCCTCTTCACTTTCCATCAATTCACCCACATCAGGTACAGTAGGTGTTTGTGATATTGTGCTTTTAGCACGACAGCGTCGCGCTGATACTCGGCGACATGGTGCCGAGATCTCGCACTCACTGGAATAGTGACAGCACATCCCAGCAAGCGCGTCATAGAAGCGACGGGAGATCCGACTTGGATTCCCGCCAATTCTACACGTGTGCGGCGTTTGTTATGAATCCTGAGGGGGAAGTCCCCGCCGGATTTTAAATAAAAATCCGGCATGGGTCCCCACCTCAGGAGCATACCGGGCCCTTAGGTCTGTTATGGGTTGTAAGGAGAGCCCCCCCTACGCCGAAAAAAACGGCGTAGGGGGTCCCCCTACAATCCATACCAGACCCGTATCCAAAGCACGCTACCCGGCCAGCCAGGAAGGGAGTGGGACGAGCGAGCGCCCCCCCCCCTCCTGAGCCGTACCAGGCTGCATGCCCTCAACATGGGGGGGTTGGGTGCTCTGGGGCAGGGGGCGCACTGCGGCCCCCCCACCTCAGAGCACCCTGTCCCCATGTTGATGAGGACAGGGCCCCTTCCCGACAACCCTGGCCGTTGGTTGTCGGGGTATGCGGGCGGGAGGCTTATCGGAATCTGGGAGCCCCCTTTAATAAGGGGGCCCCCAGATACCGGCCCCCCACCCTAAGTGAATGAGTATGGGGTACATCGTACCCCTACCCATTCACCTGCAAGAAAAGTGGTAAAAACACAAATAAACCACACAGTGTATTAAAATATTTTATTTTTCTGCTCCGGAGGCCGCCCCCTGTCTTCTTTATTAGCTCTTTTACCAGGGGGGGCTCTTCTTCTTCCGCTATCCCGACGGGTCTTCTCCGCTATCCGGGGGGTCTTCTCAACTCTCCGGGGTTCTCCTTCTGTCTTCGCCGCTCTCCGTTGTTGACTCGGCGCACCCCGGTTCTTCGTCTCGCGAGATCTCGGATTTTAAATAAAAATTTAGCGAGACGAAGAACCGGGGTGCGCCGAGTCAACAACGGAGAGCGGCGAAGACAGAAGGAGAACCCCGGTTCTTCGTCTCGCTAAATTTTTATTTAAAATCCGAGATCTCGCGAGACGAAGAACCGGGGTGCGCCGAGTCAACAACGGAGAGCGGTGAAGACAGAAGGAGAACCCCGGAGAGTTGAGAAGACCCCCCGGATAGCGGAGGAGACCCGTCGGGATAGCGGAAGAAGAAGAGCCCCCCCCTGGTAAAAGAGCTAATAAAGAAGACAGGGGGCGGCCTCCGGAGCAGAAAAATGAAATATTTTAATACACTGTGTGGTTTATTTGTGTTTTTACCACTTTTCTTGCAGGTGAATGGGTAGGGGTACGATGTACCCCATACTCATTCACTTAGGGTGGGGGGCCGGTATCTGGGGGCCCCCTTATTAAAGGGGGCTCCCAGATTCCGATAAGCCTCCCGCCCGCATACCCCGACAACCAACGGCCAGGGTTGTCGGGAAGGGGCCCTGTCCTCATCAACATGGGGACAGGGTGCTCTGAGGTGGGGGGGCCGCAGTGCGCCCCCTGCCCCAGAGCACCCAACCCCCCCATGTTGAGGGCATGCAGCCTGGTACGGCTCAGGAGGGGGGGGCGCTCGCTCGTCCCCACTCCCTTCCTGGCTGGCCGGGTAGCGTGCTTTGGATACGGGTCTGGTATGGATTGTAGGGGGACCCCCTACGCGGTTTTTTTCGAATATTCTTTTTTTTTTTTTAATTGTTATATTTTTTTTCTTTCCCACTTCCCTAAAGTTGTTCTTACCTGTCCTTTGGATTCCTGGCTTCCTGGCTGCTCCAGTCAGTGCCCGTTGCCGCTTCTGACGACTTCCGTGCTCATAAAGCGTCCCCATCACCATGGGAACGTCTCCATATACTAGAATGTACTGTCGGATTTGAGAATTACGTTGAAATCGCAATTCGATTATTTCAAGTTATAATAATCGAATTTCGATTTTAACTTAGCACTGCTATATTTAATTCTAGCCTAATATGGAATATAGCAGTGCTAAGTTAAAATCAAAATTCGATTATTATAACTTGAATTAATCGAATTGCGATTTCAACTTGGACCTGGTTTACTATTGTTGACTTAGTAGAATTAGCGAATATGACAAATGTATTCGTCATATTCCACAAAACGAATATAACGAAGTATTCTGCATCTTCGCTTTAGCTACCTATTCATCAACTTCGCTAATTCTAGAAATCATATAGGAAAGTTGACTATAGAGACAGCTAAGTTTAATTCGCTATGCGATTATATTACTTTGCTTTTTTTTATAAATAGAATAATAATTATTATAATTATTCTATTTATAAAAAAAAAAGCAAAGAAATATAATCGCATAGCGAATTAAACTTAGCTGTCTCTATAGTAAACTTTCCTATATGATTGCTAGAATTAGCGAAGTTGATGAATAGGTAGCTAAAACGAAGATGCAGAATACTTCGTTATCTTCGTTTTGTGGAAAATGACGAATACATTCGTATATTCGTTTTGTGGAATATGACGAATACATTTGTCATATTCGCTAATTCTACCAAGCCAACCATAGTAAACCAGGTCCAAGTTGAAATCGCAATTCGATTAATTCAAGTTATAATAATCGAATTTCGATTTTAACTTAGCACTGCTATATTCCATATTAGGCTACAATTAACGAATATGGAATATAGCAGTGCTAAGTTAAAATCGAAATTCGATTATTATAACTTGAATTAATCGCATTACTATTTCAATAGAAGAGTAGCCTTTAAGTTAAAATCGCAATACGCGATTATTTAAATCGCATATTAATCGCGATAACAAGAATAATGACGAATATTCGATTTCGACGAATATAAAACTAATATTCTATCGAATATTCACGAATTTCGTCGAAATCGAATATGGCACCTGCCGCTCATCACTACCCAGATGGTCCAGCATGCTCCTCCTCTGACGCAGAGACCTCCACCAACTCCTTTCTGGAAGGCCTGCGGCGGACGGAGGGAACAGGAACATCTATAATGACACAATTTTCATAATTTATAAAAGCAACTCTTAAAGCATAACTGTACATATACATTACAGTGTTGGTGAAAGATACAAAAGTTATGTAAGCATTGCACCTGGGCATGTTCTGTCGCGGATCTCTCTGATCTGATCTGAATTCCACTGCTTGAGATCTGACTATTTATTCACGATGGCCATCGTGATCCCTCCACAGCTCATACCCAATCCTCCGCACTATATGCCGCATGTCAGCGTGGGACCGGATCTTGTCGTACCCCTGCTCCAACATACGCTGCAGGATAAAAATGCAAGCATATAATCCCAATTTTTTTAAATACATGTATTAGAAATTAAAGGGGTTCTCCGGCCTTTCTCTATTGATGACCTATCCTCAGGATAGGTCATCAATATCAGATCGGCGGGAGTCCGACCCCCGCCGATCAGCTGTTTGATTGAGGAGACGGCGCACGCAGTGTGCACGTCCGTCTCCCGACTCTCTTCCTGCCCGCTGCTGTCTCCTCAAACAGCTGATTGGCGGGGGTGCCGGGTGTCAGACCCCCGCCGATCTGATATTGATGACCTATCCTTAGGATAGGTCATCAATAGAAAAAGCCCGGAGAACCCCTTTAATGTCATCATCTCAACACAAGAAAAAAAATTGTGTTTGAAAGGGAAATATTAGATTTAAGGTTACTGTTATAACATCTGATTGTATTGAAATTGTATGTGTATGGGGTATGAGCAATCGGATATTGGCCATCTGAGGAGAGGTGTACCTGTCTAGTGAAGTGACGGTACGGTATGGGGTGTACATCTGGTTCGCCTCCCCGTGGTGCACCCTGGGTAACGCTAAATGAACCAGCAAATACTGGCGGTCAAACATTACTTCTCCTCACCAACAGGACACAAATTAGAATCTATAGACTGTGCATGTGTGGGTGTAGGGGGGGGGGGCTGGTTGTATATAGTGTGTGGGGTATATAGTGTGAGGCAGGAAAATTGATGTGCAATGTGCATATGAGAGAAATTTGTCTGCTATCCATACATGCTGCAGACATAGTGGTGTGATGTCAGATAAAGTGTTCCTAAATATTCGTGAAATATCTCAAATTCAAATATGGCACCTGCCGCTCATCACTATTAGTTATTCCAATACCGTTTGTCCCTCTATCAAGCTGTAGTATCGCAGCAGAACTGCACACAACTGCTGCACAATACAAATGCACTATAATATACTTTCTATGTTAGAAAGTATATTATAAGTATATCACACCCCTCAGTATGTCACACCTATCGATAGCACACCTATACCAGTCCTTAAAAGGACTTTTGTGGCCCTATTAGTTAGCGTTTGGTGTCCCTAACAGTCTGCCCCTGCTCCACACAGCAACCTCTCCCTACACTGGCAAAAAACAGAATGTAAAATAGCTGTCAGATCGGGTTTATTTATAGGGTAGGGGGTATGTCCATGTGCTAAAACGTCTCAATTGGCTGTCCTGTCCCACCTGATGGATGTGTCATGGATCAAAGTTCTTCACAATGCTAAGAATATGGCGCCCACAGACATTGCCATATGTTTGCCTGTTCGGCAAAACGACCGCCGGGCGAACCGTAAGGGCGACCGCCGGGCGAACCGTAAGGTCATCTCTACTGTAAAGCATGCCACCACTGGACTTTGCAGTAGTTTAAAAGTGTTCTGTATAGTGATGAATCATGCTCCAAATTCTTGTAGAACACATTCATAAAGAATTGGATGTCATAAAATCTCCCATAGGTGCAATGGGTGGGAGTCCATATAGTGTAGATAGATGGGTCTGTATTTATGTCATATATTTTGTTAAGGTGCTACATTTTTGTTATACTGTAAGCTTGATTATTGTGCTGTATTTATGTTATAAGCTTAGTTCTGCTACTGTATTTATGTACTATACTTAGTTCCTGTGTTATATTTATGTCAGGATCTTGGTTCTGGTACTATATGTATGTACTGAACTTGGTTCTGATGCTGTATTTATGCTATCAGCTTGGTTCTGATGTGTTAAACTTGGATTTTATACTATATCTTTATGCCTAACTGTAAACACCTGGAACTTTGCTGTGCACGCTGTACATCTCTTTCCCCTTCTCACAGTATATATTCTGAAGTGAATGGGCTATCTGTGCCTATGATGCACATACAGGTCTATAAGAGTAAGTAATGGATGAGTGTAATGTAGTGAGTGTGAGTAAGTATGTATGCAGATGGTATTATATTTAGTACATTTTTGCTAAGTCTCCCAAAACGGAAGCTCCTGGAAATAGGGGAAACCTCCAAACTCCCGAAAGAGTTGGCAAATCTCCCACATGGGGAATGGTGGGCTACTATATCTCAGCACTATTGTGGTGTTGGGATGTTGCAAGTGTGTATATATGTGCAGTCAAAAGCATCCTAAAAATGGACGAGTCGCATGGCCACATCTGAACAAAAAAGAGGTGTGAGCTGCAATGAAGCTGTTCCTACAAGCTAACCTCTAAATGTTGTCATGTATGCTTTAGTATTGTACATGCTACACTGAAAATTCTTTCTGGTATGCTTCAAGTCTTACTAAAGGTCTGCGTCTAAGTGATGGGGATAGCATCTCATTAGTTAGGGGCCCCCAATGAATGTTTTGCTTTGGACTCTTGGAACTGTTTATCTGGATCTGGCTCTCTACTAACTTGTTTTTAGTTTGTTCTAAAAGCCTAAAACATTTTTACTATCCTTAAAACTGTTGACCTTTGTGCTTTCCTGTCTTTTTGGAATATTTTGAAAGCGATTTGGCCTAAGAACATTCCCTGCCTCAATCATCAATTCTAATACTCAACTGTCTTTAAAAGATATACACTTTTCTTCTTGTCCCCATTTAGTGTTTGTCTTAATATTTGTCTTTTAATGTTTAATAAACATTATGTTTATCTCTTAATATGCATTTACTAATGCATTTAGCTTTTATTATTCATGTATTCACAGAAATTCTTATAATGTCTATCTCCTGGTTCTTCCTGTAAACGTGCTCTGGTTGTATGAACCCTTAGAATTGGTGTTGGGCGAGCATGCTCGGCCGAACACCATTTTCACTCGAGCACTCGATTTTCATGCTCGGCCGAACACCACGTGTGCTCGAGCGCGATGCTCGAGTCTCCTCCCCGCATGTTTGTTGGCGGCTACGCAGCCAATAAACGTGCGGGCAAGTACTGGCCCTCACTATAATGCCATAGCCATATTGGTTACATGCATTACAGTGATTAGCTGGCCGAAACGCGTCATCGGGTGCTATATAGCACCCGATGACACGTGGTTCGGCTCAGTCTTAGTCAGGGAGAGCTGCAGCAGAAGGGACAGATAGTGTTGGGACAGGAATAGTTTAGTGTTGAAAGGTGTTAAAACAATAGTCCTTAAAAGGACGGGTCTCTATCTGGCTGCAATATATATTAGCTCAATCTGCACTAAATTGGGTGCAATTATTTGGCCACTGCTGACAGTACCATTACATGTGCTACATCTGTTGTGTTGCATTAGCGCATCTATAATATCTTTGACATTCAGTCTAATTTATTTGCACATACACTTACAAAACCTGCACTACTCTACATGTGACATACTTGCAAGCATATATACAATTTACAATGCTCAAGGCGAGCAGTAAGGGATGGGGAAGCGGCCATGCTGCTGATGGTACATGCAGAGGCCTCTGCCTGCTGCCAAAGCACAAGAAACACACTCATCCACGATATCTAGCTTCATGTCCCAGTTTGCAGGGCGACGCAGGACACCACTCTCAAAGTCACACCAGTGCGACCAGGTGGTCGGTTGGATTGCAGCAGATAATGCTTCCAGTCGGTTAAGCACCACCCTGTCTACACACAGTCCAGTATCAGTAGCCAAGATTCTGGTCAACAGAATCCTCACCCTGATCCTCCCTTCCTCCCACCATGGAGAGTCTTGGCAAACAAGTGATCCCACACTCGGATATTCCGAGGGCCTGTTTTCAGCACCATTCCTTGATTTGGGCCTCTCGCCAAGCCCACTTGAAGAGGGACATGAGGAGCTCTTGTGCACTGATTCCCAAACTCTTGAACATCCACAGTCAGAAGAAGATGACGGTGGGGAACAGCAATTAGTGTTTCATGAGGTGGATGATGATGAGACACAGTTGCCAATAAGTCAACGGCAATTAGTGTCTCAAGAGTTTGATGATGAGGATGAGACACAGTTGTTAATAAGTGAGATTCTTGTTAGGTCAACATGTCAGGAGGATGACTAGAGTGAGGAAGTGGAAGAGGAGGTGGTGGACGATGGAATCACTGACCCAACCTGTGAAGGTGGCAAGCGGAGCAAGGACAGCAGCACAGAGGGGGAGGTATCTGCAGCATCGCAACAGGCTGGAAGAGGTAGTGGGGTGGCAAAAGGTTGAAGGCGGGCCACACCAAACAGGCCCGCAACTGTTACCCAGAGCACCCCCTTGCGGCAATCTCACTTGCCAAGAGGTAGGTGTTCAGCTTCTGTTCAGGTCTGGAGCTTTTTTGAGGAAAGTGTGGACGATAAAAGAACTGTCATTTGCAACCTATGCCTTACCAAAGTGAGCAGGGGCGTGAACACTAGCAACCTGACCACCACCAACATGATCCGCCACATGACATCAAAGAACCCTAAGACCTCTTTCAGACGGGCGTCACGTTTTGGCTCCGGATGCGTCCCGGGTGTATTGCGGCAAACCCGCGCGAGTAGGTACGCAATTGCAGTTTTGACTGGGATTGCGTTCTGTTGTTCAGTTTTTATTGCGCGGGTGCAATGTGTTTTGCACGCGCGTGATAAACTTCTACACTGAAGTTCAGGTTTGGGTTCAAGGTTGTGTAGATGTAATTATTTTCCCTTATAACATGGTTATAAGGGAAAATAATAGCAATCTTGATACAGAATGCATAGTACAATAGGGTTGGAGGGGTTAAAAAAAAAAAAAAAAATATTTAACTCACCTTAATCGACTTGTTCGCGCAGCCCGACTTCTCTTCTGTCTTATTTCTTCAGGAGCTGGGTAAAGGACCTTTGATGACGTCACTGCGCTCATCACATGGTCCATCACATGATCCATCACCATGGTGATGGATCATGTGACGTACCATGTGATGAGCGCTGTGACATCACCACAGGTCCTTTTCCTACTGCACAGCATAGATGAAGACAGAAGAGAAGCCGGGCTGCGCGAACAAGTGGTTTAAGGTGAGTTAAATATTTATTTATTTATTTATTTTAACCCCTCCAACCCTATTGTACTATGCATTCTGTATCAAGATTGCTATTATTTTCCCTTATAACCATGTTATAAGGGAAAATAATAATGATCGGGTCCCCATCCCGATCGTCTCCTAGCAACCGTGCGTGAAAATCGCACCGCATCCGCACTTGCTTGCGGATGCTTGCGATTTTCATGCAGCCCCATTCACTTCTATGGGGCCTGCGTTGCGTCAAAAACGCACAAAGAGGAGCATGCTGCGATTTTCACGCAACACACAAGTGATGCGTGAAATTCACCGCTCATGTGCATAGCCCCATAGAAATGAATAGGTCCGGATTCACTTAACGACTGACACATGGACAAGTGCTTTTGGCCAGGGACGCTACATTTACCTGACGGCACGCTGGGTGAACGTTGTGGAGGCTGGGAGCGAGTCTTACTCTGGGATGGCACAGGTGCTACTGATGCCAAGGATTGTGGGCCCTACTTCCATCAGGATTTCCACCACCACCTACATTAGCGGCTGCAATCCCCCCTTCTTATCCACCACCTCCTTCTCCACTACCACCTCTGAATTCTCATTTTGCAGCACTAGTCAGCCATCAGTCAGTAGCTGGAAGCAGTGTAGCACTGCAGTGGGGAAGCGGCAACAGGCCGTGCTGAAACTAATTTGCTTAGGTGACAAACAGCACACCGCCACAGAGCTGTGGCAGGGTATAAGGGACCAGACTGAGCTGTGGCTCTCGTCACTCAACCTACAACCAGGCATGGTTGTCTCTGATAATGGCCGTAACTTGGTGGCGGATTTGGAGCTAGGCAAGGTCACACACATACCATGCCTAGCCCACCTGTTCAACTTAGTGGTTCAGCAGTTTCTCAAAACCTACCCCAATTTGACTGAGCTACTGGTGAAGGTGCGCCACGTGTGTGCCCATTTCCGAAAGTCATCTACAGCTGCCGCCGATCTGGCAATGCTGCAGCAGCACTTGCAATTGCCAGCTCACCGACTGTTGTGCGACATGAGAACGCACTGGAACTCCACGTTCCACATGTTGGCCAGGCTTTGTGAGCAGCAGAGGGCAGTAGTTGAATACCAGCTGCAACATGGTTGTTGCCTTTCCTGTCAGCTTCCGCTCTTCACAAGCGAGGAGTGGGCATGGATGTCTGACATCTGTGAGGTTTTACGCAACTTTGAGGAATAAACACAGATGGTGAGCAGCGATGCCGCTATTATCAGTGTTACCATATCACTTCTGTGTCTACTGAAATGCTTGCTGCTCACAATGAAGGTGGACGCCTTGCATGTGAAGAGGTGGTAATGGGGGAAGACAGTACACCAGGGAAATAGCCAGACCACCCTCTGTTCGTCTTCTCAGCATGAATTGGATGATGATGAGGAGCAGGAGGAGGAGCAGGAGACGGTTGCCTCCGCTACAAAGGGTAGTACCCATAGCAGGTTTATTCCATCTGTTCAGCGTGGATGGGCCGAACATGAGGAAGAGGAAGAGGAGATTGAGAGTCATCCTCCTGATGAGGACAGCGAAGTCTTTTCTGTTGGGACTCTGGCACACATGGCTGACTTTATGTTATGCTGCCTTTCCCATGAACCTCACGTTATACGCATTTTGGCCAACACCGATTACTGGTTGTTCACCTTTCTTGACTCCTGCTACAATGAGAAATTCTCATCTGTCATTCCTGTGGTGGCGAAGACTAGTAAAATGGTGCAATACCAGAAGGTCCTTGTGGAAAAATTGCTCCAAAAATTTCCAGCTGACAACGCTGGCGGCAGAGTACGTAGTTCCTTGGGCAACTGAGGAGGGGAGATGAGGGGAACACACAGCAGTTCCAAAAGAGGCAGGGCAACACTCTCCAAGGCCTGGGACAGTTTTATGACACCCCACCAGCACCCTCACTCTGATGCGCAGCCTAGTGTCACAAGGAGGGCAAAGTTTTGGGAGATGGTGAAGGAGTACGTAGAAGGAGTACAAAGTCCTCAAAAATAAAAATACAGCCACAAAATGGGATATCTTTAAAAGCATCCTAAAATCTCATTGTGAGAGGTACATACCGTATGGGAATAAAAGGTTAAGGAACAAAAAGAAACCAATGTGGATAAATAGAACTGTAAAGAAAGCAATAAATGACAAAAAGAAAGCATATAAATCACTAAAACAGGAGGGTAGCACGGAAGCACAGAAAAACTATAAGGAAAAAAATAGAACATGTAAAAAACAAATAAAAGCGGCCAAACTAGTGACCGAGAGATTAATTGCCAAAGAGAGTAAAACTAACCCTAAAATGTTCTTCAATTATATAAATGTTAAAAAGTATAAATCTGAAGGTGTCGGCCCTTTAAAGAGTAATGAGGGGGAAGTCGCAGAGAGCGACGAGGAGAAAGCAAATCTGTTAAATATTTTTTTTCTCCAATGTATTCACTGAGGAAAATAAACTGTCAGATGACATGCAGAATGCAAACATAAATTCCCCATTAAAAGTGTCCTGTCTGACCCAGGAAGAAGTACATCAGCGACTTAAAAAGATTAAAATAGACAAATCGCCAGGATCGGATGGCATACACCCCCGTATCCTAAGGGAATTAAGTAATGTCATAGCCAGACCCTTATTTCTGATATTTGCGGACTCTATGCTGACAGGGAATGTCCCACAGGATTGGCGCATGGCAAATGTGGTGCCAATATTCAAAAAGGGTCCAAAAACAGAGCCTGGAAACTATAGGCCGGTAAGTTTAACATCTGTTGTGGGTAAACTGTTTGAAGGTTTTCTGAGAGATGCTATCTTAGAGCATCTCAACGGAAATAAGCAAATAACTTCATATCAGCATGGCTTTGTGAGGGATCGGTCATGCCAAACTTATTTAATCAGTTTCTATGAGGAGGTAAGTTCTATACTTGACAGCGGCGAATCAATTGATGTTGTGAATCTGGACTTTCCCAAAGCATTTGACACTGTACCACATAAAAGGTTAGTATATAAAATGAGAAGGCTTAGACTGGGAGAAAACGTCTCTATGTGGGTAAGTAACTGGCTCAATGATAGAAAACAGAGGGTGGTTATTAACGGTACACACTTAGATTGGGTCTCTGTCACTATTGAGGTACCCCAGGGGTCAGTATTGGGCCATATTCTCTTCAATATATTTATTAATGATCTTGTACAAGGCTTGCATAGTAAAGTGTCAATTTTTGCAGATGACACTAAACTGTGTAAAGTAATTAACACTGAAGAGGACAGTATACTACTACAGAGCGATCTGGATAGATTGGAGGCTTGGGCAGATAAGTGGCAGATGAGGTTTAACACTGACAAATTGAAAGTTATGCACATGGGAAGGAAAAATGCAAGTCACCCGTACTTACTAAATGGTAAAACACTCGGTAACACTGACATGGAAAAGGATCTAGGAATTTTTATAAACAGCAAATTAAGCTGCAAAAACCAGTGTCAGGCAGCTGCTGCCAAGGCCAATAAGATAATGGGTTGCATCAAAAGGGGCATAGATTCCCGTGATATGAACATAGTCCTACCACTTTACAAATCGCTAGTCAGACCACACATGGAGTACTGTGTACAGTTCTGGGCTCCTGTAAACAAGGCAGACATAGCAGAGCTGGAGAGGGTCCAGAGGATGGCAACTAAAGTAATAACTGGAATGGGGCAACTACAGTACCCTAAAAGATTATAAAAATTAGGGTTATTCACTTTAGAAAAAAGACTACTGAGGGAAGATCTAATTACTATGTATAAATATATCATGGGTCAGTACAGAGATCTATCCCGTCATCTATTTATCCCCAGGACTGTGACTGTGACGAGGGGACATCCTCTGCGTCTGGAGGAAAGAAGGTTTGTACGCAAACATAGAAAAGGATTCTTTTTGGTAAGAGCAGTGAGACTATGGAACTCTCTGCCTGAGGAGGTGGTGATGGTGAGTTCAATAAAGGAATTGAAGAGGGGCCTGGATGTATTTCTGGAGCGTAATAATATTACAGGCTATAGCTACTAGAGATGGGTCGCTGATCCAGGGAGTTATTCTGATTGCCTGATTGGAGTCGGGAAGGAATTTTTTATTCCCCTAAAGTGGGGAAAATTGGCTTCTACCTCACAGTTTTTTTTTGCCTTCCTCTGGATCAACTTGCAGGATGACAGGCCGAACTGGATGGACAGATGTCTTTTTTTCGGCCTTATGTACTATTTTATGTACTATGTCTGTATAAGTGGCATACTACTCGGACAACATCGTTCCCAGCCGCAACCTGGGAGTCCAAGATGCATCCAGACATCCTCCCCATGCTGTTCCCGAACCATTTTGGTGGTGTTTCCATCAATTTCTGACCTTTTCCTGTGAACCAGACACCCTCCCCTCTTTAGAGCAGGGGGTGCCTGGTTTAATGCTCGGGTTCTCCTATTGACTTCCATTGTACTCTGGTGCTCTGTAGAGCACCCGAGCATCCCAAAGTGTTCTACTCGAGCACCAGAGCACCCGAGCACTTTGGTGCTCGATCATTACTACTTAGAATGGGAGGTAAAGGAATTTTATGTGGTTTCTGCTTCTACCCTGTTTTGAAAGGTATGGTACTTAACCTTTTTAATGTTTGAATTAATTAGTTATTCCACAGTGTTCCATTATTTATTAACTTTTTCATTGCCTGAATTTCACTTATCATGACCAATTGAGCTTCCCTTAAAATGGCAGATGACCTCTACATTGGTAATTTCAAAGGTCATTTTTTAAACTTTTTAAACAGCTTTACTGTCCATCAGTTTTTGACATTATTGATCAATCAGAGTTTGCTGAAATTCTTCATTCTCCAGGCTTTTGCAGTATGACAGCAGCGTTGTAATCCTCTTTTTTATTTTTCTATCATTTTCAGTGAATGACATTTGTTCTTCATCTCTGTCCTGTTGTTCTAGTGGAGTGCATTCATGTTTTTTTTCTGTGTCCATGCACAATTTCAAATGCTGATTTTATTAGATATAGATGTCAGTCATCAGAACTGTTAACATGACCCACTGTCTGTATTTTAATGAAGCAATCTTGAATTTTCTATTCATACGTTCAAATAAAATACAGTATATCAAAAGTCTTCAATCATCAATATAGTGTTTTTTGTCTCTTCAAACTGCACATATGGGATAGAAATCTAGGATGACACTATATTTTGTCTAGTGGTGTACCTGTGTAGTCCATAAACTAATGTCATCTGTATTGTGTTTCAATACCTGTAAACGATCCAACAATTGGCTCAGTTTTGCTTCCAACTCTTTATTTCTGTTTGTGACCTTACTGTATCTTCTCTAGTTTATCCATGACTGCGATTATGGTCATTGTGATGTATATAGATGAACAAAACTTAAAGGTTCTGTGAGCATGATGAACCCTATTAAACCAGGTAAAACTATACCTTTCTTATGTCTGTAAGCACCAAGAGGAGGGTCTGAATTCTTTGAGCACTGCTTTGTAATACCCCCTGTGCTCTGCATACTCCCCCCTCCATTTGATTGACAGAGCTAGACATCAGCATGCTGAGAGCAGAGCTGTGACTTTGCCTCTACATATCATATACTCTATTTATCATAGCATTACCACATTGAGATATGCTCAGAAAGCTCATATACATTTTTTCTACTTTATTCACAAGCAGAGTATATGATTATGGAGACACCAGTAATGTAAGTTGGCTTCTAAGCATAGAAAAACATGTGTCTATGTTATGTGAAAAGGTGGCAGCCAGGGGCGTACATAGAAATCATTCGGTCCCATAGCAAGAATCTAAATTAGGCCCCCTAACCCCACCCACTACCCTGGCCTATCCCACCTCCTGCCCCGACTACTCCCCTGCCACACCCCCAATTGTCAATAAAGAAATGTATACATGACATACTGAAAACGTTAGGGACACTGGCGTAATTAGAAATTACTGGGCCCCACAGGAATTTTTTGAATGGGCCCCACAGGAAATTTTTGAATGGGCCCCTACAGTTGTCCAGCACCTCTGACCGGTAGAGACTATTGATTTCTTCCCTAATACAGTCCAATTATTGTCCAATAGACAAGTCATGGAAATATATGTATACTGTAATATGATATTTTAACACTGTCTATTGTCTATTGGACGATAATTGGACTGTCAAGGGTCTCTGCCAGTCAGAGGTGCGGGACAACTGGGGGGGGGGGCCCGTTCAAAAATTTCCTGTGGGGTCCAGTCATTTGTAATTGCACCAGTGAAACTTAATGATCCGGGCTGGGGTTGGAAAGATAGTGACTGGGGGCTGGGGCAGTCTTACTGTGTGGGTGGGCTGGTAATCGCACAGGTCCGGACTGGCTGCGGGATGACTGTTTGGCTGGCGACACTGGCGGGCAGCACAACTCACTCTCAACTTCTTCCACGTTGGGTGCGCGCCTGCTGCCTGCCAGCGAAACACTGGGCCAATCAGCATCAGGATCTTTGCACACTCCTAATGCTGATTGGCCCATTGTGTGGAGCTGTGCAGGAGCACGAGCTGAGGGAGCGCGGAGCCAGACTTGGTACTAGGGAGCGCGCAGAGCCAGAGAGAACTCGGGAAGGGGTGCTGGGCCGGGTGTTATCGGCGGCGGCCTCTGCCCCAAGCTGAGCCTGCAGTGAGTGCAGTTGCAGGGGACGAGGCCTTCCGTGCTCTCCGGGCCCCCCTGTGCCACGGGTCCAATAGCAGTGGCATAGCCTGCCTATATTGGCTGTACACCACTGGTGGTATCTTTGGGCTAAGTGTTTAGTTTGGCGTGTAGTAGTTTGAAGCTTTTTATTTCTTCAGATATGTTTTTCTTCCACATTTAATCCATAATGAAAGTCTGTATCCTTATCATATTAAGAATAATGTTTTTTATGCTTAAAAAGCTAAGTATTGCTGGTTTCTTTATAATCATATATTCTACCTGTGAATAAGCCAGTTATAGGTTTTTGGTTTCTAAAAATAAAAAACGCTATTCTCAATATAATAAGGCCTTTTTTAATTATATTTAAGTGATTGAAGCAAGTATTCGTCATTACACTGCACTTCCAAGATGAAGTGCAGTGTAATGAACAGGAAGTGGCACTTGCATGAAGTGCCATCTCCTCATCAAACAGCTGAGAGACAGGGGTGCAAGGTGTCGAAACCCCCAGATCAGATAACAATGATCTATACTGAGAAGAGTTGCAAGGCCCTGTTTTGTTTTTTTTGGGACTTTTTAAATCCAGAATTTTGGAGTACAGGGTTTGATATATTCCACTGAAGTCTGTTGGGCCTGTCTGACACGTGAGATCTTTGTGCCATTTGTCTTTGGTCTGAGATGTGTAGCATCTGAGTTTTGGGTCTGTTGGGATCTTGCAATTCAAGTACATAAAGTTACGTTGGGGATGCTATATGGGCAGAAACTGTACATGCTGCATTTTGCAAGTCACTATTAAGCTTTAAACTTTTCCACCAGTCTCCCCTTTTTTAGTAATTGTAACATTGAGAGAAGAGCATCTTCTATTTTGGGAGTGGATTTTGCTTAGTACCGTATATGTGGAGCTATAGATCTCCATCACAACTGATGTGCCTTAGGAGAACTTGCTTGGAAGTCACTGTACTGGAAATCCAGGGAAATTGTGAATTCACTTTATCTAGAAAACACTGAGGCTAGCACTCTTTAGAATCATTGATAGACAATCTGTTGTCTTTCACAGTGACAGTAAAAGTCAAATGCCACACTAGTAATTATAATAGGCTCCAATGAACGACAGAGAGATTAAAACAATATAGACCATCACATATTAAAGGAATATTGTACTTTTAGTGCTTCTAGCCTTGAATCTATGGCACGAGAAAAATATATAAAATCAGACAATTAGGTATTACTTGAACTCTTCCCCAATGAGAATATTTATGTTACTGTATATGCATATCATAACCTTTTTATTTTGCAAATATAAAAAATGAAATTCTCACAGGAGACATATAGCCCAATACTTTATACTTTTTAATGTTGACCTTTTCCATTTTATTGGTTAAATATGTAAAGCTTGCAATATTTTTCATGTGAAAAAGGTAATTATGTGCTGATCATAAGCTTACTAGAAATAATTGTAAAGGTTACCTACAGTAAAGTTACTTAGACATTTTCAAAAATGTATTGATTTTTCCTTTTCTTATTTTTATTTACTTTTAATTGCTGCAGCAAAATGCCACTACACATTAGGTTGTGGTTAAAATCCAGTAGTCACTGAGGACCATCACAAGTATAGAGTATAAAGCAATAATATACAGCTGAAATAACCACCAAAATCTCTAATAGCTGTCAATTTAATTTATCTCTGCTTTCTGACACATTAGGGTAACATTTTTAACTTGCGAGTTTTAGAGTAGAAAATTCAAATTTTTCTATACTAGGTGCTACTTTGCAACTTGTATACCTGCTTTATTGAAAGTGTTTTCATTCTATGGTACTTCTTCAACGTGGTACTAGAGGTAAATTTTTAACAAGTAACTTTGGATACATTAGCATGTGAAACCTATAGGATACACAACATGTCACTGTAAAATACTGACAATACTCTTAATCTATACTTTTAACCCATGTGGCCAATGTATGATGTCAGTTCTGAGGGTATGTTAATGTACTTTACACTTATTTATGAAAAAAATGCACATGCACTGATGCCATATATAAGTGGTTACCATATTAGAGTGAAAGGGTATGTTTATTGGGAAAACTGTACAATTGAAAGGAAGCTATAATTTAGAACCCTGTTGGGATGTCTACAGTCTGGAAACAAGAAGAGACATGGTTGGGCATAGAGCATGCATATTCTGTAAGGAATCTTTTAGCAAATTTGCTCAGAAATGATGCAGTTGGGCCTGTAGATCCTGCACACTTGTAGGTTGCAGAAGCTGGCATAGCTGTTCCCATATACAGTAACATAGTAACATAGTTTATAAGGCTGAAAAAAAGACCCGTCCATCCAGTTCAGCCTGTTATCCTGCAAATGCTTGATTAAAGATACATCTGGTGATGAGCAGGCCAAGAAAATGTTGCAATCTGGCGGAGACATTCCTGGGAAACCCTTGCTGTGAGTGGGTGAGCATTATCTTGCTGAAAAATGGCAGTTGAAAGCCCTACCAAAAGAGGCAACCAATATGGCTTCAGCACAAATTGCTGAGCTGTTACTGTCCCAAGTATCACTTCTAGGGATGACCAACTGTCACATGTGATGGCTCCCCAGATCATCACACCAGCAGTTAGGTAGTGTTTCCTTCCACAGCAGAGGCAGGATTAACGCATTTACCACAAGGCCTCCATACTCAAACCTGACCATTGTGGAATCCCAAATAGAACCTGGATTTGTTTATGAAGGTAATACAATTCCAGTCTGTATCAGTACAGGTTTCTTGTTCATGACACCACTGCAAAGAAGATGACTGCTGTCAATGGCAGGACACGAAATAGGTAATTTTCCTATGCTGTAAATGGCTTGAAATGGTCCGGCAGGGGTATGTAATGAAGGCGCCACCTGTGTCTTCATGGTGGACAATAAAACTGTGAGAGCTGTTTTTGCATGTCAACAGTTCAGTGATTCTCTCTACTGGTGGTCCATTTGGATCATCTAGATCCTGTTTGCCATGTGTAAATGCCCTCACGTAACTACTGCCTCCAACAACTTCTAACAGATAGGTCAGAACAGCTTAGATAGAAGGCAACTATGCTGAAACAGCCTTCCTGCTTTTCTCAATCCGATGATGTTCTGTGTCTAAAAGTCTGTCAACTGGGCATAAATGTCTTTGAATGCATCACAGAGGCATGTCTAGGGGTCAACGATATATAATTGAGAGGTGCATTACCTAAAAGTACCCTCTGAGTACTTTTTATAGGACAGCGGGGGAAGCACTTTTGCACCCTCTTGTGACAAGCAAGACCCAGTGTCTAATTAGACCATGCATTTAATCATTTATCTGCCTGAGTATTGTAACAATCCGACATTGGTGCAATGAAAATATTTTATAACATTTTTTTTCAATAGTCAAGTAAAAATGTTTCATACAATTATTACTTGTCATTAATTTCACATCATATATGTTGATAACGTATTGCTGCTTAGGCTCGGTTTACGTCACATATACATTAAGCAGATGCCTCCGACGGATGCCATACAGGGGCATCCAATGGTTGTGCAGGCAGTGTTCGGCTAGGAAACACAAACAAGGCGCACCATAGGGTAATAACGTACGTATCTGAAAAAGAATTTCTCCAAAAAGGAGGCTCACCTTGTGTAGTTTTGCTAAACGTAGGCACAACTCTAGTGTAGGCTTATCAGAGGTTATTTAGATCCCCTCTGAAACGGATGGTGTGTAGCCATGGATGTAGATGGTAGATGCTTCTGGTCAGATATGCCTGGGGTCCCTCAGAAGATAAGTGGATTCAGCAGAGAAGATGTCCCGCAGTGCAAGAAACCATCCAGTAGTTTGAATCAAAATCTGAGGGTTTTTTATTGAGCAAGTGGTACAACGCGTTTTGGGGACAGTGTTCCCCTTTGTCAGGTACAGAATGCTTGCATACAGTATTGAGAATGTTACACATATAAATACCCAAAAGAACTGCCAAAAACACATTGGATTGGTGGTCAAGGGGTGGGAATGGGTGTGCCACTGATCTAAAATGAGTATGCTGATTTTCTATTATTTTTTACAAAAAAACTAATGTGAGGACATAGGGAGGGTTAAAAACATTGGTGGGGTGAGTGGTATGTAAAAACTTTATTAGTTCGCGATAAGGGAAGCCTCTCCGCGATGCCCGGTGCTATCGAGGTGTGGAGGCGCTCACGTGACTGGGATCTGCAGTCACATGATCGCAGGAGTGGGCACGTGACCGCCGCTGCCCAGCAATGAGATGCTGAGGCAGCCCAGTACAGCTAAAGTGTATGCACTGGCGGGAGTGGATGCGCCACGGTCCAGGGGGCTGAGGAGAGCCCTATCAGCAAAGAGCTGGCCAGGAAATTTGATATAGGCATGCACAGAGGGGCACAATAATATTCAAAAGATGATGAATATATTAAAATTATTTAGGATATGCAATGAAATGCAAAAAATGGGGTGACAAGAGGAATGAATAAATAAATAAATAATTAAAAATGAAAATGAATTGAAACCACTGAAGGACTGAAGGTCAATGGACTGAATTGAAAACATGAATGTGGTAAAAGATGGACAGTGGTGTCTGGAAATTAGATTGAATGAAAATGACTGTATGATTGAATGGTGGTGTATGGTGATGATGACTGGTGAAGCATAGTGGTGCGTAAATTAAAAAATAATAAATGGAAAAATAAAAAATATGAAATATATTTTTTTTTAAATAATATGCAATTTTTTAAAATAAAAAATGGAAAATATACATAAATAAGAAATTAAAAAATGAAATTATGAAAAACAGAAGAACCAAAGAAAAAAAAGAAAGATTAGTAAAAATTAAAAAATATTAAATAATGAAAAATAAGTGATACGATAATACATATGACATAAGGATTGATGAGCGTAGGGTCCTGGATTTTAGTAATGTGATGATGGCTGTGAAAAAGGGAGGAATCAGGTGGTCAGTTGGGGATAGATGAAATTGGGGTTGAAATAGGTGGACTAGATATATGTTGAGGATAAGAATGTGGATCGGGTTCCATGTGAATAGGTTGGGGTTTATGGTGACATGGGAGAGAATTATGTATTTCATGTATTTTTAGAGACAATGGAGAGCGTTTTGGAAACTGAGGAGGGGAAGGGGGGAATGTGATGTATAGGTGAACCATCGCATCTGTGATACAAGTGAGAAATAAGACCTGGGTCACAAGTTGATTTCAAATGCCTCGTTTAGGCCGTGCGCATTTAGACAGTTTAATTTATAAATCCAAAACATTTGTCGTCTTCTTAGGGTCTGGATGGTATTGTAAACGTACACGGCTTGTTCAATTGGGGTTATAGAAAATCCAAAGAAGGAACCTTGATAGTGGGTTGCGGCATGTCTAGATATACTGTGTTGTAGGAACTTCTTTTTGGCATTGGATCTATGTTTGTTTAGTCTGTTTCGGAGGGTTTGGATGGTACGTCCTATGTACTTAAGACTGCAGGAGCAGGTGATCAGATAAATGACGTTTGTTGAACCACAGTCCAGATGGTCCTTAATCGGGAATGACTCGCCATTGTGGCCGTGGAAAGAGGTAGTGATGTTGATAGACCTGCTGCAAAGGCATACAGTGGCATCGGTCACCATAGTGTTCTATTATAAAAAAAAAGTATGTTATGCTTTTGCATCCTTTTTTTCCCAAGGCAAAAATGTGATGTGAATCCAGTCTTAAACAAAGATCTGGCAGCTTCATATGGTGCTTCATTGAATGTTGAAAGAATACACCAGACACATAGCCTTCTTCCCATCTCTTTCCATCTCCACCTTCTGATTAGGGTAGTCATTTACAGGCTTACATGTATACACTTCTACACTTCCATCTGTCAATCATTACAGAAAGTGTGTGGAGGAAGCAGGGGTAGAGCTCTACTCATGAATACACCGATGTTCCAGATTCATCAATATCAGTGTCTACTATTGTGGTCTTGATGGGGCCTGCACAGCTTCGGGCCTTCTGGCAGCCTGTGCACTGTTATGAAATCTATGGCAACTTGTGGCTTCCATAAATTTCACTTATTATTTATGCCAATTCAAATTCACCATGCCCCTTTTGTCATGAATCCGTTATGACTAGAAAAGTCGCAATGGTATTGAAAAGAAACCAATCCTTTGGATTTTTATCTTTGCTACGCCAAAAACAAGCATGGTGGAATAATGACTTTCCCCCTTTGTGTCCACCGTATTGTTTTTGTGCTCCAATTGGCCAAACGGTCCATACTTTAGGGAGCCTATTAAGCTGAAGATTTAATTTAAATGTATGTTATGTTATCTATCCCACAATAATACAATAGATCTGTATAATTATAATGTATTAGGTTTCAATCCTCATTATAATACTGGTATGACCTTTATCCATTTTGATCTATTTAAAATACCTAATACTAATATGTTGGTTAAACAATGTTTATCAAACCGAGGAGCTCCATTAAAATGTCAAGACTGCATAATAATTAGATTCCCGTTTCCCCTGTCAGTTGATGAAACCAATTGTACATCAGATTACAGGAGTTGTTTAAAACGGGTCTTTCCTATTCATAAGTGTATAACCTTGGTCAGTACAGATGTCTGCAGTCTGCACATTCATAACTAGAGTTGAGTGGACACCTGGATGTTCGGGTTCCCCGGGTTCGGCCAAACTTTGCAAAAAAGTTCAAGTTCGGGACCCAAAAAGTAATGGCGGCTGGGCACAACGTACTGTGGGACAGCCACCGCCATCAGATTTTTAAAACTGTCTGTGTCCACCAGATGGAATGACAGCATTTCAAAGGCCAGGAATTTGGAAAAAATGGCATTCAGGGCCAGGGATCGTGGGTGGGAGGGTATAGGGGTACTTCCTCTTTCGCTCCAGTGTTTGGGAGATAGACAGCTGAACGCTTCCATGGGACATTGTGGAGATGCTTGGTGACCCAAGTGGTGGCGTTGCTGGCACATCCTCTGTTTGCGGGGTGGCAGGTGCCACTGTCACTCCAGAGGGGGATGAAGAGGCCAAAACAGCAGCAGAAGCGGAAGCAGGAGGAGCCAAAGACCTTTCTTGGTTTTTGAGGTGTCTACTCCACTGCAGCTCGTGCTTTGCACTTGCCTGGTCATGCAGGTTGTGCTCAGGTTTAGAAGGTTTATGCCTCGCTTCAGGCTCTGAATGCACAGTGTGCAAACCACTAGTGTCTTGTCGTCAGCACATTGTCTGAAGAACTGCCACGCCAGGGAACTCCTTGGAGCTGGCTTTGGTGTACTCCGTATCTTGGTGTGGTGGGCAGTAGCAGGAGTACTGTCTAGACAGGCGAATTTAATACAATTACTTCACGGTCACAAAAAATGTGAATTTGTCAACCAACAATGTAACAGCAGTATTTAAGGGTTTTATTGGACTGTCAGAAATGCCGCAAATGTACTATCTAGCACAAAGAGTGTTTTTTTCAAACAACAATATAACAGCAGCATTTAACGGTTTTAGTGGACTGTCAGAAATGCAGCGCAGGCCGCAAAAGTACTATCTAGCACAAAAAGGGTGTTTTTTCAAACAACAATATAACAGCAGCATTTAACGGTTTTAGTGGACTTTCAGAAATGCAGCGCAGGCCGCAAATGTACTTTCTAGAACAAAAAGTGTGCTTTTTTTCAACTGACAATGTTACAGCAGTATTTAACGGTTTTAGTGGACTGTCAGAAATGCAGCGCAGGCCGCAAATGTACTATCTAGCACAAAAAGTGTGCTTTTTTTCAAACAACAATGTAACGGCAGTATTTAACGATTTTAGTGGACTGTCAGAAATGCGCCAAGGTACTTTTTATTTTTAAAAAAATAAAATTTGTCCCCCCAGAATCTAACATATGGATTTACTGAATTGATTACACTCACATATGCAGCACAGGGGTACTTTACAGAAAATAAAATGTGAATATGTCACCCCCTGGGTCCCTGAACTGACAGACAGATTACCTATATTATTTTCCCTTCCCCTGGCACATATGCAGTGCAGGTGCACTTAAAAAATGGGTATATGTTGCCAACTGAATTAAAAGAACAGGATTAAATTATTGTCCTTGGCACATATGCAGTGCTGGTACATTGCACTAAATGGCCGGCAATGCCCACCTAACTAATAGACAGATAAAACGTATTTTTCTGTGTCACTGGGCTCAGGGCAGGGTACAAAAATGTTGCATTGCACCCACAAAAAAAATAATCGCTGTAGATCGCAACAAGTTCTGATATCAGATTCTTT
The DNA here is from genome assembly GCF_905171765.1 of Bufo bufo. Classification (NCBI taxonomy): domain Eukaryota; kingdom Metazoa; phylum Chordata; class Amphibia; order Anura; family Bufonidae; genus Bufo; species Bufo bufo. The sequence goes on along the minus strand of NC_053391.1, from coordinate 516,693,983 downwards.
CCTATTCTCTCCCTCACAGCAGCAGCATCCTATCCCTACACTAGTAAGAGCTGAGTGACGTGTGGCGCTACATGACTCCAGCTTATATAGAGGCTGGGTCACATGCTGCACTGGCCAATCACAGCCATGCCATAAGTAGGCATGGCTGTGATGGCTTCTAAGGGCACACAAGTTAAACGGTAGTTAATTGGCTGCCCTGCAGCCTTTCAAAACGTGCCATTAAATCCCCGAACACCGAACTCAAACCCCAAATTTTACTGAAATGTTCGGGTTCGGGTCCGGGGTCAAAAATTCGTAAAGTTTGGTACAAACCCGAACTTTACAGTACGGGTTCGCTCAACCCTATTCATAACAGTTTCCTTACGCGATTGGAGATATATGTGTATTCAGCCAGGATATAGACAAAAAACACTGAAGCAACTATAATGGCTGAATGAACATTACAACGTATGGTATTCTCTTTCATAGGCTCAAAATTGTTGCTAAAAGACTCAGAATTTTCTAAAGACATTCTAGACATATGGTTAGTGAGTTTATCCCATTCTTGCCTGGCTTTTCTTTTTTTATGTTGGTAAACATGGTTTATTCTTTCACTGACTTATTCTTTTGTTGCAGTTTTAACCTTTCCAGACCTTTTCTCTTGTCCTATTCACAGTATGTTTTTATTGGATTGTAGTGCTTTCTTTATCCAGACAAATACACCTCTGTATGAAAATTTCCAGCTTGAATACTTAAAAGAGAACATGATGACCATTCACTGAAAAGTGTTTATAAGAGAAGACGTCTTTACTTCCAAGGCTAAATGCTTCTTGTAAAGTGCACTTTTTTATTAATTCTCATAGAAAAAAAGCTGAAACTATTAAAAGCAGCATTCGCAATCCAAAACTTGTCAAGGGCACATATCTCTACTGTAGATAGAGAAAGAATTGTACAGCAGCAGCACAACTAAAAGTGAGCTACCATTTATGTCATATTACTTTCTCTGCACTTAGAGGCATATTATCCACTTGTATTTTATGAATAACATATTATTTATTTATTTGAAAGTGCCATTAATTCCACAATGTTGTACATCTAAGAGGAGATATACAGTACATAGAAGTACAAGGTGCATGAACTATTAACAGACTTATACATAGGGGGAGAGGACCCTGCCCATGAGAGCTTACTCTCAACAAGTACCTTCTGGTATTGCACCGCTTTACTCTTCTTCTCCACCACAGGAATGAGAGATGAGAAGTTCTCTTTGTAGCGGGGGTCGAGAAGGGTGAACACCCAGTAATCCGTGTTATCTAAAATGCGTATAACGCGAGGGTCGCGGGAAATGCAGCCTAACATGAAGTCAGCCATTTGTGCCAGAGTACCAACAGGCAAGACGTCAATGTTGACATCAGCATAACTCTCCATCTCCTCACCCTCCTCCGCCGTCTCTGCCCATTCACGCTGAACAGATGGACTTAAGGTTCCATGGGTACTACCCTCTGTAGCAGAGGCAACTGTCTCCAGCTCCCCCTCCTCCTCTATATGGTCCAATTCGCGCTGAGAAGACAAACTGTGGGTGGTCTGGCTATCACTCTGTGTAATGTCCTCCCGCATTTCCTCGTCTTCCACATTCAGAGCGTCGTCCTTAATTGTGAGCAGCGATCGTTTGAGTAGACACAGCAGTGGGATGGCGACGCTGATAATAGCGTTATCGCCACTAACCACCTGTATGGATTCATAAAAGTTTTTTAAAACCTCACACAGGTCTGACATCAATGCCCACTCCTCACTTGCGAATAGTAGTAGTTGACTGGAAAGGCGATTACCATGTTGCCGCTGGTATTCCAAAACTGCCCTCTGCTGCTCACAAAGCCTGGCCAACATGTAGAACGTAGAGTTACAGTGCATGCTCACGTCGCACAACAGTCGGTGAGCTGGAAGCCGCAAGTCCTGCTGCAGCGCTGACAGACCGGCTGAAGCTGTGGACAACTTGCGGAAATGTGCACACATGCAGCACGCCTTCACTAGTAGCTCTGGCAAATTGGGGTAGGTTTTGATTAACCGCTGAACCACTAAGTTTAAGATGTGGGCTAGGCATGGGATGTGTGTCAGGTTGCCGAGCTCCAAAGCAGCCACCAAGTTACAGCCATTGTCAGACACAACCATGCCTGGTTGTAAGTTGAGTGGCGAGTGCCACAGCTCGGTATAGTCCCTTATACCATGCCACAGCTCTGCGGCGGTGTGCTGTTTCTCTTCTAAGCAGATCAACTTCAACACGGCCTGTTGACGCTTACCCACACCAGTGCTACACTGCTTCCAGCTAGCGACTGATGGCTGACTGCTGCTTGAGGTGGAAGTGGAGGTGGAGGCCGCGGAGGATGGGAAGTGGAGGTTGGAGCCAGTAACATATCTGCTGGCGGAGACCTTGATGGATGTAGGGCCCGCAATCCTGGGCGTGGGTAGCACCTGTGCCATTCCAGGGTACGACTCACTCCTGGCCTCCACAACATTCACCCAGTGTGCGGTCAGAGAAATGTAGTGTCCTGGGCCACCAGCACTTGTTCATGTGTCCGTGGTTAAGTGGACGTTTCCAGTAACAGCATTGGTCAGGGCACGGGTGATGTTCTAGGACACATGCTGGTGTAAGGCTGGCACGGCACACCATGAAAAATAGTGGCGGCTGGGGACTGCGTACCAAGGGATGGCCGCCCGACATCAGGCTGCGGAAGGCCTCAGTGTCCACAAGCCTAAATGGCAACATTTCAAGGGCCAGTAATTTCAAAAGTTGCGCATTTAGTCATAAAGCCTGTGGATTATGGACACTATATTAGGCCCAGATTATTGGAAATTGCGATACAGACACAGTCTTCTGATGTAGTACAGTATTGGTTACAGAACACCACAGATTATGGACACTATAATAGGCCCAGATTATTGGAATTTGCAATACAGACACTGTTTTTTTATGTAGTCCAGTATTGATTACAGAACACCACAAATTATGGACACTATAATAGGCCCAGATTATTGGAATTTGCAATACAGACACTGTTTTTTGATGTAGTACAGTATTGGTTACAGAACACCACAGATTATGGACACCATATTAGGCCCAGATTATTGGAATTTGCAATACAGAGACTGTTTTCTGATGTAGTACAGTACTGGTTACAGAACACCACAGATTATGGATAGAGATGTCGCTAACATAAAATTTTCCGTTGGCGAACGCGAATTTTCGCAAATGTTCGCGAACGGGCGAACCGCCATAGACTTCAATAGGCAGGCGAATTTTAAAACCCACAGGGACTCTTTCTGGCCACAATAGTGATGGAAAAGTTGTGTCAAGGGGACTAACACCTGGACTGTGGCATGCCGGAGCGGGATCCATGGCAAAACTCCCATGGAAAATTACGTAGTTGACGCAGAGTCGGGTTTTAATCCATAAAGGGCATAAATCACCTAACATTCCTAAATTGTTTGGAATAACGTGCTTTAAAACATCAGGTATGATGTTGTTTCGGTCAGGTAGTGTAAGGGTTACGCCCGCTTCACAGTGACAGACCAAACTATGACAGACCAAACTCCCCGTTTAACGCCCCGCTAACAACCGCAAACAGTCCATTTGCATAACCGCAAACTCCCCATTTGCACAAGGTTGGATACCAAGCTAGCCATGTCCCGTTCCTTGTCATCACTGATGTCATTGAAGGTCTCTTCCTCCACCCAGCCACGTACAACTCCAAGGGTCCCCGAAAGGTGACAACAAGCCCCCTGGGACGCCTGCTGTGGTTGGTCTTCCACCTCCTCAAAGCCACCTTCCTCCTCTGAATCCTCTTCTTCATACTCCTCTCTGCGTTGCCTCTCTCTGCGTTATTATAAGGTGTGTTAAGTAGTACTATTTCTATCAGTTTAATCCCTGTTACGTCCCCTATCAGGGGCCGGTCTATGGAATAGATTTTAGGAATCGGGAAATTGAAAAAGATGCTTGGTCGGTCCTCCTACTTCCAATTTGGGGCACTGCGCGTGCGCCGTGCAATGTACTGTGCCACCAGATAGGAGTGGTGTGTTAAGTAGCACTATTCCTATCAGTTTAATCCCTGTTACGTCACCTATCAGGGGACATGTATGGAATAGATTTTAGACAACCGTAAAGAGTTGTCAATAGTTGACACACTCATGACATAAATTTTATTCCTCTATGCGTCAATCTTGGTGTAGTGATGACTGTGCTCGTGCACACGTTTGGGAGATTGCAGGAGATGGGGGTTTTTCAAAGCCTATGGTCGTGCTGAGGTAGTTCAGTGACGGTTAAGTGACACAGAAAAAAATGATTCTGCAGTGTGGGCCCATTGTTGGCCTAGTAGGCTTTAATGATCACCTTAGATGATCACAAAGAAAATTTATGTTTTTTCTATGCAAAATTATCCAGCCGATCGCTTTTGGTCTGTTCACAATGAAGCAACGACCTTATCATCTGGAGTGTGCCAACATTGCCATTGCCAACACAGGGGTGGTCGCTTCATTGTGATACGCAAGCCCCTTCACCACAACAAGGTAACGATCACGAAGGGGAATTGACACATGTATGTGCCTTTTTTTTTTTTTTTTTTTTGCAGCCACAGTGCAGCACCAGAGGCCAGAAAAATAGATGTTTCCCAGGCAGAAAGTGCCCCAAGACATTGCGGCTTGAACCCTAGTTGGTGGCGGATAAGTCACACAAGTCATCCGGCATTCAGAGATAAAATACAGCAGCGTGTGGACCATTTTTAGCCCAAGGCAGCTCATCTCATCAGGCCTTTTTTAGTTGAATGTATCGCCCACTGTCAATCTTTTCGGGATCCATGCCTCATTCATCTTAATAAAGGTGAGGTAATCTAGACTTTTTTGACCTAGGCGACTTCTCTTCTCAGTGACAATACCTCCTGCTGCACTGAAGGTCCTTTCTGACAGGACACTTGAAGCGGGGCAGGCCAGAAGTTCTATCGCAAATTGGGATAGCTCAGGCCACAGGTCAAGCCTGCACACCCAGTAGTCAAGGGGTTCATCGCTCCTCAGAGTGTCGATATCTGCAGTTAAAGCGAGGTAGTCTGTTACCTGTCGGTCGAGTCGTTCTCTGAGGGTGGACCCCGAAGGGCTGTGGCGATGCGTAGGACTTAAAAAGCTCTGCATGTCCTCCATCAACAACACGTCTGTAAAGCGTCCTGTCCTTGCCGGTGTGGTCGTGGTAGGAGGAGGATTACTTTCACCTCTTCCCCTGTTAGATTCCCGTTGTGTTGTGACATCACCCTTATACGCTGTGTAAAGCATACTTTTTAATTTATTTTAGAACTTGCTGCATCCTTTCCGACTTGCGATAATTCGGTAACATTTAAGGCACTTTCTGCTTATACCAGGGGTATAGTAGCGTGGCCACCCAGTACAGGTCGTTCTCCTTCAGCCTTTTTATACGAGGGTCCCTCAACAGGCACGACAGCATGAAAGACCCCATTTGCACAAGGTTGGATACCGAGCTACTCATGTCTCGTTCCTCGTCCTCAGTGATCTCACTGAAGGTATGTTCTCCCCCCCCCCCAGCCACGTACAACACCACGGGTACCAGATAGGTGACAACGAGCACCCTGGGATGCCTGCTGTGGTTGGTCTTCCTCCTCCTCCTCAAAGCCACATTCCTCCTCTGACTCCTCTTCCAGCGTTGCCGCAGGTCCAGCAAGAGATGCTGGTAAGGCTGTTTCTGGTGGTGATGGTGACCACAACTCTTCCTCTTCCTCTTCACGCTTATCTACGACCTGATCCAGCACTCTTCGCAGGGCACGCTCCAGGAAGAAAACAAATGGTATGATGTCGCTGATGGTGCCTTCGGTGCGACTGACTAGGTTTGTCACCTCCTCAAAAGGACGCATGAGCGTCCAGTAACGTGGCAAAAAAATTCACAGCTCTGCAGAGGCCGTCCTAGCACCCCGGTCATACAAATACTCGTTGATAGCTTGTCGGGCTGTTGCAAATCAAGCGCCTCACTGGCATGTGGTTTCGCCGCTGGATATCTGAAAAGTGCGCCATGGCCGTGTAGGAACGCCTCAAATGGCCACACACCTTCCTGGCCTGCTTCAGGATGTCCTGTAAGCCTGGGTACTTATGCACAAAGCATTGTACGATCAGATTACACACATGTGCCATGCACGGCACATGTGTCAACTTGCCCAAATTCAATGCTGCCAACAAATTGCTTCCGTTGTCACACACCACTTTGCCGATCTCCAGTTGGTGCGGAGTCAGCCACTGATCCACCTGGGTCGTTCAGGGCGGACAGGAGTGCTGGTCCGGTGTGACTCTCTCCTTTCAGGCAAGTCAACCCCAAGACGGCGTGACACTGTCGTATCCGGGATGTGGAATAGCCCCTGGGGAGCCGGGGGGGGGGTGCCGTTGATGTGGAGCAAGACGCAGCAGCAGAAGAGGACTCAACCGAGGAGGTTATGGAAGAGGATGGAGTTGAGGAGGTGGCAGCAGGCCTGCCAGAAAGTCGTGGTGGTGTCACCAACTCCGCTGCAGAGCCACGCATTCCATGCTTGGCAGCCGTCAGCAGGTTTACCCAATGCGCAGTGTAGGTGATATACCTGCCCTGACCGTGCTTTGCAGACCAGGTATCAGTGGTCAGATGGACCCTTGCCCCAACACTGTGTGCCAGACATGCCATGACTTCCAGAGTTCAGACAAGCCAGCTGTTAGACGCCGGGCAAGAGAGTGACTTTGTGACATTGGCTTCTTACGCTCAAACATGTCCTTGACAGACACATGACTGTGAGCAGATGAGCAGGAACTGCTCAAGGCGAGAGACGGAGTGGCGGATGGTTGAGAGGGGGCAAGGAGGACAGCAGTGGTTGACCTGGCTGAAGATGCTGGACCAGGAGGAGGATGGCGGCTTTGAGTTTGTGTGCTGATTGTACTCATGTGTTGATCCCATAGGCGTTTGTGATGTGCGATTATGTGCCTTCACAAAGCAGTTGTACCTAGGTGGGTGTTTGGGTGTTAGACTTCCGACGACTCAATTTCTTTTGGCACAGGTTGAAAATGGCATTGCTGTTGTCAGAGGCAGACACACAAAAAAAATGCCACACTGCTGAGCTCTGCAATGACGGCATTCTGGTGGTGGCAACAGCATGCGTTGATTGGCGTGCTGTCTGGCTGACCCCGGGTGCCGATGCATGCTGTCTGACTGTGCCACTAGCTCCTTGCGACGACCTCCCCCTGCTTCCAACTTGTCTCCTCCTCCTCTCTGTCTCCCCATCTGAACTTTCCCCCTGTTCTTCTTCTCTTCGAGCGGGCACCCACGTGACATCCACAGACACATCGTCATCATCAACTGCTTCACTTGTATCTGACAACTCAGCAAAGGAAGCAGCAGCGGGTACAACATCATCATCATCACACCATACGTCCATGTGTGTAATGCTGCCTGACTGAGACATATCCCTGTTATCTACATCCTCTGGCAATAATGGTTGTGCATCACTCATTTCTTCCAACTGATGTGTAAATAACTCCTCTGACAGATCAAGTGAAGCAGCTGTGGTGCTAGTGTTGGTGGTAACTTGAGAGGTGCCCGAAGGTGAGCTGGAGGAGGATGGTGCGTCAAGGTTCCGAGCGGAAGCTGTAGAAGATTGGGTGTCCTGTGTTAGCCAGTCAACTATGTCCTCAGAACTTTTCGAGTAGAGTGTACTTGGCCTCTGAACACTGGGCATTATTCTAGGGCCAAAGGGAATCACAGCACCACGACCACGACGGCCTGCCTCTGCCTGTCATATTTTTTTAGATTAGTTTAGTTGTACTATGCGTGCAAGCTACTGTGACACCAGATATGGCACTGTGCACTGGCAGAAGTTGGCAGAGTGGCACTGTGCACTGGCAGAAGTTGGCAGAGTAGACGCTGTAGGCCTGACACACATGCTTGCAGACAACTAACTGCTATTCAATCGATTACAGTCAGAAATGTTTTTTTTTTTTTTTAAAGTAATCTACTGTGACACCAGATATGAGTTGCACTCGTGACACTGTGCACTTGCAGGGTACGAAACACACACGCGCGTGCAGGCAACTGACTGCTATTATATTACAGTCAAAAAAGTTTTTTTATTTTTTTAACCACCTCCGGACCGCCTAACGCAGGATCGCGTTCCGGAGGTGGCAGCCCTGCGCACAGTCACGCATATATGCGTCATCTCGCGATGGCCGAGATTTCCTGTGAACGCGCGCACACAGGCGCGCGCGCTCACAGGAACGGAAGGTAAGAGAGTTGATCTCCAGCCTGCCAGCGGCGATCGTTCGCTGGCAGGCTGGAGATGTGTTTTTTTTAACCCCTAACAGGTATATTAGACGTTGTTTTGATAACAGCGTCTAATATACCTGCTACCTGGTCCTCTGGTGGTCCCATTTGTTTGGATCGACCACCAGAGGACACAGGTAGCTCAGTAAAGTCCCACCAAGCACCACTACACTACACCCCCCCCCGTCACTTATTAACCCCTTATTAGCCCCTGATCACCCCTGATCACCCCATATAGACTCCCTGATCACCCCCCTGTCATTGATCACCCACCTGTCATTGATTACCCCCCTGTAAAGCTCCATTCAGATGTCCGCATGATTTTTACGGATCCACTGATAGATGGATCGGATCCGCAAAACGCATCCGGACGTCTGAATGAAGCCTTACAGGGGCGTGATCAATGACTGTGGTGATCACCCCATATAGACTCCCTGATCACCCCCCTGTAAAGCTCCATTCAGATGTCCGCATGATTTTTACGGATGCACTGATAGATGGATCCGATCCGCAAAACGCATCCGGACGTCTGAATGAAGCCTTACAGGGGCATGATCAATGACTGTGGTGATCACCCCATATAGACTCCCTGATCACCCCCCTGTAAAGCTCCATTCAGATGTCCGCATGATTTTTACGGATGCACTGATAGATGGATCCGATCCGCAAAACGCATCCGGACGTCTGAATGAAGCCTTACAGGGGCATGATCAATGACTGTGGTGATCACCCCATATAGACTCCCTGATCACCCCCCTGTAAAGCTCCATTCAGATGTCCGCATGATTTTTACGGATGCACTGATAGATGGATCGGATCCGCAAAACGCATCCGGACGTCTGAATGAAGCCTTACAGGGGCATGATCAATGACTGTGGTGATCACCCCATATAGACTCCCTGATCACCCCCCTGTCATTGATCAACCCCCCTGTCATTGATCAACCCCCCTGTCATTGATCAACCCCCCTGTCATTGATCACCCCCCTGTCATTGATCACCCCCCTGTCATTGATCACCCCTCTGTAAGGCTCCATTCAGATATTTTTTTGGCCCAAGTTAGCGGAATTTATTTTTTTTTTTCTTACAAAGTCTCATATTCCACTAACTTGTGTCAAAAAATAAAATCTCACATGAACTCACCATACCCCTCACGGAATCCAAATGCGTAAAATTTTTTAGACATTTATATTCCAGACTTCTTCTCACGCTTTAGGGCCCCTAGAATGCCAGGGCAGTATAAATACCCCACATGTGACCCCATTTCGGAAAGAAGACACCCCCAGGTATTCCGTGAGGGGCATATTGAGTCCATGAAAGATTGAAATTTTTGTCCCAAGTTAGCGGAACGGGAGACTTTGTGAGAAAAAAATTAAAAATATCAATTTCCGCTAACTTGTGCCAAAAAAAAAAAATTTCTATGAACTCGCCATGCCCCTTATTGAATACCTTGGGGTGTCTTCTTTCCAAAATGGGGTCACATGTGGGGTATTTATACTGCCCTGGCATTCTAGGGGCCCCAAAGCGTGAGAAGAAGTCTGGTATCCAAATGTCTAAAAATGCCCTCCTAAAAGGAATTTGGGCACCTTTGCGCATCTAGGCTGCAAAAAAGTGTCACACATCTGGTATCGCCGTACTCAGGAGAAGTTGGGGAATGTGTTTTGGGGTGTCATTTTACATATACCCATGCTGGGTGAGAGAAATATCTTGGTCAAATGCCAACTTTGTATAAAAAAATGGGAAAAGTTGTCTTTTGCCAAGATATTTCTCTCACCCAGCATGGGTATATGTAAAATGACACCCCAAAACACATTCCCCAACTTCTCCTGAATACGGCGATACCACATGTGTGACACTTTTTTGCAGCCTAGGTGGGCAAAGGGGCCCATATTCCAAAGAGCACCTTTAGGATTTCACAGGTCATTTACCTACTTACCACACATTAGGGCCCCTGGAAAATGCCAGGGCAGTATAACTACCCCACAAGTGACCCCATTTTGGAAAGAAGACACCCCAAGGTATTTCGTGAGGGGCATGGCGAGTTCCTAGAATTTTTTATTTTTTGTCACAAGTTAGTGGAAAATGCTTATTTTTTTTTTTTTTTTTTTTCATACAAAGTCTCATATTCCACTAACTTGTGACAAAAAATAAAAAGTTCCATGAACTCACTATGCCCATCAGCGAATACCTTGGGGTCTCTTCTTTCCAAAATGGGGTCACTTGTGGGGTAGTTATACTGCCCTGGCATTCTAGGGGCCCAAATGTGTGGTAAGGAGTTTGAAATCAAATTCTGTAAAAAATGACCTGTGAAATCCGAAAGGTGCTCTTTTGAATATGGGCCCCTTTGCCCACCTAGGCTGCAAAAAAGTGTCACACATCTGGTATCTCCGTAATCGGGAGAAGTTGGGGAATGTGTTTTGGGGTGTCATTTTACATATACCCATGCTGGGTGAGAGAAATATCTTGGCAAAAGACAACTTTTCCCATTTTTTTTATACAAAGTTGGCATTTGACCAAGATATTTATCTCACCCAGCATGGGTATATGTAAAAAGACACCCCAAAACACATTCCTCAACTTCTCCTGAATACAGAGATACCAGATGTGTGACACTTTTTTGCAGCCTAGGTGGGCAAAGGGGCCCACATTCCAAAGAGCACCTTTCGGATTTCACAGGTCATTTACCTACTTACCACACATTTGGGCCCCTAGAATGCCAGGGCAGTATAACTACCCCACAAGTGACCCCATTTTGGAAAGAAGAGACCCCAAGGTATTCGCTGATGGGCATAGTGAGTTCATGGAAGTTTTTATTTTTTGTCACAAGTTTGTGGAATATGAGACTTTGTATGAAAAAAAAAAAAAAAAAAAAATCATCATTTTCCACTAACTTGTGACAAAAAATAAAAAATTCTAGGAACTCGCCATGCCCCTCACGGAATACCTTGGGGTGTCTTCTTTCCAAAATGGGGTCACTTGTGGGGTAGTTATACTGCCCTGGTATTCTAGGGGCCCAAATGTGTGGTAAGGAGTTTGAAATCAAATTCAGGAAAAAATGAGGAGTGAAATCCGAAAGGTGCTCTTTGGAATATGGGCCCCTTTGCCCACCTAGGCTGCAAAAAAGTGTCACACATCTGGTATCCCCGTACTCAGGAGAAGTTGAGGAATGTGTTTTGGGGTGTCTTTTTACATATACCCATGCTGGGTGAGATAAATATCTTGGTCAAATGACAACTTTGTATAAAAAAATGGGAAAAGTTGTCTTTTGCCAAGATATTTCTCTCACCCAGCATGGGTATATATAAAATGACACCACAAAACACATTCCCCACCTTCTCCTGAGTACGGAGATACCAGATGTGTGACACTTTTTTGCAGCCTAGGTGGGCAAAGGGGCCCATATTCCAAAGAGCACCTTTCGGATTTCACAGGTAATTTTTTACAGAATTTGATTTCAAACTCCTTACCACACATTTGGGCCCCTAGAATGCCAGGGCAGTATAACTACCCCACAAGTGACCCCATTTTGGAAAGAAGAGACCCCAAGGTATTCGCTGATGGGCATAGTGAGTTCATAGAACTTTTTATTTTTTGTCACAAGTTAGTGGAATATGAGACTTTGTAAGAAAAAAAATAAATAAATAATAAATTATAATTTTCCGCTAACTTGTGACAAAAAATAAAAAGTTCTATGAACTCACTATGCCCATCAGCGAATACCTTAGGGTGTGTACTTTCAGAAATGGGGTCATTTGTGGGGTGTTTGTACTGTCTGGGCATTGTAGAACCTCAGGAAACATGACAGGTGCTCAGAAAGTCAGAGCTGCTTCAAAAAGCGGAAATTCACATTTTTGTACCATAGTTTGTAAACGCTATAACTTTTACCCAAACCATTTTTTTTTTACCCAAACATTTTTTTTTTATCAAAGACATGTAGAACTATAAATTTAGAGCAAAATTTCTATATGGATGTCGTTTTTTTTGCAAAATTTTACAACTGAAAGTGAAAAATGTCATTTTTTTGCAAAAAAATCGTTAAATTTCGATTAATAACAAAAAAAGTAAAAATGTCAGCAGCAATGAAATACCACCAAATGAAAGCTCTATTAGTGAGAAGAAAAGGAGGTAAAATTCATTTGGGTGGTAAGTTGCATGACCGAGCAATAAACGGTGAAAGTAGTGTAGGTCAGAAGTGTAAAAAGTGGCCTGGTCTTTCAGGGTGTTTAAGCACTGGGGGCTGAAGTGGTTAAATGCAAGCTACTGTGACACCAGATATGAGTGGTGGCACTGGGCAAGTGGGCACAGTATACGCTGTAAGCCTACCTGGCAGGCAACTGCAATTAGATTATACAGGAAAAAAAATAAAAAAAAGCAGACTGATGTTCTAGCCCTAAAAAGGGCTTTTTGGGGTGCTGTCCTTACAGCAGAGATCAGATGAGTGTTTCAGGACTGTAGTGGACAATGAATACACTAGCCTAGCTATCGATTTCCCTATTGAATCAGCAGCAGCTACACTGTCCCTCCTCTCACTAAGAATGCAGCTTCCGAATGACTCTAAAATGGATGCTATCCAGGAGGTGGGAGGGTCTGGGAGGGAGGGTCTGCTGCTGATTGGCTGGAATGTGTTTGCTGACTGTGAGGTACAGGGTCATTAGGAACCCAGCTCTAAGTTGAATTCGCAATGCGATTAATATAACCTGTATTAATCGCATTGCGATTACAACTTAGATCTGAGTTTCTAATGGTTGTATTGCTAGAATTGACGAATATAACGAAAATAGCACTATATTCTCAATCTTAGATTCTAGCAATACAACAACCATTAGGAACCCAGCTCTAAGTTGAATTCGCAATGCGATTAATATAACCTGTATTAATCGCATTGCGATTACAACTTAGTCAAATTTGTGACACTGCATCTTCAGAATGAATCTAAGATGGATGCTGTCCTTGCTTTTTGAAAGGAGGTGGGAGGGTCTCGGAGGGAGGGTATGCTGATTGGCTGGAATGTGTCTGCCGACTGTGAGGTACAGGGTCAAAGTTTGCTCAATGATGATGTATAGGGGGCGGACCGAACATCGCATATGTTCGCCCGCCGCGGCGAACGCGAACAAGCTATGTTCGCCGGGAACTGTTCGCCGGTGAATAGTGCGGGACATCTCTAATTATGGACAATATATTAGGCCCAGATTATTGGAATTTGCAATACAGAAACTGTTTTATGATGTAGAACAGTATTGGATACAGAACACCACAGATTATGGACACTATAGATTATGGACACTATATTAGGCCCAGATTGTTGAAATTTGCAATACAGAGACTGTTTTCTGATGTAGTACAGTATTGGTTACTAAACACCACAAACTATGGACACTATTTTAGGCCAAGATTATTGGAATTTGCAATACAGGCAGTGTTTTATAAAGTAGTACAGTATTAGTTACAGAACCCCACAGATTATGGACACTATTATAGGCCCAGATTTTTGGAATTTGCAATACAGACACAGTTTTTGGATGCAGGACATAATATGTCACAGAACATCACAGATTATGGACACTATATTAGGCCCAGATTTTGGAATTTGCAATACAGACACAATTTTCGGATGCAGGACAGTATACAGTATGTCACAGAAACCCACAGAATATGGACACTATATTAGGCCAGATTATTGGAATTTGCAATACAGTCACTGTTTTCTGATGTAGTACAGTATTGTTTACAGAACACCACAGATTATGGACACTATATTAGGCCCAGATTATTAGAATTTACAATACAGACACTGTTTTCTGATGTAGTAAAGTATTGGTTACAGAACACCACAGAATTTGGACACTATATTAGGCTCAGATTATTGGAATTTGCAATACAGACACTGTTTTCGGATGTAGAACAGTATTGGATACAGAACGCCACAGATTATGGACACTATATTAGGCCCAGATTATTGGAATCTGCAATACAGTCACTGTTTTCTGATGTAGTCCAGTATTGGTTACAGAACACCACAGATTATGGACACTATATTAGGCCAGATTATTGGAATTTGCAATACAGACACTGTTTTCTGATGTAGTACAGTATTGGTTACAGAACACCACAGATTATGGACACTATATTAGGCCCAGATTATTGGAATTTGCAATACAGACACTGTTTTCTGATGTAGTACAGTATTGGTTACAGAACACCACAGATTATGGACACTATTAGGCCCAGATTAATGGAATCTGCAATATAGTCACTGTTTTCTGATGTAGAACAGTAATGGATACAGAACACCACTGTCACGGCTTTTGGTGTGTGCCTTGACACTTTCGCTGCGCATTCTGGTTGCCGGTGACAACTTGTTGATATGCATGTGTGTGCGCTTTCCCTTTAAGGATGTTTCCTTTTCCTGCTTTGGTGTGCACGGGGTTAAGGTGTGCTTGGTAGGTGTGGTGGGTGTGACCTTAGGCCTCCTTATATGTTGGTGTGGTAGAGCCTGAAGGTCAGTTTGATTTTGCTTCAGTCTGTGTAGGAGCTTTGCTCCCTGGCTGAATGATTATGTCTGTGTGAGCTATCCCTATTTGTTATTCTGTTTCCTTTGCTGTGTCAGTTTGTCCCCTCCGGTGTGTTTCTGTTATTCCTCCCCCACCTGTTGCGTGTAGTTTTGGTGTGGTCCCTGTTTGGAGGTTCGCATGGTGGTGTGATTGCTCCGGAAGGGGCTTGCTTTACCGGAGGGGTTTAAGCGAAGGGAAGACTGTAGGTTTCCCAGCCTGGAGCCTCCGTCCATCTCGGCTGCGGCAGGTAAGTGTTGTTAGCATTGTTATGTTGCTGTGTGACTTACCTGCCGTACTGTTTCACTCATAGTCTTGCATCCTGTCAGCTACTGGGCCTCTGGAGACGCCTGTCATCCGTGTCGTGGATGCACAGGTATTCTCTGCCCTGTCATCATCTGTAGGGCAATGCAGGGATTCCTAGATCTCTAGGCACGTGGGTATGAGTCCTCTTACTACTGAAGGGGGCTCATACAGTTAGGAGACTAGGGCCTGTTGAGGGAAGCGTTAGGAGGTGACCAGCTCCCTTTTCCCTGCATTGCGGCCTGGTAGCTAGAGCATTGCGCGATGGGGGGTTCCCCCACTCCCCGACGTGACAACCACATATTATGGACACTATATTAGGCCCAGATTATTGGAATTTTAAAATCAGACACTGTTTTCTGATATAGTACAGTATTGGTTACTGAAAACCACAGAATTTGGACTCTATATTAGACAAAGATTATTGGAATTTGCAATACAGACACTGTTTTCTGATGTAGTACAGTATTGGTTACAGAACACCACAGATTATGGACACTATATTTGGCCCATAATTTGGAATTTGCAATGCAGACACTGTTTTCTGATTTAATACAGTATTGGTTAAAGAACACCACAGATTATGGACACTATATTAGGCCCAGATTATTGGAATTTGCAAAACAGAGACTGTTTTCTGATATAGTACAGTATTGGTTACAGAACACCACCAAATATGGAATCTATAATATGCCCAGATTATTGGAATTTGCAATACAGACACTGTTTTCTGATGTAGTACAGGATTGGTTACAGAACACCACAGATTATGGACACTATACGGTTGAAACTCAAAAAATCAGAATATTGTGCAAAGTTCATTTATTTCAGTAATGCAACTTGAAAGGTGAATCTAACATATGTGATATACTCATTACATGCAAAACTAGATATTTCCAGCCTTTATTTGTTAGAATTTGGATGATTATGGCTTACAGCTTATGAAACCCCAAAGTCACATTTTTGAGGTACCCTTTGCTCAGGGGGTATGGATTAATTAGCTGACTAGAGTGTGACACTTTGAGCCTAGAATATTGAAGCTTTTCACAAAATTCTAATTTTAAGCTACATTAATGCAATTCCTTTTAATTTGCATTACTGAAATACTGTAAATTGACTTTTGCACGATATTCTAATTTTTCGAGTTTCGCCTGTATTTGTTCCAGGTTATTGGAATCTATAAAACAGACACTGTTTTCTGATGTTGTCCAGTATTGGAAACAGAACACCACAGATTATGGACACTATATTAGGCCCAGATTATTGGAATCTGCAATACAGAGACTGTTTTCTGATGTAGTACAGTATTGGTTACAGCACACCACCGAATATGGACACTATAATAGGCCCAAATTATTGGAATTTGAAATACAGACACTGTTTCCTGTTGTAGAACAGTATTGGATACAAAACACCACAGAATAGGGAAACTTTATTAAGCCCAGATTATTGGAATCTGCAATACAGTCACTGTTTTCTGATGTAGTCCAGTATTGGTTACAGACCACAGATTATGGACACTATATTAGGCCCAGATTATTGGAATTTGCAATATAGAGACTGTTTTCTGATGTAGTACAATATTGGTTACAGAACACCACAGAATAGGGAAACTATATTAGGCCCAGATTATTTGAATCTACAATACAGACACTTTTTTCTGATGTAGTCCAGCATTGGTTACAGAACACCACAGATTGTGGACACTATATTAGGCCCAAATTATTGGAATGTGAAATACAGACACTGTTTTCTGATGTAGTACAGACTGCGGGAGATAAAAACGTGTTTAGTTAGTAACGAATTGCTAAATAAGGGAGCGGTAGCGATTACACATTTGTATAAGGTGGAGTTCCAGCGCGTTGGACAGTCACAAATTAGATGTTTGACGGGCTAGTGGTGTAGCCGCTGAACTTCAGCAAGGCGAGCCATGGCCGTGTTAGATCTTCTAAAATGGCCAGAGATTTTCCTGGCCTGCCACAAGACATCCTGAACCCTGGGGTATTTGGCAATGAATTGCTGCATTACTAGGTTCAGGATTTGTGCCATGCACGGCACGTGTATCATTTTGCCCTGTTTCAGCGTGCTCAGCAGATTGGCACCGTTGTCGCACACCACTTTACCGACTGTCAAATTGAGCGGAGTTAGCCACTGATCAGCCAGTGACCGCAGAGCTGAAAGTAGTGCAGGACCGGTGTGGCTCTTGGCTTCCAGGCACAACAGCCGTAGCACACCATAGCAACGTCTCACCTGGCACATCGAATAGGTTCTGGCGAGCTTGGGGGGGTGCAGCAGAAGAGGCGGTAGCAGTGGAAAAGGAGGAGTCAGCCGAGGAGGAGACGGAGGATGGAGAAGGAGAAGAAGAGGCAGGCCTGCATGCAATCCGTGGCGGTAACACCAAATCCACACGGGTGCCACAAGTTTGTGCCAGATGATGTGTCTGTGGTCAGATGTATCTTGGCACCAACACTGTGTGCCAGAGATATATTAATTTGCCGCTGAATGTGGCCATATAGTTCAGGGATAGCCTTCTGGGAGAAAAATTTCCTTCCAGGTACCTTCCATTGCGATGTGCCAATGGCTACAAATTTTCTAAAGGCCTCCGAGTACACCATTTTATATGGCAGTAGTAGGCGGGCTAGCAGTTCCGACAAGCCAGCGATCAGCCTTTGGGCAAGAGGATTATCCAGCATCATAATTTTTTTTTACGCTGAAACATTCGGGCCATGTAGGCCTGCCTTGTGCCAGATGAACGCAACAACGGCATGGTGGAAGGAGAAGTGGAGGACAAATGGGAGGAGAGAGGAGAAGGAAAAGAGGCAGCACGTGGAACGCCGGGAATGTGGCTTTGTAAGTTCTGACTGGGTTGCTACCACTGGGCTCAGTGATGTAAAGCCAGGTGCCTTCTTAAGGCGGTTGTCCCTAGATGAGTATTGGGCTTACCACGACTAATGCGCTGACAGCACAGGCTGCAGATATCAACACTATTATCAGCAGCTAACATGTTAGCCATGTGCCTGCGTCCTGGGAGCGCAAGATGTGATCATGCATGATGAATGGCTCTCTCCAGATACATTTGTAGTCTGCTTTTTGCCTCCTGTGCACTGCGAGTTCTGCTTGATTCTCCTCCTTCGCCTCCGTATCTGCTGCTCCGTCTCTCCCTCTGAACTCCCCTCCTCTTCCTCTCTTGTGGGCACCCACGTGACGTCCATCGACATGTCATCATCGTCACCTTCAACACCACTGACATTAGAGGCAGCAACAGCAGGGACCACCCTCCTTGGGCTGATCTGGGTAATGTTGTCAGACCGCTGGGTGGCTACCTCCTCTTCCTCTTTCAATGCCAAGAATGGCTGCACATCGGTAAGGTCTGGGAATGGATGGGAAAATAATTCTTCTGACTCGAGTGGAGGGGCTATAGTGGTGGTGGTGTCTTTGGGAGTGCACACAGCAGAGAGTGAGGAGGGTGCAGAAAAGGAAGGCTTAGTGAGCCCATCAACCAACTCTAGTGCGTCCTTTGACATAATCGCATGCACCTTTTCCAATTTCCCACTTAGGATTAAGCCTGGTGAACCTGCCCGATCCCTACCATCCCTGTGCAACGGTCTGCCTCTTCCTTTGCCTGTAATTTTCTAAATAAACCTCTGCCTAAGTCCATAGACAAGAGCAGTATTTGTGTAAGAAAGTATATCGCAGCACTCAATCATTATTTGGCGGAAACAGGTATATGGCACCCCTCAATCAGTATTTTGTGGAAGCAGGTGTATTGCAGCCCTCAATCAGTATTTGGTGGAAGAAGTTATATAGCACCTCTCAATCAGTATTTGTCGGAAACAGGTATATAGCACCCCTCAATCAGTATTTGGCGGAAACAGGTATATGGCATTCCTCAATCAGTATTTTGTGGAAGCAGGTTTATCGCAGCCCTCAATCAGTATTTGGTGGAAGACGGTATACACTCACCTAAAGAATTATTAGGAACACCTGTTCTATTTCTCATTAATGCAATTATCTAGTCAACCAATCACATGGCAGTTGCTTCAATGCATTTAGGAGTGTGGTCTTGGTCAAGACAATCTCCTGAACTCCAAACTGAATGTCAGAATGGGAAAGAAAGGTGATTTAAGCAATTTTGAGCGTGGCATGGTTGTTGGTGCCAGACGGGCCGGTCTGAGTATTTCACAATCTGCTCAGTTACTGGGATTTTCACGCACAACCATTTCTAGGGTTTACAAAGAATGGTGTGAAAAGGGAAAAACATTCAGTATGCGGCAGACCTGTGGGTAAAAATGCCTTGTGGATGCTAGAGGTCAGTGGAGAATGGGCCGACTGATAGAAGAGCAACGTTGACTGAAATAACCACTTGTTACAACCGAGGTATGCAGCAAAGCATTTGTGAAGCCACAACACGCACAACCTTGAGGCGGATGGGCTACAACAGCAGAAGACCCCACCGGGTACCACTCATCTCCACTACAAATAGGAAAAAGAGGCTACAATTTGCACGAGCTCACCAAAATTGGACTGTTGAAGACTGGAAAAATGTTGCCTGGTCTGATGAGTCTCGATTTCTGTTGAGACATTCAAATGGTAGAGTCCGAATTTGGCGTAACCAGAATGAGAACATGTATCCATCATGCCTTGTTACCACTGTGCAGGCTGGTGGTGGTGGTGTAATGGTGTGGGGGATGTTTTCAGGGCACACTTTAGGCCCCTTAGTGCCAATTGGGCATCGTTTAAATGCCACGGGCTACCTGAGCATTGTTTCTGACCATGTCCATCCCTTCATGACCACCATGTACCCATCCTCTGATAGCTACTTCCAGCAGGATAATGCACCATGTCAGAAAGCTCGAATCATTTCAAATTGGTTTCTTGAACATGACAATGAGTTCACTGTACTAAAATGGCCCCCACAGTCACCAGATCTCAACCCAATAGAGCATCTTTGGGATGTGCATCCCTCAAATCTCCATCAACTGCAAGATGCTATGCTATCAATATGGGCCAACATTTCTAAAGAATGCTATCAGCACCTTGTTGAATCAATGCCAGGTAGAATTAAGGCAGTTCTGAAGGCAAAAGGGGGTCCAACACCATATTAGTATGGTGTTCCTAATAATTCTTTAGGTGAGTGTATATCTGTATACTCTACACTGCTCCATTACATATCTGTATACAACACTTCATTATATATCTGTATACACCGCTCCATTATATATATATGTATGCAGTAGACCAAAAAGAAAGAGTGCTTCAAACCATTGGACTTACAACTGCTGTGACTAATCCCAACCCCCACAATTATCATCTATTTTTCTCAAAGAAAAAAAAAAACGTAGTGCACATAGTACTTTCTTTAGCTGGGGGAGGGGGGGGGGGAGGGTAACACACTAAATGTGTAACACCAAACCAGAAATAGAGGTGGGAAGGGGAAACTCTGTTTTATTCTTTTTATTTTATTTATCCATGGTATCTTGGTAGACCACTCCCTCATAGTGATAACAGACAACCTGTAGCTTTGGATATGCTAAATATATATTGATGTATACAGAGAAAAACAAATAATAAATAAAAATTGCTTGCTAGAATTAACTAAGATAGAGAATATAGTGCTATATTTTCTATCTTCGTTAATATGAAGATATAATGTATATTATTATTTGTTTTTCTCTATATACATAAACGGAGAGCTCAGTGACATAATCTGTGCCCAGTATGAATGACTATTTAAATACTTTAGTAATAAAAAATACAGTAATAAGGAGTACTAGAACTCCCCCACATGTCCTTGCCACCAGAGCATGACCCTTTTTAGTACAATAAATTCAACCTGTATCACTGTTCATCCTACACCTCCTGGTTCATGAATAGAATGCCAGGTCTCTTGTGCTCTGCTAATCCTGATCTTCCTGGGGGCGGAGCCTGCACCGGAGCTGAATGGTTGTGTGAGGTGCAGCTCTCCTGCTAGCAGATCCCTCATAGCCCATTATCATTAGCGATCTGGAAGTTAAAATGGTCAAGATCGGCAACCAAAAGACCACAGATCAGACTGGTCAAAGCAAATCGCAGAGCCAAGCCGGTGAAATTGAGAAATTCATCAGGAAAGTGGCGGCAACATCGGTGAGCAAGGAAGCCAAGATGGCGCCCGGGACACCTCGCTCCAGCTACAAACAGGCGGCAGCTGCAAGCGCCGAAAAGGTAGGAGAAGACTCCGATGACTCAGAACGGCTGCCCATCTCCAGGTCTTTCCTTAAAGAAGCCCTGGCAGACGCCCTGGGGCCACTTAGCCGTGATCTCTCCTCTATTAAAGAAGACGTACGCCACATAGGCCGCAGGGTGGAAGCTTTGGAAGACACCCAGGCCATAATCCTGCAGCACCAAAGCGAAACGGCCTCCAGCCTGTCCCTTGCCCAGAGCCACATGAACGCTCTTTACACAGCAATGGAGGATCAGGAGAATAGGGGCAGACGGAATAATCTCCGTTTTAGAGGCATTCAAGAGTCCGTTTCTACACTGGATATCCCAGAGGCAGTTATACAGATCTGCCTCAAGCTTCTGGGCCCTGATTCCGTGCACGAGGTCTTGATAGAGAGAGCGCATAGAGCACTTCGCCCCAAGCCACAAGCAAATGAGCCCCCCAGAGATGTGATCTGCAGATTCCTGCACTTTCCGGTGAAAGAAGCAATTCTGGCTGGATCTAGGAACACAGACTCTGTGGAATGGGAGGGTAACTCCATCACCATCTATCAGGACTTAGCCCAAACTACCCTGAAGAAGCGAAAAATGCTGAAACCACTCACCGACCTGCTACGTCGTCGTAAGACCCTATACAGATGGACATTTCCATTTGGTCTGTCTTTTCTCCAAGATGGTCGCCGTGTCAACATTGCCTCCTTCAGCGATCTGGATAGAGCTTATGATCTCCTTCAAATATCGCCGCTCCCTATAGAAAACTGGGACATGGTCCAAAACCTGACCGCATTACCAAACCTGCCTACGCCAATTCCATGGGAACCTCTCCTAACTCCTAAATCTCAAAGATCCAGAAGGGGAAATGTTACCACCACCCCTAAGCGTCTGTCTCTAACATAAGTATTATTTTCCCAACCCCCCTTATCCTTTTGTTTTACTCTCTCTTGCATATAACTATGAAAGCAGAGGACTCAATGCATAGATTTTTCTTTGGTTTTGTTTTATTTTACTACCACTTTGTTTGAATGCTCCACATAAATTAGCTTACTGCACTGGGTGGTGAATGGGATCCTCAATCTAACATTGCCCATGTCCGTGCCCTTCCCCACTCAGTGTAGGAGAAAGATACAGTAGGGAACCCCATCCCATCTGTTTGATGATTTCCACAGTCTTATATATAAGTGGTGTCCTTTGACTCATCTACGCCAGTATATGTAAGGTGTCCTCTTCCTCTTTCCTCTCCCCCCCCCCCTTCTATCCTTGTCTCTATGAAAAATATAGCTTCAAATCAATAATTACGGTTTGATCCCAGGTTTAACAAAAATTCTAAGACAACCCAGTCTGACCTTCCAGACATAGTATCCCCCCAGAGGGAGTTACTGCTTCTTGGTATCATAGTATACCTTTTTCCCCCAGTGTTATTCCTTTTTCTCAGGGAACTATGTTGGCTATGTTCCCACTTCATAAACATCTATTTAACCACTTGCTGTTAATGCTACTGGTTCTGTTTTCTATGTTCATGTTTACTTTTTGTTATTTTGACAGGTACTTGAAATCATCTCTGACTATTTTTCTTTTATACGAAGCTGACATGATATTTAAAGAAAAGTCGTGGTCCCGAGGTGGTCCTAGACAGAGGTCTCCGGTGTTCTTCTCTCGTGGCGGTTCCCTCCCCCCCCTTTGGTGGCCGGTGGGTAACTTTCTAGCAGACATCTCACATAGATTTTATATCCTTCTCTTTCTTCCCACACTCAAGGATGTCTGACCTTAAATTGGTATCCTATAATGTCAAGGGCCTGAGATCTCCCTCCAAGAGAAGCCAAATTTTTTCTATGTTACATAAGGAAAAATGCTCAGTGGTTTTCCTTCAGGAAACTCACTATAAACATGGCTGCTATCCGGATCTCTCATACTCAAGATTCCCTAGTTGGTACCACTGTGGGGCTGGGGGAGCCGCCTCGAGGGGAGTTAGCATAGGTTTCCGTAGGGGGCTCTCCTTCCAATATAAATCCCATCTACAAGACCCGGATGGTAGATACCTCATTCTAAAGGGTAAAATAGGACAAACTATGTTTACATTTGTTAATGTATATGCTCCTAACGAGGATCAGGTTAATTGGCTTTCCAATACCCTAGCCTTAGTCGACAATCATAGGGAAGGCCTCCTGGTCATAGCAGGTGACTTTAACCTTGCCTTCAACCCTCTTATTGACACCTCTTCAAAGAAATCCTCAATATCTACAAAGGCTCTGAGAGTGTTACATACTAAACTCTATAATATGGGTATGATAGATATATGGCGATGCCTCAACCCTGAATTAGTGGATTATTCCTTCTATTCCTCACCTAACTTCTCGTACAGCAGGATAGATTATATTTTAGCCCCAAAGGAAAACCTTCAACATTGCTCCCTTGCTCAGATAGGAAACATCACACTCTCTGATCACTCCCCAATATACTGCACTATATGCCCAGAAGTCAAAAACAGTAGGTATACAAACTGGAGACTCAATGAATCTCTGTTGGGTAATTCTAAACATAAGTCACAAATACTATCCTTCCTGGAAGAATATTTTAGATTAAATAATACCCCTGAGATATCCCCCCAGATACTCTGGGATGCCCATAAGCCTTACATCAGAGGCAGATTGATCAGTCTCTGCTCTTATTTAAAGAAAGAGTCTGAAAAGAAATGAAATACTCTTTTGTCTAAAATTCACTGTGTGGAAAAAGCCCATAAACAATCCCTTCTCGCTCTTCAACTAGCGGAACTCTCTTCTCTTAGAACGCAACTAAAGAACTTACTAAATGAGCGTTCAGCTAAGTTCTTCCTTTCGGCCCAGCAAAAAACCTTTGCTCACGGAACCAAAGCATCAAAATACATGATGCGTAGAATTAAACAGAGAAGAGACTCCCGTTATATCCAGAGCATTAAATCCCCCATAGGTACTCAGCTTTTCAAAGCAGAAGATATAGCTGATCAATTTAAACAGTTTTATGAAACTTTATACAATCTCCCCCCTTCTGCTCTTTCGGACACCACCCTAGATAGAGAAGCCAATATTAAATCTTTTTTGGACACCCTCACTCTCCCATCCCTGACTGCTATACAGCAAGAATCCTTATCCAAGCCATTTACTTCCCTTGAGTTAACATCTGCCATCAAATCTACTCCCAAAGGAAAGTGCCCTTGCCCTGATGGCCTTCCGATATCATACTACTCTGCCTTTGGAGACCTATTGACCCCCTTCATGCTCCCAATATGTAATGGTGCTTTAGCTGGCCAACCTCTATCCTCAGACATGACGAAAGCTACTATTACAATAATCCCTAAAGAGGGTAAAGACCCCACGTCATGCTCCAATTACCGCCCCATATCCTTACTCAACGTCGATCTCAAGCTTATAGCTAAAATGCTTGCCACAAGATTGCAAAGCCTTCTCCCTCTCTTGATAGATCCTGATCAAGTGGGGTTTGTTAGGGGTCGGGAGGGGAGGGACAACACCACTAAAGTACTGAATGCCTTAGTCTATGCCTCACATAAAGCTATCCCCTTGGTCTTGATCGGCACGGATGCTGAAAAAGCATTTGATAGAATTGATTGGACATACATTAAACTGATCCTCTCGAAATTTCAGTTGCCTTTACAATACATAAATGCAGTGTTTTCTATGTATACAAATTCTTCAGCATCCGTGTCGGTCAATGGACTCTTATCTTCTCACTTTACAATAAGAAATGGTACGAGGCAAGGCTGCCCGCTATCCCCCCTCATATTTGTCCTGGTTATGGAATCTCTCCTTTATTTGGAATGGTAAAAATTCCCGCATCTCATTTCTCACACTTACAAGGCCCAAAGCTAAAGGTGGTATCGGTCTCCCAGACCCGGAGGTTTATATGAAAGCCATACAACTCTCTCGAGTGGTTGATTGGATTAGAAATCCTCCCCATAAACCTTGGCCTATATTAGAGAATGCTTTCCTGTCCTCTCCCATCAGAGCCCTCCTATTGGCCGATAAACTACCCTCTTCACTTAGTACCATCCCAAATCCTCTCATCCGCAATACATTAAAAGTTTGTAAGGGTATCTCACTTTGCTCTAAGAGTTTAAACCTGCCCTCCCCTCTTCTTCAGATAAGAGATCTTATTAATCTGGCTCCGAAAGACTTGAGAGATAGCTGTCCCCTAACTTTAAGATCTCTTGAAAATCCCATCTCTCAACTTCTAGACCCAAATGGGTGTATACTCTCTGATCCAGAAATCTGTAAAGTGCTCAATACACAGATCCATAACATAGTTCTCATGCGCTTCATCAGAACTGAATCTCTTTTCCTAACAAAAAAGATCATCCCTTCTAACCCTACACTCTGGTTTGAAGAATTAATAAGCTGTAAGAAGTATCCTTCTAAAACCATCTCCACAATATATAAAAATCTGATTACCCCCCCCCCCCCCCCCCAACACTTAAACCTGCAGTGATTGGGTTGTGGGAGAGAGATCTCCAGCGAACCTTGACTCCTCTAGAAATTACTAAGGCCTTAATTACCCCTCATAAGATCTCCAGATGCATTCGTATTCAGGAGAATAGTTACAAGATCCTTATGAGATGGTACAGAACCCCATATATAACATGCCTTTATATACCCAACGCTACTGATGTTTGTTGGCGCTGCTCCAAAACCAAAGGCTCGTTCTTTCACATCTGGTGGACATGTGAGCAAATAAATCCGTGGTGGCATAGTATAATCAAACTAAGCAACCAAATATGTCAGACTTCCTTCCCTTGCACACCAGATTTAGCATTGCTATCCTTGGGTATGAAAGGGGTTAATCCATCTAAGTCCGCGCTCTTCTCACTTTTGATAGCCGCTGCTAGACTCTTGCTACCGACTCACTGGTTATCTGCTGAAGTCCCTAACTTGGAGCACTGGATAAATAGAGTAGATCAAATATACAGAATGGAGGAGATCTCTCATTGGGAATCTCACACTAGACACTCCTTTCTTCGGATTTGGTCCCCTTGGAGAGGTTATAGTAACTTCTCTTAGACGCCTTCCCCCCCAACTCAATGTTTCTGGGCCAGTACCTAAACTCTACTTCAATGTCTCTCACGCATATATCATGTCAGTCCTATGTCAGTCTTATATCAGTCTTATCAGTTATATCTCAGTCTTAATTCAGTCAGATTCAAGTACTATCTTAATACCCTGTCACACAGTTACACTAACTTATTGTTAGAGTTATGGTTCTTTTCTATTTGACACTTGCCTTTATGTGATTATACAAGCCTCTTTTTACATTTACAATTGCAAATTGTGTATATGACTGTTAGACATGAATACTGTATATGCATATCATTTCATGCTAGATGACAGTCAATGCTCTTTATTATGACTTCGAATGTAAAAATTTGAAAAAACAATAAAAATTGTTAATATAAAAAAAAAAAAAAATCCTGATCTTCCTGTCTCATTAACCAGTATGATAACCACTGCAGGATGTTCTCTCAGTGAAGACTGGGATTTATTTGCATAATAAATCTGTATAATATATCTGTATACAACGCTTTATTATATACAGTACTGTATCTGTATCCACCATTCTATTGTAGATCTGTATACACCGCTCAATTAGTGTACAGTATGTCTTTAGATCTTTGACTGTACAAGTGGATTGGATTTTGATAACACCAGGTATTATCTCGGGATCGCGGACTCACTGAAAGTAAAATTTCCATCTTTTATTGTAATGTTGGCACTATCACTATGGACAAAACAGATTAAATAAGAAAGTACTGTGCGTACCCTTTTGCATATACACTGCTCAAAAAAATAAAGGGAACACAAAAATAACACATCCTAGATCTGAGTTAATTAAATATTCTTCTGAAATACTTTGTTCTTTACATAGTTGAATGTGCTGACAACAAAATCACACAAAAATAAAAAAATGGAAATCAAATTTTTCAACCCATGGAGGTCTGGATATGGAGTCACACTCAAAATTAAAGTGGAAAAACACACTACAGGCTGATCCAACTTTGATGTAATGTCCTTAAAACAAGTCAAAATGAGGCTCAGTATTGTGTGTGGCCTCCACGTTCCTGTAGGACCTCCCTACAACGCCTGTGCATGCTCCTGATGAGGTGGCGGATGGTCTCCTGAGGGATCTCCTCCCAGACCTGGACTAAAGCATCTGCCAACTCCTGGACAGTCTGTGGTGCAACGTGACGTTGGTGGATAGAGCGAGACATGATGTCCCAGATGTGCTCAATTGGATTCAGGTCTGGGGAACGGGCGGGCCAGTCCATAGCATCAATGCCTTCGTCTTGCAGGAACTGCTGACACACTCCAGCCACATGAGGTCTAGCATTGTCTTGCATTAGGAGGAACCCAGGGCCAACCACACCAGCATATGGTCTCACAAGGGGTCTGAGGATCTCATCTCGGTACCTAATGGCAGTCAGGCTACCTCTGGCAAGCACATAGAGGGCTATGCGGCCCTCCAAAGAAATGCCACCCAACACCATTACTGACCCAATGCCAAAGCGGTCATGCTGGAGGATGTTGCAGGCAGCAGAACGTTCTCCACGGCGTCTCCAGACTCTATCACGTCTGTCCCATGTGCTCAGTGTGAACCGGCTTTCATCTGTGAAGAGCACAGGGCGCCAGTGGCGAATTTGCCAATCTTGGTGTTCTTTGGCAAATGCCAAACGTCCTGCACGGTGTTGGGCTGTAAGCACAACCCCCACCTGTGGACGTCGGGCCCTCATATCACCCTCATGGAGTCTGTTTCTGACCGTTTGAGCAGACACATGCACAGTTGTGGCCTGCTGGAGGTTATTTTGCAGGGCTCTGGCAGTGCTCCTCCTGTTCCTCCTTGCACAAAGGCGGAGGTAGCGGTCCTGCTGCTGGGTTGTTGCCCTCCTACGGCCTCCTCCTGACAGACACAGCAAACCTTCTTGCCACAGCTCGCATTGATGTGCCATCCTGGATAAGCTGCACTACCTGAGCCACTTGTGTGGGT
Organism: Bufo bufo; assembly: GCF_905171765.1. Classification (NCBI taxonomy): domain Eukaryota; kingdom Metazoa; phylum Chordata; class Amphibia; order Anura; family Bufonidae; genus Bufo; species Bufo bufo. The sequence goes on along the minus strand of NC_053391.1, from coordinate 516,665,610 downwards.
TGTAGACTCAGTCTCATGCTACCACTAGAGTGAAAGCACCGCCAGCATTCAAAAGTGACCAAAACATCAGCCAGGAAGCATAGGAACTGAGAAGTGGTCTGTGGTCACCACCTGCAGAACCACTCCTTTATTGGGGGTGTCTTGCTAATTGCCTATTATTTCCACCTGTTGTCTATCCCATTTGCACAACAGCATATGAAATTGATTGTCACTCAGTATTGCTTCCTAAGTGGACAGTTTGATTTCACAGAAGTGTGATTGACTTGGAGTTACATTGTGTTGTTTAAGTGTTCCCTTTATTTTTTTTAGCAGTGTATTTAAATATAGGATCGATGGTCGGCTTTGTATATAAAATATTAATCTATTTATTTTTTTAATAATTTACTGTGCATAAAATCACAAAAATCCCTGTATCATTATTTTTTTTTAAAACATAGAAGATAACAAAAAAATTGAAAATTGCACATTTTATTACTACCATATAATTGTTCTGTAGTGAGCAGATAACCACTACACAAGATCCATGATTGCCAGAAATATATATATATATATATATATATATATATATATATATATATGTGGTAGGCAATTAAGAGTGCCGCATTTGTGTGAGGGGAGGCGGGGCGTTCACTATTTAAACCTGGCCCTCCTCCCCCCACTTGTCGGTTCGAACGATTTCGAATCGGCTTGTGGGTTGGTGCCAGAGAAGGGCATGCGTCACTGGAGGATCGGGGGATCGGCTGCGTCGAGCTCGCCGCTACGGTGATTAGGTAGGCAGGGTGGCTTGCACACGCGTCTCGCTATGTATAACATGTGGGGCTGCCGAGCGTGCCGCCGGTCCCCAGCTGCGCTGGAGACTGCCCGCACTCCCGATTGCTTCCGGCACCCCGAGACAGGCACCCCCATCCGCTCCAGGCCCTGCGCTAAGCACCCCCGCTCCCACATGCAGCGTCCCCCAGGCAGGCACCCCTCACCTGTGGCTCAGCAGCGACGGGTCACGACGTCCGCTCGCATACCCTGAGCATCGGTCACGCCGGCCGTCGGCTCCACGACGCAGCGTTATATATCTCACTCCCGTATCAGAACGTTCCGCCGTAGAGGAAAACGCCGTCCGCTCACATAAGGGTCTATTTATTAGCTGCAATCAGTAAGCGGAGGTCCAGCTGCAGGATCAGGGGACGGAAGCCGAAACCTATAGGCGATTAATACGCCGCGGCTTTCCCTGTACAAATAGTCGATAGCGGTGGGCACGGGATGCAATGTTCCACATGGCGGAGCGCAAATCCCTCACAGCCGATCCTGATGCACGTTCTCCTGGTAATTACAATTAGTGAGGCAGTGAAGGTGGACATGCTTATGTGACTTTCAGTCATGTCTAGGAATCCGCTGCAGAATAAACTCGTCTTCTTTACTGCGCCAAACTCAGGCAAGACAAGATAAGCAGATACTCAGACATGTGCACTGTATAACAAGTTATGATTTCAATGGTTAATTCTAACCTAGAAGGGAATCACTGGCTTGCTGCGCTCCAGCAGGTCCTGGCTTGAGAGAGGGCGGGGGATGGTCGACACCTACAGGCCCATACTGGTACTGCAGTCCAGGTGCAGGGCTCCTCTGCTCAGGCACAGTGGCTAGGTACTAAGGCAGGAGTATAAAAAAAAATATATATATTTAAATAAAATTTGGAATATGTTCAAGGATCAAATATAAAGAGGGCTTCAAGGAGGGGGGCTGGCCACGTCACTTTGCGCACGCAGCCGGGCCGCCCGTAAGCCCATACGGTCAGTCAGGGGGTTGGTTCGGACGCAGCCACAATAATCCGGTGGTTAGCTAGGGAGCGGTGGCATGAGTGAAGTGTCGCCCAGCTGGCGTGCGCTCACTCACACGTCTGTCCTTGGTTATTCAGGTCCACAGGTGGTGGGCTAACTTACGATACTGTGGGGTTCGTGGCTGTCATGGCCGCCAGGTGAGTCAGGGGTGGTGCATGCGGGGGCCAACCCCCTCTTTTCTCCTGCATAGGCTTGGGGGACGGGGGATGGTGGACTATTATGTCCAGGCCTCTGGCGCATCTCTTACAGGGTGGCGCCTACAGTCGTGGCCTTTGGTGGGGGGGAAAAGAAAAAAAATAAAATAAAATAATAATAATGGTATAGATAGGAATGTTGCTTTGCCAGGTCTGTCACGACTACAGACTCCTTATAAAGCCCTGCCACGACTGCAGGCATCAGTCTGTCACGACTACAGACCCGCTCTAAAGCCCTGCCACGACTGCAGGCAACAGTCTGTCACGACTACAGACCCGTTATAAAGCCCTGCCACGACTGCAGGCAACAGTCTGTCACGACTACAGACTCGTTATAAAGTCCTGCCACGACTGCAGGCATTAGTCTGTCACGACTACAGACCCGTTATAAAGCCCTGCCACGACTGCAGGCATCAGTCTGTCACGACTACAGACTCGTCATAAAGTCCTGCCACGACTGCAGGCATCAGTCTGTCACGACTACAGACCCGCTCTAAAGCCCTGCCACGACTGCAGGCACAAATCCGTTACGACTACAGACTCATTATTAAGACCGGCCACGACTGCAGGCATTAGTCTCATGTCAACAGACTCATGAGGTAATACTACCACGTCTACAGGCGATGGTCCGTTACCGCTACTCTCGATGTAGGGTCCCCTCACGACTACAGGGGCTAGTCGGTCACATCCACAGACTCGGTCGCACTCCCGTTAACTACAGGCACTGGGTGGGCATCTACGGGTAGTTGTGTCACGACTACGCACGTGGGTCAGCCACGGCCTGGGAGGTCAGCCTTCACGGTCACAGGTAGGTCCAGTTAGGCTTCAGTCTCCCAGCGGGTTCCATTCACAATAACCAGCCCCTAGGTGAGGGGGGGCACTCCCGCACCGGCGCACAATGCCAGGGAGCTGTGCGACTCCTCACGCGGCACACGGTTCAAACCAGCGGGGGCCGGGGCCCACGGTAAAGGAAGGGCTCCCTCTGATCCGGTGCACATTGCCAGGGAGTGGCGCTGCTCCCCACGCGGTACGAGTGTCCAGCCAGCGGTGGGTCGGCCCTAGCTGAGGAGGGGGGCTCCCCCGCACGGGTGCATTCTGCCAGGAAGCAGCGTGAGCTCCCCACGTGGCTGTGGGGTAAGGCTCCTCATCTTCAATAAAGTCTGGCACGGGCCGCTGTGCCGTTAGGTAGGCAGGGATCAGGGGAAGGAGTACTAGGCTCGGTCAGGGGGAGCAGATCATAGGCGGTGGCTGGCTTCCTGCTGCCGGCCGTACATAAGGTTCCAAGGGGGTTATTTAGGCACAGGATGTTAGTTAGTCCGTGCAGGTGATCTGCGTTATACCATGCTCTTCATGCTCGTACTCAGAGCTGTGCCCATACGAGAGCTGCTTAAGTGGTTGATAGAGAAAAAAAAAATAATATATATATATATATATATAAATAAAAAATAAAAAATAAAAAATACATTTTTGAGTCTCTCACGCATGGCTTCTCCGTTTTAGGTTTACACATATGACTCCGCCATCTGAGTCTCTCACGCATGGCTTCTCCGTGTTAGTTTTACACATACGGATCTGCCATTAGTCTCTCACGCATGGCTTCTCCGTTTAGGTTCACACATATGTCTCCGCCATTAGAGTCTCTCACGCATGGCTTCTCCGTTTTAGGTTTACACATATGACTCCGCCATTAGAGTCTCTCACGCATGGCTTCTCCATTTTAGGTTGGCACATATGACTCCGCCATTAGAATCTCTCACGCATGGCTGCTCCGTTTTAGGTTTACACATATGACTCCGCCATTAGAGTCTCTCACGCATGGCTTCTCCGTTTTAGGTTACACATATGACTCCGCCATTAGTCTCTCACGCATGGCTTCTCCGTTTAGGTTCACACATATGTCTCCGCCATTAGAGTCTCACGCATGGCTTCCCCGTTTTAGGTTACACATATGACTCCGCCATTAGTCTCTCACGCCTGGCTTCTCCGTTTTAGGTTTACACATATGACTCCGCCATTAGAGTCTCTCACGCATGGCTTCTCCATTTTAGGTTACACATATGACTCCGCCATTAGTCTCTCACGCATGGCTTCTCCGTTTAGGTTCACACATATGTCTCCGCCATTAGAGTCTCACGCATGGCTTCCCCGTTTTAGGTTACACATATGACTCCGCCATTAGTCTCTCACGCCTGGCTTCTCCGTTTTAGGTTTACACATATGACTCCGCCATTAGAGTCTCTCACGCATGGCTTCTCCGTTTTAGGTTACACATATGACTCCGCCATTAGAGTCTCTCACGCATGGCTTCTCAGTGTGAGTTTTACACATACGAGTCCGCCATTAGTCTCTCACGCCTGGCTTCTCCGTTTTAGGTTGGCACATATGACTCCGTCATTAGAATCTCTCACGCATGGCTGCTCCGTTTTAGGCTTACACATATGACTCCGCCATTAGAGTCTCTCACGCATGGCTTCTCCGTTTTAGGTTACACATATGACTCCGCCATTAGTCTCTCACGCATGGCTTCTCCGTTTAGGTTCACACATATGTCTCCGCCATTAGAGTCTCACGCATGGCTTCCCCGTTTTAGGTTACACATATGACTCCGCCATCTGAGTCTCTCACGCATGGCTTCTCCGTTTTAGTTTTACACATATGACTCCGCCATTAGTCTCTCACGCATGGCTCCGCCATTAGTCTCTCACGCATGGCTTCTCCGCTTTAGGTTTACACACAGGACTCCGCCATTAGAGTCTATCACGCATGGAGATTTAAAAAAAAATAAAAAATTTCCTCACCAGGCCCAGTCTCCCATCTCACCATAGCTAAGAGACTGATGGCCAATTCCTTGGCCAGTAATACTCTGAGGGCTTACAAGACAGCTTGGCGCCTGTTTCAGAGATATGAGAACACCTACCTGGCCGCTGGCCGGGGGCCTATCACTCACCTATTGGGCTTTGTCAGGGTTTTTGCCACTCTCAATTAAACCTGTCCTATAGCATTGTTAACTATACATGGCAGGTATTCAGCACCATTGGTACAGGCTACATCCGGACCTACCGTCACTCTTCTCCGCTCACCCGATCAAACCGGCGTTGAACGGTTTGCGCAAGATGTCTGTTGTGAAACGACATGGGCGTCAGCCATTTACCGGTAGCTTGTTCAGGCCGTGACAGGCAAACTGCAGGGGCAAACCGTTCGGGCCACAGGTTAGCGCTCTGGTAGAAACAGCCTTGTACCTGGCCTTCCATGGATTCCTCAGGTCAGGCGAGCTCATGGGCACCAATACGCTGGCTGGGTGCCTGCGGAAAGGTCAGCTCATCCGGCGCGGGTCCATCTATGTCCTCACCTTGGCCTCGTCCAAGACGTCACTGCCGGGGCAACCAGTGGCGGTCAGATACTTTCCCACGGACAGCAGATGGTGTCCGGTGCGGGCCTTGGAGGCTTGGCTGCGTAGTATTTAGTCCAAGCGGCATGTTCTCCCGTACTCGAACTAGGCAATGCCCGGCTAACCACCGCAGCCTTTCTTACGTACATTCAGGTTAGTTGACAGGTTCAGGGGTCGGTCCTCGCTGGATCACAGGACATTCCTTCCGCATGGGCGCGGCAGCGGCGTCCATGCATAAGGTGCCAGTACATGTCATCAAACGGTTGGGTCGTCGCAGTTCCGCGTGTTCCATGCGTAATATCCCGGATCCTTATACGAAATATCATTGGCTTTCGAGTTTTGGTCTGTAGTTTCTGTTATCAAGTTTTCTAACTCCTATGCATGGTTCTTTTGGCCCCTTTAGGCTACCCTTCGATAAGCAGTTCCGGCATAACTCTGCTGCTTCTAGGTTGGGGGGGTGGAGTATAGGCTTAGGTAGGGTACCCTCTCAGCATGAGCCGATCCGAGCACAAGTGGTAGGCAATTAAGAGTGCCGCATTTGTGTGAGGGGAGGCGGGGCGTTCACTATTTAAACCTGGCCCTCCTCCCCCCACTTGTCGGTTCGAACGATTTCAACCCACCCAGGAGCCCTCCCTTCTTTCAGGTCTCATCATTGGGGTAGCCCCCTTTAGGCTACCCTTCGATAAGCAGTTCCGGCATAACTCTGCTGCTTCTAGGTTGGGGGGGGTGGAGTATAGGCTTAAGCCATTCCAATATTTATATGTGGACATTACATTAAGGCTGAGTTCACATGGGCGAGTATTCCGCGCGGGTGCAATGCGTGAGGTGAACGCATTGCACCCGCACTGAATCCTGACCCATTCATTTCTATGGGGCTGTACACACGAGTGGTGATTTTCACGCATCACTTGTGCGTTGCGTGAAAATCGCAGCATGCTCTATATTGTGTGCAGTACACCAGTCCTTCAGAGGGAGCGAATGTGAGGTCACAGGTTAATAGGCAGACCGAGGGTTGCTCTTAGTTCTCACAGTTTGAAGAAGACCCTGGGCAGGCGTACAGCAGTGATGGAGAGGCTGGCACATAGATTCTCTGGGGTACTCTCTGAATATAGGGACCAGGCCGGGTGGTAGGTGAGGTGCCCTGGGTGTTGGAAGTTTAGCGTGCCTGTGGCAAGATCCCGTACAGTTTGTGACACCAGTGACGGTAACGGTGGCACACTGATTTGCTGGAGGAATAATTGAGGTACACATGGTTCTGGTGAACTAATGTAGAACTCCTCTTTACTGAACAGTTCAACTATATACAGGCTTCAGACAGTTCCACATGAAGCAGAGTTGGTAACAGGCAGGCTTTACACAAATGGCAGGTAGAATCCTAGCAAGATGACTCAGAGGGAATAAACTCACAGAACAGGCTGTACTTTCTGCAGAATCCTGTCTGACTTTCTCCAAGGCCCGAATGCCTAATAGCTGGCTTTATCCTTGGGTAGGGAAACCTTCCTCTGGTATAAATCCACTTGCTGTACAATAAACTTCTGCCCTTCAGCTTTCTACTTGGCTGGATACAATTACTACTGCTCTGTACTTTGCAAGATGCAGGAAAACTTCAGGAGGAAACTTCTTCTCCTGGACTAACTTCTGAGCTTTGCTTACTCAGGACTTCAGGCAGGCTAGACTGAGCTACTTAGCCTCCTGGACTGGACTGAACTAACTCTTTCCTGTCTGGGCCTAACTATATATACTAGGGGGTTCCCTAGCTCCCCCTACAGCTTGGGAGGAGAAACTACACCCCTAGCAGGGTTGGTACACAGTAAATAACATGAAAATATGCATTACAATGCAATACAAAACACAATAGCAATTTCCCACAGGAGGTGGGGCAACATGACCCTTAGTAGTGCCCACCCTTACATAGTGGGACACTCCGTACCCCGCTACTTTGAGGTTGCCCGTCCTCGGCGCAACACAGGGGGCCCGCCCAGCTGGAAACTGTAACCTGAAAGACAAAAATGCAAAGCAGGCATATACGACAATCACTACATTTGCAATGAAATTAGCAGGCAGCTCCGCTGGCAAAGGACAAGTGCGGTGAAAAGGGGGGTCGTTTTCTTCATAAATTGGTACATGGAACGGGGGCGCTGACCTGGTACAGCGTATCAGGAATAACCAGGATAGTCCATAATAATAAGAACGCAATAATAACATAAGTTCCTGGAGGCTCAAAAGAAAAACATGAGTCCGTACCCGGGTCTTATAGACAGTTAAACAGGAGTTTCCTGGGGGGAGTTATTCTGGTCAACAACGTAGTCTCCAAATCTCATGGGTGGGTGCCCCCTAGTAGGCAGCGTGGAACTCCTTACTGGCAGAGACTCTTCTTGCCTTGACTCAGGGGGGCCAGAGGAATCCATAGGTTCTGAAGCCCTTTCAGATATACCCTGGGACAGGTCATCCTGGGGTTGAGGACTAGCAGGAACTGGAGCCGGTACCACCAATTTCAACCAAGGTGTGAGGAACCAATAAAGTGGCTCCTTGTCATGTAACAGGTTCTCAACAGCCTGCATAGGATCAACAGGTTGGGCCGACAACTCTGGCTCAGGAGACTCTGGCTCAATGTACCCTGCTGCAGTTTCTCCTTCTATGCAGGGCTTTAAACGATTCCTGTGTACGATCTGGGAGCCTTTACCTTCCCTGGAAATTTGGTAAACGTGGGTCTCAGCATTAGGAATAGCAGTTATGATGTAGGGAGTCCTCTCCCACTTACTGTCCAGCTTGCTGGTTCGGTGGTTATTCCTCAACCACACCACGTCTCCTATAGCAAGAGGTTCCGCATGAGCAGCCAGGTCATAGTCTCTCTGCTGCCGCTCCCGGGCACTTTCCATGCGCTCCTGAACAATCTTTTTGGCATTAAGAAGACGTCTTTGATGCTCCACCACCCAATCAGTCTTTGGTAGTGGGTTGATGACATCGGGTACTTTCACGTCCAGGGACTGGTCGGCAGGCAGCCTCCCCTGACGGCTGAACATCAAATAGAAAGGCGTGTACCCGGTGGGGCAGTGAATTGTATTGTTCTACGTGTACATAAGCTGTGGCAGCAGAGTAGGCCAATTACCCCTTGTCTCAGGGGGTACTGCTCTCAACATTTAGATGAGAGTTTGATTTTTTTTTTCACAGAGCCTGTTACCTTGCGGATGATAGGCTGTGGTCCGGACCTTCTGGCAATTATGTAGCAGGCACAACTCCTGGAACAACTGTGATTCAAACGCAGACCCCTGGTCAGTGAAGATTCTCTCTGGGCACCCGTAGGGCAGGAGGAAATGCTTCCAGAACGCTTCTGCCGCAGTCTTGGCTGTCAGGTCCTTCACAGGCATTGCTACAACAAACTTAGTGAAGTGATCAATAATGGTCATGGCATAAGTATAACTTGAGCGACTTGGCTCCAACTTCACATGATCAATGGCAACAAGCTCCAGGGGAGTTTTACTCACAATAGGATGGAGAGGCGCTCTCTGGTCATGGCGCTCACTTCTCCCGACGGCACAGGCAGTACATTCCCGGCACCATTTTTCAATGTCTTCCCTCATCCCAATCCAATATGCGATGTTCGGTCCGCCCCCTATACATCATCATTGAGTAAACTTTGACCCTGTACCTCACAGTCAGCAGACACATTCCAGCCAATCAGCAGCAGACCCTCCCTCCCAGACCCTCCCCCCTCCTGGACAGCATCCATTTTAGATTTATTCGGGATCTGCATTCTCAGTGAGAGGAGGGACAGTGCTACTGCTGCTGATTCTATAGGGAAAGCATTAGCTAAGGCAGTGTTCTGTGTCCACAGACTCATCTGCTGTGAGGACAGCGTCCTGACAGCACCCAAAAAAGCCCTTTTCAGGGCTGGTACATCAGTCTGCTTTATTTTTTATTTTTATATACACTGCTCAAAAAAAATAAAGGGAACACAAAAATAACACATCCTAGATCTGAGTTAATTAAATATTCTTCTGAAATACTTTGTTCTTTACATAGTTGAATGTGCTGACAACAAAATCACACAAAAATTTAACAATGGAAATCAAATTTTTTAACCCATGGAGGTCTGGATTTGGAGTCACACTCAAAATTAAAGTGGAAAAACACACTACAGGCTGATCCAACTTTGATGTAATGTCCTTAAAACAAGTCAAAATGAGGCTCAGTAGTGTGTGTGGCCTCCACGTGCCTGTATGACCTCCCTACAATGCCTGTGCATGCTCCTGATGAGGTGGCGGACGGTCTCCTGAGGGATCTCCTCCTAGACCTTGACTAAAGCATCTGCCAACTCCTGGACAGTCTGTGGTGCAACGTGACGTTGGTGGATAGAGCGAGACATGATGTCCCAGATGTGCTCAATTGGATTCAGGTCTGGGGAATGGGCGGGCCAGTCGATAGCATCAATGCCTTCATCTTGCAGGAACTGCTGACACACACCAGCCACATGAGGTCTAGCATTGTCTTGCATTAGGAGGAACCCAGGGCCAACCGCACCAGCATATGGTCTCACAAGGGGTCTGAGGATCTCATCTCGGTACCTAATGGCAGTCAGGCTACCTCTGGCGAGCACATGGAGGGCTGTGCGGCCCTCCAAAGAAATGCCACCCCACACCATTACTGACCCAATGCCAAAACGGTCATGCTGGCATTGCTGGAGGATGTTGCAGGCAGCAGAACGTTCTCCACGGCGTATCCAGACTCTGTCACGTCTGTCACATGTGCTCAGTGTGAACCTGCTTTCATCTGTGAAGAGCACAGGGCGCCAGTGGCGAATTTGCCAATCTTGGTGTTCTCTGGCAAATGCCAAACGTCCTGCACGGTGTTGGGCTGTAAGCACAACCCCCACCTGTGGACGTCGGGCCCTCATATCACCCTCATGGAGTCTGTTTCTGACCGTTTGAGCAGACACATGCACATTTATGGCCTGCTGGAGGTCATTTTGCAGGGCTCTGGCAGTGCTCCTCCTGTTCCTCCTTGCACAAAGGCGGAGGTAGCGGTCCTGCTGCTGGGTTGTTGCCCTCCTACGGCCTCCTCCACGTCTCCTGATGTACTGGCCTGTCTCCTGGTAGCGCCTCCATGCTCTGGACACTACGCTGACAGACACAGCAAGCCTTATTGCCACAGCTCGCATTGATGTGCCATCCTGGATAAGCTGCACTACCTGAGCCACTTGTGTGGGTTGTAGACTCCGTCTCATGCTACCACTAGAGTAAAAGCACCGCCAGCATTCAAAAGTGACCAAAACATCAGCCAGGAAGCATAGGAACTGAGAAGTGGTCTGTGATCACCACCTGCAGAACCATTCCTTTATTGGGGGTGTCTTGCTAATTGCCTATAATTTCCACCTGTTGTCTATCCCATTTGCACAACAGCATGTGAAATTGATTGTCACTCAGTGTTGCTTCCTAAGTGGACAGTTTGATTTCACAGAAGTGTGATTGACTTGGAGTTACATTGTGTTGTTTAAGTGTTCCCTTTATTTTTTTGAGCAGTGTATATATATATTGCAGTTGCCTGCCCGTGTGGGAGAGGCTGCAGGCTCAGTCACAGACAGTACTGTGTGCACACCATTCATACAGGGTGTGACAGAAAATACCAAGCAGATAAAAGAAAATTCTATTTAATCTTTTTCTGTGATCTAGTCACAATTGCAAGCCAGTGTGTGTCAGGCCTCCACTTATACCGTTACAGGGTGTCACTCACTCAAATACCTATCAGATAAAAAAAATCTATTTAATATTTTTCTGCGATCTAATCACATTTGCAAGCCAGTGTGTGTCAGGCCCACACAGACTATATTGTGGCCACTGGCTAGTGGCTAGGCCTCCACTTATACCGTTACAGGGTGTCACTCACTCACAAATACCTTGCAGATAAATAAAAATTATATTTAATATTTTTCTGTGATATAATCACATTTGCAAGCCCGTGTGTGTCAGGCCACACAGACTGTATTGTGGCCACTGGCTAGGCCTCCACTTATACCGTTACAGGGTGTCACTCACTCAAATACCTTTCAGATAAAAAAAAATATATTTAATATTTTTCTGTGATCTAATCACATTTGCAAGCCCGTGTGTGTCAGGCCCACACAGACTGTATTGTGGCCTCTGGCTGGTGGCTAGGCCTCCACTTATACCGTTTACAGGGTGTCACTCACTCAAATACCTTTCAGATAAAAAAAATTATATTTAATATTTTTCTGCGATCTAATCACATTTGCAAGCCCATGTGTGTCAGGCCCACACAGACTGTATTGTGGCCACTGGCTAGGCCTCCACTTATACCGTTTACAGGGTGTCACTCACTCAAATACCTTTCAGATAAAAAAACATATATTTAATATTTTTCTGTGATCTAATCACATTTGCAAGCCCGTGTGTGTCAGGCCCACACAGACTGTATTATGGCCACTGGCTAGGCCTACACTTATACCGTTACAGGGTGTCACTCACTCACAAATACCTCGCAGATAAATAAAAATTCTATTTAATATTTTTCTGTGATCTAATCACATTTGCAAGCCAGTGTGTGTCAGGCCCACACAGACTGTATTGTGGCCGCTGGCTAGTGGCTAGGCCTCCACTTATACTGTTACAGGGTGTCACTCACTCAAATACCTTTGAGATAAAAAAAATTCTAATTAATCTTTTTCTGTGATATAATCACAGTTGCAAGCCAGTGTGTGTCAGGCCCACACAGACTGTACTGTGCCCACTGCCCACCACTTATATAGGGTGGCACAGTACCTTGCACGCATAGTAACACTTATCTAATAAAAAATGACAAGCAGAGGCAGGCCACGCCGCAGGGGCCGTCGTGTTCGCGGTGCTGTGATTTCCACTGGCCCTGGAATAATGCCCAGTGTTCAGAGGCCACGTACCCTGAACCCAAAAAATTCTGAGAAAATAGTTGACTGGCTTACACAGGACACCCAATCTTTTACAGCTTCCGCTAAGAACCTTGACGCACCATCCTCCTCCAGCTCAGCTTTGGTCACCTGCTCTCAAGTTACCACTCTCCCGCCCGCTGCCACCACCACCACTACCACCACAGCCACCACAGCCACTTCACTTGATCCCTCAGAGGAGTTATTTACACATCATTTGGATGAAATTAGTGATGCGCAACCATTATTGCCAGAGGATGGAGATAACAGGGATATGTCTCAGTCAGGCAGCATTACACACATGGACGTACAGTGTGATGATGATGATCATGATGTTGTACCCGCTGCTGCTTCCTTTGCTGAGGTGTCAGATACAAGTGAAGTGGTTGATGATGACGATGTGTCCGTGGATGCCACGTGGGTGCCTGCTCGAAGAAAAGAAGAAGAGGGGGAAAGTTCAGAAGGGGAGACAGAGAGAAGGAGGAGACGAGTTGGAAGCAGGGGGAGGTCGTCGCAAGGAGCTAGTGGCACAGTCAGACAGCATGTATCGGCACCCGGGGTCAGCCAGACAGCACGCCTATCAACGCATGCTGTTGCCACCACCAGAATGCCGTCAATGCAAAGCTCAGCAGTGTCACATTTTTTTTGTGTGTCTGCCTCTGACAACAGCGATGCCATTTGCAACCTATGCCAAAAGAAACTGAGTCGTGGGAAATCCAACACCCACCTAGGTACAACTGCTTTGCGAAGGCACATGATCGCACATCACAAACGCCTATGGGATCAACACATGATGACGAGTAGAAGCAGCACACAAGCTCAAAGCCCCCATCCTCTTCCTGGTTCAGCATCTTCAGCCACGTCAACCACTGCTGTCCTCCTTGCCCCCTCTCAACCACCCGCCACTCCTCCTCTCACCTTCAGCAGTTCCATCTCATCTGCCCACAGTCAGGTGTCTGTAAAGGAAATGTTTGAGCGTAGAAAGCCAATGTCACAGAGTCACCCCCTTGCCCGACGTCTGACAGCTGGCTTGACGGAACTCTTAGCCCGCCAGCTTTTACCATACCAGCTGGTGAAGTCTGAGGCCTTCAAAAAGTGTTTCGCTATTGGGACACCACAGTGGAAGATACCCGGACAATTTTTTTTTTCAAAAAAGGCAATCCCAAACCTCTACTCAGTGATTGAAACGGAAGTCATGGCATCTCTGGCATACAGTGTTGGGGCAAGGGTCCATCTGACCACTGATACCTGGTCTGCAAAGCACGGTCAGGGCAGGTATATCACCTACACTACACATTGGGTCAACCTGCTGACGGCTGACAAGCATGGAATGCGTGGCTCTGCAGCGGAGTTGGTGACACCGACACGACTTGCAGGCAGGCCTACTGCCACCTCCTCTACTCCTCCTACTCTATCCTCTTCCATTACCTCCTCGGCTGAGTCCTCTTCTGCTGCGGTGTCTGGCTGCACATCAACTGAATCCCCCCAGCTCCCCAGGGGCTATTCCACATCCCGGATACGACAGTGTCACGCTGTCTTGGGGTTGACTTCCCTGAAAGCAGAGAGCCACACCGGACCAGCACTCCTGTCCGCCCTGAACGCACAGGTGGATCAGTGGCTGACCCCACACCCACTGGAGATCGGCAAAGTGGTTTGTGACAATGGAAGCAATTTGTTGGCGGCATTGAATTTGGGCAAGTTGTCACATGTGCCGTGCATGGCACATGTGTTAAATCTCATCGTACAACACTTTGTGCCTAAGTACCCAGGCTTACAGGACGTCCTCAAGCAGGCCAGGAAGGTGTGTGGCCATTTCAGGCGTTCCTACACGGCCATGGCGCACTTTTCAGACATTCAGCACCAAAACAACATGCAGTCAGGTGCTTGATTTGCGACAGCCCGACACGTTGGAATTCAACACTCCTAATGTTCGACCGCCTGCTCCAACAAGAAAAAGCCGTCAACGAGTATTTGTATGACCGGGGTGCTAGGACAGCTTCTGCGGAGCTGGGAATTTTTTTGCCACGTTACTGGACGCTCATGCGCAATGCCTGTAGGCTCATGCGTCCTTTTGAGGAGGTGACAAACCTAGTCAGTTGCACCGAAGGCACCATCAGCGACCTTATCCCATTTGTTTTCTTCCTGGAGCGTGCCCTGCGAAGAGTGCTGGATCAGGCTGTAGATGAGCGTGAAGAGGAAGAGGAAGAGTTGTGGTCACCATCACCACCAGAAACAGCCTTGTCATCATCGCTTGCCGGACCTGCGGCAAAGCTGCAAGAGGAGTATGAGGAAGAGGAGTCAGAGGAGGAATGTGGCTTTGAGGAGGAGGAAGACCAACCACAGCAGGCATCCCAGGGTGCTCGTTGTTGTCACCTATCGGAGACCCATGGTGTTGTACGCGGCTGGGGTGAAGAACAGACCATCAATGACATCAGTGAGGACGAGGAACGGGAAATGAGTAGCTCGGCATCCAACCTTGTGCAAATGGGGTCTTTCATGCTGTCATGTCTGTTGAGGGACCCTCGTATAAAAAGGATGAAGGAGAACGACCTGTACTGGGTGGCCACGCTACTAGACCCCCGGTATAAGCAGAAAGTGGCGGAAATGTTACCAACTTACCGAAAGTCAGAAAGAATGTAGCAGTTCAAAACAAAACTAAAAAATATGCTTTACACAGCTTATAAGGGGGATGTCACAGCACAACGGGAATCTAACAGGGGAAGAGGTGAAAGTAATCCTCCTACGACCACGGCGGCAAGGACAGGACGCTTTACAGATGTGTTGTTGATGGAGGACATGCAGAGCTTTTTCAGTCCTACACATCGCCACAGCCCTTCGGGATCCAGCCTTAGAGAACGACTCGACCGACAGGTAGCAGACTACCTCACCTTAACTTCAGATATCGACACTCTGAGGAGCGATGAACCCCTTGACTACTGGGTGTGCAGGCTTGACCTGTGGCCTGAGCTATCCCAATTTGCGATAGAACTTCTGGCCTGCCCCGCTTCAAGTGTCCTGTCAGAAAGGACCTTCAGTGCAGCAGGAGGCATTGTCACTGACAAAAGAAGTCGCCTCGGTCAAGAAAGTGTTGATTACCTCACCTTCATTAAGATGAATGAGGCATGGATCCCGAAGGGACTGACAGTGGGGGATACATTTGACTAGCAAAAGGCCTGATGACATGCCTTGGCCTCAAAATGGTCCCCACGCTGCTGTATTTAATGTCTGCATACCGGATGACTTTTGTGAATTCTCCGCCACCAACTAGGGTTCAAGCCGCAATGTTTTAGTCACCTTTCTGCCTTGAAAACATCAATTTTTCCGGCCGCTGCTACAACAGCGGCTGCAACAATAACATTATTTTTCTGGCCTCTGGTGCTGCACTGTGGCTGCGAAAACAAAACAACAAAAAAAGGCACATACAAGTGTCAATTCCCCTTCGTGATTGTTACCTTGTTGTGGTGAAGGGGCTTGCGTATCACAATGAATCGATCATCACCTCTGAGTGTGTTGGCAATGTTGCCACATCCCAGATGATAAGGCCATTGCTTCATTATGATCAGACCAAAAGCGATCGGCTGGATAATTTTTCATAGAAAAAACTTTAATATTATATATATATATATTTTTTTTTTAAAGATGTATGGGTGGATTTTTAATACATAAAATAAAAAAAATCATAATAAAGTCTCTTAATAGTTTATTAGAATTAATGCAGACAATTTAAAAAATCCCCATCAATCGGGGGGCGTGGCTAGCTGCAGACCAGGAAAGACGTCTAATGCAGCAGCTCCGTCTAGGTAGATTTCATCTACAACCATCTACACAGTTTGTAAAGGATACAACCCTTTCTGAGGACCGTAGACGTCCATACTCAATAGCTGCCAACTTTTGAGACCATTTGGAGTTCTTAAGACCGCTCCACTCCGGAGCTCTGGGCTGCGGCCTAGTAAGAGCAGAATCCTCAGCCTTGCGTGGAGGCAGCAAGAGGTCGCTCCGGATACATCTGCTGACCGGACCAGCAGGAAATTTTCACCGCATACCGGGAGAAAGGTAATCTTACCTCTGTAAGTGTGCCCTCCTCAGTCCGGCAGCTCCGGAGGATTCAGGCCTGTACCGGAGATATCACCACGGCGCGGGCGCCATTTTAAGCTAGGCCCGAGGATCGCGATCCCCAGAAGCTGACGCGACTCCCCTGAATGGACTGCAGCTTTGTAAGAAAGCGACAGATAAGAAGCTCTGTGCGCAGTTTATGTGGTTCAGTAGGACCCCTCTCCTTTCTGCTTCACTGATCCCACCACAGCCCTATATCTCATGTGAGACTCAGGGGTGCTTGGAGATTGCTCCCTCTAGGCCCTCTGTTTTAAAGAGACAGTAACCTCTTTCTGCAAGCAGTATACTATGGAAGAATAAGCCTATCCCCACTCATCGGAGGCTGCAGATGTTTAATTATAGGCTCAATTTACTTATGCAATAAAGATATGACCCTTCGCCTACGCATCTGATGAAGAAGAGAGTTGTCAACTACTGAGGCAGAAAATCTGCATCTATGGTGAAAGTAGGGAGGTACAGGGGGGCTGATCAGGACTCCAGCAATCAAACCAAAGTTCCCACTCTAGCACAATCGGACCTAGACAGGTTTATGATGAAAAAAAACGCACACTCTCATGGGGCGTCCCAGACTACCCCGAAAAGTAGTACCCAACGCCAAGCCTCTTCTCAACAGGACAGGGAAAGCGATGAAGAAGAACAGTTTGACTCAACCTCAGACTTACCAATATCCAGAACCTTTATCTCTCAAGCCCTTTCTAAGGCACTAAACCCTGTTCTAGAAGAACTTTCTGAGATTAAAAGAGAAGTAAAACATATTGGCCAAAGAGTTGAAGCTTTAGAATCTAACCAGTCAATTGTAGCAGATTATACAAGTAAAAATTCCTTAGCTTTAGCTGCCTACCAACAACACATCAATCATCTGTATGAATATATGGAGGATCAGGATAATAGAGGCAGAAGGAATAATATTCGTATAAGAGGAGTCCCAGAGACTGTCGCTGCTGAAGCAATTCCAACTGCTACTAAAGAAATTTGCTTATCCTTGCTGGGAGAAGATTATCCTGACCCCATCATAATAGAAAGAGCTCACCGAGCCCTGCGTCCCAGACCAAAACCTGGTGACCCCCCAAGGGACATCATTTGCAAGCTCTTGAATTTTGCCCAAAAAGACCTGGTGATAAAGAAGGCCAGAGAGAGTGAGAGCATCAGATATGAAGGTGCTCAAATCCTATTATTCCAGGACCTGGCCCCTGCTACCCTCAATAAAAGACGGGCTTTAAAACCCCTTACTGATCACCTGAGACAGAAGCGCATTGCCTTTAGATGGTTATTTCCATTCGGGATGTTAATCACAAACAAGGAGAAGAAATATGTCTTGAGATCATACAAAGACCTTCCAGAGATCCTTGATGCCCTGGATATACAAGATATAGACATCTCCGATTGGTCTGCCACGAATGACGTTCTGATCCCACAGGACATTACCCCTCCCACTCCATGGGAAACTGTGAGCAGTGGTAAAGGGTTAAAGTCAAAGAAGAAACAGGGTAGACTTACCCCCAGGCGTATCATCACAGATGAAGACTGACCATACCTGTTGTTTTCCAATGTTCCTTATGCTATATCTATAAGTCAGTCTAATGGAGGTTAGCTCATGGCTGTGGACTTGTACGGTCCCTCCAACCTTCTTTACTCCCTCTGGGTGGCTCGCTTGGAGTTTATTCTTGCTCTTTGCGGTGGGTTGGGGGGAGTGTATGACTAACAGCCTGGGCCTAATTAGTGTCTGCATTTCCTAAGTTTTAGTCTCAACATTACTGATAGGTTATTATTATATGTCCCGGTGTTGATGCTGCTCTCTTCTGAATGTTCTAAATTTCCTAAACTTTCTGAATTTGCTGAATTTTCTCGATTTCTATAGTGAAGAGTAATGCCTCTAGCCTACAGAATAGCTCTAAATTTGAGTCTGTCTAGGCCTGTTATTATTACAGCCTCTGACCTGCAGTTAGGGGTTCTGACCAAATGTGGTCCACTAATGGGATATTATTAGTATCCCTGGTCCTAAGAAAAATGTTATTGTTTAACCTGTTCCTATTGTTAACGTTATTTTTCTTACCTTTTAGCTCTTTCCCACCCCCCTTATACACACAATCTACTCACCAAAGTCTCCAACTACTTTTCCTGAGTCAAGTAATCCATGCTATACTCTCAAAGGTCCAAGGTTATGTAAGTACACCTCTCTACACCCACAAGATACTCCATGACAGATCTACATATATCTACATATAATGTTAGAGGCTTTAAAAACCCTGCTAAAAGGAGCCAGAGAGAAAAGAGAAAACCAATGTAATTTTCCTACAGGAAACACACTTCAAAAATAGAAAGACTCCTAATATGTCAAGAGCCTATTACAATCTCTGGTACCACTGCACCTCAGAGTATTCTAATAGGTTGGGTGTCAGTAATGGTTTTCATAAGAACACGGATTTCATTATGACAGGTTTAAAATCTGACCCCTTGGGAAGATATCTGTTAGTAAAAGGGACTATAAACACCAAGTTGTACACCTTTGCTAACTTTTATGCTCCTAACGCCGGTCAAAATAGGTGGTTCAAGAATGTTTGGCAGATATTTGAAGAATTTAGAGAGGGTTTTGCTATTGTTGCTGGAGACTTTAATGTCGCTCTTAACCCCCTTCTAGACACTTCCTCTGGTAGATCCTCTGTCCCCTTAAACTCGATTAAAACAATCAAAAAGCTAATACATAATAGCAGCTTAATTGACGCTTGGAGAACTTACAATCCAGGGGATAAAGACTATTCCTTTTTCTCCCACCCACATAACACATACCACAGAATTGACTACATACTTATCCCTATTGCCCAGATCCACTGTTGTACCGAAACACATATAGGTAATATAGTACACTCTGACCATGCCCCCGTATTTCTCACTCTTAAAATGCCAGATTCGCCCCCTAGAACATATATATGGAGACTCAACGAGTCGTTAAGGAGAAAATAGATGCTAAATTGAGAGAATTCTTTCTACTGAATGATTCAAAGTCAGTATCGCCACATATATTGTGGGAAGCCCACAAATCGGTCATTAGAGGTGAATTCATCTCGATAGCCTCCCATGTGAATAAACAAAGAAGGTCCAAAGTAACTGATTTATATAAAAAAATTTCCAGGCTGGAAGCCCTTCATAAAAGTGCACATAACATTCAGCATTTATTGGAACTTTCCGTAGCCAGAGATGAACTTAAAGAAGTTCTCAATAAACAGTCTGCCAAATTATATCTTGCAACATATCATAAATTTTATGCGCACGGTAATAAACCCACTAAGTTCATGTTAGCATTATTAAAACAACTTAAAAGGAAAGCCAGAATCTCAGCCATATTAACGGAGGACAAGAAATTAGTTAAAAACGACTTCGATATTGCAGAGGCCTTCCATAAGTTTTACTCTGATTTATATAACATTGATAAGTCAGATACAATTCCCCTTAAAGAAGAGAAGTTGGCCATTACGAAAGAGTTCCTGAGTAAATTACATCTTCCAACTTTAGGTCCTGAACAAGCTAAGAACCTATGTTCCCCAATTAAACTCCAGGAGATAACTGCTGTGTTGAAGAAGATGGCTAAAGGAAAGTCTCCGGGTCCGGATGGTCTTCCAATGTTATATTATCTGTCCTTCAGAGAGACGTTACCCCCACACTTACTTAAATCCTTTAACGAGGCATTGTCAGGTAACGCTTTTCTGCCACAAACGGTTAATGCTCATATCACTCTGATCCCCAAGCCACAAAAGGACCCCAATTTATGCTCCAGCTATAGGCCTATCTCTCTACTTAACTTAGACGTTAAAATATATGCGAACCTATTAGCTAATAGAATAAAACCTCTACTAAAATACCTTATACATCCAGACCAGACAGGATTCATTCCTGGCCGGGAAGGTAAAGACAACACTTATAAAGTTATTAATACCATAGCTTATGCAAAGAAGACGGGAACTCCTTTTGTGGTATTGGGGACAGATGCTGAGAAAGCATTTGATAGAGTATCCTGGTCCTTTATAAAAAATACCTTGTCCAGACTAGGTTTCCCTACCCCTTTCATAGAGGCCATCCTCTCCATGTACGCACTTCCAAGCGCAAACATTAAGATTAATGATGTGCTTTCTCAACCTGTGCAGATAAATAATGGCACAAGACAGGGTTGTCCCTTATCACCTATTTTATTCATCATCACAATTGAACCCCTTCTACAACATGTCAGACAAGAGGAAGCAATTAAAGGCCTGACCTGTGGACATTTAGAGATAAAACTAGCAGCTTATGCTGACGACTTACTACTATTGATCTCCAACCCAAAAACTGCTTTCCCCGCTATCATTAAGACCTTCACGACTTTTGGCTTTATCTCAAACTTCTAAATAAATTTGGCCAAATCAGAGGCTTTGAATATAAATCTTCCACCTAAAGTCCTTCAGATACTTGGAAATGAATCCCCATTTGAATGGGCACGTTCCCATATAAAATTCCTGGGAGTTAACATTACTTCTGATCTAAACAAACTATATGAAGCAAATTCCCCCCCCCCCTATTAAAATCCATACCTGCTATCTTAAACTCTTGGTCTCCAACCTTCATTTCTTGGATAGGCAGACGTAATGTTTTTAACTCCTTAATAGTCCCAAAAATCACCTATCTACTACAAGTATGTTCCTCTTACATTTGGGGCAATATAAAACCCAGAATTTCCAATAAGATTCTACTTCTCCCTTTCCAAAAAGGTGGAATTGGCTTCCCATCTATAAAAAGATATTATAGAGCTGTTCATATAAATAGAATCATTGATCTGTTGAGAGGTCCGGCTCACAAAATCTGGATCTCCCTAGAGGAGAAACTATTGGGTCGTCCTATTAGATCCTTGCTACTTGCAGAATCGATTGATGCCTCTCTTCCGACATCAGGGACTCCTTTGTCCTCAATCTCTTTGGCACTCTGGAGGGATCCGGCCGTGAGAGGAACCTGCTTGACCTTCCCCTCAACACTCCTGACTGTTGGGGACTGTGTTGGTCTCGACACAAACAGTTGCAGTATCTTACCTACCCAAATAAGAAATTCTAGTCTTCCTGTACATGAGCTATTAGACTCAGAGGGCACTTTTCTGGACCTCACCTCTTTAACAAATAAATTTAATCTCACGAAGTTAAACCAGATGCAATATTCTTGTATAAAATCTACTGTAGAACCCATTATTAAAAAGTCACAAGCAAATTCTTCGCCAAACTGGTTTGAGAAACTGGTTTCACAGTCTCTTTACCCATCAAAAATCATCTCTACTGTGAATAGACATTTAGTCTCTCTGGAAGTCCCTCCCTCACTATACTTTTTAAGGGAGTGGGAGAGAGATTTGAATAAAAAATTTTCAGACAAAGAAACTAAGATTATCCTAAATGCCCCAAAATATATTTCTAGATGTGTAGTAGTTCAGGAAAATGCTTACAAAGTCCTCACCAGATGGTATTTAACCCCTGCGAGGTTAGGCCTGATGTATGGGAATGTCTCCAACGTGTGCTGGAGATGTCTAAAGGAAAAAGGCTCCTTTTTGCATATCTGGTGGGAATGCCCTAAAATAAAAATATTTTGGGGGCAGATCTTTGACCTGGTGAGGGACATTCTCAAGCTAAATGCAGATTCACTTCCCTGCCGCCCGGAAACTGCCTTGCTGTCTCTATTTCCTAATAATATAAATGCCCCAAAGATGTCTCTTCTGAGAATAATGTTAGCGGCAGCCAGAATATTAATCGCTTCTAACTGGAAATTGACAGTCCCTCCTACCATCTCCCAATGGAGAATGAAGATGGAAGCTCTAGCAAGATTTAGAGGAATTATCACATTGGGAACTTCGCTCCCACCACAAATATTCAAAAATATGGTTACCCTGGTCGGTCGGGAAGAATTTGGTTGTCCCTCATCAGGTTAGAGATTTAGAGTAAGAGCAACTTAGACATCTGAGGTTTTTTTCCCTTTTTCTCTCCCATACAACTACACTTTATCTATATCTTTGTCTAAATGTCTACAGCCTCATTATTTGGACTCATATAAACATATACATATTTGGTTCCCATCTTCGCTTAACCTGACCTATGTATTACCTTTGAACTTGATGCTGGACTCAAGTACGTTGGTTTCAATCCTAGAATTGATTCCTTCGCTGGTGCGTTAGATATGTACCTCATCATCAGCTTACCCCCCCCCTCCGTTGTCTTGTCCCACTACCTACTCCCCTCCTTCTCCCTCCCCACCCTTCTCCCCCCCTTCCTTTCTGTCCTTTGTTCTACAGAGTTGTATGTTCACAAATTTGTCTAGATTCGGAAATCTGTGTATATTGGACTTTATACCCAAAATGCATATTTTGCACTGTTTTATCCGAATAGTAAATGTTATTTCAGGATACTCTCATGATGTTAGTCTTGTGGTAGTAGTCTTAGTGCTCTTTCTCTTCTCTCTATGGCTCTTATTGTAAAGTGATGCATTCATTCAGGCCTGGTCTCATCACTCAGATTTTTGTTTCTTCGGATATGTTATCTCGCGATGAATGCTGTAGAGTGACTGTAATGTTCCACTGTGACTGATTTACTCTTAATACGTGCACTCTTATGCCAATATATTGTGAATGTATTCTCCAGCAGTGTTCCTGTAACTTTGTTTCCTATTTATTTTTGTTATGTGAATATAAATTTCAATAAAAAGATTTTAAAAAGAAAAAAAAAGAAAAAATCCCCATCAATTCCAATACAAAACAAGTACAAAGCTCAGAACTAAATTATTCCAGGATGTCGTAATGGTTCGTTAATTTCAACAATTCGACACATGTCCCCGGATAGGGGACATAACAGGGATTAAACTGATAGGAATAGTACTAGTTAAGACACCACTCATATAGGGTGTCACAGCACATTGCTCAGTGCACACGCAGTGCCCCAACTTGGGAGTAAGAGGACCAACCAAGCTGCTTTTTCCATCTCCCGGTTCCTAAAATCAATTCAGTTTGGTGTATCAGAGTTTGGTCTGTCACTGTGAAGGCAGTCGAAGGTACCCGGCCTTTTTTTTTTTTTCACAAAAGGCAATCCCACCCTGATATGGGACGTAACAGGGATTAACCCTCCTCTTATGTTAGCTTTCTGTTACTATCCATGATGTTAACGGGTCAGTTTTGACCCGTGTCTTAAATCAGCCATAAAATACCCTCTGAACAATTATTTATCATCCAATTTGTTTCTTACCTCTTGGTTACCTTGTTAGGCTTCTTTATCCTTGAAAAGATTGCTTTTAATATTTTTGGTGTGACCCCTTAGACCTTTCTTTTGATAGCATACCTCTCATTTTCAAATTCAAAAAATGGTAAAATAAACCTCAATAGAATATTTACTTTATTTAGAGAAGCAGACAAGCAGGCAAAGAGATAGGCCCCTCCTAACTACAGCTCACAGGGTTGAGAGGTGATTGGCTGTCAGTGTTACTAAGCAGAGAGAGTGTTTATGATTTCAGTTTTGGCACTTGTTAGTGTCCTATAATCCTATATTATAACTGGGTCAGAATTGACCCTAACACCATAAACGTCTTAATTTTCACCACAGTATTTTATAATTTAGTGAAAAGGATTCTTTTTCTATTACATTGTTTAAATAGAGGTTCCTGACAAAGTAAAAAAATCTTGATGCAATAAACAAATTTATGTGATACTTATAGACATTCAAAACCTGAAAACAGGGTCGGTTCTGACCCTAACACAAGAGGAGGGTTAAACTGATGAGAATAGTACTACAGAAAATAGCACTCATATCGGGTGTGACAGTAAATTGCACGGCACAGACGCAGTGACCGTGGCGTAAATTCAAACAAAGTGGAGGGAGACAGCTTTTTTTTTTAACCATCTCCCCGTTCGAAAAAATCTATTTACTAAATGGACCCCAGATTGGGGACGTAACAGGGATTAAACTGATGAGAAGAGAGAACTACAGAAAATACCACTCATATCGGGTGGGACAGTAAATTGCACGGCGCTGACGCAGTGACCGTGGCGTAAATTCAAACAAAGGGGAGGGAGCCAGCTTTTTTTTAACCATCTCCCCATTCGAAAAAATCAATTTAATAAATGGACCCCAGATTGGGGACGTAACAGGGATTAAACTGATGAGGAGAACTACAGAAAATACCACTCATATCGGGTGACCGTGGATTCAAACAAAGGGGAGGGAGCCAGAGTTTATTTAACCATCTCCCCGTTCGAAAAATCTATTCAATTCACCTTTCCGTGACCCTTGGTGTTGTACGTGGCTGGGTAGAGGAAGAAACCTTCAATGACATCAACGGGACATGGCTAGCTTGGTATCCAACCTTGTACAAATGGTGAGTTTGCGGTTGGGCAAATGGACTGTTTGCGGTTGTTTGTGGTGCATTAAAAGGGGAGTTTGGTCTGTCAATGTCTGTGAAGCGGGCGTAACCCTTACACTACCTGATCGATACAACATCATACCTGATCGTATACACACACTGGATGTTTTAAACCACGTTGTTCAAAAAAAAATTGGATTGTTAGGTGATTTATGCCCTTTATGGATTAAAATCCAACTCTGCGTCAACTATGTAATTTTCCATGGGAGTTTTGCCATGGATCCCCCTCCGGCATGCCACAGTCCAGGTGTTAGTCCCCTTGAAACAACTTTTCCATCACTACTGTGGCTAGGAAGAGTCCCTGTGGGTTTTAAAATTCGCCTGCCTATCGAAGTCTATGGCGGTTCGCCCGGTTCGCCCGTTCGCGAACATTTGAAGAAATTTGCGTTCGCCGTTCGCGAACGGAAAATTTTATGTTCGCGACATCTCTATCCTGCAAAGCTGAGGAAACTTCTCACCTCCTTCACGGTGGTAGGAGTAGGCCAATTACGGAAAGCAGAAAGTTTATCAGGATCAGGCTGGACTCCTTCTGCACTAACAACATGGCCCAGGTACTTTACAGCTGGTTTCAGCAGATGGCACTTGGACGGCTTGACTTTAAGGCCATATTTAATGAGGACTTGAAACACTTCGGCCAGATGCTTTAAATGATCCTCATATGTCTTGGAGTAGATAATTACGTCATCCAAGTATAGCAATACAGTCTCAAAGTTCTTATGGCCTAAACAACATAGAAACATAGAAAAATAGAATGTGTCGGCAGATAAGAACCAATTGGCCCATCTAGTCTGCCCAATATATTGAAACCCTCTATCAATCGCTGGAACGTCCCTGGGGCATTACACAGTCCGAAAGGCATGTAGTTGAATTCGAACAGGCCAATAGGAGTGGTGAAAGCTGTCTTTTCCCGGTCTTCCGGGGCCATAGGCACCTGCCAGTATCCACTGTTTAAGTCAAGAGTTGAGAAGCAGGCTGATGACCCTAGGGCAGTTAAAGACTCTTCAATGTGTGGCAACGGATAAGCGTCTTTGTGGGTGATTTGATAGATTTTTCTATAGTCCACACAGAACCTAATGCTGCCATCTTTTTTACGAACAAGAACTAGGGGTGTAGCCCAGGGACTATGACTGTCCCGGATTATATTAGAGTCCTTCATTTCCTGTATCATTTCTTTTACAGACTGATAGGTAGTAGGTGGTATGGGTCTGTATCTCTCCTTGATAGAAGGATGAGAGCCAGTGGGTATGGTATGTTTGATTACACTGACCTCTCCATAGTCCGTGTAGTGCTTGCTAAAGGCTTGGTGGTGCTCTTTCACCAGATTCAGGACTCCCTCCATTTGATCCTTCGGGGTGGATTCGTTCCCCACATGAAGTTCCTCCCACCAGGATACTGAAGAGGCGCTGGCAGAGACGCTGCTGCTCTGTGCGGTTTGAGATGTCTCCGTGACAGGCAAACGGATAACATCCTGGAAGGATACCTGGAAAAGCTGAGCAACAGGGCAGTGCTTAGAGAGAGCAACAGGGTGATCACTGAAATTAATCAAACGGACAGGCACTTTACCTTGAGATACAGTCACCAGGCTCTTGGCTGCTCGCACGATGGGATGATTTTCAATTTGGATAGGCTCCACCAGGGCTTGATAATCCTGGCCCTGGATCCCTAGTACAGCACAGCACCACAGAATGATCTGGGAATTCGGTTGCAGGATTACCGGCCGGTTATGCCGGATCCGGGCAGTACAGATTTCTCCTTTTCCATTCGCAAATTTTTGCTGAGCACACAGCACACTGATAGTCTTTTGAATGACTCTTTTAGAAGCAGGTGAAGCTGAAGGTATGGACTGATTCAGGGCCTCAAGTACCTCGGAGTAACAATTTTTAAAGACATTAGTCCCTAAAATCACGGGGTGTCCCCCTTTATCTCCGACTTGCACCACAATCACACCTTGCTGTGGTAAGGTGGCTTCTCCCACCTGAAGGGTATGTTCCCAGTACCCATGGACTTACACCGACTTGTCGTTTCTAGCAATGATTTCCAGCCAGGATTCCGGTGGCTGGGTGAGGAGACTTGAATCCCAGAATTTGTCAAAGGTGGGTTGTTGGATGGTGGTGACCTGAGACCCAGTATCCAGCAGGGCTTCGAAAGGTATCCCGTTAATGCATATGTTAATTTTTGGACGAGATCCTACGTATCTGGGAATCCAACTTGGATCCTTTGGACCTACTGTTCTACCTCCCGAGGGGGCGGTCCTCGGCCTCGGGGGTGGCCCGTTTAACTGCCAACACGTTGTCTCAGTATGGCCATATTTTTTACAATAGGTGCAGACAGGCTGTTTGCGATTCTTAGACCGGTAACTTGGTCGCCCATCGGGTTCTTTGGGGTAGACCTCTTTATATGCTGGCGGAAGGAGCCTTTGAGGTAGGTGGCTTACGTCCTCCAATAACAATGGTCTTTCCCATTCCTCTATTTTCCTGCACACCTTTTCCAGGCTCTTAGTGAGATGGTTAACTTGCTCCATTAACGCTGCCACCACATCTGTTACTGGGGCCTGGGTGGCTTGACTGGCTCCGGACGGTTTCACATCAATAGTTTTTGGCTGGCAGGCCTGAAGTTCAAGAGAGGCCGCCAGCCCTGTGGGCGGGTTTTGACCCAGGATACTGATGGCCAGCTCTTTAAAGTCCAAAAACGCACAATTGGGGTGTTGGGCCGACAGCATCCTCAGCTGCCTCTTTAAGTGTTCAGTGTTTACACCCGCAATGAACTGCTCTCTCAGAGTCCGGTCCTGGTCCTCAGCCTCCCGGGGGTCCACCTGGACCGCGGCCCTCAAAGTCTCTTGCAGGGACAAAGCAAAATAACGGAGTGACTCACTGGGCTGTTGCTTTCTGCTGAAAAATCGCATCATAACTTCCGACACCGTCCTGGCTTCAAACGTGGTGCCGAGGCGATCAAAGATCTGTTAAAGATCTGTTATTTTTTTCGGAGCTGGACATGACCTCCCTGCGGGCGCCCCCTTCTAACTGCGCTAAGAGAATCTCCATCTGTTGCTCAGCAGAGATAGGATAGAGCCGGAATAAGGCCATGATCTGGTCTTTAAAGTCTTTCAGTTTGTGGGCTTCCCCGGAATATCGCGGGAACCAGGGGGCCCTAAAATAAGATGGCATGGTCAGCGGCATCAGACTGGACGCTGCCGCAGCGGCGGGCGCCCTGTTCTCATCTGCCCCGTTTCCTCAGATGCGGACATGGCGTGGTCTATGGCGGCAAGTTCTGTAGGCAGACTCACGCTGGACTTCGCTCTCTCAGGCCGTTTGCTAAGGGTGACCACGGAGAGAGTATGGCCATTTAAGGAGCGGAGGAGCAGGCCAAAATCCAAATTGGATGTGCTTCCCCCGAATCAAGTCCTTTTGTCAGGACTCGAACCCGTGGCTGGGCATGTCCCAGGCCGTAGCTCTACCCACTAGGCTACCGTCTCTCCTTGGACTGTTCTCTAGCTAACTTCTAACTACCTCTCTTGTTCTTGCCTTGACCTGCTGATTATTCCAATCTCTTGCACCTGCTACTTCCCTATAAAACCCAGCCCTTGAACCCAGCCCTTTGCTGGTTATTGTGCCTCCAAGCCTGTAGCAAGCTTCCTCTCTGCTCCTCCACCACTTTTGCTGATCTACCATCGTTGCCAACCTGGACCGTTTTGACCTCGCTGAATTGCCGCCTGCATTGACTCACTGCTTACCACCGACCACACCTCCGTCAACTCCTGCTGTTATCTCGCTGCCATCTCTGCTGCCAACCCGGACTGATCGACCACGCTACCTGCCTCCTGCTTCTGTGGGCCTTTGCCTCTGGACTCCATACTTCCAGCTCGGGTGTCCTCAGACTCAGGTGAGCCTGGATTGATACTACCATCCCATAACAGAGGTCGATCAGTCCGGGTTGGCAGCAGAGATGGCAGCGAGATAACAGCAGGAGTTGGAAGTTTAGCGTGCCTGTGGCAAGATCCCTTACAGTTCGTGACGCCAGTGACGGTAACGGTGGCACACCGATTTGTTGGAGGAATAATTGAGGTACACACGGTTATGGTGAACTACTGTAGAACTCCTCTTTACTGAACAGTTCAACTATATACAGGCTTCAGACAGTTCCATATGAAGCAGAGTTGGTAACAGGCAGGCTTTACACAAATGGCAGGTAGAATCCTAGCAAGATAACTCAGAGGGAATAAACTCACAGAACAGGCTGTACTTTCTGCAGAATCCTGTCTGACTTTCTCCAAGGCCCGAATGCCTAATAGCTGGCTTTATCCTTGGGTAGGGAAACCTTCCTCTGGTATAAATCCACTTGCTGTACAATAAACTTCTGCCCTTCAGCTTTCTACTTGGCTGGATACAATTAGCACTGCTCTGTACTTTGCAAGATGCAGGAAAACTTCAGGAGGAAACTTCTTCTCCTGGACTAACTTCTGAGCTTTGCTTACTCAGGACTTCAGGCAGGCTAGACTGAGCTACTTAGCCTCCTGGACTGGACTGAACTAACTTTCCTGTTTGGGCCTAACTATATATACTAGGGTTCCCTAGCTCCCTCTACAGCTTGGGAGGAGAAACTACACCCCTAGCAGGCCTGGTACACAGGAAATAACATGAAAATATGCATTACAATGCAATACAAAACACAATAGCAATTTCCCACTGGAGGTGGGGCAACATGACCCTTAGTAGTGCCCACCCTTACGTAGTGGGACACTACATGTGCGTTTTCCACGCAACGCAGGCCCCATAGAAGTGAATGGGGCTGCGTGAAAATCGCAAGCATCCGCAAGCAAGTGCGGATGCGATGCGATTTTCACGCACGGTTGCTAGGAGATGATCGGGATGGAGACCCGATCATTATTATTTTCCCTTATAACATGGTTATAAGGGAAAATAATAGCATTCTCAATACAGAATGCATAGTACAATAGCGCTGGAGGGGTTAAAAAAATATAAAAAATAATTTAACTCAGATCCGACAGTATATTCTAACACAGAGGCGTTCCCATAGTGATAGGGACGCTTCAAGTTAGAATATACTAAGAACTGTGTACATAACTGCCCCCTGCTGCCTGGCAGCACCCGATCTCTTACAGGGGGCTGTGATCCGCACAATTAACCCCTCAGATGCTTCACCTGAGGGGTTAATTGTGCGGATTTCAGCCCCCTGATCGGTGCTGCCAGGCAGCAGGGGCCAGACCCTCCTCTCTCCCCAGTATTAAAAGCATTGGTGGCCAGTGCGGACCCCCCTCCCTCCCTCCCCAGTATTAAAAGCATTGGTGGCCAGTGCGGCCCCCCCCTCCCTCCCTCCCCAGTATTAAAAGCATTGGTGGCAGTGCGTTACCCCCCCTCCCTCCCTCCCTAGTATTAAAAGTATTAAAACTCCATACTGTATTACCCATCTAACAATAGTTTATGCTTTCACAGCGTGAACCAGTTCATAAATGGTTCTTAAAGAAGTTGCCCTTAACACTAAGGGCCTGAACAGCACATTTAAAAGATCCATGCTGTGGAAGGAGGCGAGAGCCCTAAAAAGGCGATATACAGGGTGGGCCATTTATATGGATACACCTTAATAAAATGGGAATGGTTGGTGATATCAACTTCCTGTTTGTGGCACATTAGTATATGTGAGGGGGGAAACTTTTCAAGATGGGTGGTGACCATGGCGGACATTTTGAAGTCGGCCATTTTGAATCCAACTTTTGTTTTTTCAAAAAAAGATACGAGATGTGCAGCACCTGAAACAATGGATACTGGAAGCCTGTGCTAGCATTTCTCCTGCGGTGTTGCTATCAGTGTGTGAAGAGTGGGAGAAGAGGGTTGCATTGACAATCCAACATAATGGGCAGCACATTGAACACATTTTGTAAGTGGTCAGAAACTTGTAAATAACTCATGAAAGAATAAAGTTACGTTAAAACCAAGCACACCATTGTTTTTCTTGTGAAATTCCCAATAAGTTTGATGTGTCAAATGACCCTCTTCCTATTGAAAAAACTAAAGTTGGATTCAAAATGTCCGACTTCAAAATGGCCGCCATGGTCACCACCTATCTTGAAAAGTTTCCCCCCTCACATATACTAATGTGCCACAAACAGGAAGTTAATATCACCAACCATTCCCATTTTATTAAGGTGTATCCATATAAATGGCCCACCCTGTATTATGTGACACCGAAACTCACTTAAAAAAAGAAGATGCTCATAGGTTGAAGAATATCCATTTTCCCCATATTTTCAACTCCCATTACCCCAAGAAACAGAGGGGTGTAATGGTAGCAATAAAAGATTCGGTAGCTTTTCTGCTGAATAAATCCATTGTAGATCAGAATGGCCGATATATTATCCTTGTGACCTCCATAAATAATGTGACATACACCCTAGTATTTCTATATGCTCCAAATAAACATCAGATTTCCTTTTTTAGGAGAATAATGAATAATGTGAACTAAACAAGGCCTGGTTCTGTGGGGGGAGATTTCAATGTCGTGCTGGATCCTCTCTTAGACTCTGCAACTCCACACAGATATCATTCCCCTGCTATGGCTTCCCTTTTAATGAGAGAAGATCTATTAGATGTCTCGAGGATCCACCATGACAGAGAAAGAGATTGATTGTTTTTCTCAAATGCTCATAATTTATATTCCAGAATAGATTTCTTTTTAGCTGACAGATCCCTCTTACGAAATACAACTCACTCTTCAGTTAAACTGATAACATGGTCCGATCATGCGCCAATCACTCTAACTATTATCGAAAATAACATCAGACCCCCTTACTCTCCAAGGCGCAACAAAACTTACCTAATGAAACAGCCTAAATATAGGATCTCATTCTCAGAGGGATTAACGGAATTCCTTCAAATAAATTAGGGCTCTGTATCGAATCCCTTTTACTTATGGAATGCCCACAAAGCATTCATGCGAGGAATATTTATTAAAATTGGCTCAACAGCCAAAAAAGAAAGAGAGGAACGTACTTCCAACTTATTGAGTCAGCTCCAGTCCTTAGAGTCACAAAATAAGGCTAACCCCTCAGTCCATACTGCAAGCCAATTGCAAGATTTGAGACTTCAACTAAAAGACTGCATGCTATACAGACATGAAAAACGTTTAAAAACCCTAAACACATTCTACTATCCCAAGATAGCAAAGGCATGGAAACTCTTAGCTCACAGATTAAAAGAACGGGCTTTTAAAGCCAAAATTCCGTTCCTTACATCACCACAATCAGGACGGAAAATCGCAGAACCTTATGGACTAGCAAATTCCTTTAAAAGGTTTTATGAATCTCTATATAACATCTCTCCATCAACAGATCCCCCCCCCCCCTCAGATAACAGAGGCTATGGACAAATTCCTTCTTTCCCTAAATCTTCCTTGCCTAACCAGCGCTTAGCTGGCAGATCTAAACTCCTCCGTCTCAGAGGAGGAAATTGTAGGAGTTATCAAAAAATTACCCCATAACAAAGCTCCCGTCCCAGATGGATTCTCGAACACATAAAACGTTTCAGAAAGAACTCTCCCCATACTTGCGCTAAATATTCCAACAAACTATGAATATGGGTTCCCCCCCTCCCTCCCTTCCCCAGTATTAAAAGCATTGGTGGCCAGTGCGCCCCCTCCTCCCTCCCCAGTATTAAAAGCATTGGTGGCCAGTGCTGCCCCCCCCCTCCCTCCCCAGTATTAAAAGCATTGGTGGCAGTGCGCCCCCCCCTCCCTCCCTCCCTCCCCAGTATTAAAAGCATTGGTGGCCAGAGCGGCCCCTCCTCTCCCTCCCTCCCCAGTATTAAAAGCACTCTGGTGAACAGCTAGCGGGGTTAAAAATAGGGCTGGATGGGTTAAAAATTTATTTAATACAAAATAATTGAATTCACCTTAATCCACTTGATCGCGCAGCCCGGCTTCTCTTCTGTCTTCTTCTTTGCTGTGTGCAGGAAAAGGACCTGTGGTGACGTCACTCCGGTCATCACATGATCCATCACCATGGTAAAAGATCATGTGACGGACCATGTGATGAGCGTAGTGACGTCACCACAGGTCCTTTTCCTGTGTACAGCACAGAAGAAGACAGAAGAGAAGACGGGCTGCGCGAACAAGTGGATTAAGGTGAGTTAAATAATTTTTTATTAATTTTTAACCCCTCCAGCCCTATTTTTAACCCCGCTAGCTGTTCACCAGAGTGCTTTTAATACTGGGGAGGGTGGGAGGGGAGAGAGGGAGGTTGGGGGGGGCCGCACTGGCCACCAATGCTTTTAATATTGGGGGGAGGGAGGGGGGCCGCACTGCCACCAATGTTTTTAATACTGGGGAGGGAGGGGGGGCCGCACTGCCACCAATGCTTTTAATACTGGGGAGGGAGGGAGGGGGAGCCGCACTGCCACCAATGCTTTTAATACTGGGGAGGGAGGGAGGGGGGCCGCACTGCCACCAATGCTTTTAATACTGGGGAGGGAGGGAGGAGGGGGGCCGCACTGGCCACCAATGCTTTTAATACTGGAGAGGTAGGGGGCCGCACTGGCCACCAATGCTTTTAATACTGGGGAGAGAGGGGGGTCTGACTCACCTAAAGAATTATTAGGAACACCTGTTCTATTTCTCATTAATGCAATTATCTAGTCAACCAATCACATGGCAGTTGCTTCAATGCATTTAGGGGTGTGGTCCTGGTCAAGACAATCTCCTGAATTCCAAACTGAATGTCAGAATGGGAAAGAAAGGTGATTTAAGCAATTTTGAGCGTGGCAGGGTTGTTGGTGCCAGACACAACCATTTCTAGGGTTTACAAAGAATGGTGTGAAAAGGGAAAAACATCCAGTATGCGGCAGACCTGTGGGCAAAAATGCCTTGTGGATGCTAGAGGTCAGAGGAGAATGGGCCGACTGATAGAAGAGCAACGTTGACTGAAATAATCACTTGTTACAACCGAGGTATGCAGCAAAGCATTTGTGAAGCCACAACACGCACAACCTTGAGGCGGATGGGCTACAACAGCAGAAGACCCCACCGGGTACCACTCATCTCCACTACAAATAGGAAAAAGAGGCTACAATTTGCACAAGCTCACCAAAATTGGACTGTTGAAGACTGGAAAAATGTTGCCTGGTCTGATGAGTCTCGATTTCTGTTGAGACATTCAAATGGTAGAGTCCGAATTTGGCGTAAACAGAATGAGAACATGTATCCATCCTCTGATGGCTACTTCCAGCAGGATAATGCACCATGTCACAAAGCTCGAATCATTTCAAATTGGTTTCTTGAACATGACAATGAGTTCACTGTACTAAAATGGCCCCCACAGTCACCAGATCTCAACCCAATAGAGCATCTTTGGGATGTGGTGGAACGGGAGCTTCATGCCCTGGATGTGCATCCCTCAAATCTCCATCAACTGCAAGATGCTATCCTATCAATATGGGCCAACATTTCTAAAGAATGCTATCAGCACCTTGTTGAATCAATGCCACGTAGAATTAAGGCAGTTCTGAAGGCAAAAGGGGGTCCAACACCGTATTAGTATGGTGTTCCTAATAATTCTTTAGGTGAGTGTATAGCAATAGCACCCCTCAATTAGTATTTTGTGGAAGAAGGTATATAGTAGGGCTGCAGTTATCGATTATTTTTTACGATTAATCGAGTAATCTAATAAGAAAAAAATAATTAATAGACTGTTTTCCTTTATAAAAACTCATCAAACCCCCTGCCTTCAGTCTTCAATACCCTTTGTTCCCCCTGTGCGATCAGCCCAAGTGCATCAGTTCCCCCAGTGCCATCAGCTCCACTATCCCCCAGTGCCATCAGCTTCGTTCCCCCAGTGCCTTCAGCTGTCCCCCACCCTAGTGCCTTTAGCTGCACTGCCCCAGTGCCATCATCCCCTCCATGCCATCCATTGCCACCCACTACCATCAGATCAGCCCCTCCATGTCCCCCAGTGCCATCAGATCAGCCCCTCCATGTCCCCCAGTGCCATCATATCAGCCCCTCCATGTCCCCCAGTGCCATCAGATCAACCCCTCCATGTCCCCCAGTGCCCTCAGATCAACCCCTCCATGTCCCCCAGTGCCATCAGATCAGCCCCTCCATGTCCCCCAGTGCCATCAGATCAGCCCCTTCATGTCCCCCAGTGCCATCATATCAGCCCTTCCATGTCCCCCAGTGCCACCAGATCAGCCCCTCCATGTCCCCCAATCCCCCAGTACCATCAGATCAGCCCCTCCATGTCCCCCACTGCCATCAGATCAGCCCCTCCATGTCCCCGACTGCCATCATATTAGCCCCCCCCCCATGTCCCCACTGCCATTATATTAGCTCCTCCATGTCCCCCAGTGCCATCAGATTAGCCCCTAAATGTCCCCCAGTGCCATCAGATTAGCCCCTCCATGTCCCCCAGTGCCATCAGATCAGACCCTCCATGTCCCCCAGTGCCATCAGATTAGCCCCTCCATGTCCCCCAGTACCATCAGATTAGCCCCTCCATGTCCCCCAGTGACATCAGATTAGCCCCTCCATGTCCTCCAGTGCCATCAGATAAGCCCCTCCATGTCCCCCACTCCCCCACTGCCATCTGCCCCTCCATGCCATCCATTGCCGGCTGTCCCCCTTCAGTGCCATTTCCCCGGCGCCAGTGAAATAAAATACTTACCTTTCCTGTAGGGGAGCCGTTCCACAGCTCCTTCCTCTTCTTCTCCGCACACTGCACTGGATCCTGACATCACACAGGTGTATTGCAGCCCTCAATCAGTATTTGGTGAAATAAGGTATATGGCAATAGCACCCCTAAATCAGTATTTAGTAGAAGAATGTATATGGCACCCCTTAATCAGTATTTGGCGGAAACAGGTATATAGCACCCCTCAATCAGTATTTGGCAGAAACAGGTATATGGCACCCCTCGATCAGTATTTTGTGGAAGCAGGTGTATTGCAGTTATCAATCAGTATTTGGTGGAAGAAGGTATATAGCAATAGAACCCTTCAATCAGTATTTTGTGGAAGAAGGTATATGGCACCCCTTAATCAGTATTTGGCGGGAACAGGTATATGGCACCCCTCAATCAGTATTTGGCGGAAACAGGTATATGGCACCCCTCAATCAGTACTTTGTGGAAGTAGGTATATCGCAGCCCTCAATCAGTATTTGGAGGAAGAAGGTATATAGCAATAGCACCCCTCAATCAGTATTTTGTGGAAGAAGGTATATGGCACCCCTCAATCAGTATTTGGCGGAAACAGTTATATAGCACCCCTCAAACAGTTTTGGCGGAAACAGGTATATAGCACCCCTCAATCAGGATTTTATGGAAGAAGGTATATCACAGCCCTCAAGCAGTTTTTTGGGGGGGCAACAGGTATATCACACCCGTTGCAATTAGTTGCTCCAGTGTCTAGCTGTGGTATCGCAGCAGAACCGCACACAACTGCTGCACAATACAAATACACTATAATATAATTTCTATGTTAGAAAGTATATTATAAGTATATCATACCTATCGATAACACACATATACCAGTCCTTAAAAGGACCTTTGTGGCCTTATTAGCTAGCATTTTTTGTCCCTAACTGTCCCTGCTCCAAAATGCATCCTCTCCCTACACTGGCAAAACACAGAATGTAAAATGGCTGCCAGATTGGGTTCTGTTATAGGGTTGGGGGTGTGTCCATGTGCTGAACTGTCTCAATTGGCTGTCCTGTCCCACCTAATGAATGTGTCATGGGTCAAAGTTTGGTGCTATGCAAAAAAATATGGCGCGTGTGAATATCGTCATATGTTTGCATGTTCGGCTAATTGCGAACGAGTAAATTTTGCCGCAAAATGAATGCCGGGCAAATCGCAAGGCCATCTCTAGTGGTGGGGGCAGTAACAGTGGGGGAGTTGTGGAAAATGCAGAGCAGGGGAGGGGGGTCCAGGAGTCCACCATGATATCTCATAGTCTGATAAAAGCAGCAGGGATGGGGAGCACTCCAATGATCATTGTGTGTTTGACAGGACCTGGGAGCCTGATTGGGGTACTTAGGATGAGGCAACATCAGTGGAGAAGAGCGGTGGTGGCAGCAATAAAGAGCAGAGGCCACGTACCTCCCAAAGAACAGACACAGCCATGTCTGCTTCAGAATCTGGTGATGCTGCTGACACTGTGGGTGGGTTAGGCTCAAAAGGTTTTAGAGCTAAGCCCAGCTTGG
Organism: Bufo bufo; assembly: GCF_905171765.1. Taxonomy (NCBI): domain Eukaryota; kingdom Metazoa; phylum Chordata; class Amphibia; order Anura; family Bufonidae; genus Bufo; species Bufo bufo. Next base: position 516,628,557 of record NC_053391.1, on the reverse strand, counting down.
CTACCTGTAGCTCTGTGTGAGCAACTCCGGTATGGTGCTTTTTTTCCACAGGGTGAGGACACAACGCCACAGCAATGTGACGGATTTGCAAAATCTTTTCCTGGTCCTCTTTGTGGCAGCCAGCCTACATCTCCAACAGTACAGTATCTTTGTCATCATCATCATCACCTTCTTCTTCTCCTGCTAAGACTCCTCCTTATGCTCGGCTCCAATGTGAGAAATTTATAATGGAACGTTTGGCCATGAAAAAACTTTTCTCTACTAGCAATTAGCTTGTCTACAAGCTGAACCCCCACCTGGCCATGTTGCTGTCGGTACAGTCACTGTAGCACCATTGAAGCAGAGCCTTATAATGTCACGTGACAGACAATGCGGTCCACTTCCTGCGATCCTCGCTTTGCATCAAACTGCACTTCATGGTGGACACTTGCAGCAGCTGTTACATGCAGGAACAGTAAATGTCTTTCATGGCCTACTGGGTCAATGTTTTTTGCGGTAGTGGAGAGGCAGCACCCCAGCAACATGACAGGTCCTTTTGACAACCTCCCTGTTATCACTGGCTGGTTCACAGAGCAGGCACTTATCTGCCTCCTCCACCTTCTCTTCCATGGACATGTCCCATCCCCTAAAGCAGCAGGGCACAGGGTCGCTCACACTAACCCTCCTTCTTATTACATGTGCCAGGTCAAGCTTTGCTATGCCATGTTGGAGCTGATTAGCATGGGAGAGTAACCACACACTTGAGCATTTGCACAAGTACATCAAGCAGCAAACATCCCGCTGGCTGTCACCACGCTGTCTCTAAATGGGCTAGGTGGTTAGACCAACAACATGGTTACAAATCACTGAATAAAGTGGCCTAAATGGGAGGAAATGCTCGGAACCCAAAATACTGTAGTGTATTTATAACTGTAGTGTCCCACTAGGTAGGCGTGGGCACTACACAAGGGTCAATTGGTTTGCGTGTTACTTCTACTCACAAGGGACAGTAATATTATATTTGTCTATGCATTTAATGTATTTTTCTATGTGTTTTTACATGCAATGTTTCCCCTGTGTTAATGCTTAGCAGGCCTAGTTGGGTGTAATTAGACATCCTAGACACTAGAGGGAGATAGGGAGCCCCTAGTATAAATGTCCAGGCCCAGACAGGGAGGAGTTAGTTCATAGTCAGGAGTCTGTGGAGACAGAAGTGAGAAGGCACCAGCCAGAGATATGCTGAGGGCCTCCTCCTGACATGCAGCTTGATAGCCCTGGCTGCTAGCTATGTCCAGGAGGCTACTGAAGAACCCTAGCCTGCCTGTAGATCAAGTGAGCCTCAGTTAGCTCAGAAGACTACCCCAGTAGTAGGAATGTACCTCCTGGGAGAAACCTGCAGCTTCCCTACCGAGTAAGGACAACACAGCAAGGTCAGATAAGTAACCTGATGGGCAGAGGTACTATAAAGTAAAGAGCAAGCGCCAATACTGGAGGAAGGATTTATATACCAAGGATTAAAGCCAGCAATTAGGCATCCGGGCCTTGGGATCCAGCCAGCTAGAATAGCTGAAGGGGATAGAGCAGCATTGCACTGCAAAGCATTAACTGTTTGCCCTCCAAGTATCTTGCATGATTAATACCTGCCATTATTGAAAGAGAACCTGCTTGTGGAGTATTGTTCAAGGGACTGCATCATCTTTATCAACTGTAACTGATTGTACAAAGTTGGACTGTTTTTCCACCAAGTAAAGCAACGTTTAGTTCACCAACTGTGTACTCATTTACTACTCCTAAAAAAAACGTGAAACGTACAGCGGCTCACCCCCGTTCCGTATGGATAGGTGCTCACCCTCTGGTCCTACCCTCAGGACCCACAAAAGGTAATAGCAATATAGAAAAGTGAGGGGGCACTCCAAAAGGGATGTCTAGATAATATACATATTTATTAATATATTAAGAACACACCCTTAAAACCATTAAAACATACATAAAACACATATGCGAAACGTCACTGGTATGGTCCCAACTTCAATCTGTGTAAAATTGACAACGCTTACAATCTTATTGCAATAGTAAAGACAGAATGAATGTCCCAATCATATGTTGCAACAGTGTGCAATTCCACTGTGGCCACTGAGGAAGGGGTGTATGACCCTGAAATGTGTCTGGCAAATACCGAGTGAGCGTGGATTCCTGGAAAGAACAAGAAAGCTTTCTACAACAAAGACAAAGATATCGCTACACTTGATTCTTCACCGGCATAGAACCGGAGCTCAAGTTTCATACCAGTGACGTCAAACCAGCGTCCAGCCGGCACCCCAGGTAACCAGGTCACGTGGGACGCCACGTTTTGGCCGAGTACACCACGTGAGACGCTGTGAGTGTACGGCCGCCTGGAAACCAGCGCTGCGGAGAGACAGCCAGGAAGGGTAAGACCGCAACACTGAAAGCGACGAGAGACTGTAAGTAGCTGGAGTTCAGTCTCCAAATTTGGTACATACCTCTGCTTGTCCAGAAATATCGGATTAAGGGACACCACCATCATCGTTGCCCCAATAGGACTGGGCCACAGGGCCGCTAGTGATAAGCATCACTATAGCTTCAACGTCATTGGCTACAGTGGAATTGCACACTGTTGCAACATATGATTGGGACATTCATTCTGTCTTTACCATTGCAATAAGATTGTAAGCGTTGTCAATTTTACACAGATTGAAGTTGGGACCATACCAGTGACGTTTCGCATATGTGTTTTATGTATGTTTTAATGGTTTTAAGGGTGTGTTCTTAATATATTAATAAATATGTATATTATCTAGACATCCCTTTTGGAGTGCCCCCTCACTTTTCTATATTTCATTTACTACTCCTACCAACCGGTGTGCCACCATTACAGGCACTGGCGTTACGAATCTTAAAGGGACCTTACCTAAGGCACTCAAAACACCTACAACATCCAGGGCACCTCACACAACATCAGGCCTGGTCCCTATCTACAGAGTGTGCCCCAGAGGAACTAGTGTCTGCCTCTCCTTCACTGTGCATGCCTGCCCAGGATTCTCCTCAGAAAAGTGAGTAACCCTCGATTGCCCATACCGTGACCTCACTGTCGCTGTACCCTGCAGGTCTGGCGTGCTGCATAAATTGGCGTCACAAACAGGATACGATCATTCCTGCGCCATTGCGGATACAAAAACTGTGTGCCGTTATTTGCCTTAAAGTGACCAAGCCCTAATTGCTTTATTAATAATTGCTGGGCCAAAGAACAGTAATAATTTGCGGTGTGAAGATTTTATTGTCTGGACTGTTTGCCGTTTGTTTAAGCCACCGCTTGCTGTCCGTGAATCGACAGCGATTTTGCTCAAAGATGGCCGCTTAGCTTGCTTGGATTTACTGCTGCGTCATCTTCATACCTTGTTTGGCGGGAAAAGTTGGCGCCTTCTGCTGAAAAGAGCGGGAAGGTCTACATGTCTGCGCCACCGCCCTGTCTGGATATTTGCATGTCTGCAGAAATGGACTCCGCCTCCCCCATACTGGAGTACCTGGGGGGCGGCCTCCCAGTGCAATGGGAGGATCTGTCTGAAATTGTTGGCACCACCCTGTCGCTCTCCATAGAAGGATCGAGCATGTTGAAGAGTGAAGACTGCTCTGCTGGGATGTCCGCGCCTGATCTGTTGAAAATGGATCCTAATACTATGGAGCAAGAGGACGCTCCACCGGCCTACTCTCCGGGACCGGAGAGACCCGCCTGCCCGCCACCAAGGACGCAACCGGAGAACTACTATGGCTCCTGGAGAGACTTTTTCCAACCCTCATTTAAATGGTCGGCGCTGATGGCAGAGATACGGGAGGCCGCCATAAAGAAAACGACCAAGACTAAAATCTATTACGAGGAACTGGCCAAGACCGTTCATGAGCGCCACACTGACACCCAACCCCGCCTGGAAAGGAGAAAGGGGTTGGTTGTGGCCTTTGACATGAACCTTGGCTACGGTTTTATCCAGGACTATACCACCGGCAGAGATTTGTACGTAAATCGGAGGTCCGTCAAGCGGAGTTACCTCTAGGAGTACATGCATAACCTCCGTGAGGGAGAGGAAGTGGAGTTCACCCCTGCCGAGGGCCTGCGAGGCCCATATGCCACTGCTGTGACCCGTCCCAGAAAAGAACCGGAGGACTGGGAAGCTGATGAGGACTACACTGGCTGCGAGTGTGAACCAGCGCGCTCTCCAGAACCGGCCCATCATGCATTTCAAGAGTGGGGCTCTTTCATTGGCCCGAACGTATTCTGGCAACCAACGGTAGTGGAGAAGTATGTGAGCCCATATCCGTCCCCTGAGCTGCCTCGCCGGGAGAAAACTATCAAAGAGCTAGAGAACCTGGAGCGATTCCATGCGACCCTGGACGACATTCGCAAAGGGAAAAGACCAGATGCGTCACCTGAACCTGCAGCGGCTGCACAGGATGCGAATCCCCTACCTGTACCAGTGGAAGCTCCGGAAGACAGCGATCCTGAAACCGAGAGTCTGGATGACCAAATCGTCCGTCTGGAAGAAAAGCTGCGGGAACTGCGCCGAATTGCCACCACCAGAATTCGGACGCCACCTAGAAAGGAAGAGGTTCAACTCCAATACTCGGACATTGCTGGGTCAGAGGTAAGGGTACCTGTCCCTACCAGACGGCCACCTACTGCGACTGCGGCTGCATTGAGGCCCCCAAGGAGGCCCTCTCACACTGTGTCCCGCTGTGCAGAGTCAGTTGTCACGGAACCCACCGGACCGCTTGCAGCAGCGGTACCCAGGCCAGCGCAGCAGCCCACAATTGTCATGCCTGCACCGGTGCGGTCAGCAACCGTGATCACCCCTAGGCCTATGGGGCCAATACCTATTAGGGGTCCTTTCATGCTGCAGTTGCCCCCCAATACTGTGTTGTGGGCACATCCGCCTGTTGATGCTTACTACAGGCCCCATCTGCAAGCAGAGCCAGGGAGCACCACTGTGATGCCAAGTGGATTTGATACGCCCCTGTGAATTGGCCTGCTAGGCCATTGATTTATTTGATTTCTTTTGTCAAGGGACCTTACTAAAAGAGGATTTAACCCTTCCAGGACAGGAGTCCTTTGTTTTGGTCCTTTGTTGCTGCTGCCAATTACCCATGGCTCAGTGGTAGTGTCGCCCACTGAAATACCAATTGCAGCAAAGCCATGTTTGTTCACAGGACCTCCTGCCTGCTTCTTCAATATTTGAGCCAAGTTGTGCCTAATTTTTATGTTGCACCTTTAACCCTTTTTAACCCCCTTTTCAGGTTGATTAAGGGTATTGCAGCACTTATTTTTATATATGCCATTGGAATAATGTGGATCATTTTTATGTGCTGTCATTTTATTATGCAACCAAAGTCCAAGGAAATGCGCCCAGTGATAGACTCAAATGCACATGAGCCTCTGAGATATTGCTACTTTAAAGAAATGTGCCCAGAGATGGACTCCACTGTATGTGAGCCTCTGTGATCTTGTACTTCTGCCCTTGCTATAAATAAGAAAGGAACCTGGGTACGGACTCATGTTTGTTCTTTGAGCCTCCAAGAACTTTTAATTGTTTTGCATTTTTCTACTGTTCTATTATGGACAATATGCATTTAAGATATTATATGGACTATGCTGGTATTATTGATACGCTGCACCAGGTCAGCGCCCCTGTTCCCTTACATTATCCTGAGAGAAGAGAACGACGCCCCTTTTCACCGTACTTGCTCCTAAGCCAGTGGAACTGCCTTATGTATACATATAATGTATTTAGCAAATGTAGATGTATATTTTCCTGCTTTGCCTTATTTCTCTTTTTCAGGTGCAGTATCCAGCTGGGCAGGGCCCCTTCATGTTGCGCCGAGGACGGGCAACGTCATAGCGTGGGGGTATGTAGTGTCCCACTAGGTAGGCGTGGGCACTACACAAGGGTCAATTGGTTTGCGTGTTACTTCTACTCACAAGGGACAGTAATATTATATTTGTCTATGCATTTAATGTATTTTTCTATGTGTTTTTACATGCAATGTTTCCCCTGTGTTAATGCTTAGCAGGCCTAGTTGGGTGTAATTAGACATCCTAGACACTAGAGGGAGATAGGGAGCCCCTAGTATAAATGTCCAGGCCCAGACAGGGAGGAGTTAGTTCATAGTCAGGAGTCTGTGGAGACAGAAGTGAGAAGGCACCAGCCAGAGATATGCTGAGGGCCTCCTCCTGAGATGCAGCTTGATAGCCCTGGCTGCTAGCTATGTCCAGGAGGCTACTGAAGAACCCTAGCCTGCCTGTAGATCAAGTGAGCCTCAGTTAGCTCAGAAGACTACCCCAGTAGTAGGAATGTACCTCCTGGGAGAAACCTGCAGCTTCCCTACCGAGTAAGGACAACACAGCAAGGTCAGATAAGTAACCTGATGGGCAGAGGTACTATAAAGTAAAGAGCAAGCGCCAATACTGGAGGAAGGATTTATATACCAAGGATTAAAGCCAGCAATTAGGCATCCGGGCCTTGGGATCCAGCCAGCTAGAATAGCTGAAGGGGATAGAGCAGCATTGCACTGCAAAGCATTAACTGTTTGCCCTCCAAGTATCTTGCATGATTAATACCTGCCATTATTGAAAGAGAACCTGCTTGTGGAGTATTGTTCAAGGGACTGCATCATCTTTATCAACTGTAACTGATTGTACAAAGTTGGACTGTTTTTCCACCAAGTAAAGCAACGTTTAGTTCACCAACTGTGTACTCATTTACTACTCCTACCAACCGGTGTACCACCGTTACAGGCACTGGCGTCACGAATCTTAAAGGGACCTTACCTAAGGCACTCAAAACACCTACAACATCCAGGGCACCTCACACAACATCAGGCCTGGTCCCTATCTACAGAGTGTGCCCCAGAGGAACTAGTGTCTGCCTCTCCTTCACTGCCGCATGCCTGCCCAGGGTTCTCCTCAGAAAAGTGAGTAACCCTCGATTGCCCATACCGTGACCTCACTGTCGCTGTACCCTGCAGGTCTGGCGTGCTGCATAACCTGGGGAGCAAAACCTCCACATGTGATCCGCTGCAAATGGCAATCCCCAGCAAATAATGCAGACAATAGAGGGTGCTGGCAGCGGACCACGGGCTCCGATATGTTCTTGAACGGAATATATTGGCTGAAGTCTCATTTTAACATCTAGAGTGAGGGTTTAGCCTTGTATTTTCATTTGCATATATTGTAGTGCACCTTTGCAGTGATTTATTTATTCGCAACATCATGGATACCATGAACCTGGGCAATATAACACATGCTCCTTGCATGGCACATGCCATCAACCTAGTGGTGCAGCACTTTCTAGTACACTGGCTTGCGATAGGTGCTGGAAAAGTCCAGGACTGTCCAAGCAGTTTCAAGAAATGCTTTCCTGGACCTGCAGCAACAGAATGGCCTGCCGCTAAACTACTTAATCTGCGACTTTCTGTCTCGCAGGTTGCTTTGAGGTCCGGCAGTGGAATCTCAACCAAGACGCCTGTCAGGTGCTGAACCCCTTCGAAGAGGCCACAAAGTTTGTCAGCAGGGACAACTGCAGCATGAACAATGTTATCCCACTTATATTTCTCTTAGAACAGATGCTGACTTTCATGCAGCAGGGGACTGCGGAGGAAGAAGAGCAGCTGACGCATTTTGCTGTCCACCCTATAGCTGTTGGGGACACACAAAGGGAATCTGTCATGGAGGAGGATGAGGATGAGGAAAATGAGGATGAGGAGCTGCCACTGCAAGAGGAGGAGGTGGAGGAGCAAGAGGACGATGATGAGTATCGCACCGACCAAGACACCCAATCGTCTCAGTGGGGGATGTGGGGGGGGGGGCTGGAAAGAACTGGATCCTCGGGCATACTGGCTGGAATTGCCACCTGTATGCTGGCTTGCTTGCTCAGTGACAGGCGTATCATTGACTTCAAGCAGTCTGATGATTACTGGCTAGCCATGCTTTTAGACCCTTGCTACCAAGGCAAATTGGAGGAATGTTTTCTTCTGGCAGAAAGGGAGGACAAATTACGTTATTACCAGGAAATACTGTGTAAATAGATTTTCACAGCTTATGGCGAGCAGATGGCTGCCACCAGCATGTCTCAAAAGGGAGGCCGCTCTCTGCCCCCTGCAGAGTCACCCACCTCCCAAGCAGCAGAAGCCACAGCAGTAGCAGTGGTGGCAGCAGCGATTTCAGTAAATCCCTTTTGTCAAAATGAATCAAGCCTGGATTCAAGAGGATTTTCACACTCCTGCGGCTGATTCCGATGTATAGACCTCGCCCACCTCCGCTTGTTGGCAGCACCCCAGCTTTCCACTGTTACTCTCTGTCTGCCTATTATCACATTCTGTATGGCTGCTGCTGCCTGCATCATGCTACTATGCCTCTCAATTGTCAGTTTACATGTATTTAGTTTCTACACAGTTGAAATTGTAAAATTCTGTATTAAAGGAGTTGTTTCACTTCAGTAAGTGGCATTTATACGCTGTAGAGAAAGTTAATACAAAGCACATACTAATGTATTGTGATTGTCCAAATTGCTTCCTTTTCTGGTTGGATAAATTTTTCCATCACAGTATACACTGCTCATTTCCATGGTTACAGACCACCCTGCAATCCATCAGTGGTGGTCGTGCTTGCACACTATAAGAAAAAGCAATAGCCTATGTGCGCTCCGATGGTCCCGGCCACCAGAGAGGCTGACGCTTTTTCCTATAGTGTGCAAGCACGACCACCACTGATGGATTGCAGGGTGGTCGTAACCATGGAAATAAGCAGTGTATAATGTGAAGGAAAAATGAATCCAGCCAGCAAAGGAAGCAATATGGGTAATAATATATTAGTAAGTGACTTGTATTAACTTTGTCTACATAATAAATGGCACTTGCTGAAGTGAGACAGCCCCTTTAATTCATCAAAACTAATATGTTCTCACAGGCCAGGCAATGCTGGGGCCTGCATCATGCCACTAATGCCTGAGGGTCAGTTTCCATGCACTCACTTTACAGACGGTTGAAATGTAATTTTTTTTTTTTGAGGGGAATTCAATTTCATTAAAGGGGTTATCCGAGTTAAATACATTTATGCTAATAACTCTTATAGTATTATATGAAACTATTTTGTAAATCACTTACATTAGCTATTTTGCTCTGTTTAGCCAGTTCACATTTGGGTCATGTGACCCCCGACGTCATCAACCCTGCTCAGGCACTGACGTCTCGTTTACAAGCTTCTCCCTACTTGAGGGAGTGTCCAGGATCTGTAAACGAGACGTCAGAGCCTCTGGTGCCCTCCCCCCTCCCCCCTCCAGCTCTCCTCACACTGCCTCGGCTCTGCTCTGCTGATGACGTTTCCCCCCTCTCTCCCTCTCCTCACACAGCCTCGGTGATGGTAAGCGATCGCTCATGTGCGATACTTACCAGAGCCGAGGTGATAGATTTTCTCCAGCAGCAGCACCAGCAGCAGGGTATGTGTCTGGCTCCTTCCCTCACTTGGGCCAGTTTACACGTTCCCCTCCCGCTTCTGGGGATTGTTATTACAGCCCTGGCCCCTCAAGTCCCCATTATACTGTTAATACCCCCCCGGGGAAAAAAGGAAATAATTGTCCATCATATAGCTTAGATATAGCTATAGCTATATCTATATCTGCATCCAAGATATATCTTTATCTAATCTATAGCTTAGATACAGTAATAGCTTAGATACAGCTGTAGCTTAGATACAGCGATAGCTTAGATAAAGAGGTAGCTTAGATACAGCAATAGCTTCGATACAGCGGTAGCTTAGATACAGCGATAGTTTAGAATCAGCGATAGCTTAGATACAGCAATAGCTTAGATACAGCGATAGCTTAGATACAGAGGTAGCTTAGATACAGCTATATCTTAGATACAGCGGTAGCTGAGATACAGCGGTAGCTGAGATACAGCGGTAGCTTAGAATCAGCGGTAGCTTAGATACAGCGATAGCTTAGATACAGCGATAGCTTAGATACAGAGGTAGCTTAGATACAGCTGTAGCTTAGAATCAGCGGTAGCTTAGATACAGCGGTAGCTTAGATACAGCGGTAGCTTAGATACAGCGGTAGCTTAGATACAGCTGTAGCTTAGATACAGCTGTAGCTTAGATACAGCGGTAGCTTTGATACAGCTTTAGCTTAGAATCAGCGATAGCTTAGATACAGCTGTGGCTTAGATACAGCGATAGCTTAGATACAGGGGTAGCTTAGATACAGCTGTAGCTTAGATACAGCTGTAGCTTAGAATCAGTGATAGCTTAGATACAGCAATAGCTTAGATACAGCTATATGTCCATCTTATAGATATAGCCATAGCTGCATCCTAGCCGTAGCTGCATCCTAGCCGTAGCTGCATCCGAGCCGTAGCTGCATCCTAGCCGTAGCTGTATCTGAGCCGTAGCTGTATCTGCAATGTGACAGGAAGATCTGCCTGTGTGAGCTAGAAGATGATCATGTGACTGTTTTTTAAAATGCAAACTTAGGTTGTGCAGAGCAGGGTGAGGGGAAGGTCAGGTTGTTCACTCCCACAAATATTCATGAGGGAGAACTCAGGCATTGTTGTTATACGCCCCCTCAGCATGTAAACACAGCAATAACAGAACCATGAGAAGGTGGACATATGGGTTTCTCTCTTAAGAAATCAAGCTTAACCAATGTATATGTATGTCCTGATGAATTTTATGAGGTTTTAATTTTTTTTCCCATAACTCGGATAACCCCTTTAAGCAACATATGTACTTGATTATTGTGTCAATAACAACATTTTCTCACATTCCATATTGTGAGAAATTCCTCATGCCACTAATGCCTGAGGGTCAGTTTCGGTGTACTCACTTTTGAAATTTTGCAATGTTTTGCCCCCTCTGTTAAATTTTTTGGAAGGCGCAATGGTGCTGCATAATTTGTGTGGATTACTACATCACTACCGCCATTTTCTCCCATTCCAGGCAAATCTGGAGCCTGCAATGCAATATGCCATTGACACTAATACCTGAGGGTCAGTTCTGTGTACTCACTTTCTACAGATTTGAAATGTTAAAATTCCCGGTGGAGCAAGGGGTTAACATGGTTGACATTTTAAAATTTCCCGCTCCGTAAAATTATTTTGAAGATGTACTGGCGCAGCATAATTTTAGTAGATTACTGCATTAATACTGCCATTTTGTAACAGTCCAGGCAAAGCTGCAATAAGGGTTAGTTCCATGTACTCCACGTGTTACCACACGGTTGAAATTTTTAAATTTTCTTGGGGGAGGGGGTTAAATTTGGGCACAGCATAAATGTACATGATTACTAATTTAATACAGAAATTTTTTCACACTCCAGGCAGGCTGAATGCGATCAATAGACCTCTCCTTGCTGCTGGTGTCCCATGTTGCCACTCTTGCTGTCTATCTGTCTGCCTACCTAGCATCACATTCTGTGCAGTTGCTGCTGCGGCCTGCATCATGCCACTAATGACACTTGCCAACATCACGCTCTGTATAATTGCTGTTGACCACAAGTTAACTACATTGTTCTGATTAGAGATGAGCAAATTTCTTAAAATGTGCTTAGTTTCTGATTTAGCAAATTTTTCTAAAAAGTTTGGGTCAGAATCAAATATGCTCAGATTGCCCTGAAAATTGGTATATATGTGACACTATCTGATCAAGAGAGAGCAAGGCAGAGAGAGAGAGAGAGAGAGAGAGAGTCTACTTTGCTACTCTGGATTTTTGGGGAAGATATATGCTTTGTTTAGAGGAATCCTTTCTCGTTTTGTAGAAGGCCTAGTATACAGAGTATGTGAGCGGAGTTTTGTAGGCCAGGCAAAGCTCAACAGATTTTTTTTAGGAAAGATATTCAAGTTAGTTTTTATCTAAAATTAGCTAAGCCTACCAGATGCCAGCAGATGTAAGATGTGCTAATTTTCATATATTTGTCACAGAAACCCAGAGGAGTGTTGACTGACTTACAATACTCCCCTCACAATACTCTGCATACTCTGTTTAAAAGGTTGAGCAATGAATGGATAGCTATGCTGTATATTTATAGGTGTGAAACAACTCATCTTCTTTTTAAGAAAACTTTTAGCCACAAGGTTCTCAATCAGTGCTTTTTCAGAAAATGTTCTGTATCTTTTAGCATGCTTGTTCAATACATAATGCTTTTCTGGAAAAGACACATGCATGCCAGTCTCCTTTCCAAAACAAAAGCTAAGAATGTTAATCAAGGAACCTAGCCCTTTCTGGCTAACTACCCATTAGCAAAGCAGTGCAAGAAGATTTGCTGGTTGCTATGAGAGGCCTTGGTTGGGGTATTAATTATCCTAATGGAGAGTGGTACGTACACATCAGGAATACTGTAAGTCAGTCACAGCCCAGAAAAAGTTGCTACTAAACTTTCAAAGACTGACGAAAGATAGACCTGCCTTCTTATACATTAATATGGCCTAGTTATCATATAGCAGGCTAACTGCCCTGGTTTGCTAAAAGCCTGAAAAAGCTGGGTAAGGATCTCTGTTAAACTGCAGTAAAGAAATGCCTGGACAATTGGAGTGGACAACTGCAGTGGACAATTCATGAATATTGTGGCATAGATGGGCAGAACAGCCTTGTAATGCCTCTGGAAAGCTGGGTAACATACCAGGAGCCGTTATAGAGACGGCTGAATACTAAATCTACATAAATAATTCCAAAATTGTGCCATAGAAGACTATATTTGCCCTTCAGAATCTTGGGACTACTGGGTAACATACAATGTGGAGAAGTAATAGGAACTACTAAATACAAAATCTACCTAAATAAAACCTCATTCTCGCTCAAAAATTGAGTGCCATAGTTTCCTAAATCTTCCTTTCAGGATCCCAGATAAACTGGGTAACATAGCATGAATATGAAGAGCTGTAACAGGGACTTCTGGATACTACATGCTAAATAAATCCATATTTTTGCTCTCAAATTATGCAGTAGCACGTGGAGCTGTAATATCAACTCCTGAATACTAAATGCACCTAAATAAATCACCATTCTAGCTGTCATATTGTGCCCTAGATAGTCAAATTTGTCTATCAGGGTCTTGGGCAAGTTGGGTAGTCTGCACAAAGTGAAGGCAATGCTAAGAGTAGCATTTTCACTGCAAATATTTTTAGTTTTCCCTGTAACTTGCACATGAAATTTAAAAAAGATCACACCAGAAACATACAATGCTCACCTAACTCTGTTGTAATTGTTGCCATGGAGCTTTCTCTGATCCCATCCTGCAGATCCTTCAGCATTATACATGCTAAAGACTTCATTATATTCATTGGCAATGCAACTAAGCCCTGCCCCTTTTCACCAAAATTCTGGTTTTGTGATGTCATGATGGTGCACACAACCAAAGATGGTGGAGATGGGGGAAAAAAAGGCTCCTCTCTGCCTGCAGGATTTCAGCAAAACTCCTTGCTGTTGTAGGTTGCTGACAGCCTTGCAGACATATCTAAGAGGAATATTTTTACACATGTATTTGATCATTTTTTTATGTGTTTAGAAGTTTAGTGCCTCTTTAATCTGATTTTGTAATTCTATGTATTATGTTTGCTTAATACCAGACTTAAAGGGGTTGGCCACTTACTAGCTACTTGTGACCAACGTCTATGTAAGATTATTATATAGCAATTCCTAATATAGCCTTTGCTGATATTCTGTGGCATTATATATATTTCATAAGCCATATCTTCTGGTTGGGAAATTCTTCTATACTGCCCACACAGAGGTCCTTTCCATAAGATGGTAACAGGTGGCGGGTCATGCGACCAGGCAAATCACCTCAGTGTGATGTTGTCACGGATGATGTTGCAAATAGCTAGAACTTATGAATAAACGTCCGACTGGCTTGATCCCAAACTAAGGAGCATATAGGTGATCCCTATAAAACCCTAAGAGCTCTCCCTGACTGCTATGCCCATGCAAGGGTCTCAATGGTAGATGATTGCATGCCCACATACCTGAGACTGTGTGACACCTGAAAACCCTATAATAGTGAGGGGACATGACCACTGGCTCCCTGCACTTAATACGGACGGAGTCAGGGTCACCTAGAATCAAGCCAGCAAGGAAACACAATACATGAAAAGAATTATCTGAGTAAACAGCAGCAGCCTCCAGCAGTGAACACTTCATCCAGGACGTAGTATAAACCGCAAAGTGAGGCAGTATGGGAGGGAATATAAAGGGAGACAATTAGTCTAAATAGGTGACACCTGGGAGAAGGAAAGGAGATGACAAAGTGAAACCAAAACAAAGAACATCATGCAAGAGGTAGAGAAGGACGTCTGCCAGACATTCTCACAGAACTGGCGGTGACAGTACCCCTCCCTCTACAGGTGGACTCCAGACACTCAGAGCCCACCTTCTCAGGATGAGACCTATGGAAAGCCCTGATGAGATAAGTGGCCTTAATATCCGCCACTGGGACCCACATCCTCTCCTCAGGACCATAACCCTCCCAATGAATGAGGAACTGGAGAGAACCGCGGATAATGCGAGAATCCACAATCCTAGAGACCTGAAATTCAAGATTACCATCAACAACAATCGGAGGAGGAGGCAAAGAGGAGGGTACAGTGGGTTGGACATAAGGTTTTAATAGGGACCTGTGAAAAACATTATGGATCTTCCAAGTCTAAGGAAGATCAAGACGGAAGGCAACGGGATTACTGACGGACAAGATCTTGTAAGGCCCAATAAACTTAGGACCCAACTTCCAGAAGGGAACCTTCAGTTTGATATTCTTTGTAGACAACCACACCAGATAACCCACATTCAGGTCCGGAACAGGCACACGTCTCTTATCTGCCACACGCTTATATCTCTCACTCATCCTCTTCAGATTACCCTGAATCTTTTGCCAAATAAATGACAAAGATGAGGAAAATCTCTCCTCATCAGGTAAACCAGAAGACCCCTCTCCAGAGAATGTCCCAAACTGTGGATGAAAAATGGTGACTTATCAGAGGACTCCTGGCGACGGTTATTTAAAGCAAACTCAGCAAGGGACAAAAAAGAATACCAATCCTCCTGATTCTCCGCCACAAAACAGCGCAGATATGTCTCCAGATTCTGATTGACGCGTTCGGTCTTACCATTTGACTGCGGGTGAAAAGCAGAAGAGAGCGACAACCAAATCCCCAAGCGAGAACAGAAGGCCTTCCAGAATCTGGAAACAAATTGCGTGCCCCTATCAGAAACGATGTCTGAAGGAATGCCATGCAATTTAACAATATGATCAACAAACGCTTGCGCCAACGTCTTAGCATTGGGTAACCCAGGAAAGGGAATGAAATGCGCCATTTTGCTAAAACGGTCCACTACAACCAGAATCACAGTCTTCCCTGAGGAACGAGGCAGGTCCGTAATTAAGTCCATGGACAGATGCGTCCAAGGACGGGAAGGAATGGGTAACGGGAGGAGAGAACCCGATGGTCGTGAATGAGGGACCTTGGCACGAGCGCAGGTCTCGCAGGCTGCCACAAAACCCTCAACCGTCTTACGAAGAGCCGGCCACCAGAATGTTCGAGCAATGAGATCCACTGTGGCTCTACTCCCCGGGTGCCCAGCAAGGACAGGACAGGATAAAGAGCAGAGACGACCACCCCTTCAGCCAAAATGGGACCCGGGTCTTCAAAGTTCCCCCCTCCCGGAAAACAACGTGACAGGGCATCCGCCTTCACATTTTTAACCCCAGGGCAGAACGTGACAACAAAATTAAACCTAGAAAAGAACAAAGACCATCTGGCCTGTTTCGGGTTCAGACGCTTGGCCGATTCCAAGTAGGCCAGAATCTTATGGTCGGTAAACACGGTAACAGGGTGTCTGGCTCCCTCTAACCAATGGTGCCATTCCTCAAAAGCTAATTTGATGGCCAACAACTCCCTATCTCCCACATCGCAATTTCTCTCTGAA
Organism: Bufo bufo; assembly: GCF_905171765.1. Classification (NCBI taxonomy): domain Eukaryota; kingdom Metazoa; phylum Chordata; class Amphibia; order Anura; family Bufonidae; genus Bufo; species Bufo bufo. The sequence goes on along the minus strand of NC_053391.1, from coordinate 516,612,602 downwards.
AAGGGAAAGAGTTTCCTTGAGAAAAAGGCACACGGTCGCCATTTGGCAGGAGAGGGACCCTGAGATAAGACCGCACCCACACCCACACCCACCTCAGAAGCGTTTACCTCAACAATAAAAGGTAGAGAGACATCAGGTTGTACCAAAGTGCGATCGGAAGCAAAACTCTCTTTGATACTAGAAAAGGCTTTAAGTGCATCTACCGACCACGAGGAAAAATCCACCCCCTTTTTAGTCATATCAGTGAGTGGCTTAACAACAGAGGAATAATTCAAAATGAACTTTCTGTAATAATTGACAAAACCCAAAAACCGCATCAGCGCCTTCTGATTCTCAGGAAGCTCCCTATCAAACACAGCGCGGACCTTCTCAGGGTCCATGCGAAAACCAGAAGTGGAGAGAAGAAAACCAAGAAATTGAATCTCCAGAACCGCAAACACACATTTTTCCAGTTTAGCGTACAATTTATTCTCCCGCAGAATCAGCAAGACCTGACGTAGGTGGTCCCGATGAGTCTTGAAATCAGGAGAAAAAAATCTAAATGTCATCTAGATACACCAGAACAAATTTCTCCATTAAATGATAAAAAATGCTGTTCACAAAATGTTGGAAGACAGCCGGAGCATTCATCAAACCAAAGGGCATAACCAAATTCTCGAAATGAAGGCTGTCTTCCATTCGACCCCTTCCCTGACCCTGACTAGGTTGTATGCCCTCTTAAATCCACCTTAGAAAAATCTTTAGCCCCAACAATCTGGTTAAACAGCTCCGGGATCAGAGGGAGCGGATATGGTTCACGAATTGTGATACGGTTCAGCTCCCTGAAATCCAGACAAGGTCTTAAAGAACCATCTTTTTTCTTTACAAAAAAAAAACCAGCGGCAACAGGTGACTTCAAAGGTCGGATGTGTCCCTTTCTCAGGCTCTCAGAGATATAAGTACGCATAGCGACTCTTTCAGGATGGGACAGATTGTATAAACGTGATTTTGGCAGCTTGGCGCCTGGGATGAGATTAATAGGGCAGTCATACTCCCGGTGAGGGGGCAACTCCTGGACACCACTCTCGGAAAACACATCCGAAAATTCAGAGAGAAAAGATGGTACAGTCTTGGTAGAAAACTCTGAAAGAGACGCCGTGAGACAATTCTCTCTGCAAAACTCACTCCAACCATTTATTTGCCTTGCTTGCCAATCAATGGTGGGGTTATGTTTAGTGAGCCAACACTAGAGGAGTAGGAAATCCTCTTAAGGCGAAACATGACATATCCTCAACATGAGCGTCACCCACAGTCAAACGGATATTGTGAACTATGCCCTTTAACGATCTTTGAGAAAGTGGAGCGGAATCGATAGCAAAAACAGATATATCCTTTTCCAAAGTGCATACCTAGAAACCATGCGTTATTGCAAATTGATTATCAATGAGATTGACAGCTGCTCCACTATCTACAAAAATGTCACAAACAATGTTCTTGCTGTCTAGCGCCACTCTGGCAGGTAGGAGAAAACGGGAACTACAAGCAAACGGCAAACCTTCAATTTCCACATCAACCTTGCCAATAGTAGCAAATGGAAAGTTTTTAGAGGTTTTTTTTTATTACCCTCAGAAAACTTCAAGAATCTCCTAAAGGGGCAAATATTAGCCAAATGATTTATACCCCCACAAGAGAAACAAACCCTCCTCTGAGAGCTGAATCCTCTACTATCAGAGGCAAGAAAACCCAGCTGCATGGCCTCCTCCTCAGAGGGGATTGAGAGAGACTGAGACCCCTGCGCACTGAATGAGACAGCCCCATTGTCCTTGGGCTGAATATGACAGGAAAGAGTAGTTTCCTCTCTCTCTCTAAGACGCCTGTCAATACGAACAGCTAGAGACATGGCAGATTCAACTTAACAAAAAACAAATATATACCCATTTCAATTATTTATTTTTACCAGTGAAACCAATATAACATCTCAACATTCACAAATATACATTTCTGACATTCAAAAACAAAACAAAAACAAATCAGTGACCAATATAGCCACCTTTCTTTGCAAGGACACTCAAAAGCCTGCCATCCATGGATTCTGTCAGTGTTTTGATCTGTTCACCATCAACATTGCGTGCAGCAGCAACCACAGCCTCCCAGACACTGTTCAGAGAGGTGTACTGTTTTCCCTCCTTGTAAATCTCACATTTGATGATGGACCACAGGTTCTCAATGGGGTTCAGATCAGGTGAACAAGGAGGCCATGTCATTAGATTTTCTTCTTTTATACCCTTTCTTGACAGCCACGCTGTGGAGTACTTGGACGCGTGTGATGGAGCATTGTCCTGCATGAAAATCATGTTTTTCTTGAAGGATGCAGACTTCTTCCTGTACCACTGCTTGAAGAAGGTGTCTTCCAGAAACTGGCAGTAGGACTGGGAGTTGAGCTTGACTCCATCCTCAACCCGAAAAGGCCCCACAAGCTCATCTTTGATGATACCAGCCCAAACCAGTACTCCACCTCCACCTTGCTGGCGTCTGAGTCGGACTGGAGCTCTCTGCCCTTTACCAATCCAGCCACGGGCCCATCCATCTGGCCCATCAAGACTCACTCTCATTTTATCAGTCCATAAAACCTTAGAAAAATCAGTCTTGAGATATTTCTTGGCCCAGTCTTGACGTTTCAGCTTGTGTGTCTTGTTCAGTGGTGGTCGTCTTTCAGCCTTTCTTACCTTGGCCATGTCTCTGAGTATTGCACACCTTGTGCTTTTGGGCACTCCAGTGATGTTGCAGCTCTGAAATATGGCCAAACTGGTGGCAAGTGGCATCTTGGCAGCTGCATGCTTGACTTTTCTCAGTTCATGGGCAGTTATTTTGCGCCTTGGTTTTTCCACACGCTTCTTGCGACCCTGTTGACTATTTTGAATGAAACGCTTGATTGTTCGATGATCACGCTTCAGAAGCTTTGCAATTTTAAGAGTGCTGCATCCCTCTGCAAGATATCTCACTATTTTTGACTTTTCTGAGCCTGTCAAGTCCTTCTTTTGACCCATTTTTCCAAAGGAAAGGAAGTTGCCTAATAATTATGCACACCTAATATAGGGTGTTGATGTCATTAGACCACACCCCTTGTCATAACAGAGATGCACATCACCTAATATGCTTAATTGGTAGTAGGCTTTCGAGCCTATACAGCTTGCAGTAAGACAACATGCATAAAGAGGATGATGTGGTCAAAATACTCATTTGCCTAATAATTCTGCACGCAGTGTATATCTGCCCCAGGGCTACAAAAAATTAATCCACCGATCGGAGGGGCCGTGCCCCCACCGGCAGCGAAAAGGCCCAAGACTGAACGTTATCCCTGAGCAGCGAGATGATGATCCCCACCCTCTGCTCCTCATCACCAGAGGAATGGGGAAGTAGGCGAAAATGGAGTTTGCAAGCCTCTCTAAAGCAAACAAAATTCTCACTACCCCCGTAGAACGTATCCGGAAGCGAGATCTTAGGCTCGGCACAAACTCCATGAACACCAGCAGAACTGGTCACCTGAAACTGAGACACAGTTTTACGGAGATCTGCTACCTCCAGCGAAAGACCTTGCATGCGGTCAATCAAGGCTGAAACCGGATTCATGCTTAAGACGGTTACAGCGGTTTATAATGTCACGGATGATGTTGCAGATAGCTGGAACTTATGAATAAACTTCCGACTGGCTTGATCCCAAACTAAGGAGCATATAGGTGATCCCTATAAAACCATAAGAGCTCTCCCTGACTGTTATGCCCATGCAAGGGTCTCAATGGTAGACGATTGCATGCCCACGTACCTGAGACTGTGTGACACCTGAAAACCCTATAATAGTGAGGGGAAACGACCACCGGCTCCCTGCACTTAATACGGACGGAGTCAGGGTCACCTAGAATCAAGCCAGCAAGGAAACACAATACATGAAAAGACTTATCTGAGTAAACAGCAGCAGAAGCCTCCAGCAGTGAACACTTCATCCAGGAAGTAGTATAAACCGCAAAGTGAGACAGTATGGGAGGGAATATAAAGTGAGACAATTAGTCTAAATAGATGACACCTGGGAGAAGGAAAGGAGATGACAAAGTGAAACAGAAACAAAGAACATCATGCAAGAGGTAGAGAAGGACGTCTGCCAGACCTTCTCACAGAACTGGCGGTGACAGATGTCTCCTGCATTCAAACACACAGCACCTGCATTTAACTCCCAACAGAACAAGTGCAGATGGCAAGTGCAGTGAATCTGAACAGAGAAGACATCTCATGAAGGTGATTTGCATGGTCATATGACCCCCCATCAGCAGCCATTTCACGCCTAAAAATTCATTTTTTGTCTCATCTGACCAGAGCACTTTCTTACGTTGCTGTGTCCCCTAGATGGCTTATTGCAAAATGCAAACCGGCCGTCTTAGGGTTGGCTTTCAGAAATGGCCACTCTTCCATAAAAGCCAGATTTGTGGAGTACACGACTAATAGTGTCACAGACAGGTAGCAGGAGATCGGTGAGACTGGCAACACATGGTTTGATCTGACAGGTTTCCCTGTGAATCAATAGGCGTCTGTGTTGTTTCTGGTTTGGCCACACCCCTTGCCGCAGGTGTTGTTAATGTGGTTAATCTGATTTCGCCCCTGACGAAGCCCTGCGATACCCGGGTTGGGCTGCGATACGAAGGAGAAAATATTGTGTTTTGAGATACTGTATGCTATCAATTTGATCATGTTTGTGAGTATAATAAAACCCTTATTTATTCAACTGCACTGAAGGTACCTCGCTATTGTGTGATTTTGATGCTCTGCAGACGCTTTATGGAGATCTAAGTTTTGAATATCAGTATCTTGTGTCGGAATACTGGGTTTGAGGATAGTGCTATTTACACCAACTGAAGCAGCGCGGTCGCAAACTAACGCATTGGAATAATGTGTTTCATAAATCTTTTTTGAAGAGATATGTTGAACCTTTGGAGCCGTCTTCCTTGCCAGCCGCTCCTGTCATGGTGAACAGTAGTTTGGAATTTCTGATCGCCAAGATAATTGACTCTCAAGTTCTCCATAGATATCTCCAGTTTCTTGTTCACTGGAAGAACTATGGACCAGAGGAGAGGATGTTGGTACCGGTATCTGACGTGAATGCCAGTCGCTTGGTGAAAGCTTTTCAGAGGTCTTACCCAGATAAGGTCGGTCCTGGGTGCCCAGAGGTCACCCGTAAAATGGGGGGTACTGTCACGGACGTTCCCGCGACAGGTGGCAGGAGATCGGTGAGAATGGCAACACGTGGTTTGATCTGACAGGTTTCCCTGTGGATCAATAGGCGTCTGTGTTGTTTCTGGTAAGGCCACACCCCTTGCCTCAGGTGTTGCTAATGTGGTCATTTAACCTTCCTTTGATCAGGTTCTGTGAGTTGCATTTCCCTATTGTTTGTATTAGGCCTGAGGGAGACTCCTGTTTGTCCTTCCTTTTGGAGGAACAGGCAGTCTCTTCCCTGCCATTAGTACCAGTGTCCTATAGGGCTAGATAGGACTCTAGGTATTCCTGTGTATGAACACACCTACCTCTGGGGTCTGTTCATATGGATAGTCAGTCAGCATTTTGGTTAGGGTTTTACTGGGAGATGTCTATCTTCCTTCCTTATTTCTCAGGCCTGATTCCCTGTCCCTCCCTTCCCTCTTGCTCGGTGTGGTGTTTCCCTTCCACACTGAAGCATGACAAATTGTTGTCCTGTGGACAGATTATTCCCCCTGAGCTGTGGATCTCTGCAGCTCCTCCAGAGTGACCATGGGCCTCTTGGCTGCTTCTCTAATTAGTGCTCTCTGGCAGGTTTGCAGTTGTGCCATCCTTCTTCCATTTTTGAATAATGGATTGAACAGTGCTCCATGAGATGTTCAGAGCTTGGGATATTGTGTTCTAACCTAGCCCTGCTTTACATCTCTCCACAACTATATCCCTGATCTGTCTGGTGTGTTCTTCGGTTTTTATGATGCTGTTTGATCACTAATATTCTCTAACAAACCTCTGAGGCATTCAAAGAACAGCTGGAGTTATACTGAGAATAAATGACACAAAGGTGGACTCTAGTCACTAATTAGGTGACTTCTGAAAGCAATTAGTCACACTGGATTTTATTTAGGTGTCAGAGTACAGGGGGCTGAAGACAAATGCACACCACACTTTTCAAATTTTTATTTATTAAAGGTTTTGAAAACCATGTATCATTTTCTTTTCACTTTACACATACTTTGTGTTGATCTATCACATAAAATCCCAATATAATACATTTAAGTTTGCGGGCATAACATGATAAATTGTGAAAAAGTTCAAGGGGTATGAATACTTTCAAGGCACCATATCACATATACCACAGGTCGTCAATGTCTATGGAATTGTATGTTGAATGTAGTTTCAAGATACAGTGGCACATGAAATACCAAGGTAAAGAGGTGTCCATCCATACCTTTTCTTGAATTTGGTTAAGGACTCCCGATTTCTCATGAGATAAATAAAATGCAATATAGTGACATGCTAGCTTCACCCTTGAAAGGCTGCAATCCACATCACAACCACTAGGTGGCCACGCATATATTATATCTATCTTGAGACACAGAATTGTAAAAATCATGTTTTTAGTTGTTTTTTTTTATTATTTATTTAAAAAGCTGGTCATCTAATGATACACATTTTGATATAGGTTGAGCGAAGGTAAGGAATGATACAACTGAATGTTGAAAATATTGTTGTCCGAGGCCATTGTACTGGTATCTTATGTGCAAGAGCAACTTTTATTTTAGGAGTCTGGTGCAACTTCTGCCTTAGCACCCTGTATAGCTAATCCACTGAACATAAATTGATAAGTAAATAGCTAAAAATAATTTAAAAAAATCAGAAATAACATTACAATGATATTATATATGATTTCTTCAGCGATTGATGGGAAGAGAAATATTACATAAATGATATGCTGAAGCAATCAGAAATATGACATTTTACAAATTCTAATGGCAGTAATCAGAAAGCAATTTTATTTCTTTGTGGTAAACACATTCAAGGATAATATATACAGTACAGTAAGTAGATATGTAAAGGCTTTGCTTTCATAATGTCAGACAAGTTAACATGATGTACAATTCTTTTTACTTAAGGTTTTAAATCTTTCATACTCTAAATATAATACATGAATGTAATTGTTGTTTATCTTTTTGAATTTCGGCTTGATTTCTAGATTCTAAGTAGCATTTGATCAACATTTACTTTGTTATGACTGAAGGTAATAATGTGAAAAACCACTTTCAGCCATAGTGAAGATTTCACTGTGCATGAAATTTAATAATCATTCCTTACTAATAAATTTGCTTTTTACTAGTAAATAAAATGTTGTTTGTATTTAGGCATAACCTTGAGTTTTTTTTATAGCATTTATACTGTCAAATTGGGTTTACATTTAATAATACTCCTGCTAGTTCATGAATCAGCAACCTCTTTTTTAATGTTACCCATTGTTAAAGGGCAGTCACATTCATTAATATCTTACAAAACTTAGTGTCACAGTAGACAATATGAATAAAAACTTCCATATTATGTACATGAATCTGGACATGAATTTACAAAAAAATTATTTTCGATTGTCAATCTGAACAGTATATTTTCCATACAAGGACAGTTGTAACTGAATATTTGTGAGAAAAGAATTTAAAGACCACAATCACGTATTCCAAAATATTCTTGTTCTCTGCTTAATAAAATGTCAGACAGCAGATAAGCAAATGTCAGCAATTGTCAGTCAAAGTTCATACAACAGATGGTCGATACATTAGCAATTTTAATTGCAAGGTGAATATGTATTTGACATATCTTTTTGGTGGAACATGAATATTAATTATCTTGTTCAACTTAATTTTTTCTTCCACTATGATCGTATACAATGTTTTTTTGACTTTTTATAGAGAATATTTCAGTTTTAAAATTGGCTCTCAAGCACACACTCAAGCACACATCTTTATAGAATTTAAAACTCACAAATCATAGTTTGGAACACATACCGTACAAAGCTAAGGGAAATTCACATTCTAATTAGTTACACTGGAGAATTCTGTGGAGAAATCTATCAAAATCTTCTGTAATGTCTGAAGACCTCTGTATTTTAAAATTATTACTAAACTGTAGATTCTTGAGCTTTAATTGGATAACTGACTTTAGATAAATTATGAAATATTATTACTAATTTATATTGTTCTAAAATACCATAAAATGCTCTAATAAAAGCCCCAAATATTTCAAGAGCTTTGCTTAAATGTCCATGAATTAAATATATCAATTCCTGTGAAAAACGGACATAGTTATTCTACAGATCACCATAAAGGTATATTCTATGTATATACCTCAAACATGGTATCTTATATTTATTTTTACTTTGCTCCATTTCTGTTTCAATAGTTTTTATTGGTTTAGTATCAATAAAAGATAATAGAGGAATTCATTTTTGCAAAATAGCATTGGGGTCAAAATGCCCCCTACACCCCTTGGTAAATTAGGCTACTTTCACACTTGCGGCAGGACGGATCCGACAGGCTGTTCACCCTGTCGGATCCGTCCTTCTGCTATTTCGCCGTTCCGTCGGACCGCCGTTCCGTCCTCATTGACTATAATGGGGACGAGGCGGAGCTCCTGCACAGTACGGCAGTTCGGACTAAAAAGTCAGACATGCAGGACTTTTAGTCCGGTGGCCTTTCGCCGAGCACTGCAGTGCTGCCCGGAGCTCCACCCCCGTCCCCATTATAGTCAATGGGGACGGAGCGGCGGTTCAGCGGCACGGCGAAATAGTGGAAGGACGGATCCGACAGGGTGAACGGCCTGTCGGATCCATCCTGCCGCAAGTGTGAAAGTAGCCTTAGATGAGGAGTTTGGTTTTCAAAACTGGGTCACTTCCTTTTTATTTTAACATCAGAGCCAATCCTGTTGCACATGTGATCTATTTCTCTTTTTTTATTTTTATTATTATTTTTTTTTAAACGTCTATTAACAATAACAGGCACAGATGCAAAGAAGAGTAAAATACATTATAGGAAGTGGTACATATACTCTGAGATCTCCCCCCGATACAGGTCAAGTAACATAATTAGATTATATAAGAGACAGACACCTCCTAGGTTCTTCCAAACAAACACACAAAGTGTACATCATGTCCAAACAACGGTCATCAACGCATTAGGAAGCAAAATAGTCCCATGATATGTCAGAATGAGAATCCTGAAAGAGCAAAACAAGGCACTCAAAAACCCAATACCCAGAGAGGCAAACCGAGCCATGAAAGCTACATTGCATCATCCTGGGATTATGTCCCTGTCCCTTTACAGGTCTTCCAGGCCTGCCAAGCCCTCGCAAACCTATATTCGGTTTGCAATTCCCATGAGGAAATTTCTTTGAATGTATAGATTTGGTCAATTTGTTGTTTTCAATGATCAATAAAGGGCATTTTGGGAGAGAGCCAAAACTTTGGGATAAGACAGCGAGCAGCAACAATACATTGTTTAAAAAGATATGTAGGACATCCCTATATAATCCCAATAATGCACTGAGTGAGGATACTGGAACCTTAGTACTGCAGATTTCATTACGGATTCCATAGTTACTGTAACAGATCTCCTTGCACCCCGACTGGGTACCTCCGTTGATGGATGCTCCTAGTGCTTCCCGAGGGCTCCAAGCACTCCACTTGACACCGTAAGCACTGCAGACACCACAAACTGCCGCCGCTTGGTTGGGGTCTCGCCGTCTCCTACCCACTCTGGAACTTCGACAAGGCTCCAATGGGTGAACCTCTCTTTCTTCAGAGAGAGATGCAGGAACAAGGAACAGGAATAGCTCTTACAAGAGCTAGGGATTATAGCCAGGGGAGTATACAGCATATAGAAATCCCCACACACATGAGACAAGGCTCTATGTTGAAGGTAACACAGGAACTTACTTTATTGAAGACCAACTTAGTATATATACAGTTCAAGAAGTCTAACAACATAAATCAATCAACCATGAAAAACATGCAAACAGACATCTCCCCCCTAATGAATGAATAGGGAGAGAGGAGACACATGTGATGGGATTATCTCCTGAGTGTATCATAGGGTAATCTACTTATCTACACTGGAGTCGGCTATTACTAGAGTCAGCTATCTTAATTCCATCACTAACACAATCAGTGGGAGTCTCAGTGCAAAATTAACCCTTTTTGTGTTGCTGGATTCACACCCTGCACCTTTAGTGGGCAATAGGAAATATGTAGCATATAAACTCCACACATAAATCAGGGTTCATAGTTCCTTGCAACCCCAAAAGATCTGAGGGGGTCTCCATAGTTCTGGGTCCATAGTCCGTAGGAAGGAGGGTGGCCCTCAGGCTTCTCCAGCAGCCCCAGTGATGGTTCAGTCCATCACAGATACGTGTCCACAAGTCCAAGATAGTGGGGCATTGCCAATAGATGTGGAAGAATGTGCCCCAGTCTTATATGTTTTATCAGGGGTTTTATACTAGTGAGTGAGAACCTTGTATCCATTTTCCTGGATTCTAATTCTTCAAGAAGCAATATATGGGGCCAAAATAATGACCTTTATTTCAGGGAGAGTAAATACTAAAGAGAGATCTGATTCCCAGTACCATAGGTATGCCAGGTGGGAAGGGAAGTTCATGAGCTAAGTCTGTTATGTAGTTGAGATATCACCTTGGTGGGAGATTGATCTTTCTCTTCTGAACCCTGCAATATGCCCAAACAGCAGTTTATAACCACATATGTGGTGTTACCATATTCAGGAGACAATGGGTAAAAAGTTGAGGTGCTTTCTCTCCTGTTACCTCATGTGAAAAAAGCTGGGGCTGAAGAAACATTTTATTGGAAAAAAATTATTTTTTCATTTTTTAAGCAAAGTGTTTCTAAATTCTATGCAATGTCTTGGGTCACTTTTTGGGGGTTTCCACTGTAGGGGTATTTCATTGTCTCTTCAAATGTGACTTGTTGCTTAAAAATCATTCCAGCAAAATCTGCCTTCCAAAATCCATATGGTGCTTCTTCCTTTCTGAGCCCTACAAGGTGCCCATACAGTATTTACAGCCACATGGGGTGTTTGTGTAAAATAAAAGTGACATTTTAAAATTACATCTCCATTTTCCTTTAATTCTTGCGAAACATCTAAAGGGTTAATAAAGTTTGTAAAATGAGTTGTCAATAATTTGATGGGTGTACTTTCTAAAATGGGGTCATTTATGAGCAGTTTCTATTTTGTCAGCCTTTCAAAGTGACTTCACAATTGAACTGGTCCTTAAAAATAGAAACATAGAATGTGTCGGCAGATAAGAACCATTTGGCCCATCTAGTCTGCCCAATATGCTGAATACTATGATTAACCCCTGGCCCTATCTTATATGAAGGATGGCCTTATGCCTTTCCCATGCATGCTTAAACTCATTCACTGTATTTGCAGCTACCACTTTTGCAGGAAGGCTATTCCATGCATCCACTACTCTCTCAGTGAAGTAATACGTCCTGATATTACTTTTAAACCTTTGCCCCTCTAATTTAAAACTATGTCCTCTTGTAGCAGTTTTTTTTCTTTTAAATATTTTCTCCTCTTTTACCTTGTTGATTCCCTTTATGTATTTAAAAGTTTCTATCATATCCCCTCTGTCTCGTCTTTCTTCCAAGCTATACATGTTAAGGTCCTTTAATCTTTCCTGGAAAGTTTTATCTGCAATCCATGTACTAGTTTAGTAGCTCTTCTCTGAACTCTCTCCAAAGTATCAAAATCCTTCTGGAGATATGGTCTCCAGTACTGCGCACAATACTCCAAATGAGGTCTCACTAGTGCTCTGTAGAGCGGCATGAGCACCTCCCTCTTTCTACTGTTAATGCCTCTCCCTATACACCCAAGCATTCTGCTAGCATTTCCTGCTGCTCTATGACATTGTCTGCCTACCTTTAAGTCTTCTGAAATAATGACCCCTAAATCCCTTTCCTCAGATACTGAGGTTAGAACTGTATCACTGATTATATATTCTGCTCTTGGGTTTTTACACCTCAGGTGCATTATCTTGCACTTATCAACATTAAATTTTAGTTGCCGGATTTTTGACCATTCCTCTAGTTTTCCTAAATCCTTTTCCATTTGGTGTATCCCTCCATGAACATCAACCCTGTTACAAATTTTTGTGTCATCAGCAAAAAGACACCTTATCATCGAGGCCTTCTGCAATTTCAGTGATAAAGATATTAAACAATATGGGTCCCAGAACAGATCCCTGAGGTACCCCACTGGTAAGAAGAGCAGATAATGGCCAATGGAATAGAGAAGGCGCTCATAGGGTAAGTAAATTCAACAAAACAAATTTCTAATAAAATAAATGGTTTGCTCACCTATTGCGGTTGCATCAATTGGATGCAACTGCAATGGAGATCGAGTATAGATAAGAGATGGTTGGTGCAGCCAAGATTCGTCCTAACGCCTTGGGCAGGAGCCACCCTGCCACTAGGGTAGTAAAATTGAAGAGAGTACGCTGAACCTTAAGTGGAGCGTGTGGACTGCTGGGGGCGCACGAAACAACCGATCAAGGACAGTATTTTAGTTTCAGTAATATTCCATTTATTCGTAAGACAACGCGTTTCGGGGTGCTAAAGTCCCCTTTATCAAGTCTGAGCCAGGAGACTAGGAGAGTGTCACTGCTCGTCTGGAGAGGCGCGTGTTAGACGACTGGCCCTTGTTGGACTGGCTAGTTACAAGGCCATCAAAAATGCTATCCTAGCCAAGTACATGCTTACCCCAGAGACTTACCGTTTGAAATTCCGGTCCCTGAGGAGAGGGCCTGAGGATACATTTACGGACTATCTTGGCAAATTGCAGACCATCTTCAAACAGTGGTCTGATCCCCTCACCCAGGACACCAAGCAGTCCCTGGCTGATCTGATGGTCCGGGAACAGTTTGTCGCCAATTGCCCCCCTGATGTGCAAAAGTATGTCTGTGAGCACAAGCCAAAGAGTGCGCGGGAGGCGGCCGAGTTAGCTGATGAATTCCTCGCTATGCCCAGCACTCGGGCCTCCAAGGACGCTTTGTCACATTTGGGAGGAAACCCTTCCCCTGTTTCCTCCTCACGGCCCTTCCAGCGACCCTTCCAGAGGCCTGCTCAGCGACCTGACGGAGCCAAGCCAGCCTCAGCGGAGATCAGGACCTGCTACCGGTGCCACAAGCCAGATCACCTCAGCCGCGAGTGCCCAGAGCAGAAGGGAAGTCCACAATCATCAACTGGCAGGCCCACCAGCAACCCAACCAGCACATCTGTCCGCAAGCCGCCCAGAGTTTTCCTCGTCGGGAAGGAGATCCAGCGCCCAGCGGACAATATGCAAGTCGTTACCGTGGGTAACCGATGCACCACTGGACTGTTGGACTCGGGAGCCCAGGTAACTTTAGTCCGTCCAGAGATGGTGGACGAAAAAGACCTCATTCCAGGAAGAACCCTCTCGCTCACTGGCATTGGAGGGCCGCTCCCCAAGGTACCCCTGGCTCGTGTTTATCTGGACTGGGGTGTCGGGAGTGGAATGAGGGAGGTGGGTGTCATGGCTGACATACCCACGAATGTCCTGCTCGGAACTGATCTTGGCAGGATGCAGGCATGCTATGTGCTGCCTGGTACCATGCAGGACTCCTCTGGACTTCCGGGACATTCCAGGGTACCTACCCGAGATGTGAGTGAGGGTGAGGTATCCTGGGGGAATGTACGGGCGGGGGAGGCTGACTTGTGTGGGAGGGAATCTCTGGTGGAGGGAGATTCGGAGACATTTGCAGCAGAGGGCTCACAGGTAATCGGGAAAGTATGTATTAATTCAGGGAACCAGGACACTGAATGTGGTAATACTTGCAATGTATCTGTGGGTAATGTTGGTGAAACTAATGCAAATGTTGTGTGTAATGATGAGTCTGTTCTGGCGGTCACCCGCAGCGCTTCGAAAGTGACAGCTGTCCGGCCGTCCAGGTCGGAGCAGGTAGGAGCCATTGCTCCGACCTGTTCTGACCCCATGGACCGGGCAGCTGCAGGCCCCAGACCTCTGTCCACGTTTGCCACGGGACAGTTGTCTGACTCCTGGGGAACCGCTGTTGAACAGGCGTTGCGGAGCGACCCCAGCCTGGTACAACTCAGAAGTGCCGCTGAGAGCCACCCTGCGGAGAGGGCTACGCACAGGGTCTTCTGGGAGAATGGTAGGTTGTGCCAGGAAGTGGTACTCCAAGGTGGGGGTGGAAGTGATCCGGCCTACAGGCGGATGATTGTCCCTACCCAATACCGAGGACAATTGCTGCGTGTGGCGCACGAGATCCCTTTGGCTGGTCACCTGGGGGTTAAAAAGACCAGGTCCCGTTTGTTGTACAACTTCTACTGGCCTGGTATAAGCTCAGACGTAGCGCGGTACTGTCGGTCTTGTGACACCTGTCAGCGTGTCGGCAAGACGGGCGACGTGTCCCGTGCCCCGCTAAATCCTTTGCCCATAATTGAGGAACCTTTCCGGAGAGTGGCTGTGGACATCATTGGTCCCCTCGCTATCCCGAGTAATACGGGCAAACGATTTATACTGACAGTGGTCGATTATGCCACTCGATACCCCGAGGCTGTGGCATTGTCCTCCACCCGGGCAGACAAAGTTGCGGATGCCCTGCTGGGGATATTCGCATGCGTCAGCTTCACGGCCGAAATGCTGACCGACCAAGGCCCACAGTTCATGTCTGACCTTATGCAGGGCCTTTGTAGAAAAATGCGGGTGGAGCATATTGTGTCCAGTCCATACCATCCGCAGACCAATGGCCTGTGTGAGCGATTCAACGGGACCCTGAAGCAAATGCTGCGCACATTTGTGGAGTCCCAGGGTAGAGACTGGGAACGATATCTGCCCCACTTGCTTTTTGCCTACAGGGAAGTCCCACAAGAGTCCACGGGTTTCTCACCTTTTGAACTCCTGTACGGGAGACGTGTAAGGGGCCCCCTGGACCTCATTAGGGAGTCCTGGGAAGGCCCAAGTGTCAGCCTTGACCAATCTGTGGTTGACTATGTGCTGCGATTCAGGGCTAAGATGGAGTCCCTGGTCAAACAGGTGGCAGAGAACATGGCACAGTCGCAACGCACCCAAAAACGCTGGTACGATCGCCATGCCAGGGAAAGGACCTACCAGGAGGGGGACCAGGTGTACGTGCTGCTTCCCCTTAGACAAAACAAACTTCAGGCTGCATGGGAGGGCCCTTACCCCATACTTCAGTATAAGGACAGGATCCACTATGTGGTTGACATGAGGGAGAGGGGACACAGAACCTTCCATGTAAACATGCTAAAAAGACACCATGAGCGCCCAGCACATGTCCTGGCAGTATGTAGCATGCCTGAGGGAGAGGAGGTGGACCCTCTAAGGGACCTGCTTGAGGACACTAGGGAGGCGGGGGCTGGGTGGAGTATCAATCCTGATATTTCACCTACTCAGAGCAGCCAGCACCTTCTCCGGCAGGCCAGGGAAAACCCACCTCATGACCCACCACGTGGACACAGGCACAGAGGGAGAGGAGGTGGACCCTCTAAGGGACCTGCTTGAGGACACTAGGGAGGCGGGGGCTGGGTGGAGTATCAATCCTGATATTTCACCTACTCAGAGCAGCCAGCACCTTCTCCGGCAGGCCAGGGAAAACCCACCTCATGACCCACCACGTGGACACAGGCACACATCCCCAATCAGACAGTGGTCTTATCGGGTCTCGGACCAGGTAAGAACTGACATGAAAAGGGAGATTGAGGAGATGCTGGGATTGGAAGTTATCCAGAAATCCTGCAGTGCCTGGGCTTCACCGGTGGTTCTGGTCCCTAAGAAAGATAAGACTACCCGATTCTGTGTGGACTACAGGAAACTCAATGCCATCACAGTCTCTGACGCGTACCCCATGCCCAGGATCGATGACTTGCTAGATAGACTGGCCAGCGCCAGCTATCTGACAATTATGGATCTTAGCCGAGGGCACTGGCAGATTCCCCTGACGCCGGAGCCTCGGGAACGTTCGGCCTTCATCACCCCGTTTGGCCTGTATGAATCCACCGTGATGCCATTTGGGATGAAGAACGCCCCTGCCACGTTTCAGAGGCTGGTGAACGGACTCCTAGAGGGACAGGAGGAGTTTGCTGTTGCCTATTTAGATGACATAGCGGTATTCAGCAACACCTGGAAGGAGCACCTAGTGCACCTGTCATGTGTGCTGGATAGCCTGCGGAGGGCTGGGCTGACTGTTAAACCGAGCAAGTGTCAGCTGGGAATGACAGAAGTCCAGTACCTGGGACATAGGGTGGGGAGCGGGAAGCTGAGTCCTGACACGGGTAAGATAGAAGCCATCACCCACTGGCCCACCCCCCAAACCAAGAAGCAGGTGCAATCTTTTCTGGGCACGGCAGGTTATTACCGCAAGTTTGTCCAGGGTTACAGCACCCTCGCCAAACCTCTGACCGACCTTACCAAAAAGAAATTGCCGAAGTTGGTGGCTTGGACACCAGACTGTGAGCAGGCCTTCCAGGCTCTGAAAAATGCCCTAAGTAGTGCCCCTGTATTGCAGGCCCCCGACTTCAAGCGCAGTTTCGTGGTCCAGACCGACGCCTCGGACTTTGGCCTAGGTGCCGTTCTGAGCCAAGTAGATCAGGCCGGGGAGGAGCATCCTGTCCTATACCTGAGCAGGAAGTTACTACCCCGGGAGGTTGCCTACGCCACCATCGAGAAAGAGTGCCTAGCCATAGTTTGGGCCTTGGGGAAACTCCAGCCGTACCTGTATGGCCGGAAGTTCACCGTGATCACAGATCACAATCCCTTGCACTGGTTGAATCGTGTCTCTGGGGAGAATGGCAAATTGCTGCGTTGGAGTCTAGCTCTCCAGCAACATGATTTCACCATACAGCATCGGAAAGGCTCCTTGCACACGAACGCGGATGGGCTGTCTCGGCAAGGAGGTGAACCACTCACCTTAGCGGAGGTGGGCGTGGCCGCGACGGGCAGGATCGATTGATCCCACCCTTGCTGCCATCTAAGGGGGGAGGTGTGACGCGATGTCACGTCCCTGTCCGGATCTTATTAAAAAAATGACTGTCAGTTTAGAAAAATTAACCACATCTAATCTGGAAACAGGACGTCCATATATGGTCATTCCTGTAGCCCTTTGGAGACCACAGACTCTAATCACCCCCTGCTGAGATCACTTCACACCTTGGAAAGCTTCTAAGGACAGACCCCAGCCCAGGCGTCTCCTGCCCACCTTTGAAACCATAAAAGCTAAACAC
Organism: Bufo bufo; assembly: GCF_905171765.1. Classification (NCBI taxonomy): domain Eukaryota; kingdom Metazoa; phylum Chordata; class Amphibia; order Anura; family Bufonidae; genus Bufo; species Bufo bufo. The sequence continues at coordinate 516,595,285 of NC_053391.1, read as the reverse complement.
ATGCTAGTTGGCCTTTCCTTGCAGCCTGCTCAATTTACACATCAGAAGCAGAGATAGCTGGGAGGGGGGATAGTCTATTGGGGCTATATGGAGTTATGACCCAAAAATGTAGGTACCCTCAAAGTGCACCTCTCACCCAGAGGAACCAGGAGAGTCCAAACTTGGCAGCTCTGGGGTCTTCCCAGACTGGGAAATGGGTTACTAGTCACCTGGAGGGGAGAGAGGTGGGGTGTCACCCATAGAATCGTCCATAAATTCATGGGGGACCCCGCACAAGTGCCCGGTTTTTCATATTTATTACGCCGGCAAAGTTATGGGCCTCTTTTGTAAAATTAGGGAAAAGTGGCCTGGCTGGCAGCAGGGAGGGGCGAACAAGCCCTCCCAAAACTCTCCTTCAGGAACACCCACCGTGCAGCCCTTGGCCAGCAATTGGCTGGGCCAACCCCCCTTACCCTCCCACAGAATGGGGCATAAAGGTCAGTGCGCAAGGGGAGAGGGGAGCTTTTTGCCCTGTGGTCACATCGCCGATAGGCTGTCCGTTGGAACGTATGTTTGTGCCTGGATTTTGCATAGGCAAAATCCAAGATAGTATTTCTCTTTTTATCCCTGTTTTATTTTCCACATGATTCCAGCTTGCTATTGTAATATTTTTCTGTAAATTTTGGTATGCATTGTTTGTTTCACTTCTGTGTTACTTATAGTAAAAGATATTTTCATATCTTTTAAATTGTCTCTGTCTTATTGCTCTAAGCCCCACTGCAACAAAGTACTCGTACGCCCTGAAGAGACCTACCTGTTTTATAGTAGACTGATATTAGAGACATAACTGTTTTATGACTCGATTGGGTTAGCTTGTAGCGTGATAGTGGGGCTGATCTGTGAGTGGTCCGAACCCCTATCCCTACAATTATAGAGTCGTTCACTCACGAACGTGGTGGCAGCAGAAAATAAGGGGGGTGCAAGATTGACTGTTTGGGTAATTCTGAATCTCCCCCCTGTCGCGGTCCACCCTCGGTTGGGCTTTTCTCCACGCTGGGGTGTCCTGGCGGTCAGAAGTCTGATTTACACGGGGGGGGTCGTGACAGAAACCACCCAAAAATGACCCCATTCTAGAAACTACACCCCTCAAGGTATTCAAAACTAATTTTACAAACGTCGTTAACCCTTTAGGTGTTCCACAAGAGTTAATGGCAAATGGTGATAAAATTTCAGAATTTAGATTTTTTGGCAAATTTTCCATTTTAATCCATTTTTTCCAGTAACAAAGCAAGGGTTAACAGCCAAACAAAATGCTATATTTATTGCCCCGATTCTGTAGTTTGCAGAAACACCCCATATGTGGCCGTAAACTACTGTATGGCCACACAGTAGGGCGTAGAGGGAAAGGTGCGCCGTATGGTTTTTGGAAGCCAGATTTTGCTGGAATGGTTTTTTGACACTATGTCCCATTTGAAGCCCCCCTGATGCACCCCTAGAGTAGAAACTCCATAAAAGTGACCCCATCTAAGAAACTACACCACTCAAGGTATTCAAAACTGATTTTACAAACTTTGTTAACTCTTTAGGTGTTGCACAAGATTTAATGGAAAATAGAGATACAATTTCAAAATTAAACTTTTTTGGCAGATTTTCCATTTTAATATTTTTTTTTCCAGTTACAAAGCAAGGGTTAACAGCCAAACAAAACATTATTTTTGGCCCTGATTCTGTAGTTTACAGAAACACCCCATATGTGGTCGTAAACCACTGTACGGGCACACGGCAGGGCGCAGAAGGAAAGGAATGCCATACGGTTTTTGGAAGGCAGATTTTGCTGGACTGTTTTTTTTTTACACCATGTCCCATTTGAAGCCCCCCTGATGCACCCCTAGAGTAGAAACTCCAAAAAAGTGACCCCATTTTAGAAACTATGGGATAGGGTGGCAGTTTTGTTGGTACTAGTTTAGGTTACATATGATTTTGGTTGCTCTATATTACACTTTTTGTGCGGCAAGGTAACAAGAAATAGCTTTATTGGCACAGTTTATATTTTTTTTCTTATTTACAACATTCATCTGACAGGTTAGATCATGTGGTAATTTTATAGAGCAGGTTGTCACGGACGCGGCGATACCTAATATGTATACAATTTTTTTATTTATGTACAGTCATGGCCAAAAGTTTTGAGAATGACACAAATATTAGTTTTCACACAGTTTGCTGCTAAACTGCTTTTAGATCTTTGTTTCAGTTGTTTCTGTGATGTAGTGAAATATAATTACACGCACTTCATACGTTTCAAAGGATTTTATCGACAATTACATGACATTTATACAAAGAGTCAGTATTTGCAGTGTTGGCCCTTCTTTTTCAGGACCTCTGCAATTCGACTAGGCATGCTCTCAATCAACTTCTGGGCCAATTCCTGACTGATAGCGACTAGGGATGAGCGAACCCAAACTGTATAGTTCGGGTTCGTACCGAATTTTGGGGTGTCCGTGACACGGACCCGAACCCGAACATTTTCATAAAAGTTCGGGTTCGGTGTTCGGCGCTTTCTTGGCGCTTTTTGAAAGGCTGCAAAGCAGCCAATCAACAAGCGTCATACTACTTGCCCCAAGAGGCCATCACAGCCTTGCCTACTATTGGCATGGCTGTGATTGGCCAGTGCAGCATGTGACCCAGCCTCTATATAAGCTTGGGTCACGTAGCGCTGCACGTCACTCTGCTGATTCAAGCATAGGGAGAGGTTGCAGCTGCGACGTTAGGGCGAGATTAGGCAGATTAACTCCTCCAAAAGACTTCATTCTGTGATCGATCTGCAGCTGTGGATCATTGAAGTGCTATTATTGACTTGCTCACTTTTTTGAGGCTGCCCAGAGCGTTTTTAGATCACTTTTTTTCTGGGGTGATCGGCGGCCATTTTGTGACTTGTGGTGCACCAGCACGAGCTATCACCAAGTGTATTTAACCATCGATAGTGTGGTTATTTTGTGCTATATCCTACATCAGCTGCAGGCTGAGCCTGTTTCACCCAAGTGCATTTAACCATCAACAGTCTGATTATTTTTTGGCCATATACTACATCAGCTGCAGGCTGAGCCTGTGTCACCCAAGTGCATTTAACCATCAACAGTGTGGTTATTTTTTGGCCATATATTACATCAGGGGCAAGTTGAGCCTGTCACCCAGCGCCTAAAAAATAGACCTGACATTTCTTTTCAACCAAAGCTGCACAGTTTTAGCTGGTCAAGTTATTTGTAGTGACCGTAAAAGCAGACTTTTTGTTCTGAATTGAAAAAGCATTCCCAAATTTGCCATTCTGAAAATAACTAGTTTGTGGTATTTGAGGCCTACTTGAAATCTATCCCAAAAAGAAAATCTTACATTGAAGTTATTGATAGTGTCATTCAGAAAAACCTAAGACACACGCTAGCGTGCTGATAGAAGTGTCATTCTGTGATTAAACCTATAACTGTCACACAGCGCAAAAAAAAACAGGTCTCACATCTCTATTCAACCAAATCTGCACAGTTTTAGCTGGTCAAGTTATTTGTAGTGACCGTAAAAGCAGACTTTTTGTTCTGGGTTGAAAAAGCATTCCCAAATTTGCCATTCTGAAAATAACTAGTTTGTGGTATTTGAGGCCTACTTGAAATCTATCCCAAAAAGAAAATCTTACATTGAAGTTATTGATAGTGTCATTCAGAAAAACCTAAGACACACACTAGCGTGCTGATAGAAGTGTCATTCTGTGATTAAACCTATAACTGTCATACAGCGCAAAAGAAAAACAGGTCTCACATCTCTATTCAACCAAATCTGCACAGTTTTAGCTGGTCAAGTTATTTGTAGTGACCGTAAAAGCAGACTTTTTGTTCTGGGTTGAAAAAGCATTCCCAAATTTGCCATTCTGAAAATAACTAGTTTGTGGTATTTGAGGCCTACTTGAAATCTATCCCAAAAAGAAAATCTTACATTGAAGGTTTTGATAGTGTCATTCAGAAAAACCTAAGACACACGCTAGCGTGCTGATAGAAGTGTCATTCTGTGATTAAACCTATAACTGTCACACAGCGCAAAAAAAAACAGGTCTCACATCTCTATTCAACCAAATCTGCACAGTTTTAGCTGGTCAAGTTATTTGTAGTGACCGTCAAAGCAGACTTTTTGTTCTGGGTTGAAAAAGCATTCCCAAATTTGCCATTCTCAAAATTGTGGTGAACGGGAACAATGAGGAAAACATCTAATAAGGGAAACGGACGTGGACATGGTCGTGGTGGTGTTAGTGGACCCTCTGGTGCTGGGAGAGGACGTGGACGTTCTGCCACAGCCACACGTCCTAGTGAACCAACTACCTCAGGTCCCAGTAGCCAGCAGAATTTACAGCGATATTTGGTGGGGCCCAATGCCGTTCTAAGGATGGTAAGGCCTGAGCAGGTACAGGCATTAGTCAATTGGGTGGCCGACAGTGGATCCAGCACGTTCACATTATCTCCCACCCAGTCTTCTGCAGAAAGCGCACAGATGGTGCATGCAAACCAAGCCCATCGGTCTGTCACATCACCCCCATGCATATCAGGGAAACTGTCTGAGCCTCAAGTTATGCAGCAGTATCTTATGCTGTTTGAAGACTCTGCTGCCAGGGTTTCCCAAGGGCATCCACCTAGCCCTTCCCCAGGGGTGGAAGAGATAGAATGCACTATTGCACAACCACTTATTTTTCCTGATGATGAGGACATGGGAATACCACCTCAGCACGTCTCTGATGATGACGAAACACAGGTGCCAACAGTGTGCAGACTGAACAGGAGGTCAGGGATCAAGACTGGGTGGAAGACGATGCAGGGGACGATGAGGTCCTAGACCCCACATGGAATGAAGGTCGTGCCACTGACTTTCACAGTTCGGAGGAAGAGGCAGTGGTGAGACCGAGCCAACAGCGTAGCAAAAGAGGGAGCAGTGGGCAAAATCAGAACACCCGCCGCCAAGAGACTCCGCCTGCTACTGACCGCCGCCATCTGGGACCGAGCACCCCAAAGGCAGCTTCAAGGAGTTCCCTGGCATGGCACTTCTTCAAACAATGTGCTGACGACAAGACCCGAGTGGTTTGCACGCTGTGCCATCAGAGCCTGAAGCGAGGCATTAACGTTCTGAACCTTAGCACAACCTGCATGACCAGGCACCTGCATGCAAAGCATGAACTGCAGTGGAGTAAACACCTTAAAAACAAGGAAGTCACTCAGGCTCCCCCTGCTACCTCTTCTGCTGCTGCCGCCTCGGCCTCTTCTGCTGCTGCTGCCGCCGCCTCGGCCTCTTCCTCTGCCTCTGGAGGAACGTTGGCACCTGCCGCCCAGCAAACATGGGATGTACCACCAACACCACCACCTGCGTCACCAAGCATCTCAACCATGTCACACGGCAGCGTTCAGCTCTCCATCTCACAAACATTTGAGAGAAAGCGTAAATTCCCACCTAGCCACCCTCGATCCCTGGACCTGAATGCCAGCATTTCTAAACTACTGGCCTATGAAATGCTGTCATTTAGGCTGGTGGACACACACAGCTTCAAACAGCTCATGTCACTTGCTGTCCCACAGTATGTTGTTCCCAGCCGCCACTACTTCTCCAAGAGAGCTGTGCCTTCCATGCACAAACAAGTGTCCGATAAAATCAAGTGTGCACTGCGCAACGCCATCTGTGGCAAGGTCCACCTAACCACAGATACGTGGACCAGTAAGCACGGCCAGGGACGCTATATCTCCCTAACTGCACACTGGGTAAATGTAGTGGCGGCTGGGCCCCAGGCGGAGAGCTTTTTGGCGCACGTCCTTCCGCCGCCAAGGATCGCAGGGCAACATTCTTTGCCTCCTGTCTCCTCCTCCTCCTACTCAGCTTCCTCCTCCTCTTCTTCCACCTGCTCATCCAGTCAGCCACACACCTTCACCACCAACTTCAGCACAGCACGGGGTAAACGTCAGCAGGCCATTCTGAAACTCATATGTTTGGGGGACAGGCCCCACACCGCACAGGAGTTGTGGCGGGGTATAGAACAACAGACCGACGAGTGGTTGGTGCCGGTGAGCCTCAAGCCCGGCCTGGTGGTGTGCGATAATGGGTGAAATCTCGTTGCAGCTCTGGGACTAGCCGGTTTGACGCACATCCCTTGCCTGGCGCATGTGCTGAATTTGGTGGTGCAGAAGTTCATTCGCAACTACCCCGACATGTCAGAGCTGCTGCATAAAGTGCGGGCCGTCTGTTTGCGCTTCCGGCATTCACACCCTGCCGCTGCTCGCCTGTCTGCGCTACAGCGTAACTTCGGCCTTCCCGCTCACCGCCTCATATGCGACGTGCCCACCAGGTGGAACTCCACCTTGCATATGCTGGACAGACTGTGCGAGCAGCAGCAGGCCATAGTGAAGTTTCAGCTGCAGCACGCACGGGTCAGTCACACTGTGGATGAGACCCACTTCACCACCAATGACTGGGCCTCCATGCGAGACCTGTGTGCCCTGTTGCGCTGTTTCGAGTACTCCACCAACATGGCCAGTGGCGATGACGCCGTTATCAGCGTTACAATACCACTTCTATGTCTCCTTGAGAAAACACTTAGGGCGATGATGGAAGAGGAGGTGGCCCAGGAGGAAGAGGAGGAAGAGGGGTCATTTTTAGCACTTTCAGGCCAGTCTCTTCAAAGTGACTCAGAGGGAGGTTTTTTGCAACACCAGAGGCCAGGTACAAATGTGGCCAGACAGGGCCCACTACTGGAGGACGAGGAGGACGAGGATGAGGTGGAGGAGGATGAGGATGAAGCATGTTCACAGCGGGGTGGCACCCAAAGCAGCTCGGGCCCATCACTGGTGCGTGGCTGGGGGGAAACACAGGACGATGACGATACGCCTCCCACAGAGGACAGCTTGTCCTTACCTCTGGGCAGCCTGGCACACATGAGCGACTACATGCTGCAGTGCCTGCGCAACGACAGCAGAGTTGCCCACATTTTAACGTGTGCGGAATACTGGGTTGCCACCCTGCTGGATCCCCGGTACAAAGACAATGTGCCCACCTTACTTCCTACACTGGAGCGTGATAGGAAGATGCGCGAGTACAAGCGCACGTTGGTAGACACGCTACTGAGAGCATTCCCAAATGTCACAGGGGAACCAGTGGAAGCCCAAGGCGAAGGCAGAGGAGGAGCAAGAGGTCGCCAACGCAGCTGTGTCACGGCCAGCTCCTCTGAGGGCAGGGTTAGCATGGCAGAGATGTGGAAAAGTTTTGTCACCACGCCACAGCTTACTGCACCACCACCTGATACGGAACCTGATACGGAGGCAACATTTCACTAACATGGTGGAACAGTACCTGTGCACACCCCTCCACGTACTGACTGATGGTTCGGCCCCATTCAACTTCTGGGTCTCCAAATTGTCCACGTGGCCAGAGCTAGCCTTTTATGCCTTGGAGGGGCTGGCCTGCCCGGCGGCCAGCGTTTTGTCTGAACGTGTATTCAGCACGGCAGGGGGTGTCATTACAGACAAACGCAGCCGCCTGTCTACAGCCAATGTGGACAAGCTGACGTTCATAAAAATGAACCAGGCATGGATCCCACAGGACCTGTCCATCCCTTGTGCAGATTAGATATTAACTACCTCCCCTTAACAATATATTATTCTACTCCAGGGCACTTCCTCATTCAATACTATTTTTAATTTAATTTTACCATTATATTGCCGGGGCCTAAATGTGTGACAGTGGCCTGTTCCAGTGGTGGGTGACGTGAAGCCTGATTCTCTGCTATGACATGAATACAGATTCTGCGCTGACATAAGGCCAGATTCTCTGTTACGGGACCTCTCTCCTCTGCCTGGGTGCCTGGGCCTAAATGTGTGACAGTGGCCTGTTCCAGTGGTGGGTGACGTGAAGCCTGATTCTCTGCTATGACATGAAGACAGATTCTGCGCTGACATAAGGCCAGATTCTCTGTTACGGGACCACTCTCCTCTGCCTGGGTGCCTGGGCCTAAATGTGTGACAGTGGCCTGTTCCAGTGGTAAGTGACGTGAAGCCTGATTCTCTGCTATGACATGAAGACAGATTCTGCGCTGACATAAGGCCAGATTCTCTGTTACGGGACCTCTCTCCTCTGCCTGGGTGCCTGGGCCTAAATGTGTGACAGTGGCCTGTTCCAGTGGTGGGTGACGTGAAGCCTGATTCTCTGCTATTACATGAATACAGATTCTGCGCTGACATAAGGCCAGATTCTCTGTTACGGGACCGCTCTCCTCTGTCTAGGTGCCGGGGCCTAAATGTGTGACAGTGGCCTGTTCCAGTGGTGGGTGACGTGAAGCTTGATTCTCTGCTATGACATGAATACAGATTCTGCGCTGACATAAGGCCAGATTCTCTGTTACGGGACCTCTCTCCTCTGCCTGGGTGCCTGGGCCTAAATGTGTGACAGTGGCCTGTTCCAGTGGTGGGTGACGTGAAGCTTGATTCTCTGCTATGACATGAAGACAGATTCTGTGCTGACATCAGGCCAGATTCTCTGTTACGGGACCTCTCTCCTCTGCCTGGGTGCCTGGGCCTAAATGTGTGACAGTGGCCTGTTCCAGTGGTGGGTGACGTGAAGCCTGATTCTCTGCTATGACATGAAGACAGATTCTGCGCTGACATAAGGCCAGATTCTCTGTTACGGGACCGCTCTCCTCTGTCTGGGTGCCGGGGCCTAAATGTGTGACAGTGGCCTGTTCCAGTGGTGGGTGACGTGAAGCCTGATTCTCTGCTATGACATGAATACAGATTCTGCACTGACATAAGGCCGGATTCTCTGTTACGGGACCTCTCTCCTCTGCCTGGGTGCCTGGGCCTAAATGTGTGACAGTGGCCTGTTCCAGTGGTGGGTGACGTGAAGCCTGATTCTCTGCTATGACATGAATACTGATTCTGCGCTGACATAAGGCCCGATTCTTTGTTACGGGACCTCTCTCCTCTGCCTGGGTGCCTGGGCCTAAATGTGTGACAGTGGCCTGTTCCAGTGGTGGGTGACGTGAGGCCTGATTCTCTGCTATGACATGAATACAGATTCTGCGCTGACATAAGGCCAGATTCTCTGTTACGGGACCTCTCTCCTCTGCCTGGGTGCCTGGGCCTAAATGTGTGACAGTGGCCTGTTCCTGTGGTGGGTGACGTGAGGCCTGATTCTCTGCTATGACATGAAGACAGATTCTGCGCTGACATAAGGCCAGATTCTCTGTTACGGGACCGCTCTCCTCTGTCTGGGTGCCGGGGCCTAAATGTGTGACAGTGGCCTGTTCCAGTGGTGGGTGACGTGAAGCCTGATTCTCTGCTATTACATGAAGACAGATTCTGTGCTGACATCAGGCCAGATTCTCTGTTACGGGACCTCTCTCCTCTGCCTGGGTGCCGGGGCCTAAATGTGTGACAGTGGCCTGTTCCAGTGGTGGGTGACGTGAAGCCTGATTCTCTGCTATGACATGAAGACTGATTCTGCGCTGACATGAAGCCAGATTGTTTGCTATGGCATGAAGAGACTGATTCTCTGCTGACGTGAAGCCAGATTCTCTGCTATGGGACCTCTGTCCAATTGATATTGGTTCATTTTTATTTTTTTAATTTTTATTTTAATTCATTTCCCTATCCAAATTTCTTTGCAGGGGATTTACCTACATGTTGCTGCCTTTTGCAGCCCTCTAGCTCTTTCCTGGGCTGTTTTACAGCCTTTTTAGTGCCCAAAAGTTCGGGTCCCCATTGACTTCAATGGGGTTCGGGTTCGGGACGAAGTTCGGATCGGGTTCGGATCCCGAACCCGAACATTTCCGGGAAGTTCGGCCGAACTTCTCGAACCCGAACATTCAGGTGTTCGCTCAACTCTAATAGCGACCCATTCTTTCATAATCACTTCTTGGAGTTTTTCAGAATTAGTGGGTTTTTGTTTGTCCACCCGCCTCTTGAGGATTGACCACAAGTTCTCAATGGGATTAAGATCTGGGGAGTTTCCAGGCCATGGACCCAAAATGTCAACGTTTTGGTCCCCGAGCCACTTAGTGATCACTTTTGCCTAATGGCACGGTGCTCCATCGTGCTGGAAAATGCATTGTTTTTCACCAAACTGTTGTTGGACTATTGGAAGAAGTTGCTGTTGGAGGGTGTTTTGGTACCATTCTTTATTCACGGCTGTGTTTTTGGGCAAAATTGTGAGTGAGCACACTCCCTTGGATGAGAAGCAACCCCTCACATGAATGGTCTCAGGAGGCTTTACTGTTGGCATGACACAGGACTGATGGTAGCACTCACCTTTTCTTCTCCGGACAAGCCTTTTTCCAGATGCCCCAAACAATCGGAAAGAGGCTTCATCGGAGAATATGACTTTGTCCCAGTCCTCAGCAGTCCATTCACCATACTTTCTGCAGAAGATCAATCTGTCCCTGATGTTTTTTTTTTGGAGAGAAGTGGCTTCTTTGCGGCCCTTCTTGACACCAGGCCATCTTCCAAAAGTCTTCGCCTCACTGTGCGTGCAGATGCGCTCACACCTGCCTGCTGCTATTCCTAAGCAAGCTCTGCACTGGTGGCACTCCGATCCCGCAGCTGAATCCTTTTTAGGAGACGATCCTGGCGCTTGCTGGACTTTCTTGGACGCCCTGAAGGCTTCTTAACAAGAATTGAACCTCTTTCCTTGAAGTTCTTGATGATTCTATAAATTGTTGATTGAGGTGCAATCTTAGTAGCCACAATATCCTTGCCTGTGAAGCCATTTTTATGCAACGCAATGATGGCTGCACGTGTTTCTTTGCAGGTCACCATGGTTAACAATGGAAGAACAATGATTTCAAGCATCACCCTTCTGACAACATGTCAAGTCTGCCATTTTAACCCAATCAGCCTGACATAATGATCTCCAGCCTTGTGCTCGTCAACATTCTCACCTGAGTTAACAAGACGATTACTGAAATGATCTCAGCAGGTCCTTTAATGACAGCAATGAAATGCAGTGGAAAGTTTTTTTTGGAATTAAGTTAATTTTCATGGCAAAGAAGGACTATGCAATTCATCTGATCACTCTTCATAACATTCTGGAGTATATGCAAATTTCTATTATAAAAACTTAAGCAGCAACTTTTCCAATTTCCAATATTTATGTAATTCTCAAAACTTTTGGCCACGACTGTAAGTCTTACACAATGATTTCATTTTTTAAACAAAAAAAATCATGTTTTAGTGTCTCCATAGTCTAAGAGCCATAGTTTTTTCAGTTTTTGGGCGATTATCTTAGGAAGGGTCTCATTTTTTGTGGGATGAGATGACGGTTTGATTGGCACTATTTTGGGGTGCATATGACTTTTTGATCGCTTGCTATTACACTTTTTGTGACGTAAGATGACAAAAAATGGCTTTTTTTACACCGTTTTTTTTTTTTTTTTTACGGTGGTCACCTGAGGGGTCAGGTCATGTGATATTTTTATCGAGCCGGTCGATACGGACGCCGCGATACCTAATATGTATACTTTTCTTTTATTTATGTACAGACCGGATTCCAAAAAAGTTGGGACACTATACAAATCGTGAATAAAAACTGAATGCAATGATGTGGAGGTGCCAACTTCTAATATTTTATTCAGAATAGAACATAAATCACGGAACAAAAGTTTAAACTGAGAAAATGTACCATTTTAAGGGAAAAATATGTTGAATCAGAATTTCATGGGTGTTAACAAATCCCCAAAAAGTTGGGACAAGGCCATTTTCACCACTGTGTGGCATCTCCCCTTCTTCTTACAACACTCAACAGACGTCTGGGAAGACCAGTTTCTCAAGTTTAGAAATAGGAATGCTCTCCCATTCTTGTGTAATACAGGCCTCTAACTGTTCAATCGTCTTGGGCCTTCTTTGTTGCACCTTCCTCTTTATGATGCGCCAAATGTTCTCTATAGGTGAAAGATCTGGACTGCAGACTGGCCATTTCAGTACCCGGATCCTTCTCCTACGCAGCCATGATGTTGTGATTGATGCAGAATGTGGTCTGGCATTATCTTGTTGAAAAATGCAGGGTCTTCCCTGAAAGAGATGACGTCTGGATGGGATCATATGTTGTTCTAGAACCTGAATATATTTTTCTGCATTGATGGTGCCTTTCCAGACATGCAAGCTGCCCATGCCACACGTACTCATGCAACCCCATACCATCAGAGATGCAGGCTTCTGAACTAATTGTTGATAACAACTTGGGTTGTCCTTGTCCTCTTTGGTCCGGATGACATGGCATCCCAGATTTCCAAAAAGAACTTCGAATCGTGACTCGTCTGACCACAGAACAGTCTTCCATTTTGCCACACTCCATTTTAAATGATCCCTGGCCCAGTGAAAACGCCTGAGCTTGTGGATCTTGCTTAGAAATGGCTTCTTCTTTGTACTGTAAAGTTTCAGCTGGCAACGGCGGATGGCACGGTGGATTGTGTTCACTGACAATGGTTTCTGGAAGTATTCCTGAGCCCATTCTGTGATTTCCTTTACAGTAGCATACCTGTTTGTGGTGCAGTGTTGTTTGAGGGCCCGGAGATCACTGGCATCCAGTATGGTTTTACGGCCTTGACCCTTACGCACAGACATTGTTCCAGATTCTCTGAATCTTCGGATGATGTTATGCACAGTTGATGATGATAGATGCAAAGTCTTTGCAATTTTTCGCTGGGTAACACCTTTCTGATATTGCTCCACTATCTTTCTGCGCAACATTGTGGGAATTGGTGATCCTCTACCCATCTTGGCTTCTGAGAGACACTGCCACTCTGAGAAGCTCTTTTTATACCCAATCATGTTGCCAATTTACCTAATTAGTGTTAATTGGTCTTCCAGCTCTTCGTTATGCTCAAATTTACTTTTTCCAGCCTCTTATTGCTACTTGTCCCAACTTTTTGGGGATTTGTTGACACCGTGAAAATTGGAATCAACGTATTTTTTTCTTTAAAATGATACATTTACTCGGATTAAACGTTTGATCTGTCATCTACGTTCTATTACAAATAAAATATTGACATTTGCCAACTCCACATCATTGCATTCAGTTTTTATTCACAATTTGTTTAGTGTCCCAACTTTTTTGGAATCCGGTTTGTAAGTTTTACACAATGATTTCATTTTTGAAACAAAAAAAAAATCATGTTTAACTGTTTCCATAGTCTAAGAGCCATAGTTTTTTCAGTTTTTGGGCGATTATCCTGGGTAGGGTATGATTTTTGCGGAATGATATGACGGTTTGACTGGTACTATTTTGGCGTACATGCGATTATTTTGATCACTCATCCTGTTGCCATGGGAACTTTCCCCGTCTGCTCAGTTGTGACCACAACTGCGCAGACGGGGAAGGGTAAGGAGGGGGGCTCCCTCCCTCTGTGACCCCATCCTGTCTGGGGGTTGCAAAGGCACAGCAGCCCCCCGATGTGAGAGGGAGGTACCTCCCGACTGTTAACCTCTTCTATTCTAGGGTTAACCTCTTCTATTCTAGGGTTAAACGGCTGACATCGCAGCACAGATGTCAGCCGTTTATACCAGAGTGTCAGCAATGTGCTGACACTCTGGTATAACCACTGGCCGCCAATAATTATTCAAGAGGAGGCGGTCGAGGGATCGCGCCTGCTGCACCGCCCGCCTCCCGCACCGCTTTCACCTCCCGCAACCCCCCCTGCACTTCCCGCCGCCATAAAATCAATCAGGGGTGCAGAGTGGGGTGAAAAAACTATATTTTAGGCATATAACATTTCTGATCCCCGCGGTCAGGGATCGCGGGGATCAGAAACTGCTGAAAGCGCAGCAAACCGCTGGTCTCAATTGGCCTGCGGTTTGTTGCGATCGCCGACATGGGGGGGTCACGGGACCCCCCCGCGTATTTAGCCGAGGTGCCTGCTCAATGATTTGAGCAGGCACCTTGTTCCGATCACCGCCGGCCGGGCGGCAGTGATCGGAACAACACATGACGTACCGGTACGTCATGTGTCCTTAAGGACTCGGGAAACATGACGTACCGGTACGTCATGTGTCCTTAAGGGGTTAATAATTGATGTATGCAGTATCACTATCTCTCTTAAAAGCAGAGAAATTCAAACTTAGAAAATTGCTAATTTTTCCAAAAGGTACAGGTAAAACATATCAACTCAAGTTTACCACAAAAATGAAGTATAATGTGTCACGAGAATGTCTCAGAATTTGCTGGATAAATAAAAAACATTTAAAAGTTATTACCACATAAATTGATACATGTCAGATTAGCAAAATTGTTAGTGTAACAGGCAATGTTTTTCTAAGAAAAATAGAACTGGCGCACCATAGGGTAATAATGTCAGTCAGGTAATGGAGGCTCACCTTGTTAGGTTGTGCAAATGATAGACACAACGCTTATGTAGGCTTTAGTCAGAAGTGGTGGAACCCAAAAGTCGGGTGGTCATGCAGCCAAGGATATGAACACTTCCAAGTTGGGATGCCTGGAGTCCCCGAGGAGGTAGATAATTCCAAAAGATAAAGAGATAATCCCACTGTGCAAAAAGACCAGCCTTTGTTGTCAAACAGGAACTTTTTAATTTTTTTGCAGGAGGTACAACGCTTTTCGGGGTATAGGACACCACTTCATCAGGTACAGACTGCTTATGGTTAAAAGGACACTATACACATGTTTAAATATACAAAAAAAAAGCCAAAACACACAAAATGGAGTGCAGGGGAGGTGCTAGCAAAGTCCACCTGTCACTTTAACCCCTTAAGGACACAGCCTTATTTCACCTTAAGGGCCAGGCCATTTTTTGCAAATTTGACCAGTGTCACTTTAAGTGCTGATAACTTCAAAACACTTTGACTTATCCAGGCCATTCTGAGATAGTTTTTTTTGTCACATATTGTACTTCATGACACTGGTAAAATGAAGTAAAAAAAAAAAAATTTTTGCATAAAAAAATACCTCATTTACCAAAAATCTTGAAAAGTTAGCATTTTTCAAAGTTTCAGTTTCTCTACTTCTGTAATACATAGTAATACCCCCAGAAATTGTGATGAATTTACATTCCCCATATGTCTACTTCATGTTTGAATTATTTTAGGAATGATATTTTATTTTTTGGGGATGTTACAAGGCTTAGAAGTTTAGAAGCAAATCTTGAAATTTTTCAGAAATCCAATTTTTAGGGACCACTACAGGTCTGAAGTCACTTTGCAAGGCTTACATAATAGAAACCACCCAAAAATGACCCCATTCTATAAACTACACCCCTCAAGGTATTCAAAACTGATTTTGCAAACTTCGTTAACCCTTTAGGTGTTGCACAAGAGTTATTGGCAAATGGGGATGAAATTTTTGAATTTCATTTTTTTGCCTACTTTTCCATTTTAACCCATTTTTTCCACTAACAAAGCAAGGGTTAACAGCCAAACAAGACGGTATCTTTATTTCCCTGACTCTGCCGTTTACAGAAACACCCCATATGTGGCCGTAAACTACTGTACGGCCACACAGCGGGGCGTAGAGTGAAATGTGCACCACATTTGTTTTTGGAAGGCAGATTTTGCTGGACTGGTTTTTTGACACCATGTCCCACACCATGTCCCACACTGGGTGAGCTGACCCTCTAAAATATTATATGCAAGGGCCTGCAGGTGAGCTGACCCTGTAAAACATTATATGCAAGGGCCTGCAGTTGAGCTGACCCTGTAAAACATTATATGCGAGGGCATATATGCGATGGCATTATATGCGACGAATAAGCATGTTGATACAATGGAAGAAGAGGAGGAGGATGAGAAAAGGAAGATTTAACCATATACCCTTTTTTGTGGTGGAAGGGTTGCATGGGAATACAATGTATTCAGTACATTAAACAACACATTTAAAGTGTCTTTGTTAATCCGCTTTCCTCTGGTGGAGTCGAAAAGTCTGGGGCAATCCAGGCCTTGTTCATTTTTATAAGAGTCAACCGATCAGCATTTTCAGTTGACAGGTGGATACGCTTATCTGTTATAATGCCACCAGCAGCACTAAACACGTCAGGAGGATCACTTTCAATCTCCTCATCCTATTCTTCCTCTTCTGCCCACCCACGCTGAACAGATGGAATTAAACTTCCATAGGTACTACCTCTGTAGCGGAAGCAACCGTCTCCTGCTCCTTCTCCTCCTCCTCTTCATCGTCCAATTCGCGCTGAGAAGACGAACGGAGGGTGGTCTGGCTATCACCATGTGTAATGTCTTCATCCCCCATTTCCACCTCTTCCACATGACAAGCGTTGTCCTTAATTGTGAGCAGCGAGCGTTTGAGTAGACACAGAACTGGGATGGTTACGCTGATAATTGCGTTATTGCCGCTCACCATCTGTGTTGATTCCTCAAAGTTTCTTTAAACCTCACAGAGGTCAGACATTCACGCCAACTCCTCGCTTCTGATTAGCGGAAGCTGACTGGAAAGGTCACAATCATGTTGCAGCTGACATTCCACTACTGCCCTCTACTGCTCACAAAGCCTGGCCAACATGTGGAACGTCGAGTTCCAGTGCGTGCTCACGTCGCACAACAGCCAGTGAGCTGGCAATTTCAATCGCTGCTGCAGCGTTGACAGACCGGCTGAAGCTGTCGATATCTTGCGGAAATGTGCACACACACAGCGCACCTTCACCAGTAGCTAAGGAAAATTGGGTAGGTTTTGAGAAACCACTGAACCACTAAGTTTAAGACGTGGGCTAGGCATGAGATGTGTGTGAGCTTGCCGAGCTCCAAAGCCGCCACCAAGTTACAGCCATTATCACACACAACCATGCCTGGTTGTAGGTTGAGTGGCGAGAGCTACAGTTCAGTCTGGTCTCTTATCCCCTGCAGCAGCTCTGCAGCGGTGTGCTGTTTGTCCCCTAAGCATATCAGCTTCAGCACGGCCTGTTGCCGCTTCCCCACTGCAGTGCTACACTGCTTCCAGCTATCGGCTGATGGCTGACTGGTGCTGCACGTGAATAATTTGAAAAATATATAAATTTTCTGTTATATTTCTCCAATTTATGGCCCTGACACACAGAAGGTATTGGACAGATGTCTCTAGTCACTGCAGACACCCTCTATATAAAAAGTATTGAAAATGCTGAAAAATTGTGTACTGTAGCTATAAAATACTGCCAGCCTGCCACCACGCACAATAGTCCTTAAAAGGACTTTTGGGTCTTTGAAACATTTTCTACTGAATTAATTGCGATCAGACTCCCTACACTCTCTGTCCCATCTGAAGCCCAGCTCTCCCTGACTACAAATGAGCCGAACATGAGTCAACCGATGACGTGTTCTGTCCAGCCAATTTCTGTAATGGCAGTAGCCAACATGGCTACTGGCTTAACAGTGAGGGCAGTACTTACCTGCACGTTTATTGGCTACATAGCAGCCGTGAAACATGCGGGGAGGAGAGTCGAGCATGGCGCTCGAGCACATGCGGTGCTCGCTCAACATTACTTATAACCATGTTATAAGGCAAAATAATATAGTAAATTGACTTTTATCAATTTGCTTACATTATCTCCTAGCAACCATGCGTGAAAATCGCACTGCATCTGCACTTGCTTGCGGATGCTTGCGAATTTTACTCAGACCCATTCATTTCTATTGGACCTGTGTTGCATGAAAACCCCAGAATATAGAACATGCTTCAATTTTCACGCAACGCACAAGTGATGCGTGAAAATCACCGCTCATCTGAACAGCCCCATTGAAGTGAATGGGTCCGGATTCAGTCTGGGTGCAATCCGTTCACCTCACGCATTGCACCCGCACGGATTTCTGCGAGTGTTTCGCTACCAGAAAGGACTAGTTATGCATGTTGCTGCACTGCAAAGTGATGTACACCACGATACATTCTGCCTAAAGTTTAACTGCAGGCCGGGATAGACCTGATTTTCTGAAAACTTTGCTCATCTATAGTCATAATCCAGGTCTAATCTCGCTTTTTAGCCTTCAACATAGACCACTTTGAAAAGTGGTGTGGCTCCTAAATGACACAGATATGTCACAAAAAAACGCCACAATATGCATGTCCGGTGTCATTTTTACACCAAAAACCAGAAGTCACTGGTTTGATAAATGTCCCCCATAGTGGCTGCAGCCTAAGGCCTCTTTCACAATTTCAGTGTCCGTTTCACGTCCTTTAAAACTCAGTCTGTGATACAGTACATCCGCGAAGATGTGCGTTAAGCATCCTTGTTTGGTTCGTGTGTCAGTTTTTTACCCTCCGTTTGTCATCTACATTCCACTGATGCTGTTCAGCTGAAATTTAATTTCCAGAGCATCTCCTAACAGTGGTCAGTGAAAAATGGACGCAACTCGGATCCTAGAACAAGAAAGGACCAGCCCTCACATATAAGTTGTCTGCAAAAGATTCTTGTTTATTGTCACATAATCCTGTGACGCGTTTCGACACTGGCAGGTGTCCTTAACAAGCAGCAACACGGATCCTATCTGTTGTGTCTGCTATTTTTTACCGACCCATCGACTTCAATAGGTTTGTTTCGTCTGCATCAAAGACCAAAGTAATGCATGTCTCTGTAATTTTTTAACTGACCCACAGTGATTTGACCAGACACATAGAAATAAATACATGGAACATGCAGGGAGCACTCGTCAGTGAAAAATGGAAATGTGAACTAAGCCTAAGGCCTCATGCACACGGCCATGGCAGACGTGGCCAATATTGTGGTCGGCAAACAGCAGTTCACTTGAATGGGTCTACAATCCTGAGCTGCCATGCAGAACGGCGGCACGGAACCCCACGGAAGCAATATGTTGTTCTATTTTTTTGCAGTGCCGATGGATCATGGACCCATTCCAGTTGAATGGGTCTGGATCTGTCACAGTAGCTGCACGGATGGTGCAGTCCCCAATGCACGGACCGGCGGAACAATGGTCGTGTGCAAGAGGTCTAATTCTATATTTTTCTTTTGTTTCGGTCCCCTCCATCAGCAACACTTGTCCTGTGCATAATCTCAATACACACGTGGCAGATTTTGTGGCAGAAAATTCCATGACTGAAAATCAGTTCCATTCATTTAAAAGGGGCAGCAAGCACATGGATTTCTGCAAGCCTCATTAAAGTGAAGAGAACTGATTTTTAACCATGGTAATGAGAAAGCATGTTTTCTGCAATGAGAAGACATACAAGGATTTATCAAAAGTGGTGTAAAGGAAAACTGGTTTAGTAGCCCATAGAAACCAGATTCCACCTTTGATTTTTCAGAGCTCCTTTGGAAAATGAAAGGTGAAATCTGATTGGTTGCTATGGGCAACTAAGCCGGTTTTCCTTTACACCAATTTAATAAATCTCTGTCAAAAAATGATGATAGTCAAAAAAGAAATTTCTGTTAAATGTATAAATACAAATTGAAAACATTCATTTTCCATTAAATCCAATGGCAAAAAGGAAAAAAAACAAACCTTTATATTGCTTATACTATAGAACAATTGCATATGATATACAGGAATCAACATTTTCTTTTTGAGTGGAACATAGCAATGTAATACTTATTTTAGTCCACAAGAGGTCATGCAAAATCTAAAACTAAAGCTTCCCATTTCTGAGAGTGTAAGGACTCATGCTCACAACCATGTTTTTTGTCCATATCCGATCCGCATTTCTTATAGGTTGGATGCGCAGCCCTTCATTTCAATGAGGCCACAAAAGATGCAGACAGCATACCATGTGCTATCCACATCCGTATGTCCTTTCTGCGGCATCCACAAAAATATCTAACATGTCCTATTCTTGTCCACATTATGGACACGGATAGGACTGGTTTATTATGGCCTGGACTTTTTCTAAAAAAATACAGAACAAACACAGCGGATCTGCAATTTGCAGACTGTAAAACAGCCCAAAGGTTAAGTTCACACTTCATTTCCAGCAGTTATTCTAAGGCCCCTTTCACACGAGCGAGTTTTCCGCGCGGATGCGTTGCGGGAGGTGAACGCACAGCATCCGCACGGAATCCTGACCCATTCATTTCTATGGGGCTGTTCACATGAGCGGTGATTTTCACGCATCACTTGTGCGTTGCGTGAAAATCGCAGCATGCTCCTCTTTGTGCGTTTTTCACGTAACGCAAGCCCCATAGAAATGAATGGGGTTGCGTGAAAATCGCAAGCATCCGCAAGCAAGTGCGGATGCGGTGCGATTTTCACGCATGGTTGTTAGGAGACGATCGGGATGGAGACCCGATCATTATTATTTCCCCTTATAACATGGTTAATAAGGGGAAATAATAGCATTCTGAATACAGAATGCATAGTAAAACAGCGCTGGAGGGGTTAAAAAAAAAAAAAAAAATCATTTAACTCACCTTAGTCCACGTGTTCGCGATGCCGGCATCTCCTTCTGTCCCCTTTACTGAATAGGACCTGTGGTGAGCATTAATTATAGGTCAAGGACCTTTGATGACGTCACTCCGGTCATCACATGGTACGTCACATGATCTTTTACCATGGTGAATCACCATGGTAAAAGATCATGTGACGTATCATGTGATGACCGGAATGACGTCACCACAGGTCCTGTTGCTGCACAGAGATCAGATGAAGCCAGAAGGAGAAGCCGGGCCACGAACAAGTGGACTTAGGTGAGTTAAATTTTATTTTTATTTTTTTAAACCCTCCAGCGATGTTTTACTATGCATTCTGTATTCAGAAAATAATACTATTTACAGAACACCGATCCCAAGCCCGAACTTCTGTGAAGAAGTTCGGGTTTGGGTACCAAACACGCGCGATTTTTCTCACGCGAGTGCAAAACGCATTACAATGTTTTGCACTCGCGTGGAAAAATCGCGGGTGTTCCCGCAACGCACCCGCACATTTTCCCGCAACGCCCATGTGAAAGAGGCCTAAACCAAAACCAGTAATAAAGCATACACAGAGATTAAGTATAATGGAAAGATTTTCACCTATTCAGTGTTTTTGACCCGCACCTGGTTTTGGCTCACAAAATGCCTCATTCACACGTCAGTGTTCAGTCAGTGATTTCCATCAGTGTTTGTGAGCCCAAACCAGGTGTGTCTCTAAACAGAGAACAGGTACAGATCTTTCCCTTATATCTTACATCTGTGGAGGCTCCAATCCTGGTTTTGGCTCACAATCACTGATGGAAATAACTGACCAAATAACTGAAGTGTGGACATCAGCTTTTATATTCAGTGTTACATTTTAATTGAGACGTAGCTAAGAGCCACGCAGCTGCTAAAAAAAGATGAGTGATTTCCCAAAATTTGTTTCAAGTCAGATACGGTTGAATCAGATTTGATCTGAATAAATTTGAGCCGCTTCAAAAGTGCCCCAATTGGCTGAAATGAAACTCTGAGGTCTCCTAGGACTGTATCCAAGCTCTTTCTAGTTCTTGAACTCCAGGACATGTAAAAGTGACAGTGACATAAATGGCATACCTCCCAAATTTGTAACCGAACAAAGAGGGACACATTGTGCGGCACACAAAACAATTTTTTCCACACTAGGCCACGCCTCTAACCCCGCCCAAAACATAACTATACACCGAATACCACCCAGTCCCCTTAATGCCCCCACAAAGTAATTATTCCCCCTTCATGCCATGCCAGTATTTATGCCCACATTGTGTCTTCACAGAATTATGCCCGGATGTGCCCCCCATAATATGCCCAGTTATGTTCCCACACTAATATGCCCAGCTGTGCACCCACTAATATTCCCAGCTGTGCCCCCAGTAATATGCCCAGTTATGTGCCCCCACTAATATGCCCACATTGTGGCCACAGTAATATGCCCAGCTGTGCTCCTGGTAATATACCCACCTGTGCCCCCCAGGAATATACCCTTATTGTGCCCCCCAGTAATATGCCCACATTGTGCCCCCCAATAATATGCCCACAATGTGCTCCCCAGTAATATGTCCACATTGTGGTCCCCAGTAATATGCCCACACTGTGCCCCCAGTATTATGCCCACATTGTCCCCCCCAGTAATATGCCCACATTGTGCCCCCTAGTAATATGCCCACATTGTGCCCCCAGTAATATGCCCACATTGTGCCCCCAGTAATATGCCCACATTGTGCCCCCCAGTAATATGCCCACATTGTGCCCCCTAGTAATATGCCCAATATTGTACCCCCCAGTAATATGCCCAGATTGTGCCCCTCACAGAAAGTAAAAAAAAATAAACACCACACACTTACCTTAAGTAAGTAAGCGGATGGAAGTTGGAGGTAACAAACAGCCTTTTTAAAAAACACTGCACTGTAAGATTTTTATAAATTAAAAAAATGATCCAAAATGAAGACTTTTTGGTGACAGATGCTTCTGATCTGTAAAATTATGGCAGCCATTTTGAGAGATTCCTGCTGTACAAATCACACAGGTTTGAATTTGCCAAAGTAATTTTTTTTTTTTGTGAAACTTGATTCCGGTACAATCAATTCACTCATCTCTACTGTTAGCAAAAATTATCATAAAAATGCATCAATTGATAGAAAACAATGCAGCTGCTACAAAAAACTGTAGGCATCTTTCACAATTCAGTGAATGACAGAGGTGATGTCTGTGTTTTACTTGGATAACACGTGGATCCACTGATTTTAATGTGTTTATTGGATCATTTTCCCCTTTAAATAAATTACCAAGTATAATATTTTGACACATTTTTGAGTTGATCTTTATCTATCCACTAGATGTGTGAAAATCTTCCTGTGCAACTGAACTAAGGTACAGCTGCGGACAGCACAGAAAGTGGCCCTATTGAAGTGATTGAGTCCACATCCAAGCAGCAAAAAATATGGCCACGGATCACGGACGCGGATGCCAATCTTATGTGCATCCGTGTTTATTCACGGACCCATTGACTTGAATGGGTCCGTGAACTGTTGTCCGTCAAAAAAATAGGACAGGTCATATTTTTTTGATGGACAGGAAACACGGATCACGGCTGCGGATGAACAACGGTGCATTTTCCGAGTTTTCAACGGACCCATTGAAAGTCAATGGGTCCGCAGAAAATCACGGAAAACGGAACAACTGCCACGGATGCACACAACGGTCGTGTGCATGAGGCCTTAGGGACACAAATCGCTAGGTAATAGGGCCACAAAAGTCCTGGTAAGGACTGGTATAGGTGTGCTATTGATAGGTGTGACATACAGAGGGGTGTAATATACTTATAATATACTTTCTAACATAGAAAGTATATTATAGTGCAATTGTATTGTGCAGCAGTTGTGTGTGGTTCTGCTGTGATACTGCAGAAACACACAGAGTGCTAAACGCTATTTGAACAAATAATTTCTACTGGTGTGATTTACCAGTTGCCCCCCCAAAAACTGATTGAAGCAGGGGTGTTATTTACCAATAATATACGTTCTATATAGTGCATTTAGGTAGCGCAGCATTTGTCTGCGGTTTTGCTGCATTACCACATCTACACAGAGTGACAAACACTATTTGAAGAAGTAATTTCTACTGGTGTGATTTACCAGTTGCCCCCCAAAAAAACTGATTGAAGCAGGGATTTTATATACCAGTAATATACGTTCTATATAGTGCATTTAGGTAGTGCAGCATTTGTCTGTGGTTTTGCTGCGTTTTTCCACATCTACACAGAGTGAAAAACACTATTTGAAGAAATAATTTCTACTCGAGTTTAGCGGACACCTGGATGTTCGGGTTCGGCAGGTTCGGCCGAACTTGAAAAAAAAGTTTGGGTTCGGGACCCGAACGTGACCCGAATTTGACCCCGAACCCCATTGAAGCCAATGGGGACCTGAACTTTTGGGCACTAAAATGGCTCTAAAATAGTCCTGGAAAGGGCTAGAGGGCTGCAAAAGGCAACAAAACGTGCTTAAGAGCATGATAACTGTTTTGCAAACAAATGTGAATAGGGAAATGACTTAAAATAACATAAAGTACAGAAAAATTAAAAATAACAATCTGGATCTAGTAGTAGGAGGTTGAGGAGGTGGTGGATGGGTGGATGTGGCGGTGTAGGTTGACGTGGCGGTGTAGGTGGAAGCAGCGGTGAAGGAGGAATAGGTAGCCAACACTGATTTGTGTTATTTTTTATTTTTAAATTGGGTATCCCCCAAAATATTGGGACATATAACAAAATAAAACAAAGAATAAGTGCACTTGAGTACAAGAATGGATGGTTGAGGCTGGTATAAATGTCTATTCTGCACAAGGTACGGACAAGTCCTGTGGGATCCATGCCTAGTTCATTTTAATAAACGTAAGCTTGTCCACATTGACTGCGGCCTGTGATAATGCTCTCTGCCGTGCTAAACACACGTTCACACTATACACTGGCTGCAGGGCAAGTCAGCACCTCCAAGGCTGACAAAGCTTTTCCACATTTTGGCCATGCTAACCCTGCCTTCTCAGGTGCTGGTGGTGCCCCAGCTGCGTTGGCGACCTCTTCCTCCTCCTCTGCCTTCGCCTTGTGCTTCCACTGTGCCCCCGCTGTCAGGTGGGAATGCCATCAGCTGTGTGCGCTTGTAGTCGCGCATCTTCCGATCAGTAACAGATGTTTTCACTAAATTTAGTTCCCGGTCAGCAATGCAGAGCAGGGGTTCATTCATGGCAAAATGGGGTTCATGTCACCCAGCAATAGAACAGAGGATTTTGAGAGATTTAGGCCCCTGTCACCAAGGCACAGCAGGGGTTCATTCACGGCAAAAGTGGCTTCTTGTCACCCAGCAATAGAACAGAGGATTTTGAGAGATTTAGGCCCCTGTCACCCAGGCACAGCAGGGGTTCATTCACGGCAAAAGGGGGTTCTTGTCACTCAGCAATACAACAGACGATTTTAAGAGATTTAGGCCCCTGTCACCCAGGCACAGCAGGGGTTC
The DNA here is from genome assembly GCF_905171765.1 of Bufo bufo. Classification (NCBI taxonomy): domain Eukaryota; kingdom Metazoa; phylum Chordata; class Amphibia; order Anura; family Bufonidae; genus Bufo; species Bufo bufo. The sequence goes on along the minus strand of NC_053391.1, from coordinate 516,570,430 downwards.
ATTCACGGCAAAAGGGGGTTCATGTCACCCAGCAATAGAACAGAGGATTTTGAGAGATTTCGGCCCTTGTCACCCAGGCACAGAAAGGGGTTCATTCACGGCAAAGGGGGGTTCATGTCAACCAGCAATAGAACAGAGGATTTTGAGAGATTTAGGCCCCTGTCACCCAGGCACAGCAGGGGTTCATTCATGGCAAAAGGGCGTTCATGTCACCCAGCAATAGAACAGAGGATTTTGAGAGATTTTGGCCCCTGTCACCCAGGCACAGCAGGGGTTCATTCACGGCAAAAGGAGGTTCATGTCACCCAGCAATAGAACAGAGGATTTTGAGAGATTTAGGCCCCTGTCACCCAGGCACAGCAGGGGTTCATTCACGGCAAAAGGGGGTTCTTGTCACCCAGCAATACAACAGACGATTTTAAGAGATTTCGGCCCCTGTCACCCAGGCACAGAAAGGGGTTCATTCACGGCAAAAGGGGGTTCATGTCAACCAGCAATAGAACAGAGGATTTTGAGAGATTTAGGCCCATGTCACCCAGGCACAGCAGAGGTTCATTCACGGCAAAAGGGGGTTCATGTCACCCAGTAATAGAACAGACGATTTTAAGAGATTTCGGCCCCTGTCACCCAGGCACAGAAAGGGGTTCATTCACGGCAAAAGGGGGTTCATGTCAACCAGCAATAGAACAGAGGATTTTGAGAGATTTAGGCCCATGTCACCCAGGCACAGCAGAGGTTCATTCACGGCAAAAGGGGGTTCATGTCACCCAGTAATAGAACAGAGGATTTTGAGAGATTTAGGCCCCTGTCACCCAGGCACAGCAGGGGTTCATTCACTGGAAAAGTGGGATCTTGTCACACAGGAATAGAACAGAGGGTTTTGAGAGAACGAGGCCCATGTCGCCCAGGCACAGCAGGGGTTCATTCACGGCAAAAGGTGGTTCAGGCTACTTTCACACTTGCGTTCGGGGTTCCGCTTGTGAGTTCCGTTTGAAGGCTCTCACAAGCGGCCCCGAACGGATCCGTACTGCCCCAATGCATTCTGAGTGGATGCGGATCCGTTCAGAATGCATCGGTTTGGCTCCGTTTGGCCTCCGTTCCGCTCAGCAGGCGGACCCCCGAACGCAGCTTGCAGCGTTTTCGTGTCCGCCTGGCCGTGCGGAGCCAAACGGATCCGTCCAGACTTACAATGCAAGTCAATGGGGACGGATCCGTTTGACGTTGACACAATATGGTGCAATTGCAAACGGATCCGTCTCCCATTGACTTTCAATGTAAAGTCAGGAGTTCCTATTAATATACCATCAGATCGGAGTTTTCTCCAATCCGATGGTATATTTTAACTTGAAGCGTCCCCATCACCATGGGAACGCCTCTATGTTAGAATATACCATCGGATTTGAGTTAGATCGTGAAACTCAGATCCGATAGTATATTCTAACACAGAGGCGTTCCCATGGTGATGGGGACGCTTCAAGTTAGAATATACTAAAAGAACTGTGTACATGACTGCCCCCTGCTGCCTGGCAGGTGCTGCCAGGCAGCAGGGGGCAGACTCCCCCTCCCCTATTTTTAACTCATTGGTGGCCAGTGCGGCCGGCCCCCCTCCCTCCCCCCCCTGTTTTTAACTCATTGGTGGCCAGTGCGGCCGCCCCCCCTCCCCCCCTGTTTTTAACTCATTGGTGGCCAGTGCGGCTGGCCCCCCCTCCCTCCCCCCCTGTTTTTAACTTATTGGTGGCCAGTGCGGCCCGCCCCCTCCCCCCTCCCCCCCCTAATTAAAATGACCGACCCCCCATCATTGGTGGCAGCGGAGAGTTCTGATCGGAGTCCCAGTTTAATTGCTGGGACTCCTGTCGGTAACCATGGCAACCAGGACGCTACTGCATTCCTGGCTGCCATGGTTACTTAGCAATTTTAGAAGCATTATACTTACCTGCGATGTCTGTGACCGGCCCGGCGCTCCTCCTACTGGTAAGTGAAAGGTCTGTGCGGCACATTGCTTATAGCACAGACCTTTCACTTACCAGTAGGAGGAGCGCCCGGCCGGTCACAGACATCGCAGGTAAGTATAATGCTTCTAAAATTGCTAAGTAACCATGGCAGCCAGGAATGCAGTAGCATCCTGGTTGCCATGGTTACCGATCGGAGTACCAGCAATTAAACTGGGACTCCGATCGGAACTTTCTGCTGCCACCAATGATGGGGGGGGTCGGTCATTTTAATTAGGGGAGGGGGCGGCCGCACTGGCCACCAATGAGTTAAAAACAGGGGGGGAGGGAGGGGGGGCCGGCCGCACTGGCCACCAATGAGTTAAAAACAGGGGGGGAGGGAGGGGGGGTCTGCCCCCTGCTGCCTGGCAGCACCTGCCAGGCAGCAGGGGGCAGTCATGTACACAGTTCTTTTAGTATATTCTAACTTGAAGCATCCCCATCACCATGGGAACACCTCTGTGTTAGAATATACTGTCGGATCTGAGTTTTCACAAAGTGAAAAATCAGATCTGAAAAAAAGTTATGCAGACGGATCCGTTCTGAACGGATGCAATCGTTTGCATTATAGGAGCGGATCCGTCTGTACAGACACCAGACGGATCCGCTCCGAACGCAAGTGTGAAAGTAGCCTCATGTCACCCAGCAATAGAACAGAGGATTTTGAGAGATTTAGGCCCATGTCACTCAGGCACAGCAGGTGTTCATTCACGGCAAAAGGGGGTTCATGTCACCCAGCAATACAACAGAGGATTTTGAGAGATTTAGGCCCTTATCACCCAGGCACAGCAGGGTTTTGTATACGCCAAAAATGGTAAAGTGTCCCCGACAATTGAAAATAAGATTCTTTTCAATTTAGGGCACTAAAATTTGCACTTTTTTGCATTAAAATGGCTCTAAAATAGTCCTTGAAAAGGCTAGAGGGATGTAAAAGGCAGTAAAATGTGCTTAAGAGCATGGCAACTGCTCTGCAAACAAATGTGGATAGGGAAATAACTTAAAATAAAATAAAATAACTAAAAATTACAAATTATTAACCTGCAACTTAGAGAAGGAGGTGGATATGGAGTCGGAGGTTGAGGAGGCGGTGAATGTGGTGTTGTAGGTGGAGGCAGCAATGGAGGAGAAGGAGGTAGCCAACAATGTTTTTTTTTTATTTTCTATTGGGGTAGGTAGCCCCCAAAATGTTGGGACAAATAAAAAAAAAAGAAAACAAAGAATCATTGCACTTGACTTGAGTACAAGAATGTGGGATCCAAGCTTGGTTCATTTTAATGAACGTGAACTTGTTCACGTTGGCTGTGGACAGGCGGCTGCGCTTGCCTGTGATGACGCCCCCTGCCGTGCTAAACACACGTTCAGATAATACACTGGCTGCAGGGCAGGCCAGCACCTCCAAGGCGTAAAGGGCAAGCTCAGGCCATGTTCCTAATTTGGAGACCCAGAAGTTGAAGGGGGCAGACCCGTTATTCAGTACGTGTAGGCGTGTGCACACATACTGCTCCACCATGTTGGTGAAATGCTGCCTCCTGCTAAGACGTTCCATATCAGCTGGTGGTGCTGGTTGTTGTGGCGTGCTGACAAAGCTTTTCGACATTTCTGCCCTGCCTTCTGAGGTGCTGGTGGTGCCCCAGCTGCATTGGCGACCTCTTCCTCGTCCTCTGCCTTCGCCTTGTGCTTCCACTGTGCCCCCGCTGTCAAGTGGGAATGCCACCAACAGCACGTCTACCAGCGTGCGCTTGTACTCGTGCATCTTACGATGACGCTCCAGTGAGGGAATTAAGGATGGTACATTGTCCTTGTAACGGGGATCCAGCAGCGTGGCCACCCAGTAATCAGCACAAGTTAGAATGTGGGCAACTCGGCGGTCGTTGCGGAGACACTGCAGCATGGAATCGCTCATGTGTGCCAGGCTGTGAGCATGGTTCCTCCTCCTGCATCTCCTCCTCCTCATCCTCCACCTCCTCATCCACCAGAACTGTGCCCTGGCTGGACAATTGTGTACCTTTGGTTTGTGGGTGCAGGAACCCACCCTCGAAGCCACTTGGGAATGACTGTCCAGAAACCCTACGAAATGATCCCTCTTCCTCCTCCTCCTCCTGTGCCACATCCTCTTCCATCACCGCCATGAGCGTTTTTTCAAGGAGGCATAGAAGTGGGATAGTAATGCTGAGAACGGCCTTATCGGTACTGGATATGTTGGTGGAGTACTTGAAACAGCGCAACAAGGAACACAGGTCTCGCATGGAAACCCAGTCATTGGTGGTGAAGTGGTGCTGTTCCGCCGAGTGACTCACCCGTGCGTGCTGCAGCTGAAACTCCACTATCGCCTGCTGCTGCTAGCACAGTCTGGCCAGCATGTGCAAGGTGGAGTTCCACCTTGTGGGCACGTCGCATATGAGGCGGTGAGCGGGAAGGCCGAATTTACGCTGCAGCGCTGACAGGCAAGCAGCAGCAGGGTGAGAACGCCGAAAGCGCGCACAGACGGCCCGCACTTTATGCAGCAGCTCTGACATGTCGGGGTAATTTTTAAGGAATCTCTGCACCACCAAATTCAGCACATGCGCCAGGCAAGGGGTATGAGTCAAACCGGCTAGTCCGAGAGCTGCTACGAGATTTCGCCCATTATCGCACACCACCAGGCCGGGCTTGAGGCTGACTGGCACAAACCACTCATCTGTCTGTTGTTTAAGGCCCATCCACAGCTCCTGCGCGGTGTGGGGTTTGTCCCCCAAACAGATACGTTTTAAAACTGCCTGCTGTCGTTTACCCCTGGCTGTGCTGAAGTTGGTGGTGAAGGTGTTACGCTGACCGGATGAGGAGCTGGTAGAGGATGAGGAAGCAGTGTCGGAGAAGGAAGCAACAGGAGGCAAACTGAAGCGCCCTGCAATCCTCTGTGGTAGAAGGACATGCGCCAAACTGCTATCTGCCTCAGGCCCAGCCGCCACTGCATTTACCCAGTGTGCTGTTATGGAGAAATAACGGCCCTGACCGTGCTTACTGGTCCACGTATCCGTAGTCAGGTACACCTTGCAACAGATGGCGTTGCGCAGTGCACACCAGATTTTGTCCCCTACTTGGTTGTTAAGGGAAGGGATGGCTCGCCTTGAAAAGTAGTGGTGGCTGGGCACGACGTACTGTGGGACAGCCACCGCCATAAGGCCTTTAAAACTATCCGTCTCCACCAGACGGAATGATAGAATTTCAAAGGCAAGTAATTTTGAAATGCTGGCATTCAGGGCTAGGGATCGCGGGTGGGTAGGGGGGTACTTCCTCTTCCTCTCCAGCGTTTGGGATATGGAGAGCTGAACCCTTGCTTGGGACATTGTGGAGATGCTTGGTGACCCAGGTGTTGGTGTTGCTGGCAGATCCTCTGTTTGTTGGGTGCCAGGTGGCACTGTCACTCCAGAGGTTGATGAAGAGGCCGCGACTGCAGCAGAAGAGGAAGCAGGAGGAGCCAGAGACCTTTCTTGGTTTTTGAGGTGTCTACTCCACTGCAGCTTGTGCTTTGCACTTAAATGCCTGGTCATGCAGGTTGTGCTCAGGTTGAGAACGTTTATGCCTCGCTTCAGGCTCTGATTGCACAGCGTGCAAACCACTCATGTCTTGTCATCAGCACATTGTCTGAAGAACTGCCACGCCAGGGAACTCCTTGGAGCTGGCTTTGGTATGCTCGGTCCCATGCTGTGGTGGGCAGTAGGATGCGTACTGTCTAGAGGACGGCCGCTCCACTTTTGCACCCTGCTCCCTCTTCTGCTGTGCTGGTGGCTCTGTGAGACCACCGCCTCTTCCTTTGAACTACATCGGTCACTCGCATGACCTTGATTCCATGTGGGATCGAGGACCTCATTGTCCTCTACATCATCTTCCACCCAGTCTTCACCCCTGACTTTCTTGTCGGTCTGCGCACTTTCGAAAGCCCCAGCAGTTGGCACCTATGTTTCCTCATCATCCGAGATGTGCTGCGTTGGTCCTCCCATGTACTCATCTTGAAAAATAAGTGGTTGGGCATCGGTGCACTCTATCTCTTCCACTTCTGGGGCAGGGCTAGGTGGATGGCCCTGGGAAACCCTGCTAACAGAGTCATCAAAAAGCAGAAGAGACTGCTGCATGACTTGGGGCTCAGACTGCTTGGCTGATTTGCAAGGGGGTGAGGTGAAAGACTGATGGACATCGGCTGCAGGTGCCAACTGTGGTCTTTCAGCAGGAGACTGGGTGGGAGACAATGTGAAGGAACTGGATCCACTGTCAGCAACCCAATCTACTATTGCCTGTTCTTGTTCAGGCCTCACCATTTGTAGATTAGGCCCGACCAAATACTGCTGCAGGTTTTGTCGCCTACTCGCACCTGAGGAAGAGGTTTCACTTGTGCGTGTAGCTGGCACAGATCGACCACATCCTCTCCCTGCAACAGGAGCTCCACCAGCAGCACCACGACCTGGGCCACGTCCCTTAGCTCTCCTCATATTTTTTTAATTTAGGATCTTGCCCTAAATGGGTGTTTAATTAATAGTAGAATAGAACGACAGTATGTAAAGGGTGTATCTCACACGGCCTGAACCAGACTAGGCCTCAATAAAAGATTTTTTTGCCCAAAATGGCTGTATTTCAAATGCCTAATTCAAACCCCTGTTTGTAGAGGTAGTATCTCAAAGGGCCTGAACCTCTGTATGCCTGCAGTAAATATATCTTTGCACAAAAAGTCTGTATTTCAAATTGCTGTATTTCAAATGCCTAATTCAAATCCCTGTATGTATAGGGGGGATCACACACGCCCTGAACCAGTGTAGGCCTGAAGTAAATATATCTTTGCACAAAAAGTCTGTATTTCAAATGGCTGTATTTCAAATGGCTGTATTTCAAATGCCTAATTCAAACCCCTGTATGTATAGGGGGGATCACACACGCCCTGAATCAGTGTAGGCCTGAAGTAAATATATCTTTGCACAAAATGGCTGTATTTCAAATAGCTGTATTTCAAATGCCTAATTTAAACCCCTGTATGTAGAGGGGGTATCTCACAGGGCCTGAACCAGTGTACGCCTGAATTCAATATTGGTGCACCAAATGGCTGTATTTAAAATCTCTGAATGTAAGGCCTCATGCACACAACCGTTTTTTTTTTAAGGTCCGCAAAAACGGGGTTCGTAGGTCCGTGATCCGTGACTGTTTTTTCATCCGTGGGTCTTCCTTGATTTTTGGAGGATCCACGGACATGAAAAAAAAGTCGTTTTGGTGTCCGCCTGGCCGTGCGGACCCAAACGGATCCGTCCTGACTTACAATGCAAGTCAATGGGGACGGATCCATTTGACGTTGACACAATATGGTGCAATTGCAAACGGATCCGTCCCCCATTGACTTTCAATGTGAAGTCAGGAGTCCCTATTATACCATCGGATCGGAATTTTCTCCAATCCAATGGTATATTTTAACTTGAAGCGTCCCCATCACCATGGGAACGCCTCTATGTTAGAATATACTGTCGGATATGAGTTAGAGCGTGAAACTCAGATCCGACAGTATATTCTAACACAGAGGCGTTCCCATGGTTATGGGGACGCTTCAAGTTAGAATATACTAAGAACTGTGTACATGACTGCCCCCTGCTGCCTGTCAGCACCTGATCTCTTACAGGGGGCTGTGATCCGCACAATTAACCCCTCAGGTGCCACTCCTGAGGGGGGTTAATTGTGTGTATCATAGTCCCCTGTAAGAGATCAGGGGCTGCCAGGCAGCAGGGGGAAGACCCCCCTCGGCCCCCCCCTCCCTCCCTCTATTGTATTAATTTCATTAGTGGCCAGTGTGCGGCCCCCTCCCTCCCTCTATTGTATTATTTTCATTGGTGGCCAGTGTGAGCCCCCCCCGGCCCCCCTCCCTCCCTCTATTGTATTATTTTCATTGGTGGCCAGTGTGCGCCCCCCCGGCCCCCCTCCCTCCCTCTATTGTATTATTTTCATTGGTGGCACAGTGTGCGGCCCCCCCGGCCTTCCCTCCCTCCCTCTATTGTATTATTTTCATTGGTGGCACAGTGTGCGGCCTCCCCTCTCCCCACCCCCCCGATCATTGGTGGCAGCGGAGAGTTCCGATCGGAGTCCCAGTTTAATCGTTGGGGCTCCGATCGGTAACCATGGCAACCAGGATGCTACTGCAGTCCTGGTTGCCATGGTTACTTAGCAATATTAGAAGCATCATACTTACATGCTGCGCTGTCTGTGACCGGCCAGGAGCTCCTCCTACTGGTAAGTGACAGATCTGTGCGGCGCATTGCTTAATGATCTGTCACTTACCAGTAGGAGGAGCTCCCGGCCGGTCACAGACAGCGCAGCAGGTAAGTATGATGCTTCTAATATTGCTAAGTAACCATGGCAACCAGGACTGCAGTAGCATCCTGGTTGCCATGGTTACTGATCGGAGCCCCATCGATTAAACTGGGACTCCGAACGGAACTCTCCGCTGCCACCAATGATCGGGGGGGGGGGGAAGGAGAGGGGAGGCCGCACACTGTGCCACCAATGAAAATAATACAATAGAGGGAGGGGGGCCGGGGGGTCCGCACACTGGCCACCAATGAAATTAAATCTGGGGAGGGAGGGGGTCTGCCCCCTGCTGCCTGGCAGCCCCTGATCTCTTATAGGGGGCTATGATATGCACAATTAACCCTTTAGGTGCAGCACCTGAGGGATTAATTGTGCGGATCACAGCCCCCTGTAAGAGATCGGGTGTTCCAGGCAGCAGGGGGCAGTCATGTACACAGTTCGTAGTATATTCTAACTAGAAGCGTCCCCATCACTATGGGAACGCCTCTGTGTTAGAATATACTGTCTGAAAAAGCTTTTATGCAGACGGATCTTCGGATCCGTCTGTATGAAAGTAACCTACGACCACGGATCACGGACGCGGATGCCAATCTTATGTACATCCGTGTTCTTTCACGGACCCATTGACTTGAATGGGTCCGTGAACCGTTGTCTGTCAAATAACACGGATCACGGATGCGGCTGCAAAACGGTGCACTTTCCGATTTTTCCACGGACCCATTGAAAGTCAATGGGTCCGCGAAAAAAAAAGGTAAACGGCACAACGGCCACGGATGCACACAACGGTCGTGTGCATGAGGCCTAACCCAAATGTATTAAGGGTGTATCTCACAATGAAATCTGCATCAAAGGCTGCCAACTAAAATTTTTGTGCCAAAATGAGTGTTTGTTTAAAAACTGAATTTGACAGCAGTATATAAGCTGTAATTTCACACGTGCTGATGCTGCAAGGTCTGAAAATAGTGTTTTTTGTCAAAAGAGTGTGTTTTTCAAACCCCAGAAAATGATGGGTGTATTTCTAGCTTAAATTGCACACTTACTAACACAGATGTTGTACATTACCAAAAAAGTCTTTTTTTGCTAACAGAATATGAAAGCTGTAGATTGAACTTGAATTTAACACTTGCAGATCTGAAAAATACTGTTTTTTTTTTTAAAAGTGTGTTTTTCAAACCCCAGAAAATGATGGGTGTACTTCTACCTTAAATTGCACACTGACTAAGGCCTCATGCACACGACCATTGTGTGCATCCGCGGCCGTTGTTCCGTTTTCAGTTTTTTTTCGCGGACCCATTGACTTTCAATGGGTCCGTGGAAAAATCGGAAAATGCACCGTTTGACTTCCGCGTCCGTGATCCGTGTTTCCAGTACGTAAAAAAAATATGACCTGTCCTATTTTTTTCACGGACCCATTCAAGTCAATGGGTCCGTGAAAAATCACGGATGCACACAAGATAGTCATCCGCATCCGTGATCCGTGTCTTTTCCTATAATTTTCAATGGAAACTTGACTTAGTTTTAAATTTTTCACTTTTCATGTCCGTGGATCCTCCAAAAATCAAGAAAGACCCACGGAAGAAAAAACGGTCACGGATCACTGAACAACGGTAATCCGTTTTGCGGACCGCAAAAAAAAAAAAACTGCCGTGTGCATGAGGCCTAATTCAAATGTTGTAGATTGCCAAAAAAGTCATTTTTTGCTAACAGAATATGAAAGCTGTATATATTAAACTTGAATTTAATACTTGCAGATCTGGAAAATACAGTTTTTTTTAAAAATGGTGTTTTTAAAACCCCAGAAAATGATGGGTGTATCTCTACCTTAAATTGCACACTGACTAATACAGATGTTGTAGTTTGCCCCCAAAAAATGGTGATTTGCAATGTCCCAAAAGCTCAGATGCAGTGCTGGTACACTGAGCATTCATAAAATGGCCGCCGCCACCCACCTAACTAACAGAATTCTAAAAGTTAGTATTTTTTGGTCAATGAGCTCAGAGCAGGGTAAAACAATAGTGCCCTGCACCCACACAACTATTTCTCTGTAGATCGCTGAGTTAGATTCTCTCCTATTCTCTCCCTGTAATCACAAGTCCAGCAGCATCCTCTCCCTACACTTGTAACATCAGAATGACGTGCAGCGCTACGTGACTCAAGCTTATATAGAGCCTGGGTCACATGCTGCTCTGGCCAATCACAGCCATGCCATTAGTAGGCATGGCTGTGATGGCCTCTTGGGACAAGTAGTATGACGCTTGTTGATTGGCTGCTGTGCAGCCTTTCAAAAAGCGCCAAGAAAGCGGCGAACACCAAACCCAAACTTTTACGGAATGTTCGGGTTCGGGTCCGGGGTCCCAAAATCCTAAAGTTCGGTACGAACCCGAACTTTACAGTTCGGGTTCGCTCAACCCTAGCCATAACCATGGAAATGAGAAGTGTATAATGGGATGGAAAAATGAAGCAGCGTGGAGAGAAAATGCATTATGTGCACACTTCTGTCCCCTTGTTCTAGGGATCGGTGAGGGTCTCAGTGCATAAAACTCCACCAGTGTATAGGTTTTATGGAAACAGATGAGCATGTCACAACAATTCCTGCACAAGCCATAAAAACCGAAAACATTTTTTTCTATCATCTGTAAAAAAAATATGTCTGTGATTTTTTTTTAAGCTGCAGGGACTTGTACAGATGATTATGATTGTAATTATTATAATTTTACAGATGACAGAAATTACTGCCAATGCCTTAATTTTAGATATTAATAATCTTTATGGTTTAATATGGTGTTAGCTCAGCGACTTGCTCACACTCCTTGTCCTGCTCTGTGATCTAGACTTGCTACCCATCCACTTTCTATCCAACAATGGGCACAGAGGATGGGGTCTTGTTCTGCTTTTGCAGGCCGCAGCCTGAACTTCTCGGTCTGGCCTTCTCTCTCTGTCAGTAGGGCAAGCTCGCTTCCTGGGTCATCATAATTCTTCTCTAGCCTATGGCTAGAGGTCTCCAGGTATTTAAGGCATCTGCCCCAATGGGAGAATGCCTGAGCTTAGGTTCCTGATACTTTGCTATGTGCCATAACCTTAGCTTGTCTACTGTGTTGACCCTTTACTGTCTGCCCTGATCTTTTATTAGCTTCTCGGAATCACATGAACTCTGCCTGCCCTGACCTCTACCTGCTCACTGACTCATCCCTTGTTGCACTTCAATGGTGTCTCTGATCCCCATCAGTCAGTTGCCAGCTACAACGGGACTATTCCAAGAGGTAGTGGCCTGGCATTGATAAAAAGCTGAAAATACGAGGACCGCCAGGACAATGCCCTCAATAATAGCCCTAAGTCAAGCTTTTCAGTTGGCACAGTGGTTCCACTTGTTTTCACATGTGTCCGTAAAACAAAAAAATTGTTGCTATGATTTGTGGATAATGTGTTTCTATTATTCAATGTATATTTCAATATATACAGACATCCTTCATAACTAAATAGACCTAAGTAGAATCTTCTAATGTAGTCAGCTTTCATATATAAGAAATCCAGATATATGAAATGATCATACAGCCGTTCATCAAGTGGTATCTGTGTGAAAATACAAGGCCATAATGAATATAAGGCCTCATGCACACGACAGTGTTTTTTTACTGTCAGTGATTTGGCTTCAGTGGTCCGTGTCCGATTTTGCTTCAGTTGTGTTTCCTTGTGTCTTCCTTTTTTTTTTGTCTGACAGGGGAAAAAAAAGGAAGGTTAATGAAAAGTGTAATTTTATTGCACCAAGGTCTTGTAGAAAAAAACGGACGCGGACACGGATGACATACCAGTTGTGCATCTGTTTTTTTTTATGGACCCATTGACTTTAATGGGTCCGTCCTCCGTTTTCCACTGACAAGAATAGGACAGGTTATATTTTTTTGACGGACTGGAATCACGGATCACGGATGCGGAGAAAAAACGGAGGACTATCAGTTTTTTTTCACAGTTACATAGAAATGAATGGGACCTCCGCTAAACTGTGAAAAATGACGGAATGGACGCGGATGGACACAACGGTCGTGTGCATGAGGCCTAAGTCTCACAAGGCAAGCTTTTTGATTTGATTCAACTTTATTGTCATTACACATGTATAAATAGAGGGTAACAAAATGCAGTTTGCATCTAATCAGAAGTGCAAAGAGCAGCAAGTGCAATAAAAACATGTTATATACAGATAAGGGTAGTGTAGAAAGTAGGAATAGTTATGTACAGATTATGTACAAATAAGTTAAATATACAGGTGTTTATATTGCTGTGCTGTACAGAGAGCAAATATACAGATGTACTATGGACAAATATACAGATGTGCTGATGCGTACACACATATATATAAATATATATATATATATATATATATATATATATATATATATAAAGCACTCTAGTAAAAGATGGATACCAAAATCATAACTACTATAAGAAATATAAAATATATATCATGTACAGCTGTGGAAATGGCTTGACTGTATGTATAACATTATAGAGAAAAAATTGCTAGAATGCTGTTAGTATATATTTTCACCATTAGAGGACAGTATTGTTCTATTGGAAAATATTATAAGAACTAAATAAAAATGCCTTTGAACAAGTATATTATATCATATCAGATCCATTTTCTATTGTTTAGCATTCAATGTGAATGATACATGAAGAGGAGTTTATAAAAATATATAAAGTATCTCACAAAAGTGAGTACACCCCTCATATTTTTGTAAATATTTTATTGTATCTTTTCATGGGACAACACTGAAGATCTGACACTTTGATACAATCTAAAGTAGTCAGTGTACAGCTTGTATCACAGTGTAAATTTGGTGTGCCCTTAAAATAACTCAACACACAGCCATTGATGTCTAAACCACTGGCAACAAAAGGGAGTGCACCCCCAAGTGAAAATTGGGCCTAATTAGACATATTCCCTCCCTGGTGTCATGTGACTCGTTAGTGTTACAAGGTCTCAGGTGTGAATGGGGAGCAGGTGTGTTAAATGTGGTGTTATCGCTCTCACACTCTCTCATACTGGTCACTGGAAGTACAACATGGCACCTCATTGCAAAGAACTCTCTGAGGATCTGGAAAAAAAAATTGTTGCTCTACATAAAGATGGCCTAGGCTATAAGAAAATTGCCAACACCCTGGAACTGAGCTGCAGGATGGTGGCCAAGACCATACAGCAGTTTAAAAGGACAGGTTCCACCAGAAAAGGCTTTGCCAAGGTCGACCAAAGAAGTTGAGTGCACGTGCTCAGCATCATATCCAGAGGATGTCTTTTTAAAATAGACCTGTGAGTGCTTCCAGCATTGATGCAGAGGTTAAAGGGCTGCTCAGACCATATGCTGCACACTGCATCAAATTGGTCTACATGGCTATCGTCCCAGAAGGAGGCCTCTTCTAAAGATGATGCACAAGAAAGCCAGTAAGCAGTTTGCGGAAGACAAGCAGACTAAGGACATGGATTACTGGAACAATTTGCTGTGGTCTGATGAGATCAAGATAAACTTATTTGGTTCAGATGGTGTCAAGTGTGTGTGGCGGCAACCAGGTGAGGAGTACAATGACAAGTATATCTTGCCTACAATCAAGCATGGTGGTGAGAGTGTGATGGTTTGGGGCTGCATTAGTGCTGCCGGCTGTGGGGAGCTACAGCTCATTGAAGGAACCATGAATGCCAACATGTACTGTGACATACTGAAGCAGAGCATGATCCCCTCTTTTTGGAAACTGGGCCACAGGGCAGTATAGCAATATGATAACGACCCCAAACACACCTCCAAGACGACCACTGCCCTGATAAAGAAGTTGAGGGTAAAGGCCGCTGGACCGGCCAAGCATGTCTCCAGACCTAAACCCTATTGAGCATCTGTGGGGCATTCTTAAATGGAAGGTGGAGGAGCGCAAGGTCTCTAACATCCACCAGCTCTGTGATGTCATCATGGAGGAGTGGAAAAGGATTCAAGTGGCAACTTATGAAGCTCTAGTGAACTCCATGCCCAAGAGAGTTAAGGCAGTGCTGGAAAATAACGATGGCCACACAAAATATTGACACTTTGGGCACAATTTGGCCATTTTCACTTAGGGGTGTACTCACTTTTGTTGCCAGCTAATTGGACATTAATGGCTGTGTGTTGAGTTATTTTGAGGGCACACTAAATGTACACTGTTATACAAGCTGTACACTGACTACTTTGCATTGTATCAAAGTTTCATATCTTTTGTGTGGTCCCTTAAAAAATATATTTAAATATTTAAAAAAATCTAAATATTTGTAAATTCCCTCATTAAGTCCATGAATCTAAATTCACTCAATCTTAAGTTACACGCTTAAGGCCTCATGCACACGACCGTTGTTCTGCTCCGCATCCGAGCCGTAGTTTTTGCGGCTCAGATGCAGACCCATTCACTTCAATGGGGCCTCAAAAGATGCAGACAGCACTCCGTGTGCTGTCCGCATTCGTTGCTCCGTTCCGTAGCCCCGCAAAAAAAATATAACATGTCCTATTCTTGTCCATTTTGCGGACAAGAATAGGCATTTCTACAATTTGCCGCCCGTTTTGTTCCGCAAGTTGCGGAAGGCACATGGGCGGCTTCCGTTTTTTGCGGATCCGTGGTTTGCGGACTGCAAAAAAAGGAACAGTCGTGTGCATGAGGCCTAAGACAACAACAAAAGGGAGTGCACCCCCAAGTGAAAATTGGGCCTAATTAGCCATATTCCCTCCCTGGTGTCATGTGACTCGATAGTGTTACAAGGTATCATGTGTGAATGGGGAGCAGGTGTGTTAAATGTGGTGTTATCGCTCTCGCACTCTCTCATACTGGTCACTGGAAGTACAACATGGCACCTCATTGCAAAGAACTCTCTGAGGATCTGGAAAAAAAAATTGTTGCTCTACATAAAGATGGCCTAGGCTATAAGAAAATTGCCAACACCCTGGAACTGAGCTGCAGGATGACTTTTGAGTCTACTTATAAACCGGATATTCCCAAACAGCTGCAAACTAGTCTGCAGATTTTTTTTCCTCTGGATTAAAAAAAGGTATGTACAGAGACAGGGCAAAGTCCAGGTAAGACTGAACCAAATTGTTCATGCGGTAGGCATCAGTTATCTGGTGTGCATCAGCCTGGCCTGCTCCATTATGTTCATCAAACTGACCTGGCATTGCTGCTTGTCGTAGTAGAGATGGTGGGAGATAGGCTGTTTGGCTACTCTGGTCCAGGCTCATAAGTTCTAAGACAACATGGCAACACTTAGGCCTCTTTCAGACGGGCATTGCGGGAAAATGTGCGGGTGCGTTACGGTAACACCGCGCGAGTGGAAAACATTGTAATGCGTTTTGCACTCGCATGAGAAAAATCACGCATGTTTGGTACCCAAACCCAAACTTCTTTACAGAAGTTCGGGCTTGGGATCGGTGTTCTGTAGATTGTATTATTTTCCCTTATAACATGGTTATAAGGGAAAATAATAGCATTCTAAATACAGAATGCATAGTAAACTAGCGCTGAAGGGGTTAAAAAAAAATAAAAAATATTTTAACTCCCCTCAATCCACTTGCTTCCGCAGCCCGGCATCTCCTTCTGTCTCCTTTGCTGAACAGGACCTGTGGTGACGTCACTCCAGTCATCACATGATCCATCGCCATGGTAAAAGATCATGTGATGACCGGAGTGACGTCACCACAGGTCCTGTTCAGCAAAGGACCTGTCAGACTAGCCAGATTTGCGTTGGTAATCCCTATGTGCTGGGTCCTGGCTCATTCGCTTCCAGGCCTCAGCTGCTTGTCTGCTTTTTCGAGAATCTCATCTTTCCGTGTCCGTTCCATTTTTTTGCGGACCGCATGCGGAACCATTCACTTCAATGGGTTACTCCGTGTGCATTCCGTTTCCGTATGTCCGTATTTCCGTTCCGTAAAAAAATTGAGTATGTCCTATTATTGTCTGCATTACGGACAAGGATAGTACTGTTTTATTAGGGGCCAGCTGTTCCGTAAACTACGGAATGCACATGGATGTCAGCCGTATTTTTTGCGGATCTGTTTATTGGTAACCGCAAAATACATACGGTCGTGTGCATGAGCCCTAAAACACACCATTTAGATTTGAATGCTGTGTTCTACTCTCCAACTTTTTAGCCACTAATAGGCGCTGGGGTACAACCCTTCTTACCATCACCAGGAGTACAGCACCAAGCTACACTGACACATTGTAACAAACCCACAGCTCTGTCACCAGGATGGGTTTTCAGCCTCTGTACATATGCGTTTATTCACTGTGTGTTACTACCTCACTATTCTCAAACTCTCTGCTTGCAGTCAGCCAATGGGACACTGAAAACTATCTTAACCTTCTACTTATTACAGCTGAGGTTCTGTTACAATGTATCAGTGTAGATAAAGCATGGCGTTTACCACTGGATTGCAGGTTTTGGATGTAAACAGCGTCTGCATTCACCGACAGCAAGAAGACATGTTCAATTTGATGCAGTGAGGCAAGAGGAGTTTAAAAGGGAGTTCCATTTTGAATATAAAGGTTTGTCTGGACTGGTCAGCGTCAATATACACTGTGTAGGCCAATACAAGCACGTCCCTTCACAAGAAAATGTAACTTTATTTGGAAAGTTCTCACACAGCAAACACTCACCCAGCGCACAACATGACCAGTTCCCTTCTCAGGATCTATGTTCATGCCAGCCGGGACAACACACAGGTAACGCTGGTTCCGCCCACCACACTTACAAGCCAATCAGCGAGCAGGACACAGAAGGAGACTCACAACCGTCCAATGGAAACGAGCGTTGTTTGTGCAGTAGCGAATACACGTGAAGGGGGCGGTGACCGCGCGAGCGATGGCCGGGAAGCAGGAAATTTCTGGAAGAGGGAGCACAAGATGCGGGAACCCAAGCCCTGCCCACCCTCTATGCTGGGTAGTGTGAGGGGCGGACGGATCTTCACCCAGCAGACGTCTGCAGCGTATGTCTGCTGGATAAAATGTATTAAAGAGGCAGAACAGCGGAGGGTCTAGGCGCAAATGGCGACAAGACTACAAAGTCTTGTCGCTATTTAGCAATTCTAAGTCGCATTGGCGACCATTTTGGTCGCCATCTGGAGCGCTGAGGGATGGCTTTTTTCAGAAATAATAGTGACTAGGTATCCACCAATTTAACACATTTTAGCGGATCAATACCAGTGTAGAGTGTGTTTATAACAGGGGACGTTCAATTGTGGCTCTGTTTATTAACAAATAAGAACACTTGCAATTTTGCTACTGTTCATGCGTGTGAAATTTAACTCTTCTAGTGTATTAATACCAGTGTACAGTTTGTTCGTAGAATGGGATATTTCACTGTACCTGTGTTTATTACAAATAAAAACAGTTGTCATTTTGTTACTATTTATATGTGTTCAAGCTAGCTCATTTTAGTAAGCCAACACTAGTAAAATACAGTGTGTTGTGTTCATAGCAGGGGGCATTTAATTGCACCTGTAATTCTTATGCAAATGCTACCATTTCTAAGTGCACAAACAGTTTATCAAATTTTAATGCATTTAATTGTGCCCTTATTTCTTACCCCCAAACTTGTGACTTGTCATTGATTACATAGGCCTTGTAAACAACAGAGTGGAAAACTAAAGATTGTGGCCTGTCATCCACAAATGAGAATGTGGGTGCCTTTTGTAGTGGAAACAGGAGTTGCAGCACCACTCCTCCAGACAGTAGTAGTAGCAGTAGGCCAGAGTTCTCCCTTACTTCCCATAGGTGACAGATTATTATTGAGGACACCAAAAAAATTCAATTTTGGACTGGATGGCTTATTCATCCTCACAGTCACACCAAGATGATGTTGATGTCACCTCTGCGTCTAATACTGTGCCTTAGAGGCAGTGGTAACCATGGCGACAGTTACACTTGGGGCATTTACAGAGGAGGGAATTGTGAGGGGGGTAAAGGAGACCATGATGACGTATTGCAGTGCGATAAGAGTAACTGGGAGGGCGAGAACTATGATGATGATTGTGTGTTGGACAGAATCTGGGAGCCGCATTGGGGTGCTGAGGAGCAGGTGACATCAGAGGAGGATAATGGTAGCCACTGCGGCAATGAAAAGCAGAGGCAACAAATGGCCAAAACATAAAAAAAAAACACTGCCAGGGCCAGATCTGCTTCTTTTGTGGTCAGCTCAGGAACTGGTGATAGTGCTGATACCGTGGGCACAGGCTGAAAATATGCCAGACCAAGGCCGAGCTCGGCTTCTTGTAGCTCTTTGTAAGCATCTCCCATATGCCAGTTTTGCTTCACTTTGGTGGTAGACAAAATCACAGCCATATGCAAGATCTGCAAGATAAAAATGAGTCGTGGGCATTCAAACACAAACATAGGCAACACGGTTCTATTGCAGCACATGATCCAACCTCACCAGATCGTCAGAAAATAGAACAGTCTGTCAGCAATTGGAACAAGACTGCATCCACAAGCAGTACAGTGTCCTTGTCATCATCATCTGTTGTTTCTCCCACTCAGACTCCTCCTCCTCCTTTGCTTCATTATCAGTAATCAATAACGGAATCTGTAGCCAGAAAACATGTATATGCACCCAGCAATCCGATAGTGTGCAAGCTGAACTCCTACCGGGCCAAACTGCTGGCTGTCCAGTTGATGCCTTAGTGGATTCTGCTTCCTCTGGGGAACTGATGGTGTGCTCTCAGCCTCAGTAAAAGATACCAAGCCACCATTATTTCTTCAGGAAAGCTATCTCTGTTTTGTATTCTCAGGTGACAGAGAACATGAGTCGCTCTTTGCAATTATTCAACACTGTCAACACATGGAGCAGATGTTACAGGCAGGGGCAGTACATGTCTTTCACAGCCCACTAGGTCAATGTTTTGTGTGGTAGCAGCAACACAGTACTAGTGATGGTCAGTTCGCAGTGTTCGCCAACGAACACATGCGGGCTGCCATTTTGACTCACCCGTCCGGTGATGCACAGGTAAGCCCTTACCTGTGCCTGTGCCGAAGCCGGTCTGAAATCAAATGCGGTCACCGGGAGCAGGCAGTTCCGAGAACAGCCCGATGAAGGCCCCCGGCGGCTGTTCTCGGAGCTGCCTGCTCCCGGTGACCGCATTTGATTTCAGACCGGCTCGCAGCACAGGTAAGGGCCTACCTATGCATCGCCGGACGGGTGAGTCAAGATGGCAGCCCGCATGTGTTCGTTGGAGAACACTGCGAACTGACCATCACTGCACAGTACCATAACAGCAAGACAGGTTTTATTGATAACTGTGTGTTTGTGTTGGTCTGGTTCCCTCACCAGTGGAATACTCCCTGTCATTATAGAGTCCTTAAATATATTGGAAATAAGGGTATGTCTATAAGATTACTTAATTCTCTTAGGATACCAGGGTGTATGTTGTATGAACCCAGTGATTTGTCTATTTTAATCTTTTTAAGATGCTGCTCCACTTCTTCCTGGATCATACAGGCCAATTTTTTTTACCGTATTTACCATATTTTATACTTTATAACGCACGCCTGATGATAACACACACCTAGGCTTTTGAGGAGAAAGATAAGAAAAAAAATAGTTTGAACCAAATGGTGTGCTTTTGGTGGGTTTTGAACTAATGGGGGTCTGTGAATGATGCACTGTTATGCGGGGGGATGTGTGGATGACACACTGTTATGGGGGATCTGTGGATGACACTTTTATGGGGATCTGTGAATGACACACTGTTATGGGGGATCCGTGGATGACACACTGTTATGGGGGATCCGTGGATGACACACTGTTATGGGGGATCCGTGGATGACACACTGTTATGGGGGATCTGTGGATGACACACTGTTATGGGGGATCTGTGGATGACACACTGTTATGGGGGATCTGTGGATGACACACTGTTATGGGGGATCTGTGGATGACACACTGTTATGGGGGATCTGTGGATGACACACTGTTATGGGGGATCTGTGGATGACACACTGTTATGGGGGATCTGTGGATGACACACTGTTATGGGGGATCTGTGGATGACACACTGTTATGGGGGATCTGTGGATGACAGTGTTATGGGGGATCTGTGGATGACACACTGTTATGGGTATCTGTGAATGAAGCACTGTTATGGGGGATCATTGAATGAAGTACTGTTATGGGGGAAACTGTGGATGATGCACTGTTATGTGACTATAAACCCCATCATCCTAAAGAATTCACCCATGTACTGCAGTACTTTGGTGTAATGTTAAGGATGAGGGGGATTATAGTCACATTAAATATAAACACTGTCCAGGGACTGTACCATTATTTGCCTGTGTTTATATTAAATTCTTTTGGATTTCAAGTGGATATTGTTTCCTATCCCGTGCGGCGTGCATTGAGTGAGTGTCGGCTGTTTCCTCTAATTTATATTAAATTTGACTATAACCTCCCTCATCCATAGGAATGCACCCATGTACTGCAGTACCCTATTGATGAGGGGTTATAGTCATATTTAGCACACATTTCATTTTTAGACCGGCCCAGGACTCACCCAGGACTTTAGGTGACAGGCCAGGGTATAGCACAGGGCGACAGAGGGCCAATAAAACTCTGTTTCTTTCTCTCTCACAACAGGAGCTGCGGAGATCTGTAACAGCGGCTCTCGTGGTACGGCAATGGGAGGGAGTAAGCTGATTGGTGGAGGCAGGGAGCAGCAGCAGTTCCAGCCGGCGCACACCATTAATCAGCGTTACATGCATGCGGACAGAAATGCCGAGTAGAAGAACTACTCTCCTCTCTTCTACTCCTTCTCCTCTGGTATGGAGCGGACCCGGCTGGCATATCTGTGGTAAGGACGTGCAGGCTGGCAGCATTCAGCATCACTGAATGCTTAACTGCCGCCGCCCACCACACACTTAATAAGCACGCTCAGGAGCAGGCTTCGCAACAGCTCTTGCTATCCTGCAATAGGGCCGGCCATCTTGATTTGAGGCACATTCGCTTTATAAGATGTACTGACTTTTCCCCCTCACTTTGGGGGGTGGGCGAGTGCATCTTATAAAGCGAAATATACGGTAATTAATTTGCTTTCTCCACCTTGCTTTCTATAACTCCTCCCTCATTACTCTGTAAAGGGCCAACACTTTCAGATTTAAACTTTTTACCATATATATAACTGAAAGGCATTTTAGAATTAGTTTTACTCTCTTTGTCAATGAGTCTCTCTGTCTCCAGCTTGGCTGCTTTTATCTGTCTCCTACATATTCAATTTTTTTCCTTATAGTTTTTCAATGTTTCCTTGCTACCATCCTGTTCTAGTAATTAAATGCTTTCTTTTTTGTCATTTAATAATTCCTTTACATTTCTATTTATCCACGTTGTCTTTTTGTTGTTTTTTTTTCTCACCTTTGTATTCCCATAAGGTATGCCATAAGGTATGTACCTCACAATTGGAGTTTGGGATGCTTTTAGAAATATCCTATTTTGTAGTTGCATTTTATTTTTTAGGACATTGTCCCAGTTTGTGAGGCTAATGGTCTCTCTTAGCTGGTCAAATTTTGCTTTTTGGAAGTTTGACTTTTTTGTGTCTCCCTGAAGAAACACTGGTTTGAATGACAATTGGAAGAATATTATTTTATGGTCACTATTTCCCAGGTGTCTCCCAACCTACACATCTGTTATTCTGTCAGGTCTATTGAATAATACTCCAGTATGGTTGTCCATCTAATCAGATCCTTAACCAGTTGGGAAAGGTAATTGTTTTTGGTTAATGCCAATAATCAATGTTTCCTTTAAGAGATTCCCAGGTTTCCGTTTCCAAATCTACATTTGTTGAAGTTGAAGTTCACCATAATATTGACCTCATCTATTTCCTTTAGGCCTCATGCACATGGCCGTTGCCAGTCGTAGCCCGTATTGCCACCCGCAAACAGCGGGTCTGCAATATGCGGGCACCGGCTGTGTGCTGCCCGCATTACACGGATACGGACCCATTCACTTTTTTTACGGTGCGGACAGATAACGGACCCATTTAATTTGCACAGATGGGGACCGTGCATTGGGAACCACAAATTGCGGTCCCCAATGCACGGAACGGCCGCATAATGGTCGTGTGCAAGAGGCCTTAGGCTTTCTGCACACGACCGTATGTGTCCCTTTGCCGTATTGCGGACTGCATTTGCGGATCCGCAATACATGGGCACCGTTCCGTGTGCATTCCGCATCACGGATGCGGACCCATTCACTTCAATGGGTCTGCAAATCCGGAGATGCGGAATGGTGCGGAATGGAAGCATGGAACGGAACCCCACACTCGGGGTTTGTGCCTTGCGGCCCCCATTTTGCGGGCCGCAGCACGGCCACGGGGCGCACGCGTTCGTGTGCAGGAGGCCTTAGTAGTAGATTTTCTGTGGATTCTATAACATTAGGTGGCTTATAACAAACTCTGAAAAGTATTTGATCATTGGTTTTACCTCCATGTCTTTCTACCCACAGTGAGTCCACATGTTCATTTCCCTAACTTATATCTCTAACTTGTTGACATTCGCTCATTTAGATACAGAGTCTGGAAATCCAAATGTGCAATTTGCTCACACTTTGCACAAACATATGCACCCTCAAAAGGCTGTTCCAGGACAGCATACATTTCACAACATGTGCAGTAGACTGCAACAAAGGAAAGAAAAGAAAAAAGAATGTGGCACTCACCAATAAATACTCTTTGCAGCTTTATTCACATAAAAAGATCAGCGTCATGCGGACAAAACACAGCTAGGAAGCAACAGTCGTTTCGCGCTTGTTGAGCTTTTTCAAGCCATGTGCACTAGATTTCCTTGTCAATCATGGAGCACATACCTGCTAATGTAGATTACACAAGAAAAGGGAAAAGAGAAACAATAAAAAAAACATACATTAACAGAGGGCCCTCGACGTACATGTACGGCTGGTGGAAGTGACTTAAGGACCAGCGCAGTATGATCAGAGGCACAGACCCAGCAGTCACTGACAGCTGAGCCCCTACAGCATACGCCAACATCAGCAAAAACACTGATGCCAGCGTATTAACCCCTTGTATGCCGCGGCATGCAGAGGGTTTGCGGAGGGTACGTGAGACAATCGCCCCAAAAAAATAAAATAATTATGGCTCTCAGAATACAGACACACTAAAACATTTTTTTCGTTTCAAAAATGCTTTTATTGTGTGAAACTTATATAAATAAAAAAAGTATACATATTAGGTATTGCGGCGCCTGTACCAACCTGCTGTATAAAAATATCAAATGAACTAACCCCTTAGGTGGACATCGTAAAAAATAAAAAATAAACACTGTGTCAAAAAAGCCATAAGTCACCTTACATCATAAAAAGTGTAAAAGTATAAGCAATCAAAAAGTCATATGCACCCTAAAATAGTACCAATCAAAGCATCATCTCATCTCGAAAAAAAATAGCCCCTACATAAGACAGTCACCCAAAAAATAAAAAATAAACTATGGTTTTCAGAATATGGAGACACAAAAAAATTTTTTTTTTCAAAAATGCTTTATCATGTAAAACTGAAACAAACAACACAAACATTTTCTGACAAATTTCAAGATTTGCTTCTAAACTTCTAAGTCTTCTAACGTCCCCAAAAATAAAATGACATACACAAAATTACCCAAACATAAAGTAGACATATGGGAAATGTAAAGTAATAACTATTATATGAAATATAATATCTATAATATCTGTAATATCTATAATATCTATAATATCTGTTTTAAAAGAAGAGAAATTGAAATTTGGACAGTTTCAAATGTTGAATTTTTTTTTGTAAATTTTATATTTTTTTAAATAAAAATTTTAAATATTGACTGAAATTACCACTGTCATGAAGCACAAACTCAGAATGGCTTGGATAAGCAAAAGCGTTCTAAAGTTATTACCACATAAAGTGGTACATGTCAAATTTCCAAAAAATGGCCTGGTCCTTAAGGTGAAAAATGGCAGGGTCCTGAAGGGGTTAATACAATGCAATGGAAATGATAAACAACTGAATTAATGTAGTCTCCTCCTAATGTCCCTGAATCTAAAGTCACTTATCTTAAGTCACACACCTAAGACAAACACACACTTGCGATCTAACACTTGCATGCTCACAAACTTGTGTTTTCAGTCTTCTTATATACTGTAACTGCTACTCCCTAATAACTCCAAAACAGATTGCTGATTTTTTTCCCTCTGGATTCAAAGGACTGAGCAGGCCTCAATACTGGCAATTTAACTTCTCTTGATTAGATAACCACACCGCTAACTAGTCACCTGTTCAACACACTAGAGACTGAACTACTTAGAAAACCAATATGCAATTGTCACGGTGCAGTTCACCGTGACGTGTGTTGCCATGTAGGCTGGCTGCATGTCCCCTTGTGCACTGGCTGCAGGTTTCTGTGTAGGCTGGCTGCTAGGGGCTGCATGCTGGCTGCAGTGTCTAGTGTGTACTCTGCCCGTGTACGTGTGTACCCCTTTAACTGTATCTGCATTTCTGTTCCTGCATTCTTGTTCCGTGTTCCTGGTTGCCATGGGCAATGCTCCATACTGCAGTGTTCTGATGGTTCTGTTTCTCCCTGACCTGGAATGGTTAATCTCTCTGTGTTGTTTCCAGGTGTGTGTCCTCCCAGGTGCCCTCATCAGGCAACCTTATCTTCCTGTGAGCTGGTTGCTTGGGGTCAGTGTTTGTGCTTTTGTCTGTAGGTCAGTTCTCTGTTCGTTTCTGTCTTTACTCCGTCTATGTTTTGCTTATTGGATGTTGTCCCCTTGCTGCTGATCCTAGGGGTCATTCTGTCCACACTTTGGAGTGGTTTCACCCGATTCATAATTTGTCATTTTTCATGTTTTCTGTTACCTGTTCAGTATGTGTAAGCCTAGCAGTGCTTAACTGCATCTGATTCTGTTCTGTTCCGTGTCCTGTCTGGCAGTTGTTTCTTCTTCGGAATTTTTTGTTCATGTCAGTCTGGCAGTTTCTCCGGAAGGGGGTTCCTGGTTTCCCCGGAGGGGGAATTCCCATATTTGTGTATGCCCTTTCTCCTTCCGTGTGCAGCTCTGCCTGGGGTCGCTTGCTCCCCTTGCTTGCGGCACAGGTAACTGCTTCCTTCTCTGCTCTACCTGTTGCTGGTATGTCTCTGCCTGTCTATCTGTGGACTTTAGTACTATCGGAACCTTCATAGGTATCTCCTGGTCTGTCTGGACCAGCTGCCACTGACTCTGTTTATGCTCTGGCGTAGCCCTTGGCAACTACCTTGGCTCAAGCTTATCCTCACCATCTGAGGCTCTAGTGAATACCAGGTGTTATTTAGTCACACCCCTCCAGAGTATTGCCAGTCAGTGGCGCAGTGGGTTCTCATCTGTTGTTCCTTGTGTGTACTTTGACTGCCTCTGTTCCTGTCATGAGCTTGTTCTCTTTAATAAAGTTCCGTTGTTCCATTTTCTGTTCTGGTGACCATGCCCGCCTGACGTCTCAGAGGTCCTATGCAGGATCCCTGGCATGTGACAGCAATAAATGCAAAAATGTACCCCACAGTAAAATCTCAAGTCTCAACTGCTATGCAATACGCCTGACAACAAAACAAGTTACAGGGTATATGCTATACTACACTGCTTCAACTTGGTATATAGTACAATAAAATTAGGCACAGGCATATCAATGCACACTGATAATTTAACAGGCCACACAAATACTCCCTCACTTATTTTAGGTTACACACAAGTCAAACACACACTTGCAATCAAACACTCACACACTCGCGAAATTACGTTTTTTGTCTGTTTATATAGCTGCTACTCCCAGACAACTCCAAATCAGATTGCACGATTTTTTTTCCTCTGGACTCAAAAGGATTTTCTTTTTCTTCACTTCAGCTACATATTGTCTGACCTACCAGCAACTACTAAGCAAAACTTATTTCTTGGCTTTCTTGCTAGGAGGATGGGACCAGCCCACCACCCGGTAACTGTCTCTAAGGGTTACCAGTTAACTATTTCCTTCAATAGCTTTTGGAATTAGGATACATAACAAAGCCACATTAATCACATTTACCACTGAAAGCTCATACTCGGCATATATTAACCCTTGTCTTACAGTATTCAATTTGATAACCTTAGCAGTGTATCACCGGGCCACTGCTCAAGTATCAATTACCTGTTTGAAATTGTCATTTATAGAAGGTTCCTGATGCAAAAAACTAATTCAGCTTGCCGAACGTATGAGTTAGCCTGATGATTGTTACAAAGTACATGCAGAGTAAACAGTGTAGTGTAAATTTCTGCATATACAAAAATTAACTGCACAGATTTGAGTTTCTGCCATATGGAGGATCAGAGATACACTAAATTTATAAAGAGGCACCTGTCTCTTAATACTGTAAATTAGGTGTGTCTCACTCTGGCACACAAGCAAATAATACTGACATAGGAAAATTCCAGTCCTGATAAATCTCCCCCATTGAACCCAGAGTTTATGATGTGACCTAGATTTTTCCAGATTTATATTTGTCACTTTCTGCAGGAAGAGTAGGAGACTGACTTGCCTTCAGTCACAATATGGAAATGCCACAAGAGTTAATCTTTCATTTTACCTTGATGAATGTGGCATATTGCTTCCACCATGAAATCCAGGCAGAGTGCTGTTTTATGGAAATGATTCCACATGCAATAAGATTATAGTGCAAGAATAAGAAAATGTCTAACATTCTATAGTTGTGCAATGTATGCGCTCAATACTGATGTGAACATGTGAGGTAGAAGTCAGTTACAGCTTCTTCCTGGAAGGAAAGCCTAGTATGAGTGACCATCAGGGGCAAAAGATATTTTGGCATAAAACTCTACAGTCATCAGGAGGAGTCAACATGATGGTCATTTAGAAGAAAAGAAAACAGAATGTCTACAGAGAAGATATCACCTGTGAGTCACTAGATTTAACTCTATTGTAATCACTTCTATGATATGCAGAATATGCAGAACTGGTATCTAGCACTATATGGCCATTGTGGTATTATATTATGCAACACACACAGTCCCTATTTGCATAACCACACCATTTATTTACACAAATACAGTTCTAATAAGATAACTCCAGCCATGTTGCCAACTCTAACCACACTGCTATCTTACTTTGATGCTAGTTCTCTCTACGATACATTTTTTTGATGACTACACTCCAGCTTAAAAACACCCATACTTAGGCCTCATGCACACGACCGTTGTGTGCATCCGTGGCCGTTGTGCCGTTTTCCGTTTATTTTCGCGGACCCATTGACTTTCAATGGGTCCGTGGAAAAATCGGAAAATGCACCGTTTTGCAGCCGAGACCGTGATCCGTGTATCCTGTCCATCAAAAAAATATGACCTGTCCTATTTTTTTGACGAACAACGGTTCACGGATAGTGTTGAGCGAACAGTTCGAGCATAGTTCGGGTCCGTACCGAATTTTGGGGTGTTCGTGACACGGACCCGAACCCGAACTTTTTCGTAAAAGTTCGGGTTCGTCGTTCGGCATGTATTTTGGCGCATTTTGAAAGGCTGCAAAGCAGCCAATCAACATGCATCATACTACTTGCCCTAAGATGCCATCGCAGCCATGCCTACTATTGGCAAGGCTGTGATTGGCCAAGTGCAGCATGTGACTCAGCCTCTTTATAAGCTTGTGCGCACGTCGGGACGTGCTCACTCCCGATGTGAATAGAACAGGGATAGACGCAGCTGATGCTAGGGCGAGAATAGGCAGGGATAATTGAATAACTGGAAGCAAATTTCTCTCCTCCACCTGTGATTCATCTGAACAACTGCAGCTGAGCTGCTTTTTTGATAGGGATTGGCTATTTTTAGAGTGGCCAGAGTGATTTTTCCATCCACATGTACCTGGGCTGACCGCCGGCCGCCATTTTGCGACTTGTAGTGCTGCAGCAGAAGCTGCCACAGTGTGCATTCCAAAGCTCCAAACAAGTCAGACATCTACACCTGGGATTCAGACCAATAGCGATTTAGCAGCACAGTCCAAGGCTATTTTTTTTAAAGGTTGTGCAGACCATTTTGTGGCACATGTTACTGGGCTGATAGGCGGCGGCCATCTTGGGACTAGTGCTGCAGCACAATCTCTCCCAACGTCCATTAATCACTTGTAATAGTGGTCTGTGCCATAGAAATCCTACATCAGGGACTTGGGTGTGCTTGTGTCACCACTACTAATACCAGTCCACCTGTAATCCATACAGTGAAAAGCCATAAAGTATTCCAGTGAGGGAATTTTTTTTTTATTTAAAAAAGGCCAAGTTAGTTTATCTGGCGTTCAATATACTAGATACAGTTAGGCCTGCGTTTCATACATCTGGAATTAGCAAACTAATGTGCTAGGGTTGGGAAAACATATATGTACCCATACTAGAATCTGTCAAAGAAAGCGGTACTCACATATAACAGTCATTCCATCTGTAATCCATACAGTCAAAAGACTGAAAGTATTCCAGTGAGGGAATTTTTTTTATTTAAAAAAGGCCAAGTTAGTTTATCTGGCGTTCAATATACTAGATACAGTTAGGCCTGCGTTTCATACATCTGGAATTAGCAAACTAATGTGCTGGGGTTGGGAAAACATATATGTACCCATACTAGAATCTGTCAAAGAAAGCGGTACTCACATATAACAGTCATTCCATCTGTAATCCATACAGTCAAAAGACTGAAAGTATTCCAGTGAGGGGATTTTGCTTATAAAAAATAATATATTTCATTGTGGTGCGAGTTGAATCGCAACAATGAAGAAAATACTATTAAGGGACGAGGACGCGGTCGTGGTGGTGTCCGTGGAGCCTCTGTTGCTGGTAGAGGACGTGGCCGTTCGGCCCCAGGCGCACACAGTAGGGAACGAACTCCCTCAACTAGCCGGCAGAATGTACCGCAATATCTCGTGGGGCCCAATGCCGCTCTTAGGATGGTAAGGCCTGAGCAGGTACAGGCATTAATCGATTGGGTGGCCGACAGTGCTTCCAGCACGTTCACCACATGGTCTTCCACCCAGTCTTCTGCGGAAAGCGCACAGGTGGCACCTGAAAACCAAGCCCATCAGTCTGTCACATCACCCCCAAGCATATCAGGGAAACGGTCTGAGCCACAAGTTATGCAGCAGTCTCTTCTTCTGTTTGAAGACTCTGCTTCCAGGGTTTCCCAGGGGCGTCCACCTAGCCCTTCCCCAGTGGAGGAAGACATACCATGCACTGACGCACAACCACTTATGTCTCCAGATGAAGAGGACATGGGAATACCACCACAGCAGAGTCACCGACTCTCTGATGATGACGAAACACAGGTGCCCACTGCCGCGTCTTTTTGCAGTGTGCAGACTGAACAGGAGGAGGTCAGGGAGGGAGACTGGGTGGAAGACGATGCAGAGGACGATGAGGTCTTAGACCCCACATGGACTGAAGGTCGTGGCGATGACTTTCACAGTTCAGAGGAAGAGGTAGTGGTGAGACCGAGACAACAGCGAAGCCAAAGAGGGAGCAGGGGGCCAAAGCAGACGAGCCGCCGCCCCCAGAGTTCGCCTGCTACTGGACATCGCCAACAGGGACCCAGCCCCACAAAGGCAGCTTCAAAGAGTTCCCTGGCATGGCACTTCTTTAAACAATGTCCTACCGACAAGACCCGAGTGACTTGCACGCTCTGCCATCAGAGCCTGAGGCGAGGCATTAACGTTCTGAACCTCAGCACAACCTGCATGACCAGGCATCTACATGCAAAGCATGAACTGCAGTGGGGTACACACCTTAAAAACCAGGCACTCGCTGAGGCTCCCCCTGCTCCCTCTACCGCTGCTGCCTCGGCTTCCGCCTCGAGAGGAATGTTGCCACCTGCCGAGCAGCAAACAGAGGATGTGCCACCGACACCACCACCACCGCCACCGTCAACTAGCGTCTCCACTATATCACACAGCAGCGTTCAGCTCTCAATATCTCAAACCTTAGAGAGGAAGCGCAAATTCCCCCCGAGTCACCCTCGAGCCCTTGGCCTGAACGCCAGCATTTCTAAACTGCTGGCCTTTGAAATGCTGTCATTCCGGCTGGTGGACACAGACAGCTTCAAACAGCTGATGGCCATGGCTGTCCCGCAGTATGTGGTTCCCAGCCGCCACTACTTCTCCAAGACAGCCGTGCCTTCCCTGCACATGCAAGTGTCCGATAAAATCAAGTGTGCACTGCGCAACGCTATTTGTGGCAAGGTCCACCTAACCACAGATACGTGGACCAGTAAGCACGGCCAGGGACGCTATATCTCACTAACTGCACACTGGATGAATGTAGTGGCGGCTGGGCCCCCGGCGGACAGTTCCTTGGCGCACGTCCTTCCGCCCCCTAGGATCGCAGGGCATCATTCTCTGCCTCCTGTAGCCTCCTCCTCCTACTCGGCTTCCTCCTCCACTGCTTCCACCAGCTCATCCGGTCAGCCACACACCTTCACCACCAACTTCAGCACAGCCCGGGGTAAACGTCAGCAGGCCATTCTGAAACTCATATGTTTGGGGGACAGGCCCCACAGCGCAAAGGAGTTGTGGCGGGGTATTGAACAACAGACCGACGAGTGGTTTCTGCCGGTGGGCCTCAAGCCAGGCCTGGTGGTATGCGATAATGGGCGAAATCTCGTGGCAGCTCTGGGACTAGCCGGTTTGACGCACATCCCTTGCCTGGCGCATGTGCTGAACTTGGTGGTGCAGAGGTTCATTCACCACTACCCCAACATGTCAGAGCTGCTGCATAAAGTGCGGGCCGTCTGTGCGCGCTTCCGCCGTTCACATCCTGCCGCTGCTCGCCTGTCTGCGCTACAGCGGAACTTCGGCCTTCCCGCTCACCGCCTCATATGCGACGTGCCCACCCGGTGGAACTCCACCTTGCACATGCTGGAGAGACCAGGCCATAGTGGAGTTTCAGCTGCAGCACGCTCGCGTCAGTCGTACTGCCGAACAGAACCACTTCACCACCAATGATTGGGCCTCCATGCGAGACCTGTGTGCCCTGCTGCGCTGTTTCGAGTACTCCACCAACATGGCCAGTGGCGATGACACTGTTATCAGCGTTACAATACCACTTCTATGTCTCCTTGAGAAAACACTTAGGGCAATGATGTTAGAGGAGGTGGCCCAGGTGGAGGAGGAGGAGGATGAGGGCTCGTTTCTAACACTTTCGGGCCAGTCTGTTCGAAGTGGCTCAGAGGGAGGTTTGTTTAAGCAGCAGAGGACAGGTTCACAAGTCGCCAGCCAAGGCACTGTACTGGAGGACGAGGAGAATGAGGAGGAGGAGGTGGAGGGGGACGAGGATGACGCAAGTTCACAGCGGGGTGGCAGCCCAGGCCCATCACTGGTGCGTGGCTGGGGGGATACGGTGGACGATGACGATACGCCTCCCACAGAGGACAGCTTGTCCTTACCCATGGGTAGCCTGGCCCACATGAGCGAATATATGCTCCAATGCCTGCGCAACGACAGCAGAGTTGCCCACGTTTTAACGTGTGCAGACTACTGGGTGGCCACCCTGCTGGATCCCCGGTATAAAGACAATGTGCCCACTTTAATTCCTGAACTGGAGCGCGACCGTAAGATGCGCGAGTACAAGCGCACGCTGATAGAGGCGCTCTTGAGAGCATTCCCACATGTCACAGGGGAACAGGTGGAAGGTGAAGGCAGAGGAGTGGCAAGAGGTCGCCAACGCAGCTGTGTCACGGCCAGCTCATCTGAGGGCAGGGTTAGCATGGCAGAAATGTGGAAAAGTTTTGTCTCCACGCCACAGCTATCTGCACCGACACCTGATACGGAACGTGTTAGCAGGAGGCAGCATTTCACTAACATGGTTAAACAGTATGTCTGCACACCCCTCCACATCCTGACGGATGGTTCGGCCCCATTCAACTACTGGGTTTCGAAATTGTCCACGTGGCCAGAGTTAGCATGTTATGCCTTGGAGGTGCTTTCATGCCCGGCGGCCAGCGTTTTATCTGAACGCGTATTCAGCACGGCAGGGGGCGTCATTACTGACAAGCGCAGCCGCCTGTCCACAGCCAACGTGGACAAGCTGACCTTCATAAAGATGAACCAGGCATGGATCCCACAGGACCTGTCCCTCCCTTGTGCAGAGTAGTCCTTATTAACTGCCTAAAACATGTCTTGTTGTGCTACGGGCCACTTCTTTATTTGATACAAATTTTATGAAACCCACAGTTGAATGAAACTCTTCTCTGTCTGGGCGCCGGGGCCTAACCAGATGAAAGTGGCCGGTTAAACTAACGGGTGACATGAAGCCATAACCTCTGCCATGCTACCTCTGTCTTCTGTCTGGGTGCTGAGGCCTAAGTCAAATAAAGCGGTCTTCTGCTGTGCTGGGGGATATGAAGCTAATCTCTGACCTCTCTCCTCTGTCTGGGTCCAAAGGCCTAAATCACTGAAAGAGGCCTTCTCCTGTGGTGTGTGATATGATGCCAGAATATGTGCTGTGGGGCCTCTCTCCTCTTCCTGGGTGCAGGGGTCAAATAAACTAAATTGTGGCCTACTCCTGTGGTGGTTGATATGATGCCTGATTCTCTGATGTGGAACCTCTCTCCTCTGTTTGGGTGAAGGGGTCAAAGTAACTAAATGGTGGCTTCTCCTGTGGTGGCTGATATGATGCCAGAATATGTGCTGTGGTGCCTCTCTCCTCTTCCTGGGTGCAGGGGTCAAAGTAACTAAATGGTGGCTTCTCCTGTGGTGGCTGATATGATGCCAGAATATGTGCTGTGGGGCCTCTCTCCTCTTCCTGGGTGCAGGGGTCAAAGTAACTCAATGGTGGCTTCTCCTGTGGTGGCTGATATGATGCCAGAATATGTGCTGTGGTGCCTCTCTCCTCTGTCTGGGTCCAAAGGCCTAAATCACTGAAAGAGGCCTTCTCCTGTGGTGTGTGATATGATGCCTGAATATGTGCTGTGGTGCCTCTCTCCTCTTCCTGGGTGTGGGGGTCAAAGTAACTCAATGGTGGCTTCTCCTGTGGTGGCTGATATGATGCCAGAATATGTGCTGTGGTGCCTCTCTCCTCTTCCTGGGTGCGGGGGTCAAAGTAACTCAATGGTGGCTTCTCCTGTGGTGGCTGATATGATGCCAGAATATGTGCTGTGGGGCCTCTCTCCTCTTCCTGGGTGCAGGGGTCAAAGTAACTCAATGGTGGCTTCTCCTGTGGTGGCTGATATGATGCCAGAATATGTGCTGTGGTGCCTCTCTCCTCTTCCTGGGTGCGGGGGTCAAAGTAACTCAATGGTGGCTTCTCCTGTGGTGGCTGATATGATGCCAGAATATGTGCTGTGGTGCCTCTCTCCTCTTCCTGGGTGCGGGGGTCAAAGTAACTCAATGGTGGCTTCTCCTGTGATGGCTGATATGATGCCAGAATATGTGCTGTGGTGCCTCTCTCCTCTTCCTGGGTGCAGGGGTCAAAGTAACTAAATGGTGGCTTCTCCTGTGGTGGTTGATATGATGCCTGATTCTCTGCTGTGAAACCTCTCTCCTCCATCTGGGTGTAGGGGTCAAAGTCTTTCAAAGTCGCCTTCTCCTGTGCTGATTGATATAAAGCTGATGGTTGTGCCATCTGACATGGTTGCCAGGGTCTGATTCAATGGGGGCCTACTCCTGTGGTGGGTGATCTAAATGCCTGATTCTCTGCTGTGAAACCTCTCTCCTCCGTCTGGGTGTAGGGGTCAAAGTCTTTCAAAGTCGCCTTCTCCTGTGCTGATTGATATGAAGCTGATGGTTGTGCCATCTGACATGGTTGCCGGGGTCCCATTAAATTGGGGCCTACTCCTGTGGTGGGTCATCTAAATGCCTGATTCTCTGCTTTGAAACCTCTCTCCTCCGTCCGGGTGTAGGGGTCAAAGTCTGTCAAAGTCGCCTTCTCCTGTGCTGATTGATATAAAGCTTATGCTTGTGCCATCTGACATGGTTGCCGGGGTCTGATTCAGTGGTGGCCTACTCCTGTGGTGGGTGATCTAAATGCCTGATTCTCTGCTGTGTAACCTCTCTCCTCCGTCTGGGTGTAGGGGTCAAAGTAACTAAATGGTGGCCTACTCCTGTGGTGGGTGATATGATGCCTGGTTCTCTGCTATGGGACCTCACTCCAATTAATATTGTTTAATTTTTATTTATTTTATGTTAACTCATCATTTCCCTATCTACATTTGTTTGCAGGGGATTTAACTACATTTTGCTGCCTTTTGCAGCCCTCTAGCCCTTTCCGGGTGTGTTTTACAGCCTTTTTAGTGCCCAAAAGTTCGGGTCCCCATTGACTTCTATGGGGTTCGGGTTCGGGATGAAGTTCGGGTCGAGTTCGGATCCCGAACCCGAACATTTTTCGAAAGTTCGGCCGAACTCGTCGAACCCGAACATCCAGGTGTTCGCTCAACTCTATTCACGGACCCATTCAAGTCAATGGGTCCGTGAAAGAACACGGATGCACACAAGATTGGCATCCGCGTCCGTGATCCGTGGCCGTAGGTTACTTTTATACAGACGGATCCAAAGATCCGTCTGCATAAAAGCTTTTTCAGAGCTGAGTTTTCACTTCGTGAAAACTCAGAACCGACAGTATATTATAATACAGAGGCGTTCCCATGGTGATGGGGACGCTTCAGGTTAGAATATACTAAAAGAACTGTGTACATGACTGCCCCCTGCTGCCTGGCAGGTGCTGCCAGGCCGCAGGGGGCAGCCCCCCCCTGTAGTTAACACATTGGTGGCCAGTGTGGCCAGCCCCCCCCCCTCCTCTGTAGTTAACTCGTTGGTGGCCAGTGCGGCCGCCCCCCCTCTCCTGTAGTTAACTCATTGGTGGCCAGTGCGGCCGGCCCCCCTCCCTCCCCTGTAGTTAACTCGTTGGTGGCCAGTGGGCCCCCCCCCTCCCTCCCCTGAAGTTAACTCGTTGGTGGCCAGTGCGGCCGGCCCCCCCCTCCCCTGTAGTTAACTCAGTGCCCCCCCCTCCCCTGTAGTTAACTCATTGGTGGCCAGTGGGTCCCCCTCCCTCCCCTGTAGCTAACTCGTTGGTGGCCAGTGGGCCCCCCCCTCCCTCCCCTGTAGTTAACTCGTTGGTGGCCAGTGGGCCTTCTCCCTTCCCTCCCCCTCCTAATTAAAATCTCCCCCCTATCATTGGTGGCAGCGGAGAGTATACCGATCGGAGTCCCAGTTTAATCGCTGGGGCTCAGATCGGTAACCATGGCAACCAGGACGCTACTGCAGTCCCGGTTGCCATGGTTACTTAGCAATTTGTAGAACCATTATACTTACCTGCGATCTGCGATCTCTGCGTCCGGCCGGGAGCTCCTCCTACTGGTAAGTGACATGACCTGTCACTTACCAGTAGGAGGAGCTCCCGGCCGGACGCAGAGATCGCAGCTCGCAGGTAAGTATAATGGTTCTACAAATTGCTAAGTAACCATGGCAACCGGGATTGCAGTAGCGTCCTGGTTGCCATGGTTACCGATCAGAGCCCCAGCGATTAAACTGGGAGTCCGATCGGTATACTCTCCGCTGCCTCCAATGATAGGGGGGAGATTTTAATTAGGAGGGGGAGAGAGGGGAGAAGGCCCACTGGCCACCAACGAGTTAACTACAGGGGAGGGAGGGGGGGCCCACTGGCCACCAACGAGTTAACAACTACAGGGGAGGGGGGCCCAACGGCCACCAATGAGTTAACTACAGGGCAGGGGGGGGCCACTGAGTTAACAACAGGGGAGGGGGGGCCCACTGGACACCAACGAGCTAACTACAGGGGAGGGAGGGGGGCTCACTGGCCACCAACGAGTTAACTACAGTAGAGGGAGGGGGGGCCCACTGGCCACCAATGAGTTAACTACAGGGGAGGGGGGGGTCCGGCCGCACTGGCCACCAATGTGTTAACTACGGGGGGGGCTGCCCCCTGCTGCCTGGTAGCACCTGCCAGGCAGCAGGGGGCAGTCATGTACACAGTTCTTTTAGTATATTCTAACCTGAAGCGTCCCCATCACCATGGGAACGCCTCTGTGTTAGAATATACTGTCGGATTTGAGTTTCACGATGTAACTCAACTCCGACGGGATATTCTAACATAGAGGCGTTCCCATGGTGATGGGGATGCTTCAAGTTAAAATATATAGGGATGAGCGAACCCGAACTGTATAGTTCGGGTTCGTACCGAATTTTGGGGTGTCCGTGACACGGACCGAACCCGAACATTTTCATAAAAGTTCGGGTTCGGTGTTCGGCGCTTTCTTGGCGCTTTTTGAAAGGCTGCAAAGCAGCCAATCAACAAGCGTCATTCTACTTGCCCCAAGAGACCATCACAGCCTTGCCTACTATTGGCATGGCTGTGATTGGCCAGTGAAGCATGTGACCCAGCCTCTATATAAGCTTGGGTCACGTTGCGCTGCACGTCACTCTGCTGATTCAAGCATAGGGAGAGGTTGCAGCTGCGACGTTAGGGCGAGATTAGGCAGATTAACTCCTCCAAAAGACTTCATTCTGTGATCGATCTGCAGCTGTGGATCATTGAAGTGTTAATATCGACTTGCTCACTTTTTTGAGGTTGCCCAGAGCGTTTTTAGATCACTTTTTTTCTGGGGTGATCGGCGTCCATTTTGTGACTTGTGGTGCGCCAGCACAAGCTATCACCAAGTGTATTTAACCATCAATAGTGTGGTTATTTTGTGCTATATCCTACATCCGCTGCAGCCTGAGCCTGTGTCACCGAAGTGCATTTAACCATCAACAGTCTGGTTATTTTTTGGCCATATACTACATCAGCTGCAGGCTGAGCCTGTGTCACCGAAGTGCATTTAACCATCAACAGTCTGGTTATTTTTTGGCCATATACTACATCTGGTGCAGGCTGAGCCTGTGTCACCCAAGTGCATTTAACCATCAATAGTGTGGTTATTTTTTGGCCATATACTACATCAGGGCAAGTTGAGCCTGTCACCCAGCGCCTAAAAACCAGGCCTGACATTTCTATTCAACCAAATCTGTACTGTTTTAGCTGGTCAAGTTATTTGTAGTGACCGTAAAAGCACACTTTTTGTTCTGGGTTGAAAAACTATTCCCAAATTTGCCATTCTCAAAATAACTAGTTTCTGGTATATGAGGCCTACTTGAAATCTATCCCAAAAAGGATATCTTACATTGAAGGTGCTGATAGTGTCATTCAGAAAAACCTAAGACACATGCTACCGTGCAGATAGAAGTCTGATTCTGTGATTAAACCTATACCTGTCACATAGCGCAAAAAAAAAACAGGCCTGACATTTCTATTCAACCAAATCTGTACTGTTTTAGCTGGTCAAGTTATTTGTAGTGACCGTAAAAGCACACTTTTTGTTCTGGGTTGAAAAACTATTCCCAAATTTGCCATTCTCAAAATAACTAGTTTCTGGTATATGAGGCCTACTTGAAATCTATCCCAAAAAGGCTATCTTACATTGAAGGTGCTGATAGTGTCATTCAGAAAAACCTAAGACACACGCTACCGTGCAGATAGAAGTCTGATTCTGTGATTAAACCTATACCTGTCACATAGCGCAAAAAAAAAACAGGCCTGACATTTCTATTCAACCAAATCTGTACTGTTTTAGCTGGTCAAGTTATTTGTAGTGACCGTAAAAGCACACTTTTTGTTCTGGGTTGAAAAACTATTCCCAAATTTGCCATTCTCAAAATAACTAGTTTCTGGTATATGAGGCCTACTTGAAATCTATCCCAAAAAGGATATCTTACATTGAAAGTGCTGATAGTGTCATTCAGAAAAACCTAAGACGCACGCTACCGTGCAGATAGAAGTCTAATTCTGTGATTAAACCTATACCTGTCACACAGCGCAAAAAAAAAACAGGCCTGACATTTCTATTCAACCAAATCTGTACTGTTTTAGCTGGTCAAGTTATTTCTAGTGACCGTAAAAGCACACTTTTTGTTCTGGGTTGAAAAACTATTCCCAAATTTGCCATTCTCAAAATAACTAGTTTCTGGTATATGAGGCCTACTTGAAATCTATCCCAAAAAGGCTATCTTACATTGAAGGTGCTGATAGTGTCATTCAGAAAAACCTAAGACACACGCTACCGTGCAGATAGAAGTCTGATTCTGTGATTAAACCTATACCTGTCTCACAGCGCAAAAAAAAACAGGCCTCACATTTCTATTCAACCAAATCTGTACTGTTTTAGCTGGTCAAGTTATTTGTAGTGACCGTAAAAGCACATTTTTTGTTCTGGGTTGAAAAACTATTCCCAAATTTGCCATTCTCAAAATTGTGGTGAACGGGAACAATGAGGAAAACATCTAATAAGGGACGCGGACGCGGACGTGGACATAGTCGTGGTTGTGTTAGTGGACCCTCTGGTGCTGGGAGAGGACGTGGCCGTTCTGCCACAGCCACACGTCCTAGTGAACCAACTACCTCAGGTCCCAGTAGCCAGCAAAATTTACAGCGATATTTGGTGGGGCTTAATGCCGTTCTAAGGATGGTAAGGCCTGAGCAGGTACAGGCATTAGTCAATTGGGTGGCCGACAGTGGATCCAGCACGTTCACATTATCTCCCACCCAGTCTTCTGCAGAAAGCGCACAGATGGGGCATGAAACCCAAGCCCATCGGTCTGTCACATCACCCCCATGCATATCAGAGAAACTGTCTGAGCCTCAAGTTATGCAGCAGTCTCTTATGCTGTTTGAAGACTCTGCTGCCAGGGTTTCCCAAGGGCATCCACCTAGCCCTTCCCCAGGGGTGGAAGAGATAGAATGCACTAACGCACAACCACTTATTTTTCCTGATGATGAGGACATGGGAATACCACCTCAGCACGTCTCTGATGATGACGAAACACAGGTGCCAACTGCTGCGTCTTTCTGCAGTGTGCAGACTGAACAGGAGGTCAGGGATCAAGACTGGGTGGAAGACGATGCAGGGGACGATGAGGTCCTAGACCCCACATGGAATGAAGGTCGTGCCACTGACTTTCACAGTTCGGAGGAAGAGGCAGTGGTGAGACCGAGCCAACAGCGTAGCAAAAGAGGGAGCAGTGGGCAAAATCAGAACACCCGCCGCCAAGAGACTCCGCCTGCTACTGACCGCCGCCATCTGGGACCGAGCACCCCAAAGGCAGCTTCAAGGAGTTCCCTGGCATGGCACTTCTTCAAACAATGTGCTGACGTCAAGACCCGAGTGGTTTGCACGCTATGCCATCAGAGCCTGAAGCGAGGCATTAACGTTCTGAACCTTAGCACAACCTGCATGACCAGGCACCTGCATGCAAAGCATGAACTGCAGTGGAGTAAACACCTTAAAAACAAGGAAGTCACTCAGGCTCCCCCTGCTACCTCTTCTGCTGCTGCCGCCTCGGCCTCTTCTGCTGCTGCTGCCGCCGCCTCGGCCTCTTACTCCACCTCTGGAGGAACGTTGGCACCTGCCGCCCAGCAAACATGGGATGTACCACCAACACCACCACCTGCGTCACCAAGCATTTCAACCATGTCACACCGCAGCGTTCAGCTCTCCATCTCACAAACATTTGAGAGAAAGCGTAAATTCCCACCTAGCCACCCTCGATCCCTGGCCCTGAATGCCAGCATTTCTAAACTACTGGCCTATGAAATGCTGTCATTTAGGCTGGTGGACACACACAGCTTCAAACAGCTCATGTCACTTGCTGTCCCACAGTATGTTGTTCCCAGCCGCCACTACTTCTCCAAGAGAGCCGTGCCGTCCCTGCACAAACAAGTGTCCGATAAAATCAAGTGTGCACTGCGCAACGCCATCTGTGGCAAGGTCCACCTAACCACAGATACGTGGACCAGTAAGCACGGCCAGGGACGCTATATCTCCCCAACTGCACACTGGGTAAATGTAGTGGCGGCTGGGCCCCAGGCGGAGAGCTGTTTGGCGCACGTCCTTCCGCCGCCAAGGATCGCAGGGCAACATTCTTTGCCTCCTGTCTCCTCCTCCTCCTACTCAGCTTCCTCCTCCTCTTCTTCCACCTGCTCATCCAGTCAGCCACACACCTTCACCACCAACTTCAGCACAGCCCGTGGTAAACGTCAGCAGGCCATTCTGAAACTCATATGTTTGGGGGACAGGCCCCACACCGCACAGGAGTTGTGGCGGGGTATAGAACAACAGACCGACGAGTGGTTGCTGCCGGTGAGCCTCAAGCCCGGCCTGGTGGTGTGCGATAATGGGCGAAATCTCGTTGCAGCTCTGGGACTAGCCGGTTTGACGCACATCCCTTGCCTGGCGCATGTGCTGAATTTGGTGGTGCAGAAGTTCATTCGCAACTACCCCGACATGTCAGAGCTGCTGCATAAAGTGCGGGCCGTCTGTTCGCGCTTCCGGCGTTCACACCCTGCCGCTGCTCGCCTGTCTGCGCTACAGCGTAACTTCGGCCTTCCCGCTCACCGCCTCATATGCGACGTACCCACCAGGTGGAACTCCACCTTGCATATGCTGGACAGACTGTGCGAGCAGCAGCAGGCCATAGTGGAGTTTCAGCTGCAGCACGCACGGGTCAGTCGCACTGCGGATCAGACACACTTCACCACCAATGACTGGGCCTCCATGCGAGACCTATGTGACCTGTTGCGTTGTTTCGAGTACTCCACCAACATGGCCAGTGGCGATGACGCCGTTATCAGCGTTACAATACCACTTCTATGTCTCCTTGAGAAAACACTTAGGGCGATGATGGAAGAGGAGGTGGCCCAGGAGGAAGAGGAGGAAGAGGGGTCATTTTTAGCACTTTCAGGCCAGTCTCTTCGAAGTGACTCAGAGGGAGGTTTTTTGCAACACCAGAGGCCAGGTACAAATGTGGCCAGACAGGGCCCACTACTGGAGGACGAGGATGAGGAGGAGGTGGAGGAGGATGAGGATGAAGCATGTTCACAGCGGGGTGGCACCCAATGCAGCTCGGGCCCATCACTGGTGCGTGGCTGGGGGGAAACTCAGGACGATGACGATACGCCTCCCACAGAGGACAGCTTGTCCTTACCTCTGGGCAGCCTGGCACACATGAGCGACTACATGCTGCAGTGCCTGCGCAACGACAGCAGAGTTGCCCACATTTTAACGTGTGCGGACTACTGGGTTGCCACCCTGCTGGATCCCCGGTACAAAGACAATGTGCCCACCTTACTTCCTACACTGTAGCGTGATAGGAAGATGCGCGAGTTCAAGCGCACGTTGGTAGACGCGCTACTGAGAGCATTCCCAAATGTCACAGGGGAACCAGTGAAAGCCCAAGGCGAAGGCAGAGGAGGAGCAAGAGGTCGCCAACGCAGCTGTGTCACGGCCAGCTCCTCTGAGGGCAGGGTTAGCATGGCAGAGATGTGGAAAAGTTTTGTCACCACGCCACAGCTAACTGCACCACCACCTGATACGGAACGTGTTAGCAGGAGGCAACATTTCACTAACATGGTGGAACAGTACCTGTGCACACCTCTCCACGTACTGACTGATGGTTCGGCCCCATTCAACTTCTGGGTCTCCAAATTGTCCACGTGGCCAGAGCTAGCCTTTTATGCCTTGGAGGTGCTGGCCTGCCCGGCGGCCAGCGTTTTGTCTGAACGTGTATTCAGCACGGCAGGAGGCGTCATTACAGACAAACGCAGCCGCCTGTCTACAGCCAATGTGGACAAGCTGACGTTCATAAAAATGAACCAGGCATGGATCCCACAGGACCTGTTCATCCCTTGTGCAGATTAGATATTAACTACCTCCCCTTAACAATATATTATTCTACTCCAGGGCACTTCCTCATTCAATACTATTTTTAATTTCATTTTACCATTATATTGCGGGGCAACCCAAAGTTGAATGAACCTCTCCTTTGTCTGGGTGCCGGGGCCTAAATGTGTGACAGTGGCCTGTTCCAGTGGTGGGTGACGTGAAGCCTGATTCTCTGCTATGACATGAAGACTTATTCTGTGCTGACATGAAGCCAGATTCTCTGTTACGCGACCTCTCTCCTCTGCCTGGGTGCCTGGGCCTAAATGTGTGACAGTGGCCTGTTCCAGTGGTCGGTGACGTGAAGCCTGATTCTCTGCTATGACATGAAGACAGATTCTGCGCTGACATAAGGCCAGATTCTCTGTTACGGGACCTCTCTCATCTGCCTGGGTGCCTGGGCCTAAATGTGTGACAGTGGCCTGTTCCAGTGGTGGGTGACATGAAGCCTGATTCTCTGCTATGACATGAAGACAGATTCTGCGCTGACATAAGGCCAGATTCTCTGTTACGGGACCTCTCTCCTCTCCCTGGGTGCCTGGGCCTAAATGTGTGACAGTGGCCTGTTCCAGTGGTGGGTGACGTGAAGCCTGATTCTCTGCTATGACATGAAGACTTATTCTGTGCTGACATGAAGCCAGATTCTCTGTTACGCGACCTCTCTCCTCTGCCTTGGTGCCTGGGCCTAAATATGTGACAGTGGCCTGTTCCAGTGGTGGGTGACGTGAAGCCTGATTCTCTGCTATGACATGAAGACAGATTCTGCGCTGACATAAGGCCAGATTCTCTGTTACGGGACCGCTCTCCTCTGTCTGGGTGCCGGGGCCTAAATATGTGACAGTGGCCTCTTCCAGTGGTGGGTGACATGAAGCCAGATTCTCTGCTATGGCATGAAGAGACTGATTCTCTGCTGACATGAAGCCAGATTCTTTGCTATGGCATAAAGAGACTGATTCTCTGCTGACGTGAAGCCAGATTCTCTGCTATGGGACCTCTGTCCAATTGATATTGGGTCATTTTTATTTTTTTTATTTTTATTTTAATTCATTTCCCTATCCACATTTGTTTGCAGGGGATTTACCTACATGTTGCTGCCCTTTGCAGCCCTCTAGCTCTTTCCTGGGCTGTTTTACAGCCTTTTTAGTGCCCAAAAGTTCGGGTCCCCATTGACTTCAATGGGGTTCGGGACGAAGTTCGGTTCGGGTTCGGATCCAGAACCCGAACATTTCCGGCAAGTTCGGCCGAACTTCTCGAACCCGAACATCCAGGTGTTCGCTCAACTCTAAAAATATACCATCGGATTGGAGAAAACTCCGATCCTATGGCATATTAACTCCTGACTTTACATTGAAAGTCAATGGGGGACGGATCCGTTTGAAATTGCACCATATTGTGTCAAGGTAAAACGGATCCGTCCCCATTGACTTGCATTGTAATTCAGGACGGATCCGTTTGGCTCCGCACGGCCAGGCGGACACCAAAACGACTTTTTTTTCATGTCCGTGGATCCTCCAAAAATCAAGGAAGACCCACGGACGAAAAAACGGTCACGGATCACGGAAAAACGGAACCCCGTTTTGCGGACCGCAAAAAAATACGGTCGTGTGCATGAGGCCTTAATCAGAGCAGTTGAAGTTATACTTTTTCTAATTCAATTGAATTTGACAAAGGAACTCCAATTACACCTGCTCACTGTTACAGTGTTGACAGTGAGCAGGTAAACAGTTAAGAGAGTGCAACAGTGCTGCATTCTCTTCATACAACTGGGTGTCAGCAGGGAGTCAGATCCCACCCATCTGATATTGATGACCTGTCCTAAGGATAGATCATC
Organism: Bufo bufo; assembly: GCF_905171765.1. Lineage (NCBI taxonomy): Eukaryota > Metazoa > Chordata > Amphibia > Anura > Bufonidae > Bufo > Bufo bufo. Next base: position 516,526,527 of record NC_053391.1, on the reverse strand, counting down.
AATATGGGAAAGCGAAAAGCCCCTTTAATTGGGGCAGATGCATTCCCGTGTTTATACAGACACAGTAGCATCAGAAGAAGCAATGGCTTATCCTGAACAAGTGGTTCAAAATGATCCCTTCATAAGGCAGAACACTGCCTATGTTTATACAAAAATGTTAGTATCACACAAAGCAATGACTTGTTCTGAACAAGCAGTTTAAAATTGTCCCTTTTTTGAGAAGAACAGCAGTACAGTATGGAACCTTGATCGACAAGGCAGGAGATGAGCAACTGTGTATGGGTAGTAGTAGTAGTAGAAAACATACAATTGGACACAGTACATTGCCAGTGACACTGGAAAGTAGGCTTATTGTAAACTTATTAACTATAGGAAATTTGGAACAGTTTTTTTTAAAGGTACACTTATTAAATGTAGAACATTTTGAAGTGTTTTTTTTTAAATTTATTTATTTTTTAATTATGATTCCAGTGTCCAGTGCTACTGTGATGCTTAAAATATCATCAGCTAGTAGATTTAAGTTTTTTTTTTTTTTTATAATTGTACTGATAGCTGGCTCCAGCACATAAAAATACTGTTCCTTTAAAAACTGGTGTGCAGTGCAATAGAGTCTGTATATACAGCATGTGAACAATTCAAGCCTTGAAACAGACAGAATAAACTATTTCCTCCTATTCTGCCCAAACCTGACTAATTTAATCTAACGACATATATCATCTCAGACGCTAACACTGTCCCTGTAATATTCCAAACTCACTGTGTCTGTGACAGACACAACCTATCTCATCAGTGGCTGAGCTCACAATAGTGTCTCTGCCTCAACCCTACCCATGGTCATGCAATTCTCCATCCTTCACAAGTGTACCGAATGGCAGGCACCATTTTCCATGATTCATCAATCAATTTGATAAATTTTTAGATTCATTAAGGGCTTGAATTTTTGGAAACTTTGTAGCTATTTAGATTTGTTTAGCATCTATTTGCTCAGCTCCATCCAATAAGCCTTTTTCCAGTGCCACCATCAGCATATATTTTGTCTCCAGACATTTTGCAATTGCATATTTGCTCTCCAAAAACCTGTAAGCTTCTGCATTTAATAATAAGTGTACCAAACCTGTTATGCATGTGGAGCCTGCACTCCCTGAATGGTAGCCGTGTGGCTCATAACAAGTAGAATTTGTTGTTAGGTTTTCATCTTACAGAGATCGCCTTGACATGTGGCAGACAGGCCCAAATAATTTTGTACAAAATGTATTTGCCAAGAATCTCAAATTTACTTAATAAGCATAGCATTAGCATCAGAATACTTTTTTGTACTTTATTTGGTTCGCAGAGTGCTGTTGCATTGTACCAAACCTTTTAATCCTCATTTTTTATATAGGCTTTACAATAAAATGTCTGTTAAATAACAGACTGGCAATAGGCTAGGGAATGGAACACGCAATACCCATGCCACGTGATCTGCAAGTGACAATCTGGGTGGTTGCATTATTACAAGCTGCCAAAAAGTTTACTGAACGTGGTGGAACAGTTTTTTTCAAGTGACGCGCCAACCTGACGCACATCAGCAAACCAATGTGCATCACCTAAACAATCAGGCTCGGCTATACCTGGACTTTGGTTTATCTATCGAACATACCCTGATCCCTGACCTCATGAACTTCTGATCAGGCAAACTGGAACAGTGGCAAGAAACTGGCCCAGTCAACTTGTAGGATAACAGGCTGAACTAGATGGACAGTTGTCTTTTTTCAGCCTTATAAATTATGTTACTATCACTGTACTGTCTTGTCCAGCCTCCAATGTACTGTCAGAGAGGGTATTCAGCATGACAGGTGGGGTAATCACACACAAGGAGGACAAAATAATCCTCTACAAGTGTAGAAAACATTAAAAGGATAAACCTTTATTGAAATGTGGGTAAAATAATCACCTGAGATGACATGCATCAAGCCAACATGTTTCCACCAAACATTCACTGCATTTAAATACCACTCATGATTATATATGAAAAACAGATGATACAACGTACAATCACATAGTTATGCAGAAGAATAAATGTGAATGCAGAATTAAAAAGAAAAACAGAAAATGTAGTAAAAATATGGAGGTAATATTTAGAGATGAGCAAATGGTTCGATCTGAATTTATTCACGTTAAAAAATGGCTATTTCCTGGCTGCAGAGAGCCTTTATAGTGGTGTAGAGCATTGCCTTGCAGTAACACACATAGGGAGTCTGCTGTGGTAGTGAAATAATACTGTGAGTCAGTATAACATGCAGATGACAGGCGTCACTCTTAGAATCACTGCACATTTCCCTTATTTGGGCAGTCACAGGGCCAAAACTGACCAAATAACTCAAATATGAACTCAGCCTTACAGGTCAATGTTAGCATCAAGAAGAAGCGCACTCCTTTTACACCGTCGTCAGCTGATTCCACATACATGTCTACAGAACCTGTCCTATTAAACGCTTATAAAAGTAGAGCCACCCGACAGAGTGGAGAGGGTGTCAGCAGTAAGTTTGTGTTGACGTCACTGATTATTTTGCCGTTCCTATGATCCGTCAGAACAATAACCCCAAAAAAACGGATCCTGTCTGTTGAGCATTCGCCTTCACTCGGTCAGCATTTGGTCAGTAATCCATCAGTATTGCTAATGCCCAAAAAAACAGGAGTGGATCCAAAACAGAAATGACACGTGAATGGAATATTTGCATGTCTTCTGTGTTTTGTACCCACTCCTGCTTTTGGCTACCAAATCACAAACCAATTCTGATGGGAGCATACAGGCCTTACAGCTGCTACATAGACAGGATCCGTTGTGCGTCTCATATTTCCTTCCTTCTGACAGATCAGAAGAAGGGTCAAATAAATGATGATGTAATCCAGGCCGAATGGAAAAATGGTGGACCAGTCATGAAGTGGGGTGGGGGGGGGGACACAGCATGAGAAGTCCACAAAGAGGCCCTATGACATAGTTGTGAGGTGGAAGCAGCATGGGCAGATCACAGAGTGGCCCAATGTCAGAGTCTGGAGGTGGCGGCAGTATCAGGAGGAGGCCACAGAGTGGCCCTATGACAGTGTGGAGGTGGCAGCAGCATGAGGAGACCACAGAGTGGCAAGGTGACATAGTGTGGAGGTCGCAGCAGCTGTCACGTGACAGGGCAGAGACCTCCTGTTCATCCATCACCACGGATGAAAGGCGTCTCCAGTGGCCCAGTAGCTGACAGGGAGAAAGACAATGCAGCAACTGCACGGCAGGTAAGAACACAATGTAACAACGGAACATCAAACACTTACCTGCCGCAGCAAAGATGGAATAACCACACCAAAACAACCTGGACCCCCATACGGACACCGAAGCAAGGTGGTTCCAGGCAAGGCTGCTAATGTCTTTAGGTTCACCCCTCCGGGAAACCAATGGGACCCCCTTTCAGAGACAACACACACAAGGGAGACGTCTTGCATACATGCAGGGACAAACACCAACAACATCCCAGACATGCAACCACAAACAAGACGTACACCAAATCTCCAACTTAAACCCACACCGTAAATGACACACCAGGAGGGGAAGGAAGACAAGGAGGAAACACTCAGGATGACATCACTAATAAACTTGATGTCAAACTTGGATGGCCCTCAGATCTCATCGAAGTACAGATCAAGCATCTCACATGCAAGGCAGACAAACCAAAACTGATCTCAGTCTCCAAGCAATATATAAGGAGACCTGAGACCACACCCAACTCACCACCTTGCTCCAGCCAGAGTATTAACCCCCCACACACACCACACAGCAGGGAGACACTACTTAAAGGGGTATTGCACACACAGGCAAATGGCAACAGGTTGCCGCAAACAACAGCATGCGTGGCCAGCAATTCACGACGCACACAGCAAAACCTGTGAAACTGACACAACATGCCAAAACAGAAACATGTTGCCACCGGCAACAGCAAGCGTGGCAACAGTGTCACGGCGTACATCATAGGCCATGACAGCAGAATTAGAAGACCACAGAGTGTCAAGGTGACATAGTGTGGAGGAGGCAGCAGCATGAGGAGACCACAGAGTGGCACAAGGACAGAATGTGGAGGTGGCGACAGCAGCAGCATGAGGCCACAGAGTGGCACAATGACAGTGTGGAGGTAGAGAGAGCATCAGGAGGCCACAGAGAGGCACAATAACATAGTATGGCGGTGACAGCAGCATCAGAAGACCACAGAGTGGCGAGGTGACAGCAGCATGAGGAGACCACAGAGTGGAAAGGTGACATAGTGTGGAGGTGGCAGCAGCATCAGGAGACCACAGAGGGGCAAGGTGACATAGTATGGAGGTGACAGCAGCATCAGGAGACCACAAAGTGACCCGGTGACAGAGTGGGGAGGTGGGTGGCAATACCATATGAAGACGGTGGATGAAAGAAGGAGCACTTGGCATCAGATATGTGGCATCAGGCAGGTGGCAGCATCAGAACAGCAGCTGAGGCAGGTAACCAGAAGAAACCGGGCTCTTTTGTCAAACTGTTGGTGCGGCACCATGGATGATCTAGTCTAATGCATCAGGCATTGGTGAGTTGAAATCCTGTCTGATCCATGCCTGATTCATCTTGACAAAGGTTGGTCTCTCCACATTTTAGGTGGACAGGCAAGTTCTATTTGTAGTAATTATGGCCCCCGCCACACTAAACACCCGCTTTGATGTCCAGCGGATATTCAATGATGGCTGGCAGGGTGCACTCCAAGTATGCCACCACCTGCTGATTCAAGTTCTGCTCTATGTCTAGCTGCTGGTGAGTAGTTTCTTGACTAGGCGGGTGAAGAAAGCTGCTCATCAGCGACTCTAGAATCAGGCTGCTGCTGATGGAACTGGTACTGCTCCTGCCTCCCCACCCCTCCCTAGCAGCCATGGCAGTGGAAAGTAAATGCAGAGGGCCCCCCCGGTCAGACCTGTGAGAAGATGAACGATGGCGCAGATAGACAGCGGCCAACTGACTACATAGGATGTCTCTATAGTAGTTCAGTTTGTCCTCCCTCTCAGTGGGTGTAAAAAACAGGCCCCCATTTTGGGCCGGCAGCGAGGTTCCAACAAGGTGGAGAGCCAGAAGTCATCCCTCTGCCGATAGGCAACAATTCGGCTGTTACTATGCAAGCAAGTGAGCATGCATCGGGCCATTTGTGCAAGTGACTCTGAGAAAATCACTGCCTCCATCTCCACTGCATACTGCCACGGTGTGTCTGGGTCCTCTGCCTCATCTTCCTCATCGCCCTGTAGCTCCTCTGGATGCTCCTGCTCCTCCTCTCCTATCACCTGTGTATACAAACCAACCATTTTGCTACACATTACTTGTGCTCCAATGTCATTCTCCTCCTCCTCCAGTTCAGCACATAACAGGGCTCATGTGGACATGAGATGTAGGTGCCATGTCTCCAGTCCCCTGACCAGCCAGATTTACCAGCAACTGTTCCAGAACATGAAGCAGTGGAATAACATTGCTCATTCCATAGTCCTGTCAACTGACAAATAACGTGGCCTCCTCAAAGGGCATGAGCAAACGGCAGGTGTCAGGCATGAGCTGCCACTGGTTAAAATCAAAGTTACACAGAGGAGTACTCCAGTCCACTTGGATCATCAAAAAATCGTTTATGGCCTTTCTCTGTTCGTACAGTCAGTCCAACATATGGAGGGTGGAATTCCAACAGGTGGAAACGTCGCATTTCAGCCTATGTTGGGGGATGCCATTTTGCCGCTGCAGCTCAAGGAGGGCGTGCTTTGCGGTGTACGAGTGGCTGAAGTGTATGCAAAGTTTCCTGTCCATTTTTAGGATGTCTTGCAGATGGGGGGAAGACTTTAGGAACTGCTTGACAACCAGATTTAACACATGTGCCATGCAGGGCGCATGGCTCAGCCCTTCATGACGCAGCACCGACACTATGTTCTCCCCGTTGTCGGTCACCATGGTTCTGATTTTGAACTGTCGCGGAGAAAGCCAGGAATCGATTTCTTACTGAAGGACATGGAGCAGTTCCTCCCCTGTGTGACTCCGTTTGCCCAGGCAAACGAGGTGCAGAACAGCGTTATACCGCCGTGCCCTGCACATGTGGTGTGCTGGAGGGGCACTGTGAATTGTCCCTGCAGTGGAGGATGAGGACACTGTGGAGGATGAGAAGGCAGAGGCGGACATTGTTGCAGGACGAATGGCGTGAGAATGTGTAGGCGGAAACGGCATCACCTGACCAAGTTGCTGGTGTGGCTGTGCAGGAACCACATTCACTGGCTGTAAAGGACATGTTTTGTCCCTAAACGTAGTTACAGCTTCACACGTCGGAACTGCCATGCACTTTGGTAGACACCGACAGGCTCAAAGACTGGCCCACCTTCTGTTCTACATGTTGTGCAGGGCTGGTACGGGCTTTTTGGCAAAGAAATGACAGCTTGGGACTGTCCACCTCGGCTCGGCACAAGCCATCAGTTCTCTGAAAGGTGCAGAGTCCACCACTTGAAAAGGGAGGGACTGCAGCACCAGCAACTTGAACAGGAGCATGTTCAGCTTCTGCGCCATTCGATGAGTGCACGCATACTGTTGTCTTTTGGCAATCGCTTCAGTGATTGATTGCTGATGGAATGACTAATGAGACGTAGGAGGGAGAGGAGCATCAGGACCAGCAGATGATGGGAAGGACAGACAGCTCCCTTCGGCTGAGGTGCTGGAGCCTTGACTGCCTGAAATCGGCTGCGTGCCACTGGGTGTCATACTGGTTGCTGTGGCAGGCTGGACCACCACATCAAAGACACGGTTCTCCCAGGCCAATTTATGGTGATGCTGCATATGTTGACGAAGGGCCGTGGTGCCAACATTGCCACCCTGGCCACCTTCTGCCTACAGACTACAGATTCTACATATGGCCATGTTCACCTCCTCCGGCGGCTTAAAAAAAAACATGCCACACTGCCAAGTAGGTGATTTTACCCACAACACTACGCACTGACTGACTGCTACTGCCACTACCTCCGTGAACCCATGCACCGCAACTTCCCGGGCAGGTAGGCTCCTGCGAAGCGGGTTGTCTACCCCGGGCACGTTTGGCTCCCGAACTCCCACTGCTGCTACGCTGCTGACTTCCGGCCACACTAGAGACTTGCTGGCTCCGCTGATGCCTCACAGGCAAGCTGCCACCCTCTTCTCCCGATGATTATGAAGCCCCTTCGTCACCCTTCTCCCAAGTGCGATCAGCTACATCATCATCATCGAGTACTGTCTGCACGTCAGTGATGTCCTCCTCAACCGTCTCTGGATCAGGAGCCTGATTGCTCACAACACCAGCTCCACATCTTGGCTTGCCAGTAGCTGCTGACTGTCTTCTAGTAGCTCGTCCTCACTGTATAGTGGAGCTGAGCCCACAGCATACAATACTTCTCTGGCTAAGGGAACAGAAAAGGAAAGAGGCAGTTTGAGGACAGGTAAGGGCACAGAGCCTGCTCCCGAGCCATGCCAACTAAGGGTTTGTCTGATGAACCCACTGACTCTTGGCTGGGGTTGTCTGATGTCACTTGCGACAAAGTCGAAGATCGAGTCAACCATTCAAGAACCGCTGGGTTGCTGGTCAAGACACGACTGCTAGCTGACACTGGGAGCTCAGGCCTATCGAAGGGACTCCTGCTGCCAGGGCCCCTTACTCTTCTGTGACCTCTGCCTGCGCCAAAAACATTTCGGCCTCTGCCACTCCCCTGTGCAGGGCCTGACACTTCTCTGTCTGACAGACTGTTAGATCAAATAAATAAAAAAATTAAAACACCCAAAAAAAGTCTGTAATTTTCTCACTTCCCCACACAACGGCTAATAGGCCCTTTTTTTTTACTAATACACACTAAAGTTGAGCGAACACCTGGATGTTCGGGTTTGAGAAGTTCGTCCCGAACTTCCCGGAAATGTTCGGGTTCGGGATCCGAACCCGACCCGAACTTCGTCCCGAACCCGAACAGAGGTCCCATAGCAGAGAATCGGGCTTCACGTCAGCAGAGAATCAGTCTTCATGTCATAGCAGAGAATCAGGCTTCACGTCACCCACCACTGGAACAGGCCACTGTCACATATTTAGGCCCCGGCACCCAGACAGAGGAGAGAGGTCCCGTAACAGAGAATCTGGCTTCATGTCAGCACAGAATCAGTCTTCATGTCATAGCAGAGAATCAGGGTTCACGTCACCCACCACTGGAACAGGCCACTGTCACACATTTAGGCCCAGGCACCCAGGCAGAGGAGAGAGGTCCCGTAACAGAGATTCAGGCTTCATGTCAGCAGAGAATCAGTCTTCATGTCATAGCAGAGAATCAGGCTTCACGTCACCCACCACTGGAACAGGCCACTGTCACATATTTAGGCCCAGGCACCCAGGCAGAGGAGAGAGGTCCCGTAACAGAGATTCAGGCTTCATGTCAGCAGAGAATCAGTCTTCATGTCATAGCAGAGAATTAGGCTTCACGTCACCCACCACTGGAACAGGCCACTGTCACATATTTAGGCCCAGGCACCCAGGCAGAGGAGAGAGGTCCCGTAACAAAGATTCAGGCTTCATGTCTGCAGAGAATCAGTCTTCATGTCATAGCAGAGAATCAGGCTTCACATCACCCACCACTGGAACAGGCCACTGTCACATATTTAGGCCCAGGCAGAGGAGAGAGGTCCCATAACAGAGATTCAGGCAACATGTGAGCACAGAATCAGTCTTCATGTCATAGCAGAGAATCAGGCTTCACGTCACCCACCACAGGAACAGGCCACTGTCACATATTTAGGCCCCGGCACCCAGTCAGAGGAGAGAGGTCCCGTAACAGAGAATCTGGCTTCATGTCAGCACAGAATCAGTCTTCATGTCATAGCAGAGAATCAGGCTTCACGTCACCCACCACAGGAACAGGCCACTGTCGCATATTTAGGCCCCGGCACCCAGACAGAGGAGAGAGGTCCCGTAACAGAGAATCTGGCTTCATGTCAGCACAGAATCAGTCTTCATGTCATAGCAGAGAATCAGGCTTCACGTCACCCACCACTGGAACAGGCCACTGTCACATATTTAGGCCCAGGCACCCAGGCAGAGGAGAGAGGTCCCGTAACAGAGATTCAGGCTTCATGTCAGCAGAGAATCAGTCTTCATGTCATAGCAGAGAATTAGGCTTCACGTCACCCACCACTGGAACAGGCCACTGTCACATATTTAGGCCCAGGCACCCAGGCAGAGGAGAGAGGTCCCATAACAGAGATTCAGGCTTCATGTCAGCAGAGAATCAGTCTTCATGTCATAGCAGAGAATCAGGCTTCACATCACCCACCACTGGAACAGGCCACTGTCACACATTTAGGCCCAGGCACCCAGGCAGAGGAGAGAGGTCACGTAACAGAGATTCAGAGCTTCATGTCAGCAGAGAATCAGTCTTCATGTCATAGCAGAGAATCAGGCTTCACGTCACCCACCACTGGAACAGGCCACTGTCACATATTTAGGCCCAGGCACCCAGGCAGAGGAGAGAGGTCCCATAACAGAGATTCAGGCTTCATGTGAGCACAGAATCAGTCTTCATGTCATAGCAGAGAATCAGGCTTCACGTCACCCACCACTGGAACAGGCCACTGTCACATATTTAGGCCCAGGCACCCAGGCAGAGGAGAGAGGTCCCGTAACAGAGATTCAGGCTTCATGTCAGCAGAGAATCAGTCTTCATGTCATAGCAGAGAATCAGGCTTCACGTCACCCACCACTGGAACAGGCCACTGTCACACATTTAGGCCCAGGCACCCAGGCAGAGGAGAGAGGTCCCGTAACAAAGATTCAGGCTTCATGTCTGCAGAGAATCAGTCTTCATGTCATAGCAGAGAATCAGGCTTCACGTCACCCACCACTGGAACAGGCCACTGTCACATATTTAGGCCCAGGCAGAGGAGAGAGGTCCCATAACAGAGATTCAGGCAACATGTGAGCACAGAATCAGTCTTCATGTCATAGCAGAGAATCAGGCTTCACGTCACCCACCACAGGAACAGGCCACTGTCACATATTTAGGCCCCGGCACCCAGACAGAGGAGAGAGGTCCCGTAACAGAGAATCTGGCTTCATGTCAGCACAGAATCAGTCTTCATGTCATAGCAGAGAATCAGGCTTCACGTCACCCACCACAGGAACAGGCCACTGTCGCATATTTAGGCTCCGGCACCCAGACAGAGGAGAGAGGTCCCGTAACAGAGAATCTGGCTTCATGTCAGCACAGAATCAGTCTTCATGTCATAGCAGAGAATCAGGCTTCACGTCACCCACCACTGGAACAGGCCACTGTCACATATTTAGGCCCAGGCACCCAGGCAGAGGAGAGAGGTCCCGTAACAGAGATTCAGGCTTCATGTCAGCAGAGAATCAGTCTTCATGTCATAGCAGAGAATTAGGCTTCACGTCACCCACCACTGGAACAGGCCACTGTCACATATTTAGGCCCAGGCACCCAGGCAGAGGAGAGAGGTCCCATAACAGAGATTCAGGCTTCATGTCAGCAGAGAATCAGTCTTCATGTCATAGCAGAGAATCAGGCTTCACGTCACCCACCACTGGAACAGGCCACTGTCACACATTTAGGCCCAGGCACCCAGGCAGAGGAGAGAGGTCACGTAACAGAGATTCAGAGCTTCATGTCAGCAGAGAATCAGTCTTCATGTCATAGCAGAGAATCAGGCTTCACGTCACCCACCACTGGAACAGGCCACTGTCACATATTTAGGCCCAGGCACCCAGGCAGAGGAGAGAGGTCCCATAACAGAGATTCAGGCTTCATGTGAGCACAGAATCAGTCTTCATGTCATAGCAGAGAATCAGGCTTCACGTCACCCACCACTGGAACAGGCCACTGTCACATATTTAGGCCCAGGCACCCAGGCAGAGGAGAGAGGTCCCGTAACAGAGATTCAGGCTTCATGTCAGCAGAGAATCAGTCTTCATGTCATAGCAGAGAATCAGGCTTCACGTCACCCACCACTGGAACAGGCCACTGTCACATATTTAGGCCCCGGCACCCAGACAGAGGAGAGAGGTCCCGTAACAGAGATTCAGGCTTCATGTCAGCAGAGAATCAGTCTTCATGTCATAGCAGAGAATCAGGCTTCACGTCACCCACCACTGGAACAGGCCACTGTCACATATTTAGGCACAGGCACCCAGGCAGAGGAGAGAGGTCCCATAACAGAGATTCAGGCTTCATGTCAGCACAGAATTAGTCTTCATGTCATAGCAGAGAATCAGGCTTCACGTCACCCACCACAGGAACAGGCCACTGTCACATATTTAGGCCCCGGCACCCAGACAGAGGAGAGAGGTCCCGTAACAGATAATCTGGCTTCATGTCAGCAGAGAATCATTCTTCATGTCATAGCAGAGAATCAGGCTTCACGTCACCCACCACTGGAACAGGCCACTGTCACATATTTAGGCCCAGGCACCCAGGCAGAGGAGAGAGGTCCCGTAACAGAGATTCAGGCTTCATGTCAGCACAGAATCAGTCTTCATGTCATAGCAGAGAATCAGGCTTCACGTCACCCAACACTGGAACAGGCCACTGTCACATATTTAGGCCCCAGCACCCAGACAGAGGAGAGAGGTCCCGTAACAGAGAATCTGGCTTCATGTCAGCAGAGAATCAGTCTTCATGTCATAGCAGAGAATCAGGCTTCACGTCACCCACCACTGGAACAGGTCACTGACACATATTTAGGCCCAGGCATCCAGGCAGAGGAGAGAGGTCCCGTAACAGAGATACAGGCTTCATGTCAGCAGAGAATCAGTCTTCATGTCATAGCAGAGAATGAGGCTTCACGTCACCCACCACTGGAACAGGCCACTGTCACACATTTAGTCCCCGGCACCCAGACAGAGGAGAGGTTCATTCAACTTTGGGTTGCCCCGCAATATAATGGTAAAATGAAAATAAAAATAGGATTGAATGAGGAAGTGCCCTGGAGTACAATAATATATTGTTAAGGGGAGGTAATTAATGTCTAATCTGCACAAGGGATGGACAGGTCCTGTGGGATCCATGCCTGGTTCATTTTCATGAACTTCAGCTTGTCCACATTGGCTGTAGACAGGCGGCTGCTTTTGTCTGTAATGACGCCCCCCTGCCGTGCTGAATACACGTTCAGACAAAACGCTGGCCGCCGGGCAGGCCAGCACCTCCAAGGCATAAAAGGCTAGCTCTGGCCACGTGGACAATTTGGAGACCCAGAAGTTGAATGGGGCCGAACCATCAGTCAGTACGTGGAGGGGTGTGCACAGGTACTGTTCCACCATGTTAGTGAAATGTTGCCTCCTGCTAACACGTTCCGTATCAAGTGGTGGTGCAGTTAGCTGTGGCGTGGTGACAAAACTTTTCCACATGTCTGCCATGCTAACCCTGCCCTCAGAGGAGCTGGCCGTGACTCAGCTGCGTTGGCGACCTCTTGCTCCTCCTTTGCCTTCGCCTTGGGCTTCCGCTGGTTCCCCTGTGACATTTGGGAATGCTCTCAGTAGCGCGTCTACCAACGTGCGCTTGTACTCGCGCATCTTCCTATCACGCTCCAGTGTAGGAAGTAAGGTGGGCACATTGTCTTTGTACCGGGGATCCAGCAGGGTGGCAACCCAGTAGTCCGCACAGGTTAAAATGTGGGCAACTCTGCTGTCGTTGCGCAGGCACTGCAGCATGTAGTCGCTCATGTGTGCCAGGCTGCCCAGAGGTAAGGACAAGCTGTCCTCTGTGGGAGGCGTATCGTCATCGTCCTGTGTTTCCCCCCAGCCACGCACCAGTGATGGGCCCGAGCTGCTTTGGGTGCCACCCCGCTGTGAACATGCTTCATCCTCATCCTCCTCCACTTCATCCTCGTCCTCCTTGTCCTCCAGTAGTGGGCCCTGTCTGGCCACATTTGTACCTGGCCTCTGCTGTTGCAAAAAACCTCCCTCTGAGTCACTTCGAAGAGACTGGCCTGAAAGTGCTAAAAATGACCCCTCTTCCTCCTCTTCCTCCTGGGCCACCTCCTCTTCCATCATCGCCCTAAGTGTTTTCTCAAGGAGACATAGAAGTGGTATTGTAACGCTGATAACGGCGTCATCGCCACTGGCCATGTTGGTGGAGTACTCGAAACAGCGCAACAGGGCACACAGGTCTCGCATGGAGGCCCAGTCATTGGTGGTGAAGTGGTGCTGTTCCGCAGTGCGACTGACCCGTGCGTGCTGCAGCTGAAACTCCACTATGGCCTGCTGCTGCTCGCACAGTCTATCCAGCATGTGCAAGGTGGAGTTCCACCTGGTGGGCACATCGCATATGAGGCGGTGAGCGGGAAGGCCGAAGTTACGCTGTAGCGCAGACAGGTGTGCAGCAGCAGGGTGTGAACGCCGGAAGCGCGAACAGACGGCCCGCACTTTATGCAGCAGCTCTGACATGTCGGGGTAGTTGCGAATGAACTTCTGCACCACCAAATTCAGCACATGCGCCAGGCAAGGGATGTGCGTCAAACCGGCTAGTCCCAGAGCTGCAACGAGATTTCGCCCATTATCGCACACCACCAGGCCGGGCTTGAGGCTCACCGGCAGCAACCACTCGTCGGTCTGTTGTTCTATACCCCCCCCACAACTCCTGTGCGGTGTGGGGCCTGTCCCCCAAACATATGAGTTTCAGAACAGCCTGCTGACGTTTACCCCGGGCTGTGCTGAAGTTGGTGGTGAAGGTGTGTGGTTGACTGGATGAGCAGGTGGAAGAAGAGGAGGAGGAAGCTGAGTAGGAGGAGGAGGAGACAGGAGGCAAAGAATGTTGCCCTGCGATCCTTGGCGGCGGAAGGACGTGCGCCAAACTGCTCTCCGCCTGGGGCCCAGCCGCCACTACATTTACCCAGTGTGCAGTTAGGGAGATATAGCGTCCCTGGCCGTGCTTACTGGTCCACGTATCTGTGGTTAGGTGGACCTTGCCACAGATGGCGTTGCGCAGTGCACACTTGATTTTATCGGACACTTGGTTGTGCAGGGAAGGCACGGCTCTCTTGGAGAAGTAGTGGCGGCTGGGAACAACATACTGTGGGACAGCAAGCGACATGAGCTGTTTGAAGCCGTCTGTGTCCACCAGCCTAAATGACAGCATTTCATAAGCTAGTAGTTTAGAAATGCTGGCATTCAGGGCCAGGGATCGAGGGTGGCTAGGTGGGAATTTACGCTTTCTCTCAAATGTTTGTGAGATGGAGAGCTGAACGCTGCCATGTAACATGGTTGAGATGCTTGGTGACGCAGGTGGTGGTGTTGGTGGTACATCCCATGTTTGCTGGGCGGCAGGTGCCAACGTTCCTCCAGAGGCGGAGGAAGAGGCCGAGGCGGCGGCAGCAGCAGAAGAGGCCGAGGCGGCAGCAGCAGAAGAGGTAGCAGGGGGAGCCTGAGTGACTTCTTTGTTTTTAAGGTGTTTACTCCACTGCAGTTCATGCTTTGCATGCAGGTGCCTGGTCATGCAGGAGTGCTAAGGTTCAGAACGTTAATGCCTCGCTTCAGGCTCTGATGGCACAGCGTGCAAACCACTTGGGTCTTGTCGTCAGCACATTGTTTAAAGAAGTGCCATGCCAGGGAACTCCTTGAAGCTGCCTTTGGGGTGCTCGGTCCCAGATGGCGGCGGTCAGTAGCAGGCGGAGTCTCTTGGCGGCGGGTGTTCTGATTTTGCCCACTGCTCCCTCTTTTGCTACCACATAAGTGGTTGTGCGTTAGTGCATTCTATCTCTTCCACCCCTGGGGAAGGGCTAGGTGGATGCCCTTGGGAAACCCTGGCAGCAGAGTCTTCAAACAGCATAAGAGACTGCTGCATAACTTGAGGCTCAGACAGTTTCCCTGATATGCATGGGGGTGATGTGACAGACTGATGGGCTTGGTTTTCATGCGCCATCTGTGCGCTTTCTGCAGAAGACTGGGTGGAAGATAATGTGAACGTGCTGGATCCACTGTCGGCCACCCAATTGACTAAGGCCTGTACCTGCTCAGGCCTTACCATCCTTAGAACGGCATTAGGCCCCACCAAATAACGCTGTAAATTCTGCTGGCTACTGGGACCTGAGGTAGTTGGTTCACTAGGACGTGTGGCTGTGGCAGAACGGCCACGTCCTCTCCCAGCACCAGAGGGTCCACTAACACCACCGCGACCATGTCCACGTCCGCGTCCCTTATTAGATGTTTTCCTCATTGTTCCCGTTCACCACAATTTTGAAAATGGCAAATTTGGGAATAGTTTTTCAAACCAGAACAAAAACTGTGCTTTTACGGTCACTACAAATAACTTGACCAGCTAAAACAGTACAGATTTGGTTGAATAGAAATGTGAGGCCTATTTTTTTTTTGCGCTGTGTGACAGGTATACGTTTAATCACAGAATCAGACTTGTATCTGCATGGTAGAGTGTGTGTTAAGTTTTTCTGAATGACACTATCAGCACCTTGAATCTAAGATATCCTTTTTGGGATAGATTTAAAGTAGGCCTGATATAGCAGAAACTACTAATTTTGAGAATGGCAAATTTGGGAATAGTTTTTCAACACAGAACAAAAACTGTGCTTTTACCGTCACTACAAATAACTTGACCAGCTAAAACAGTACTGATTTGGAGGAATATAAATGTCAGGTCTATTTTTTAGGCGCTGGGTGACAGGCTCAACTTGCCCCTGATGTAGTATATGGCCGAAAAATAACCACACTATTGATGATTAACCACCTCAGCCCCCAGTGCTTATACACCCTGAAAGACCAGGCCACTTTTTACACTTCTGACCTACACTACTTTCACCGTTTATTGCTCGGTCATGCAACTTACCACCCAAATGAATTTTACCTCCTTTTATTCTCACTAATAGAGCTTTCATTTGGTGGTATTTCATTGCTGCTGACATTTTTACTTTTTTTTGTTATTAATCGAAATTTAATGATTTTTTTGCAAAAAAATGACATTTTTCACTTTCAGTTGTAAAATTTTGCAAAAAAAACGAGATCAATATAGAAATTTTGCTCTAAATTTATTGTTCTACGTGTCTTTGATAAAAAAAAATGTTTGGGTAAAAAAAAAATGGTTTGGGTAAAAGTTATAGCGTTTACAAACTATGGTACAAAAATGTGAATTTCCGCTTTTTGAAGCAGCTCTGACTTTCTGAGCACCTGTCATGTTTCCTGAGGTTCTACAATGCCCAGACAGTACAAATACCCCACAAATGACCCCATTTCGGAAAGTACACACCCTAAGGTATTCGCTGATGGGCATAGTGAGTTCATAGAACTTTTTATTTTTTGTCACAAGTTAGTGGAAAATGATGATTTTTTTTTTTTTTCATACAAAGTCTCATATTCCACTAACTTGTGACAAAAAATAAAAACTTCCATGAACTCACTATGCCCATCAGCGAATACCTTGGGGTCTCTTCTTTCCAAAATGGGGTCACTTGTGGGGTAGTTATACTGCCCTGGCATTCTAGGGGCCCAAATGTGTGGTAAGGAGTTTGAAATCAAATTCTGTAAAAAATGACCTGTGAAATCCGAAAGGTGCTCTTTGGAATATGGGCCCCTTTGCCCACCTAGGCTGCAAAAAAGTGTCACACATCTGTTATCTCTGTATTCAGGAGAAGTTGAGGAATGTGTTTTGGGGTGTCTTTTTACATATACCCATGCTGGGTGAGATAAATATCTTGGTCAAATGCCAACTTTGTATAAAAAAATGGGAAAAGTT
Source organism: Bufo bufo (assembly GCF_905171765.1). Taxonomy (NCBI): domain Eukaryota; kingdom Metazoa; phylum Chordata; class Amphibia; order Anura; family Bufonidae; genus Bufo; species Bufo bufo. The sequence goes on along the minus strand of NC_053391.1, from coordinate 516,509,775 downwards.
GTCTTTTGCCAAGATATTTCTCTCACCCAGCATGGGTATATGTAAAATGACACCCCAAAACACATTCCCCAACTTCTCCTGAGTACGGAGATACCAGATGTGTGACACTTTTTTGCAGCCTAGGTGGGCAAAGGGGCCCATATTCCAAAGATCACCTTTCGGATTTTACAGGTCATTTTTTACAGAATTTGATTTCAAACTCCTTACCACACATTTGGGCCCCTAGAATGCCAGGGCAGTATAACTATCCCACAAGTGACCCCATTTTGGAAAGAAGACACCCCAAGGTATTCGCTGATGGGCATAGTGAGTTCATGGAAGTTTTTATTTTTTGTCACAAGTTAGTGGAATATGAGACTTTGTATGAAAAAAAAAAAAAAAAAAATCATCATTTTCCACTAACTTGTGACAAAAAATAAAAAATTCTAGGAACTCGCCATGCCCCTCACGGAATACCTTGGGGTGTCTTCTTTCCAATATGGGGTCACTTGTGGGGTAGTTATACTGCCCTGGCATTTTCCAGGGGCCCTAATGTGTGGTAAGTAGGTAAATGACCTGTGAAATCCTAAAGGTGCTCTTTGGAATATGGGCCCCTTTGCCCACCTAGGCTGCAAAAAAGTGTCACACATGTGGTATCGCCGTATTCAGGAGAAGTTGGGGAATGTGTTTTGGGGTGTCATTTTACATATACCCTTGCTGGGTGAGAGAAATATCTTGGCAAAAGACAACTTTTCCCATTTTTTTATACAAAGTTGGCAATTGACCAAGATATTTATCTCACCCAGCATGGGTATATGTAAAATGACACCCCAAAACACATTCCCCAACTTCTCCTGAGTATGGCGATACCAGATGTGTGACACTTTTTTGCAGCCTAGATGCGCAAAGGTGCCCAAATTCCTTTTAGGAGGGCATTTTTAGACATTTGGATACCAGACTTCTTCTCACGCTTTGGGGCCCCTAGAATGCCAGGGCAGTATAAATACCCCACATGTGACCCCATTTTGGAAAGAAGACACCCCAAGGTATTCAATGAGGGGCATGGCGAGTTCATAGAATTTTTTTTTTTTTGGCACAAGTTAGCGGAAATTGATATTTTTAATTTTTTTCTCACAAAGTCTCCCGTTCCGCTAACTTGGGACAAAAATTTCAATCTTTCATGGACTCAATATGCCCCTCACGGAATACCTGGGGGTGTCTTCTTTCCGAAATGGGGTCACATGTGGGGTATTTATACTGCCCTGGCATTCTAGGGGCCCTAAAGCGTGAGAAGAAGTCTGGAATATAAATGTCTAAAAAATTTTACGCATTTCGATTCCGTGAGGGGTATGGTGAGTTCATGTGAGATTTTATTTTTTGACACAAGTTAGTGGAATATGAGACTTTGTAAGAAAAAAAAAAAAATATTCTGCTAACTTGGGCCAAAAAAATGTCTGAATGGAGCCTTACAGGGGGTGATCAATGACAGGGGGGGTGATCAATGACAGGGGGGGTGATCAATGACAGGGGGGGTGATCAATGACAGGGGGGGTGATCAATGACAGGGGGAGTGATCAATGACAGGGGGGTGATCAATGACAGGGGGGTGATCAATGACAGGGGGGTGATCAATGACAGGGGGGTGATCAGGGAGTCTATATGGGGTGATAACCACAGTCATTGATCACGCCCGTGTAAGGCTTCATTCAGACGTCCGTATGCGTTTTGCGGATCCGATCCATCTATCAGTGCATCCGTAAAAATCATGCGGACATCTGAATGGAGCTTTACAGGGGGGTAATCAATGACAGGGGGTGTGATCAGGGAGTCTATATGGGGTGATAACCACAGTCATTGATCATGCCCCTGTAAGGCTTCATTCAGACGTCCGTATGCGTTTTGCGGATCCGATCCATCTATCAGTGCATCCGTAAAAATCATGCGGACATCTGAATGGAGCTTTACTGGGGGGTAATCAATGACAGGGGGGGTGATCAATGACAGGGGGGTGATCAGGGAGTCTATATGGGGTGATAACCACAGTCATTGATCATGCCCCTGTAAGGCTTTATTCAGACGTCCGGATGCGTTTTGCGGATCCGATCCATCTATCAGTGGATCCGTAAAAATCATGCGGACATCTGAATGGAGCTTTACAGGGGGGTAATCAATGACAGGGGGGTGATCAGGGAGTCTATATGGGGTGATAACCACAGTCATTGATCATGCCCCTGTAAGGCTTCATTCAGACGTCCGGATGCGTTTTGCGGATCCAATCCATCTATCAGTGCATCCGTAAAAATCATGCGGACATCTGAATGGAGCTTTACAGGGGGGTAATCAATGACAGGGGGGTGATCAGGGAGTCTATATGGGGTGATAACCACAGTCATTGATCATGCCCCTGTAAGGCTTCATTCAGACGTCCGGATGCGTTTTGCGGATCCGATCCATCTATCAGTGCATCCGTAAAAATCATGCGGACATCTGAATGGAGCTTTACAGGGGGGTAATCAATGACAGGGGGGTGATCAGGGAGTCTATATGGGGTGATCACCACAGTCATTGATCACGCCCGTGTAAGGCTTTATTCAGACGTCCGGATGCGTTTTGCGGATCCGATCCATCTATCAGTGGATCCGTAAAAATCATGCGGACGTCTGAATGGAGCTTTACAGGGGGGTAATCAATGACAGGGGGGTGATCAGGGAGTCTATATGGGGTGATAACCACAGTCATTGATCATGCCCCTGTAAGGCTTCATTCAGACGTCCGGATGCGTTTTGCGGATCCGATCCATCTATCAGTGCATCCGTAAAAATCATGCGGACATCTGAATGGAGCTTTACAGGGGGTAATCAATGACAGGGGGGTAATCAATGACAGGGGGGTGATCAGGGAGTCTATATGGGGTGATCAGGGGTGATCAGGGGTTAATAAGTGACGGGGGGGGGGGGTGTAGTGTAGTGTAGTGGTGCTTGGTGCTACTTTACTGAGCTACCTGTGTCCTCTGGTGGTCGATCCAAACAAAGGGGACCACCAGAGGACCAGGTAGCAGGTATATTAGACGCTGTTATCAAAACAGCTTCTAATATACCTGTTAGGGGTTAAAAAAAAACATCTCCAGCCTGCCAGCGAACGATCGCAGCTGGCAGGCTGGAGATCAACTCTCTTACCTTCCGTTCCTGTGAGCGCGCGCGCCTGTGTGCGCGCGTTCACAGGAAATCTCGCGTCTCGCGAGAGGACGCGCCGGCGCGTCCACCCAGAAGAGCAGGGCCGCCGCAAAGACGCAATCCTGCGTACGGCGGTCCTGAGGAGGTTAAATGCACTTGGGTGACACAGGCTCAGCCTGCACCTGATGTAGTATATGGCCAAAATTTAACCACACTGTTGATGGTTAAATGCACTTGGGTGACACAGGCTCAGCCTGCACCTGATGTAGTATATGGCCAAAAATTAACCACACTGTTGATGGTTAAATGCACTTGGGTGACACAGGCTCAGCCTGCACCTGATGTAGTATATGGCCAAAAAATAACCACACTGTTGATGGTTAAATGCACTTCGGTGACACAGGCTCAGCCTGCAGCTGATGTAGGATATAGCAAAAAATAACCACACTATTGATGGTTAAAAGCACTTGGTGGTAGCTTGTGCTGGCGCACCACAAGCCACAAAATGGCCGCCGATCACCCCAGAAAAAAGTGATATAAAAACGCTCTGGGCAGCCTAAAAAAAGTGAGCAATTCGATATTAGCACTTCAATGATCCACAGCTGGAGATTGATCACAGAATGAAGTCTTTTGGAGGAGTTAATCTGCCTAATCTCGCCCTAACGTCGCAGCAGCAACCTCTCCCTATACTTGAATCAGCAGAGTGACGTGCAGCGCTACGTGACCCAAGCTTATATGGAGGCTGGGTCACATGCTGCACTGGCCAATCACAGCCATGCCAATAGTAGGCAAGGCTGTGATGGCCTCTTGGGGCAAGTAGTATGACACTTGTTGATTGGCTGCTTTGCAGCCTTTCAAAAAGCGCCAAGAAAGCGCCGAACCCGAACCCGGACTTTTACGAAAATTTTCGGGTTCGGGTCCGTGTCACGGACACCCCAAAATTCGGTACGAACCCGAGCTATACAGTTCGGGTTCGCTCATCCCTAATACACACATAAAAGGGCTTTAGAACATATAAATGCACCGCTGAACGTCAAATATATTTTTATTTTGCGACTATTACATGACAAAAATGGGTTTATAACATATAACTGCACTGCTGAACGGCAAATATTTGTTTCTTTTGCCACAAATACACGAATCACGGAAAATAATATATAAAAATTCCTGCACTATATGATAATGAATGTTGCGGATGTACATGGCTACATTTATACAATCACAGAAAATAATGCACTATAATAATAGATGCAAGCATAACATATGGACTAAGCCCTCACTCTATTGATAAAATCTGAGATACTTGGTCAATACATTTTGATCAAAACACATCTAAGCCCACCTGCCAAGCGACAAGGTGGTCTCAGTTCAGGCGAATCCTACGCCAAACCTGCCTATGCCGTTATGCATTTATGTTCAGGAGTGCAGACCTCGCACATATAGTGTGTTGCTCCTAGTTACCTCCATGTGCAACAGCAACCGGTGGGAGGAGGACCACACACACCTATATGTACCACCATAATCATTCATTATCATATCGTGCAGGAGGTTTTATATATATTTTTCCGTGATTTGTTTAACTTGTCTTGAAGGAGTGGCACCTTCATTTGTGGATACGCTCCTATTTTGGGAGTAGTATTTATGTGCACTTTTGCCCCACCTATCTAATAGGGGACCTTGATTATGGTGGTACATATAGGTGTGTGTGCTCCTCCTCCCACTGGTTGTTGTTGCATGTGGAAGTAACTAGGAGCAACACACTATACAGATGTAGCAGGGTTAGCACTCAAACTCTTAACTCAAATTTCTCAAATCATCGTGTTATCTTGAAACAAAAGCCATTGAAAAGCAATGGAAGGTGTTTGCTTAGGTTAGATAACACATCTCAGAAATCTCAGATAGCATGAGTGTTAATCGGTATGTGCGGGGTCTGCGCTCCTGAACATAAATGCATAACGGCAAAGGCAGGTTTAGCGTAGGACCCGCCTGAAGTGAGACCACCTTGTCGCTTGGTAGGTGGGCTTAGATGTGTTTTGATCAAAATGTATTGACCAAGTGTCTCAGATTTTATCAATAGAGTGAGGGCTTAGTCCATATGTTATGCTTGCATTATTATAGTGCATTATTTTCTGTGACTGTATAAATGTAGCCACTAATACACGTCACAAAAGGATTTAGAACATATAACTGCACCGCTAAACGGCAAGTTGGAAGGCTGAATTTGTGGGAGGGGCGTCTGACCTTCATAAGCGCCGGCCCCCAGCTCCTCAGGGCGCTTCTGTTCACATACTGGATAAGGAGTCGCCCGCTTGCTACTACAAACCACTACGTCCGCCGCTTGTACATTGCAGGTTTCATCCCCAGGAAGGTAACTTGTTTCATGTAGTTTCGTCCCCTCCACTGGGCTCCCCGAGCAGCGGTCACATGCTTCCGGTCACGAGGTCGGCGTGCGTTCCAGCGTGGAGCGCACGTCGGGATTCGCTCACGGGACCAGCTATCCCACCACTCTCAGGCGGCTTCAGGACAGGTAAGCCCCGTCCCCGCAGGTCATCCCCTCTACAGGGGCCCACCGATCCGTGCTCTCATGTTTCCGGGCTTCCGGTCGTGGGGTCGGCGTGCGTTCCAGCATGGAACGCACGTCAAGAACCCACTGCTATAGATATAAAGTAGGTGGGGGTGCCCAGCAATGCTATTTCATGCGATCGGCGGGACGCATGTAGCTGGTCCATAGGACATGGGTAGATTTAGGCCAGGCATCAGTACGTGTATATACCACATGTTAGGTCTGGGGGTCACATGCTGATACATCCTGTGACAGGGAGTCTACGCATTGCTACATGAGGAGATTTGGGGGTCTCGTCAGATGTAGATTAGGACTTAACCTCACCTGGGTTGGAAACTCACAGCTTCATACTAAACTCCATACGCAGTCATCTTTCACTGATCATTTGCCTGCCATCATCTGTACTGATCTGTAGTGGCGGCAGGACCGTGTGGTATATGTATGTGCTTTTATTTTTTATGCTGTTGTTTCCTGTTTTCCGCTGGATCCCCCAGTCTCATACCTTTCGCTGTCTCCTGGATCGCCCAGGCTCATACCTGCCTCGGTCTCCTGGATCGTCCAGGCTCATACCTGCCTCTGTCTCCTGGATCGCTCAGGCTCACACCTGCTTCTGTCTCCTGAATCGCCCAGGCTCATATCTGCCTCTGTCTCCTGGATCGCCCAGGCTCATATCTGCCTCGGTCTCCTGGATCACCCAGGCTCACACCTGCCCCGGTCTCCTGGATCGCCCAGGCTCACACCTGTCCCTGTCTCCTGGATCGCCCAGGCTCACTCCTGCCTCTGCCTCCTGGATCGCCCAGGCTCGCACCTACCACTGTCTCCTGGATCGCCCAGGCTCGCACCTACCTCTGTCTCCTGGATTGCCCAGGCTGTCATCTTTCCAGCTATTCCCCCTTCCGACTCTTATGGATTTGTCTCCCAGGAACGTTTTCTTGCCTGTTTCATTTATCCGACATCTGGCCGAGGTCAGGTGACCCAAGACATCGGCACAGGTATCATCCGTCAACCTCAGGTACGTCACCCAGACTGACACAAGCCCTTCTCTTTGGGCACCGGTCGTGCTACGTTTCGGTCACATACAGTTATCCAGGACTGTTTCTTTCTTTGCAGGTTAAGCATGTCGCATGCATCAGATATGGAGGACACCATGTCACTCCCTGGAACGTCCGTCTCAGGCCAGTCTGGCACCGTGTCACTGAGAAGCTGGACAATTCCCAGACTCACCGCTGAACTTAATAGGAGAGGCATCCCTCACCCGGCCTCTGCTCACAAAGCAGAGCTATATAAACTGTTGATGACCACCCCGGGCCCGTCAGGTGTCCAGCCAGGGACCACATCCATTCAGCAGTTGCTGTCACATTTACAAGCCACTATTGACTCCCTGGTCTGCTCGGTGGCAGATGCTCAGTCCAGGGTGTCGGTGCTGGAATCTCGGGCCCCGCCCCCCCCCCCCCCTGGCATCACACCCTCCGGCAGGGTCCGGCGTTCCTCAGGGGGCCTCCCTAGGTATTACCATTTTCACTCCCCAGGTGGCCCCAGCCCATTTCATCCCGGACGGCATCAAAGAAGACATCCTGGCTGGGAAGGATGTGAACTTGGCTTCCATCCTTATCGCCTCACAAGATCTCCCTGAGAACAGGGTTATTAACTGTGGTGACGTCTCCCTCGTTCTGAAGGCCAAGGAAGCTCACCATCCCAGAATTTGTCTTGGCATTCAGCCTGTTTAGGGACATTGTGTGCTCAGCCCAGCCTAGAAGGAGAGAAGAACTAGACTCGTACCTCTACCTTGTCACCGACCTGGGGCACAAGTATGGTGGCTCGTCATTTTATGACTACCACCGCTCCTTCTCGGCTAAGGCTGCTGCTGCCCTGGTTCAATTCCAGTTTGTCACCAACTGGGCCAACATTGATATGGAGCTTTTTTGCCGCCACTTTGCGGGTCTTAGGGCCCCGTCATGTTCAGTGTGGCAGTTTATTTTCCACTCCTCGGACTGGTGCCCTAGCTCTGTCAATCCCATCCAGGATAGGTCCTTGCCCGGCCCCTCGGGTTCCCAACTGGGTGCCCCCGGGGTTGACAAGCTTGGTCGCCCCATAGTGTACCTGGGTAAGAGCCAGGTCTGTAACAATTTTAATGCAAACGGTTGTGTATTGGTTGCAGGACTCTCCACATTTGCTCGTTTTGCTTTAGAGCTCACCCTCGTCCCGCTTGTCCCAAAAGGTCTGCGAAACAGTTCTGACTAGCCGACATTGACCTCGATCTCCTTGGCGTCCTTCTGCGGGATCATCCCGACAGAGGGTTTGCACAATTCCTGCTGTCTGGCTTCGCGGAGGGCTTCCACACGGGCCTTATCACCCTGCCCCAGACGTCTTGGGAAGGTGGCAACCTGAGGTCTGCTTCTGAGGATCCGGCGGCAGTTGAGGAGTTGCTCCAATCTGAGGTCGACAAGGGTTTCCTCATCGGCCCGCTTAAGTTCATACCATTTTCTTCCTGGCACATTAACCCCATTGGCCTGGTGTCTAAGAAATCTTCGAATAAAAAGCGGTTAATCTATGACCTGTCCGCGCCTCATGCCTCTGCCCTTCCCAGCCTCAACTCACTTATCCCATCCGAGGAGTTCTCCATGCAGTATTCCTCTATCGACGAGGCAATTAGGGATATTGTGAACTCCGGCAGGGGTTCCTGGTTGGCGAAGGCGGATATCGCAGACACCTTCAAGCTCCTTCCGGTTAAACCGCACTTATGCGGTTACTACGGCCTTAAATGGGCTGATCGCTACTATTTTGCGAACAGACTCACCTTTGGTTCGAAGAGTAGCCCATGGTTGTTCGAACGATTTGCCAAGGCCTTGCATTGGATCCTCCTCCATCATGGCGGTTTGCCCACGGTCATCCACTACCTCGATGATTTATTGATCATCGAGGGTCCACATGGCGGGTCGGGCAATCTGGCTACTCTTGTCCAAATTTTTTCCAGCCTGCAGGTCCCGATAGCCCACGCCAAAACAGAGGGCCCTGCCAATAGGGTGATGTTTCTAGGCGTCATTCTGGATTCCATCCGAATGGAGGCCAGCCTCCCGGAGGAGAAACTGGCTAGTTGCCGGGCGGCGATTTCCCACACCATGTCCTCGGGCCATCTATCCAGGGTTGAGCTCCAATCCTTGCTGGGGCGTTTCAATTTCTCCTCCAGGATCATGCCCCAGGGCAGGGCATTCACTACCAGGCTGCTCCAGTTGTTGCCTTCGGCTCCTGACCAGGACAGCATCGTCCATCTGGACAGCCATGCCAGGGCGGACTTGGCCATGTGGCCTCTGTTCCTATCCTCATGGAACGGCATTCCCCTTTTTGTGCCTTCATGGGCGCCGTCATAACCCAAAAATTTTTCGGACGCAGCTGCATCCCGCAGGTGCGCTGCTATTTTTGGGTCCCATTGGATGGCTGGTCAGTGGCCCGTAGAAGTCCGGTCGGACCCCGAAAGTCTGAGCTCTTCCCTCCTAGAACTTTACCCCATTGTGGCTCAAGTATAGGGTCATCGGTGGGCGAACGCACCTGTGATGTTTGTCACCGATAACCAAGCATTGGTTGACATTATCCTGAAAGGTCGGGCGAAATCTTTCAGGATCATGTCCCTCCTGCGCAGACTAGTTTGGCTCTTCCTCACCCATAACTTTCATGTGTTTTGCAGCCACATCCCAGGGGTCGAGAATGTAGCTGCGGATGCCCCGCTTTAATTTCCCCCTCTTTTTCCAGGTGCTGCCTTGAGCAGATCCCGCGGGGTCCCCTCTCCCGGTCTTCCATTCCCTGGTGATGGATTAGAGTCCCTCCTTTCTCACACCAGAAACCTGGTACAACATTCCCTCTCCTCCAACACCGCCAGGAATTACCGAGCCGGCTTTAAGGTTTATGAAGTTTTCTCCAGGTCTCACCCGCAGGGTTGCTTGGACGATATCTCCTACATCCTGGCGTTCATAGCCCACTGTTATCGCGACCTCAGGCTGTCGTACAACACCATTAGGCTGTACTTAGCTGGGATCCAGCACTGCTCCATGCTTCGTAGTCCAAACGGAGGTTCCATTTTTTCAGTTCAAGAAGTTAAGGCTGTTCTTAGGGGAATCCAGAAGAGCGGGAATGCCCCTCCTGCCCGAAGACAGCCTGTCCCCGGCGAGATGTTTAGGAGATTTTCATCCGCGCTGGATGGGCATCCTTTTGGGCACTCTCCTAGTTTGGTCATTAAGGCGGCTATGTACCTCGGGTTTTATGGGTTCCTTAGGCCAGGTGAGTTCACCAGCACCTCCTCCAAACTTCAGGGCTTGCAGGTGCGGCAATTGTCCTGGGTCCATGACCATTTTGTCCTCCCGCTACCATCCACTAAGTCCAATCAACATGGGCCTCCCACTGAGGTCGGGTTTTTCCAAACTTCCAACGATTGGTGTCCGGTCATGGTCCTCCAACAATTGCTAGCACTGCTGCAAAATATCCCCCTAGATGGCCCGCTGTTGCCTTTCCATGGGAATTTCCTGTCTTCAGTCCAGTTCCTATCTCACATCAGGACGCTGGCTTCAGGTCTCGGCTACAACCTGCTGGTCATCACTGGGCATTCGTTTCGTATTGGGGCTGCATCTGCAGCTTCAAAAAATGGGGTCCAGGCGCATGTGATCAAAAGCATGGGTCGTTGGCGTTTGTCTATTTTCACGAGGTACATTCCAAATCCGAATGTCGAGATTTCCCAGGCTTTCTGTAACCTCGTGCTCTGAGAGAAATTAAACGTTTTGACACTGCTCTGCTCTCCTCGTTTCTTTTTGCCCACTTCTAGGCTTACCCTCGCTCCTGACTCCCGGCACAACACAGCCAGCTTAGGTCAGGGGTAAGTGCTTCTCCTCGTCTGTTACCTTTAAGCCTCTCCCATAAGTTGGAAGTCTGAAAAGTCAGCCTGAATTTGTGGGAGGGGCAATGACCTTCATAAGCGCCGGCCCCCAGCTCCTCAGGGCGCTTCTGTTCACACCCACCCACCCCCCCTTTTTTCTTCAAACTCCCTTTAGGGTACGCCCACTGCTATACTTAACCTCGCTCCTGGCTCCCGACACAACACAGCCAGCTTAGGTCAGGGGTAAGCGCTTCTCCTCGTCTGTTGCCTTTAAGCCTCTCTCATAAATATATTTTTATTTTGCCACTATTACACGACAAAAAGGGGTTTATAACATATAACTGCACTGCTTAACGGCAAATATATATTTCTTTTTCAACTTATACACGCCACAAAAGGCTTTAGAATAGGGTTGAGCGAAACCCGAACTTTAGGATTTTTGGACCCCGGATCCGAACATTTCAGTAAAAGTTCGGGTTCGGGTTCGGTGTTCGGCACTTTCTTGGCGCTATTTGAAAGGCTGCAGAGCAGCCAATCAACAAGCAGTTAACTGTCTGACCTTAGAAGCCATCACAGCCATGCTTACTAATGGCATGGCTGTGATTGGCCAGTGTACCATGTGACCCAGCCTCTATATAAGCTGGAGTCACGTAGCGCTGCACGTGACACTCTGCTGTGCTTAGTGTAGGGAGAGGATGCTGCTGGTGATTTCAGGGAAAGAATAGGAGAGACTCTTTGCTCAAAATCTGAATCTAACTCAGCGATCTACAAACATTGTGTTTTGTGGGTGCAGGGCACAATTTTTTATCCTGCCCTGAGCCCAGTGACCGAAAAAAAATTACTTTAATAAGTCAGTTAGGTGGGCGGTGGCGGCCATTTTATGCAAGCTCAGTGCACCAGCACTGCATCTGAACTTTTGGGACATTGAAAATCCCAATTCTTTGGGCAATGTACTATATATATGGATTAGTCAGTGTGCAATTTAAGCTAGAAATACAGCCATCATTTTCTGGAGTTTTAAAAACACCCTTTTTTTTGCAAAAATACAGTATTTTCCTGATCTGCAAGTGTTAAATTCAAGGTTAATATATACAGCTTTCATATTCTGTTACCAAAAAACACTTTTTGGGCAATCTACAACATCTGTATTTGTCAGTGTGCAATTTAAGCTAGAAATACACCCATCATTTTCTGGGGTTTTAAAAACACACGTTTTTGCCCAAAACCCCTATTTTCCTGATCTGCAAGTGTTAAATTCAAGTTTAATATATACAGCTTTCATAATTAGGGTTGAGCAAACCCAAACTGTAAAGTTCGGGTTTGTACCGAAATTTAGGATTTTTGGACCCTGTAACAGCAGAGTGACATACAGCGCTATGTGACTCGAGCTTATATAGAGCCTGGGTCACATGCTGCTCTTGTGATGGCCTCTTGGGGCAAGTAGTATGACGCTTGTTGATTGGCTGCTGTGCAGCCTTTCAAATAGCGCCAAGAAAGCGCCGAACACCGAACCCGAACTTTTACGGAAATGTTCGGGTTCGGTGTTCAGCGCTTTCTTGGCACTTTTTGAAAGGCTGCACAGCAGCCAATCAACAAGCATCATACTACTTGCCCCAAGAGGCCATCACAGCCATGCCTACTAATGGCATGGCTGTGATTAGCAAGAGCAGCATGTGACCCAGGCTCTACAGTATATAAGCTTGAGTCACGTAGCGCTGTACGTCACTCTGCTGTTACAATTGTAGGGAGAGGATGCTGCTGGACTTGTGATTTCAGGGAGAGAATAGGAGAGAATCTAACTCAGCGATCTACCTAGAAATAGTTGTGTGGGTGCAGGACACAATCATTTTACCCTGCCCTGAGGCCATTGACCAAAAAAAAAAATTACTTTTATAATTCTGTTAATTAGGTGGGTGGCGGCGGCGGCCATTTTATGCATGCTCAGTGCACCAGCACTGCATCTGAGCTTTTGGGACATTGCAAATAACTATTTTTTTGGGGCAAACTACAACATCTGGATTAGTCAGTGTGCAATTTAAGCTAGAAATACACCCATAATATTCTGGGGTTTGAAAAACACACTTTTTTGTTCAAAAAACAGTATTTTCCAGATCTGCAAGTGTTACATTCAAGTTTAATATATACAGCTTTCATATTCTGTTAGCAAAAAAAGACTTTTTGGGCAATCTACAACATCTGTATTAGTCAGTGTGCAATTTAAGCTAGAAATACACCCATCATTTTCTGGGGTTTGAAAAACACACTTTTTCTTTAAAAAAAACAGCATTTTCCAGATCTGCAAGTGTTAAATTCAAGTTTAATATATACAGCATTCATATTCTGTTAGCAAAAAAAGGCTTGTTAGACAATTTACAACATCTGTATTAGTCAGTTTGCAATTTAAGCTAGAAATACACACATCATTTTCTGGGGTTTGAAAAAAACACTTTAAAAAAAAAATATATATATATTTTCCAGATCTGCAAGTGTTAAATTCAAGTTTAATATATACAGCATTCATATTCTGTTAGCAAACAAAGACTTTTTTGGCAATCTACAACATCTGTATTAGTCAGTGTCCAATTTAAGCTAGAAATACACCCATCATTTTCTGGGGTTTGAAAAACACACTTTTTTGACAAAAAAACACTATTTTCAGGCCTTGCAGCATCAGTACGTGTGAAATTACAGGCTTATATACTGCTGTCAAATTCAGTTGTTAAACAAACAGTCGTTTGGGCACAAAAAAATTAGTTGGCAGCCTTTGATGCAGATGTCATTGTGAGATACACCCTTAATACATTTGGGTTACATTCAGAGATTTTAAATACCGCCATTTGGTGCACCAATATTGAATTCAGGCCTACACTGGTTCAGGCCCTGTGAAATACACCCTCTACATACAGGGGTTTGATTCAGGGATTTGAAATACAGCCATTTGAAATACAGCCTTTTTGTGCAAAGATATATTTACTTCAGGCCTACACTGATTCAGGGCGTGTGAGATCCCCCCTATACATACAGGGGTTTGATTCAGTCATTTGAAATACAGCGATTTGAAATACAGCCATTTTGTGCAAAAAAATCTTTACTTCAGGCCTACACTGATTCAGGGCGTGTGTGATCCCACCTATACATACAGGGGTTTGAATTAGGCATTTGAAATACAGCCATTTGAAATACAGCCTTTTTGTGCAAAAATATATTTACTTCAAGCCTACACTGGTTCAGGGCGTGTGAGATTCCCCCTTTACATACAGGGGTTTGATTCAGCCATTTGAAATACAGCCATTTGAAATACAGCCTTTTTGTGCAAAGATATATTTACTTCAGGCCTACACAGGTTCAGACCGTGTAAGATACCCCACTACATACAGGGGTTTGAATTAGGCATTTGAAATACAGCCATTTGAAATACAGCCTTTTTGTGCAAAGATATATTTACTTCAGGCCTACACTGATTCAGGGAGTGTGTGATCCCCCCTATACATACAGGGGTTTGATTCAGCCATTTGAAATACAGCCATTTAAAATACAGCCATTTTGTGCAAAGAAATCTTTAATTCAGACCTACACTGATTCAGGGCGTGTAAGATACCCCCCTACATACAGGGGTTTGATTCAACCATTTGAAATACAGCCATTTGAAATACAGCCATTTTGTGCAAAGATATATGTACTTCAGGTCTACACTGGTTCAGACCGTGTGTGATCCCCCTATACATACAGGGGTTTGATTCAGCCATTTGAAATACAGCCATTTGAAATACGGCCATTTTGTGAAAAGATATATTTACTGCAGGCCTACAGAGGTTCAGGCCCTCTGAGATACTACCTCTACATACAGGGCTTTGAATTTGGCATTTGAAATACAGCCATTTTGGGCAAAAAAATCTTTTATTGAGGCCTAGTCTGGTTCAGGCCATGTGAGATACACCCTTTACATACTGTCGTTCTTTTCTACTATTAATTAAACACCCATTTAGGGCAAGATCCTAAATTTAAAAAATATGAGGAGAGTGTCAAATAAGGGACGTGGCCCAGGTCGTGGTGCTGCTGGTGGAGCTCCTGTTGCAGGGAGAGGACGTGGTCGATCTGTGCCAGCTACACGCACAAGTGAAACCCCTTTCTCAGGTGCGAGTAGGCGACAAAACCTGCAGCGGGCCTAATGCTGCTCTAAGAATGGTGAGGCCTGAACAAGTACAGGCAATAGTAGATTGGGTTGCTGACAGTGGATGCAGTTCCTTCACATTGTCGCCCACCCAGTCTCCTGCTGAAAGACGACAGTTGGCACCTGCAGCCGATGTCCATCAGTCTTTCACCTCAACCCCTTGCAAATCAGCCAAGCAGTCTGAGCCCTAAGTCATGCAGCAGTCTCTTCTGCTTTTTGATGACTCTGTTAGCAGGGTTTCCCAGGGCCATCCACCTAGCCCTGCCCCAGAAGTGGAAGAGATTGAGTGCACCGATGCCCAACCACTTATTTTTCAAGATGAGTACATGGGAGGACCATCGCAGCACGTCTCGGATGATGAGGAAACACAGGTGCCAACTGCTGGGGCTTTCGAAAGTGTGCAGATCGACAAGGAAGGCAAGGGTGTAGACTGGGTGGAAGATGATGTGGAGGACGATGAGGTCCTCGACCCTACATGGAATAAAGGTCGTAAGAGTGACCTATGTAGTTCGGAGGAAGAGGCGGTGGTCACACAGAGCCACCAGCACAGCAGAAGAGGGAGCAGGATGCAAAAGCGGAGCGGCCGTCCTCTAGACAGTACGCCTGCTACTGCCCACCGCAGCAAGGGACCAAGCACACCAAAGCCAGCTCCAAGGAGTTCCCTGGCGTGGCAGTTCTTCAGACAATGTGCTGATGACAAGACAGAAGTGGTTTGCACGCTGTGCAATCAGAGCCTGAAGCGAGGCATAAACGTTCTCAACCTGAGCACAACCTGCATGACCAGGCATTTAAGTGCAAAGCACGAGCTGCAGTGGACTAGACACCTCAAAAACCAAGAAAGGTCTCTGGCTCCTCCTGCTTCCTCTTCTGCTGCAATCTCGGCCTCTTCATACACCTCTGGAGTGACAGTACCACCTGCCACCCCGCAAATAGAGGATCTGCCAGCAACACCAACACTTGGTTCACCAAGCATCTCCACAATGTCCCACGGAAGCGTTCAGCTCTTTATCTCCCAAACGCTGGAGAGGAAGAGGAAGTACCCCCCTTCCCACCCGCGATCCCTAGCCATGAATGCCAGCATTTCTAAATTACTGGCCTTTGAAATGCTGTCACTCCGTCTGGTGGAGACGGATAGTTTTAAAGGCCTTACGGCAGTGGCTGTCCCACAGTACGTTGTGCCCAGCCACCACTACTTTTCCAGGCGAGCCATCCCTTCCCTGCACAACCAAGTAGGGGACAAAATCAGGTGTGCACTGAGCAACGCCATCTGTGGCAAGGTGCACCTAACTACGGATACGTGGACCAGTAAGCACGGTCAGGGGCGTTATATCTCCATAACAGCACACTGGGTAAATGCAGTGGTGGCTGGGCCTGAGGCAGATAGCAGTTTGGCGCATGTCCTTCCACCACCGAGGATTGCACAGCGCTTCAGTTTGCCTCCTGTTGCTTCCTTCTCCTACTCTGCTTCCTCATCCTCTACCAGCTCCTAATCCGGTCAGTGTAACACCTTCCCCACTAACTTCAGCACAGCCAGGGGTAAACGACAGCAGGCAGTTTTAAAACTTATCTGTTTGGGGGACAAACCCCACACCGCGCAGGAGCTGTGGACGGGCCTTGAACAACAGACCGATGAGTGGTTTGTGTTAGTCAGCCTCAAGCCCAGCCTGGTGCTGTGCGATAATGGGCGAAATCTCGTAGCAGCTCTGGGACTAGCCGGTTTGACGCACATCCCTTGCCTGGCTCATATGCTGAATTTGGTGGTGCAGAGATTCCATAAAAATGACCCCGATATGTCAGAGCTGCTGCATAAAGTGCCAGCCATCTGTGCGCACTTTCGGCATTCTCACCCTGCTGCTGCTCGCCTGTAAGCGCTGCAGCGTAACTTTGGCCTTCCCACTCACCGCCTCATATGCGATGCGCCCACCAGGTGGAACTCGACCTTGCACATGCTGTGCGAGCAGCAGCAGGCGATAGTGGAGTTTCAGCTGCAGCACGCATGGGTGAGTTGCTCGGCGGAACAGCACCACTTCTCCACCAATGACTGGGCCTCCATGCGAGACCTGTGTTCCTTGTTACGCTGTTTCGAGTACTCTACCAACATGGCCAGTGCCGATAACGCCGTTCTCAGCATTACTATCCCACTTCTATGCCTCCTTGAAAAAACGCTCCTGGCGATGATGGAAGAGGAGGAGGAGGAAGAAAAGGGATAATTTCGTAGGGTTTCCTGCCAGTCATTCCCAAGTGGCTTTGAAGGTGGGTTCCTGCACCCACAAATGCCAGGTACACAATTGTCCAGCCAGGGCACAGTTCTGGAGGATGACGAGGTGGAGGATGAGAAGGAGGAGATGGAGGAGGAGGAACTATGTTCACAGCAGGGTAGCACCCAGGCCAGCTCATGGCCATCACTGTTGCGTGGATGGGGGGATAAAGGGGACACAGATGATACACCTCCCATAGAGGACAGCTTTTCGTTGCCTCTGGGCAGCCTGGCACACATGAGCGATTACATGCTGCAGTGTCTCCGCATTGCCCGCCGAGTTGCCCACATTCTAACTTGTGCTGATTACTGGGTGGCCACGCTGCTGGATCCCCGTTACAAGGACAATGTACCGTCCTTAATTCCGTCACTGGAGCATGATCGTAAGATGCGCGAGTACAAGCGAACACTGGTAGACGCGCTGCTGGTGCCATTCCCACCTGAGAGCGGGGGCACAGTGGAAGCACAAGGCGAAGGCAGAGAAATAGGAAGAGGTCACCAACGCAGCTGGGGCACCGCCAGCACCTCAGAAGGCAGGGTTAGCATGGCCGAAATGTGATAAAGCTTTGTTAGCACGCCACAACAACCAGCACCACCATCTGATATGGAACGTCTTAGCAGGAGGCAGCATTTCACTAACATGATGGAACAGTATGTGTGCACACGCCTACACGTACTGAATGACGGGTCTGCCCCCTTCAACTTCTGGGTCTCCAAATTGGGCACATGGCCTGAGCTTGCCCTTTACGCCTTGGAGGTGCTGGCCTGCCCTGCAGACAGTGTATTATCTGAACTTGTGTTTAGCACGGCAGGGGGCGTCATCACAGACAAGCACAGCCGCCTGTCCACAGCCAATGTGGACAAGCTCACGTTCATTAAAATAAACCAGGCATGGATCCCTCAGGATTGTCCGTACCTTGTGCAGAATAGACATGTATACCGGCACTATCCAGCCATTGTTATACTGCAGCGCAATTGCTCATTCTTGTATTTTGGAAATTACACACTCTTTTGGAGTGTACCCTAATTTAAAAAAAATTTAAAATTTAAACCAAAAACCTGTGTTGGCTACCTCATCCTCCTCCACCGCCGCTTCCACCTACACCGCTCCATCCACCGCCTCCTCAAACTCCTACTCCATATGGAACTCCACCTCATAAATCAAATTTTTTATCTTTATTTGTACGTATTTTATGTTATATCATTTCACTACTTTGTCAGTTACATTTCCTGGTAAAATTCAGCAACTTTTGGGTATATAGTACCACTGCTATACTAAGTTCACAGGTTTACAAAAAAAAAAAAAATAATTGTCATTTACTTTTTCGGGTGAAATTCACCAATTTTTGGGTGTGATGTACCACTGCTATACCTAGTAGGCCGGTAAAACAAAATAAATGGTCATTTACTTTTTCGGTGAAATTCACCAATTTTTGGGTGTGATGTACCATTGCTATACCTATATAAACCTAAAGTGTCGTTCAACAAACAACAAATGGATGCCCAATATATTCATAATAGTAGATAATACATAATAATTAGAATATTAAGGATAACAAAAAAATTTATTTAAAGAGTCAGCAGAAAAACTCCGGGTGCCGCAGTCCCCCGGCCAGTGTCTCTATAACCCACCACAAGATGGAACACATGTAGGGCATGTATAGAATATGCAATGTGGTGATAAAACAGAAAAGAAGGGGATATATAATATATACCCTAGAAGGTAATACTATCTGTAATCATCACCTAGATGCGTAGCTGCAGGATGAGACACATGGATCCTAATATATCACAAATGCAAACATAGACAAAAAAAATATATATAATAAATTGCCCATATGGGATACTCAGAGTGGATGAAACCCCATAGACCAGACCAACTAGAAAGCTGTAAGCAAAAGGACTCAGCATAAAGTATAAGATGGAAGATCACAACATACCCTGAGACATGGTGGAGGGCAGAGACAACAGGCACAGGACAGGCAAAGGACCCCGACGCGCGTTTCGCCTCAGCTTCGTCAGGAGGTAATGTGAGTCTGGCCATAAGCTCCTATTTATATCCCCCATGTGGCTTCAGGGCATGGTATAATAGAATGCAGCAGCTGGTACTTACTATTGAACGCTCCTGCCCGGTGATGCACGCCGAGCCAGTCATGGCGGCGCCGCATTCATCAGGAGGAGGGGTGGAACGCAAGCCATGTGTTCCAGCCTGCCTCCCAAGGAAACGTAGCGGCGTCCCCACGTGACCCGGCGCACAGCGCATCATGGCATAGCGTTGTATCAGCCATTCAGAGCAAGAAAAGGTCAGAACTATAGTGATAACAACTCGCATCCACCATATTCGACACTATTATAAGTATTAAGAAGCCCAAAAAAGCCACATAGGGGGTATCAAAAAATGACTGAATACATCTGAATACATATATTTTTTTTTCATTAACCGGAGAGAGGGCTCGACGTCGCACTTGGAGAAGTTTCTACAGGACCTTAATTTGAATGACCAAAATATCAAATTAACATGGACCTACAGTGGGGAACGTGTTGAGTTCCTTGATCTAGCTATAACCGGAGAGAGATGGCCTGTTGGGCTTCGATATATATAGGAAGCCCACGGCCACTAATTCACTATTGTTCTCCTCGTCCTCGCACCATCCACAGGTCTCCAGGGCGATACCCATTGGCCAATTTTGTAGGGCCAGACTTATATATGCTCCAGTGGGGCTAGCTTCGAACGAGAGGCAGAAGATCTATCTAGGAGATTTCGGGAGAGGGGCTACAATAGGAAATTTATCAAAAAAGGTTATACTAGGGCCAAGAATTCTCTTAGGACCGACCTACTAAACCCTCCTCCCCGCTAGAAAGAAAAGAACTATGGTTTTCCTAGATTCATTACCAAATTCAATGCCCAATGGAGACAGCTGCAGGATATTCTCCAAAGGCATTGGCAAGTCCTTAGAACGGATAGGGACCTCAAGAAGGTTATCTCTGAGAGACCATTTGTCACTTGGAAGAGATCACAAAACTTGAGAGATATTGTGACTAGGAGCCACTATGTAGCCCCCAATAAAGGTGGCATTTTTGGGGCTAAAGGCCCACAGTGGGGCTTTTTTCCATGCGGGGATTGCACTGCATGTAAATACATGTCAAGAACAGATAAATTTACTAACACAAGCAGGGAGAGGGAGTACAAAATTGTGCATCACATTTCCTGCAAAACAGAGGCCCTGGTCTATCGTGCTGAGTGCCCTTGTGGCCTGATTTATATCGGGATGACTACGAGGGCACTCAGGACGAGAGTCCTAGAGCATATTCGGGACATCAAGGCGGCTGCCGAGATGGTTAAACTTGATAAAATCAGAAAATTAAAACCAGTGGCGAAACATTTTGGGGAAGTTCATAACTGCAATCCTAGGGGCATCTCTTTTAAAGGGATAGACCGGGTACGATTGGGAATTAGGGGGGGGGGCAATATCAAACGATGTTTTCTCCAAAAAGAAACAAAATGGATGGTCTTGCTCAATACTGTGACTCCTCATGGATTAAATGAGGCCTTGAGTTTCAAATCCTTTATTTAGGTTAGCGCATGTACTGAATTTTTCAGTGATTTTAACAGCTTTTTTATTTATCTAGTTTTTCGTGTGGCCATGATGATGTCTGAAGTGCTATAGGAGAGGAGAGAGATGGTGTGGATACAAGCCGTCAATAAGGAACTGGATACGAGACATATTATAGGCATGGAAGATGGATCATCTTACTTGCATTGGAATGGACTTCTGCATATGGGACTTATATCTTATATACTGAATGACACCTATATATTTTGGGTGTTATGTTATGTTTGGGCTTTAGGTGTTTGTGTTTCTATAGTTACTAGTGATCCAGCCTGATCTATTATATGGAATCTGAGGGATCCTGGTCATATTAGCTGTAAAATAATTGATTTCACTTTAATGGTGGGTGAGCACCATGACACTGACATTTGTTAGTGCTAGTATCTTAGTTGTTGGAGAGCCAGTGTGATGCATTATGTTTTGGCTTATGTGCCGCGTCACACTGCCTAGACAATAAAACTTTTCACCTATGAAAATGTAGGTATATTTAAGGCCAGGGATTTAGCTATTGTGATGGTATTATTATATGTATTCACATTTATTATTCTGTTCAAGTAGTGAACAGCTGGACACTATTAGGGTCAATAATTATCATATAATTACACAATATATATTTTGCACTATATTCAGTTTTTTAATTCCTGAGTAATCATACAATCATGTTTTAGATGTAGCATGTGTGATATTAACTCATGTGATCATGTTTGATACCCGTTCCATATGCATGTTTGATGAGCTTATCGCAAAATATCTTCATATAATGGTATGTTGGAATAGGGTACGTCTCTGGGTATGTATGATGTTTATTTATTTTTGGTGTGGATGTTTGGTAGTGTCGACACGTGGTGGGGGCACACATGCATCATTGTCTGACCTCTACATTATTGATATTCTCATGACCCTATATGATATTTTGTGTCATGAATTTGTGTTTCACTGATTTGGAGAGCATGTAATGACCATATGGTGGTGATGTTGTAGATTTTGGCGATTTATGAGGTGTGTGATGTGTGTTGTGCCCCACCGCGTGACGACACAAGGATGATGTATGGTATTGATATGAATAGTAATGACATATATTGTTATGATACGTATCTGGGATGTACCTTTTTATATATTTAGCCTCATACTGACTGATATACTGTCTATTTATGTTCTCAGCCTTGTATTTGTATTTATATTTATTTTTATTTTTATATAATCATGTCTCTCTCCGGGTAATGAAAAATATATATATGTATTCAGATGTATTCAGTCATTTTTTGATACCCACTATGTGGACTTTGCTTTTTTGGGCTTCTTAATACTTATAATAGTGTCGAATATGGTGGATGCGAGTTGTTATCACTATAGTTCTGACCTTTTCTTGCTCTGAATGGCTGATGCAACGCTATGCCATGATGCACTGTGCGCCGGGTCACGTGGGGACGCCGCTACGTTTCCTTGGGAGGCGGGCTGGAACGCTTGGCCGGTTAAAAAAATAAATAAATTGTCAGTTACATTTTCGGGTGAAATTCACAAATTTTTGAGTGTATAGTACCACTGCTATACCTAGTAGAAAAATTAAACAATAAAAAAATGTGTCTGTTACATTTTATGGTGAAATCCACCAATTTTTGGGTGTGATGTACCACTGCTATACCTATTAGGCTGGTAAAAAAACAAAAAACTAAAATTGTCATTTACTTTTTCGGGTGAAATTCACAAATTTTTGGGTTTGATGTACCACTGCTATACCTAGTAGGCCGGTAAAAAAAAATTGTCATTTACATTTTATTGTGAAATTAACCAATTTTTGGGTCTATAGTACCACTGCTATACCTAGTAGGCCGGTAAAAAAAATAAAAAAATTGCCATTTACATTTTCGGGTAATATTCACCAATTTTTGGGTGTATAGTACCACTGCTATACCTAGTAGGCCGGTTAAAAATAAAAATAAATTGTCATTTACATTTTCGGGTGAAATTCAAAAATTTTTGGATGTATAGTACCACTGCTATACCTAGTAGGCTGGTTAAAAAATAAATAAATTGTCATTTACATTTTCGGGTGAAATTCACCAATTTTTGGGTGTATAGTACCACTGCTATACCTAGTAGGCTGGTTAAAAAATAAATAAATTGTCAGTTACATTTTCGGGTGAAATTCGCCAATTTTTGGGTGTATAGTACCACTGCTATACCTAGTAGGCCGGTTAACAAAAAAAAAATTGTTAGTTACATTTTCGGATGAAATTCACCAATTTTTGGGTGTGATGTACCACTGCTATACGTAGTAGACAGGTAAAAAATTAAAATAAAATTGTCAGTTACAATTTCAGTTGAAATTCAACAATTTTTGGGTGTCAAGTACCACTGCTATACCTAGTAGACAGGTTAAAAAAAAAATATTTGTCAGTTACATTTTCTGGTGAAATAAAAAATTTTTTGGGTGTGATGTACCACTGCTATACGGAGTAGACAGTTAAAAAAAAAATTGTCTGTTACATTTTTGGGTGAAATTCACAAATTTTGGGGTGTAATATACCCCTCCTCTAACCAAGTTGGCAGCTTAATAAATTTCAATCATTTTTATTTTACATTTTAGGGTGACAATAAACAATTTTTTTCTGTCATAGACCCCTGCTCTACCAAGTAGACAGGTTAATAAATTTCTGCAATTTTTCTGTTATATTCTTGGGTTGACATTATACAATTTTAGACGTGAATAAACCCCTGCTCCGCATAAGTGACAGGGAATAAAATTTATGAAATGATTCTTTAATTGATGCGCCAAGGCTGGCTTGACGAGCACAAGGCTGGAGATTAGAGTTGAGCGAACACCTGGATGTTCGGGTTCGACGAGTTCGGCCGAACTTTCGAAAAATGTTCGGGTTCGGGATCCGAACTCGACCCGAACTTCATCCCGAACCCGAACCCCATAGAAGTCAATGGGGACCCGAACTTTTGGGCACTAAAAAGGCTGTAAAACACACCCGGAAAGGGCTAGAGGGCTGCAAAAGGCAGCAAAATGTAGTTAAATCCCCTGCAAACAAATGTAGATAGGGAAATGATGAGTTAACATAAAATAAATAAAAATTAAACAATATTAATTGGAGTGAGGTCCCATAGCACAGAATCAGGCTTCAAGTCACCCACCAATGGAGAAGGTCACTTACTATTATTTTGACCACAGCACCCAGACAAAGGAGAGAGGTCCCACAGCAGAGAACCAGGCATCATATCACCCACCACAGGAGTAGGCCACCATTTAGTTACTTTGACCCCTACACCCAGACGGAGGAGAGAGGTTACACAGCAGAGAATCAGGCATTTAGATCACCCACCACAGGAGTAGGCCACCATTGAATCAGACCCCGGCAACCATGTCAGATGGCACAAGCATAAGCTTTATATCAATCAGCACAGGAGAAGGCGACTTTGACAGACTTTGACCCCTACACCCGGACGGAGGAGAGAGGTTTCAAAGCAGAGAATCAGGCATTTAGATCACCCACCACAGGAGTAGGCCCCAATTTAATGGGACCCCGGCAACCATGTCAGATGGCACAACTATCAGCTTCATATCAATCAGCACAGGAGAAGGCGACTTTGAAAGACTTTGACCCCTACACCCAGACGGAGGAGAGAGGTTTCACAGCAGAGAATCAGGCATTTAGATCACCCACCACAGGAGTAGGCCCCCATTGAATCAGACCCTGGCAACCATGTCAGATGGCACAACCATCAGCTTTATATCAATCAGCACAGGAGAAGGCGACTTTGAAAGACTTTGACCCCTACACCCAGATGGAGGAGAGAGGTTTCACAGCAGAGAATCAGGCATCATATCAACCACCACAGGAGAAGCCACCATTTAGTTACTTTGACCCCTGCACCCAGGAAGAGGAGAGAGGCACCACAGCACATATTCTGGCATCATATCAGCCACCACAGGAGAAGCCACCATTGAGTTACTTTGACCCCCGCACCCAGGAAGAGGAGAGAGGCACCACAGCACATATTCTGGCATCATATCAGCCACCACAGGAGAAGCCACCATTGAGTTACTTTGACCCCCGCACCCAGGAAGAGGAGAGAGGCACCACAGCACATATTCTGGCATCATATCAGCCACCACAGGAGAAGCCACCATTGAGTTACTTTGACCCCTGCACCCAGGAAGAGGAGAGAGGCCCCACAGCACATATTCTGGCATCATATCAGCCACCACAGGAGAAGCCACCATTTAGTTACTTTGACCCCTTCACCCAAACAGAGGAGAGAGGTTCCACATCAGAGAATCAGGCATCATATCAACCACCACAAGAGTAGGCCACAATTTAATGGGACCCCGGCAACCATGTCAGATGGCACAACCATCAGCTTCATATCAATCAGCACAGGAGAAGGCGACTTTGAAAGACTTTGACCCCTACACCCAGACGGAGGAGAGAGGTTTCACAGCAGAGAATCAGGCATTTAGATCACCCACCACAGGAGTAGGCCCCCATTGAATCAGACCCTGGCAACCATGTCAGATGGCACAACCATCAGCTTTATATCAATCAGCACAGGAGAAGCCACCATTGAGTTACTTTGACCCCTGCACCCAGGAAGAGGAGAGAGGCCCCACAGCACATATTCTGGCATCATATCAGCCACCACAGGAGAAGCCACCATTGAGTTACTTTGACCCCCGCACCCAGGAAGAGGAGAGAGGCACCACAGCACATATTCTGGCATCATATCAGCCACCACAGGAGAAGCCACCATTGAGTTACTTTGACCCCTGCACCCAGGAAGAGGAGAGAGGCCCCACAGCACATATTCTGGCATCATACTAACCACCACAGGAGAAGCCACCATTGAGTTACTTTGACCCCTGCACCCAGGAAGAGGAGAGAGGCCCCACAGCACATATTCTGGCATCATATCAGCCACCACAGGAGAAGCCACCATTGAGTTACTTTGACCCCCGCACCCAGGAAGAGGAGAGAGGCACCACAGCACATATTCTGGCATCATATCAGCCACCACAGGAGAAGCCACCATTGAGTTACTTTGACCCCTGCACCCAGGAAGAGGAGAGAGGCCCCACAGCACATATTCTGGCATCATACTAACCACCACAGGAGAAGCCACCATTGAGTTACTTTGACCCCTGCACCCAGGAAGAGGAGAGAGGCCCCACAGCACATATTCTGGCATCATATCAGCCACCACAGGAGAAGCCACCATTGAGTTACTTTGACCCCCGCACCCAGGAAGAGGAGAGAGGCACCACAGCACATATTCTGGCATCATATCAGCCACCACAGGAGAAGCCACCATTGAGTTACTTTGACCCCCACACCCAGGAAGAGGAGAGAGGCACCACAGCACATATTCAGGCATCATATCACACACCACAGGAGAAGGCCTCTTTCAGTGATTTAGGCCTTTGGACCCAGACAGAGGAGAGAGGCACCACAGCACATATTCTGGCATCATATCAGCCACCACAGGAGAAGCCACCATTGAGTTACTTTGACCCCTGCACCCAGGAAGAGGAGAGAGGCCCCACAGCACATATTCTGGCATCATATCAGCCACCACAGGAGAAGCCACCATTTAGTTACTTTGACCCCTGCATTCAGGAAGAGGAGAGAGGCACCACAGCACATATTCTGGCATCATATCAGCCACCACAGGAGAAGCCACCATTTAGTTACTTTGACCCCTTCACCCAAACAGAGGAGAGAGGTTCCACATCAGAGAATCAGGCATCATATCAACCACCACAGGAGTAGGCCACAATTTAGTTTATTTGACCCCTGCACCCAGGAAGAGGAGAGAGGCCCCACAGCACATATTCTGGCATCATATCACACACCACAGGAGAAGGCCTCTTTCAGTGATTTAGGCCTTTGGACCCAGACAGAGGAGAGAGGTCAGAGATTAGCTTCATATCCCCCAGCACAGCAGAAGACCGCTTTATTTGACTTAGGCCTCAGCACCCAGACAGAAGACAGAGGTAGCATGGCAGAGGTTATGGCTTCATGTCACCCGTTAGTTTAACCGGCCACTTTCATCTGGTTAGGCCCCGGCGCCCAGACAGAGAAGAGTTTCATTCAACTGTGGGTTTCATAAAATTTGTATCAAATAAAGAAGTGGCCCGTAGCACAACAAGACATGTTTTAGGCAGTTAATAAGGACTACTCTGCACAAGGGAGGGACAGGTCCTGTGGGATCCATGCCTGGTTCATCTTTATGAAGGTCAGCTTGTCCACGTTGGCTGTGGACAGGCGGCTGCGCTTGTCAGTAATGACGCCCCCTGCCGTGCTGAATACGCGTTCAGATAAAACGCTGGCCGCCGGGCAGGAAAGCACCTCCAAGGCATAACATGCTAACTCTGGCCACGTGGACAATTTCGAAACCCAGTAGTTGAATGGGGCCGAACCATCCGTCAGGATGTGGAGGGGTGTGCAGACATACTGTTCAACCATGTTAGTGAAATGCTGCCTCCTGCTAACACGTTCCGTATCAGGTGTCGGTGCAGATAGCTGTGGCGTGGAGACAAAACTTTTCCACATTTCTGCCATGCTAACCCTGCCCTCAGATGAGCTGGCCGTGACACAGCTGCGTTGGCGACCTCTTGCCACTCCTCTGCCTTCACCTTCCACCTGTTCCCCTGTGACATGTGGGAATGCTCTCAAGAGCGCCTCTATCAGCGTGCGCTTGTACTCGCGCATCTTACGGTCGCGCTCCAGTTCAGGAATTAAAGTGGGCACATTGTCTTTATACCGGGGATCCAGCAGGGTGGCCACCCAGTAGTCTGCACACGTTAAAACGTGGGCAACTCTGCTGTCGTTGCGCAGGCATTGGAGCATATATTCGCTCATGTGGGCCAGGCTACCCATGGGTAAGGACAAGCTGTCCTCTGTGGGAGGCGTATCGTCATCGTCCACCGTATCCCCCCAGCCACGCACCAGTGATGGGCCTGGGCTGCCACCCCGCTGTGAACTTGCGTCATCCTCGTCCCCCTCCACCTCCTCCTCCTCATCCTCCTCGTCCTCCAGTACAGTGCCTTGGCTGGCGACTTGTGAACCTGTCCTCTGCTGCTTAAACAAACCTCCCTCTGAGCCACTTCGAACAGACTGGCCCGAAAGTGTTAGAAACGAGCCCTCATCCTCCTCCTCCTCCTCCACCTGGGCCACCTCCTCTAACATCATTGCCCTAAGTGTTTTCTCAAGGAGACATAGAAGTGGTATTGTAACGCTGATAACAGTGTCATCGCCACTGGCCATGTTGGTGGAGTACTCGAAACAGCGCAGCAGGGCACACAGGTCTCGCATGGAGGCCCAATCATTGGTGGTGAAGTGGTTCTGTTCGGCAGTACGACTGACGCGAGCGTGCTGCAGCTGAAACTCCACTATGGCCTGGTCTCTCCAGCATGTGCAAGGTGGAGTTCCACCGGGTGGGCACGTCGCATATGAGGCGGTGAGCGGGAAGGCCGAAGTTCCGCTGTAGCGCAGACAGGCGAGCAGCGGCAGGATGTGAACGGCGGAAGCGCGCACAGACGGCCCGCACTTTATGCAGCAGCTCTGACATGTTGGGGTAGTGGTGAATGAACCTCTGCACCACCAAGTTCAGCACATGCGCCAGGCAAGGGATGTGCGTCAAACCGGCTAGTCCCAGAGCTGCCACGAGATTTCGCCCATTATCGCATACCACCAGGCCTGGCTTGAGGCCCACCGGCAGAAACCACTCGTCGGTCTGTTGTTCAATACCCCGCCACAACTCCTTTGCGCTGTGGGGCCTGTCCCCCAAACATATGAGTTTCAGAATGGCCTGCTGACGTTTACCCCGGGCTGTGCTGAAGTTGGTGGTGAAGGTGTGTGGCTGACCGGATGAGCTGGTGGAAGCAGTGGAGGAGGAAGCCGAGTAGGAGGAGGAGGCTACAGGAGGCAGAGAATGATGCCCTGCGATCCTAGGGGGCGGAAGGACGTGCGCCAAGGAACTGTCCGCCGGGGGCCCAGCCGCCACTACATTCATCCAGTGTGCAGTTAGTGAGATATAGCGTCCCTGGCCGTGCTTACTGGTCCACGTATCTGTGGTTAGGTGGACCTTGCCACAAATGGCGTTGCGCAGCGCACACTTGATTTTATCGGACACTTGCATGTGCAGGGAAGGCACGGCTGTCTTGGAGAAGTAGTGGCGGCTGGGAACCACATACTGCGGGACAGCCATGGCCATCAGCTGTTTGAAGCTGTCTGTGTCCACCAGCCGGAATGACAGCATTTCAAAGGCCAGCAGTTTAGAAATGCTGGCGTTCAGGCCAAGGGCTCGAGGGTGACTCGGGGGGAATTTGCGCTTCCTCTCTAAGGTTTGAGATATTGAGAGCTGAACGCTGCTGTGTGATATAGTGGAGACGCTAGTTGACGGTGGCGGTGGTGGTGGTGTCGGTGGCACATCCTCTGTTTGCTGCTCGGCAGGTGGCAACATTCCTCTCGAGGCGGAAGCCGAGGCAGCAGCGGTAGAGGGAGCAGGGGGAGCCTCAGCGAGTGCCTGGTTTTTAAGGTGTGTACCCCACTGCAGTTCATGCTTTGCATGTAGATGCCTGGTCATGCAGGTTGTGCTGAGGTTCAGAACGTTAATGCCTCGCCTCAGGCTCTGATGGCAGAGCGTGCAAGTCACTCGGGTCTTGTCGGTAGGACATTGTTTAAAGAAGTGCCATGCCAGGGAACTCTTTGAAGCTGCCTTTGTGGGGCTGGGTCCCTGTTGGCGATGTCCAGTAGCAGGCGAACTCTGGGGGCGGCGGCTCGTCTGCTTTGGCCCCCTGCTCCCTCTTTGGCTTCGCTGTTGTCTCGGTCTCACCACTACCTCTTCCTCTGAACTGTGAAAGTCATCGCCACGACCTTCAGTCCATGTGGGGTCTAAGACCTCATCGTCCTCTGCATCGTCTTCCACCCAGTCTCCCTCCCTGACCTCCTCCTGTTCAGTCTGCACACTGCAAAAAGACGCGGCAGTGGGCACCTGTGTTTCGTCATCATCAGAGAGTCGGTGACTCTGCTGTGGTGGTATTCCCATGTCCTCTTCATCTGGAGACATAAGTGGTTGTGCGTCAGTGCATGGTATGTCTTCCTCCACTGGGGAAGGGCTAGGTGGACGCCCCTGGGAAACCCTGGAAGCAGAGTCTTCAAACAGAAGAAGAGACTGCTGCATAACTTGTGGCTCAGACCGTTTCCCTGATATGCTTGGGGGTGATGTGACAGACTGATGGGCTTGGTTTTCAGGTGCCACCTGTGCGCTTTCCGCAGAAGACTGGGTGGAAGACCATGTGGTGAACGTGCTGGAAGCACTGTCGGCCACCCATTCGATTAATGCCTGTACCTGCTCAGGCCTTACCATCCTAAGAGCGGCATTGGGCCCCACGAGATATTGCGGTACATTCTGCCGGCTAGTTGAGGGAGTTCGTTCCCTACTGTGTGCGCCTGGGGCCGAACGGCCACGTCCTCTACCAGCAACAGAGGCTCCACGGACACCACCACGACCGCGTCCTCGTCCCTTAATAGTATTTTTCTTCATTGTTGCGATTCAACTCGCACCACAATGAAATATATTATTTTTTATAAGCAAAATCCCCTCACTGGAATACTTTCAGTCTTTTGACTGTATGGATTACAGATGGAATGACTGTTATATGTGAGTACCGCTTTCTTTGACAGATTCTAGTATGGGTACATATATGTTTTCCCAACCCCAGCACATTAGTTTGCTAATTCCAGATGTATGAAACGCAGGCCTAACTGTATCTAGTATATTGAACGCCAGATAAACTAACTTGGCCTTTTTTAAATAAAAAAAATCCCCTCACTGGAATACTTTCAGTCTTTTGACTGTATGGATTACAGATGGAATGACTGTTATATGTGAGTACCGCTTTCTTTGACAGATTCTAGTATGGGTACATATATGTTTTCCCAACCCCAGCACATTAGTTTGCTAATTCCAGATGTATGAAACGCAGGCCTAACTGTATCTAGTATATTGAACGCCAGATAAACTAACTTGGCCTTTTTTAAATAAAAAAAAAATTCCCTCACTGGAATACTTTCAGTCTTTTGACTGTATGGATTACAGATGGAATGACTGTTATATGTGAGTACCGCTTTCTTTGACAGATTCTAGTATGGGTACATATATGTTTTCCCAACCCCAGCACATTAGTTTGCTAATTCCAGATGTATGAAACGCAGGCCTAACTGTATCTAGTATATTGAACGCCAGATAAACTAACTTGGCCTTTTTTAAATAAAAAAAATCCCCTCACTGGAATACTTTCAGTCTTTTGACTGTATGGATTACAGATGGAATGACTGTTATATGTGAGTACCGCTTTCTTTGACAGATTCTAGTATGGGTACATATATGTTTTCCCAACCCCAGCACATTAGTTTGCTAATTCCAGATGTATGAAACGCAGGCCTAACTGTATCTAGTATATTGAACGCCAGATAAACTAACTTGGCCTTTTTTAAATAAATAAAAAATTCCCTCACTGGAATACTTTCAGTCTTTTGACTGTATGGATTACAGATGGAATGACTGTTATATGTGAGTACCGCTTTCTTTGACAGATTCTAGTATGGGTACATATATGTTTTCCCAACCCCAGCACATTAGTTTGCTAATTCCAGATGTATGAAACGCAGGCCTAACTGTATCTAGTATATTGAACGCCAGATAAACTAACTTGGCCTTTTTTAAATAAAAAAAATTCCCTCACTGGAATACTTTCAGTCTTTTGACTGTATGGATTACAGATGGAATGACTGTTATATGTGAGTACCGCTTTCTTTGACAGATTCTAGTATGGGTACATATATGTTTTCCCAACCCCAGCACATTAGTTTGCTAATTCCAGATGTATGAAACGCAGGCCTAACTGTATCTAGTATATTGAACGCCAGATAAACTAACTTGGCCTTTTTTAAATAAAAAAAATCCCCTCACTGGAATACTTTCAGTCTTTTGACTGTATGGATTACAGATGGAATGACTGTTATATGTGAGTACCGCTTTCTTTGAGAGATTCTAGTATGGGTACATATATGTTTTCCCAACCCCAGCACATTAGTTTGCTAATTCCAGATGTATGAAACGCAGGCCTAACTGTATCTAGTATATTGAACGCCAGATAAACTAACTTGGCCTTTTTTAAATAAAAAAAATCCCCTCACTGGAATACTTTCAGTCTTTTGACTGTATGGATTACAGATGGAATGACTGTTATATGTGAGTACCGCTTTCTTTGACAGATTCTAGTATGGGTACATATATGTTTTCCCAACCCCAGCACATTAGTTTGCTAATTCCAGATGTATGAAACGCAGGCCTAACTGTATCTAGTATATTGAACGCCAGATAAACTAACTTGGCCTTTTTTAAATAAAAAAAAATTCCCTCACTGGAATACTTTCAGTCTTTTGACTGTATGGATTACAGATGGAATGACTGTTATATGTGAGTACCGCTTTCTTTGACAGATTCTAGTATGGGTACATATATGTTTTCCCAACCCCAGCACATTAGTTTGCTAATTCCAGATGTATGAAACGCAGGCCTAACTGTATCTAGTATATTGAACGCCAGATAAACTAACTTGGCCTTTTTTAAATAAAAAAAAATTCCCTCACTGGAATACTTTCAGTCTTTTGACTGTATGGATTACAGATGGAATGACTGTTATATGTGAGTACCGCTTTCTTTGACAGATTCTAGTATGGGTACATATATGTTTTCCCAACCCCAGCACATTAGTTTGCTAATTCCAGATGTATGAAACGCAGGCCTAACTGTATCTAGTATATTGAACGCCAGATAAACTAACTTGGCCTTTTTTAAATAAAAAAAAAATTCCCTCACTGGAATACTTTCAGTCTTTTGACTGTATGGATTACAGATGGAATGACTGTTATATGTGAGTACCGCTTTCTTTGACAGATTCTAGTATGGGTACATATATGTTTTCCCAACCCCAGCACATTAGTTTGCTAATTCCAGATGTATGAAACGCAGGCCTAACTGTATCTAGTATATTGAACGCCAGATAAACTAACTTGGCCTTTTTTAAATAAAAAAAAAATTCCCTCACTGGAATACTTTCAGTCTTTTGACTGTATGGATTACAGATGGAATGACTGTTATATGTGAGTACCGCTTTCTTTGACAGATTCTAGTATGGGTACATATATGTTTTCCCAACCCCAGCACATTAGTTTGCTAATTCCAGATGTATGAAACGCAGGCCTAACTGTATCTAGTATATTGAACGCCAGATAAACTAACTTGGCCTTTTTTAAATAAAAAAAATTCCCTCACTGGAATACTTTCAGTCTTTTGACTGTATGGATTACAGATGGAATGACTGTTATATGTGAGTACCGCTTTCTTTGACAGATTCTAGTATGGGTACATATATGTTTTCCCAACCCCAGCACATTAGTTTGCTAATTCCAGATGTATGAAACGCAGGCCTAACTGTATCTAGTATATTGAACGCCAGATAAACTAACTTGGCCTTTTTTAAATAAAAAAAAAATTCCCTCACTGGAATACTTTATGGCTTTTCACTGTATGGATTACAGGTGGACTGGTATTAGTAGGGGTGACACAAGCACACCCAAGTCCCTGATGTAGGATTTCTATGGCACAGACCACTATTACAAGTGATTAATGGACGTTGGGAGAGATTGTGCTGCAGCACTAGTCCCAAGATGGCCGCCGCCTATCAGCCCAGTAACATGTGCCACAAAATGGTCTGCACAACCTTTAAAAAAAATAGCCTTGGACTGTGCTGCTAAATCGCTATTGGTCTGAATCCCAGGTGTAGATGTCTGACTTGTTTGGAGCTTTGGAATGCACACTGTGGCAGCTTCTGCTGCAGCACTACAAGTCGCAAAATGGCGGCCGGCGGTCAGCCCAGGTACATGTGGATGGAAAAATCACTCTGGCCACTCTAAAAATAGCCAATCCCTATCAAAAAAGCAGCTCAGCTGCAGTTGTTCAGATGAATCACAGGTGGAGGAGAGAAATTTGCTTCCAGTTATTCAATTATCCCTGCCTATTCTCGCCCTAGCATCAGCTGCGTCTATCCCTGTTCTATTCACATCGGGAGTGAGCACGTCCCGACGTGCGCACAAGCTTATAAAGAGGCTGAGTCACATGCTGCACTTGGCCAATCACAGCCTTGCCAATAGTAGGCATGGCTGCGATGGCATCTTAGGGCAAGTAGTATGATGCATGTTGATTGGCTGCTTTGCAGCCTTTCAAAATGCGCCAAAATACATGCCGAACGACGAACCCGAACCCGAACTTTTACGAAAAAGTTCGGGTTCGGGTCCGTGTCACGAACACCCCAAAATTCGGTACGGACCCGAACTATGCTCGAACTGTTCGCTCAACACTACTGGAGATCATTATGTCAGGCTGATTGGGTTAAAATGGCAGACTTGACATGTTAAAAGGAGGGTGATGCTTGAAATCATTGTTCTTCTATTGTTAACCATGGTGACCTGCAAAGAAACGCGTGCAGCCATCATTGCGTTGCATAAAAATGGCTTCACAGGCAAGGATATTGTGGCTACTAAGATTGCACCTCAATCAACAATTTATAAGATCATCAAGAACTTCAAGGAAAGAGGTTCAATTCTTGTTAAGGTTTCAGGGCATCCAAGAAAGTCCAGCAAGCGCCAGGATCGTCTCCTAAAGAGGATTCAGCTGCGGGATCGGAGTGCCACCAGTGCAGAGCTTGCTCAGGAATGGCAGCAGGCAGGTGTGAGCGCATCTGCACGCACAGTGAGGCGAAGACTTTTGGAAGATGGCCTGGTGTCAAGAAGGGCAGCAAAGAAGCCACTTCTCTCCAAAAAAAACATCAGGGACAGATTGATCTTCTGAAGAAAGTATGGTGAATGGACTGCTGAGGACTGGGGCAAAGTCATATTCTCCGATGAAGCCTCTTTCCGATTGTTTGGGGCATCTGGAAAAAGGCTTGTCCGGAGAAGAAAAGGTGAGCGCTACCATCAGTCCTGTGTCATGCCAACAGTAAAGCATCCTGAGACCATTCATGTGTGGGGTTGCTTCTCATCCAAGGGAGTGGGCTCACTCAGAATTTTGCCCAAAAACACAGCCATGAATAAAGAATGGTACCAAAACACCCTCCAACAGCAACTTCTTCCAACAATCCAACAACAGTTTGGTGAAGAACAATGCATTTTCCAGCACGATGGAGCACCGTGCCATAAGGCAAAAGTGATAACTAAGTGGCTCGGGGACCAAAACGTTGACATTTTGCGTCCATGGCCTGGAAACTCCCCAGATCTTAATCCCATTGAGAACTTGTGGTCAATCCTCAAGAGGCGGGTGGACAAACAAAAACCCACTAATTCTGACAAACTCCAAGAGTGATTATAAAAGAATGGATTGCTATCAGTCAGGAATTGGCCCAGAAGTTGATTGAGAGCATGCACAGTCGAATTGTAGAGGTCCTGAAAAAGAAGGGCCAACACTGCAAATACTGACTCTTTGCATAAATGTCATGTAATTGTCGATAAAAGCCTTTGAAACGTATGAAGTGCGTGTAATTATATTTCACTACATCACAGAAACAACTGAAACAAAGATCTAAAAGCAGTTTAGCAGCAAACTTTGTGAAAACTAATATTTGTGTCATTCTCAAAACTTTTAGCCACGACTGTACAGTTGCAAGAAAAAGTATGTGAATCCTTTGAAATGATATGGATTTCTGCACAAATTGGTCATGAAATGTGATCTGATCTTCATCTAAGTCACAACAATAGACAATCACAGTCTGCTTAATCTAATAACACACAAAGAATTAAATGTTACCATGTTTTTATTGAACACACCATGTAAACATTCACAGTGCAGGTGGAAAAAGTATGAGAACCCTTGGATTTAATAACTGGTTGAACCTCCTTTGGCAGCAATAACTTCAACAAACGTTTCCTGTAGTTGCAGATCAGACGTGCACAATGGTCAAGAGTAATTCTTGACCATTCCTCTTTACAGAACAGTTTCAGTTCAGCAATATTCTTGCGATGTCTGGTGTGAATCGCTTTCTTGAGGTCATGCCACAGCATCTCAATCGGGTTGAGGTCAGGACTCTGACTGGGCTACTCCAGAAGGCGTATTTTCTTCTGTTTAAGCCATTTTGCTGTTAATTTACTTCTATGCTTTGGGTCGTTGTCCTGTTGCAACACCCATCTTCTGTTGAGCTTCAGCTGGTGGACAGATGGCCTTAAGTTCTCCTGCAAAATGTCTTGATTAACTTGGAAATTCATTTTTCCTTCGATGATAGCAATCCGTCCAGGCCCTGACACAGCAAAGAAGCCCCAAACCATGATGCCCCCACCACCATACTTCACAGTTGGGATGAGGTTTTGATGTTGGTGTGCTGTGCCTCTTTTTCTTCACACATAGTGTTGTATGTTTCTTCCAAACAACTCAACTTTGGTTTCATCTGTCCACAGAATATTTTGCCAGTACTGCTGTGGAACATCCAGGTGCTCTTGTGCAAATTGTAAACATGCAGCAATGTTTTTTTTGGACAGCAGTGGCTTCCTCTGTGGTATCCTCCCATGAAATCCATTCTTGTTTAATGTTTTACGTATCGTAGATTCTCTAACAGGGATGTTAGCATATGCCAGAGACTTTTGTAAGTCTTTAGCTGACACTCTAGGATTCTTCTTCACCTCATTGAGCAGTCTGCGCTGTGCTCTTGCAGTCATTTTTACAGGACGGCCATTCCTAGGGAGAGTAGCAGCAGTGCTGAACTTTCTCCATTTATAGACAATTTGTTTTATCGTGGACTGATGAACAGCAAGGCTTTTGGAGATACTTTTATAACCCTTTCCAGCTTTATGCAAGTCAACAATTCTTAATCGTAGGTCTACTGAGAGCTCTTTTGTGCGAGGCATCATTCACATCAGGCAATGCTTCTTGTGTAAAGCAAACCCAGAACTGGTGTGTGTTTTTTTTATAGGGCAGGGCAGCTGTAACCAACACCTCAAATCTCGTCTCATTGATTGTACTCCAGTTGGCTGACACATCACTCCAATTTGCTCTTGGAGATATCAATAGTCTAGGGGTTTGCATACTTTTTCCACCTGCACTGTGACTGTTTACATGGTGTGTTCAATAAAAAAATGGTTACATTAAATTCTTTGTGTGTTATTAGTTTAAGCATACTGTGATTGTCTATTGTTGTGACTTAGATGAAGATCAGATCACATTTTATGACTAATTTGTGCAGAAATCCATATCATTCCAAAGGGTTCACATACTTTTTCTTGCAACTGTAACTGCACCGCTGAACGGCAAACATATTTTTATTTTTCCACTTATACACTCCACAAAAGGATTTAGAACATATAACTGCACTGCTGAATGGCAAATATATTTTAATTTTGCCACTATTACACGACAAAAAGGGCTTTATAATATATAACTGCACCACTGAACGGCAACTATATTTTACTTTTGCCCCTAATACACACCACAACAGGCTTTAGAACCTATAACTGCACCACTTAAAGGCAAATATATTTT
Source organism: Bufo bufo (assembly GCF_905171765.1). Taxonomy (NCBI): domain Eukaryota; kingdom Metazoa; phylum Chordata; class Amphibia; order Anura; family Bufonidae; genus Bufo; species Bufo bufo. The sequence goes on along the minus strand of NC_053391.1, from coordinate 516,472,567 downwards.
TCTTTTTCCACTTATACATGCCACAAAAGGCTTTAGAACGTATAACTACACCGGCAAATATATTTTTATTTTGCCACTATTACACGACAAAAAGGGCTTTAAAACATATAACTGCACTGCTGAACGGCAAATATATTTTACTTTTGCCACTAATACACGCCACAAAAGGCTTTAGAACATATAACTGCAACACAGAACGTCAAATATATTTTACTTTTGCCACTAATACACGCCACAAATAGCTTTAGAACATATAACTGAACCGCTGAACTGCTAATATATTTTTCTTTTTCCATTTATACACGCCACAAAAGGCTTTAGAACATATAACTGCACCACTGAACGGCAAATGTATTTTTATTTTGCCACTATTACATGACAAAAAGGGCTTTATAACGTATAACTGCATCGCTGAACGGCAAATATATTTTCTTTTTCCACTTATACACGCCAGAAAAGGCTTTTGAACATATAACTGCACCACTGAACAGAAAATATATTTTAATTTCGCCACTATTACACGGCAAAAAGGGCTTTAGAACATATAACTGCACCGCTGAACGGCAACTATATTTTACCTTTGCCACTAATACACACCACAAAAGGCTTTAGAACCTATAACTGCACCACTTAAAGGCAAATATATTTTTCTTTTTCCACTTATACATGCCACAAAAGGCTTTAGAATGTATAACTACACCGGCAAATATATTTTTATTTTGCCACTATTACACGACAAAAAGGGCTTTATAACATATAACTGCACTGCTGAACGGCAAATATATTTTACTTTTGCCACTAATACACGCCACAAAAGGCTTTAGAACATATAACTGAACCGCTGAACTGCTAATATATTTTTCTTTTTCCATTTATACACGCCACAAAAAGCTTTAGAACATATAACTGCACCACTGAACGGCAAATGTGCACTGCTCAAAAAAATAAAGGGAACACAAAAATATCACATCCTAGATCTGAATTAATTAAATATTCTTCTGAAATATTTTGTTATTTACATAGTTGAATGTGCTGACAACTAAATCACACACAAAAAAAAAAATGGAAATAAAATTTTTCAACCCATGGAGGTCTGGATTTGGAGTCACACTCAAAATTAAAGTGGAAAAACACACTACAGGCTGATCCAACTTTGATGTAATGTCCTTAAAACAAGTCAAAATGAGGCTCAGTAGTGTGTGTGGCCTCCACGTGCCTGTATGACCTCCCTACAACGCCTGTGCATGCTCCTGATGAGGTGGCGGACGGTCTCCTGAGGGATCTCCTCCCAGACCTGGACTAAAGCATCTGCCAACTCCTGGACAGTCTGTGGTGCAACGTGAAGTTGGTGGATAGAGCGAGACATGATGTCCCAGATGTGCTCAATTGGATTCAGGTCTGGGGAACGGGCAGGCCAGTCCATAGCATCAATGCCTTCGTCTTGCAGGAACTGCTGACACACTCCAGCCACATGAGGTCTAGCATTGTCTTGCATTAGGAGGAACCCAGGGCCAACCGCACCAGCATATGGTCTCACAAGGGGTCTGAGGATCTCATCTCGGTACCTAATGGCAGTCAGGCTACCTCTGGCGAGCACATGGAGGGCTGTGCGGCCCTCCAAAGAAATGCCACCCCACACCATTACTGACCCAATGCCAAACCGGTCATGCTGGAGGATGTTGCAGGCAGCAGAACGTTCTCCACGGCATCTCAAGACTCTGTCACGTCTGTCACATGTGCTCAGTGTGAACCTGCTTTCATCTGTGAAGAGCACAGGGCGCCAGTGGCAAATTTGCCAATCTTGGTGTTCTCTGGCAAATGCCAAACGTCCTGCATGGTGTTGGGCTGTAAGCACAACCCCCACCTGTGGACGTCGGGCCCTCATATCACCCTCATGGAGTCTGTTTCTGACCGTTTGAGCAGACACATGCACATTGGTGGCCTGCTGGAGGTCATTTTGCAGGGCTCTGGCAGTGCTCCTCCTGTTTCTCCTTGCACAAAGGCGGAGGTAGCGGTCCTGCTGCTGGGTTGTTGCCCTCCGACAGCCTCCTCCACGTCTCCTGATGTACTGGCCTGTCTCCTGGTAGCGCCTCCATGCTCTGGACACTACGCTGACAGACACAGCAAACCTTCTTGCCACAGCTCGCATTGATGTGCCATCCTGGATAAGCTGCACTACCTGAGCCACTTGTGTGGGTTGTAGACTCCATCTCATGCTACCACTAGAGTAAAAGCACCGCCAGCATTCAAAAGTGACCAAAACATCAGCCAGGAAGCATAGGAACTGAGTAGTGGTCTGTGGTCACCACCTTCAGAACCACTCCTTTATTGAGGGTGTCTTGCTAATTGCCTATAATTTCTACCTGTTGTCTATCCCATTTGCACAACAGCATGTGAAATTGATTGTCACTCAGTGTTGCTTCCTAAGTGGACAGTTGTGATTGACTTGGAGTTACATTGTGTTGTTTAAGTGTTCCCTTTATTTTTTTGAGCAGTGTATTTTTATTTTGCCACTATTACATGACAAAAAGGGCTTTATAACATATAACTGCATCGCTGAACGGCAAATATATTTTCTTTTTCCACTTATATACGCCAGAAAAGGCTTTTGAACATATAACTGCACCACTGAACAGAAAATATATTTTAATTTCGCCACTATTACACAGCAAAAAGGGCTTTAGAACATATAACTGCACCCCTGAACGGCAAATATTTTCTACTTTTGCCACTAATACACGCCACAAAAGTCTTTAGAACATATAACTGCACCGCTGAACGGCAAATGTATTTTTATTTTGCCACTATTTAACGCCAAAAAGGGCTTTAGAACCTATAACGGCACCACTGAGCGGCAAATATATTCTACTTTTTCCACTAATACATGCCACAAAAGGCTTTAGAACATATAACTGCACTGCTGAACGGCAAATATATTTATATTTTGCCATTATTAGATGACACAAAGGGCTTTATAACCTATATCTGCACCACTGAACGGCAACTATACTTTACTTTTGCCACTAATACACACCAAAAAAGGCACAAAAGACTTTAGAATGTATAACTACACCGCTGAACTGCAAATACAACAAAAATTTACTCACCGAAATTTTCATTTCCTGTAGTGCATAGGGAGCACAATAACAAATGGGATGTTAGTCCCCTAGATACAACCGAAGAGACAGATTTATTAGCAATAACACTTAATTAGTCAATTACTTAATTATACCTCCTATAAAGGTCAGACTCAGTGAACCACATATTGTATTATTATATTTTTTTGTATATTCTTTATTTTGAGATTTTCAATAAAGAAATAAGCAGTAACAAACATGTACAGTTCATAAAGTACAAGCAAGGTACACAGTATAGATGTAGAAGGTCGAATGGACAATCCCCATTCAAGTAGACCATAGGTGTTTCAAAAAATGCAAACATAAAGCGATAGAAATTACAGCCCACTGCGCACTATCACATATAGTATATTAAGAGAAATGTTAAGTTGATGTTACTATAACACTAAGGCTAATGAGGATTTGTAAGGCCTTCAGCTGTGGACCACCAAGTTCGGCTGAACTGACCGACAACATGAGAAGAGAAAAAACTAGATGGTAGAGTCCGAATCAGATCTTTATATCTTGGATGTATGAGTATATTAAAAACTCATAGCTATGTTTAAGCTCAAGCAACCTAATATTACTTTGAGTGAAATTAGATAGGATACTTTATCTTGTGCATGGGCGTCAGTTAAGAGGATGTTGATAGTGGCCCAGTCGTACCTTTAATGTTTATTTTGAAGGGGGGGTAGGGGGTTGGTGGGGGAGGTCAGATCCGCTAGTTGAGTAAACAGGAGTGAATGTACATACACTCAAAGATGTAGGGGAGGGGGAAGCCTCATACCACCTTTAAGCTCTATAAAAGTTCAACCATGGTTGCCAGATTTTTAGAAAGGTCTTCCTGTTACCTCTTTCCCAACCTGCCATTTCTTCCATAAGGCAAATTTGGTGAATTTTATCTAGCCATTCTTTAGTGGAAGGGGGTTCTGGGCTTTTCCATTTAGTTGGAATAATGTATTTAGCTGCAGAGATCATATGTGTGGCCAAATTTCTACTAGAAGGTCCGAAATCGCTCTGCGGCAACCATAATAGAACTAGTGCAGGGGACAATGAGATATGAGATCTGCAGACTTTATTAATAGTATGTTCAACCTCAGTCCAGAATTTTGAAATATTCCTACAGGACCACCAGATGTGGGAGATGGATGCTCTCTCTTCCTGACATCTCCAGCACTTGTCTGTGGGGGAGAAGTGGGCTCTGTATAGGAAGTCAGGAGTTTTATACCATCTTGATAGTATTTTAAAATAATTTTCCTGAATACGTATACACCTCGAGAATCCATGAGAGTTCTTTAGTATTATTTTAACTTCTTCCTCTGACAAAGAAGTCTGCAGTTCTCCTTCCCATGCTCGCAGGTAAGTCGGTTTCTCACATGAGGAATCCAATAACAGTTTGGAGTATATTTTTGAGAGGATTTTAGGGGGGGAATTTGGAAATAGGGTATAATTTTCAAGCCAGGTGGGATCTTTCTGGGTCTTAGCATATAAATTCTTGTATTTTTTGCAACAAAGCTCGATATCTAACTCTACTAACACGGATTTTAGGTGACTGGGAATATGGCTTTGGACCAGTTTTAGGAATTCTGGGAGATCTGAGGTGTTGATCAGGTCGGAGATCTTAAGTTCGGCCAGGTAAAACCATGCTCTATGGAAGTCACTTTTGTCTGAGTTTAGGAAGAAGGGAAGGACAGCTAGAGGGGCAATGGGTGATAATCTGGAAGTAGAAAGTGACAGGGCCTCAGTTTTTTTACAGTACTGAAAAATGCAGCGCGTTAAGGAACTGGGGGGGGGGGTTCCCTTTTTGGTGTGTGCGTGAACACATAAACGGTGACAGGCGTTGTCTCCTAGTAGGGCTCTTTCCAGATCAATATGTAGGGACTTATTATGAGGTTTAGCCAATTCAATCCACCTTTCCAGCTGTATAGTGTGGAGATAAGACTGTAAGTCAGGTGAGATAATCCACCATTATTCCTTTTCCTAATTAGTAGAGAATAGGCTAAGCGTGGTTTTTTTTTGGACCAGAGATAGTTACTAAATAAGATACTTACGTCTGATAAATATTTGTTTGATAGGGGAATGGGAAGGCACCTTAGAATATATAGGATCTGAGGAAGGACATAAGTAGATAGAAGTTTTTTTTTACCTAACCATTAAAGGAAAGGGAGCTTAATTGAAGTTAGAAAGGTTTTAATTTTGCTTAATAAAGGGGTGTAATTAAGTCTGAGTAGATGTAGGGGGTCTGCTGGTATCATAATTCCCAAATGTTTAATAGCCTCTTTAGGCCATTGGAAGGAGGTGCATGCTTTGATCTCTGAGATATGTTTCTCCGAGGCTGTTATATTAAGTATTTCGAATTTGTCGTAGTTGACCTTGAAATTAGAGACTTCACCAAAATCTGAGAATATTTTGATCACCTCCGGGATAGCTTCTTTAGGGTTTGTTATAAAGAGAAGCAGGTCATCCGCAAATGCTGCAAGTGAGTGAGTTTTGCAATTCACTTTAAGACCCATAATAGCCTTAGAATCTCTTAACTTGCATAGTAACATCTCTAGAGATAGAATGAATAATGCTGGATTGAGGGGGCAGCCCTGCCTTGTCCCATTAGAGATGGAGAAAGGAGGGGAGAGAGAGCCATTAATAAGGACTCTAGCAGAAGGACGTGAATAAAGTGAGAATATGGCTGAGATAAATGAGGGCGGGAAGCCGAAGTGGTGTAACGTACTGTCCATAAAAGCCCAGTTAACCCTATCAAATGCTTTTTCAGCATCAGTACCTAATAGTGTTAAGGGGACTTTATGTTTTTTTGCGTAATAAATGGCGTGTAAGACCCTGCTAACGTTGTTTTTGCCTTCTCAGCCTTTAACAAAGCCTGCCTGCTCTTCACCAATTAACTTGGGGAGCAACTTTGCTATTCTATGGCTCAGGAGCTTGGCCCATAATTTGACATCAACGTTAAGCAGGGAGATTGGTCTATAGCTGCTACATTTAGTGGGATCTTTTCCCTCCTTAGGGATAACAGTTATGTGGGCGATGAGTGATTGTGGTGGGAGAGGGTGTCCTTTTAACCGCCTCCGGACCGCCTAACGCAGGATCGCGTTCCGGAGGCGGCAGCGCTGCGCAGAGTCACGCATATACGCGTCATCTCGCGAGATGCGAGATTTCGCTCAAAGCCGGCCGCGCATGCGCATCGCGGGCCGGCAAAAGTTAGAGGAAAAGTTCGTCACCAGCCTGCCAGCCACGATCATTGGCTGGCAGGTTGGCGATTTTCAAAAAAACGAATCACAAGCCAGATAACACATCATATTAGTAAATATGATGTGTTAAATGGCTTGTCTGCTCCTCTCCTGGTCCTTTTCGTCGGTTGGTTCCAGCAGAGGAGCAGAGATCACTGTGAGTACCCACCAACACTACACCTTAGCCCCAGATCACCCCCATCACCCGAATTAACCCCTTGATCACCCCTTGATCGCCCCTGTCAATCACCTAGTGAAAGGAAAAAAGTGATCAGTGTAAACTGTCACTTTTTTTTTTCACTGGTATTGACTGTTAGGTTTTAGGATAGTTTAGGCCCCTTGGTTAGGTAGTTTAGCGATTGTTTAGCGCCCAGCCCACCGCACCGCAGTCACTTATTCGCTGTTTAGCGTATCGCTAATCAGCATTTGTACTTTTATAGTATCTGTAAGTGATCAAAACTGATCACAGTCAGATCTATAATTGTATTAGTGTCACCTTAGCTCGCCCTCCACCCAAAACGCAGTGTTTGCCCGATCAGGCCTGATCGGTCGCCCACACGTGCGTGATCACTGCACAATCACTTTCCAAGCGCTGCGGCGATAAAAAAAATCAGTTTTGATATTTTTTATAAACCGCAGCGGCCTCTGGTACTTCGCTAGCCTCCCCTTTGTAAGACAGGCTTGCTTTTTTTCTTGGGTAGTCTCAGGGAATACCCCTAAATTTAGTAGTCCAAATGTCAAACAGGGGGTATTCTTCTGAAGAGTCCTACAGGATTCTGACCCAGTCGGATGAGGAATGGGAACCCTCATCTGACAAATCTAGCGGGTCAGAATATGAACCTGTAGAAAGCAGTGGCACTCTGACCCAAAGTTCGGACGAGGAGGCGAAGGTCACTGATAGCACCAGGTGTACCCGGCCCTGTGTCGCTAGACCACAGGTTGCGCAGGATCCGCTTCAAGAGCAGCAGAGTGGGGCTGTCGCTGTCGGATCACGTGGTGAGGCATACACCAGCAGCGCAGCCCTCCCTGGACCTAGTACCAGCACTGCCGTACAACATGGTGAAGTGGCGAGCACCAGAAGGGCAGTTGAAGCTGGTACGGTGGCACGTGCAGTAGTTACCCTGTCGCAGCCACCGCACAGACAGGCCTGTAGAGCCCCTAGAGTCCCTGAGGTGCTGGCAAATCCTGATTGGCAGTCACCAACTTCAGCCGCACCATTAGTTCCCCCTTTCACCGCCCAGTCTGGAGTTCGGGTTGAGACGGCTCAGATCGGTTCAGCCCTGGGATTTTTTGAGCTGTTCTTGACTGCGGAGCTCTTGGACTTAGTCGTGGCAGAGACAAACCGGTATGCCACACAATTTATATCCGCCAACCCGGGAAGCTATTATGCCCAGCCTTTCCGGTGGAAACCAGTCCAAGTTTCCGAAATGTAAATTTTTCTGGGCCTTCTCCTCAACATGGGTCTAACCAAAAAGCATGAATTGCGGTCATATTGGTCCACGAACCCGATTCATCACATGCCCATGTTCTCTGCTGCTATGTCCAGGGCATGATTTGAGGCCATCCTGCGTTTCCTGCATTTTAGTGACAACACCACCTCCCGTCCCAGAGGCCACCCAGCTTTTGACCGGCTCCACAAAATTCGGCCCCTCATAGACCACTTCAACCAGAAATTTGCAGATTTGTATACCCCAGAGCAAAACATCTGCACAGACGAGTCCCTAATACATTTTACCGGGCGCCTTGGCTTCAAACAATACATCCCAAGCAAGCGTGCCCGGTATGGGGTCAAATTGTATAAGCTCTGTGAAAGGGCCACAGGCTATACCCACAAATTTTGGATCTATGAGGGAAAAGATCAGACCCTGGAGCCGGTCGGTTGCTCTGACTACCTGGGGAGCAGTGGGAAGACAGTCTGGGACTTGGTGTCACCCTTATTTGGCAAGGGGTACCATCTTTATGTGGACAATTTCTACACAAGTGTGGCCCTCTTCAGGCATTTGTTCCTAGAACAGTTTGGCTGCTGTGGCACCGCGCGAACTAGTCGCGTGGGCTTCCCCCAACGGCTCGTTACCACCCGTCTTGCAAGGGGGGAGAGGGCTGCCTTGTGTAACGAAGAACTGCTCGCGGTGAAATGGAGAGACAAGCGTGACGTTTACATGCTCTCCTCCATTCACGCAGTCACGACAATCCAAATTGAGCGAGCAACCCATGTCATTGAAAAGCCCCTCTGTGTCCACGACTATAATTTGCTCATGGGAGGGGTGGACTTCAATGACCAGATGTTGTCTCCGTATTTAGTTTCCTGACGCACCAGACACTGGTATAAGAAGGTGTCTGTATATTTAATTCAATTGGCTCTGTACAATAGTTTTGTTCTCTACAGTAAGGCTGGGAGAACACGATCCTTCCTCAAATTTCAGGAAGAGATCATCGAGAACCTCCTGTATCCAGAAGGTTCCGTGGCCCCATCCACCAGTGTAGTTAGCCGTCTACACGAGCGACATTACCCCAGTGTCGTTCCTGGTACCTCAACCCAACCGTCACCCCAAAAAAGATGACGTGTCTGTAGTAAGAGTGGAATAAGGCGTGACACCCGCTATTTCTGTCCTGACTGTCCTGACCACCCTGCCCTTTGCTTTGGAGAGTGTTTCCGGAAGTACCACACACAGGTACACTTAGCATAGGGATTGCATCTCACAGGACAGGCACACAGGGCTATTAGGGCCCTTTTACTCACAGCTGCTGCAAACCTCTCCTTTCACCTGGGATAAAGTGCATAATGTACTTCGCCACATCTTTGGGCGATTTGCGCTTTGCACATTGTTCCATGGGGAAGGAGAGGTTTGTCCTATAAAAGGTAAAAAAAAAAAAAAAAAAAAAAGTAAGCAAAAAAGTTAACTTCAGTTCAAAAAGTTAAAAAAAAGTTTATATGTTCTGTTCAAAAGTTATTATAAAGTTAATAAAATTTATTGTGTTGCGGCCTGGTTTTTTCTTTTCTTTTTTGTTTTGTTTTTTTTACCTTCCAGGTGGACCAACCGATCGACTAGCTGCAGCACTGATGTGCATTCTGACAGAAGCATTGCGCTGCTGTCAGATTACACACAAGTCGGTGTATGCGGCGCTGCAAGACGAGATTTCTCCTCTGCAGTAAAAGATACGTTCGCCGAGGCATATGAGCTGAGGAGGTGGCGGTGTTCATATGCTTTGGCAAACACTTTGTATATATAAAAAAAATAAAAAATCCCGGCAATGATTTATTCATCCACATCGATTGATGTGAATGGATAAATCTGGTTTGCCAGGGCATACGAGCTAAGTGGGTATGGATGTTGGGCGGAGCTCCTATGTCCTGGCAGACGCCTTTCCCCTCCTTTTTCTTTTTTTGGCAGGGATTTTTTCATCCACATTGATCGATGCGAATGAAGAAATCTGTGCCGTTCATTTTTTTCTTTCAGCCCAGAGGCTGAACGAAAAAAAAAAATCTCATTACCCGTATGCTCAATATAAGGAGAATAGCAGAAACTCCTAATGCTGGCCATACATGTAATGATTGCGGAGACCCTCAAATGCCAGGGCAGTACAAACACCCCACAAATAACACCATTTTGGAAAGAAGACACCCCAAGGTATTCGCTGAGGGGCATATTGAGTCCATGAAACATTGAAATTTTTGTCTCAAGTTAGCGGAAAGGGAGACTTTGTGAGAAAAAACCCCAAAAAATCAATATCTGCTAACTTGTGCCAAATTTTTTTTTTTCTTTGAACTCGCCATGCCCCTCATTAAATACCTTGGGGTGTGTTCTTTCCAAAATGGGTTCACATGTGGGGTATTTATACTGCCCTGGCTTTTTAGGGGCCCTAAAGCGTGAGAAGAAGTCTGGGATCCAAATGTCTAAAAATGCCCTCCTAAAAGGAATTTGGGCACCTTTGCGCATCTAGGCTGCAAAAAAGTGTCACACATGTGGTATCGCCGTACTCAGGAGAAGTTGGGGAATGTGTTTTGGGGTGTCATTTTACATATACCCATGCTGGGTGAGAGAAATATCTTGGTCAAATGCCAACTTTGTATAAAAAAATGGGAAAAGTTGTCTTTTGCCGAGATATTTCTCTCACCCAGCATGGGTATATGTAAAATGACACCCCAAAACACATTGCCCAACTTCTCCTGAGTACGAAGATACCACATGTGTGACACTTTTTTGCAGCCTAGGTGGGCAAAGGGGGCCACATTCCAAAGAGCACCTTTCGGATTTCACCGGCCATTTTTTACAGATTTTGATTTCAAACTACTTACCACACATTTGGGCCCCTAGAATGCCAGGGCAGTATAACTACCCCACAAGTGACCCCATTTTGGAAAGAAGACACCCCAAGGTATTCCGTGAGGGGCATTGCGAGTTCCTAGAATTTTTAATTTTTTGTCACAAGTTAGTGGAAAATGATGATTTTTTATTTTTATTTTTTTCCTACAAAGTCTCATATTCCACTAACTTGTGACAAAAAATAAAAACTTCTATGAACTCACTATGCCCATCAGCGAATACCTTGGGGTGTCTTCTTTCCAAAATGGGGTCACTTGTGGGGTAGTTATACTGCCCTGGCATTCTAGGGGCCCAAATGTGTGGTAAGTAGTTTGAAATCAAATGTGTAAAAAATGGCCGTGAAATCCGAAAGGTGCTCTTTGGAATGTGGGCCCCTTTGCCCACCTAGGCTGCAAAAAAGTGTCACACATGTGGTATCTCTGTACTCAGGAGAAGTTGGGCAATGTGTTTTGGGGTGTCATTTTACATATATCCATGCTGGGTGAGATAAATATCTTGGCAAAAGACAACTTTTCCCATTTTTTTATACAAAGTTGGCATTTGACCAAGATATTTATCTCACCCAGATTTCAAACAACTTACCACACATTTGGGCCCCTAGAATGCCAGGGCAGTATAACTACCCCACAAGTGACCCCATTTTGGAAAGAAGACACCCCAAGGTATTCACTGATGGGCATAGTGAGTTCATAGAAGTTTTTATTTTTTTGTCACAAGTTAGTAGAATATGAGACTTTGTAAGAAAAAAATTAATAAATAAATAAATCATCATTTTCCACTAACTTGTGACAAAAAATATAAAGTTCTATGAACTCACTATGCCCATCAGCGAATACCTTAGGGTGTCTACTTTCCGAAATGGGGTCATTTGTGGGGTGTTTGTACTGTCTGGGCATTGTAGAACCTCAGGAAACATGACAGGTGCTCAGAAAGTCAGAGCTGCTTCAAAAAGCGGAAATTCACATTTTTGTACCATAGTTTGTAAACGCTATAACTTTTACCCAAACCATTTTTTTTTTTACCCAAACATTTTTTTTTTTATCAAAGACATGTAGAACAATAAATTTAGAGAAAAATTTATATATGGATGTCGTTTTTTTTGCAAAATTTTACAACTGAAAGTGAAAAATGTCATTTTTTTGCAAAAAAATCGTTAAATTTCGATTAATAACAAAAAAAGTAAAAATGTCAGCAGCAATGAAATACCACCAAATGAAAGCTCTATTAGTGAGAAGAAAAGGAGGTAAAATTCATTTGAGTGGTAAGTTGCATGACCGAGCAATAAACGGTCAAAGTAGTGTAGGTCAGAAGTGTAAAAAGTGGCCTGGTCATTAAGGGTGTTTAAGCTATAGGGGCTGAGGTGGTTAAAAGGAAATGACATAAGTCTACTAGTTGTGGGCTAGAGTGCTTTTAAATTTTTTGTAGTACACTATGGATAGCCCATCCGGGCCTGGGCATTTTCCTGAGGGGATACTCGTCAATACTTCAAGCACTTCCTTTTCTTTAACTGTGGAAAGTAGTGTGTCTTTGCCATCTTTTCCCAAGGTCGGGACTTTAACTGTCTCTAAAAAAGTGTCAATTTTGGCGATGGTTTGGCGTGGGTCATTAGGTGTCAAATTATAGAGAGAGGAGTAAAAACTGGCAAATTCTTCTGCTATTGCAGGAGTGTTGGTGAGTTTATGGCCCTTATCTGATTTAATGTTGAAGACAAAAGCTTTCTCTCTTTGACCCTTAATCATCTGGGAGAGGAGCTTGGAGCCTCTATCTCCATGGATATAAAACTTGTATTTAGCTGATCTAAGGGCCTTAGCCGATTTAATATTCAGTAGGTCCTTCAACTGACCTCTAAGCTTAATAATATCATTGTAGTTAGTATCTGAGGGGTTGCATTAATTGATGTTTTTCAGGGCAGAGATTTGGGCTAGGATGGAATCAATCTCAGCTGATCTTTGCTTGCGCACCCAGGATCCAAGAGCTATAAGCTCCCCTCTAATAAACGCCTTATGGGCCTCCCACATCATGGACTTATCTATAGAGGGGGTATTGTTAAGTTCAAAAAAGGTTTTAAGTTTCTCTTCTAATTTACCTTCATTTTCCAAAAGGGTTTCATTGAGTCTCCACGACCACTCCCTAGGGGGAAGACCTTTTAGCTGAATCACCATAGAGACCGGGGCATGGTCAGAGACTGTGATCTGTCCAATAGTGGAGGATTTAAGTCTCTCCAATACATGATTGGAGATAAACAGGTAGTCTAGACGCTGATAGGATCTATGGACAGCTGAGAAAAATGTATAGTCCCTGTCTCTAGGGTGAGCCAGTCTCCACGCATCTGAAATTTGGTGTGTGGCTAAAGCTTTCCGTAGTTTACGAAGTTGTGCAGCGGAAAATTTGGGGGCACAGGAAGTGGAATCCATAGGGTGATCGAGTACTAAATTTAATTCCCCTCCCAGGATCAAAATTCCCTCTCTAAAATCTTGCAGGGAACTTAACATCTTAATTAGCCAAGGTATTTGATTGGTGTTAGGGGCATTAACGTTGACTAAGGTCATCTTATGACCAAAAAGCGTACCTTTTAGGAATAAGTATCTGCTCTCAGGATCTATATACTGCGCCTGGGTTTGAAAAGGGACGTTGGCGCCTATTCCAATGGATACGCCTCTAGAGGCCGAGGAGTGAGTGCTATGAAACCATTTTGTATAGCGTCTGGAAGTGAGAACCGGTATGTGGTTGTGTCTAAAATGTGTCTCTTTCAAGAACAGCAGGTCTGCTCCCTCTCTCCTGAGCATTTGGAAGACCTGACTTCTCTTTTGGGGAATATTAAGCCCATTATCATTAAGAGATATTACCTTCAGAGGATCCATAGGAAATGGGTGGTTGCAGAGCAATGGAGGAGGATACATCCCAATGAGATAAATATTACTGGAAACTATTTACAGAACAGATAAGTACAGAATTGAGCATGTTAATACTCAGATAAATCATAACAGAGTAGTAACCTCCTGCAAGGGGGGGAAATACAGAGAGGTAAAGGAAGGAAACCTCCAGAGGTAGGAAGGTGGATAAATCAAATTATAAATTGAAGAAGAGAAAGTAAAGGGGTTTAGAGTGAGGGAGGAGTACTGTGAGACACACCTAGCCTGTGTGAACTCCTCAGCACTAGCTTTTAGGATCCTCTGGGAGGAGAGGGGGGGAGCAAAGTAAAAGCACAAACTAGCATACTAAGGGTTATCCCCTCCTCTCCTGCCAGCGTCAAAGCTGTGAGTTCCCACACACTTAATGGCTGGACGTTCCATTAATTTCATGGGCATTTCAACCAACACTGTATGGTGAGGAGTTAACCAGAAGAACCACCATTAAATTAAATTAAATTAAATTAAGTTAAAGTAAAATAAAGAAGACCAAGTACTTGATAACATATACACTCCCTAACTGAGGGAGACAATAGAGGGACTCAGCACTTCACCACCTCCCCCTTGTATATAGCAAGTCAGGTCTTTAGATAAAAAGATATATAAGATCTAACAAGGTCTGAAATCTCTCAGCCTTACATTGTTATACATTAAGGGAGTTGTCATCACATTTCCCAACTCCTCTCAGTTTAAATGGCCTAAGATAAGGGGAAGACGTGAAAGGGTTAAGGAGGCGATGGTGGTAGTGAGGGTCACAAATGTCAACATAGATTATGGGAGCAAAAATACATATCAAATTATATGAACTAGAACCTATTGATCCAGGGGATAGGACTAATACCGCATTGCCGGCATTTTACCCCAAGAAGAGGGAAGCAAGGCAGAGTAAGATATTAAACCATCTTCAAGTGTCCTGAAGTTCTGCTTGGTGCTTCTTTGCCTGAGGAGATTTAAACTTCTTGACGACTCGCCAGTCTTCCGTTGCAGGCAGGGGTGGCATTTTCAGATCACCAGCCAGAGGCATCCATGAGGGGATATCTAAGGGTTCTATCTGCAGAGCGTCCCACATTTTGGTGAGTTTGTCCGGGTGCCGAATAACAACTTGTTTCCCATTAATGGTGGCACATAGACCAAACGGAAAGAGCCAGCGCAGGGGGTGCCTTCTCTCCCTTAGGAGATCCGTAAGTGGCTTTAATTGCCTCCGTTTGGCTAGGGTACTCGCTGCAAGGTCTTGAAAAAGCTGGATTTTGCAGCCTTCAATTATTGTGTCCCCTTTATGTCTGGCGGCGGTTAAGATGGCGGCAGCATCTACAAAACTGAGTAAGCCGCATATAATATCTCGCGACGGGGCATCTGGCGGCGGTTTGGGCCTGAGGGCCCTGTGGGTTCTCTCTACGATTATTTTCTCTGCCCTTTCTCGGCCAGGTAATGCGGAAAAGATCTGACTAACCGTATCGGGAATGTCTTCTCTTTGCACACTCTCCGGGACGCCTCTAATGCGAACGTTCTTTATTCGGCTCCTGTTCTCCCTGTCTTCCAGGTGCAGGAAGGCTGAATTCATCTGTTCACGGATCTCCGTAACTTTAGTTTGTAGTGCCTGGCCGTGCTTAGTTAGAGCTAGCTGAGATTCTTCTAAGGCTGCCACTCTGTATCCCGTTTGTTTGAACTCTGTTTTAATAGCTGTGAGTTCCTTCAGAACGGGTTCAAAAGCCAGAGCTAGGGACTCCTTGAGGAAGGCTCTGGTGATTGGTATCGAGCCTAATTCGCTGTGCGTCTCCGACACAGTATAGGAACCCTCGTCATCAGAGTCCTCTGTATAATTCATTGCGGCGGCTGCCTCCTGCCCCATCTTGGATCTAGCAGCCGGCGAGGACAGTTTCTTTTTAAGGTACTTGTCCAGGTCCGATTGTCCCTTGGCATGTTTAGGAGTCATCTGGGTCTCCTTGGACTTCTCTTTGGTAGGTTTTCCCATTATATAGCGAGGTGGGAACCCGTAGAATAGCTGTATACAAGTGCTGCTGTGAGGAGCTCATGGGTCAAGTGGCCATTTCCTGACGCGGCTAGCTCCGCCCCCCATACCACATATTGTATTTGTATGCAGCAATAAAGCTTTATTAAGGGTGGGAAAGCTGTGCTGCCTACAGACTACAGGAAATTTAAATTTTGGTAAGTAAATTTGTTTTCCGGGACGTCCTACGGCAGCACAATAACAAATTCTCATAGCATTCCTGACAGACATCTATCGATGAGTAATGAAAAGAGAAATTTCCTGGATAATATTTTGTATCCTTGGTGTGGACAATCTGATGTTCATCTTGCAACAGTCTATCACCCAAAAAAGTTATTGTTTGAGTCGGATCCAGGTGGGACCTTTTGTCATTTTTGGCTGTTGTATCTGAGAAGTGATTGCTTGCAGGTCTTTCCTCAGCTGATCTCTTGAGGATGCTCCTATTAGCCAGTCATCTAGATATGGTACTACTGAGATTCCCCTCAGTATGTGGGCTGATGACAGGACTACTATAATCTTTGTAAACACACGAGGTGCCGATGATATCCCAAAGGGGAGACATGTAAACTGAAGGAGTCTTGTCCCTTTGGGTGAACATAACACTACTCTCAGATACTTCTGATGCTTGGGGAGTATAGGTACAAGTAGGTCGGCGTCCATCAGGTCTATCGTTGCTAGGTAGTCTTCTTTCTGTAGGAGGTCTATTACTGTCCGGATAATCTCCATCTTGAACATCCGTTTCATGAGGTATTTGTTGTGAAAGGTCAGATCTACGACTAACCTGCCTTTGTTTCCTCGCTTCGGAACTGCAAATACTTTTGAGTAGACTCCTTTTCCTTTTTGCCAACTGGAAACATCTTCCAGAGCCCCCTTTTTACAAATTCTTGAATTAATATAGGAATAACAGGATGTTGTGTCCTGTTGAGGAAAAAACGATCTGGAGGAAACTTTCTGAATTCTAGAGAATATCCTCTCTGTATGATTGAAGTTACCCAGCCGTCTGATGAGGTTTTTGAACACTGCGGAAATTTTTTTGTAGTCTTGCGCCTACCTGTACTGGTTTTCTTCTGGTGTCATAGGTCAGTAGGTTTCTGGTCAGCACCATTCTTTTTGAAGTAGGTTCCTCGATCTCTTCCTCTGAATCTTCTCTGATGATCAGCTTTTCTATTTCTTCAGATTCTCGGGGATCTTCTCCTTTGATTACGAAAGGATCTGAAATTGTTAAACTTCCTCTTGTACTCTAGAAATTTAACACCATTCCCTTCGCTTAGAGATTTTTATATTTTTTCCAGCTGAGTTCCAAATAATGAACCGGACTGAAAAAGTAGGTTGCAGAAGTGATTTTTGGACAGGACATCCCCAGGCCACTGTTTTATCCATAAGGCCCTTCTGGCCCAGTTAGACAAGGCCATAGATCTTGATGCGAATTTTGACACACCTAACGGCGTATCACACAGGAACTCAGAGGCTGATTTGATTAATGGAATATTTGCTAAAATATTTACTCTAGAAACTCCTTCCTCCAAATCAAGATTAAGCTGACTGATCCAAATACGAAGTACTCTGGCCACCGGGATAGAAGCTAATGCTGCTTTACAACTGGCGGCTGAGGTAGCGTAAGTTTTTTTCAACATGGACTCTGCCTTTCTATCCACAGGATCTTTTAATAAAGATGCTTCTTCTTTATATTGAAAGCCTTGAAACCGCAAAGTCTAATTTAGGGGTTTTAGCCCAATCCTTTGTGAATTTCTCATCCAATTTATACACGTTTTTAAATCTGGCACCTGGGTCAGATTTCTTTTCAGGCCTATCCCAAACTTGCTGGAGCCATTTTTGCAGCACAGGGTGACTAGGGAAAACATTGTTACTGCAGTGTGGAAAATAAGAGTTTTTTTCTTTTTGTCTTATCAACATTTTTGTCTGATTCTACAGTCTCTTTAGCAGCTTTTAATAGAGCATTAACTTTCTCTTTATGCAATAAATAATATTCCTCAGAGTCATCACAATCCGAATCCTCTGAAACTATTTCCCCTTCAGAGACAGATGAAGGATCAGACACAGAAACCACATGTGTGGGAGAAACTGCAGATTTTTTCTAGGTTCTTTAGATATAGCTTGTTCAAAAATGTCAGCAAATTGGCCTTGAAACCAGGTGAGAAAATCTCCAGCTTAAGACTGTATAGATGATGATTGGCATTTACAATCGGTGCATAAGCCAGAGGAGTTATCATCAGGCAAGGGGTCGCTGGCAATTTAAACATAGTCTGTGTCTGTTTTTGCTCTTTGTTTTCCTGCTGGCTTCATTAGGAGAAGACATCTGTGCAAGAAAACACAGATGTGAGAACAAGGTATGTATAACTATGCGCAGGCAGGAAAAAACATTGGCAGCACTTGTGGCAGAAAACACACATCACAGTAATGCACCTTACTTACCTCAGTAAGTAATTTATACATGCCACAAAAGACTTTAGAACATATAAATGCACCACTGAACGGCAAATGTATTTTACTTTTTCAGCTAATACACGCCAGAAAAGACTTTAGAACATATAACTGCACTGATGAACAGCAAATATATTTTTCTTTTTCCACTTATACATGCCACAAAAGGCTTTAGAACATATAACTGCACCACTGAATGGCAAATGTATTTTTATTTTGCCACTATTACACTACAAAAAGGGTATAATAACATATAACTGCACTGCTGAACGGCAAATATATTTTTCTTTTGCCATTAATGCACTCCAAAAAAGGCTTTAGAACAATTAACTACACCACTGAACGGCAAAAATATTTATCTTTTTCCACTAATACACGCCACAAAAGGCTTTAGAAGATATAACTGCACCGCCGTACGGCAAATATATTTTTCTTTTTCCATTTATACACGACAGAAAAGGCTTTAGAACATATAATTGCACTGCTGAACGGCAAATATATTTCTCTTTTCCCACTACTGCACGCCACAAAAGGCTTTAGAACATATAACTGCACCACTGAACATTAAATATATTTTTCTTTTTCCACTTATACACGCCACAAAAGTCTTTAGAACATATAACTGCACCGCTGAACTGCAAATATATTTTTCTTTTGCCACTAATACATGCCACAAAAGGCTTTATAACATATAACTGCACCGCTGAATGGCATATATATTTTTCTTTTTCCATTTATACACAACACAAAAGGCTTTAGAACATATAACTACACCACTGAACGGCAAATATATTTTTCTTTTTCCACTTATACACGCCACAAAAGGCTTTAGAACATATAGCTGCACTGCTGAACGGCAAATATATTTTTACTTTGCCACTATTACAAGCCAAAAAGGGCTTTAGAACATATAACTGCACCACTGAATGGCAAATATATTTTTATTTTGCCACTATTACAAGACAAAAAGGGCTTTAGAACATATAACTGCACCACTGAACGGTAAATATATTTTACTTTTGCCACTAATACATGCCACAAAAGGCTTTAGAACATATAACTGCACCCTTGAACGGCAAATATATTTCTCTTTTGCCACTAATACACGACAAAAATTGCTGTAATTTTAGCACTTCACCACACAACGGCTAATAAGCCCATTTTCTTCCCACTAATACACGCCACAAAATGCTTTAAAACATATAACTGCACCACTGAACAGCAAATATATTTTTATTTTGCCACTATTACAAGACAAAAAGGGCTTTAGAACATATAAATGCACCACTGAACGGCAAATATATTTTACTTTTGCCACTAATACATGCCACAAAAGTCTTTAGAACATATAACTGCACCCCTGAATGTCAAATATATTTTTCTTTTGCTAGTGCACTAATACACGGCAAAATGTGCTGTAATTTTAGCACTTCAACACACAACGGCTAATAAGTATTTTTTCTTCCCTCTAATACAAGCCAAAAAGTGCTTTAGAACATATATCTGCACCGCACAAGGGTAAATAAGACATAGAAATATTTAATTGTAATAAACCCTGTTAATGGCTGTATCAAACAGCACTTGCACCCTAATAGCAAGAACGGTTTGATGGAATTATAGATCTGTATAATGGCAATTTGGGTCCCCAGTCAGTGCAGTGTGTTCCTATTACCCAGGCTGTAACCTTCCCTACTGAACCATGTTTAATATAAATGCTATGAAGTGATTCCTCCCTATCCTTTCCATACACCTTGAATAATCTTTCCCTGCACTTGTAAATTGTTTTTTTTTTAACACAATGAAGTTTTTTCTAGAACTGTCCTTTGCTCCTGCTGACATCTCTCCCTGCACTAAGTACACTGGAAAATGGCAGAATCTAAGATGGCTGAGGCTATTTATAGCCCAGTGATATCCCAGGGATTGCTAGCTGCTGATTGACTGCATGCATGGCATTATGGGTGATCCTGCCTTCCCAGAGTTTCTTGCTCCATGTCTTCACACGTGCAGCAGCCATTTTAGGAAAAAATGCAATACGTTTCCTGAAGTTCGGATCGAATTCCACTTCGTCAACTTTGATTCGCTTATCTCTACTCATTATGTATTTTAACTTTCTTAACAGATTTTATAGAATTATGACAATAGCATAAGATTTGTTAGCTTACAAGTGTGTTTTTGTTGCATTACATCTCTAAATATTTTACAATACATATACTGTAATATATTGAATCAGCTGGAAAATGTTGTATTTATAGTTCTCTAGAAATACAAATACACTATATGAATATGGCAGGAAATCATATTGCAGTTGGTCAAACATTTAATTCAGTATCTCGCCCCTTCTTATTCTTCTGTTTTCTAATGTAAAGAGCAAGATCCTGTTTTAGCTATCACTGAATAAAATCATTTCGTGATTTATATACTAAGTACTTTTTTAGAAGTCTATTGTAAACTTGTGTTCTTGCCTAAAATCTACTCCTACAAAACATCAACATGGAGTTGGATGTGTAACAATCAAAAACACTATATATATTTTTTTATGTAATAGAACTATGAGCTGTCTATTTAGACTGTACAGTTTTCTGCGCAGATTATTTCTCCTTCTGTTTTATTGTTTGCTGATGTTAATTAATTTGCATTACTTACTTGTCATCTTGCATACTGAATTAATCTTCTGTTTGAAAACAGTGGCCATCACTAGAGATGGCCTTGCGGTTTGCCCTGCGGTCGTTTCGCGGTGAACTTTGACGTTCGTGATTCGCGATTTTGCATTGCGTCGAACTTTGACCCATGACACATCCATCAGGTGGGAACGGACAGCCAATTAAGACGTTTAAACACATGGACACACCCCAAACCCTATAACAGAACCCGATCTAGCAACCATTTTACATTATGTGTTTTGCCAGTGTAGGGAGAGGTTGCATTTTGGTGCAGGGACAGGCTGTTAGCAACTTAGGGACACCAAACGCTAGCTAATAGGGCCCACAAAAG
This sequence comes from Bufo bufo, assembly GCF_905171765.1. NCBI lineage: Eukaryota > Metazoa > Chordata > Amphibia > Anura > Bufonidae > Bufo > Bufo bufo. Next base: position 516,451,540 of record NC_053391.1, on the reverse strand, counting down.
TCCTTTTAAGGACTGGTAACGTTGTGCTATCGATAGATGTGATACACAGCCCCTCTGATACACAGCCCCTCTGGGGTTATCTCTACAACAAGTGGTTGAGGAGCCAACCCGGAGGGAGGCCATTTTGGATTTGGTATTCACAAATGGGGATTCGGTATATGATGTCATTGTAGGCGAAACCTTGGGATCTAGTGATCACCAGTCAGTGTGGTTTAATATAAGAACTGTGAAAGAGTCCCACCACACAAAAACAAAAGTTTTAGATTTTAGAAAAACAGACTTTTCAAAAATGAAATTAGACATAAATGAGTCCTTATCAGACTGGAACGGATTACATGGAGTCCAGGAGAAATGGGACTACTTAAAAGGTGCATTATTGAAGGCAACAGAAAATTGCATTAGACTTGTCAGTAAAAGCAAAAAAAGGAAGAGACCACTGTGGTACTCAGCAGAAGTGGCCCAAATCATTAAAAATAAAAAGCTAGCATTTTGTAATTATAAAAAAACCCAGAGCAATGAAGATAAGGAAATCTACAAGATTAAGCAGAGAGAGGCCAAGCAAGTTATAAGAACTTCTAAAGCGCAGGCAGAAGAAAAACTAGCTCAGTCTATGAAAAAAGGGGATAAGACAATCTTCAGATATATAAATGAAAAAAGGAAATTAAAACAAGGAATAACTAAATTAAAAACAAAGGACGGAAGGTATGTAGAAGAGAATAAAGGGCTAGCCGACTGCCTTAATGAATACTTCTGTTCAGTTTTTACAAAAGAAAAAGGAGAAGGACCTCCACTAGAAAGGATGACTAATAAATCGTTTGATGCATGTATCTTTACAGAGGAAGATGTTCTAAGTTTGCTGTCTAAGGTGAAGACAAATAAGTCACAGGGGCCTGATGAGATACACTCAAAATTATTAAAAGAGCTTAGTGGTGAGCTGGCAAAACCGCTAACAGATTTATTTAACCAATCATTAGTAACAGGAGTCGTCCCGGAAGATTGGAAATTGGCTAATGTCGTGCCCATTCACAAGAAAGGTAGTAGGGAGGAATCGAGCAACTATAGACCAGTGAGTCTGACATCAATAGTAGGCAAATTAATGGAAACCCTATTAAAGGATAGGATTGTGGAACATCTAAAATCCCATGGATTGCAAGATGAAAAACAACATGGGTTTACTTCAGGGAGATCATGTCAAACAAATCTTATAGATTTTTTTGACTGGGTGACTAAAATAATAGACGGTGGAGGTGCAGTAGACATCGCATATCTAGATTTTAGTAAGGCTTTTGACACTGTCCCACATAGAAGACTTATCAATAAACTGCAGTCATTGAGCATGGACTCCCATATTGTTGAGTGGATTAGGCAGTGGGTGAGTGACAGACAACAGAGGGTGGTAGTCAATGGAGAACATTCAAAACAAGGTCATGTTACCAGTGGGGTTCCACAGGGATCTGTACTGGGACCAATTTTGTTTAATATCTTCATAAGTGATATTGCAAAAGGCCTCGATAGTAAGGTTTGTCTTTTTGCTGATGACACAAAGATAGGTAACAGGGTTGATGTTCCTGGAGGGAAACGCCAAATGGAAAAGGATTTAGGAAAACTAGAAGAATGGTCAGAACTCTGGCAACTGAAATTTAATGTGGATAAGTGCAAGATAATGCACCTGGGGCGTAAAAACCCAAGGGCAGAATATAGAATATTTGACACAGTCCTGACCTCAGTATCTGAGGAAAGGGATTTAGGAGTAATTATTTCAGAAGACTTAAAGGTGGGAAGACAATGTAATAGAGCAGCACGAAATGCCAGCAGAATGCTTGGATGTATAGGGAGAGGTATAGAGGTAAGAAGAAAAACTACCACAAGAGGACACAGTTTTAAATTAGAGGGGAAAAGGTTTAAAAGTAATATAAGGAAGTATTACTTTACTGAGAGAGTAGTGGATGCATGGAATAGCCTTCCTGCAGAAGTGGTAGCTGCAAATACAGTGAAGGGGTTTAAGCATGCATGGGATAGGCATAAGGCTATCCTTCATATAAGATAGGGCCAGGGACTATTCATAGGATTCAGATATATTGGGCAGACTAGATGGGCCAAATGGTTCTTATCTGCCGACACATTCTATGTTTCTATGTTTCTATATACTTTCTAACATAGAAAGTATATTATTGTGTACTTGTATGCTTCCATAAAATACCATTCCATATATCAGCATCCACAAAATAGTGGTAGAGGCTTTCCATATGCCTGCGTCCACAAAATACAGAATGCCAGTTTTGATATAGCTGCTTCAACTAACAACTGATTGAGGCTTTTCATATATCAGCTTCCACAAAATAGTGATAGAGGTTTTCCATATTCCTACGTCCATAAAGTTACTTCTTGAGGGTGATATACCAGCTTCAACTAAAAACTGATTGAGGGCTGCGATCTATCAGCTTCCACAAAATAGTGGTAGAGGTTTTCCATATACCTGCATCCATAAAATTACTGCTTGAGAGTGATATACTAGCTTCAACTAACAACTGATTGGGACCTACCATATATCAGCTTCCATAAAATAGTGGTGGAGGTTTTCCATATACCTGCATCCACAAAATACAGATTGCGGGTTTTGATATACCTGCTTCAACTAACAACTGATTGAGGCCTTCCATATATCAGCTTCCACAAAACAGTGGTATAGGTTTTCCATATACCTGCGTCCACAAAATACAGATTGCGGGTTTTGATACACCAGCTTCAACTAACAACTGATTGAGTCCTGCCATAGATCAGCTTCCACAAAATAGTGGTAGAGCTTTTCCATATACCTGCTTTCACAAAATTACTGCTTGAGGGTGATATACCAGCTTCAACTAACATCTGATTGAGGCCTGCCATATATCAGCTTCCACAAATACTGATCTTCTCTAGGGACTTCGGCACAGGGTACTTTTGAAAATGACAGGCAGAGGAAGAGGCAGGCCGTTCCACAGGGGTGGTAGGGGTCGGATAGGTGCACCAGGCCGGAGCCTAAGTGGGAAGTTGGATAAGGTGCGTGCGATTATGTCAAAGGACACACCACAGTTGGTAGAGTGGCTCACTCAGTCTTCCGCTTCTGCACCCTCCTCATCCTCTGCATCTGCACCCTCCTCACTCTCTGCTGTGTGCACCCCCAAAGACACCACCACACCCCCATAGCCCCTCCACTTGAGTCAGAGGAATTATTTTCCATTCCATTCCCAGACCTTACCAATGCGCAGCATTTTTGGCATCGGATGAGGAGGTAGCAACGGCCGCCACCCAGCAGTCTGATGACAGTACCCAGATTAGCCCTCGCTGTTGGTGCCTACTCCGAGATCTCTAATGTCAGCGGTGGTGAAGGTGACGATGACGTTTCGATGGACGTTACGTGGGTGCCCACAAGAGAGGAATGGGAGGGGAGTTCAGAGGGAGAGACAGGGCAGCAGATAGGAAGGAGAAGGAGGAGAAGCAGGCAGAACTCGCAGTGCACAGGAGGCAAAAAGCAGATTGCAAATGTATCTGGAGTGAGCCATCTACCAAGCACGGTCACATCTTGCACTCGCAGGACGCCGGCACATGGCTATGCAGTGTGGGCTTTTTTTAAATTGGCAGCTGCTGACAATAGTGTTGCCATCTGCAGCCTTTGCTGTCAACGCATAAGTCGTGGTAAGCCAAACACTCACCTAGGCCGACCGCCTTAAGAAGGCACCTTGCTTCCTATCACCGAGCCCAGTGGGAGCAACGCCGTCAGAACCCACAAAGCCACACTCCCAGCACTCCACGTCCTGCCTCTCCTTCTCCTCTCTCCTCCCATTTGTCCTCCACTTCAACTTCCACCGTGCCGTTGTCGCGTTCATCTGGCACAAGGCAGGCTTTTGTGACCCAAATGTTTTAACGTAAAAAAATGATGACGCCGGTTAATCCTCTTCCCCAATGGCTGACCGCTGGCTTGTTGGAACTGCTAGCTCGCCAAATACTGCCATATAAATTGGTGGACTCGGTGGCCATTGGCACACCGCAATGGAAGGTACCCGGAAGGTAATTTTTGTCCCAGAAGGGCATCCCTTAACTATATGGCCACACTCAGCGGCATGTTAATATATCTCTGGCACACGGTATCGGTGCCAAGATACATCTAACCACAGACACGTGGTCTAGCAAACATGGGCAGGGAAGGTACATAACTTTTACTGCCCACTGGGTGAACCTTCTGACGGCCATCAAGCATGTAACCCATGGCACCCATGTGGATTTGGTGTTACCACCACGGATTGCATGCAGGCCTGCCTCTTCTTCTCCTCCTCCTACTCCATCCTCCGTCTCCTCCTCAGCTGACTACTCCTTTTCCACTGCTACCGCCTCTTCCGAAGCACCCCCCAAGCTCCCCAGTAACCTATTTGACATGCCAGGTGAGACGCTACCATGCTGTGCTGCGGCTGTTGTGCCTGGAAGCCAAGAGCCACACAGTTCCTGCACTGCTTTCAGCTCTGCGGTCACAGGCCGATCAGTGGCTAACCCCGCTCAATTTGACAGTTGGCAAAGTGGTGTGTGACAACGGTGCCAATCTGCTAAGAAAGCTGAAACAGGGCAAAATGCCACACATGCCATGCATGGCACACGTTCTGAACTTAGTAGTGTAGCGATTCGTTGCCAAATACCCCTGGGTCCAGCACGTCTTGCGGCAGGCCAGGAAAATCTCTGGCCATTTTAGAAGATCTTACTCCACCATGGCTCACCTTGCTGACGTTCAGCGGCGACACCACTTGCCCATCAGATGTCTGATTTGTGACTGCCCGACGTGCTGGAACGCCAACTTGTATATGCTTGATAGGCTGCTCCAGCAGAAACGTGCCATTAATGACTACCTGTATGAACTCTGCAGCAGGACAGATTCTGGGGGAGCTTGGTTTCTTTTCACCGTGCCATTGTCTGCTCATGAATGAATGTGCAATGTGTATGTGAGAGATATCTCTATGCTGTCCATACGTACATACTACAGACATAGTGCTGTGATGTTACAACAATACTTAGTGCACCAATCAGTAATCTCTACTTAGAACTAGAGTTGAGCGAACACCTGGATGTTCCGGTTCGAGAAGTTCTGCCGAACTTCCCGAAAATGTTCGGGTTCGGGATCCGAACTCGACCCGACCTTCGACCCGAACCCCATTGAAGTCAATGGGGACCCGAACTTTTCGGCACTAAAAAGGCTGTAAAACAGCCCAGGAAAGGGCAGCAAAATGTAGGTAAATCCCCTGCAAACAAATGTGGATAGGGAAATGAATGAAAATAAAAATAAAATAAATAAAAATTAACCAATATCAATTGGAGAGAGGTCCCATAGCAGAGAATCAGGCTTCATGTCACCCACCACTGGAACAGGCCACTGTCAGATATTTAGGCCCCGGCACCCAGACAGAGGAGAGAGGTCCCATAGCAGAGAATCAGGCTTCATGTCATAGCAGAGAATCAGGCTTCATGTCACCCACCACTGGAACAGGCCATTGTCAGATATTTAGGCCCCGGCACCCAGATAGAGGAGAGAGGTCCCATTGCAGAGAATCAGGCTTCATGTCACCCACCACTGGAACAGGCCACTGTCAGATATTTAGGCTCCGGCACCCAGACAGAGGAGAGAGGTCCCATAGCAGAGAATCAGGCTTCATGTCATAGCAGAGAATCAGGCTTCACGTCACCCACCACTGGTACAGGCCATTGTCAGATATTTAGGCCCCGGCACCCAGACAGAGGAGAGAGGTCCCATTGCAGAGAATCAGGCTGCATGTCACCCACCACTGGAACAGGCCACTGTCAGATATTTAGGCCCCGGCACCCAGACAGAGGAGAGAGGTCCCATAGCAGAGAATCAGGCTTCATGTCATAGCAGAGAATCAGGCTTCACGTCACCCACCACTGGAACAGGCCATTGTCAGATATTTAGGCCCCGGCACCCAGACAGAGGAGAGAGGTCCCATATCAGAGAATCAGGCTTCATGTCATAGCAGAGAATCAGGCTTCACGTCACCCACCACTGGAACAGGCCATTGTCAGATATTTAGGCCCCGACACCCAGACAGAGGAGAGAGGTCCCATTGCAGAGAATCAGGCTTCATGTCACCCACCACTGGAAGAGGCCACTGTCTGATATTTAGGCCCCGGCACCCAGACAGAGGAGAGAGGTCCCATTGCAGAGAATCAGGCTTCATGTCACCCACCACTGGAACAGGCCACTGGCAGATATTTAGGCCCCAGCACCCAGACAGAGGAGAGAGGTCCCATTGTAGAGAATCAGGCTTCATGTCGCCCACCACTGGAACAGGCCATTGTCAGATATTTAGGCCCCGACACCCAGACAGAGGAGAGAGGTCCCATAGCAGAGAATCAGACTTCATGTCATAGCAGAGAATCAGGCTTCACGTCACCCACCACTGGAACAGGCCATTGTCAGATATTTAGGCCCCAGCACCCAGACAGAGGAGAGAGGTCTCATTGCAGTGAATCAGGCTAAATGTCACCCACCACTGGAACAGGCCACTGTCAGATATTTAGGCCCCGGCACCCAGACAGAGGATAGAGGTTCCATTGCAGAGAATCAGGCTTCATGTCACCCACCACTGGAACAGGCCACTGGCAGATATTTAGGCCCTGGCACCCAGACAGAGGAGAGAGGTCCCATAGCAGAGAATCGGGCTTCATGTCACCCACACCTGGAACAGGCCACTGTCAGATATTTAGGCCCCGACACCCATACAGAGGAGAGAGGTCCCATAGCAGAGAATCAAGCTTCATGTCATAGCAGAGAATCAGGCTTCATGTCACCCACCACTGGAACAGGCCATTGTCAGATATTTAGGCTCCGGCACCCAGACAGAGGAGAGAGGTCTTATTGCAGAGAATCAGGCTTCATGTCACCCACCACTGGAACAGGCCACTGTCAGATATTTATGCCCCGGCACCCAGACAGAGGAGAGAGGTCCCATTGCTGAGAATCAGGCTTCATGTCACCCACCACTGGAACAGGCCACTGTAAGATATTTAGGCCCGGCACCCAGACAGAGGAGAGAGGTCCCATTGCAGAGAATCAGGCTGCATGTCACCCACCACTGGAACAGACCACTAGCAGATATTTAGGCCCCGGCACCCACACAGAGGAGAAGTTAATTCAACTTTTGGTTGCCCCGCAATATAATGGTAAAATTAAAAAAAGAGGATTGAATGAAGTGCCCTGGAGTACAAGAATATATTGTTAAGGGGAGATAGTTATAAATGTCTAATCTGCACAAGGGATGGACAGGTCCTGTAGGATCCATGCCTGGTTCATTTTTATGAATGTCAGCTTGTCCACATTGGCTGTGGATAGGCAGCTGCGTTTGTCTGTAATGACGCCCCCTGCCGTGCTGAATACACGTTCAGACAAAACGTTGGCCGCCGGGCAGGCCAGCACCTCCAAGGCATAAAAGGCTAGTTCTGGCCACATGGAAAATTTGGAGACCCAGAAGTTGAATGGGGCCGAACCATCAGTCAGTACGTGGAGGGGTGTGCACACGTACTGTTCCACCATGTTAGTGAAATGCTGCCTCCTGCTAACACGTTCCGTATCAGGTGGTGGTGCAGTTATCTGTGGCGTGGTGACAAAACTTTTCCACATCTCTGCCATGCTAACCCTGCCCTCAGAGGAGCTGGCCGTGACACAGCTGCGTTGGTGACCTCTTGCTCCTCCTCTGCCTTCGCCTTGGGCTTCCACTTGTTCCCCTGTGACATTTGGGAATGCTCTCAGTAGCGCGTCTACCAACGTGCGCTTGTACTCCCGCATCTTCCTATCATGCTCCAGTGCAGGAAGTAAGGTGGGCACATTGTCTTTGTACCGGGGATCCAGCAGGGTGGCAAGTAGTCCGCACACGTTAAAATGTGGGCAACTCTGCTGTCGTTGCGCAGGCGCTGCAGCTTGTAGTCGCTCATGTGTGCCAGGCTGCCCAGAGGTGAGGACAAGCTGTCCTCTGTGGGAGGCGTATGGTCATCGTCCTCCGTTTCCCCCCAGCCACGCACCAGTGATGGGCCCGAGCTGCGTTGGGTGCCACCCCGCTGTGAACATGATTCATCCTCCTCCACCTTCTCCTCGTCCTCCTCGTCCTCCAGTAGTGGGCCCTGTCTGGCCACATTTGTACCTGGCCTCTGCTGTTGCAAAAAACCTCCCTCTGAGTCACTTCTAAGAGACTGGCCTGAAAGTGCTAAAAATGACCCCTCTTCCTCCTCCTCCTCCTGGGCCACCTCCTCTTCCATTATCGCCCTAAGTGTTTTCTCAAGGAGACATAGAAGTGGTATTGTAACGCTGATAACTGCGTCATCCCCACTGGCCATGTTGGTGGAGTACTCGAAACAGCGCAACAGGGCACACAGGTCTCGCATGGAGGCCCAGTCATTGGTGGTGAAGTGGTGCTGTTCCGCAGTGCGACTGACCCGTGCGTGCTGCAGCTGACACTCCACTATAGCCTGCTGCTGCTCGCACAGTCTGTCCAGCATGTGCAAGGTGGAGTTCCACCTGGTGGGCACGTCGCATATGAGGCGGTGAGCGGGAAGGACGAAATTACGCTGTAGCGCAGACAGGTGAGCAGCGGCAGGATGTGAACGCCGGAAGCGCGCACAGATGGCCCGCACTTTATGCAGCAGCTCTGACATGTCGGGGTAGTTGTGAATGAACTTCTGCACCACTAAATTCAGCACATGCGCCAGGCAAGGGATGTGCGTCAAACCGGCTAGTCCCAGAGCTGCGATGAGATTTCGCCCATTATCGCACACCACCAGGCCGGGCTTGAGGCTCACCGGCAGCAACCACTCGTCGGTCTGTTGTTCAATACCCCGCCACAACTCCTGCATGGTGTGGGGCCTGTCCCCCAAACAGTTTCAGAATGGCCTGCTGACGTTTACCCCAAGCTGTGCTGAAGTTGGTGGTGAAGGTGTGTGGCTGACTGGATGAGCAGGTGGAAGAAAAGGAGGAGGAAGCGGAGTAGGAGGAGGAGGCTACAGGAGGTAAAGAATGTTGCCCTGCGATCCTTGGCGGCAGAAGGACGTGCGCCAAAGAGCTCTCCGCCTGGGGCCCAGCTGCCACTACATTTACCCAGTGTGCCGTTAGGGAGATATAGCGTCCCTGGCCGTGCTTACTGGTCCACGTATCTGTGGTTAGGTGGACCTTGCCACAGATGGCTTTGCACAGTGCACACTTGATTTTATCGGATACTTGGTTGTGCAGGGAAGGCACGGCTCTCTTGGAGAAGTAGTGGCGGCTGGGAACAACATACTGTGGGACAGCAAACGACATGAGCTGTTTGAAGCTGTTTGTGTCCACCAGCCTGAATGACAGCATTTCATAGGCCAGTAGTTTAGAAATGCTGACATTCAGGGCCAGGGATCGAGGGTGGCTAGGTGGGAATTTACGCTTTCTCTCAAATGTTTGTGAGATGGAGAGCTAAACGCTGCCGTGTGACATGGTGGAGATGCTTGGTGACGGAGGTGGTGGTGTTGGTGGTACATCCTCTGTTTGCTGGGCGGCAGGTGCCAACGTTCCTCCAGAGGCGGAGGAAGAGGCCGAGGCAGCAGCAGAAGAGGTAGCAGGGGGAGCCTGAGTGAGTTCCTTGTTTTTAAGGTGTTTACTCCACTGCAGTTCATGCTTTGCATGCAGATGTCTGGTCATGCAGGTTGTGCTAAGGTTCAGAACGTTAATGCCTCGCTTCAGGCTCTGATGGCACAGAGTGCAAACCACTCGGGTCTTGTCGTCAGCACATTGTTTGAAGAACTGCCACACCAGGGAACTCCTTGAAGCTACCTTTGGGGTGCTCGGTCCCAGGTGGCCGTGGCCAGTAGCAGGCGAACTCTCTTGGCGGCGGGTGTTCTGCTTTTGCCCACTGCTCCCTCTTTTGCTATGCTGTTGGCTCGGTCTCACCACTGCCTCTTCCTCCGAACTCTGAAAGTCAGTGGCACGACCTTCATTCTATGTGGGGTCTAGGACCTCATCGTCCCCTGCATCGTCTTCCAACCAGTGTTCCTCCCTGACCTCCTGTTCGGTCTGCACACTGCAGAAAGACGCAGCAGTTGGCACCTGCGTTTCATCATCATCAGAGACGTGCTGAGGTGGTATTCCCATGTCCTCATCATCAGGAAACATAAGTGGTTGTGCGTTAGTGCATTCTATGTCTTCCACCGCTGGGGAAGTGCTAGGTGGATGCCCTTGAGAAACCCTGCCAGCAGAGTCTTCAAACAGCATAAGAGACTGCTGCATAACTTGAGGCTCAGACAGTTTCCCTGATATGCATGGGTGTGATGTGACAGACTGATGGGCTTGGTTTTCAGGCGCCATCTGTGCGCTTTCTGCAGAAGACTGGGTGGGAGATAATGTGAACGTGCTGGATCCACTGTCGGCCACCCAATTGACTAATGCCTGTACCTGCTCAGGCCTTACCATCCTTAGAACGGCATTGGGCCCCACCAAATATCGCTGTAAATTCTGGCGTCTACTGGGACCTGAGGTAGTTGGTACACTAGGACGTGTGGCTGTGGCAGAACGGCCACGTCCTCTCCCAGCACCAGAGGGTCCACTAACACCACCACGACCATGTCCGCATCTGCGTCCCTTATTAGATGTTTTCCTCATTGTTACCGTTCACCACAATAAGAAAAAAATTATTTGGCCCAATGTATTCAATTCAAATTCAGGCCTTTTTTTACAGGCACCTAACACTATCTGGCTATCTATTTAGGTACCGTATTACACTAATACAGGCACAGCAGAAACCAATGATTTAGGGAATTGCTAATTTGGGAATTGTATTTCAACCCAGAACAAAAACTGTGCTTTGACGGACACTAAATAACTTGACCAGCCACAGCAGTAACCTCGGATTTAGCTGAATATAAATTGTAGGCCTAGTATTTAGGCCCTGGATGGATGACAGGTATCCCTTTACGGACAGAATTACACTTGGAGATGCACGGTTGCGTGTGATGTTATTGAGAATGACCCTATCAGCACCTTCAATGTAATATACCCTTTTATGGATAGATTTAAACTTGGCCTGCTACAGCAGAAACCACTGATTTAGGGAATTGCTAATTTGGGAATTGTATTTCAACCCAGAACAAAAACTGTGCTTTGATGGACACTAATTAACTTGACCAGCCACAGCAGTAACCTCGGATTTAGCTGAATATAAATTGTAGGCCTAGTATTTAGGCCCTGGATGGATGACAGGTATCTCTTTACTGACAAAATTACACTTGGAGATGCACGGTAGCGTGTGAAGTTATTGAGAATGACCGTATCAGCACCTTCAATGTAATATACCCTTTTATGGATAGATTTAAACTTGGCCTGCTACAGCAGAAACCACTGATTTAGGGAATTTCTAATTTGGGAATTGTATTTCAACCCAGAACAAAAACTGTGCTTTGACGGACACTAAATAACTTGACCAGCCACAGCAGTAACCTCAGATTTAGCTGAATATAAATTGTAGACCTAGTATTTAGGCCCTGGATGGATGACAGGTATCCCTTTACGGACAGAATTACAGTTGGAGATGCACGGTAGCATGTCAAGTTATTGAGAATGACCCTATCAGCACCTTCAATGTAATATACCCTTTTATGGATAGATTTAAACTTGGCCTGCTACAGCAGAAACCACTGATTTAGGGAATTGCTAATTTGGGATTTGTATTTCAACCCAGAAAATAATATATCCTTTGCCAGACAGCAGACAGTATTAAAATTGGCTAGCCACAGCTGAAACACCAGATTTAGGGTACTGCTATTTTGGCAATTTTATTTCACTCCAAGCCCTTGATGTAGGATATAGCAACAAAAAAAAAGACACTATTGATGGTTAAATGGACTCTGTGGCAGCTTGTGCTGGCGCACCACAAGACACAAAGTGGCCGCCGATCACCCCAGAAAATAGTGACAGAAAAACGCTCTGGGCAGCCTAAAAACAGTGACCAATTAACTAGCAGAAGTTGAATGATACACAGCTGTAGATCGATCACTTCAGTAAGTGTTTTTGATGAGTAAATCCCTGCCTAATCTGGCCCTAACAGCAGCATCTGCATCCTCTCCCTACACTGATCAGAGCAGAGTGACGTGTGGCGCTACGTGACTCCAGCTTAAATAGAGGCTGGGTCACATGCTGCACTGGCCAATCACAGCCATGCCAATAGTAGTCATGGCTGTGATGGCCTCTTGGGGCAAGTAGTATGACGCTTGTTGATTGGCTGCTTTGCAACCTTTCAAAAAGCGCCAAGAAAGCGCCGAACACCGAACCCGGACTTTTACGTAAATGTTCGGGTTCGGGTCCGTGTCACGAACACCCCAAAATTCGGTACGAACCTGAACTATACAGTTCGGTTTCGCTCATCCCTACTTAGAACTGATAAAAAAGTGAAGTTGTAGGTATGGCAAAAAATATATTTGCATCATGAGTGGCTATTTTTGCAATCGCAAATATTTTACAACACTCTATCTGCATATAAAGCGATTGGTCTGACATGCATGTGAAGTGTAATCAAATACACTGGTGTAATGTGAAATTACTTACAGTGATCAGGAGTTCTTCCTCAACGTCGCAAAATTTGCTCCCAACCATCTTTTTCAATCGCATCAAACTTTGGGAAGTTCAAACCAGTTGCTAGACTAGGCAACGCCCCCTTTTGCGCATGCGCATTATATTTAACTATGCACATTTGTATACATCAAGCCAAAAGGAAATAACGTTTTTCTAGGCTCCAGCAGGGCACATTTTTTTGAGTTTCCCTTTAAGATGCATAAAAATGGCCCCTGATTAAAATATATATTTTTTTGTGGGAATTTTTGCCAATGATCCCCCTCTGGTATGTCACTGTCCATGTTGTGGGACTATTTGTGCACTCATAGTTTGTATTTGGTGGCTGCAAATATGACCTGAAGGTTTTCCAGGTTCGCCTCCTATTAAAGTCAACGTGCGTTCGCGAATCGTCCCGGCCAATGTTCGTCCATCACTAGTCATCACACATTGAGGATTTATAAAGAAATGCTGTTATTGTTATTATGATGATTTTTTGCATACTATCTATATAGGGAGTAACTAGAAAATGCAATTTTGTAGAAATTAAACTATTCTTCTACAATAACAGAGTGTTTGTTTGATTGCAATTTATGTTGAAACATTGGTTAGCTTAACACTCACAATGCATTAAACACTTAAAGTAGATATTATCTTGACTTTCAATGTCTTTTGTTCTGTTGTTTCAATTTCAAGTTTGTTGCAAATATGTTTTTAAGGTGTTAATATTAAAGAATGCTACAACTGTAAATACAAAGAAAGTCAACAGGTTAAGACCATGTCAATGTGATAAAGAATACAGACTTTAACCATGTTTGAAATAATTTTGAAGAACAAATCAGTTTGAATGATGTTTTATTTTAAGATTAGACAAATTACATCCAAACAACAATATATCCACACCGATACAAAGCACAAGAGTTGAGCGAACACCTGGATGTTCGGGTTCGAGAAGTTCGGCCGAACTTCCCGGAAATGTTCGGGTTCGGGATCCGAACCCGAACCGAACTTCGTCCCGAACCCGAACCCCATTGAAGTCAATGGGGACCCGAACTTTTGGGCACTAAAAAGGCTGTAAAAGAGCCCAGGAAAGAGCTAGAGGGCTGCAAAAGGCAGCAACATGTAGGTAAATCCCCTGCAAACAAATGTGGATAGGGAAATGAATTAAAATTAAAATTAAAAAAATAAAAATGAACCAATATCAATTGGACAGAGGTCCCATAGCAGAGAATCTGGCTTCACGTCAGCAGAGAATCAGTCTCTTCATGCCATAGCAAAGAATCTGGCTTCATGACAGCAGAGAATCAGTCTCTTCATGCCATAGCAGAGAATCTGGCTTCATGTCAGCGCAGAATCAGTCTTCATGTCATAGCAGAGAATCAGGCTTCACGTCACCCACCACTGGAACAGGCCACTGTCACACATTTAGGCCCCGGCACCCAGACAGAGGAGAGCGGTCCCGTAACAGAGAATCTGGCCTTATGTCAGCGCAGAATCTGTCTTCATGTCATAGCAGAGAATCAGGCTTCACGTCACCCACCACTGGAACAGGCCACTGTCACACATTTAGGCCCCGGCACCCAGACAGAGGAGAGCGGTCCCGTAACAGAGAATCTTGCCTTATGTCAGCGCAGAATCTGTATTCATGTCATAGCAGAGAATCAGGCTTCACGTCACCCACCACTGGAACAGGCCACTGTCACACATTTAGGCCCCGGCACCCAGACAGAGGAGAGCGGTCCCGTAACAGAGAATCTGGCCTTATGTCAGCGCAGAATCTGTATTCATGTCATAGCAGAGAATCAGGCTTCACGTCACCCACCACTGGAACAGGCCACTGTCACACATTTAGGCCCCGGCACCCAGACAGAGGAGAGCGGTCCCGTAACAGAGAATCTGGCCTTATGTCAGCGCAGAATCTGTATTCATGTCATAGCAGAGAATCAGGCTTCACGTCAGCCACCACTGGAACAGGCCACTGTCACACATTTAGGCCCAGGCACCCAGGCAGAGGAGAGAGGTCCCGTAACAGAGAATCTGGCCTTATGTCAGCGCAGAATCTGTATTCATGTCATAGCAGAGAATCAGGCTTCACGTCACCCACCACTGGAACAGGCCACTGTCACACATTTAGGCCCCGGCACCCAGACAGAGGAGAGCGGTCCCGTAACAGAGAATCTTGCCTTATGTCAGCGCAGAATCTGTATTCATGTCATAGCAGAGAATCAGGCTTCACGTCACCCACCACTGGAACAGGCCACTGTCACACATTTAGGCCCCGGCACCCAGACAGAGGAGAGCGGTCCCGTAACAGAGAATCTGGCCTTATGTCAGCGCAGAATCTGTATTCATGTCATAGCAGAGAATCAGGCTTCACGTCACCCACCACTGGAACAGGCCACTGTCACACATTTAGGCCCCGGCACCCAGACAGAGGAGAGCGGTCCCGTAACAGAGAATCTGGCCTTATGTCAGCGCAGAATCTGTATTCATGTCATAGCAGAGAATCAGGCTTCACGTCAGCCACCACTGGAACAGGCCACTGTCACTCATTTAGGCCCAGGCACCCAGGCAGAGGAGAGAGGTCCCGTAACAGAGAATCTGGCCTTATGTCAGCGCAGAATCTGTATTCATGTCATAGCAGAGAATCAGGCTTCACGTCACCCACCACTGGAACAGGCCACTGTCACACATTTAGGCCCAGGCACCCAGGCAGAGGAGAGAGGTCCCGTAACAGAGAATCTGGCCTTATGTCAGCGCAGAATCTGTCTTCATGTCATAGCAGAGAATCAGGCTTCACGTCAGCCACCACTGGAACAGGCCACTGTCACACATTTAGGCCCAGGCACCCAGACAGAGGAGAGAGGTCCCGTAACAGAGAATCTGGCCTTATGTCAGCGCAGATTCTGTATTCATGTCATAGCAGAGAATCAGGCTTCACGTCACCCACCACTGGAACAGGCCACTGTCACACATTTAGGCCCCGGCACCCAGACAGAGGAGAGCGGTCCCGTAACAGAGAATCTGGCCTTATGTCAGCGCAGAATCTGTCTTCATGTCATAGCAGAGAATCAGGCTTCACGTCAGCCACCACTGGAACAGGCTACTGTCACACATTTAGGCCCAGGCACCCAGGCAGAGGAGAGAGGTCCCGTAACAGAGAATCTGGCCTTATGTCAGCGCAGAATCTGTATTCATGTCATAGCAGAGAATCAGGCTTCACGTCACCCACCACTGGAACAGGCCACTGTCACACATTTAGGCCCCGGCACCCAGACAGAGGAGAGGTTCATTCAACTTTGGGTTGCCCCGCAATATAATGGTAAAATGAAATTAAAAATAGTATTGAATGAGGAAGTGCCCTGGAGTAGAATAATATATTGTTAAGGGGAGGTAGTTAATATCTAATCTGCACAAGGGATGGACAGGTCCTGTGGGATCCATGCCTGGTTCATTTCAGCTTGTCCACATTGGCTGTAGACAGGCAGCTGCGTTTGTCTGTAATGACGCCCCCTGCCGTGCTGAATACACGTTTAGACAAAACGCTGGCCGCCGGGCAGGCCAGCACCTCCAAGGCATAAAAGGCTAGCTCTGGCCACGTGGACAATTTGGAGACCCAGAAGTTGAATGGGGCTGAACCATCAGTCAGTACGTGGAGGGGTGTGCACAGGTACTGTTCCACCATGTTAGTGAAATGTTGCCTCCTGCTAACACGTTCCGTATCTGGTGGTGGTGCACTTAGCTGTGGCGTGTTGACAAAACTTTTCCACATCTCTGCCATGCTAACCCTGCCCTCAGAGGAGCTGGGCGTGACACAGCTGCGTTGGCGACCTCTTGCTCCTCCTCTGCCTTCGCCTTGGGCTTCCACTGGTTCCCCTGTGACATTTGGGAATGCTCTCAGTAGCGCGTCTACCAACGTGCGCTCGTACTCGCGCATCTTCCTATCACGCTCCAATGTAGGAAGTAAGGTGGGCACATTGTCTTTGTACCGGGAATCTAGCAGGGTGGCAACCCAGTAGTCCGCACACGTTAAAATGTGGGCAACTCTGCTGTCGTTGCGCAGGCACTGCAGCATGTAGTCGCTCATGTGTGCCAGGCTGCCCAGAGGTAAGGACAAGCTGTCCTCTGTGGGAGGCGTATCGTCATCGTCCTGTGTTTCCCCCCAGCCACGCACCAGTGATGGGCCCGAGCTGCTTTGGGTGCCACCCCGCTGTGAACATGCTTCATCCTCATCCTCCTCCACCTCCTCCTCATCCTCGTCCTCCTCGTCCTCCAGTAGTGGGCCCTGTCTGGCCACATTTGTACCTGGCCTCTGGTGTTGCAAAAAACCTCCCTCTGAGTCACTTCGAAGAGACTGGCCTGAAAGTGCTAAAAATGACCCCTCTTCCTCCTCTTCCTCCTGGGCCACCTCCTCTTCCATCATCGTCCTAAGTGTTTTCTCAAGGAGACATAGAAGTGGTATTGTAACGCTGATAACGGCGTGTTATCACTGGCCATGTTGGTGGAGTACTCGAAACAACGCAACAGGGCACACAGGTCTCGCATGGAAGCCCAGTCATTGGTGGTGAAGTGTGTCTGATCCGCAGTGCGACTGACCCGTGCATGCTGCAGCTGAAACTCCACTATGGCCTGCTGCTGCTCGCACAGTCTGTCCAGCATATGCAAGGTGGAGTTCCACCTGGTAGGCACGTCGCATATGAGGCGGTGAGCGGGAAGGCCGAAGTTACGCTGTAGCGCAGACAGGCGAGCAGCGGCAGGGTGTGAACGCCGGAAGCGCGAACAGACGGCCCGCACTTTATGCAGCAGCTCTGACATGTCGGGGTAGTTGCGAATGAACTTCTGCACCACCAAATTCAGCACATGCGCCAGGCAAGGGATGTGCGTCAAACCGGCTAGTCCCAGAGCTGCAACGAGATTTCGCCCATTATCGCACACCACCAGGCCGGGCTTGAGGCTCACCGGCAGCAACCACTCGTCGGTCTGTTGTTCTATACCCCGCCACAACTCCTGTGCGGTGTAGGGCCTGTCCCCCAAACATATGAGTTTCAGAATGGCCTGCTGACGTTTACCCCGTGCTGTGCTGAAGTTGGTGGTGAAGGTGTGTGGCTGACTGGATGAGCAGGTGGAAGAAGAGGAGGAGGAAGCTGAGTAGGAGGAGGAGGAGACAGGAGGCAAAGAATGTTGCCCTGCGATCCTTGGCGGCGGAAGGACGTGCGCCAAATAGCTCTCCGCCTGGGGCCCAGCCGCCACTACATTTAGACAGTGTGCAGTTAGGGAGATATAGCGTCCCTGCTACTGGTCCACGTATCTGTGGTTAGGTGGACCTTGCCACAGATGGTGTTGCGCAGTGCACACTTGATTTTATCGGACACTTGTTTGTGCAGGGAAGGCACGGCTCTCTTGGAGAAGTAGTGGCGGCTGGGAACAACATACTGTGGGACAGCAAGTGACATGAGCTGTTTGAAGCTGTGTGTGTCCACCAGCCTAAATGACAGCATTTCATAGGCCAGTAGTTTAGAAATGCTGGCATTCAGGGCCAGGGATCGAGGGTGGCTAGGTGAGAATTTACGCTTTCTCTCAAATGTTTGTGAGATGGAGAGCTGAACGCTGCCGTGTGACATGGTTGAGATGCTTGGTGACGCAGGTGGTGGTGTTGGTGGTACATCCCATGTTTGCTGGGCGGCAGGTGCCAACGTTCCTCCAGAGGCGGAGGAAGAGGCCGAGGCGGCGGCAGCAGCAGCAGAAGAGGCCGAGGCGGCAGCAGCAGAAGAGGTAGCAGGGGGAGCCTGAGTGACTTCCTTGTTTTTAAGGTGTTTACTCCACTGCAGTTCATGCTTTGCATGCAGGTGCCTGGTCATGCAGGTTGTGCTAAGGTTCAGAACATTAATGCCTCGCTTCAGGCTCTGATGGCACAGCGTGCAAACCACTCGGGTCTTGTCGTCAGCACATTGTTTGAAGAAGTGCCATGCCATTGAACTCCTTGAAGCTGCCTTTGGGGTGCTCGGTCCCAGATGGCGGCGGTCAGTAGCAGGCGGAGTCTCTTGGCGGCGGGTGTTCTGATTTTGCCCACTGCTCCCTCTTTTGCTACGCTGTTGGCTCGGTCTCACCACTGCCTCTTCCTCCGAACTGTGAAAGTCAGTGGCACGACCTTCATTCCATGTGGGGTCTAGGACCTCATCGTCCCCTGCATCGTCTTCCACCCAGTCTTGATCCCTGACCTCCTGTTCAGTCTGCACACTGCAGAAAGACGCAGCAGTTGGCACCTGTGTTTCGTCATCATCAGAGACGTGCTGAGGTGGTATTCCCATGTCCTCATCATCAGGAAAAATAAGTGGTTGTGCGTTAGTGCATTCTATCTTTTCCACCCCTGGGGAAGGGCTAGGTGGATGCCCTTGGGAAACCCTGGCAGCAGAGTCTTCAAACAGCATAAGAGACTGCTGCATAACTTGAGGCTCAGACAGTTTCCCTGATATGCATGGGGGTGATGTGACAGACCGATGGGCTTGGTTTTCATGCGCCATCTGTGCGCTTTCTGCAGAAGACTGGGTGGGAGATAATGTGAACGTGCTGGATCCACTGTCGGCCACCCAATTGACTAATGCCTGTACCTGCTCAGGCCTTACCATCCTTAGAACGGCATTGGGCCCCACCAAATATCGCTGTAAATTCTTCTGGCTACTGGGACCTGAGGTAGTTGGTTCACTAGGACGTGTGGCTGTGGCAGAACGGCCACGTCCTCTCCCAGCACCAGAGGGTCCACTAACACCACCACGACCATGTCCACGTCCGCGTCCCTTATTAGATGTTTTCCTCATTGTTCCCGTTCACCACAATTTTGAGAACGGCAAATTTGGGAATGCTTTTTCAACCCAGAACAAAAAGTCTGCTTTTACGGTCACTACAAATAACTTGACCAGCTAAAACTGTGCAGATTTGGTTGAATAGAGATGTGAGACCTGTTTTTTTTTTGCGCTGTGTGACAGTTATAGGTTTAATCACAGAATGACACTTCTATCAGCACGCTAGCGTGTGTCTTAGGTTTTTCTGAATGACACTATCAATACCTTCAATGTAAGATTTTCTTTTTGGGATAGATTTCAAGTAGGCCTCAAATACCACAAACTAGTTATTTTGAGAATGGCAAATTTGGGAATGCTTTTTCAACCCAGAACAGAAAAGTCTGCTTTTACGGTCACTACAAATAACTTGACCAGCTAAAACTGTGCAGATTTGGTTGAATAGAGATGTGAGACCTGTTTTTTTTTGCGCTGTGTGACAGTTATAGGTTTAATCACAGAATGACACTTCTATCAGCACGCTAGCGTGTGTCTTAGGTTTTTCTGAATGACACTATCAATACCTTCAATGTAAGATTTTCTTTTTGGGATAGATTTCAAGTAGGCCTCAAATACCACAAACTAGTTATTTTGAGAATGGCAAATTTGCGAATGCTTTTTCAACCCAGAACAAAAAGACTGCTTTTACGGTCACTACAAATAACTTGACCAGCTAAAACTGTGCAGATTTGGTTGAATAGAGATGTGAGACCTGTTTTTTTTTTTGCGCTGTGTGACAGTTATAGGTTTAATCACAGAATGACACTTCTATCAGCATGCTAGCGTGTGTCTTAGGTTTTTCTGAATGACACTATCAATACCTTCAATGTAAGATTTTCTTTTTGGGATAGATTTCAAGTAGACCTCAAATACCACAAACTAGTTATTTTCAGAATGGCAAATTTGGGAATGCTTTTTCAACCCAGAACAAAAAGTCTGCTTTTACGGTCACTACAAATAACTTGACCAGCTAAAACTGTGCAGATTTGGTTGAATAGAGATGTGAGACCTGTTTTTTTTTGCGCTGTGTGACAGTTATAGGTTTAATCACAGAATGACACTTCTATCAGCACGCTAGCGTGTGTCTTAGGTTTTTCTGAATGACACTATCAATACCTTCAATGTAAGATTTTCTTTTTGGGATAGATTTCAAGTAGGCCTCAAATACCACAAACTAGTTATTTCGAGAATGGCAAATTTGGGAATGCTTTTTCAACCCAGAACAAAAAGTCTGCTTTTACGGTCACTACAAATAACTTGACCAGCTAAAACTGTGCAGATTTGGATGAATAGAGATGTGAGACCTGTTTTTTTTTGCGCTGTGTGACAGTTATAGGTTTAATCACAGAATGACACTTCTATCAGCACGCTAGCGTGTGTCTTAGGTTTTTCTGAATGACACTATCAATACCTTCAATGTAAGATATTCTTTTTGGGATAGATTTCAAGTAGGCCTCAAATACCACAAACTAGTTATTTTGAGAATGGCAAATTTGGGAATGCTTTTTCAACCCAGAACAAAAAGTCTGCTTTTACGGTCACTACAAATAACTTGACCAGCTAAAACTGTGCAGATTTGGTTGAATAGAGATGTGAGACCTGTTTTTTTTTGCGCTGTGTGACAGTTATAGGTTTAATCACAGAATGACACTTCTATCAGCACGCTAGCGTGTGTCTTAGGTTTTTCTGAATGACACTATCAATACCTTAAATGTAAGATTTTCTTTTTGGGATAGATTTCAAGTAGGCCTCAAATACCACAAACTAGTTATTTTGAGAATGGCAAATTTGGGAATGCTTTTTCAACCCAGAACAAAAAGACTGCTTTTACGGTCACTACAAATAACTTGACCAGCTAAAACTGTGCAGATTTGGTTGAATAGAGATGTGAGACCTGTTTTTTTTTGCGCTGTGTGACAGTTATAGGTTTAATCACAGAATGACACTTCTATCAGCATGCTAGCGTGTGTCTTAGGTTTTTCTGAATGACACTATCAATACCTTCAATGAAAACCTATAAAAGGACACTGAAAGCTGATGAACTATAAAAATATTGTTTTATTTGAGTACTTGATTAAAAGCATACATATAGATAACAGACAAATGCACAAAGTGCAGCACAATCCTGGGAGAGTTAATAGAGTACAAAAAGGGTAAGGAGACAGGAGTGACCCGAATGTGGATATATCTAAATAAGGCAAAGTTACCATGTAAAATATATGTTGAAGGGATACCCACTATTGGTAAGAGTACAAATAATCTCGTCAAATATAAAGTGCAAGTGCAAGCTTATATATATAAGCAAAGGAGAGGAGAAATAACCCTTCAATGTGGGTCCCTAAATACATATATGTATATATACCTATTCAAGTAGTCTAGGCGGGTAAATAAAGTGCAAGTGCAAATCACATGACAATTTGTAAAAGAAAACACATAATGAGTGTTTAATCAAAAAGCACAAGACAACCGCAAAAGTTAAGCAGGTAAGCAGATGAACAGGGATAAGGTCACATACCGTGTGTAAAATGATGGTAAGTCCACAGGAAGACTGCACACCCCGACGCGCGTTTCGATTTTATTTTTGGGATAGATTTCAAGTAGACCTCAAATACCACAAACTAGTTATTTTCAGAATGGCAAATTTGGGAATGCTTTTTCAACCCAGAACAAAAAGTCTGCTTTTACGGTCACTACAAATAACTTGACCAGCTAAAACTGTGCAGATTTGGTTGAATAGAGATGTGAGACCTGTTTTTTTTTGCGCTGTGTGACAGTTATAGGTTTAATCAAAGAATGACACTTCTATCAGCACGCTAGCGTGTGTCTTAGGTTTTTCTGAATGACACTATCAATACCTTCAATGTAAGATTTTCTTTTTGGGATAGATTTCAAGTAGGCCTCAAATACCACAAACTAGTTATTTTGAGAATGGCAAATTTGGGAATGCTTTTTCAACCCAGAACAAAAAGTCTGCTTTTACGGTCACTACAAATAACTTGACCAGCTAAACTGTGCAGATTTGGTTGAATAGAGATGTGAGACCTGTTTTTTTTTGCGCTGTGTGACAGTTATAGGTTTAATCACAGAATGACACTTCTATCAGCACGCTAGCGTGTGTCTTAGGTTTTTCTGAATGACACTATCAATACCTTCAATGTAAGATTTTCTTTTTGGGATAGATTTCAAGTAGGCCTCAAATACCACAAACTAGTTATTTTGAGAATGGCAAATTTGGGAATGCTTTTTCAACCCAGAACAAAAAGTCTGCTTTTACGGTCACTACAAATAACTTGACCAGTTAAAACTGTGCAGATTTGGTTGAATAGAGATGTGAGACCTGCTTTTTTTTTGCGCTGTGTGACAGTTATAGGTTTAATCACAGAATGACACTTCTATCAGCACGCTAGCGTGTGTCTTAGGTTTTTCTGAATGACACTATCAATACCTTCAATGTAAGATTTTCTTTTTGGGATAGATTTCAAGTAGGCCTCAAATACCACAAACTAGTTATTTTCAGAATGGCAAATTTGGGAATGCTTTTTCAACCCAGAACAAAAAGTCTGCTTTTACGGTCACTACAAATAACTTGACCAGCTAAAACTGTGCAGATTTGGTTGAATAGAGATGTGAGACCTGTTTTTTTTTGCGCTGTGTGACAGTTATAGGTTTAATCACAGAATGACACTTCTATCAGCACGCTAGCGTGTGTCTTAGGTTTTTCTGAATGACACTATCAATACCTTCAATGTAAGATTTTCTTTTTGGGATAGATTTCAAGTAGGCCTCAAATACCACAAACTAGTTATTTTGAGAATGGCAAATTTGGGAATGCTTTTTTAACCCAGAACAAAAAGTCTGCTTTTACGGTCACTACAAATAACTTGACCAGCTAAAACTGTGCAGATTTGGTTGAATAGAGATGTGAGACCTGTTTTTTTTTGCGCTGTGTGACAGTTATAGGTTTAATCACAGAATGACACTTCTATCAGCACGCTAGCGTGTGTCTTAGGTTTTTCTGAATGACACTATCAATACCTTCAATGTAAGATTTTCTTTTTGGGATAGATTTCAAGTAGGCCTCAAATACCACAAACTAGTTATTTTCAGAATGGCAAATTTGGGAATGCTTTTTCAACCCAGAACAAAAAGTCTGCTTTTACGGTCACTACAAATAACTTGACCAGCTAAAACTGTGCAGATTTGGTTGAATAGAAATGTCAGGTCTATTTTTTAGGCGCTGGGTGACAGGCTCAACTTGCCCCTGATGTAATATATGGCCAAAAAATAACCACACTGTTGATGGTTAAATGCACTTGGGTGACACAGGCTCAGCCTGCAGCTGATGTAGTATATGGCCAAAAAATAATCAGACTGTTGATGGTTAAATGCACTTGGGTGACACAGGCTCAGCCTGCAGCTGATGTAGTATATGGCCAAAAAATAACCAGACTGTTGATGGTTAAATGCACTTCGGTGACACAGGCTCAGCCTGCAGCTGATGTAGGATATAGCACAAAATAACCACACTATCGATGGTTAAATACACTTGGTGATAGCTTGTGCTGGCGCACCACAAGTCACAAAATCGCCGCCGATCACCCCAGAAAAAAAGTGATCTAAAAACGCTCTGGGCAGCCTCAAAAAAGTGAGCAAGTCAATAATAGCACTTCAATGATCCACAGCTGCAGATCGATCACAGAATGAAGTCTTTTGGAGGAGTTAATCTGCCTAATCTCGCCCTAACGTTGCAGCTGCAACCTCTCCCTATACTGATCATAGCAGAGTGACGTGCGGCGCTACGTAACTCCAGCTTAAATAGAGGCTGGGTCACATGGTGCACTGGCCAATCACAGCCATGCCAATAGAAGGCATGGCTGTGATGGCCTCTTGGGCCAAGTAGTATGACGCTTGTTGATTGGCTGCTTTGCAGCCTTTCAAAAAGCGCCAAGAAAGCGCCGAACACCGAACCCGAACCGGGACTTTTACGAAAATGTTCGGGTTCGGGTCCGTGTCACGGACACCCCAAAATTCGGTACGAACCCGAACTATACAGTTCGGGTTCGCTCATCCCTAGTTGCGGGTTATACTAACTCTATTCTTGTACCAAAATCATCACTCCATGCATGGTCCTGCTAATAAGCTTTAACTGGTTATATGATTATATTCAGCAGCCAATTTGAACAAACAAAGCTGCAGCATAAGCTATGTACAGTACAAGGAACTAAAAGACAGCCCCAAGCCTCTACATAAACACAAAATAGATTTCAGTATGCTTCAGATTCCCTGTAGGTATTGTACCATAGTTGAAGGAGGTTATTGATTTAGAAAATAACTCTCAAACCATAATTTTCCTCACAAAAGTATTGTTCTTAGCAAGACTGGGTATTGATAGAAGTTGGATGTCGACTGAACCTCCATGTATGTGAAAGTGGGAAAATCTAACATATATATAAGGAAAGGATATAATACATTTTTATACGCCTATAAGAAAAAACACAATAAATGGAGCAATGTCTGGTCTGATTGGGATCCTAACTAATGACTCTTTATTTTAATTGTTTTCTTTTTTTTTTCTCTTTTTCTGTCCAGCAGGGAAGTCCTTGGGTAAGGGAAGTGGGAGGGTATTGGAAGGAAATAATGTTAAATAAAAATACTACCTTATAACTAACATTTAACATATTTTATAAATAAAGTTATAAATAAATAAAAAAGTTGAAGGAGTGTACTGGTTTTGAATAAACAACTCTCGACCTGTGCAATATGCAAAAACATTTAAGCTTTCTGAAATCACCATATGTTTCTTTCTTTTTCTACCTTTAGTGCCTTGCCAACATTGGACAGGTCTAATGCCCCTTCTCTGTTCTGTGGAATAATAATATGATTTATGCTAAACACCATCCAGATACAAAAAAGACATATAATTGATTGCAGAGAATTTTAAGGGTACCATACAGTATATATGCAGATAATTTTGTTTTCTTATTTTGGGCAGTTTGAGAAGTACTTTCAAAATCCTCTTCAAGTTGAATTGCATATAACAAGTGTTATTGTTTATTGTCTGATAAAGGGGTAGAATGGTGGCACAAGGTAAAGATTATGAAAAAAAGACAAAGGTATAGATTTCACAGGTCTCTCAAAAAGAAAAAATTTGATTGTCTAAAAAGTGTTCGATAATCCTTCAGTCACAATGTGTTAATATGACAACATACTTCATAAATACAGTACAACTCTCGCAATTACTGTATGTCAATCTACATTTGCAAAATCGTGATACTGAAAACAAAAACCTTTTGTTTGAAATATATAAAGCAAATCATATTAAAATACAATTTAAACAATATTTGCTTAAAATATACTTAGTGATGTTCACTCATACAAAAATGTTTAATCCCCCAAATTCTTTAAGTCTTTGGTTTCCTTTGGGAATAGAATAGCTGTAGGGCTCAATTTGTACTGGTAGCTTAATGATTAAAGATGAAAACTTCTTTGCTGAGGTATCTGATTTTTAAACATCTCATTTCAAATGCAAATCCTATTATTAAAATAAATTCAGATTTTAGTTTCACATGGTAATTGGATATATTACTTCACAGTTCAAACAATGTTTGTAATGGAATAGGCACTCAACATATTGCTTAACACTGCTACAAATTGTCCAAACAACTCATATAACATAGATTGTTCTAGGCAACAATTTAAAACAATAAAATAAAAAATATAACAAATATGGTATAAAAAAGTGATTAAAATAGTACATATCAGATCATAAATGCAAATAAAGGACAATTAAAGTGTAAACAAAGCTAATATAAGCTATTATTTAGAATTTTATCATGTTCTGCATTGCCTTCATAAGCAAAAGTCGATATTAAGCCATTCTACCCCGAGCAAGTTTTCACCTTCCTGCTCAGGCCATCTTTTGCAAATCTGCACTTTTACTTATCCAAGCCATTCTGAAATTGTTTTCTCATGACATATTGTACTTCATGACAGTGGTAAATTTGAGTCAAATTTGAGTTTATTTATAAAAAAAATCCAAAATTTACCAAAAATTTGGAAAAATTCACAAGTTTCTAAATTTGAATTTCTCTGCTTTTAAGACAGACAGTAATGCCTCATAAAATAGTTATTAGTCATCATTTTCCATATGTCTACTTTATGTTAGCATCATTTTGTAGCTGTCATTTAATTTTTTTAAGAAGTTAGAAGGCTTAGAAGTTTAGAAGCCATTTTTTTAATTTTCCAGAAAATTTCCAAAACAAATTTCTAAGCACCAATTCAGATATAAAGTGATTTTGAGGGGCTTACATAATGGAAACAACCCATACATGACATTTTAGAAACTACACCCCTCAAATTATTCAAAACTGATGTTTCAAACTTTGTTAACCCTTGAGGTGTTCCATGAGAGTTAAAGGGAAATTGAGATAAAATTTCAAAATGTTATATTTTTAGCAGATTTTTCATGTTAATAATTTTTTTTGCAACATAGCAAGGGTTAACATTACTCTGATTCTGCAGTTTATAGAAATACCCGATATGTGGTGGTTAGAGTTGAGCGGACACCGAAATGTTTGGGTTCGACGGGTTCGGCCGAACTTCACAAAAAAGTTCGAGTTCGGGACCCGAGCTTTACCCGAACTTGACCCCGAACCCGAACCCCATTGAAGTCAATGGGGACCCGAACTTTTGAGCACTAAAATGGCTGTAAAAATGTAATGGAAAGGGCTAGAGGGCTGCAAATGGCATAAAAATGTGGTTAAGAGCATGGCAAGTGCTCTGCAAACAAATGTGGATAGGGATATGACTTAAAATAAAATATATAAAAAGAAAAAATTATAATCTTGATCTAGGAGGACGAGGTCCATATGGAGTAGGCCATCCACCGCACCAGACGTATTCCACATTCAGGCCGTGAACAAGGTCTCGGGATGAGACCGAAACGTTGGCCTTAGCCTATTTCTATTTCTGGATGTAATATTTAATAAATACAACTGTTTACTAAAATCGAGTGCCGTGGTCATATATATTACATATGGAGTAGGAGGTTGAGGAGGCTGTGGATGTGGCGGTGTAGGTGGAAGCTACGGTGGAGGAGGTAGACCACACTGGTTTTTGGTTTTATTTTTTATTTTTGTTGGTTTAAATATGGGTACTCCCCAAAACATTGGGAAATATAACCTGTGATAACTCCCTCCAGTAGTGCTAAACACACGTTCACACAATACACTGGCTGCAGGGCAGGCCAGAATCTCCAAGGCGTAAATGGCAAGCTCAGGCCATGTGCCCAATTTGGAGACCCAGAAGTTGAGGGGGGCAGGGGCAGACCCATCAGTCAGTACGTGTAGGCATGTGCACACATACTGCTCCACCATGTCGCACGTCTATGTGATGTCCACGATCCATTTGGATATCAGCTCTATCAACTTTCAATGTTATTTTCTGCGCCTACCATGTTGATCACCGTTAGCGGCGAATCAGGGTTCCACGCCGGAGAGGGAGTGTGAGAAAGGGAGACCACATCCAAGGGAGGTCAATGTATGAAATTAAATGTGATAGAGCAGAAATTTTTGACAAATTATTGAAGCCGAAGCTTCCAAGTAAAGGAGGGGGCACGCGGCAATTACCCACTCCCGACTCGGGGAGGTAGTGATGATAAATAACAATACAGGACTCTTAAGATTCCCTGTTATTGGAATGATTAATAAAAAATTATAGGGAATGTCACTGGGGTATTGTGTATTTAGAAACGTTAGACAGGAGAGGGCCTTTTGCCTGATCGCACGTCCCTGTGACTTCCACGTTCCATTTGGATATCTTCTCTATCAACTTTCGATGTTCTTTTCTGCACCTACTATGTTGATCACGATTAACGTCGAATCAGGGTTCCACAACGGAAAGGGAGCGTGAGAAAGAGACACCACATCCAAGGGAGGTCAATGGCTCCAATGTGATCGAGCGGAAATGTGGGACAAGTTGTTAAAGTTGAAGCATCAAATGAAAGGAGGGGGCACGCGTCAATTTAAGATGAATTTTTTACATTTAATTTCCTGTCACCTATGCAGAGCAAAGGTTTTTCATTGCCTAAAATGGGTTAATGTCACCCACCAATCGAACAGACGATTTAAAAAAAATGTATCTCCTCATCCATAAGCTGGTCTGGGTGCCACCCTGCTGTGATCACGGTTCCTCCTCTTCCTCCATCTCCTCATCCTCCAGAACTGTGCCCTAGCTGGACAATTGTGTACCTGGCGTTTGTGGTTGCAGGAACCCACCCTCGGAGCCACTTGTGAATGACTGACCAGAAACCCTATAAAATGACCCCTCTTACTCATACTCCTGTGCCACATCCTCTTCCATTATCACCAGAAGCACTTTTTCAAGAAGGCATATAAGTGGGATAGTAACGCTGAGAACGGCGTTATCGGCACTGGCCATGTTGGTGGAGTACTCGAAACAGGGCAACAAGGAACACAGTTCTCGCATGGTGGCCCAGTCATTAACCACCTCCGGACCACCTAACGCAGGATCGCGTTCCGGAGGTGGCAGCGCTGCGCACAGTCACGCATATATGCGTCATCTCGCGAGACGCGAGACTTCCTGTGAACGCGCGCACACAGGCGCGCGCGCTCACAGGAACGGAAGGTAAGAGAGTTGATCTCCAGCCTGCCAGCGGCGATCGTTCGCTGGCAGGCTGGAGATGTGTTCTTTTTAACCCCTAACAGGTATATTAGACGCTGTTTTGATAACAGCGTCTAATATACCTGCTACCTGGTCCTCTGGTGGTCCCCTTTGTTTGGATCGACCACCAGAGGACACAGGTAGCTCAGTAAAGTAGCACCAAGCACCACTACACTACACTACACCCCCCCCGTCACTTATTAACCCCTTATTAGCCCCTGATCTCCCCTGATCACCCCATATAGACTCCCTGATCACCCCCCTGTCATTGATTACCCCCCTGTCATTGATCAACCCCCTGTAAAGCTCCATTCAGACGTCCGCATGATTTTTACGGATCCACTGATAGATGGATCGGATCCGCAAAACGCATCCGGACGTCTGAATGAAGCCTTACAGGGGCGTGATCAATGACTGTGGTGATCACCCCATATAGACTCCCTGATCACCCCCTGTCATTGATTACCCCCCTGTCATTGATTACCCCCCTGTAAAGCTCCATTCAGACGTCCGCATGATTTTTACGGATCCACTGATAGATGGATCGGATCCGCAAAACGCATCCGGACGTCTGAATGAAGCCTTACAGGGGCATGATCAATGACTGTGGTTATCACCCCATATAGACTCCCTGATCACCCCCCTGTCATTGATTACCCCCCTGTAAAGCTCCATTCAGATGTCCGCATGATTTTTACGGATGCACTGATAGATGGATCGGATCCGCAAAACGCATACGGACGTCTGAATGAAGCCTTACAGGGGCATGATCAATGACTGTGGTTATCACCCCATATAGACTCCCTGATCACCCCCCTGTCATTGATTACCCCCCTGTAAAGCTCCATTCAGATGTCCGCATGATTTTTACGGATGCACTGATAGATGGATCGGATCCGCAAAACGCATACGGACGTCTGAATGAAGCCTTACAGGGGCGTGATCAATGACTGTGGTTATCACCCCATATAGACTCCCTGATCACCCCCCTGTCATTGATCACCCCCCTGTCATTGATCACTCCCCCTGTCATTGATCACCCCCCTGTCATTGATTACACCCCTGTCATTGATCAACCCCCTGTAAAGCTCCATTCAGATGTCCGCATGATTTTTACGGATCCGCAAAACGCATCCGGACGTCTGAATGAAGCCTTACAGGGGCGTGATCAATGACTGTGGTGATCACCCCATATAGACTCCCTGATCACCCCCCTGTCATTGATCACCCCCCTGTCATTGATCACTCCCCCTGTCATTGATCACCCCCCTGTCATTGATCACCCTCTGTAAGGCTCCATTCAGACATTTTTTTGGCCCAAGTTAGCGGAATTATTTTTATTTTTTTCTTACAAAGTCTCATATTCCACTAACTTGTGTCAAAAAATAAAATCTCACATGAACTCACCATACCCCTCACGGAATCCAAATGCGTAAAAATTTTTAGACATTTATATTCCAGACTTCTTCTCACGCTTTAGGGCCCCTAGAATGCCAGGGCAGTATAAATACCCCACATGTGACCCCATTTCGGAAAGAAGACACCCCCAGGTATTCTGTGAGGGGCATATTGAGGCCATGAAAGATTGAAATTTTTGTCCCAAGTTAGCGGAACGGGAGACTTTGTGAGAAAAAAATTAAAAATATCAATTTCCGCTAACTTGTGCCAAAAAAAAATAATTTCTATGAACTCGCCATGCCCCTCATTGAATACCTTGGGGTGTCTTCTTTCCAAAATGGGGTCACATGTGGGGTATTTATACTGCCCTGGCATTCTAGGGGCCCTAAAGCGTGAGAAGAAGTCTGGTATCCAAATGTCTAAAAATGCCCTCCTAAAAGGAATTTGGGCACCTTTGCGCATCTAGGCTGCAAAAAAGTGTCACACATCTGGTATATCCGTACTCAGGAGAAGTTGGGGAATGTGTTTTAGGGTGTCATTTTACATATACCCATGCTGGGTGAGAGAAATATCTTGGTCAAATGCCAACTTTGTATAAAAAAATGGGAAAAGTTGTCTTTTGCCAAGATATTTCTCTCACCCAGCAAGGGTATATGTAAAATGACACTGCAAAACACATTCCCTAACTTCTCCTGAATACGGCGATACCACATGTGTGACACTTTTTTGCAGCCTAGGTTGGCAAAGGGGCCCATATTCCAAAGAGCACCTTTAGGATTTCACAGGTCATTTACCTACTTACCACACATTAGGGCCCCTGGAAAATGCCAGGGCAGTATAACTACCCCACAAGTGACCCCATTTTGGAAAGAAGACACCCCAAGGTATTCCGTGAGGGGCATGGCGAGTTCCTAGAATTTTTTATTTTTTGTCACAAGTTAGTGGAAAAGGCTGATTTTTTTTTTTTTTTTTTCATACAAAGTCTCATATTCCACTAACTTGTGACAAAAAATAAAAACTTCCATGAACTCACTATGCCCATCAGCGAATACCTTGGGGTCTCTTCTTTCCAAAATGGGGTCACTTGTGGGGTAGTTATACTGCCCTGGCATTCTAGGGGCCCAAATGTGTGGTAAGGAGTTTGAAATCAAATTCTGTAAAAAATGACCAGTGAAATCCAAAAGGTGCTCTTTGGAATATGGGCCCCTTTGCCCACCTAGGCTGCAAAAAAGTGTCACACATCTGGTATCTCCGTACTCAGGAGAAGTTGGGGAATGTGTTTTGGGGTGTCATTTTACATATACCCATGCTGGGTGAGAGAAATATCTTGGCAAAAGACAACTTTTCTCATTTTTTTATACAAAGTTGGCATTTGACCAAGATATTTATCTCACCCAGCATGGGTATATGTAAAAAGACACCCCAAAACACATTCCTCAACTTCTCCTGAATACAAAGATACCAGATGTGTGACACTTTTTTGCAGCCTAGGTGGGCAAAGGGGCCCATATTCCAAAGAGCACCTTTCGGATTTCACAGGTCATTTTTTACAGAATTTGATTTCAAACTCCTTACCACACATTTGGGCCCCTAGAATGCCAGGGCAGTATAACTACCCCACAAGTGACCCCATTTTAGAAAGAAGAGACCCCAAGGTATTCGCTGATGGGCATAGTGAGTTCATGGAAGTTTTTATTTTTTGTCACAAGTTAGTGGAATATGAGACTTTGTATGAAAAAAAAAAAAAAAATCATCATTTTCCACTAACTTGTGACAAAAAATAAAAAATTCTAGGAATTTGCCATGCCCCTCACGGAATACCTTGGGGTGTCTTCTTTCCAAAATGGGGTCACTTGTGGGGTAGTTATACTGCCCTGGCATTCTAGGGGCCCAAATGTGTGGTAAGGAGTTTGAAATCAAATTCTGTAAAAAATGACCTGTGAAATCCGAAAGGTGCTCTTTGGAATATGGGCCCCTTTGCCCACCTAGGCTGCAAAAAAGTGTCACACATCTGGTATCTCCGTACTCAGGAGAAGTTGGGGAATGTGTTTTGGGGTGTCATTTTACATATACCCATGCTGGGTGAGAGAAATATCTTGGCAAAAGACAACTTTTCCCATTTTTTTATACAAAGTTGGCATTTGACCAAGATATTTATCTCACCCAGCATGGGTATATGTAAAATGACACCCCAAAACACATTCCTCAACTTCTCCTGAATACAGAGATACCAGATGTGTGACACTTTTTTGCAGCCTAGGTGGGCAAAGGGGCCCATATTCCAAAGAGCACCTTTCGGATTTCACAGGTCATTTTTTACAGAATTTGATTTCAAACTCCTTACTACACATTTGGGCCCCTAGAATGCCAGGGCAGTATAACTACCCCACAAGTGACCCCATTTTGGAAAGAAGAGACCCCCAGGTATTTTGTGATGGGCATAGTGAGTTCATAGAAGTTTTTATTTTTTGTCACAAGTTAGTGGAATATGAGACATTGTAAGAAAAAAAATAAAATAAAAAAATCATCATTTTCCGCTAACTTGTGACAAAAAATAAAAAGTTCTATGAACTCACTATGCCCATCAGCGAATACCTTAGGGTGTGTACTTTCCGAAATGGGGTCATTTGTGGGGTGTTTGTACTGTCTGGCCATTGTAGAACCTCAGGAAACATGACAGGTGCTCAGAAAGTCAGAGCTGCTTCAAAAAGCGGAAATTCACATTTTTGCACCATAGTTTGTAAACGCTATAACTTTTACCCTAAGCATTTTTTTTTACCCAAACATTTTTTTTTTTATCAAAGACATGTATAACAATAAATTTAGAGCAAAATTTATATATGGATCTCGTTTTTTTGCAAAATTTTACAACTGAAAGTGAAAAATGTCATTTTTTTGCAAAAAAATCGTTAAATTTCGATTAATAACAAAAAAAGCAAAAATGTCAGCAGCAATGAAATACCACCAAATGAAAGCTTTATTAGTGAGAAGAAAAGGAGGTAAAATTAATTTGGGTGGTAAGTTGCATGACCGAGCAATAAACGGTGAAAGTAGTGTAGGTCAGAAGTGTAAAAAGTGGCCTGGTCTTTCAGGGTGTTTAAGCACTGGGGGCTGAGGTGGTTAATGGTCAAGTGATGCTGTTCCGCAGAGCGACTAACCCGTGTGTGCTGCAGCTGAAACTCCACTATCGCCTGCTGCTGCTCGCACAGTCTGGCCAGCATGTGCAAGGTGGAGTTCCACCTTGTGGGCACATCGCATATGAGGCGGTAAGCTCGAAGGCCGAAGTTACGCTGAAGAGCTGACAGGCTAGCAACAGAAGGGTGAGAACGCACAGACAGCCCACACTTTCTGCAATAGCTCTGACATATTGGGGGAATTTCTGCACCACCATATTCAGCACATGCGCCAGGCAGGGGATATGTGTCAAACCGGCTAGTCTTGGAGCTGCTACGAGATTTTGCCCATTATCGCACACCACTAGGCCAGGCTTGAGGCTCACTGGCACCAACCACTAATCGGTCTGTTTTTCCATGCCAGTCCACAGCTCCTGCGCGGTGTGGGTTTTTTCCCCCAAACAGATACGTTTTAAAACTGCCTGCTGTTGTTTACCTCTGGCTGTGCTGAAGTTGGTGGTGAAGGTGTGAATGAGGAGGCCGTAGAGGATGAGGAAGCAGAGTAGGAGGAGGAAGCAACAGGAGGCAAAGAGAAGCACCCTACAATCTTCGGTGGTGGAAGGACATGCGCCAAACTGCTATCCTTCTGGGGCCCAGCCGCCACTGCATTTACCCAGTGGGCTGTTAGGGAGATATAACGTCCCTGAACGTGCTTACTGGTCCATGTATCCGTAGTTAGGTGGACCTTGCCACAGATGGCGTTGCGCAGTGCACACCTGATTTTGCCCCCCACTTGGTTGTGCAGGGAAGGGATGGCTCGCCTGGAAAAGTAGTGGTGGCTGGCATGACGTACTGCAGGACAGCCACCGCCATAAGGCTTTTAAAACTCTCCGTCTCCACCAGACGGAATGACAGCATTTCAAAGGCCAGTAATTTTGAAATGCTGGCATTCAGGGCCTGGGATAGCGGGTTGGTAGGGGGGTACTTCCTCTTTCGCTCCAGTGTTTGGGAGATAGAGAGCTGAATGCTTCTATGAGACATTGTGCAGATGCTTGGTGACCCAGGTGGTGGCGTTGCTGGCAAATCCTCTGTTTGCGGGGTGGCAGGTGCCACTGTCACTCCAGAGGTGGATGAAGAAGCAGAGACTACAGCAGAAGAGGAAGCAGGAGGAACCAGAGACCTTTCTTTGTTTTTGAGGTGTCTACTCCACTGCAGCTCGTGCTTTGCACTTAGATGCCTGGTCATGCAGGTTGTGCTCAGGTTGAGAACGTTTATGCCTCGCTTCAGGCTCTGATTGCACAGCGTACAAACCACTCATGTCTTGTTGTCAGTACAATGTCTGAAGATCTGCCACGCCAGGGAACTCCTTGGAGCTGGATTTGGTATGCTCGGTTCCTTGGTGCAGTGAGCAGTAGCAGGCATACTGTCTAGGGGATGGCCGCTCCGCTTTTGCACCCTGTTCCCTCTTCTGCTGTGCTGGTGGCTCTGTGCGATTACCGCCTCTTCCTTCAAACTACACAGGCCACTCGCATGACCTTGATTCCATGTCGGGTCGAGGACCTCATCGTCCTCCACATCATCTTCCACCTAGTCTTCACCACTGCCCTCCTTGTCGGTCTGCACACTGCAGTAAGCCACAGCAGTTGGCGCCAGTGTGTCATCATCATCATCCGAGACATGCTGCGATGGTCCTCCCATGTACTCATCCTGAAACATAAGTGGTTGGGCATCAGGGCACTGCTATGTAAATGGCCCTGGGAAACCCTGCTAGCAGAGTCATCAAAAAGCAGAAGAGACTGCTGCATGACTTGGGGCTCAGACTGCTTGGCTGATTTGCAAGGGGGTGAGGTGAAAGACTGATGGCCATGGGTTGCAGGTGCCAACTCTGATCTTTCAGCATGAGACTGGGTGGGAGACAATGTGAAGGAACTGGAGGCACTGTCAGCCACCCCATCTACTATCGCCTGTACTTGTTCTGGCCTCACCATTCGTAGAGCCGCATTCAGCCCTACCAAATAACGCTGAAGGTTCTGTCGCCTACTCGCACCTGAGGAAGGGGTTTCACTTGTGCGTGTAGCTGGCACAGATCGACCACGTCCTATCCCTGCAACAGGAGCTCCACCAGCAGCACCACGACCGGGGCCACGTTCCTTATTTGACGCTCCCCTCATTCTTTGCGTTCACCCACTAAACTAACAGATGGTTTATGTCAGACGACAATGTAACCGCAATTAGTCAACAATTAAGTTCACTGAGAGTAAGGCAGTGCCGGTGTCATGAAGAGGAAACATTTCTTGAGGTCACACAACAGTGTGACAGGCGAATGTTATACAATTACTTCACAGTCCCAAAAAATGTTAATTTGTCAACCAACAATGTAACTGCAATATTGACTGGTTGTATTTGACTGTGACAACTGCAGCAAAGGCACCAGATGTAGTGTCTTGCAAAAAATTGGTGTTTTTTTAAACCCAGAATATAACTGCAGTATTTAAAGGGACACTGACAGTCCCAAAAAGCATATTTAGGTATATATATGACAGTACAGGTCTTATAAAGTGTATTAGAATCATCTAAGTATCCCCCCTGTCCACCTTATAAATACAGTAAAATGAAGTTTTATAACCTGCTTGAATCGTGTTCAATCTGCCCAAGGGGCGGCGTTTCATCTCCACTTGCGCCCAGCCAGCCTCGCCACAACTGCCGTTTGAAGCGCCGCCCAGCTCATCAATATTCACTTCGCTGGGCGGCTACTAGTGTCCCCGGCCATCTTCAGCGCATGCGCCCGGCACCCTCACTGGCCGGGATCGCATCGCGCCTGCGCACAGTCTGATTCTCAGAGGCCGATGCAGCCTCTGCTTTATGCGCATGCGCCGGGCACAGTTCAGAGCAGCGCTTCAGAGTAGCCGCCCAGCGAAGTGAATATTGATAAGCTGGGCGGCGCTTCAAACGGCAGTTGTGGCGAGGCTGGCTGGGCGCAAGTTGAGATGAAACGCCGCCCCTTGGGCAGATTGAACACGATTCAAGCAGGTTATAAAACTTATTTTTACTGTATTTATAAGGTGGACAGGGGGGATACTTAGATGATTCTAATACACTTTATAAGACCTGTACTGTCATATATGTACCTAAATATGCTTTTTGGGCCTGTCAGTGTCCCTTTAAAGTTTGTATTTGACTGTCACAAATAGAGTTGAGTGGACACCTGGATGTTGAAAAAAAAGTTCGGGTTCAGGACCCTAACTTGACCCGAACTTGACCCCGAACCCGAACCCCATTGAAGTCAATGGGGACCCAAACTTTTGGGCACTAATATGGCTCTAAAATAGTCCTGGAAAGGGCTAGAGGGCTGCAAAAGGCATCAAAATGTGCTTAAGAGCATGACAACTGTTCTGCAAACAAATGTGGATAGGGAAATGACTTAAAATAACATAAAATACAGAAAATTTTAAAATAACAATCTGGATCTAGGAGTAGGAGGTTGAGGAGGCGGTGGATGGGTGGATGTGGCGGTGTAGGTTGACGTGGCGGTGTAGGTGGAAGCGGCGGTGAAGTAGGAATAGGTAGCCAACACTGATTTGTGTTATTTTTATTTTTAAATTGGGGTATCCCCCAAAATATTGGGACATATAGCAAAATAAAACTAAGAATAAGTGCACTTGAGTACGAGACTGTTGGTAAATAGGGATTAACCCCCTGGGGGATGGGCCACCCGGTCAGGCCTATTTACAACCCATTCCCTTAAATAAGAGACCGACAACCATTTTACTTTTAATGCTGGGTGATGATCGGCCACAGCTTACTTTATTTAATCATAACACCATAACTGTAAATGGCGCAGTATGCCAGCCGCTGGACTCCCAGCGGGCAAGTCTGCCTTGTGCCATAACCAAACTCCATACTGAATTATATACCGCAAGCTGTGACTTGTTTTCATAACGTCAATAACTTCATTTATATTTCCATCATCATCCTTCATTCCTTTTTTTTTTTTTATATATATATATATTTTTTTTTATATACTTTTTTTTTTTAAATAATACCTTGCGTGAGGAAAACGGATGCAATACATCCAAACCATCAACCTTTACGGGGAGGGCGGGTGGGAACCAGCGCATCCACCGTCAAGAGGAAGTGAAATGCTCACTCCCAGGAATATATAGCCCTTCAGCACCGCCCCCATTCCCACTGGATCATGGGAAGGCCTCCACTTAACTCCTTCCCATCCTTCCCCTCACTGCTCACAAACCCTTAAAGGGGCAATGACCCCATTATTAACTCGGGGCAAAGGGGATCAGGAAGTACCCCCAGTCTCTTATCACCCTCCATAGGCTGTCGGGCGCTCCCCAGAATGGATGGTTGATGCTGGTATAAATGTCTACTCTGCACAAGGTATGGACAAGTCCTGTGGGATCCATGCCTGGTTCATTTTAATAAACGTAAGCTTGTCCACATTGGCTGCGGCCTGTGATAATGCTCTCTGCTAAACACACGTTCACACTATACACTGGCTGCAGGGCAGGTCAGCACCTCCAAGGCTGAAAAAGCTTTTCCACATTTTGGCCATGCTAACCCTGCCTTCTCAGGTGCTGGTGGTGCCCCAGCTGCGTTGGCGACCTCTTCCTCCTCCTTCGCCTTGTGCTTCCACTGTGCCCCCGCTGTCAGGTGGGAAAGCTATCATCAGCGTGCGCTTGTAGTCTCGCATCTTCCGATCAGTAACAGATGTTTTCACTAAATTTAGTTCCCTGTCACTCTCAACATGCTCTGCATTGCTGACAGGGGCCTAAATCTCTCAAAATCCTCTGTTCTATTGCTGGGTGACATGAACCCCCATTTTCCGTGAATAAACCCCTGCTGTGCCTGGGTGACAGGGCCCTAAATCTCTCAAAATCCTCAGTTGTATTGCTGGGTGACATGAACCCCCGTTTGCCGTGAATGATCCCCTGCTGTGCCTGGGTGACAGGGGCCTAAATCTCTCAAAATCCTCTGTTGTATTGCTGGGTGACATGAACCCCCTTTTGCCGTGAATGAACCCCTGCTCTGCCTGGGTGACAGGGGCCTAAATCTCTCAACATGCTCTGTTGTATTGCTGGGTGACATGATCCCCCTTTTGCCGTAAATGAACCCCTGCTGTGCCTTTGTGACAGGGACTTAAATCTCTCAAAATGCTCTGTTCTATTGCTGGGTGACATGAACCCCCTTTTGCCATGAATGAACCCCTGCTGTGCCTGGGTGACTGGGGCCAAAATCTCTCAAAATCCTCTGTTGTATTGCTGTGTGACATGAACCCCCTTTTGCCGTGAATGAACCCCTGCTCTGCATTGATGACAGGGAACTAAATTTAGTGAAAACATCTGTTACTGATCGGAAGATGCGAGACTACAAGCGCACGCTGATGATAGCTTTCCCACCTGACAGCGGGGGCACAGTGGAAGCACAAGGCGAAGGAGGAGGAAGAGGTCGCCAACGCAGCTGGGGCACCACCA
Source organism: Bufo bufo (assembly GCF_905171765.1). Taxonomy (NCBI): domain Eukaryota; kingdom Metazoa; phylum Chordata; class Amphibia; order Anura; family Bufonidae; genus Bufo; species Bufo bufo. The sequence continues at coordinate 516,412,431 of NC_053391.1, read as the reverse complement.
GCACCTGAGAAGGCAGGGTTAGCATGGCCAAAATGTGGAAAAGCTTTGTCAGCCTTGGAGGTGCTGACCTGCCCTGCAGCCAGTGTATAGTGTGAACGTGTGTTTAGCAGAGAGCATTATCACAGGCCGCAGCCAATGTGGACAAGCTTATGTTTATTAAAATGAACCAGGCATGGATCCCACAGGACTTGTCCATACCTTGTGCAGAGTAGACATTTATACCAGCATCAACCATCCATTCTGGGGAGCGCCCGACAGCCTATGGAGGGTGATAAGAGACTGGGGGTACTTCCTGATCCCCTTTGCCCCGAGTTAATAATGGGGTCATGGCCCCTTTAAGGGTTTGTGAGCAGTGAGGGGAAGGATGGGAAGGAGTTAAGTGGAGGCCTTCCCATGATCCAGTGGGAATGGGGGCAGTGCTGAAGGGCTATATATTCCTGGGAGTGAGCATTTCACTTCCTCTTGACGGTGGATGCGCTGGATCCCACCCGCCCTCCCCGTAAAGGTTGATGGTTTGGATGTATTGCATCCGTTTTCCTCACGCAAAGTATTCTTTTAAAAAAAAAAAAAAAAAAGTATATAAAAAAAAAAATATATATAAAAAAAAAAAAAGGAATGAAGGATGATGATGGAAATATAAATGAAGTTATTGACGTTATGAAAACAAGTCACAGCTGGCGGTATATAATTCAGTATGGAGTTTGGTTATGGCACAAGGCAGACTTGCCCGCTGGGAGTCCAGCGGCTGGCATATCTCTCAAATTGTAACGCTGATAACGGCGTCATCGCCACTGGCCATGTTGGTGGAGTACTCAAAACAGCGCAACAGGGCACACAGGTTTTGCATGGAGGCCCAGTGGTGGTGAAATGGTGCTGTTCCGCAGTGCGACCCACCCATGCGTGCTGCAGCTGAAACTCCACTATAGCCTGCTGCTGCTCGCACAGTCTCTCCAGCATGTGCAAGGTGGAGTTCCACCTGGTGGGCGGGAAGTCCGAAGTTACACTGTAGAGCAGACAGTCGAGTGGCGGCAGGATGAGAATGCCGGAAGTGCACACAGACGGCCAGCACTTTATGCAGCAGCTCTGACATGTCGGGGTAGTTGTGAATGAATTTCTGCACCACCAAATTCAGCACATGCGCCAGGCAAGGGATGTGCGTCAAACCGGCTAGTCCCAGAGCTGCAACGAGATTTCGCCCATTATCGCACACCACCAGGCCGGGCTTGAGGCTCACTGGCAGCAACCACTAGTCGGTCTGTTCTTCTATACCCCGCCACAACTCCTGCGCGGTGTGGGGCCTGTCCCTCAAACACATCAGTTTCAGAACGGCCTGCTGACATTTACCCCTGGCTGTGCTGAAGTTGGTGGTGAAGGTCTGTCGCTGACCGGATGAGGAGGTGGTAGAAGAGGAGGAGGAAGCCGAGTTGAAAGAGGAGGCAACAGGAGGCAAAGAATGATGCCCTGCGATCCTTGGCGGTGGAATGACGTGCGCCAAACAGCTCTCCGCCTGGGGCTCAGCCGCCACTACATTTACCCAGTGTGCAGTTAGGGAGATATAGCGTCCCTGGCCGTGCTTACTGGTCCACGTATCTGTGGTTAGGTGGACCTTGCCACAGATGGTGTTGCTCAGTGCACACTTGATTTTATCCGATTTATCCGTTCCCAGCCGCCACTCTCCTAGAAAAGTAGTGGCGGCTGGGAACGACGTACTGTGGGACAGCAAGCGACATGAGCTGTTTGAAGCTGTCCGTCTCCACCAGCCTGAATGACAGCATTTGAAAGGCCAGCAGTTTAGAAATGCTGGCATTCAGGGCCAGGGATCGAGGGTGGCTAGGTGGGAATTTACGCTTTCTCTCAAAGGTGGAGAGCTGAACGCTTCTGTGTGACATGGTGGAGATGTTTGATGACGGAGGTGGAGTTGTTGGTGGCACATCCTCTGTTTGCTGGGCGGCAGGTGCCAACGTTCCTCCAGAGGCGGAGGAAGAGGCAGCAGCAGAAGAGGGAGCAGGAGGGGCCTGAGCCCTTTCTTGGTTTTGAAGGTGCTTACTCCACTGCAGCCCGTGTCTCGCATGTAGATGCATGGTCATGCAGGTTATGCTAAGGTTCAGAACGTTAATGCCTCGCTTCAGGCTCTGATGGCACAGCGTGTAAACCACTCGGGTCTTGTCGTCAGCACATTGTGTGAAGAAGTGCCATGCCAGGGAACTCCTTGAATCTGCCTTTGGTGTGCTCGGTCCCTGGTGACGGTGGCCAGTAGCAGGCGAACTGTTTTGGCTACGGCTGCTCTGCTTTTGCACCCTGCTCCCGCTTTTGCTACGCTGTTGGCTCGGTCTCACCACTGCCTCTTCCTCGGAACTTTGAAAGTCAGTGGCGTGACCTTCATTCCATGTGGGGTCTAAGACCTCATCATCCCCTGCATCGTCTTCCACCCAGTCTTCCTCCCTGACCTCCTTTTCGGTCTGCACCCTGCAGAAAGACGCAGCAGTTGGCACCTGTGTTTCGTCATCATCAGAGACGTGCTGAGGTGGTATTACCATGTCCTCATCAGGAAACATAAGTGGTTGTGCGTCAGTGCATTCTATGTCTTCCCCCCCTGGGGAAGGGCTAGGTGGAAGCCCTTGGGAAACCCTGCCAGCAGAGTCTTCAAACAGCATAAGAGACTGCTGCATGACTTGAGGCTCAGACAGGTTCCCCGATATGCATGGGGGAGATGTGACAGACTGATGGGCATGGGTTTCAGGCGCCACCTGTGCGCTTTCTGCAGAAGACTGGGTGGGAGATAATGTGAACGTGCTGGATCCACTGTCGGCCACCCAATTGACTAGCGCCTGTACTTGCTCAGGCCTTACCATCCTTAGAACGGCATTAGGCCTGACCAAATATCGCTGTAGATTCTGGCGGCTACTGGGACCTGAGGTAGTAGGTTCAGTAGGACATGTAGCTGTGGCAGAACGGCCACGTCCTCTCCCTGCACCAGAGGCTCCACCAACACCACCACCACGACCATGACCGCGTCCCTTATTAAATGTTTGCCTCATAGTTAGCGTTCACAAAGCAAAGTAAAAAGTGGTTAAGTATGTTAAAAATAATTACCTGCCAATATAAACCCTGATGTAGGGTATTGCACTCTATCTATTTTTTTTTTAACTCTATATGACAGCGGTATTTGTTGCCTAAATGTGACACTCACTTATGCACGTCTTATCCCAGATGTGCAGTATATCAGAGGGTTTTGTTCACCCCAGTAACCAAAAAGCCATATTTCTGGCCTAAATGTGACAGTCACTGATGCTTGTCTAATCCCAGATGTGCAGTATATTAAAGGCTTTTTTCACCCCAGTAACCAAAAAGCCATATTTATGGCCTAAATGTGACAGTCACTTATGCTTGTCTAATCCCAGATGTGCAGTATATTAGAGGGTTTTTTCACCCTAACCAAAAAGCTGTATTTCTGTCCTAAATTTGACAGTCACTTGTGCTTGTCTAATCCCAGATGTGCAGTATATTAGAGGGTTTTTTCACCCTAACCAAAAAGCTGTATTTCTGTCCTAAATGTGACAGTCACTTATGCATGTTTAATCCCAGATGTGCAGTATATGAGAGGCTTTTTTCACCCCAGTATGCCAAAGCCGTATTTATGGCCTAAATGTGACAGTCACTTATGCACGTGTAATCCCAGATGTGCAGTATATTAGAGGGTTTTTCCACCCTAAACAAAAAGCTGTATTTCTGTCCTAAATATGACAGTGATTTATGCAGGTGTAATCCCAGATGTGCAGTATATTAGAGGGTGTTTTCACCCTAACCAAAAAGCTGTATTTCTGTCCTAAATGTGACAGTCACTTATGCTTGTCTATTCCCAGATGTGCAGTATATTAGAGGTTTTTTTCACCCTACACAAAAAGCTGTATTTCTGTCCTAAATATGACAGTCACTGATGCACGTGTAATCCCAGATGTGCAGTATATTAGAGGGTTTTTTCACCCTAACCCAGAAACTGTATTTCTGTCCTAAATGTGACAGTGACTTATGCACGTGTAATCCCAGATGTGCAGTATATTAGAGTTTTTTTTCACCCTAACCAAAAGCTGTATTTCTGTCCTAAATGTGACAGTCACTTATGCTTGTCTATTCCCAGATGTGCAGTATATAAGAGGGTTTTTTCACCCTAACCATAAAGCTGTATTTCTGTCCTAAAATGTAACAGTCACTTATGCACGTTTAATCCCAGATGTGCAGTATATGAGAGGCTTTTTTCACCACAGTATGCCAAAGCCGTATTTATGGCCTAAATGTGACAGTTACTTATACACGTGTAATCCCAGATGTGCAGTATATCAGAGGGTTTTTTCACCCTAACCAAAAAGCTGTATTTCTGTCCTAAATGTGACAGTGACTTATGCACGTGTAATCCCAGATATGCAGTATATTAGAGGGTTTTTTCACCCTAACCAAAAAGCTGTATTTCTGTTCTAAATGTGACAGTGACTTATGCACGTGTTATCCCAGATGTGCAGTATATTAGAGGGTTTTTTCACCTTAACCAAAAAGCTGTATTTCTGTTCTAAATTTGACCGTCACTTATGCTTGTCTAATCCCAGATGTGCAGTATATTAGAGGGTTTTTTCACCCTAACCAAAAAGCTGTATTTCTGTCCTAAATGTGACAGTGACTTATGCACGTGTACTCCCAGATGTGCAGTATATTAGAGGCTTCTTTCACCCTAACCAAAAAGCTGTATTTCTGTCCTAAATGTGACAGTCACTTATGCTTGTCTAATCCCAGATGTGCAGTATATTAGAGGGTTTTTTCACCCTACACAAAAAGCTGTATTTCTGTCCTAAATGTGACAGTCACTTATGCACGTGTAATCCCAGATTTGCCGTATATTAGAGGGTTTTTTCACCCTATCCAAAAAGCTGTATTTCTATCCTAAACGAGACAGTGACTTATGCATGTGTAATCCCAGATGTGCAGTATATTAGAGGGATTTTTCACCCTAACCAAAAAGCTGTATTTCTGTCCTAAATGTGACAGTCACTTATGCACGTGTAATCCCAGATGTGCAGTATATTAGAGGCTTTTTTAACCCTAACCAAAAAGCTGTATTTCTGTCCTAAATGTGACAGTCACTTATGCTTGTCTAATCCCAGATGTGCAGTATATGAGAGGCTTTTTTCACCCCAGTATGCCAAAGCCGTTTTTATGGCCTAAATGTGACAGTCACTTATGCACGTGTAATCCCAGATGTGCAGTATATTAGAGGGTTTTTTCTCCCTAACCAAAAAGCTGTATTTCTGTCCTAAATGTGACAGTGATTTATGCACGTGTAATCCCAGATGTGCAGTATATTAGAGGGTTTTTTCACCCTAACCAAAAGGCTGTATTTCTGTCCTAAATGTGATAGTCACTTATGCACGTGTAATCCCAGATGTGCAGTATATCAGAGGCTTTTTTCACCCCAGTATGCCAAAGCCATATTTATGGCCTAAATGTGACAGTCACTTATGCGCGTGTAATTCCAGATGTGTGGTATATTAGAGGGTTTTTTCACCCTAACCAAAAAGCTGTATTTCTGTCCTAAATGTGACAGTGACGCATTCATGTGTAATCCCAGATGTGCAGTATATTAGAGGGTTTTTTCACCTTAACCAAAAAGCTGTATTTCTGTTCTAAATTTGACCGTCACATATGCTTGTCTAATCCCAGATGTGCAGTATATTAGAGGGTTTTTTCACCCTAACCAAAAAGCTGTATTTCTGTCCTAAATGTGACAGTGACTTATGCACGTGTACTCCCAGATGTGCAGTATATTAGAGGCTTCTTTCACCCTAACCAAAAAGCTGTATTTCTGTCCTAAATGTGACAGTCACTTATGCTTGTCTAATCCCAGATGTGCAGTATATTAGAGGGTTTTTTCACCCTACACAAAAAGCTGTATTTCTGTCCTAAATGTGACAGTCACTTATGCACGTGTAATCCCAGATTTGCCGTATATTAGAGGGTTTTTTCACCCTATCCAAAAAGCTGTATTTCTATCCTAAACGAGACAGTGACTTATGCATGTGTAATCCCAGATGTGCAGTATATTAGAGGGATTTTTCACCCTAACCAAAAAGCTGTATTTCTGTCCTAAATGTGACAGTCACTTATGCACGTGTAATCCCAGATGTGCAGTATATTAGAGGCTTTTTTAACCCTAACCAAAAAGCTGTATTTCTGTCCTAAATGTGACAGTCACTTATGCTTGTCTAATCCCAGATGTGCAGTATATGAGAGGCTTTTTTCACCCCAGTATGCCAAAGCCGTTTTTATGGCCTAAATGTGACAGTCACTTATGCACGTGTAATCCAAGATGTGCAGTATATTAGAGGGTTTTTTCTCCCTAACCAAAAAGCTGTATTTCTGTCCTAAATGTGACAGTGATTTATGCACGTGTAATCCCAGATGTGCAGTATATTAGAGGGTTTTTTCACCCTAACCAAAAGGCTGTATTTCTGTCCTAAATGTGATAGTCACTTATGCACGTGTAATCCCAGATGTGCAGTATATCAGAGGCTTTTTTCACCCCAGTATGCCAAAGCCATATTTATGGCCTAAATGTGACAGTCACTTATGCGCGTGTAATTCCAGATGTGCGGTATATTAGAGAGTTTTTTCACCCTAACCAAAAGCTGTATTTCTGTCCTAAATGTGACAGTGACGCATTCATGTGTAATCCCAGATGTGCAGTATATTAGAGGGTTTTTTCACCTTAACCAAAAAGCTGTATTTCTGTTCTAAATTTGACCGTCACTTATGCTTGTCTAATCCCAGATGTGCAGTATATTAGAGGGTTTTTTCACCCTAACCAAAAAGCTGTATTTCTGTCCTAAATGTGACAGTGACTTATGCACGTGTACTCCCAGATGTGCAGTATATTAGAGGCTTCTTTCACCCTAACCAAAAAGCTGTATTTCTGTCCTAAATGTGACAGTCACTTATGCTTGTCTAATCCCAGATGTGCAGTATATTAGAGGGTTTTTTCACCCTACACAAAAAGCTGTATTTCTGTCCTAAATGTGACAGTCACTTATGCACGTGTAATCCCAGATTTGCCGTATATTAGAGGGTTTTTTCACCCTATCCAAAAAGCTGTATTTCTATCCTAAACGAGACAGTGACTTATGCATGTGTAATCCCAGATGTGCAGTATATTAGAGGGATTTTTCACCCTAACCAAAAAGTGGTATTTCTGTCCTAAATGTGACAGTCACTTATGCACGTGTAATCCCAGATGTGCAGTATATTAGAGGCTTTTTTAACCCTAACCAAAAAGCTGTATTTCTGTCCTAAATGTGACAGTCACTTATGCTTGTCTAATCCCAGATATGCAGTATATTAGAGGCTTTTTTCACCCCAGTATGCCAAAGCCGTTTTTATGGCCTAAATGTGACAGTCACTTATGCACGTGTAATCCCAGATGTGCAGTATATTTGAGGGTTTTTTCTCCCTAACCAAAAAGCTGTATTTCTGTCCTAAATGTGACAGTGATTTATGCACGTGTAATCCCAGATGTGCAGTATATTAGAGGGTTTTTTCACCCTAACCAAAAAGCTGTATTTCTGTCCTAAATGTGATAGTCACTTATGCACGTGTAATCCCAGATGTGCAGTATATCAGAGGCTTTTTTCACCCCAGTATGCCAAAGCCGTATTTATGGCCTAAATGTGACAGTCACTTATGCGCGTGTAATCCCAGATGTGCGGTATATTAGAGGGTTTTTTCACCCTAACCAAAAAGCTGTATTTCTGTCCTAAATGTGACAGTGACGTATTCATGTGTAATCCCAGATGTGCAGTATATTAGAGGGTTTTTTCACCCTAACCAAAAAGCTGTATTTCTGTCCTAAATGTGACAGTCACATATGCTTGTCTAATCCCAGATGTGCAGTATATTAGAGGTTTTTTTCACCCTAACCAAAAAGCTGCATTTCTGTACTAAATGTGAAAGTCACTTATGCACGTGTAATCCCAGATGTGCAGTATATTTGAGGTTTTTTTCACCCTAACCAAAAAGCTGTATTTCTGTCCTAAATGTGACAGTCACTTATGCTTGTCTAATCCCAGATGTGCAATATATTAGAGGGTTTTTTCACCCCAGTATGCCAAAGCTGTATTTCTGGACTTGCAGATAGCCTATGCTGGTGCACTATCGTTGCATAAAATGGCTGCCGATCATGTATTGATATTGACTAACTGAAGAAAAAAAGTTCGTTTTCAGCAGTAGTTGGCTCAGGGCAGTCTTAAAAAAATTGTGCACAGCACCTACAAAACACTTTTTCTGTAGATCGCGGAGTACATAAACCAGTTCTTGATAAGATTTCTCCCTGATCTCTCCCTCACAGCAGCTGCAGCCTCTCCCTACACTAATCCGAGCCGAGTGACGGGTGGCGCTACGTGACTCCAGCTTAAATAGAGGCTGGGTCACATGCTGCAGTTGGCCAATCACAGCCATGCCAATAGTAGGCATGGCTGTGATGGCCTTTTGGGGCAAGTAGGATGACGCTTGTTGATTGGCTGCTTTGCAGCCTTTCAAAAAGCGCCATAAAAATCGCCAAACACTGAACTCTAACCCAAACTTTTACGTAAATGTTCGGGTTCGGGTCGAAAACCCTAAAGTTCGGTACGAACCCAAACTGTACAGTTCGGGTTCGCTCAACTCTAATCACAAATGCAACAAAGGCCGCAAATGTATTTTCTTGCCCAAAATGGGTGTTTTTTCAATACCAAAATAAAACAGCAGTATTTAACGTTTGTATTGGATTGTCACAAATGCAACAAAGGCCCCAAATTTATTAAAGTTTTATTAAAACCAGAATATGACAGCAGCATCTAACACTTGTATTGGACAGTCAGAAATGCAGCAAAGGCCGCAAATGTATTATCTTGCCCAAAATAGGTGTTTTTTTTAAACCCAGAATATAACTGCCGTATTTAAAGTTTGTATTTGACTGTCACAAATGCAATAAAGGCCGCAAATGTATTATCTTGCCCAAAATGGGTGTTTTTTTGAATACCAGAATATAACAGCAGTATTTAACGCTTGTATTGGATTGTCAGAAATGCAGCAAAGGCTGCAAATGTATTATCTTGCCCAAAAAGGGTGTTTTTTTTAAAACAAGAATATAACTGCAGTATCTAACGTTTGTATTGGACTGTCAGTAATGCAGCAATGGCCACAAATGTATTATCTTGCCTAAAATGTTTTTTTTTTTTTTAAACCAGAATATAACAGCAGTATCTAACGCTTGTATTTGACTGTGACAAATGCAGCAAAGGCCCCAGATGTAGGGTCTTGCAAAAAATGGGTGTTTTTTTAAACCTAGAATATAACTGCAGTATTTAAAGTTTGTATTTGACTGTCACAAATGCAACAAAGGCCGCAAATGTATTATCTTGCCCAAAATGGGTGTTTTTTTAATACCAAAATATAACTGCAGTATTTAACTCTTGTATTGGACTGTCAGAAATGCAGCAAAGGCTGCAAATGTATTATCCTGCCCAAAAAGGGTGTTTTTTTAAAACAAGAATATAACTGCAGTATCTAACGCTTGTATTGGACTGTCAGAAATGGAGCAAAGGCCGCAAATGTATTATCTTGCCCAAAATGGGTGTTATTTTAAAACCAGAATATAACAGCAGTATCTAATGCTTGTATTGGACTGTGACAAATGCAGCAAAGGCCCCATATGTCTTGCAAAAAATATTTTTTTTTTTAATCCCAGAATATAACTTCAGTATTTAAGGTTTGTATTTAACTGTCACAAATGCACCAAAGACCGCAAATGTATTATCTTGCCCAAAATAGGTGCTTTTTTTATACCAGAATATAACAGCAGTATATAACGCTTGTATTGTACTGTCAGAAATGCAGCAAAGGCCGCAAATGTATTATTTTGACCAAAATGAGGTTTTTTTTTAATACCAGAATATAACAGCAGTATCTAATGCTAGTATTTGACTGTGACAAATGCAGCAAAGGCCCAAGATGTAGGGTCTTGCAAAAGATTTGTGTTTTTTTAAACCCAGAATTTAACTGCAGTATTTAAAGTTTGTATTTGACTGTCACAAATGCAACAAAGGCTGCAAATGTATTATCTTACCTAAAATGGGTGTTTTTTTTAAAACCCAGAATATAACTGCAGTATTTATAGTTTGTATTTGACTGTCACAAATTCAGCAAAGGACCCAAAATGTATTATCTTGCAAAGAATTTGTGTTTTTTTAAACCCTGAATATAACTGCATTATTTGATTGTCACAAATGCACATATGCTGTGCTGGTGCACTGAACTTGCATAAAATGGCCGCTGACGCCCACCTAACTAACAGATGGAAAAAAGTTATTTTTCTGTGTCACTGGGATCAGGGCAGGGTAAAAAAAAATGGTGCACTGCACCCACAAAACAAAATCGCTGTAGATCGCAGAGTTAACAAGCACTTCTGATAACAGATTCTTTCCTATTCTCTCCCTCACAGCAGCAGCATCCTATCCCTAAACTAGTAAGAGCAGAATGACGTGCAGCGCTACATGACTCTAGCTTATTTAGAGGCTGGGTCACATGCTGCACTGGTCAATCATAGCCATGCCATTAGTAGGCATGGCTGTAATGGCTTCTAAGGGCACACAAGTTAAACGCTTGTTGATTGGCTGCTCTACAGCCTTTCAAAAAGCGCCATTAAATCGCCGAACTGGAACCCGAACTTTTACTGAAATGTTCGGGTTCCGATCCGTTGTCAAAAAATCCTAAAGTTCGGTACGAACCCAAACTTTACATTTTGGGTTTCGCTCAACCCTAGTTATATGCTGTAGGCTCTGCTCCACTTTTCAGCAAGGAAGAGCTACTAGAGGACAGTCAGCAGCTACTGCCCAGCCAAGATGTGATGGAGATAACCGCTGCTTCCTCCGCTAGGCAGGCAAGTAGTAATGAGGAAAGTTACGTGGGAGCTGGTGTTGAGAGCGGTCAGGCTCCTGACCCAGAGTCGGTTGAGGAGGACATCAGTGACGTGCAGACACTACTCGATGATGATCATGTAGATGATCGCACTTGGGAGCTGGGTGACGAAGGGGCTTAATCATCATCGGGAGAAAAGGGTAGCAGGTTGCCCGTGAGCCAGCTGCGGTGCCAGAAAGTCGCTAGTGTTTCCTTGAGTCAGCATGGTAGCAGCGCACGGACTAGACCACCTGCTTCACGGGAGCCTACCTGGCCGGGAAGTAGTCGTGCAGTGGCTCAATGAAACAGAGGCGGTAGCATTCAGTCAGTGCGTAGTGTTGGGGGTAAAAAGAACTACTTGGCAGTGTGGCAGTTTTTTTAAGCTGCAGGAGGAGGTGAAGCGTGTCCATATGTAGAATCTGTGGAAAGATTGTGAAGCGTGGCCATGGTTCCAATGTTGGCACTAAAGCCCTGCGTCAGCATATGCAGCATCGCCATAAAGTGGCCTGGGAGAACCGTGGCTCCGATGTGGTGGTCCAGCCTGCCGCAGCAACCGCTACGTCACCCACTGGCACGCACCCGGTTTCTGGCAGTCAAGGCTCCTCCACCTCAACCGAAGGGAGCTGTCTGTCCTTCCCATCATCTGCCGTTCCTGATGCTCCTGCTCCTCCCCCTGCTACTCTTCGTCACTCATTCCGTCAGCAATTGATCACAGAAGCGATTGCCAAGAGACAACAGTATGCGTGCACTCATCAAATGGCTGAATGTGCTGCTGTCCAAGTTGCTGGTGCTGCAGTCCCTGCCTTTCCAAGCGGCCCACTGGGTGAATGTGGTTCCTGCACAGCCACACCAGCAACTTGGCCAGGAGACACTGCTTCCGCCTCCACGTTGTCACGAAGTTGGTCCAGCGACAATGTCCGCCTCTGCATGCTCATCCTCCACCGTGTCTTCAGTCTCCACTGCAGGGACAATGCACAGTGCCCCTCCAGCATACCACATGTGCAGGGCACGGCGGTGTCACGCTGTTCTGCACCTCGTTTGCCTGGGTGAACTGAGTCACACAGAGGAGGAACTGCTCCATGTGCTTCAGCAAGAAATCAAATCCGATCGAAATCGATCAGCCAGGATTTTCATCCACCAATTCCTGATGCATCAGACTAGATCATCCATGGTGCCACACCAACATTTTGACAAAAGAGACTGGTTTCTTCTGGCTACCTGCCTCAGCTACTATTCTGATGCTGCCACCAGCCTGATGCCACACATCTGATGCCAAGTGCTCCTTCTTTCACCCACCATCTTAAGCGAGTACTGATATTGCCACCCACCTCCAAACTATGTCACCTTGTCACGACTGCTATCCCAGCAGCAGTCGTGTCGCACCAGACGGAGGGGAAGGGGGACCCTTATCTACGGATAGGAATAGTATGGCCACCCCTGACTAACCCTAAGCTGGCACCTGTCTGCCCTGAAACCCTAGACGGGGTGTGAACCCGTGCGGCGAGCAGGATGCCTAAACCCTCAGTCACCCTAACAAGCATAGAGTGGGGAAAGGCCGATGGGAGCACTAGTCACCATCACTCATGTCTAGGAGAACAGCAGGGGAAGACAGCAACAAACAAACTATAGCAGAGATAGACTTATCCAGTCAAGAGCAGAGAAGACGATCCCAATCACGACAGTCCACGCCGGACCAGAGCTCCACAGCAACACCATCAAACGATCTCCTTCAAAGGTCAGAATAGAACTGGAAGTAAGGACTATATCTGGCAGTGACTGCAAGTGAAACTGAAACTAACATAGTAGCTGGGAGTGGCAGACAGGACTCACCTGAGAAGGATGCCTACAAACTCCCAGTCAGGACAAAAAGGTTCACAAGGCAAAACCCGGATGACATACCCTGAACCATGGAGCAAACTCACAAGCTATCGCGAGTAGCAAGTCGCTGCGACCTTCTCCTCCCAGACCTGTCTGGATCAGTCACAGTCGTGACACACCTTGCCACTCTGTTCTCTCCTGATGCTGCTCCTACCTCCACTCTATGTCACCTTGCCACTCTGTGGCCTCTTGATGCTGCCACCACCTCCACACTCTGTAATTGTGCCACTCTGTGGCGTCCTGATGCTGCCACCACCTACAGACTCTGTTGTGGTCTCCTCATACTGCTTTAACCTCACCTCTATGTCACCTTGCCACTCTGTGGTCTTCTAATGCTGCCGCCACCTACACACTCTGTCTTTGTGCCACTCTGTGGCCTTCTAATGGTGCCGCCACCTCCACACTATGTCACCTAGCTACTCTGTGGGCCTCCTGATGCTACCGCCAGTGGCGTAACTATCAGAGAAGCAGGGGAAGCAACTGCTTCGGGGCCCGAGCTCAGAAGGGGCCCTAAAACAGTACTGTAACTGGGCCCGTGTGGTAGGGGGCCTGTGGCACTCACTACCAGCCCTGCAGTGAAATCGCTCCTCTAACTGCATCCTCTGTTCCATCGGCAAAGTTTCCTTTACTCTCCCGACTCCCGAATGTAGCAGGTAGTCAATGAGCAGCAGAGCTGGTGGTGACGTCTGATCATGCTGCCAGCCCTGCGGTCCGGCACACAGCAGCCTGAAGACATCATAAGAAGACTCCTAATCCCAGCCTGCTCCTGATCAGAGGAGCCAACATTGCAGTAAGAACCTCTGCAACCCCCCCCCCCTCCCCCCCCCGTTCCCCATGGCTAGCTGGTGCCCTATTAACCCTTAACCTCTTATTTACATAGTTGCTGGTGTTTAAACAGCCAGAGCTGGTGTAAATGATGCAGCTATCTATCTATCTATCTAGTCTGGACCGAGGTCGGAGGGGGAGGGTTGTCAGGAGAGGCAGTGTTACTAGCTAAAGGACTGCCCTTCCACTGCATGATGGAGCCAGAGGAATCCGGCATAAAAGTGAGTGCATATGTGATCTATACAGGGAGTGCAGAATTATTAGGCAAGTTGTATTTTTGAGGATTAATTTTATTATTGAACAACAACCATGTTCTCAATGAACCCAAAAAACTCATTAATATCAAAGCTGAATATTTTTGGAAGTAGTTTTTAGTTTGTTTTTAGTTTTAGCTATTTTAGGGGGATATCTGTGTGTGCAGGTGACTATTACTGTGCATAATTATTAGGCAACTTAACAAAAAACAAATATATACCCATTTCAATTATTTATTTTTACCAGTGAAACCAATATAACATCTCAACATTCACAAATATACATTTCTGACATTCAAAAACAAAACAAAAACAAATCAGTGACCAATATAGCCACCTTTCTTTGCAAGGACACTCAAAAGCCTGCCATCCATGGATTCTGTCAGTGTTTTGATCTGTTCACCATCAACATTGCGTGCAGCAGCAACCACAGCCTCCCAGACACTGTTCAGAGAGGTGTACTGTTTTCCCTCCTTGTAAATCTCACATTTGATGATGGACCACAGGTTCTCAATGGGGTTCAGATCAGGTGAAAAAGGAGGCCATGTCATTAGATTTTCTTCTTTTATACCCTTTCTTGCCAGCCACGCTGTGGAGTACTTGGACGCGTGTGATGGAGCATTGTCCTGCATGAAAATCATGTTTTTATTGAAGGATGCAGACTTCTTCCTGTACCACTGCTTGAAGAAGGTGTCTTCCAGAAACTGGCAGTAGGACTGGGAGTTGAGCTTGACTCCATCCTCAACCCGAAAAGGCCCCACAAGCTCATCTTTGATGATACCAGCCCAAACCAGTACTCCACCTCCACCTTGCTGGCGTCTGAGTGGGACTGGAGCTCTCTGCCCTTTACCAATCCAGCCACGGGCCCATCCATCTGGCCCATCAAGACTCACTCTCATTTCATCAGTCCATAAAACCTTAGAAAAATCAGTCTTGAGATATTTCTTGGCCCAGTCTTGACGTTTCAGCTTGTGTGTCTTGTTCAGTGGTGGTCGTCTTTCAGCCTTTCTTACCTTGGCCATGTCTCTGAGTATTGCACACCTTGTGCTTTTGGGCACTCCAGTGATGTTGCAGCTCTGAAATATGGCCAAACTGGTGGCAAGTGGCATCTTGGCAGCTGCACGCTTGACTTTTCTCAGTTCATGGGCAGTTATTTTGCGCCTTGCTTTTTCCACACGCTTCTTGCGACCCTGTTGACTATTTTGAATGAAACGCTTGATTGTTCGATGATCACGCTTCAGAAGCTTTGCAATTTTAAGAGTGCTGCATCCCTCTGCAAGATATCTCACTATTTTTGACTTTTCTGAGCCTGTCAAGTCCTTCTTTTGACCCATTTTGCAAAAGGAAAGGAAGTTGCCTAATAATTATGCACACCTAATATAGGGTGTTGATGTCATTAGACCACACCCCTTCTCATTACAGAGATGCACATCACCTAATATGCTTAATTGGTAGTAGGCTTTCGAGCCTATACAGCTTGGAGTAAGACAACATGCATAAAGAGGATGATGTGGTCAAAATACTAATTTGCCTAATAATTCTGCACGCAGTGTAGTATGTGTCTGTATGAAATAACATGTGTGATGTTTACAATGTGTCTGTATGTAATAACATGTGTGATGGGTACTATGTATCTGTATGTAATAACATGTGTGATGGGTACTATGTGTCTGTATGTAATAACATGTGTGATGTGTACTATGTGCCTGTATGTAATAACATGTGTAATGTGTACTATGTGCCTGTATGTAATAACATGTGTGATGTGTACTATGTGTATGTATGTAATAACATGTGTAATGTGAACTATATGCCTGTATGTAATAACATGTGTGATGTGTACTATGTGCCTGTATGTAATAACATGTGTCATGTGTACTATGTGCCTGTGTAACATCCCAGAGTATGTCACTAAACTCTTTTCCCCCTGCTACAACATGTTAGGTGTTTATGTGTTGTTATCAGGTGTGATCTAACTGTGCATTTTCATCATATGTTCTTTCCAGGCCTGTATTATGTATTTGCTGTAATTTCTATGTACACCAGCAGGTGGCAGCAATGTGTTTAGTTCAGTTTAGTATAGCTAGACTGGAATAGTTCATTCCAGTGTTTAGCTCCCTTTCTTCTAGAAGCAGAAGTGGGCTGGTCCCACGCCCTGCAGCAAGGGAGGGAAGAAACCAGTTAGATCCAGTGTGTACCAGCCCCCTCCTAGGGGAAGGCTGTGTTAGCTGGAGCTCCCAGAAACAGGGATCCCAACCTAGGATCCAAGCCTCGGCTGAGGCCCCAGGATCCCTCTTCCTAGCCTGAGTCATCTACCTCAGTGCTGGTTGACAAGCAAGCAGCCACCTCCAGCTCTACAGATCTCCAGGAAGCCATTCCCTGCGAGCAGAACTGTGAGTGTTTAATCCAAAGACCAGGAGAAGCCAAATTCCTCCTTCAGCTAGTCAAGCCCAAACCAAGCAGACTACAGACAGAGCAGAAGATAGATACCTGCCAGATTCTTTAGGCGTATGTACCAGATGCAGAATAGATATATAGATTCCTGCCACATATTGCCAATACCTATGCTGTAACCGTATGGATTTATGCTGCACCCATTAAGTAAAGACGAGTTGGATTATATTTCCTGTCTGGATTACATTCATTCCTCAATTACTCCTACTAACAGCACTCAATTTATTGCATGTGAGCCAGGATCCAGGAGTCCAGCCGTACCAAGGTAGGAGACACCGTTGACACAATACCTACTACACAGAGACATTATCCCCCTCTGGCATTCCTCACTTGGTACGTGAGCTATTACATCTTAAAGGGCCCTGCTAGAGTACCTGCGCAAGCTGCAATTGGCGTCACGAACTAAGAACTATTACTATTGCGCCAGAGTGCATCTGCCCCAATTCGGCTTACTGCACCTGTATGTAATAACATGTGTGATGTGTACTATGTGCCTGTATGTAATAACATGTGTGATGTGTATAATGTGTCTGTATGTAATAACATGTGTGATGTGTACTATGTGCCTGTATGTAATAACATGTGTGATGTGTATAATGTGTCTGTATGTAATAACATGTGTGATGTGTACTATGTGTCTGTATGTAATAACATGTGTGATGTGCAGTATGTGCCTGTATGTAATAACATGTGTGATGTGTACTATGTGCCTGTATGTAATAACACGTGTGATGTGTACTATGTGCCTGTATGTAATAACATGTGTGATGTGTACTATGTGCCTGTATGTAATAACATGTGTGATGTGTACTATGTGCCTGTATGTAATAACATGTGTGATGTGCAGTATGTGTCTGTATGTAATAACATGTGTGATGTGCAGTATGTGTCTGTATGTAATAACATGTGTGATGTGCAGTATGTGTCTGTATGTAATAACATGTGTGATGTGCAGTATGTGCATGTAAGTATTTTAATTTTTTTTATATTCCTGGAGAACCCCTATTAAACACCATGCTAGCTTCAGGATGAATGTTCCTAGTTTTATTTTAATTGCAGCCTATGGAGAGTATCCCCAACGTCTGGTAACTTGTATGCCATAGTGATGTCCAGTACATCCTGGCCCCGGATTCTGTGCTTAGCATCTGAAGAATTGCACACCATGGATGTTCCTGGTATCATTATACTGAGAGTTCTTTCTATCCTCCACCTAGTAAGATTGTTACCATCTTCCAGTTGGATTTTATTTAAACTGGTGGTCTATCTGTTATACTATGTCTTATGATTGACTTTTGAACAGATAGTCACTTTACTACTTTTGCTGATTGATGAATCAAACTAGTGACCCTCAAACAGGTGGTCACGTGTTAGTTTGAATGTCTTTTAACCGAAATGACTCTAGACCCAGCCACTTGGTAACCATTGTGTCTATGACCCTGAATTCAGGCGGTCATGGGGGGGTCCTTTGAGTCCTTTCTGGTGAAATGACAATATTTCTGTGTATCATTAGTGTGGCTATTGCTCTGGATACTTGAGAGCTACCTCTTGCAGAAATTTAAATATTTGACAGAACTTGTGACTCATACAATTCAGTCAAATTTTGTGACCAATACATTTAAAGGTTGTAGTCCCCTGAAGATTTGTTAACCTTCAAGGAAACGCGTCGGGACGTTCTTTATCAACTTGGGACCTACCATTGATCCCTGAGCACTGTACCTATTGAGTTTATTCATCACAAACTTTATAGGTTGTGTTATATATGTATTTATGGGACGCTCTTTATCAACTTAGGACCTACCATTGATCCCTGAGCACTGTACCCATATAGCTCATTCATCGCAATGTATATAGGTTTTCTCATATACACATATATATATAATTTTTGTTTGTCAGTCTTTTATATACTGCCCTCCTTTATCTGATCCGGTATGCTATTCTCTAGAAATAGGGACCACATTCTATCTTTCGGACAAAGCTGGGCAGTCCAGGTCTAGGTAGGGCTAACTAGGGTTGGGATAGATCTTTAGTGTGTTGAGGAGTTAGGATAAGGGACATCTAGGGCTGAGACTCAGCAGTGTGTCCCTCTTACTACGCATCCTCTCTTCTCAACCTATCAATATATCTGTCCCTTCCTCCTTTTTTGGTCCATTTTTTCTCTCTCTGTTGGCATGCCAACAGAGAGTTGTATGCAATATCCCAATTGCACTCAGTCTAGATTTTTTCTATACATCAAGGGCCTATTATTTTAACTTTTAAATAAATAAATGTTAAGTATTAATAAAGCTACCCATTCTGTGATTATTCATCTTCCAGTTTATTAAATGTCTGTTATGCCATATTAGAGCTTGCCCGGCACACTTTAGCCTTGGAGGCCTGCTCTTGGTAAATAATCAGAAATCTCCAGCAGCAGTTTCTCAGATCCTGTGAGGGGCACATATCTAGGCATAACTACTGTGAGGGGCACATAATCTGGCATAACGACTGTGAGGGAGGCACATATTGACATAACTACTGTGAGGGGGCACATATCTGGGCATAACTACCATGAGGGGGCACATATCTGGGCATAACTACTGTGAGGGGGCACATATCTGGGCATAACTACAGAGAGGGGGCACAAAAGTAGGCATAACTACTGTGAAAGAAACAAAGGTGAGTATAACTGCTGTGAGGGGCCACAAGGAGGACATAACTATTTTGAAGGGACCACAATGTGGGCATTAGTACTGTGTGGTAGCACTTACGGAAAATGTCCTAGATTACCCTGCTATACATTGGCATGGCTCAGTTTTACAGGCCAGCACAGAGCCCCCTGCTGATGATTTCACAGGGGAAGTCACCATATTTTCCTTATGTGATTATTCTTTTTTTCTCTATCACCACAGGGACCTTGTTCTGGATCCAGTGGACATCACGCCGACACCAGCGACACCCTGGATGAGGTAGTACCAGATTTTATAGGACTGGCTGAGTGTATCCATGCATTGGGCTTAGGGCTCTTTAACACGAGCGGATCCTGTGCGGGTAATCCTCAGCGTGAAAGAGAGCCAATCCCCGTTCTGGACAGCAGAGACACGAAGCATTAACATGATTGATAATGCTCTTTGCCTCTCTGTGACCTTTTTACTACAAAATCACAGAGCCCTTAGTGTAAAGAAAATCTGCCACCTCTTTGCACTGGGGCCCATAACACTCTAGTTACGCCACTGAGCGCATGTATGAGTGCATCCATGTACAGTATGTGGTGAGTGTTTGTATGAGTGTGTCCGTGTATGTGGTGAGTGTGTGTATGAGTGCATCCATGTATGTGGATCCATTAAGTTGGGGAGGAACCCTGTGCAAAAATTTGGTGTGGGGCCCAGTCAGTTCTAGCTACGTCCCTGGCTACCGCCACCTCCAAACTATTTCACATTGTCACTCTGTGGCCTCCTCATGCTGCTTCTATCTCCACTCTATGTCACCTTGCCACTCTTAGCAATACTGATGGATTACTGACCAAATGCTAACCGAGTGAATGCGGATGTTCCACAGACAGGATCTGTTTTTTGTGGGTTATTGTTCTGAAGGATCAGAGGAAGGGCAAAATAATCTGTGACGTCCATGTAAACTTACTGCTGACACCCTCTCCACTCTGTCAAGGGGCTCTACTTGTAAAAGCGTTTAATAGAACAGGTTCTGTAGACATCTATGTGGAATCAGCAGACGACAGTGTAAAAGGAGTGCGCTTCTTCTTGGCGCTAACATCGACCTGTAAGGCTGAGTTCATACTTGAGTTATTTGGTCAGTTTTGGCCTGGTGACTGCCCAAATCAGTGAAGTGTGCAGTGATTCTAAGAGTGATTCTAAGAGTGACGTCTGTCATCTGCATGTCATACGGACTCACAGTGTTATTTCACTAACAAGGCAGACTCCCTATGCGTGTTACTGCAAGGCACAGTGTTCTACACCACTATAAATCCTCTCTGCAGCCAGGAAATAGCCGGTTTTTAACGTAACTTGCCGCAAATAAATGGCAGCAGCATGAGGAAACCACACAGTGGTGAGGTGGCAGCAGCATGAGGGGACCACAAAGTTGCCCAGTGACATAGTGTTGAGCTGGCAGCAGCATGAGGAGACCACAGAGTGGCCCAGTGAAATAGTGGTGAGGTGGCAGCAGCATGAGGAGACCACAGAGTGGTGAGGTGGCAGCAGCATGAGGAGACCACAGAGTGGCACAGTGACATAGTTGTGAGGTGGCAGCAGCATGTGGAGACCACAGAGTGGCCGAATAGCATAGTGGTGAGGTGGCAGCAGCATGTGGAGACCACAGAGTGGTGAGGTGGCAGCAGCATGAGAAGACCACAGAGTGGTGAGGTGGCAGCGGCATGAGGAGACCACAGAGTGGCGCAGTGACATAGTCTTGAGGTGGTAGCAGTATGAGAAGACCGCAGAGTGACCCAGTGACATAGTGGTGAGGTGACAGCAGCATGTGGAGACCACAGAGTTGTCATTTGGCAGCAGAATGAGGAGACCACAGAGTGGTGACGTGGCAGCAGCATGAGAAGACCACAGAGTGGCCCAGTGACATAGTGGTGAGGTGGCAGCTGCATGAGAAGACCACAGAGTGGCCCAGTGACATAGTGTTGAGGTGGTAGCAGTATGAGAAGACCGCAGAGTGACCCAGTGACATAGTGGTGAGGTGACAGAAGCATGTGGAGACCACAGAGTGGTCATTTGGTAGCAGAATGAGGAGACCACAGAGTGGTGATGTGGCAGCAGCATGAGAAGACCAAAGAGTGGCCCAGTGAAATAGTGGTGAGGTGGCAGCAGCATGAGGAGACCACAGAGTGGTGAGGTGGCAGCAGCATGAGGAGACCACAGAGTGGCACAGTGACATAGTTGTGAGGTGGCAGCAGCATGTGGAGACCACAGAGTGGCCGAATAACATAGTGGTGAGGTGGCAGCAGCATGTGGAGACCACAGAGTGGTGAGGTGGCAGCAGCATGAGAAGACCACAGAGTGGTGAGGTGGCAGCGGCATGAGGAGACCACAGAGTGGCCCAGTGACATAGTCTTGAGGTGGTAGCAGAATGAGAAGACCGCAGAGTGACCCAGTGACATAGTGGTGAGGTGACAGCAGCATGTGGAGACCACAGAGTGGTCATTTGGCAGCAGAATGAGGAGACCACAGAGTGGTGACGTGGCAGCAGCATGAGAAGACCACAGAGTGGCCCAGTGACATAGTGTTGAGGTGGTAGCAGTATGAGAAGACCGGAGAGTGACCCAGTGACATAGTGGTGAGGTGGCAGCAGCATGAGGAGACCACAGAGTGGTGAGGTGGCAGCAGCATGAGGAGACCACAGAGTGGCACAGTGACATAGTTGTGAGGTGGCAGCAGCATGTGGAGACCACAGAGTGGCCGAATAGCATAGTGGTGAGGTGGCAGCAGCATGTGGAGACCACAGAGTGGTGAGGTGGCAGCAGAAGATTATGGTGTAGAACTTTGTGGCACTCTGCCAGTACACGCTTGGAGTCGGGTTCCCACCCCTCGTATAATAAAAAGAGAACTCCAGCAGTTATGTTGCCAAATAGATGAAAACGTTTATTTGAAATGCGGTTTTAGCATACAGTAACGTTTCGGCCGGGTATGGCCTTTATCAAACTGCTGCCGCTATATAGAAGATGGAGATGTGTAGTAGAAATGGCTAGCAGCATGAGGAGACCACAGAGTGGTAAGGTGGCAGCAGCATGTGGAGACCACACAGTGGCCCAGTGACATAGTGGTGAGCTGGCAGCAGCATGAGGAGACCACAGGATGTTGAGGTGGCAGCAGCATTAGGAAACCACAGAGTGGTGAGGTGGCAACAGCATGAGGGGACCACAGAGTTGCCCAGTGACATAGTGGTGAGGTGGCAGCAGCATGAGGAGACCACAGAGTTGCCCAGTGGCATAGTGGGGAGGTTGGGGGCAATACCAGTACCAGCTAAAGATGGTGGGTGGCTGTAGGAGCACCTAGCAGCTGGTCTTGCATCAGGCGGGTGGCAGCATTAGAATAATAGCTGAAGCAGGTAGCCAGAAGAAACAGTGTAGGTAGGTGTGGCACCATGGATGATCTAGTCTGATACATCAGGCACTGTTTGATAATCCTGGCTGATCCATACCTGATTCATCTTGACAAAGGTCAGTTTCTCCACATTTTGGGTGGACAGGCGAGTTCTCCTTGGCGTAACTTTGGCCCCCGCTGCACTAAACACCCGTTCTGATGCCACACTGCTGGCCGGGCAGGAAAGCTTGTCCAGGGAAAAGTTGGCCAGTTGTGGCCACAAATCGAGTTTGGCTGCCCAGTAGTCTAGGGGATTTTTGATGTGGGGTGCTAGGGGACACTCTAAGTATGCCATTTCCTGCTTGTTCAGGTTCTGCTCTATGTTTAGCTTCTGCTGCTGGTTTCTTCAGTAGGCGGGTAAAGAAAAATACTCATCAGCGACTCTAGACTTATGTTGCTGCTGATGGAGCTGGTACTGTTCTTGCTCCCATAACCATCTCAATAGTTCTTCAGTTTATCCTCCCTCTCAGCGGGTGTAAAAAAGGCCCCATTTTGGACTGTAAATAGTGGCCAATAGGATGGAGAAATGCGCTCATAGGGTGAGTAAGTTCAGCAAATCAAATTTCTACTAAAAGAAAATAGTTTGCTCACCTATTGGGGTTGCATCAATTGGACGCAACCGCAATGAAGGTCAAATATGGATGAGTAATGGTTGGTGCAGCCTAGATTCGTCCGATCGCCTTGGGCAGGGGCCACCCTGCCACTCGGGTAACGGTATGAAAGCAAGAAACGCTGAACTTTACGTATAGCGCATGGACCACAAAGGGCGCACAAAAACAACCGAAAACTTTGCCCATGACCGGTTGTTTTTGTGCGCCCTTTGTGGTCCATGCGCTCTACGTAAAGTTCAGCGTTTCTTGCTTTCATCCCATTTTGGACTGGTAGCGAGGGTCTAACATGGTGGAGAGCCAGTAGTTATTCCTCTGCTGAATGGTGACAATTCAGCTGTCACTACACAAGCAAGTGAGCATGCAAAGGGCCATTTGCGCAAGTGACTCGGAAGGACTCCCTGCCTTCATCTCCACTGCATACTGCCACGGTGTGTCTAGGTTATCTGCCTTGTCTTCCTCATTGCCCTGTAGTTCCTCTAGCTGCTCCTGCTTCTCATGCTCCTCCTCTCACCTGTGTAGAAAAAAGAAAAAACTGCCATTTCTCTGCGCATTGCTTGTGCTTGAATGTTCTTCTTCCTCCTCTAGTTCAGCCCCCACTGGGCTCATGCGGCCGTGAGATGTAGTCGCCACGTCTCCTGTCCCCTGGCCAGCCAGATTTAGCAGCATCTATTCCAGGACATGAATCAGTGGAATGACATTGTTAATCCCGTAGTCCTGGCAACTGACAAATAAAGTGGCCTCATCAAAGGGCCCGAGCAAACGGCAAATATCACGCATAAGCTGCCATTGGATAACATCGAAGTTACAGAGGGGAGTACCTCTATCCGCATGTATCATCAAGAAATCCTTTATGGCCTTTCTCTGTTCATATAATCGGTCCAACATATGGAGAGTGTAATTCCAACGGATGGAAACGTTGCATATCAGCCTATGTTGGGCGACGCTGTTCTGCTGCTACAGCTCAAGGACAGTGTGCTTTGTGGTGTATGAAGTGCATGCAAAGTTTCCTGGCCATTTTCAGGATGTCTTGCAGATGGAGTGAAGACTTCAAGAATCGCTTAATAAACAGATTGAACGCATGTGTGATGCAGGGCGCACGGCTCAGTCACCCTTGATGCAGCTCCGACACCATGTTCTTCCCGTTGTCGGTCTCCATGGTTCCGATTTTGAGGTGTCGAGGAGAAAGCCAGGATTCGATTTCTTGATGAAGGATGCAGAGCAGCTCCTCCCCTGTGTGACTCTGTTCGCCCAGGCAAACTAGGTGCAGAACAGCGTGACACCGCCGTGCCCTGCACATGTGGTATGCTGGTGGAGCAGTGTGAATTGTCTCTGCAGTGGAGGCTGAGGACACGGTGGAGGATGAGGAGGCAGAGGCGGACATTGTCGCTGGACCAACGGAGTGAGAACGTGAAAGCGGAAGCGGCGTTACCTGGCCAAGTTGCTGGTGTGGCTGGACAGGAATCACATTTACCCAGTGGGCCATAAAGGACATATATTGTCCTTGACCGTAGAAAAAGCTCCACACGTTTGTGCTGCCGTGCACTTTAGCAGACACTGACAGGCTCAAAGACTGGCCCACCTTTTGTTCTACATATGTATGCAGGGCTGGTACTGCCTTTTTTGCAAAGAAATTACGGCTTGGGACTCTATACCTTGGCTCGGCACAAGCCATAAGTTCTCTGAAAGATGCAGAGTCCACCACTTGGAAAGGGAGGGGACTGCAGCACCAGCAACTTAGCCAGGAGCACATTCAGCTTCTGCGCTGTTGGATAAGTGCACGCATACTGTTGTCTCTTGGCAATCGCTTTGGTGATCGATTGCTGACGGAGTGACTTATGAGGAGTAGGGGGAGCAGGAGCATCAGGACCAGCAGATGATGGGAAGGATAGACATCTCCTTTCGGGTGAGGTGGTGGAGCCTTGACTGCATGAAATTAGGTGCATACCACGGTTGCTGCGGCAAGCTGGACCACCACATCAGAGCCACAGTTCTCCCAGGCCACTTTATGGTGATGCTGCATGTGTTGACACAGGGCCATGGTGCCAACATTGGCACCCTGGCCACGCTTCACCTTCTGCCCACAGATTCGGCAAATGGCCATGTTTACCTCCTCCGGCGGCTTAACAAAAAACTGCCACACCGCAGAGTAGGTGATTTTACCTCCAACACTCTGCACTGACTGCTACCGCTGCTGCCTTTGTGAACCCCTGCACCACTACATTTTGGGCAGGTAGGCTCCTGCGAAGCGGGTGGTTTACCCCATGCACGTTTGGCTCCCAACCTCCCAATGCTGCCACCCTGCTGACTCACAGCCACGCTGCCACTCTGCAGGCTCACCCGCTGCCTCATGCGCAAGCTGACTCCCTCTTCTCCTGATGATGATGAAGCCCCTTCTTCACCCGGCTCCCAAGTGCGATCAGCTACATCATCATCATCCGCTACTGTCTGCATATCACTGATGTCCCCCTCAAAGGTCTAAGGGTCAGGAGCCTAACCACTCACAACACCTGCTCCCATGCGATTTTCATCACTACTTGCCCGCCTACCGGAGGAAGCGGCAGATGTCTCCTCCAGATATTGGCTAGGCAGCTGCTGTCTGTCTTTTAGTAGCTTGTCCTCGCTGAAAGTGGAGCTGAGCCTATGGCATATGATACTTCTCGCGCTGAGAGAAGGTTCAAAACGGGTGGGGGCACACGGCCTGCTTCCGGGTCATGCAAACTAAACGTCATGTCAGAGGAACCCACCGAATCTTGGCTGGGGGTGTCTGATGTCACTTGTGATGAAGACCGAGTCAACCATTCAAGCACTGCTGGGTTGCTGATCAAGAAATGACTGCTAGATGACACCGGTAGCTCAAGCCTCTCGCTTCGACTCCTGCTGCCACCCCCTTCTTCTGATACCTGCGACAGAAACATTTTGGCCACTGCCCGTTCCCTTTGAAGGGCCTGTCACCTGTCTGTCTGACATACTGTATAATAAAAGAATTAAATTAAAATAATACCCCCAAAAAAGTCTTTAGTACAATGTTACTTCACCGCTGAATGGCAATTAAGACATGTTGGTAAGGCTGATTTGTCAGCCTTCATTTGTGGGAGGGGCGGAGGCTCTTCATATACGAGCCACAGCCTCACTCACAGGCGTGGGTTCTCAGGTGCCCCACCCTCCCTCCCTTATCTTCTCATTTCCACAGGGTATGCCCACTTATAGGCCTACCCACGATCATGGCTTAGGACACACAAACCATTTAGTCAGGTTAGCTAAGACATGCCTAGCTGGGTTAGGTTGTTCCCATTGTTTCTCTCCCTAGGGTTCTTCGGATATCTCTTGGCCGTAGCCATGACCACAAATGTATATATTTTTTTTTCTCTAATGATTAATGAACCCCCCCCCCCCCCAAAAAAAAATAACAATTCACCGCAAAAGGTTAATTAAAACATATTCTTTTTCCTATTACTACACCCCCAAAAAAGAAATATAACAATCAGAATTCACCGCACAACGGCTAATGTGATGTACATATATTTTCTTTTTATACACCATGTAAATATGTAAATGGCTGTAGTACAATGTAACTAACTGTTGAACAGCAATTAAGACATATATATTTTCATCTGATTAAAAAACTCCCCCCCCCAAAGGCTAATGTGATGTACGTATATTTCATTTTTATAAACCATGTAAATGGCTGTAGTACAATGTAACTTCACTGCTGAACAGCAATTAAGACATATTTTTTCATCTGATTAAAAAACTCCCCCCCCCCCCCCTTCCTATATATATATCCGTAACTCTGAAACTCCGGCTATCTCTCTTTTTGGGGAAGACGGCAACATGATCCACAAAGACCACTTTGCCTCTCTCCTTCCCGAAACCAAGCTATTCCCTTCCCTATACTCGTCTATACTTGCCAACTTAACAAAATTTGTCCCCTACCACGCACTTTTAAGGCCCCTTACATGGTTTGAAAGCCTCATTGATTCTAAACATCCACC
Source organism: Bufo bufo (assembly GCF_905171765.1). NCBI lineage: Eukaryota > Metazoa > Chordata > Amphibia > Anura > Bufonidae > Bufo > Bufo bufo. The sequence goes on along the minus strand of NC_053391.1, from coordinate 516,385,363 downwards.
GAAAAAATTTATTTCTCAGCTATATAGAAGACTGAACAACCCTATATGCCCTCCTAAGCTGTTTAAAAAACTGCTATCAGCAGCACGCCTATTAGTCCCCAGATTCTGGCTTTCGTCAGATCTTCCACCACTAGATTATTGGATAAATAAGGTAGACTCCATTTACAGGTTCGAAGAACTGTCCGCTTGGGAAAATCGCTCTCATAACAAATTTGAGGTCCTTTGGAAACCCTGGATTGAATTCAGACACTTTAACGAGGCCCACTAAATGTACAAGTAAATACTGAATTTTACTGGCATTATATGATACTAATGTTATTTATTATGCAACATATTGGAAATGACATCTACTATGTTAATTTTGTTAACTTATTTTTGTTATTTTATGGATGGCTAAACAGTACAATATTGTATACGGCTGTGTACTGTCCTTCGAGGAGGAAATATTTGTACTGATGTTTTACATCTTTCAATAAAGCTTTGAAAAATAAAAATAAAAATATATATATATACCATCGGATTGGAGAAAACTCCCATCCGGTGATATAATAGGGACTCCTGACTTTGCATTGGGAGTCAATGGGGGACGGATCCGTTTGCAATTGTACCATATTGTGTCAACGTCAAACGGATCCGTCCCCATTGACTTGCATTGTAATTCAGGACGGATCCGTTTGGCTCCGCACGGCCAGGCGTGTCCGTGGATCCTCCAAAAATCAAGGAAGACCCACGGACGAAAAAACGGTCACGGATCACGGATTAACGGAACCCCGTTTTGCGGACCGTGAAAAAATACGGTCGTGTGCATGAGGCCTTTGAAAGATAAAATTATAGGGCCTTTGCTTACGACTGTACCAGAAATCACTTACACAAAAGCTCCCAATTTAGGATTGAAAATAGCACCATCTATTAAACCCAAAAAGAGAATAGAACAGGCCATACAAAAATGGTTATTATAAAAGGATTCTATAGATGTGAAAAATGCATTAACTGTAGAAATCTTGTATTCCCAACAGTGAAGGTAAGCTCTACACATAACACCTTTACTTATGAAATAAAATCATTTTTAACATGCAAAAAAAAAAAAAAACTCCCCTCCCAGAAAAATTACAATCACAATTCACTGCCAAACAGATATTAGGAAGTAGGTTTATTTTCCTTTAATACACCCCGTAAATGGCTGTATTACAATGTAACTTCACCGCCGAACGGAACTTATTAATACACCCCCCCAAAAAAAGTAAAACAATGTAACATCAACGCAGGACGGCGAACAGGACATAGGTATGTATCCTATTAATACACTCCGTAAATGGATGTAGTACAATGTAACTTAACCGCTGAACAGCAAATATGACATATTTTTTCCTTTTTTTCCCTATTAATACACCCCAAAAAAAGTAAAACAATGTAAAATCAACGCAGGACGGCTAATAGGATGTACGTATTTATCCCATTAACACACCACATAAATGGCTGTAGTACAATGTAACTTCACCGCTGAACGGCATTTATGACATATTTTTTTCTTTTTTCCCCCTATTAATACACCCCCAAAAAAAGTAAAACAATGTAAAATCAACGCAGAACGGCTAATAGGATGTACGTATCTTTCCTATTAATACACCCCGTAAATGGCTGTATCACACAGAACTTGCACCCCAATCACAAGCAAGGTTTGCTGGAATTAGTAATGTATCATATAGAGCAAACAACCAAAAAGCAGCAGTATAACTGCAGTTTGGATCCCCAATTAGTGCAGCAAGGTGTAATAGAATCTCTCCTATTACCCAGGCTGTACACTCTCCTATTGCACCCTATTCTCCTTTTATAGTGTAGATGATGCCTCCCTATCCTTTCCCTACACCTTGACTAATCTTTCCCTGAATTTGTATATTCGTCTTTTCAGCACAATAAAGTCTTTCCTAGCACTGTCCCTAGCTCATGTCTCTCCCTGCAATAAGTTCACTGGAAAATGGCTGAGGCTATTTATAGGGCTATGACATCACAGGGGCTGGCTGGGTGCTGATTGGCTGCATGCATGGCATTGTGGGTGATCCCTCGTTCCCAGAGTTCTCTGCTTCATGTCCTAACATGTGCAGCAGCCATTTTAAGAAAAAATTTGATTCGTTACCACGAAGCGTCAGGAAATTCGGATTCAGTGCGAATCAAATTTTTCCTGAAATTCAGATTGAATTCCACTTCGTCAACTTCGATTCGCTCATCTCTAGTTATCTAGATTTTTTCTCTCAACAATTTGTTGCTCACATTAATATATGATATTTAGTATTGAAGAGAGACCTTTTATATATTTTAACTAATCCAGTAAAAGTTAAACTTTAATGATTTCTATATCCTTGTTGTTGCACTTATTTGCATACTCAGTCTGAGGAATTAGTGCTGCAGCAAGACATAGGCTGCGAGTGAGTATTTGACTATTTTGTGTTGCTGTATGCCAATTTTCAGTATAATTGGAGCAACTTCAATTTGTAACAAATTGATTAAAGTATGATTCGAACTTTTTCCAAATGATTCAAAACATTTTCCAAAATGGAAGCAAAGTAAATTTCTAGAGCTTTGATTATCTCTAGCCTGAAGACTTTCTGAATGCATTGTATGGTGAGATATTTGCTGTTCATTATTATTGTAATTGCTGGTATGTTAAAATTAATCATCTATAATATTCTATCTTAAATATTATTTTACATTAATCAGTATCCTTGTAGCCACACTGTCACTAACAGTTAATTCCATTAAATCTCCATTCTTAGTAAAAAAATATTATCCCCACGAGCATTGATATTTATTTAAAATTGTTATTTACTGTGGAGCCATCTGTTTGTGTCTGAAATGGAACCCAGCATCTATGGTTGTAGTACACAAGGGAAATACTTACCTAATTTTTCTTCATGATACAAGTCTTCCAGCAGGTTAACAAATAAATAAGAATTAAATGTTGTGTATTCACTTTGCAATTAGAATTAACCAAGCATATTTAACTCTTTGTTATTTACTGCTTTAAAACCTGTGAAAGCTGGGAGGGCCAAATATTCAAAAATTCAATATTTAAACAGAAACCTGAATTAAATGTATTAATTTTACAAATGTAGTTTCCTGGTTTTCAACTACCAGATGATGACTGTATTATTTTAGATATAAAAATGTACACAAATCAACAACTTATACTCTATCCATAGGAGAGGGCATAAGTGTCTGTTTAGTGTGGGTCCGATAAGTGAGGCCCCTGACAATCACTAGAAAGTGGATATGCGTTCCCTTGTCTGAATGAAGAGATAGAAACCAAGGCCTATTGCACACGACCATATGGCTTTTTCAGTGTTTTGCGGTCCGCAAAAAAACGGATCCGCAAAAAATACGGATGACATCCGTGTGCATTCAGTTTTTTTGCGGAACGAAACATCTGGCCCCTAATAGAACAGTACTATCCTGTCCATTATGCGGACAATAATAGGACATGTTCTATCTTTGAACGGAACGATAAAACAGAAATACGGAAACGGAATGCATATGGAGTGTCTAAGAAGTGTCTGCAGCTTCATTTAACTCTATGGAGCTGCTGAAGGTAGAAGAGCACTTGTACTCAGCTACCTTCAGCAGCCCCATGGAGTTGAATAGACCTGCAGATACGCATGCATTTCTGCAGATCCATTCAAATATGGAGCCATGGGCCCCCATTCTAGTGATCATCTGGGGTCTCAGCACTATGACCCCTGCCAATCTGATCCTTATCTCCTATATTTTGCATAGGGGATAAGTTGTTGTCCTATATAGGACATTTAAATTACCCAAAGAAGGCCACAAGAGAACCGCAATAATGTGCACATCCACAAATTGAAAAATAGAGCAATTTTATTGGGCTACAAAGACACACAAACATGATTTAAAAAGTGTTTACAATGCATCATGTGCTGGTGAAATGAAAACCAAGCACAGACCCAGTGTCCACCTTCCTGCTCCTGCTCCTCGACGGCTTGATCAATTTAAACGATGCAATGGATGCTTCAGAAAGAAGGCGTAAGGTACAATGTCACTGATGGTGTCCTGGCTGTGACTGACCAGTTTGGTGATCTCATCAAATGGCCACAGAAGTCTTCATGCATCGCGCATGAGCAGCCACTGGAGCGGTGAAAAAAAAAAAAAAAAAGCTCCCTAGAACCTGTCCTGCCGCAAAGTTTGTACAGGTAGTCGTTAACTGCATGTTTCTGCTGGAGCAGCCCATCAAGCATATACAAGGTGGAGTTCCATCACGTCGGGCAGTCACAAATCAGACGTCTGATGGGCAGGTGGTGTCGCCGCTGAACGTCAACAAGGCGAGCCATGGCCGTGTAAGATCTTCTAAAATGGCCAGAGATTTTCCTGGCCTTCCGCAAGATGTCCTGGACCGCAGGGTATTTTGCAACAAATCGCTGCACGACTAAGTTCAGGACGTGTGCCATGCATGGAACATATGTCATTTTTCCCTGTTTCAGCGCGCTCAGCAGATTGGCACCGTTGTCGCACACCACTTTACCAAATTGAGCAGGGTTAGCCACTGATCGGCTTGTGACCGCAAAGCTGAATGGAGTGCAGGACCACAGTGGCTCTTGGCTTCCAAGCACAACAGCCGCAGCACAGCATGGCAATGTCTCACTTGGCATGTCGAATAGGTTCTGGGGAGCTTGGGGGGGCAGCGGAAGAGGCAGTAGCAGTGGAAAAGAAGTAGTCAGTCGAAGAGGAGACGGAGGATGTAGTAGGAGGAGGAGAAGAAGAAGAGGCAGGCCTGTATGCAATCAGTGGTGGTAACACCAAATCCACACGGGTGCCACGGGTTGCATGCTTGACAGCTGTCAGAAGGTTCACCCAGTGGGCAGTAAAAGTTATGTACCTTCCCTGCCCGTGTTTGCTAGACCATGTGTCTGTGGTCAGATATATCTTGGCACCGACACTGTGTGCCAGAGATACATTCACTTGCCGCTGAACTTGGCCATATAGCTCAGGGATGCCCTTCTTGGAGAAATATTTACTTCCGGGGACCTTTAATTGCGGTGTGCCAATGGCCACAAATTTTCTAAAAGCCTCCGAGTCCACCAGTTTTTATGGCAGTAGTTGGCAGGCTAACAGTTCCGTCAAGCCAGCGGTCAGCCTTTGGGCAACAGAATTATTCGGCGTCATCTTTTTTTGCTTGAACATTTGGGCCATGGAAGCCTGCCTTTTGCTAGATGAACGTGACGATGGCACGGTGGAAGGTGGAGTGGAGGTCAAATGAGAGGACAGAGGAGAAGGAGAAGAGGCAGGACGTGGAGCGTCGGGAGTGTGGCTTTGTGGGTTCTGACGACGTTGCTCCCACTGGGCACAGAGATGGAAGGCCAGGTGCCTTCTCAAGACGGTCGTCCCTAAGTGAGTGTTGGACTTACCGCGACTTATGCGTTGACAGCACAGGCTGCAGATGGCAACACTATTGTCAGCAGCTGACACGTTAAAAAAAGCCCACACCGAAGAGCCCTGTGCTGGCGTCCTGGGAGAGCCAGATGTGACCGTGCATGGTGGATGCCTTGTTCCAGATACATTAGTAGTCTCCTTTTTGCCTCCTGTGCACTGTAAGTTCCGCCTGCTTCTTCTCCTTCTCCTCACTATCTGCTGCTCTGTCTCTCCCTCTGAACTCCCCTCCACTTCTTCTCTTGTGGGCACGCACGTGACATCCATCAACACGTCATCATCGTCACCTTCACCACCACTGACATTAGAGATCTTGTAGTAAGCAGCAACAGCGCGGACCACCCTCCTTGGGCTGATCTGGGTACTGTCGCTAGACTGCTGGGTGGTGACCATTGATACCGCCTCTTCCTGATCCGATGCCAAGAATGGCTGCGCATCGGTAAGGTCTTGTACAGTGATGAGCGGCAGGGGCAATATTCGATTTTGCGATATTTCATGAATATTTGGGTGAATATTCGTCATATATTCACAAATTCGATATCTCCAGTCATTATTTTCTTGATTGTGAAAATCAGCAATCTGAAAATTTGCGATACGAAAATTTGCAATCAACACTACTCCTATTGGCAACTTTCCTATTGGTTGCTAGGAGTGTTGCTAAGTGCCGATATTCGCAATAAATTTGCGATAAATTCACACTTAGAATATTCGTAAATTCAAATATATAGCAATATATTCTAAATATTCACAAATTCTCAAAGTGGCAATATTCGCGATTAAAATTTGTGATTCGAATATTCGCGCTCAACACTTGTCTTGTAATGGATGGGAAAATAATTCTTATGACTCGAGCGGAGGGGATACGGTGGTGGTGGTGTCTTTGTGGGTGAACACAGCAGAGAGTGAAGAGGGTGCAGATAGAGAGGATGAGGAGGGTGCAGAAGCGGAAGGCTGAGTGAGCCACTCAACCAAGTCTGGTGCGTCCTTTGATGTAATCGTATGCACCTCTTGCAACTTCCCACTTAGGCTCCAGCCTGGCCCCTACCATCCCTGTGGAATGGCCTGCCTCTTCCTCTGCCTGTCATTTTCAAAATGACCCTGTGAAAAAAGTCCCTAGAAAAGAGCAGTATTTGTGGAAGAAGGTATATCACACTCCTGCCTCAATCAGTTTTTTTGGGGGGCAACTGGTATATCACACCAGTGGAAATTATTTGTTCCAATGGCATTTGTAACTCTGTCAGCTGAGGTAAAGCAGCAAAACCGCTAACAAATGCTGCACTACTCAAATACACTATATAGAAAGTATATAATTGGTATGCGACTGGTATATCACACCAGTAGAAATGATTTGTTCCAATAGCGTTTGTCACTCTGTGTAGCTGCGGTAACGCAGCAAAACCGCAAACAAATGCTGCACTACCCAAAAGCACTATATAGAAAGTATATTATTGATATATAACAACGCTGCTTCAATCAGTTTTTTTGGGGGGAAACTGGTATATCACACCAGTAGAAATTATTTGTTCCAATAGCGTTTGTCACTCTGTGAGCTGAGGTAACGCAGCAAAACCGCAAACAAATGCTGCACTACCCAAATGCACTATATATAAAGTATATAATTGGTATATAAGACCCCTGCTTCAATTTTTTTTTTTTTGTTGGTTCAACTCGTATATCACACTAGTCTAAATTATTTGTTCCAATAGCGTTTGTAACTCTGTGTAGCTGCGGTAACGCAGCAGAACCACAAACAAATGCTACACTAACTAAATGCACTATATACAAAGTATATTATTGGTATATCACACCCCTGCTGCAATCAGTTTTTTGGGGGGCAACTGGTATATCACACCAGTAGAAATTATTTGTTCCAATAGCGTTTGGCACTCTGTGTAGCTGCAGTAACCCAGCAGAACCACACACAACTGCTGCACAATGCAAATGCACTATAATATACTTTCTATGTTAGGAAGTATATTATAAGTATATTACACCTCTCAGTATAGCACACCTATCGATAGCACACCTATACCAGTCCTTAAAAGGACTTTTGTGGCCCTATTAGCTAGCGTTTGGTGTTCCTAACAGTCTGTCTCTGCTCCACACAGCAACCTCTCCCTAGACTGGCAAAAGACTAAATGTAAAATGGCGTCCAGAACAGGTTTATTTATAAGGTAAGGGGTATGTCCATGTGTTAAAATGTCTCAATTGGCTGCCCTGTACCACCTGATGAATGTGTCATGGGTCAAAGTTCTTCACAATGTAAAAAAATATGGTGCCGGCGGACATTGCCATATGTTCGCCTATTCAGCGAATCGTGAACGAGCAAAGTTCGCAGCGAAACGACCGCCGGGCGAATCGCAAGGCCATCTCTAGCAAGGACAGCTGGGGCATGGCCATTCACTTCTGTACAATACAATCTAAATGTGATAATCTGATAGGCCCAGTGTGGGGGAGCACAAAATTGCCAGGTTTGGGCATAAAAGGCATCTACCACCTCATCTATAAGGTGGAAGGGACTAAATGACAAACTATTATAAAGAGGCTTCATTAAACTTGTGTATCCAAGGTCTGCGATAAGAAACAAGGCCCAAAAATGTCCTCAGTGCATTCATGTTTCTGGGCAAAGGGATGTTCTCCACAGCCTTCTTACATTCAGGGATGAGGAAGTTAGCTGTAATGCAACAAAACTGAAGTTTTCCTTTTTTTTTTTACGTCTCACTTGCAGTCATGGTCAGCTAAAAAAGGACAGGAGTGACATGGCTGCAGTATACATACTGGGCAAGTTCTAGGCTCCCTGCTGAAGCCAGGTATACTGTTTACCCTCATGTGTGAAGACAAACAAATACCAACTGTCTGGATGTAGTGGTACTGAAAAGAAAGCATTTGCCAAATCAATCACAGTGGAGTGGGTTTGCTCTTCTCATTTTTCTTTTTCACAAGGTACAAAAAAGTGTTAAAAGGCGATACAATCTCCCTTGACTCATGAACAGCGCCATCTATTGGTTTCATAGTCTCATGACAAGACTATGAATCCAATAGATGGTGCTGTTCATGAGTAGTGTAGATCGCAAATTTTCCATGCAAATGGTTTTTCAGCTGAAAAACAAGGCAGATTCTGCTCATTTGCATTTCTTTCCCATATGCCCATGTTTATGCAAATGAGTTTTTACATGAAAAAACTGTATAGAATGGTTATTGAATATTATGTTAGGACAATCAGAAAACTTTTTGTCACCCTAATGATATCGATCTAAGTGCGCAGGTCCACCCAAGCCATCCAACAGATGTGAAGCAACTTTGAGGCTTACTGGCTCTCAGTCAGATGAGAGCTGGTTTGGAATGTCTCATAGTGCACAAGGCTGCCATTGTAAGGTATGCTGACTGTTATCTGTCTCATGGATAAATTGATGGCTTCCACATACCTGGTTTTTGGCATATAGCCTTTGTGTGGTTGTCTATTGTAATACATAGCTAATAGGAGTCCAAGACGCATCCAGCCATTCTCTTAATGCTGTTTCCAAACCATTTTGATTAGGGTTTCCATCAATTTCTAACCTTTTTTTGTGTGAACCAGACACCCTCTCTTCTTCAGAGCAGGGGGTGTCTGGTTTGATGATCGGGTCTCCCATTGAGTTTCATTGTATTAAATGGTAATCAAGCACCCGCAGTATTCGACCGAGCACTGCAATGTGCCGAGCATAGCGATGCTCAAGCCGAACAGCAGTTCGGCCAAGCATGCTCACTCAACACTAGTCTGTACCCAGGAGGCAACAAGGGGTGTTATCGCTAACAGCAAATGGGCAAGCACTTCTCGGTTAAGGGCAAATCAAATACAGATGGGTTCTGTTAAAAAGGGGAGTGTACTACTTTCCCATCCACTTCTACCCAGATTAAGTCAGGGGAGGACATATTTGCTATGCACAAATATTTTGGCTGCTCCCGTATCAATCAAAAACAGGACTACTTCTGTATCACCCAGAGTGAGACATATCATTGGGGCTGGACTTGAATCTGCTAAAATGTTTAAAAGCACAGCAGATACTGAATTGTCTGTTTCCTAATCTTGGTCTAAATTTTCTTCCTCACCTGTCTTTGTGTCATCCTCATGACAAAAACATGGGTGTCTGTGGGGACGTACAGGGATCCGGACATGGTAATAACAGAATACAATCCTCTTGTGTGGTGTGGACGAAGAGTACCACACACAGCACAACTCTCTCTCTCTCATCTTGGTTCTGGGTCCCACAGACTCTGCAGGTCCATCTCCCAGGACCATTATAGGGTGGCAAACTTACTTTTTCCTGACTTTAATGAGGCATTTTGCATCAGGGCTGAGGCAATGCCCGAGGAACACTACCTGTGGTTGGCACCACTGAGCTGTTTGCTGTTACTGTGCATTTTGGTTTACAGAAGTACCCAGCTTTTTATAATGTGGAATTTTATAGACTGAAACACAGGACTTCTTATCTTTCATGGGGGTGTCTTGTAACTAGGGGATGGGCACAAGGGCTGTCGTTGTCTGTCACGTCCACCCTGTGCTCCTCTTTCCCCTCTATGTCATCTAAGTCCACCCCTTCCAGTCGGATGGTGTTGTCCTCCCTCTTTCAGTCACTCTATTTTCAGATGTTCATGAGGGCAGATCTGATGTTAGCACAGCATTTAACATATAACACATAACTACAAACATTGAAACGAACAGATCTGACAATACAGACATGAACACATAAAGGGCCCATAAGAAACATTTTATTGACTTCAATTTAATAAAAAATACAGAATCTTCCAAGAAAAATTTAATAAAAATCCCCAATGCGCATAATATATAAAAACAAATATCGTACTCCATACATATTCACATTTTTATTTGTGCATTTCATGTTGCACCATCAACTATTCATTTTCACAAACAGCTCATAACCACACCCTTATGTGAAGTATGGATTGCACACAGCTCTGCTAAGCATTCATTAGTCTTCACACATACTCAACTCAACTACAACTCAAAGCCACACCCACTCACATTCCACTGAATAATTTATGGCTTCCATACCAGCAACACAGTTTTCTTAGTTTCATAGTAAAACTTGCAGCACAAACAAACACAGCTTTCCTGGAAACAGATAGACACACCACACCCAGAATTGCTGCTGATCTCTGTTGTTCTGCTGTTTTTTTCCAACGCCTTCTGGTCTTCAATCTGTGATTAATCAAAATATTATAACAAGACAGTATACAAGTTACAATTATACAATAATTTTTGCTAAACCCAAATCATCTTATATGCCATGTGGTCTTAATTGGTGTTGCACATATACACTCACCTAAAGAATTATTAGGAACACCTGTTCTATTTCTCATTAATGCAATTATCTAGTCAACCAATCACATGGCAGTTGCTTCAATGCATTTAGGGGTGTGGTCCTGGTCAAGACAATCTCCTGAACTCCAAACTGAATGTCAGAATGGGAAAGAAAGGTATTTTAAGCAATTTTGAGTGTGGCATGGTGGTTGGTGCCAGACGGGCCGGTCTGAGTATTTCACAATCTGCTCAGTTACTGGGATTTTCACGCACAACCATTTCTAGGGTTTCCAAAGAATGGTGTGAAAAGGGAAAAACATCCAGTATGCGGCAGTCCTGTGGGTGAAAAGGCCTTGTTGATGCTAGAGGTCAGAGGAGAATGGGCAGACTGATTCAAGCTGATAGAAGAGCAACGTTGACTGAAAGAACCACTCGTTACAACCGAGGTATGCAGCAAAGCATTTGTGAAGCCACAACGCGCACAACCTTGGGGCGGATGGGCTACAACAGCAGAAGACCCCACTAGGTACCACTCATCTCCACTACAAATAGGAAAAAGAGGCTACAATTTGCACGAGCTCACCAAAATTGGACTGTTGAAGACTGGAAAAATGTTGCCTGGTCTGATGAGTCTCGATTTCTGTTGAGACATTTAAATGGTAGAGTCCGAATTTGGCGTAAACAGAATGAGAACATGTATCCATCATGCCTTGTTACCACTGTGCAGGCTGGTGGTGGTGGTGTAATGCTGTGGGGGATGTTTTCTGGGCACACTTTAGGCCCCTTAGTGCCAATTGGGCATCGTTAAAATGCCACGGGCTACCTGAGCATTGTTTCTGACCATGTCCATCCCTTCATGACCACCATGTACCCATCCTCTGATGGCTACTTCCAGCAGCATAATGCACCATGTCACAAAGCTCGAATCATTTCAAATTGGTTTCTTGAACATGACAATGAGTTCACTGTACTAAAATGGCCCCCACAGTCACCAGATCTCAACCCAAATCTTTGGGATTTGGCGGAAACGGGAGCTTCGTGCCCTGGATGTGCATCCCTCAAATCTCCATCAACTGCAAGATGCTATCCTATCAATATAGGCCAACATTCTAAAGAATGCTATCAGCACCTTGTTGAATCAATGCCACGTAGAATTAAGGCAGTTCTGAAGGCAAAAGGGGGTCCAACACCGTATTAGTATGGTGTTCCTAATAATTCTTTAGGTGAGTGTATAATCATTTTAGTTAAAGGCTGGAGGTCAGCTGCTTGGAAAAGAAGAAAGAAAATTATTAAGAAATCTTCACCTTTCTTAGTCTTCTAAAAGGTTATTACACATATTACATTACTCACTCCGCATAGCATATTCCCTCCCCCCCTTTTTTTTCATAGTCACTTTTGCATTGCCTGCAACTCTTATTTAAGGAATGTTTGCCTAGCAGAAACATTTTGTTTCTTTAGTGCCATTTTAGGGAGTTGGCTCATCTTGTCCCACAGTATACATGTACATATTTTTTCCTTCATCGCTTCATCACAACTTTGCCCGACATCGCTGTACCACTCTTTTCCATATTTCAACATTCAGTTCTCCATTAATATCACATCCTGTATTCTTCATGAACTTCTTATAGTTTTTCACATACTTTGTTCCCCCATCTCTGGCTACTAGCTGGGGGGCTGTATATTCTCCTCCTTCATGCGACTGGGATTGGCCCATTTCAACAGCAATGTTGCAGACTGACACACACAAAACAAATGAGTGAGCTGGCACCTTTAACCCTTTCCTCCACAGACAAAGGATTTACCCTCCCCTCTGGTTGGCTCAATCTGACTTTAAATCACGTCCGACTAGTCAGCCAGGGACTCCCCCGCACCTCAGGTCAGGTGGAATAATCATCCGCCCCTGATCAGGTTCAGCGTCCGGAATTTTTTCCCACACCTCGGCATTACAATGCCCTCTAGTCCAAACCAGGAGGTCACTTTTACCCTTCCTGTGCCTGTGGTTTTAACCATCCGTGTTCAATTCACTCCTCAGACAATCACATGTACACATAAACACATATACACACCAGAATGATCCGTCAATTAAGACTATGGTTCTATAGGCCCCATACTTTCAGCATTCAGGCTGACTACTATACTCACATGGGCTCTACCGTACAGCAGACTAAGCCACCAGGGTGTGACAAACTGAATAGCAGAGAGGCAGGTAAGATAAATAGTTTTCGTACCTTCTTTTTGAAGCCACTGCCTTCCCCTCACTTGCCATTTGTCAAGTCCTGGGGCCTCTTGTTTGTCGGCTGTCGATGCTCCCTTCGTCTGGGGTCCCACATTTGGGAGCCAACTGTTGAAGTTACTTTAATTAAAGCATTTAGGATGCACTCTGGTGCTCCAAATCAAGGTACCCTCAAGGGACTAGATGCTGACACAAGCTGGTCAAGGACAATTTCTTTGTATATTACAATGAGTAAAGTCGTTTTACATCTTCAGAGGGGGGGTCTCTCTCTCTGAGGCTCATGCCGTTATTTCATTAAAGAGATAAGAAGAAAGGAGATAACAGAGTCTGCGCAGTGTGCAGTATCTTACAAACTTTGGTATGTGACTTAATGTAAACATCTGTGCATAGACGCAATCTCATAATGGAGTCTTACTAACATTAATACTGCTTATATCATGTATGACACTTCAAGGAGGTGCTTTTTTATAGGCAGTGAATATATATGTGAATCATTTAGCTATGTAATTGGCTCAAGCATTCTTTCACAGTCTAGACATCATCCTGTGGGAGAAGTAAGGGGCCTATTGCAGCTTTAATCCCCCTCTGTTCTCGCTTCAGTGTTGGACAAATAGACAGCTTGAAGCAAAGGAGGAGGAGAGGCAGTTGAGATAAGGAACAAGCAGTTTAAAGCAACTACATAACAAAATTAATCTAGTTACATGAAAGAAATATATTGACACATCTCTATCAAACCCAAACAAACAGGTTTACAATAAATAGATGATAATTTGGCATAAAAAATAACATTAAATAATAGATAAAAGGAAAAAAAAAAAATGTGAGGCTCAGACTATAAGGGTGGATATGGGTCAGAGAGATCGTTACCCACGCGTATTGACTGTACCGTTCGGCTTCCTCAGGGGTGAATGTTTGTGTGTGATGGAGTCCTTTATATAGACCATTGTAATTTATCAAAATTTAAAGGCTATCGCCTGAATATTCTAAGGTACATGATGATAAGATCCCGGCGTCAAGGACCCTGTGCTGCGCAAGAGCAAAATATCCGCAAAAAGGAAATTTAAAGTAACATGTGATCAAGAGTAATGAACCACATCTCTTTCCGGTGGAATGCACATGCGTTCCACACGGAGTACAATCTAGTGACCAAAACCATGCATCGCATCTAACCAATGTGACCGCACAACCGGAAATCTCACAGATCATGAGACGATATACCGGAAGTGCACTTCTTAATATATGAGATAATGTAAATTGTGTGACTATGATAAATCCCGAAATATAAAGTGAACCCTTAAAAAAGAACATGATTGCGTTAAATAAATTAATAAACAATTACATGATGAATATATAAAATAATGAAATACATTATATATATATATATATATATATATATATATACACTCACCTAAAGAATTATTAGAAACACCTGTTCTATTTCTCATTAATGCAATTATCTAGTCAACCAATCACATGGCAGTTGCTTCAATGCATTTAGGGGTGTGGTCCTGGTCAAGACAATCTCCTGAACTCCAAACTGAATGTCAGAATGGCAGCCAAAGTACATATGTATGGGTCCGCGCTAGGTTTCCACAGGCAGGCGTTTCACTCACAGGAAGATTCTATGGAGATTCCACGATGTTACAGGCACATCTCCAATAACAATCCCGATACCGACCAGCAAAGTTTCTTTCCTCCTCTCCTTCAGGAGAAACAGAACATAGTGCAATACCCAGGGTGTTTAATATTCAGTAAGGTTTATTGTACTTACAAACATCAATAGGTAAAAAGCGTGTGTAGATGCCCGACCCGGGTTTCGCCTTTGCTTCATCTGGGGCGTTACAAACTAATCAGCCAAAGCTGTGTTCTTATACCTCCCAACTCTTATGTCAGATCCTGTTTCCTGAATTCCAATTCACATATAATCATATACATTCGATTATTTAAAATCACATTGTAAAATCGTATACATTCAATAAACATTCGATTATATAAAATCGCATGATAAAATCGACCCTTTTAAAACATGCAATAAAATCGTATGAAAATATATATATATTTTTTTTTTTTTTTTTTTTTTAATGAAAAATCGCCAACACATCGCTACATTGTTGAAAAGGTACATGACTTCAACGAACACATTAAAACAAAGTGTCAGTGTGCGCGCTCTGAGTTGGACATGAGCCACACATATAATTTAGGTGTCATACTACATTATATTTTCTAAACATTTCATACAATAAAAGGAATTATAATAACCCCAATGCCTACTTATATAAAAAACACCTATGTCATGGAAACTGTTAATGTGCTAAGGACTACCTAATAAATACCCCACGCTAAAACCTCTTTTAACCCACCCTGTACCTGAACCACTTATTTTCCTACATATACTAAATAAGGAGCAGCTGATGGACACTTGAAGATATCTAAACTGGTGTTCACGTTCAATACATGCTAACTGCCTTCATGTCCCATTCTATATTTAAGCCTTTAGGTTGCAGGGTATTTAGTTCGTATATCCATTTTGCCTCGATTTTATTGATCTGTTGTACCGCATCCCCACCTCTCCAATTTTTCTGCACATGTTCAACTCCAACAAATCTTAGACCGGCAGGATTCTTCTGGTGGACTCTTTTAAAGTGTGCAGATACACTGTGTGACTCAAGACCCCGTTTTATATTGCCTATATGTTCACCAATCCTAGTTTTTAATTTTCTTAAGGTTCTACCAACATATTGTAGCCCGCAGGGGCACTCTAAAACATAGATTACCCCTGCAGACTCACAAGATAATTGTCCTCTCATGCGCAATTCATTTTGATTGGAGCAGGAAGATATAGTATTCTGAGTACTACACTTTTTATCCATTATGGATCTATTTTTGCAACCCAAACAAAAACCACACCACACAAAGTTATTTTTGGTGGACTTTTTGATCTTTGCTTTTAGACATCCTCTTACTATTTTATTCCGTACAGTGGGTGCCCTCTTAAAAATAAAAGGTGGTTTGTTTGGGATCAGAGGCCCAATGACCTCGTCATTCTTCAATATTCTCCAGTTCTTCCTGATTGCCTGCTTGATCTCAGGACAAGAAGCTGAATACACAGTTTTAAATGCCCACTTGAATCTATCAGTGTTTTCCTTTCTAGCGCTTAGAGAAGACTCATCACCCTTCCAGATACACAGGCAATCATCGATGTATCTTCTCCAAAGAATCAACATACCTCCTGCTCCTATTTTCTGTATGATTGGGGTAACAAAATTTTTTTCCCAGTAGGACATAAAAAGATTGGCGAAACTGGGTGCAAATTTCGCACCCATCGCCACTCCAGACGTCTGTAAATAAAATGAGTCACTGTACCAGAAGTAATTAATTACTTCTGGTACAGTGACTCATTTTACTTACAGACGTCTGGAGTGGCGATGGGTGCGAAATTTGCACCCAGTTTCGCCAATCTTTTTATGTCCTACTGGGAAAAAAATTTTATTACCCCAATCATACAGAAAATAGGAGCAGGAGGTATGTTGATTCTTTGGAGAAGATACATCGATGATTGCCTGTGTATCTGGAAGGGTGATGAGTCTTCTCTAAGAGCGTTCATTCAGTATATCAACAATAATCAATGGAACATCAAATTTACGGAGGAGAGTAGTAAAGTTAGGGTTAATTTCCTTGATTTGGAAATATCTATCATCAATCAACGACTTACAACTAAAACCTTCTTCAAGCCTACAGATAGGAATGGCTATATCGATGCCACTAGTTGTCATTACAGCCCATGGCTACAGGGGGTCCCCAAGAGTCAGCTCCAACGCATAAAAAGAAACTGCTCCCACCAGGCAGACTATGAGACACAGAGTGAGATCATTGTAAATAGGTTCAAAGAAAAGGGTTATAATGAGGAGGTACTACAAGATCAAAGAAGGGTAATTGGTGAAAACCAAGGTGGAATAAAAACAGCTAGAAAGGAAAACACTGATAGATTCAAGTGGGCATTTAAAACTGTGTATTCAGCTTCTTGTCCTGAGATCAAGCAGGCAATCAGGAAGAACTGGAGAATATTGAAGAATGACGAGGTCATTGGGCCTCTGATCCCAAACAAACCACCTTTTATTTTTAAGAGGGCACCCACTGTACGGAATAAAATAGTAAGAGGATGTCTAAAAGCAAAGATCAAAAAGTCCACCAAAAATAACTTTGTGTGGTGTGGTTTTTGTTTGGGTTGCAAAAATAGATCCATAATGGATAAAAAGTGTAGTACTCAGAATACTATATCTTCCTGCTCCAATCAAAATGAATTGCGCATGAGAGGACAATTATCTTGTGAGTCTGAAGGGGTAATCTATGTTTTAGAGTGCCCCTGCGGGCTACAATATGTTGGTAGAACCTTAAGAAAATTAAAAACTAGGATTGGTGAACATATAGGCAATATAAAACGGGGTCTTGAGTCACACAGTGTATCTGCACACTTTAAAAGAGTCCACCAGAAGAATCCTGCCGGTCTAAGATTTGTTGGAGTTGAACATGTGCAGAAAAATTGGAGAGGTGGGGATGCGGTACAACAGATCAATAAAATCGAGGCAAAATGGATATACGAACTAAATACCCTGCAACCTAAAGGCTTAAATATAGAATGGGACATGAAGGCAGTTAGCATGTATTGAACGTGAACACCAGTTTAGATATCTTCAAGTGTCCATCAGCTGCTCCTTATTTAGTATATGTAGGAAAATAAGTGGTTCAGGTACAGGGTGGGTTAAAAGAGGTTTTAGCGTGGGGTATTTATTAGGTAGTCCTTAGCACATTAACAGTTTCCATGACATAGGTGTTTTTTATATAAGTAGGCATTGGGGTTATTATAATTCCTTTTATTGTATGAAATGTTTAGAAAATATAATGTAGTATGACACCTAAATTATATGTGTGGCTCATGTCCAACTCAGAGCGCGCACACTGACACTTTGTTTTAATGTGTTCGTTGAAGTCATGTACCTTTTCAACAATGTAGCGATGTGTTGGCGATTTTTCATTAAAAAAAAAAAAAAAAAAAAAAAAATATATATATTTTCATACGATTTTATTGCATGTTTTAAAAGGGTCGATTTTATCATGCGATTTTATATAATCGAATGTTTATTGAATGTATACGATTTTACAATGTGATTTTAAATAATCGAATGTATATGATTATATGTGAATTGGAATTCAGGAAACAGGATCTGACATAAGAGTTGGGAGGTATAAGAACACAGCTTTGGCTGATTAGTTTGTAACGCCCCAGATGAAGCAAAGGCGAAACCCGGGTCGGGCATCTACACACGCTTTTTACCTATTGATGTTTGTAAGTACAATAAACCTTACTGAATATTAAACACCCTGGGTATTGCACTATGTTCTGTTTCTCCTGAAGGAGAGGAGGAAAGAAACTTTGCTGGTCGGTATCGGGATTGTTATTGGAGATGTGCCTGTAACATCGTGGAATCTCCATAGAATCTTCCTGTGAGTGAAACGCCTGCCTGTGGAAACCTAGCGCGGACCCATACATATGTACTTTGGCTGTTTTTCTGGAGAAGGGACTTACTCCAATTTCTGGGACTGCTGCTTCACTTCTTCCTGATATCACACAGAAATTTTCTTTGTGTCCTGAATGTCAGAATGGGAAAGAAAGGTGATTTAAGCAATTTTGAGCGTGGCATGGTTGTTGGTGCCAGACGGGCCGGTCTGAGTATTTCACAATCTGCTCAGTTACTGGGATTTTCACGCACAACCATTTCTAGGGTTTACAAAGAATGGTGTGAAAAAGGAAAAACATCCAGTATGCGGCAGTCCTGTGGGCAAAAATGCCTTGTGGATGCTAGAGGTCAGAGGAGAATGGGCCGACTGATTCAAGCTGATAGAAGAGCAACGTTGACTGAAATAACCACTCGTTACAACCGAGGTATGCAGCAAAGCATTTGTGAAGCCACAACACGCACAACCTTGAGGCGGATGGGCTACAACAGCAGAAGACCCCACTGGGTACCACTCATCTCCACTACAAATAGGAAAAAGAGGCTACAATTTGCACAAGCTCACCAAAATTGGACTGTTGAAGACTGGAAAAATGTTGCCTGGTCTGATTAGTCTCGATTTCTGTTGAGACATTCAAATGGTAGAGTCCGAATTTGGCGTAAACAGAATGAGAACATGTATCCATCCTCTGATGGCTACTTCCAGCAGGATAATGCACCATGTCACAAAGCTCAAATCATTTAAAATTGGTTTCTTGAACATGACAATGAGTTCACTGTACTAAAATGGCCCCACAGTCACCAGATCTCAACCCAACGGGAGCTTCGTGCCCTGGATGTGCATCCCTCAAATCTCCATCAACTGCAAGATGCTATCCTATCAATATACATTTCTAAAGAATGATATCAGCACCTTGTTGAATCAATGCCACGTAGAATTAAGGCAGTTCTGAAGGCAAAAGGGGGTCCAACGCCGTATTAGTATGGTGTTCCTAATAATTCTTTAGGTGAGTGTACAGTCGTGGCCAAAGGTTTTGAGAATGACACAAATATTAGTTTTCACAAAGTTTGCTGCTAAACTGCTTTTAGATCTTTGTTTCTGTGATGTAGTGAAATATAATTACACGCACTTCATACGTTTCAAAGGCTTTTATCGACAATTACATGACATTTATGCAAAGAGTCAGTATTTGCAGTGTTGGCCCTTCTTTTTCAGGACCTCTGCAATTCGACTGGGCATGCTCTCAATCAACTTCTGGGCCAATTCCTGACTGATAGCAACCCATTATTTAATAATCACTTCTTGGAGCTTGTCAGAATTAGTGGGTTTTTGTTTGTCCACCCGCCTCTTGAGGATTGACCACAAGTTCTCAATGGGATTAAGATCTGGGGAGTTTCCAGGCCATGGACCCAAAATGTCAACGTTTTGGTCCCCGAGCCACTTAGTTATCACTTTTGCCTTATGGCACGGTGCTCCATCGTGCTGGGAAATGCATTGTTCTTCACCAAACTGTTGTTGGATGTTTTGGTACCATTCTTTATTCATGGCTGTGTTTTTGGGCAAAATTGTGAGTGAGCCCACTCCCTTGGATGAGAAGTAACCCCACACATGAATGGTTTCAGGATGCTTTACTGTTGACATGACACAGGACTGATGGTAGCGCTCACCTTTTCTTCTCCGGACAAGCCTTCTTCCAGATGCCCCAAACAATCGGAAAGAGGCTTCATCTGAGAATATGACTTTGCCCCAGTCCCAGCAGTCCATTCACTGCTGAGAGAAGTGGCTTCTTTGCTGGCCTTCTTGACACCAAGCCATCTTCCAAAAGTCTTCGCCTCACTGTACGTGCAGATGCACTCACACCTGCCTGCTGCCATTCCTGAGCAAGCTCTGCACTGGTGGCACTCCGATCCCGCAGCTGAATCCTCTTTAGGAGACTATCCTGGCGCTTGCTGGACTTTCTTGGACGCCCTGAAGCCTTCTTAACAAGAATTGAACCTCTTTCCTTGAAGTTCTTGATGATCCTATAAATTGTTGATTGAGGTGCAATCTTAGTAGCCACAATATCCTTGCCTGTGAAGCCATTTTTATGCAACGCAATGATGGCTGCACACGTTTCTTTGCAGGTCACCATGGTTAACAATGGAAGAACAATGATTTCAAGCATCACCCTCCTTTTAACATGTCAAGTCTGCCATTTTAACCCAATCAGCCTGACATAATGATCTCCAGCCTTGTGCTCATCAACATTCTCACCTGAGTTAACAAGACGATTACTGAAATGATCTCAGTAGGTCCTTTAACCTCCTCAGGACCGCCGTACGCAGGATTGCGTCTTTGCGGCGGCCCTGCTCTTCTGGGTGGACGCGCCGGCGCGTCCTCTCGCGAGACGCGAGATTTCCTGTAAAAGCGCGCACACAGGCGCGCGCGCTCACAGGAACGGAAGGTAAGAGAGTTGATCTCCAGCCTGCCAGCGGCGATCGTTCGCTGGCAGGATGGAGAGGTGTTTTTTTTAACCCCTAACAGGTATATTAGACGCTGTTTTGATAACAGCGTCTAATATACCTGCTACCTGGTCCTCTGGTGGTCCCCTTTGTTTGGATCGACCACCAGAGGACACAGGTAGCTCAGTAAAGTAGCACCAAGCACCACTACACTACACTACACCCCCCCCCGTCACTTATTAACCCCTTATTAGCCCCTGATCACCCCTGATCACCCCATATAGACTCCCTGATCACCCCCCTGTCATTGATTACCCCCCTGTCATTGATCAACCCCCTGTAAAGCTCCATTCAGACATCCGCATGATTTTTACGGATCCACTGATAGATGGATCGGATCCGCAAAACGCATCCGGACGTCTGAATGAAGCCTTACACGGGCGTGATCAATGACTGTGGTGATCACCCCATATAGACTCCCTGATCACCCCCCTGTCATTGATTACCCCCCTGTCATTGATTACCCCCCTTAAAGCTCCATTCAGACGTCCGCATGATTTTTACGGATCCACTGATAGATGGATCGGATCCGCAAAACGCATCCGGACGTCTGAATGAAGCCTTACACGGGCGTGATCAATGACTGTGGTGATCACCCCATATAGACTCCCTGATCACCCCCCTGTCATTGATTACCCCCCTGTAAAGCTCCATTCAGATGTCCGCATGATTTTTACGGATGCACTGATAGATGAATCGGATCCGCAAAACGCATCCGGACGTCTGAATGAAGCCTTACAGAGGCATGATCAATGACTGTGGTTATCACCCCATATAGACTCCCTGATCACCCCCCTGTCATTGATTACCCCCCTGTCATTGATTACCCCCCTGTAAAGCTCCATTCAGATGTCCGCATGATTTTTACGGATGCACTGATAGATGGATCGGATCCGCAAAACGCATCCGGACATCTGAATGAAGCCTTACAGGGGCATGATCAATGACTGTGGTTATCACCCCATATAGACTCCCTGATCACCCCCCTGTCATTGATTACCCCCCTGTAAAGCTCCATTCAGATGTCGGCATGATTTTTACGGATGCACTGATAGATGGATCGGATCCGCAAAACGCATCCGGACGTCTGAATGAAGCCTTACAGGGGCATGATCAATGACTGTGGTTATCACCCCATATAGACTCCTTGATCACCCCCCTGTCATTGATTACCCCCCTGTAAAGCTCCATTCAGATGTCCGCATGATTTTTACAGATGCACTGATAGATGGATCGGATCCGCAAAACGCATCCGGACGTCTGAATGAAGCCTTACAGGGGCATGATCAATGACTGTGGTTATCACCCCATATAGACTCCCTGATCACCCCCCTGTCATTGATTACCCCCCTGTAAAGCTCCATTCGAATGTCCGCATGATTTTTACGGATGCACTGATAGATGGATCGGATCCGCAAAACGCATCCGGACGTCTGAATGAAGCCTTACAGGGGCATGATCAATGACTGTGGTTATCACCCCATATAGACTCCCTGATCACCCCCCTGTCATTGATTACCCCCCTGTAAAGCTCCATTCAGATGTCCGCATGATTTTTACGGATCCACTGATAGATGGATCGGATCCGCAAAACGCATCCGGACGTCTGAATAAAGCCTTACAGGGGTGTGATCAATGACTGTGGTTATCACCCCATATAGACTCCCTGATCACCCCCCTGTCATTGATCACCCCCCCTGTCATTGATTACCCCCCTGTAAAGCTCCATTCAGATGTCCGCATGATTTTTACGGATGCACTGATAGATGGATCGGATCCGCAAAACGCATCCGGACGTCTGAATGAAGCCTTACAGGGGCATGATCAATGACTGTGGTTATCACCCCATATAGACTCTCTGATCACCCCCCTGTCATTGATCACCCCCCTGTCATTGATCACCCCCCTGTCATTGATCACCCCCCTGTCATTGATCACCCCCCCTGTCATTGATCACCCTCTGTAAGGCTCCATTCAGACATTTTTTTGGCCCAAGTTAGCGGAATTATTATTTTTTTTTCTTACAAAGTCTCATATTCCACTAACTTGTGTCAAAAAATAAAATCTCACATGAACTCACCATACCCCTCACGGAATCCAAATGCGTAAAATTTTTTAGACATTTATATTCCAGACTTCTTCTCACGCTTTAGGGCCCCTAGAATGCCAGGGCAGTATAAATACCCCACATGTGACCCCATTTCGGAAAGAAGACACCCCCAGGTATTCCGTGAGGGGCATATTGAGTCCATGAAAGATTGAAATTTTTGTCCCAAGTTAGCGGAACGGGAGACTTTGTGAGAAAAAAATTAAAAATATCAATTTCCGCTAACTTGTGCCAAAAAAAAAAAAATTTCTATGAACTCGCCATGCCCCTCATTGAATACCTTGGGGTGTCTTCTTTCCAAAATGGGGTCACATGTGGGGTATTTATACTGCCCTGGCATTCTAGGGGCCCCAAAGCGTGAGAAGAAGTCTTGTATCCAAATGTCTAAAAATGCCCTCCTAAAAGGAATTTGGGCACCTTTGCGCATCTAGGCTGCAAAAAAGTGTCACACATCTGGTATCGCCGTACTCAGGAGAAGTTGGGGAATGTGTTTTGGGGTGTCATTTTACATATACCCATGCTGGGTGAGATAAATATCTTGGTCAAATGCCAACTTTGTATAAAAAAATGGGAAAAGTTGTCTTTTGCCAAGATATTTCTCTCACCCAGCAAGGGTATATGTAAAATGACACCCCAAAACACATTCCCCAACTTCTCTTGAATACGGCGATACCACATGTGTGACACTTTTTTGCAGCCTAGGTGGGCAAAGGGGCCCATATTCCAAAGAGCACCTTTAGGATTTCACAGGTCATTTACCTACTTACCACACATTAGGGCCCCTGGAAAATGCCAGGGCAGTATAACTACCCCACAAGTGACCCCATTTTGGAAAGAAGACACCCCAAGGTATTCCGTGAGGGGCATGGTGAGTTCCTAGAATTTTTTATTTTTTGTCACAAGTTAGTGGAAAATGCTGATTTTTTTTTTTTTTCATACAAAGTCTCATTTTCCACTAACTTGTGACAAAAAATAAAAACTTCCATGAACTCACTATGCCCATCAGCGAATACCTTGGGGTCTCTTCTTTCCAATACGGGGTCACTTGTGGGGTAGTTATACTGCCCTGGCATTCTAGGGGCCCAAATGTGTGGTAAGGAGTTTGAAATCAAATTCTGTAAAAAATGACCTGTGAAATCCGAAAGGTGCTCTTTGGAATATGGGCCCCTTTGCCCACCTAGGCTGCAAAAAAGTGTCACACATCTGGTATCTCCGTACTCAGGAGAAGTTGGGGAATGTGTTTTGGGGTGTCATTTTACATATACCCATGCTGGGTGAGAGAAATATCTTGGCAAAAGACAACTTTTCCCATTTTTTTTATACAAAGTTGGCATTTGACCAAGATATTTATCTCACCCAGCATGGGTATATGTAAAAAGACACCCCAAAACACATTCCTCAACTTCTCCTGAATACAGAGATACCAGATGTGTGACACTTTTTTGCAGCCTAGGTGGGCAAAGGGGCCCATATTCCAAAGAGCACCTTTCGGATTTCACAGGTCATTTTTTACAGAATTTGATTTCAAACTCCTTACCACACATTTGGGCCCCTAGAATGCCAGGGCAGTATAACTACCCCACAAGTGACCCCATTTTGGAAAGAAGACACCCCAAGGTATTCGCTGATGGGCATAGTGAGTTCATGGAAGTTTTTATTTTTTGTCACAAGTTAGTGGAATATGAGACGTTGTATGAAAAAAAAAAAAAAAAATCATCATTTTCCACTAACTTGTGACAAAAAATAAAAAATTCTAGGAACTTGCTATGCCCCTCACAAATACCTTGGGGTGTCTTCTTTCCAAAATGGGGTCACTTGTGGGGTAGTTATACTGCCCTGGCATTCTAGGGGCCCAAATGTGTGGTAAGGAGTTTGAAATCAAATTCTGTAAAAAATGACCTGTGAAATCCGAAAGGTGCTCTTTGGAATATGGGCCCCTTTGCCCACCTAGGCTGCAAAAAAGTGTCACACTTCTGGTATCTCCTTACTCAGGTGAAGTTGGGGAATGTGTTTTGGGGTGTCATTTTACATATACCCATGCTGGGTGAGAGAAATATCTTGGCAAAAGACAACTTTTCCCATTTTTTTATACAAAGTTGGCATTTGACCAAGATATTTATCTCACCCAGCATGGGTATATGTAAAAAGACACCCCAAAACACATTCCTCAACTTCTCCTGAATACAGAGATACCAGATGTGTGACACTTTTTTGCAGCCTAGGTGGGCAAAGGGGCCCATATTCCAAAGAGCACCTTTCGGATTTCACAGGTCATTTTTTACAGAATTTGATTTCAAACTCCTTACCACACATTTGGGCCCCTAGAATGCCAGGGCAGTAAAACTACCCCACAAGTGACCCCATTTTGGAAAGAAGAGACCCCAAGGTATTCGCTGATGGGCATAGTGAGTTCATGGAAGTTTTTATTTTTTGTCACAAGTTAGTGGAATATGAGACGTTGTATGAAAAAAAAAAAAAAAAAATCATCATTTTCCACTAACTTGTGACAAAAAATAAAAAATTCTAGGAACTTGCTATGCCCCTCACGGAATACCTTGGGGTGTCTTCTTTCCAAAATGGGGTCACTTGTGGGGTAGTTATACTGCCCTGGCATTCTAGGGGCCCAAATGTGTGGTAAGGAGTTTGAAATCAAATTCTGTAAAAAATGACCTGTGAAATCCGAAAGGTGCTCTTTGGAATATGGGCCCCTTTGCCCACCTACGCTGCAAAAAAGTGTCACACTTCTGGTATCTCCGTACTCAGGTGAAGTTGGGGAATGTGTTTTGGGGTGTCATTTTACATATACCCATGCTGGGTGAGAGAAATATCTTGGCAAAAGACAACTTTTCCCATTTTTTTATACAAAGTTGGCATTTGACCAAGATATTTATCTCACCCAGCATGGGTATATGTAAAAAGACACCCCAAAACACATTCCTCAACTTCTCCTGAATACAGAGATACCAGATGTGTGACACTTTTTTGCAGCCTAGGTGGGCAAAGGGGCCCAAATTCCAAAGAGCACCTTTCGGATTTCACTCGTCATTTTTTACAGAATTTGATTTCAAACTCCTTACCACACATTTGGGCCCCTAGAATGCCAGGGCAGTATAACTACCCCACAAGTGACCCCATTTTGGAAAGAAGAGACCCCAAGGTATTCGCTGATGGGCATAGTGAGTTCATAGAACTTTTTATTTTTTGTCACAAGTTAGTGGAATATGAGACTTTGTAAGAAAAAATAAAAAAAAAATCATCATTTTCCGCTAACTTGTGACAAAAAATAAAAAGTTCTATGAACTCACTATGCCCATCAGCGAATACCTTAGGGTGTGTACTTTCCGAAATGGGGTCATTTGTGGGGTATTTGTACTGTCTGGGCATTGTAGAACCTCAGGAAACATGACAGGTGCTCAGAAAGTCAAAGCTGCTTCAAAAAGCGGAAATTCAAATTTTTGTACCATAGTTTGTAAACGCTATAACTTTTACCCAAACCATTTTTTTTTTACCCAAACATTTTTTTTTTATCAAAGACATGTAGAACAATAAATTTAGAGCAAAATTTCTAGATGGATCTCGTTTTTTTTGCAAAATTTTACAACTGAAAGTGAAAAATTTCATTTTTTTGCAAAAAAATCGTTAAATTTCGATTAATAACAAAAAAAGTAAAAATGTCAGCAGCAATGAAATACCACCAAATGAAAGCTCTATTAGTGAGAAGAAAAGGAGGTAAAATTCATTTGGGTGGTAAGTTGCATGACCGAGCAATAAACGGTGAAAGTAGTGTAGGTCAGAAGTGTAAAAAGTGGCCTGGTCTTTCAGGGTGTTTAAGCACTGGGGGCTGAGGTGGTTAATGACAGCAATGAAATGCGGTGGAAAGTTTTTTTGGGGATTAAGTTAATTTTCATGGCAAAGAAGGACTATGCAATTCATCTGATCACTCTTCATAACATTCTGGAGTATATGCAAATTCCTATTATAAAAACTTAAGCAGCAACTTTTCCAATTTCTAATATTTATCTAATTCTCGAAAATTTTGGCCACGACTGTATATATATATATATATATAGATATAAATTTAAAGGCACTCGTAATAACTAGTGATGGACGAACATCTGCCGGGACGGTTCGTGAACGCGATCAAATGTTCACGAACCGCAAGTTCACGGCGGGTCCCATTCATTTTAATGGCAGGCGAACCTGAAAAACCTTCAGCTTATATTTGAAGCCAAGAAATAATTACTAGAAGTGCACAAATAGTCCCACAACATGGACAGTGACATACCAGATGTATTATTCGAATTTGCGATCTCCATTCATTATTTTTTTCAATGCAAAATATTGGCAATATAATTTTCGCGTACGCAAATGCACTATACAGTACCCAAATGCATTATAAAGAAAGTATATTGGTATATAACACCCCGCTTCAATCAGTTTTTTGTGGGACGACTGGTATTTCACACCAGTAGAAATTATTTGTTCCAATAACGCTTGTCCCTCTATATACCTGCAGTATCGCAGCAGAACCGCACACAACTGCCGCAGAATACAAATGCACTATAATATACTTTCTAACATAGAAAGTGTATTATAACATTGTACAAGGAAGGCAATACATTAGAATATACGGAAACGGAAGCACGGAAGCGGAAGTGCGGATCCGCAAATGCGGATGTGGATCCGCAAATGCGGATGCAGACAGCACATTCTGGCCCCATTGAAAATTAATGGTTTTGCTAAATTTCGGAACGGATGCGGACCCATTTTGCGGACGTGTGAATGGAAAAGATATCCCTCAAAATTAAAATAAATTCAATTATTAAAGTTAAGCAAAAAGCATAGATGTGGTAGGCAATAACAAGTGCTCGGCAGCACTAAATCAGGTGCTCGGCGGCACCAAATCAGAAACCATATGTCCTACCACAATCCGGGGGGTTCCAGTGCACATCCATGATTCCCGAAGGGAAAGAAAAAAACATCTATCCCTGGGCTAGATGATGATGTGGTAATGAAGGACAGGGTGGGCAAAGAACTGTCCTTGATATTGCCCTACAGTGGAATGCTATTCTGGCCCTGATAGACTAACCACAGACCACCCGCCCTGATAAGAGCGACCCCGTCCGGAACCTTAGCCTATATAAAAATGGCCCTAGTAAGCCTCTAGCCCCTAGGCCCCTGACTTCCAGGTGATCACTATATAGATCTATGTATTTTTGACTCATTATGAAAGTATATTATAAGTATATCGCACCCCTCTGTGTATCACACCTATCGATAGCACACCTATTCCAGTCCTTAAAAATACTTTTGTGGCCCTATTAGCTAGCGTTTGGTGTCCCTAACAGTCTGTCCCTGCTCCACACAGCAACCTTTCCCTACACTGGCAAAAAAATAAATGTAAAATGGCGGCCAGATCAGGTTTATTTATATGGTAGGGAGTATGTCCATGTGCTGAAACATCTCAATTGGCTGTCCTGTACCACCTGATGGATGTGTCATGGGTCAAAGTTCTTCACAATGTAAAAGAATATGGCGGCCGCGAATATCTCCATATGTTCGCATGTTCGGCGAATCACGAAAACGCAAAGTTCGCTGCAAAACGACCGCCGGGCGAACTGCAAGGCCATCTCTAATAATACATATATAGATCCAAAATAAATAAAAGAAGACTCTAAATTCATGATTAATAAATTTTGTACATAATAATTTAAAAATATATCAAGAATATAAAAAATATGCATGAGAATATATATAAATTATCTATATCATGATTTATTGGCCAATAAATGCTATAATAACTAGTGATCTAATTAATAACTCATAATATCAGTGTATGTAATTAAAAAAAAATCTATTAAATTTCACCATAATAAATACCATAAAAATCCCAAAAATTAATACAAAAGTTACAGCACAACACAGGAATCAGGACGCCCAGGAAGAGAGAGGAAAAACAAATAAAAAAAAACATATCAATTGATACAATTTTTTTTTCTTTCCTTTATTTTCCTCCTACATCTTTCCCTTTTTTTTCTCTTTTTCGCCTCCTCTTTTTTTAATTCATGTAAAATAAGTAATAGAAGCCAGGGATCAGAATATCAAATATATGGAAAGCTTCAATGGATCCACTATATAATGGAAAAAGCAAGTAGTAAGAATAGAATGATATCCATTATTATGCAAATCATATTCGTGAGACAGCACATCGGGTAGGTTAGAGGTTCCAGTGGATCCATTATAAGATGAAATAATGTCCAACAATTGTGCCAATCATGTGCCTGTGAAATCTAAAAAAGAAGAAAAACATTAGTGGGGGAAAAAAAAAGTGTGAGATTATGATTAAATCTAAATTGACCTACCTTATCATCCACTCCCGCTCCCCCCCCCCCCCCCCCCCCCCCTTATCCTTCCCTGTTGAATATTATCTTATTGAATTTTTTCACAATTTTATATATTTTCTTACAAAATCTATACTTTTCTGTTGAGTCTTTTGGAGTTTGTTTTACATCATAATTATTTTTTGTTTTATCAAACATATTACAGACAAGTTTCAGGGATTGGGATGGGTGCGCAATGTGCGCCATCCTATTCCAACCTATTTTTAGGTTGGTGGGAGGAGATACACGTATACCCATCACATTTCTTTAAAAAACATGTTTGATTGTATCGTTTTATTGATGTTTTAATTTTTTGGCAGGGTACACGTGAAGAGTGCAATGATTTTGTGACAACCCTCAACAATAATTCTTTCAACATCACACTAACCCACAGGATTTCTGAGACATTGATGTTTTTGGATCTACAGATTCTTTTGGATGGTACGGAGTATCGGACTTCGTTGTATCGTAAGGAAACATCCACTAATAGTCTTTTGCATTATAACAGTTTCCATACTTATCATCTATGTAAAGGAATACCTAAGGGACAATTTTTGAGACTTTGTCGTAACTGTACAACTATTCAAGATTTTCATGCGGCCTCAAGAGATCTGACCTTACGTTTTTGATCTAGGGGATACCCTAAAAAGTTGGTGTCTCAGGCTTATGAAATTGGTCATAAAGCTATTTGTTTGGAACTGTTCAAACCCAAACACAGAATACAAAATAGAAAAGTTCAACTTATCACTAGGTTCAACAACCGGTGGAATGATCTATATAAATTATTGAATACACATTGGTATCTCCTACTCTCTGATTCCAAACTTCAAAATCATGTTGATCCATAACCCAAGATCATTGCACGTAGAGCTCCTAATCTGCATGACAAATTGGTTTGCAGCCATTTTCAAAGATCCACACAGAGATTACAGACAGGCATTAGACTACAGGGTACTTATCCTTGTGGTAATTTTAACATTTGTCAATTTATTATTGCCGCTGACTTCTTTGTTAACCACTTAAGGACCACAGGTTTATACCCCCCTAAAGACCAGGCCCTTTTTTACAAATCGGCACTCCACAACTTTAGCGGTTTATTGCTCGGTCATGCAACTTACCACCCAAATGAATTTTACCTCCTTTTCTTCTCACTAATAGAGCTTTCATTTGGTGGTATTTCATTGCTGCTGTCGATTTTACTTTTTTTGTTATTAATCGAAATTTTAACAATTTTTTTGCAAAAAAATGACATTTTTCACTTTCAGTTGTAAAATTTAGCAAAAAAAACGACATCCATATATAAATTTTTCTCTAAATTTATTGTTCTACATGTCGTTGATAAAAAAAAATGTTTGGGTAAAAAAAAAATGGTTTGGGTAAAAGTTATAGCGTTTACAAACTATGGTACAAAAATTTGAATTTCCGCTTTTTGAAGCAGCTCTGACTTTCTGAGCACCTGTCATGTTTCCTGAGGTCCTACAATGCCAAGACAGTAGAAAAACCCCACAAATGACCCCATTTCGGAAAGTAGACACCCTAAGGTATTCGCTGATGGGCAAAGTGAGTTCATAGAGCTTTTTATTTTTTGTCACAAGTTAGCGGAAAATGATGATTTTTTTTTTTCTTACAAAGTCTCATATTCCACTAACTTGTGACAAAAAATAAAAACTTCTATGAACTCACTATGCCCATCAGCGAATACCTTTGGGTGTCTTCTTTCCAAAATGGGGTAACTTGTGGGGTAGTTATACTGCCCTGGCATTCTAGGGGCCCAAATGTGTGGTAAGGAGTTTGAAATCAAATTCTGTAAAAAATGGCCGGTGAAATCCGAAAGGTGCTCTTTGGAATGTGGGCCCCTTTGCCCACCTAGGCTGCAAAAAAGTGTCACACATCTGGTATCTCCGTATTAAGGAGAAGTTGGGCAATGTGTTTTGGGGTGTCATTTTACATATACCCATGCTGGGTGAGCTAAATATCTTGGTCAAATGCCAACTTTGTATAAAAAAATGGGAAAAGTTGTCTTTTGCCAAGATATTTCTCTCACCCAGCATGGGTATATGTAAAAAAGACACCCCAAAACACATTGCCCAACTTCTCCTGAGTACGGGGATACCAGATGTGTGACACTTTTTTGCAGCCTAGGTGGGCAAAGGGGCCCACATTCCAAAGAGCACCTTTCAGATTTCACCGGCCATTTTTTACAGATTTTGATTTCAAACAACTTCTCACGCATTCGGCCCCTAAAATGCCAGGGCAGTATTACTACCCCACAAGTGACCCCATTTTGGAAAGAAGACACCCCAAGGTATTTCGTGATGGGCATAGTGAGTTCATGGAAGTTTTTATTTTTTGTCACAAGTTAGTGGAAAATGATGATTTTTTTTTTTCTTACAAAGTCTCATATTCCACTAACTTGTGACAAAAAATAAAAACTTCTATGAACTCACTATGCCCATCAGCAAATACCTTTGGGTGTCTTCTTTCCAAAATGGGGTAACTTGTGGGGTAGTTATACTGCCCTGGCATTCTAGGGGCCCAAATGTGTGGTAAGGAGTTTGAAATCAAATTCTGTAAAAAATGGCCGGTGAAATCCGAAAGGTGCTCTTTGGAATGTGGGCCCCTTTGCCCACCTAGGCTGCAAAAAAGTGTCACACATGTGGTATCTCCGTATTAAGGAGAAGTTGGGCAATGTGTTTTGGGTTTTCATTTTACATATACCCATGCTGGGTGAGCTAAATATCTTGGTCAAATGCCAACTTTGTATAAAAAAATGGGAAAAGTTGTCTTTTGCCAAGATATTTCTCTCACCCAGCATGGGTATATGTAAAAAAGACACCCCAAAACACATTGCCCAACTTCTCCTGAGTACGGGGATACCAGATGTGTGACACTTTTTTGCAGCCTAGGTGGGCAAAGGGGCCCACATTCCAAAGAGCACCTTTCAGATTTCACCGGCCATTTTTTACAGATTTTGATTTCAAACCACTTCTCACGCATTCGGCCCCTAAAATGCCAGGGCAGTATTACTACCCCACAAGTGACCCCATTTTGGAAAGAAGACACCCCAAGGTATTTCGTGATGGGCATAGTGAGTTCATGGAAGTTTTTATTTTTTGTCACAAGTTAGTGGAATCATTTTCCGCTAACTTGTGACAAAAAATAAAAAATTCTAGGAACTCGCCATGCCCCTCACGGAATACCTTGGGGTGTCTTCTTTCCAAAATGGGGTCACTTGTGGGGTAGTTATACTGCCCTGGCATTCTATAGGGGCCCTAATGTGTGGTAAGTAGGTAAAAGACCTGTGAAATCCGAAAGGTGCTCTTTGGAATGTGGGCCCCTTTACCCACCTAGGCTGCAAAAAAGTGTCACACATCTGGTATCCCCGTACTCAGGAGAAGTTGGGCAATGTGTTTTGGGGTGTCTTTTTACATATACCCATGCTGGGTGAGAGAAATATCTTGGCAAAAGACAACTTTTCCCATTTTTTTATACAAAGTTGGCATTTGACCAAGATATTTAGCTCACCCAGCATGGGTATATGTAAAATGACACCCCAAAACACATTGCCCAACTTCTCCTGAGTACGGAGATACCAGATGTGTGACACTTTTTTGCAGCCTAGGTGGGCAAAGGGGCCCACATTCCAAAGAGCACCTTTCGGATTTCACCGACCATTTTTTACAGATTTTGATTTCAAACACTTTGCACACATTTGGGCCCCTAAAATGCCAGGGCAGTATAACTACCCCACAAGTGACCCCATTTTGGAAAGAAGACACCCCAAGGTATTTCATGATGGGCATAGTGAGTTCATGGAAGTTTTTATTTTTTGTCACAAGTTAGTGGAATATGAGACTTTGTAAGAAAAAAAAAAAATCATCATTTTCCGCTAACTTGTGACAAAAAATAAAAAATTCTAGGAACTCGCCATGCCCCTCACGGAATACCTTGGGGTGTCTTCTTTCCAAAATGGGGTCACTTGTGGGGTAGTTATACTGCCCTGGCATTCTAGGGGCCCTAATGTGTGGTAAGTAGGTAAATGACCTGAGAAACCCGAAAGGTGCTCTTTGGAATGTGGGCCCCTTTGCCCATCTAGGCTGCAAAAAATTGTCACACATGTGGTATCGCCGTATTCAGGAGAAGTTGGGCAATGTGTTTTTTTGTTTTTTTTTTACATATACCCATGCTGGGTGAGAGAAATATCTTGGCAAAAGACAACTTTTCCCATTTTTTATACAAAGTTGGCATTTGACCAAGATATTTATCTCACCCAGCATGGGTATATGTAAAATGACACCCCGAAACACATTGCCCAACTTCTCCTGAGTACTGCGATACCAGATGTGTGACACTTTTTTGCAGCCTAGATGCGCAAAGGGGCCCACATTCCTTTTATGAGGGCATTTTCAGATTGGAATTGCATTTGGATCCCAGACTTCTTCTCACGCTTTAGGGCCCCTAAAATGCCAGGGCAGTATAAATACCCCACATGTGACCCCATTTTGGAAAGAAGACACCCCAAGGTATTCAATGAGGGGCATGGCGAGTTCATAGAATTATTATTTTTTTGGCACAAGTTAGCGGAAATTGATTTTTATTTTTCTCACAAAGTCTCCCTTTCCGCTAACTTGGGGCAAAAATTTCAATCTTTCATGGACTCAATATGCCCCTCAGCGAATACCTTGGGGTGTCTTCTTTCCGAAATGGGGTCAAATGTGGGGTATTTATACTGCCCTGGCATTCTAGGGGCCCTAAAGCGTGAGAAGAAGTCTGGAATATAAATGTCTAAAAATTTTTACGCATTTGGATTCCGTGAAGGGTATGGTGAGTTCATGTGAGATTTAATTTTTTGACACATGTTAGTGGAATATGAGACTTTGTAAGAAAAAAATAATAATTTCCGCTCACTTGGGCCAAAAAAATGTCTGAATGGAGCCTTACAGGGGGGTGATCAATGACAGGGGGGTGATCAGAGAGTCTATATGGGGTGATCACCCCCCTGTCATTGATCACCCCCCTATAAGGCTCCATTCAGATGTCCGTATGTGTTTTGCGGATCCGATCCATGTGTCCGTGGATCCGTAAAAATCATACGGACATCTGAATGCAGCCTTACAGGGGGGTGATCAATGATAGGGGGGTGATCAATGACAGGGGGTGATCAGGGAGTCTATATGGGGTGATCACCCCCCTGTCATTGATCACCCCCCTATAAGGCTCCATTCAGATGTCTGTATGTGTTTTGCGGATCCGATCCATGTATCCGTGGATCCGTAAAAATCATACGGACATCTGAATGCAGCCTTACAGGGGGGTGATCAATGACAGGGGGGTGATCTATGACAGGGGGGTGATCAGGGAGTCTATATGAAGTGATCACCCCCCTGTAAGGCTCCATTCAGACGTCTGTATGTGTTTTGCGGATCCGATCCATGTATCCGTGGATCCGTAAAAAACATACGGACATCTGAATGCAGCCTTACAGGGGAGTGATCAATGACAGGGGGGTGATCAATGACAGGGGGGTGATCAGGGAGTCTATATGGGGTGATCACCCCCATCATTGATCACTCCCCTGTAAGGCTCCATTCAGACGTCCGTATGTGTTTTGCGGATCCGATCCATGTATCAGTGGATCCGTAAAAATCACGCGGACATCTGAATGCAGCCTTACAGGGGGGTGATCAATGACAGGGGGGTGATCAGGGAGTCTATATGGGGTGATCACCCCCGTCATTGA
Source organism: Bufo bufo (assembly GCF_905171765.1). Taxonomy (NCBI): domain Eukaryota; kingdom Metazoa; phylum Chordata; class Amphibia; order Anura; family Bufonidae; genus Bufo; species Bufo bufo. The sequence goes on along the minus strand of NC_053391.1, from coordinate 516,350,150 downwards.
TCACTCCCCTATAAGGCTCCATTCAGACGTCCGTATGTGTTTTGCGGATCCGATCCATGTATCCGTGGATCCATAAAAATCATACGGACATCTGAATGCAGCCTTACAGGGGGGTGATCAATGACAGGGGGGTGATCAATGACAGGGGGGTGATCAGGGAGTCTATATGGGGTGATCACCCCCGTCATTGATCACGCCCCTGTAAGGCTCCATTCAGACGTCCGTATGCGTTTTGCGGATCCGATCCATCTATCAGTGGATCCGTAAAAATCATGCGGACATCTGAATGGAGCTTTACAGGGGGGTGATCAATGACAGGGGGGTAATCAATGACAGGGGGGTGATCAGGGAGTCTATATGGGGTGATCAGGGGCTAATAAGGGGTTAATAAGTGACGGGGGGGGTGTAGTGTAGTGTGGTGCTTGGTGCTACATATTGTTGAGCTACCTGTGTCCTCTGGTGGTCGATCCAAACAAAAGGGACCACCAGAGGACCAGGTAGCAGGTATATTTGACGCTGTTATCAAAACAGCGTCTAATATACCTGTTAGGGGTTAAAAAAATCACATCTCCAGCTTGCCAGCGAACGATCGCCGCTGGCAGGCTGGAGATCCACTCGCTTACCTTCCAATCCTGTGAACGCGCGCGCCTGTGTGCGCGCGTTCACAGGAAATCTCGGCTCACGCGAGATGACGCCAATCGCGTTAGTGTGACCTGGGAGCGCCGCAGAGATGACGCCTTTCGGCGTTAGTGTGACGGTAAGTGGTTAATCCAAGGGACTCTAGAAAAATTTGCCTCAAACATTACAACAATTCTCGCACCCAAAATGTTATCTACTACCTTATCTGCAAATGTGGAAAAGTTTATGTGGGTAAAACTTAGAGATAGCCTTGTGGTTCGCACTGCGGTCGTTTTGCGGCGAACTTTGTTAGTTCTCACGCGCCTTATTTTTTTGCATAGCGCCGAACTTTGACCCGTGACACATCCATCAGGTGGGACAGGACAGCCAATTGAGACGTTTCAGCACATGGACACACCCCCAAACCTGTAACAGAACCCGATCTGGCAGTCATTTTACATTATGTGTTTTGCCAGTGCAGGGAGAGGTTGCATTTTGGAGCAGGGACAGTTAGGGACACCAAACGCTAACTAAAAGGGCCACAAAAGTCCTTTTAAGGACTGGTATAGCTGTGCTATTGATAGGTGTGATATAGAGGGGTGTGATATACTTATAATATACTTTCTAACATAGAAATTATATTATAGTGTATTTGTATTGTGCAGCAGTTGTGTGCAGTTCTATTGCGATACCGCAGCTAGACAAACGCTATTGGAGTAACTAATTGCAATTGGTGTGATATACCTGTTGCCCCCCAAAAAAACTGGTTGAGGGCTGCGATATACCTTCTTCCACAAAATCCTAAATAAGGGGTGCTATATACCTGTTTCCGCCAAATATTGATTGAGGGGTGCCATATAGCTGTTTCCGCCAAATGCTGATTGAGGGGTGCTTTATACCTGTTTCCACCAAAGACTGATTGAGTGGTGTCATATACCTGTTTCCACCAAATATTGACTGAGCGTTTCTATATACCTGTTTCTGCCAAATACTGATTGAAGGGTGCAATATGCCTGTTTCCGCCAAATACTGATTGAGGGGTGCCATATACCTTCTTCCACAAAATACTGATTGAGGGGTGCTATTGCTATATACCTTCTTCCACCAAATACTGATTGAGCGGTGCAATACACAATTTTCCGCCAAATACTGATAGAGGGGTGTCATATACCTTCTTCCACTATATACTGATTGAGGGGTGCTATTGCTATATACCTTCTTCCACCAAATACTGATTGAGGGGTGCAATATACCTTCTTCCACTAAATACTGATTGAGAACTGCGATACACCTACTTCCACAAAATACTGATTGAGGTATGAAATACACCTGTTTCCGCCAAATACTGATTGAGGGTTGCTATATACCTGTTTCCGCCAAATACTGATTGAGGGGTGCCATATACCTTCTTTCACTAAATACTGATTGAGGGGTACTATTGCTATATACCTTCTTCCACAAAATACTGATTGAGGGTTGCAATACACCATTTTCCACCAAATACTGATGGAGGGGTGCTATATACCTTCTTCCACTAAATACTAATTGAGGGGTGCTATTGCTATATACCTTCTTCCACCAAATACTGATTGAGGGGTGCAATACACCTACTTCAACAAAATACTGATTGAGGGGTGCCAAATTCCTGTTTCCGCCAAATACTGTTTGAGCGGTGCTATATACCTGTTTCCGCCAAATACTGATTCAGTGGTGCCATATACCTTATTTCACTAAATACTGATTGAGGGGTGCTATTGCTATATACCTTCTTCCACAAAATACTGATTGAGGGGTGCCATATACCTGTTTCCGCCAAATACTGATTGAGGGGTGTCATATACCTGTTTCCACCAAATATTGACTGAGCGTTTCTATATACCTGTTTCTGCCAAATACTGATTGAAGGGTGCAATATGCCTGTTTCCGCCAAATACTGATTGAGGGGTGCCATATACCTTCTTCCACAAAATACTGATTGAGGGGTGCTATTGCTATATACCTTCTTCCACCAAATACTGATTGAGCGGTGCAATACACAATTTTCTGCCAAATACTGATAGAGGGGTGTCATATACCTTCTTCCACTATATACTGATTGAGAGGTGCTATTGCTATATACCTTCTTCCACCAAATACTGATTGAGGGGTGCAATATACCTTCTTCCACTAAATACTGATTGAGAACTGCGATACACCTACTTCCACAAAATACTGATTGAGGTATGAAATACACCTGTTTCCGCCAAATACTGATTGAGGGTTGCTATATACCTGTTTCCGCCAAATACTGATTGAGGGGTGCCATATACCTTCTTTCACTAAATACTGATTGAGGGGTACTATTGCTATATACCTTCTTCCACAAAATACTGATTGAGGGGTGCAATACACCTACTTCAACAAAATACTGATTGAGGGGTGCCAAATTCCTGTTTCCGCCAAATACTGTTTGAGCGGTGCTATATACCTGTTTCCGCCAAATACTGATTCAGTGGTGCCATATACCTTATTTCACTAAATACTGATTGAGGGGTGCTATTGCTATATACCTTCTTCCACCAAATACTGATTTAGGGGTGCAATACACCTTCTTCCACAAAATACTGATTGAGGGGTGCCATATACCTGTTTCCGCCAAATACTGATTGAGGGGTGCCATATATTTTCTTCCACCAAATTCTGATTGAAGGCTGCAATACACCTGATTCCACAAAATACTAATTGAGGGGTGAATTATACCTGTTTCCACCAAATACTGATTGAAGGGTGCTATATGCCTGTTTCCGCCAAATACTGATTGAGGGGTGCCATATACATTCTTCCACTAAATACTGATTAAGGGGTGCTATTGCTATATACCTTCTTCCACAAAATACTGATTGAGGGGTGCAAAACACCTTTTCTGCCAAAAACTGATTGAGGGGTGCCATATACCTACTTCCTCTAAATACTGTTAGAGGGGTGCTATTGCTATATACCTTCTTCCACCAAATACTGATTGAGGGGTGCAATACACCTACTCCCACAAAATACAGATTGAGGGGTGCCATATTCCTTTTCCCGCCAAGTACTGATTGAGGGGTGCCATATACCTTTCTCCACAAAATACTGATTGAGGGGTGCTATTGCTATATACCTTCTTCCACCAAATTCTGATTGAGTGGTGCAATACACAATTTTCCACAAAATACTGATTGAGGGGTGCCATATACCATGTTCCACTAAATACTGATTGAGGTGTGTTATTGCTATATACCTTCTTCCACCAAATGCTGATTGAGGGGTACCATATTACTGTTTCCGCCAAATACTGATTGAGCGGTGCAATACACCCGTTTCCGCCAAATACTTATTGAGGTGTGCTATATACCTGTTTCCGTCAAATACTGATTGAGGGGTGCTATACACCTACATCCACAAAATACTGATTGAGGGGTGCTACGGTATATACCTGTTTCCACCAAATACTGATACCTTCTTCCACTAAATACTGATTTAGGGTTGCTATTGCTATTTACCTTCTTCCACCAAATCCTGATTGAGGGCTGTGATACACCTGCTTCCACAAAATATTGATTGAGGGGTGCCATATACCTGTTTCCGCCAAATACTGATTGAGGGGTGCCATATACCTGTTTCCCAAAAAAACTGATTGAGGGGTGCTATACACCTGCTTCCACAAAATATTGATTGAGGGGTGCCATATACCTGTTTCCGCCAAATACTGATTGAGGGGTGCCATATACCTTCTTCCACTAAATCCTGATTGAGGGGTGCTATTGCTATATACCTTCTTCCACTAAATACTGATTGAGGGGTGCAATACACCTGCTTCTACAAAATACTGATTGAGGGGTGCCATATACCTGTTTTCACCAAATATTGATTGAGGGGTGCTATATACCTGTTTCCGCCAAATACTTATTAAGGGGTGCCACCTTGCTGTGTGCACCCCCAAAGACACCACCACCACCATAGCCCCTCCACTCGAGTCAGGAATTATTTTCCCATCCATTCCCAGACCTTACCGATGTACAGCTATTCTTGGCATCGGATCAGGAAGAGGAGGTAGCAACGGCTGCCATCCAGCGATCTGACGACAGTACCCAGATCGGCCCAAGTAGGGTGGTCCCCGCTGTTGCGGCCTACTCCGAGATCTCTAATATCAGTGGTTCTAAAGGTTACGATGATGATGTGTCGATGAACGTCACATGGGTGCCCACAAGAGAGGAAGAGGAGGGGAGTTCAGAGGGAGAGACGAAGCAGCAGATAGGGAGGAGAGGGAGGAGAAGCAGACAGAACTCGCAGTGCACAGGAGACAAAAAGCAGACTGCAAATGTATCTGGAGCGAGCAATCCACCATGTACGGTCACATCTTGCGCTCCCAGGACGCCTGCACATGGCTCCGCAGTGTGGGCTTTTTTTAACGCGTAAGCTGCTCATAATAGTGTTGCCATCTGCAGCCTGTGCTGTCAACGCATAAGTTGCGGTAGGCCCAACACTCACCTAGAGACGACCGCCTTAAGAATAGTGATGAGCGGCAGGGACAATATTCAAATTCACAATATTTCACGAATATTTTGTAGAATATTCGTCAAATATTCGCAAATTAGAATATTCGTTATATACTACATTCTTTTTTTTCTACTCGAAAATCGGGAAGGTAATGATCGCGTAATATTCGCATATCAATGCGATCAATACAGGCGTAGGTCAAAAATGAATATAGAGCACTAAAGAATATAGTGCTATATATTCGTTTTTAGAATATTCAGCATTTTTTCCATCTGAACACATGATTCCTCCCTGCTTCTAGTGCTATATATTCGTTTAGAATATTCGTCATTTTTTTCCTTGAATGAATGAATATTAGAAAAATGAATATACAGGTCCTTCTCAAAAAATTAGCATATTGTGATAAAGTTCATTATTTTCTGTAATGTACTGATAAACATTAGACTTTCATATATTTTAGATTCATTACACAACTGAAGTAGTTCAAGCCTTTTCTTGTTTTAATATTGATGATTTTGGCATACAGCTCATGAAAACCCCAAATTCCTATCTCAAAAAATTAGCATATCATGAAAAGGTTCTCTAAACGAGCTATTAACCTAATCATCTGAATCAACTAATTAACTCTAAACACCTGCAAAAGATTCCTGAGGCTTTTAAAAACTCCCAGCCTGGTTCATTACTCAAAACCACAATCATGGGTAAGACTGCCGACCTGACTGCTGTCCAGAAGGCCATCATTGACACCCTCAAGTAAGAGGGTAAGACACAGAAAGAAATTTCTGAACGAATAGGCTGTTCCCAGAGTGCTGTATCAAGGCACCTCAGTGGGAAGTCTGTGGGAAGGAAAAAGTGTGGCAGAAAACGCTGCACAATGAGAAGAGGTGACCGGACCCTGAGGAAGATTGTGGAGAAGGACCGATTCCAGACCTTGGGGGACCTGCGGAAGCAGTGGACTGAGTCTGGAGTAGAAACATCCAGAGCCACCGTGTACAGGCGTGTGCAGGAAATGGGCTACAGGTGCCGCATTCCCCAGGTCAAGCCACTTTTGAACCAGAAACAGTGGCAGAAGCGCCTGACCTGGGCTACAGAGAAGTAGCACTGGACTGTTGCTCAGTGGTCCAAAGTACTTTTTTCGGATGAAAGCAAATTTTGCATGTCATTCGGAAATCAGAGTGCCAGAGTCTGGAGGAAGACTGGGGAGAGGGAAATGCCAAAATGCCTGAAGTCCAGTGTCAAGTACCCACAGTCAGTGATGGTCTGGGGTGCCATGTCAGCTGCTGGTGTTGGTCCACTGTGTTTTATCAAGGGCAGGGTCAATGCAGCTAGCTATCAGAAGATTTTGGAGCACTTCATGCTTCCATCTGCTGAAAAGCTTTATGGAGATAAAGATTTCATTTTTCAGCACGACCTGGCACCTGCTCACAGTGCCAAAACCACTGGTAAATGGTTTACTGACCATGGTATTACTGTGCTCAATTGGCCTGCCAACTCTCCTGACCTGAACCCCATAGAGAATCTGTGGGATATTGGGAAGAGAAAGTTGAGAGACGCAAGACCCAACACTCTGGATGAGCTTAAGGCCGCTATCGAAGCATCCTGGGCCTCCATAACACCTCAGCAGTGCCACAGGCTGATTGCCTCCATGCCACGCCGCATTGAAGCAGTCATTTCTGCAAAAGGATTCCTGACCAAGTATTGAGTGCATAACTGAACTTAATTATTTGAAGGTTGACTTTTTTTGTATTAAAAACACTTTTCTTTTATTGGTCGGATAAAATATGCTAATTTTTTGAGATAGGAATTTTGGGTTTTCAGGAGCTGTATGCCAAAATCATCGATATTAAAACAAGAAAAGGCTTGAACTATTTCTGTTGTGTGTAATGAATCTAAAATATATGAAAGTCTAATGTTTATCAGTACATTACAGAAAATAATGAACTTTATCACAATATGCTAATTTTTTGAGAAGGACCTGTATAGCACTATATTCTAAATATTCGCAAATTCTCGAAGTTGTGATATTCGCTTTTCGAATATTCGCGCTCAACACTACTTAAAGGGATTCTGTCACCCCCCAAACACCAATTTTCAGTTTTTGACTTAATATATTTGCTAATGTTTACAGATTCAATATATACCCCTCTTACCTCAGGCTGTGGTGTAATTTCAGTAAAAATCGGACTTTAGTGATATGTAAATTTCTTCACTACCAGCAAGTTGGGCAGACTTGCTGGTAGCCGCCGCAGCCTCCACTTGATTGACAGGGCCAGCGAGCGCTCTCATCCTCCAGCTGGCCCTGCCTGCAGATCAAATCCCGCGCCTATATTGGTCGTCATTGGTCGTCATTCGGCGCAGGCTCTCTAAGAAAAGGACGCTCGCTTGGCTGCTCCTTCCTCAGTGTGCCTGCGCCGATGACGTCAGCCCTACACCCGGAAGAGAAGTCTCTCTTCTGGAAGAGAAGTCTACTCTTCTGGGTCCAGCCTTAGGGAACGCCTAGACCGACTACATTGGGTTAAAGGCCAATGTGGATGCTCTGAGTAGTGTTGAGCACGAATATTCGAAAAGCTAATTTTTATTGTGAATATTGGCCCATCGAGAATTCGCAAATATTTAGAATATAGTGCTTTATATTCGTAATGATGAATTTTAGTTTTGTTTTTTTAACACATCAGGTGATCATCCCTCCCTTCTTCTAGCTTGTGGGCCAATGAAAAGGCTTTGTCACAGCTTAGCACCATCCCTAGCAACCAATAGAAAAGTTGCTTGCCCCTTACTATACAAGTTGCACGTATTGCGAAAAAATATGCGCATCATTAATTACCAAAAATTTGCATATTTTGGAGCACTCTATCTGCATATAAAGCTATTCTAATGTTCTGCCGTGTCAACCATTTTCTCCAGTCTCAGGAAACATAAGAGCTTGAAAAATGTAGCATAAGTGATCGACGCCGGTATTTTGCACGCATTATGCGAATAAAACAATGCCAATTTTCGCAATCAAGAATATAAACTCGAATTCTCGATTTTGTGAATATATGACAAATATTCTACAAAATATTCACGAAATATCGCGAATTCGAATATTGACACTGCCGCTCATCAATAGCTCTGAGAAGCGAGGAACCCCTGGACTACTGGGTGTGCAGGCTTGTCCTATGGCCAGAGCTGGCACAATTTGCAATGGAACTCTTGGCTTGCCCCTCATCGAGTGTCTTGTCCGAAAAGACGTTCAGTGCAGCAGGGGGGATCGTGACTGATAAGCTCACTCGGCTAGCTTACGACTACCTCACATTTCTAAAAATGAATGAGACATGGATCTCAAAAGAATTCAACACCTGTGACGACCACGTTTAATTTAATTTCCTCATGCCAGCCCACACATATCCGCCACCACCCAGAACAAAGAATGGTCCCTGTCTTATGTAAATACAGCGTCATAAAAGGCCAGTGAATGCCTAATGTTTGGGGCCTGTAATCCACTGGCCTGTAGTAAAATTGGTATCCAATGACCATCTAATGAGAGATGGCCTTGCGGTTCGCCCAGCGATCGGTTCGCGGCGAACTTTACTCGTTCACTGTTCGCGGAACATGCGAACATATGGCGATATTCGCGCCAGCCAATTCTTTTACATTGTGAAGAACTTTGACCATGACACATCCATCAGGTGGTACAGGATAGCCAATTGAGACATTTCAGCACATGGACATACCCCCTACCTTATAAATAGACCTGATCTGGCTGCCATTTTACATTCTGTCTTTTGTCAGTGTAGGGAGAGGTTGCTGTGTGGAGCAGGGACAGACTGTTAGTGAGACAAATCGCTAGCTAATAGGTCCACAAAAGTCATTTTAAGGACTGGTATAGGTGTACTATTGTTTGGTGTGCAGTATATAGGGGTGTAATACACTTATAATATACTTTCTAATATAGAAAGCATATTATAGTGGATTTGTATTGTGCAGCATTGTGACAGGTGATCGGTTCTGCAGCGATACAACAACTACAAAAAGTGACAAACGCAATTAGAAAAAAGTATTATAACTGGTGTGATAGACCAGTGGCCCCCAAAACCACATATTGAAGCCGGGTGTTATGTAAGAATATACTTTTATAATAGTGTATTTGGGTACTGGCGAAAATTATCCTCTTTTCCTGCGTTACCTCTGCTACACACAGTGAGAAAAGTTGCAAGATTATTTTTTTTTAACTGGTGTGATAGACCAGTGGCCTCCCAAAACGACATATTGAAGCGGGGTGTTATATAAGAAAATACTTTTATAATACTGTATTTGGGTACTGCAGAAATTTAGCTTCTTTCGCTGCGTTACCTCTGCTACACACAGTGAGAAAAGTTACATTAATTTTTTTTTTAGAACTGGTGTGATAGACCAGTGGCCCCCCAAAATGACATATTGAAGCGGGGTGTTATATAAGAATATACTTTTCTAATAGTGTATTTGGGTACTTCAGAAATTTAGCATCTTTCGCTGTGTTACCTCTGCTACACACAGTGAGAAAAGTTACATCATTTTTTTTTTAGAACTGGTGTGATAGACCAGTGGTCCCCCAAAACGACATATTGAAGCGGGGTGTTATATACCTTCTTCCACATACACTGCACTTCTCTAGAGATTTTTGTCACAGGGTCATTTAAAAAATGACAGGCAGAGGAAGAGGCAGGCCTTACTGCAGGGGTGGTAGGGGTAGGGCAGGAGCACCAGGCCAGACGCAAAGTGGGAAGTTGCAGACAGTGCGTTCGATTACGTCAAAGGACGCACCAGACTTGGTTCAGTGGCTCACTCAGTCTACCTCTTCTGCACCCTCCTCCTCCTCTCTATCTGCACCCTCTTCACTCTCTGCTGTGTGCACCCCCAAAGACACCACCACCAACACTACCACCACCATATATCCTCCGCTTGAGTCACAGGAATCATTTTCCGATCCATCACAAGACATTTCCGATGCACAGCCATTCTTGGCATCAGATCATGAAGAGGAGGTAGCAACAGTTGCCACTCTGCAGTCTGACGACAGTACCCAGATCAGCCCAAGGAGGTTGGTCCCCGCTGTTGCTGCCTACTCTGAGATCTCTAATGTTAGTTGTGGGGAAGGTGACGTCGATGATGATGTATCTATGGACGTCACGTGGGTGCCCACAAGAGAGGAAGAGGAGGGGAGTTCAGAGGGAGAGATGGACCAGCAGATAGGGAGGAGAAGCAAGCCAAACTTACATTGCACAGGATGGACAAACCAGACTGCTAATGTATCAGGAGCGAGCCATCAACTATGTACGGTCACATCTGATGCTCCCGGGATGCCGGCACATGGCTCCGCAGTGTGGTCTTTTTTTAACGTGTCCTCTGCTGACAATAGTGTTGCCATCTGCAGCCTTCGCAGTCAATGCATAAGTCGCGGTAAGCCCAACACTCACCTAGGGCCAACCGCCTTAAGAAGGCACCTGGCCTCCCATCACCGAACGCCATCAGAATCCACAAAGCCACACTCCAGGCTCTCACCGTCCAGCCTCTTCTCCTCTCTCCTCACAATTGTCCTCCACTCCACCTTCCATCATGCCGTCCTCACGTTTGTCTGGAAAAAGGCAGGCTTCCGTGGCCCAAATGTTCAAGCGGAAAAAAAATTATGACGCCTGATAACCCTCTTGCCTAACGGTTGACCGCTGGCTTGTCGGAACTGATACAAACTACAAATTGGCGTGGTATTAAAAATCAGGAAGTGCTCAACTCCATATGCAGTGGCGCATCTATACCGGGGGGCAGATCCTGCACTTGTTGCCCGCTGCTAATGGATAGCAGACCACAAGTACCACAATGGACATCCTACACAGGATAGCAATTGTGTGGATGTGACAAGCAGTCAAAATAACATAACAAAAACAAAGACAGGTGCACTCTGCGGTCTTACTAACCCTCGTACTGGTGTAAAATTGAGAATTAGCCAACATATCCTGCTTGGAGGACATGTCTGAGCCCGAGCACCGCGCCAAGGTTTCTCAAGTAGCTCGGGACCTAACGCTAAACCTACCTGGGCCGTATGGGCAATACCAGGAACCAGTGGGCGAATTACAGGCGCGCAAGGTCCGACTCAAAGCAATCTCCCAGTGACCTCCAGCATGTGACCATGCATACAAGTACAGGATGTCTTGCGGCAGGCCAGGAAAATCTCGGGCCATTTCACAAGATATTTCATGGCCATGGCTCGCCTTGCTGTGGTTTTTTTTCACCGCGCAAGTGGCTGCTCATGCGTGACGCATGCATACTTCTGCGGCCATTTGATGAGATCACTAAACTGGTCAGTCGCAGCCAGGGGGCCATCAGTGACATTGTACCTTATGCCTTCTTTCTGGAGCGTGCATTGCATTGTGTCATTGATGAAGCCGTCGAGGAGCAGGAGCAGGAAGATGAGGAAGTCGCAATGCTGGATGAATTCCCAGGGGGGCTACATCATCTGAAACAAGTCAACAACAAGAGTCTGAAGAGGAGTCAGAGGAGGATGGTGCCAGGGTGGATGAGGAGGAGCAAGAAGAGCATGCTTTAAACCTTTCTGGGATCCCTGGTGTTGTCCGTGGATGGGGGGAGGAGAACGAGGACGACATTATCCTGGATGATGAGCAGGAGCCAGGCCACTACACTGCTTCCAGTTTAGTGCAAATGGGGGCCTTCATGTTCCAGTGTTTGAAGAGGGACCCCCGTATAAAAAGCATAAAGGGCAAGGACCAGTACTGGGTGGCAACGTACTTAGACCCCCGGTACAAACAAAAAATGGCAGAAATGTTACCACCATCACAGAGGGCTGTCAGAATGCAGCACTTCCAGGCCTTGCTTAGAGAAATGCAGCATTCTGCTTTTTTGGGCACTGGCAGAGGAATTTCCACTCACAGAGAAACAGTTGCGGGTACCAATCCAACAGCGTCTGCAAGAGGAGGGCAGTTTGAACATGTGTTGGTCACCACTTAAGATATGAGAACATTCAGCCGACTCATCGACAGCTGTCCTCCAGATCCAGCCTCAGGGAACGCCTAGTCCGCCAGGTGTCCGACTACATCGGGTTAACGGCCGATTTGAACGCTCTGAGAAGTGATGAACCAATGGACTACTGCGTGGGCATGCTTGACCTCTGGCCAGAGCTTGCACAAATTGCAATAGAACTGTTGGCTTGCCCCTCTTCAAGTGTCCTGTCCAAAAGGACGTTCTGCGCAGCAGGAGGGATCATGACCGATAAGAGCACTCGCCTAGCTCACAACAGTGTTGACTACCTCACATTTCTAAAAATGAATGAGGCATGGATTTCGGAGGAATTCAACACATGTGAATGACAGCCCATATCCGCCACCACCCATAACAATTTATGGTCCCTGTCTTCGGTAAATACAGCGGCATAAAAGGCCTTTTATGTCCGTTGAATGCCTAATTTTTGGGGCCTGTAATGGCCGACACGTACTTCTGTATCCTGTGAATGCCTAATGTACCACCAGCCACAGAATACAAATTTATTTGCTGTCAGGGGAACGCCTGTTGGCTAATTTTTTGGGCCTGTAATGTCCGACACTTACTTCAGTATCCTGTGAATGCCTAATGTACCACCAGCCACAGAATACTAATTTATTTGCTGTCAGGGGAACGCCTGTCGGCTAATTTTTGGGGCCTGTAATGGTCGACACTTACTTCAGTATCCTGTGAATGCCTAATGTACCACCAGCCACAGAATGCTAATTTATTTGCTGTCAGGGGAACGCCTGTCGGCTAATTTTTGGGGCCTGTAATGGTCGACACTTACTTCTGTATTCTATGAATGCCTAATTTTTCGAACTGGAATTTAAAATCAATGGGTCTGTAAACGTTCCTCTCAATTGTGGAACAGATGCGGACACATTTTACAGACGTGTGAATATGTATTTGACATGTATTTACCCGCTGCTGTCAGTTCTGGCTGATTTAGGCCGAGCTATTACACTAAAACCGAGCAATATTACAAAAAACAAAATACATGTTATAACTGTACAAACGATTTATATAACTTATTAGAAAAAAAAAATATATATTTCCAAAAGCATGATCATCTCATGAACCCCCTTCATGGCCTGTCGTTGCCTCCCCTCCATGGCCTTCATGCGCTCCTGAATGGCCAGCATATCGTTGCGCTGCTCCTTTTGCATTTTGGCCAAGTTGGCCTTCAATGTCTTTATTCCTGTTTGAAAAAAAATATATGAACATTATTTGCAACTCTTATTAAACCTTTAAACCTTTATTTTTTGGTGCATCTGACTTTATGATCGCTTGCTAATACACCTTTTTGTGATAAAAGTTGTCCAAAAAATAGCCTTTTTTGAGAGTTTTACATTTTTGTTTAAAAAGGTGTCCACCTGAGGGGTTATTTGGTATGATATTATTAGATATCACAGCTAAGACAATATCCCGTCAGAGGGAATAATAACCACAGGTGGTATATATGTATAATTAATGTAATCACAGGATACAACCTTTAATGTAAATTACATATAAACCTTTAATGTAATTTACATATAAAATAACAAACTCCGAGGCGGAGCTAGCTGCAGAGCTGACCAGATGCAGCTTGTGTGAGCTCTGGAGGAAAAGTGCCCATAAATCGCCATAACTTGGTTAAAACTGGTATTATCACCCAGAAAACACCATAATCTGAACCAGGACATTGCTTGGAGTGCCGGGATAACTTTATTTCTGAAACGGCGACAGAAAGAAGTTGCGGCCTATAACACCTTGGCAAGCGCCGGACTAAAGTAGAGAGCCCATCAGGGTCGCAGGAGCCGTACCCCGCGGCTTGTGTGCCGTTATCGCAGATCTCAGCACAGATCTTCGGCTCCTACTTGGATCATCTGAGGGAGCAAAGATAAAGAGCTGAAATTCCAGCGAACTACAGCTGCGATCTATACCTGCCTCCAGCTCCGGATGCGGCTATTTTGAAAGACCGGCGAAAGTAGATCCGGCCGTGAATCGCGGCTGGCCTGAGAGAAATCGCCCAGCAACATCTCAAATCCGAGACCTCTCTACAGGCTGTCGTAGGAGTGGTGAGTGCCCCGAGCTGCTACCCTGCATCTGGCAGTTAATTAGAAGATTTTAGTGGGACTACTGCCTACTCCATAAAGCGTCACCAGTACAGTGCAGACAGGACCTGACAGCCGCTTTATCAAATATATCCATCCGCCGGCTCTGAAATAGGTGCAAAATTTGAAATAGCATACATTCATAGTCCTGGTAGCACTGACTCATCTGAAGTTTACTGGATTAAAGTGCTCAAAAGAACGCAGAAATGCTGTCATCCAGAGGTTCCCCAGTCAGTACATGAACTTACTGTGAAGCGCTATTATTATTATTATAAAGTCTGATAGCAGTGAAATAAATTAAAGGCACAGTAGTGCAATATTTTATTTTATTTTATTAGGACACTTATTCCCTTAAAAGTGTCTGAAGAGGGAGGCGTGGCTTGGCCGCTGAGAGGAATGGCTGCTTGATCTCACTGCTCCTGCACCTTAGCGACTACAATTAAGCTCCCCAAAGCTACAGATATCACCACCTCTGCACATTTAGCGGCAACAAGCTCGGACACCCTTCAAAACGCAATGGGGAAGTCTAAACGGCAGCTTCATAGGATGCAAAGCGGCAACCTGGACGGCTTCTTTGAACGGGGTCTGACCAGAGAAGGCGCAAACTCTCGTGCCGGAACAAGTGCCTCATCTCCCCAGGGCAGCACATCGCCGAAAAGCACATCCAGATCCCCGTCACCCCCACTGGGACCCGAAGCTTTTTCCTTGATGGAAGCAGAATTCCCCTCGCTTCCACCGACTCCCAGTGACCTAGAGACTCCAGTGACCACAGGCACAGAAAATGGCGCCACCGCTAAAATTACTGGACTTTCACCTTCCTACAGTCCTCAGAAGCAGAAACCGCGCCTGGACTCGCCATGCTTTCCTGAGGTCAGTAAGGGGACAAGAGCGGTGGAGTCTCCCGCAGTAATCCCTATCATTGCATACCAGACCTCAGATAAGCCCTTGTGTGAGGATTCCATTAAAAACATGCTCTTGGCTCTACATCAATCCCTACGTTCGGATATGGCAGGGTTAATTAACCCTTTGGCAGCCAAAGTTAAAGAAAACACGGATAAAATCCTACATGTGGAGAACAAAATGGCAGATTTTGCCACTTCACAAAATAACATCGTAGATGCCCATAATGATATGGCGGATGAATTGGAGACCATTAAAAGCAAACTAGCAGATCTGGAAGATCGTTCCAGAAGGAATAATGTTAAATTTAGGGGCATCCCGGAAGACATAGCACCCCGAGATCTATAGTCTTATCTTAAGAGCCTCATCAAAGCACTACTACCAAACATCCCTGTCCCTGATATGATAATCGACAGGGCTCATAGGATTCCAAAGCCATCGCACCTCAATGCGGATATCTCAAGGGACACACTAGCCAGGATCCATTTTTTCCACACTAAAGAGGCTTTAATGCTGGCAGCTAGGAACTGTGACAAACTCCCTGCTCCTTTCCAAACAGTCAGGCTTTTCGCTGATCTTTCCATGACAACTCTGAGGCAAAGAAGGGATTTACAACCAATCACCCTTGCTCTCAGGGAAAATGATATTCAATATAAATGGGGTTACCCGCAAAAATTGCTGATTCGGAAAGATGGAAAAACCCACGTGGTGAAATCAGTTGCAGAAGAGCGAGAAATACTACTAACATGGGACATTCCTCTCCAGCCGGAAAAAAGAGAAAATCACAGACGAGATGATCAATTTCCTGCATCTGGTACCTGAGATGGTTAATCTAATTGATGGGTCCAAGTAGATACAGGTGGAAGATAAAGGAATTACCACGTGTGCCTTGCTTAAGATCAACAGAGGTTCAGAGGAGTGGTGACACTTTTGCATTGCATTTATAGGGTCTGTTATCTAACCTTTTATGTTTAGGTGCGGTCTTTATGCTTCCATATTATTATTACAGTTAAAACTCCTCTCAGCCTCACCAGTGGACTTACGTCACCTATATTGCCCAGACGGACTTGATCGTCTGGAGTTGTACTTCTTTTCTTTTCTTTGTTGTTGTTCTCCTCACTCATCTAGACTCCTCATTAATCTGTTATCTAGATTATCTGTCTACAGATATTTGTGCATTCTGTTCACTGTTTGGCAGTTGCTTACTGTTACTGAAGTTGACCTGATAATCCTTGATTGTCTGTCTGTTCACTCGAGACTTGGTTCCTCCCCTCACTCATATGGGTCTTAAAATATTATCACTGAATGCTAAAGGGCTTAATTGTCCACAGAAAAGATCATATGTTTGGCGGGAGGCAGCCAAAGCAGGAGCGGACCTTATTTGCATCCAAGAGACCCACTTGATACAGGAGGATGCTAAATGTATTCATAACCGTTCTTTTCCTCACATATTGCACTCTCATTTTAGCAAGAAATCCAGAGGGGTGTTTATAGCTGTCAAGAACTCGGTGGCCTTCACTACCATTTCTTCAAAAGTGGACTCCAGCGGCCGATACATCATCCTGGTATGTTCAATCAACAACATCACCTACACCATAGTTGGTGTCTATGCACCCAATGACCACCAAGTATCTTTCATGCGAAAATTACTGAAACAAATAAATTTACTGAAACAAGGGAAGGTGATTGTGTGTGGGATTTTAACTTGGTGATGGATCGATCGCTGGACTCCACTAGCCTAACCCAGCGTTCAGGAGGTGATGTTACCTCTTTGTTGCATGCAGAAGGTCTCTTTGATGTGTGGAGAGCTCAACACAATACGGAAAGAGACTATACCTTTTTTTCCACCCCCCATCTCTCATACTCACGCATTGATATGTTTCTTGTAGATCAAGCTACCTTGCTACATACAATATCTTCTGACATTGGCCTTATTCAGTGGTCTGACCATGCCCCAATAACATTAACCCTAGAAGATCTATATCAATTCCCACGAGCCCCCATCTGGCGTAACGATCCATATTTATTTTCCAATCCAGAAAATGTTAGGGAGATATCAACTAAATTGAAGGAGTTTTTCGTCTTCAATGATGGGTCTGTCACGGATAAATATGTCCTATGGCAGACCCATAATGCGTTCATTCGGGGCTCCCTGATCAGATTAAAATGCAAATTAAGAAAAATTAAAGAAAAGGAAATCTCTCAGTTGCTTAAATCTATAGCAGACCTTGAGAATCGGAATAAAACATCCCCTACAGCTCAAGCATCTTCCCTACTGAAAATAGAGAGGGACAAATTGTGTAGCCTACTGTCACATAATTATTCTAAATCTCTACTTAGATTAAAATCAAGGTATTATGCCCAAGGGAATAAGGCCGGTAAACTACTAGCTAACCAAATTAAGTCTCAGCAAGCCAAATCAAAGATCCCATTCCTCATTCACCCGTCATCTAAAGCAAAATTACTAGATCCTAGAGATATCGCGGAACAATTCCGCTCCTACTACCACAATCTATATAATCTTAAAGACACGGTTGTCTTACCAGATAGCTATCCCGAATTGGTGGAAAACTTTCTAACTCAATCTGATCTACCTGCTCTCTCTCCTGATCAACTCCACTCATTGAATGCCCCTCTTACATCCATAGAATTCCAAAAGATAATAACAACCCTCCCAGCGGGCAAATCTCCAGGCCCGGATGGTTTGTCTAATGAGTACTACAAAACTTTCCTTCCTATATTGTCCCCTTATATTCTCAATATTTTTAACCGCGCCTTTGAAGGAACTCCATTCCCACCTGAAATGCTTACAGCCCTTATAGTTACTTTACCAAAACCCGGGAAGTCCCCTGATGTTCCTCAAAATTTTAGGCCAATTTCGCTTCTAAATTCGGACATCAAAATTTTCGCTAAAATAATAGCCAGTAGATTGTCAGCTATACTTCCATCTCTGAATAATGATGACCAAACGGGGTTTGTTAAGGGCCGTATAGCATCAGACAATACCAGAAGATTGATCAACTTATTAGACTATGCTGAACAAAATAACCTCCCTATGTTGGCAGTAACATTAGACGCCGAGAAGGCGTTTGACCGCCTACATTGGTCATTCGCATTCTCAGTCCTGGGTAGGATGGGCTTTCAAGGTAACATATTGAACGCCTTTTATAGCTTGCATACCTCTCCCACAGCTAAGGTATGGGTCAACGGAGTGCTATCTGCTCCTTTCCAGATCACCAATGGTTCCCGTCAAGGTTGCCCTCTGTCACCCCTCCTATTCATCTTAGCTTTGGAACCTTTGGCCCAGCACATCAGGAAGGCTCCTCTCATTCATGGTGTTGACATTGGTGGGAGAGACCATAGAATATCACTATATGCTGACGATATTATCCTCACCCTATCAAACCCCCTTCAATCACTTAGTTCGGCCTTTGACATATTAACACACTTTGGCACACTTTCTTATTACAAAATTAACAATTCCAAATCCCAAGCCCTAATGCTCAATATCCCTCAGGATGATGTTGGAGCGTTGAAGTCTCGTTTTCCCCTAGATTGGCAGGTACTGAAACTTCCATACTTGGGAATTAAATTGACGTACCCTTGTTCTCACCTGTATGAACAGAACTATGAACCCCTCCTCAGGACCATGTCGCCTGACTTCTCTCAGTACTCCATGAAGGAGATATCATGGGTTGGCAGGGTAGCAGCGTTTCAGATGATGACACTGCCTAAATTAATATACATATTTAGAGCTCTCCCTATTCCGATCCCCGACATATTTTTTCGAAAGGCACAGACAATACTGTCCAAATATGTTTGGAAATCGCTTAAACCTAGAATTACCCAAAAACAGCTTTTCTTACGAAAAAAAGCAGGAGGGCTGGGACTACCTTGCATCAGTGACTACCATAAATCCATTAGCCTGTCACTTGCTATGGAATGTTGGGACAAAGATTGTAACAAAGCCTGGCACCAAATTAAATCCCACTCAATAAAAGAAGATTCCTTAAGGGACTTATTGATTGGCATATTATGGAGCGGGAAAGTTCCTGACATTTCCATGCGGACCGTAAAGCATGTAGGGAAGCTTTGGTTGCAATTTCACAACACACACGCAAACTCTACCGACACCTTATTCTCTCATTTAGATATTCGCTCCCTGGAATGGATCTTGAGAGATATCAATCTTCAGTGTTGGCGGGATCAGGGGATTAAGAAGGTCTCTCAGCTTGTTTGCTCAGAGGGAGTCCTTCAATTCACCACTGCCCAACAGATGTTCCAGCTTCCAACTAGTGAAATATTCAACTACCTTAGGGTTAAGCATTTACTGACATCTATTATTACTAAGCCCCCTCATACACATACAGAGATCCTTCAACTTTACTATTCCCGGAACTTGTTGAAAAAAGGAGCGACAGGACGCATATATGATTATATTGGTGATAAATCTAAATTCGTCAAATCTAAAACAATCCAGAAATGGGAAAGGGAGTTGAATAACACATTTTCTGAGGATAAATGGACATCCGCAATAGGTTTTTTAGCCTCTAACTTTAAATGTGTCACACATTATGAGGCTGGTGTTAAGACGCTTTTGAATTGGTACTTTACGCCCAAAAGATTACACATCATCTACCCCACATCTTCTCCCTTATGTTGGAGGGAATGTGGAAACACGGGATCCCTACTCCATGTTTTGTGGGCATGCCCAGTTGTCGCTAGCTTCTGGAGGCAAGTGTTTACTTTGTTGAGGGAAGTATCTGGTCAAGACATCCATCCCTCTCCGGAACTCGCTCTTTTATTTCTTGGCATAGAGCATGTACATACACCATATAGACCCATGGTGGGGCATGTCTTACTGAGCGCCAAACTTGTCATAACCCGCCATTGGAAAAAAGTGACTCCACCAGATTTCTCAGAAGTGGTAGTTGAACTGAATAACACATGTCGTTATGAAAGGATGATTCCGCCCTCAATGCTCTCCCCTGTGAAATATAGATGTATATGGAACCCCTGGATGGCTCACCCGAAATTCTCCCAGTAAATGGCCCTCACAGCTCTTGCCCATTATGAAAAGTAGTGGTCAAATATACCCCTTTTAAGTTCCTATTCTATAGGTCCCTCTTGTAGCTAAGCATCCTGAATGGACAGACCAGTGTTCAAAATTTGTTACTTATGGTTTTTGTGTTTAATTGAAGATCCTTAATACCTAATAAAGCAGAAAAACAATTCACTCTGATCATAACTGGTAAAGCTGTGAATATTCTAGGCATTATAAAGATTAAGAAGATAATAAATCTGACGCAAATACGGTTTACTGTATGGGCAATATGTTGCTAAAATTACTAGTTACGATCCTAATCCACGATGTACCTATGTCATTGTTAAACCATGTCTTCAATAGTAATGTAAGATTATTATTAATGGAACTATACCTATTATTGGTGGCTGCGTCCACCCCAAACTGTTTATGTGATGTCATGCCTTGCTGATCTTTAAACAAAAAAATGTTTTCAATAAAAATGTTGAACTCTAAAATAACAAACTCCCACAGACAAACACAGAAAAAGAACAAAAAAAGGAAGATATCACCATGACGACATATAGGAGATAATACTGTAATGGCCAAATGGTTCTTATCTGCCGACACATTCTATGTTTCTATAGTATTTAGTATATTGGGCAGACTGGATGGGCCAAATGGTTCTTATCTGCCGACACATTCTATGTTTCTATGTTCAGTGGTATTGGTCGATCATAGGCTAGGAAGACTGTCATTGATTTGGGCCTATCCCTGTATGTTGCCCTATGCTCAGCAGCCCTGCCTATAAATGGAATGGCCGCCCTGATAAGGACGATCCCGTATTCTGGAACCTCGTGGTAGGCCCTAGGCTGACCCTATGATGTTGGTAAGTCCCTAGATGGCGGTCTAATCTAAGTACACAGAACAAAAAATGTATTTACAGTATAGAGAGCAATGGACCACCCATATCCATGGATGCTGTATCTGTAGGTGGAGAACTGCTCAAGATGTTACGTCATGGACGGTACAAAGCCAGCCACGTGCGTGATTGTCTATATATATATATATATATATATTGTGGGGATTCGCTCTGGTAGGCAGGGTAAGCGGACGCAGTACAGAGGCAAAAACAAGGTTGTAAATCAAAGTTCAGTGTTTATTCTCACACAGAAGGAAAACAAGCCAAAAGTAAGTGTTCATTTTTTGGTGCCTGTTCACACCACACAAAGTTCACAGTGCAAAAAGACTTCACCTGGTCAGAAGATGATTTTCACACACAGTCCGCAGCAGGCTTTAGAGGCCTGTTTCCCCAGCCTATGGCTCTCACAAATAAACGCCTCAGAGTCTCAAACCACAGACTCCTCAGCTCCTCTGCCATGGAGGATAATCCACACCCAGCTGAGCTGCTGGCTGGGTTTTTAAACCCCAGCCCAAAACCTGGCCTGGACGTGGGGAACAGCCACCCACCCTGCTCTTTGGCTGCTCCCAATAAGAACCGGCCCGGATCAGCTTTTCAGCCACACTAAGAATAAACAGTGTCAGCAAGCACTAGCTGCGGCTGACACATAAAATAACCGGTTCTTATCTCACCGAGGCCAGGAACCTCGGTGACACGTACCTTCCGTCAATGACGGACCCTTGCGCCTTCCTACATACCTCCCCCTTTGTTCAACCCTGAGGGGGTGAACACACGCCAGACAGTGTACTCGGGACAGGGCATCCGCGTTTCCCTGTAACCGGCCTGCCCTGTGTTCTACTGTGAACTTAAAGTTTTGCAGTGATAAGAACCACCTGGTGACCCGAGCATTCCTCTCTTTGGCCTGGCTCATCCACTTAAGAGGGGAGTGATCGGTCACCAGATGGAATTTCCTCCCCAACAGATAATAGCTGGAGAGACTCGAGTGCCCACTTGATGGCCAGGCACTCTCTCTCCACTATACTGTACCGGGTCTCCGCTGGAGTGAGCTTACGGCTGAGGAAGACAAAGGGATGCTCCTCCCCGTTGACTTCCTGAGACAGTACCGCACCGAGGCCCACTTCGGAGGCATCAGTCTGTACCACAAATTCCCTCTTGAAGTCAGGCGTCACCAAAACCGGGGACCCACACAGTGCCGACTTCAAAGCGGAGAAAGCCTCTTCCGCCTGGTCATTCCAGCGGACTATCACGGACTTACGTCCCTTTAAGAGCCCTGTCAACGGAGCCGCTAAAGTGGCAAAATGGGGGACAAACCTCGTGTAATAGCCCACCATTCCCAGGAACGACTTTATTTGTCTAGAGGTGGCAGGTCGGGGCCAATTCCGTATCGCCTCTATCTTGCTCACTTGGGGTTTAATGACTCCGCGCCCAATGACATACCCAAGGTATTTAGTCTCCTCTAACCCTATCGCACATTTCTTTGGGTTAGCCGTTAGCCCCGCCTTTCGAAGGGAGTCCACTACGGCCTGTACTTTGGGCAGGTGACTTTCCCAGTCTGTACTGTGGATGATAATATCGTCCAGGTAAGCCGAGGCGTACCGCCGATGTGGACGAAGTACAATGTCCATTAGACGTTGGAAAGTGGCGGGGGCGCCATGCAGGCCAAAGGGTAACACTTTATACTGGTACAGCCCCTCTGGTGTAATGAAGGCAGTTTTCTCTTTGGCAGCCTCTGTCAAGGGTACCTGCCAGTACCCTTTGGTGAGGTCCAGAACAGAAAAATACCTGGCTTGACCTAATTTCTCAATTAGTTCATCCACCCGAGGCATTGGATATGCATCGAACTTTGATATCTCGATTAATTTCCGAAAATCGTTACAAAATCGCAACGACCCGTCTGGCTTGGGAATTAAGACTATAGGACTAGCCCACTCACTTTTAGACTCCTCAATGACATCCAGCCGCAACATGAGTTGCACTTCCTCCGAGATGGCTTTTCGCCGAGCCTCGGGTACTCGGTATGGCTTTAACCAGATTTTTGCCTGAGGCTCAGTGACAATGTCATGTTGGATTACGGAAGTGCGTCCAGGGAGGTCTGAGAACACATCCGTGTTCCGACTAACGAACTCCCTGGTTTCCTGAGCCTGTTTAGAGGAGAGGCTGTCAGCAATTTTTATGTTGGCAACCGCTTCCCTCGCATCAGACCTAGGAGCCGGAATCTCTTGTCCAAGAAAGCCCGGCCGCGGACTGTCTTCCGTACAGGTTTCCCTATCCTTCCAAGGTTTTAGCAAATTAACATGGTAAACCTGCTCCGGTTTTCGCCTCCCCGGCTGGTGTACTTTGTAATTTACTTCTCCTATTTTTTCACGTACCTCGTAGGGCCCCTGCCAACTGGCTAGGAACTTACTGTCCACTGTCGGCACCAGAACCAAAACCCGATCACCCTGGTTAAAGTTCCGGACCCGAGCCTGCCGATTATAGATCCGACTCTGGGCTCGCTGAGCGGCCTCCATATGTTCCTTGACAAGAGGCAAAATGGTCTCAATCCGCTGTTGCATCTTAGTAACATATTCCAGGACGCTTTTATGCGGAGTGGGTTGTTTTTCCCACGCCTCTTTGGCTACATCCAACAAGCCACGAGGATGTCTGCCATATAGCAATTCGAAGGGCGAGAACCCAGTAGAGGCCTGGGGCACCTCTCGCACTGCGAACATGAGATAGGGCAGAAGAAGGTCCCAATCCTTCCCATCTTTGGTCACCACCCTTTTTAACATGGTTTTTAGAGTTTTATTAAACCTTTCCACCAGTCCGTCCGTTTGTGGATGATACACGGACGTCCGTAACTGTTTTATACACAGCAACTTGCAGAGTTCCCTCATGACCTTGGACATAAAAGGGGTCCCCTGATCAGTCAGGACCTCTTTAGGTAGCCCCACTCGGGAGAACATCTCCATTAGCTCTTTAGCTATAAGTTTTGCTGAAGTATGTCGCAGTGGCACTGCCTCCGGGTACCGAGTAGCGTAATCAAGGACAACCAAGATGTGTTGGTGTCCCCTAGCAGACTTTGGTACAGGACCTACTAGGTCCATAGCGATTCGCTCAAACGGTACCTCAATGATCGGGAGGGGTACCAAGGGACTGCGGAAAAGGTGCTGGGGGCTAGTTGCCTGGCAGGTCGGGCAAGACTTACAGAACTCGTCCACCTCTTTAAACACACTGGGCCAGTAAAACCGTTGTAGTATCCGGTCCTGTGTTTTCTGCATTCCCAGATGACCCCCAAGAACATGCTGGTGGGCTAACTCTAACACGAGTTTGCGATAAGCCTGGGGCACCACCAACTGTTCAACGGATTCACCTCGCAGCTGATTTACCCGATACAACATATCCTGATGAACCACAAAACGGGGAAACACTGATTCTGCCCCTGGTTGTTGTGGTTTACCATCTATTATTAGTACATTTTCCCAGGCTCGGGATAAGGTTGGATCCCGGTGTTGTGCGGTACCAAAATTATCCCCTGAGACATTGAGGTCTGCCAGCTCAGGCCCCGGTGGCGAGTCTTCCATGTCTCCCACCATTACACTTAGCGGGGTTGTTTCCCCCTCTTCCACTGAAGTGGCGGTCACCCCTACCGCGGGACCTTCGGACTCAGGTTCCCAGGGTTCTGGTCTCCCCCCTGAGCCGGGCCATTCTGCTAGGGTTAAACCTGTATCATGCGTATCAGTCACTCTCGGAACCGGCCACAGTGCCGTGAAACCCGGGAAGTCTCTCCCTACTATAAGTTCATAGTGTAGGTGGGTTGCAACAGCCACCTCGTGGATCCACCTGCCGGAAACCGTAGACAGAGACACTATAGCAGTAGGATAGTCTTTCAAGTCCCCATGGATACACATGACTCTAACCTTACGGCCGGTGTACTCAGTGGAGCGTACTAGGGAAGCCCTTACCAGGGTCACCAGACTTCCTGAGTCCAACAGAGCCTCCGCTGGAGTGTCTCCCACCTCAACCTGGCACAGGTGGTTCAGAGACTCCGGAGCACCCACTGCACACAGTTTCCTGGCATATAAGGACTGACGGAAGCCACAGTTTGTGTCCATGGGTTCCCCCTGACGTGGACAGTCCGCTCGAACATGGCCTGGCTCTCGACACCGCCAGCAGATTATTGGAGCGGGGTCCACAGGGGTTATATCCCGGGCAGGTTTGATGGGCACCGCTTGTTGGGTCCGGGGTGGAGAGTTACGGGATCTGACTGCCCCCCTCCTAACAGAACCCCCTGTAAGTTCCGGGTAGCCTCATAGCGCTCCACCAGGTCGACCATCTCCAGCGCATTCCCTGGGAGACCTGGCCAATCCATTGCTGGAGAGGGGGTGGCAGAGCCCTCCAGAACCTGTCTGCTAATAACCGGTCCAACATAGCCGTGGGGCTCAACACGTCAGGTTGTAGCCACTTTTGTAACAGGTTAAGCAGGTCATAATACTGGGGTCTCACGGGCTCCGCCGGGTTGAACCCCCACTGATGCACCCGCTGGGCCCGGACCAGCACATTCACCCCCAGTCTTGCCAAAATCTCCCCCTTTACCTTTGGGTAGTCGGCCGCTTGATCATCAGGCAAGTCGAAAAACACCCGCTGGGACTCTGATGTCAGAAAAGGAGCGACGATCTCAGCCCACGGGGCAGCTTTTCCCTGGTGGCCACTTTTTCATACATCGCCAGGTAGGTCTCGATGTCGTCTGCGGGGGTCATTTTAGGGATCGCTGCACGTACTGCTTTCCGGGCATCGTGTACGCTTGGGGTTGCTCCTGCTGACTGTAACGCCATTACATGTTGTAGCAGCAACTGGTTGGTCTCCTGCTGCTGCTTATTAGCCTCACGTTGTTGCAGGTTAGCCTCCACGAGGGCCTTCATAACAGCCTCCATTTCGTCTCTTGACACCGGTTTGAATCTAGCCGGTTTGATAAATGACATACAACCGTGAGAGAAAAAATAAAATTTCGGCGTTCACGCCAGCCTCACTGCGCTTGCCCGCATTCTCTACCAATTGTGGGGATTCGCTCTGGTAGGCAGGGTAAGCGGACGCAGTACAGAGGCAAAAACAAGGTTGTAAATCAAAGTTCAGTGTTTATTCTCACACAGAAAGAAAACAAGCCAAAAGTAAGTGTTCATTTTTTGGTGCCTGTTCACACCACACAAAGTTCACAGTGCAAAAAGACTTCACCTGGTCAGAAGATGATTTTCACACACAGTCCGCAGCAGGCTTTAGAGGCCTGTTTCCCCAGCCTATGGCTCTCACAAATAAACGCCTCAGTGTCTCAAACCACAGACTCCTCAGCTCCTCTGCCATGGAGGATAATCTACACCCAGCTGAGCTGCTGGCTGGGTTTTTAAACCCCAGCCCAAAACCTGGCCTGGACGTGGGGAACAGCCACCCACCCTGCTCTTTGGCTGCTCCCAATAAGAACCGGCCCGGATCAGCTTTTCAGCCACACTAAGAATAAACAGTGTCAGCAAGCACATAAAATAACCGGTTCTTATCTCACCGAGGCCAGGAACCTCGGTGACACGTACCTTCCGTCAATGACGGACCCTTGTGCCTTCCTACAATATATATATCATCAAATTATATCTATGTGTAATATTCACACACCAAGATGCCGTACACGTTTATACATGCAGATGTACTGTCAAAATATATATATACAATTGGCGCCAAAGAACTGCCTCCTTAATTGGTGGCATACGATCAGGCGCCAAAGTCCCAACGCGTTTCACCCTTATTGATTGCCGGGTTCCTCAGGGGACGTTTTAATGTTTTTGGCATCAGTAATTGATAAGGAGTGGCGAAGCAGTCAGAAAGGCCCTCAGTTGTGAGGACATTGTTTGGCTAGTTATTGTAGATAGCCTAATAAATCAAATATATTTTAAATAGCTTCACAAGTCAGATGTAAAGACCATACTTAAGGACTGTAAATGGCACCTCATGTGCTAATCACTCGCCCTTGGGAGTACAGTGCATGGAAAATATCACCGTAAGGAGTAAAAACTCCCGGACAGATATCAGAGCACATGCAGATAAGTAGTCCCATTATAAATCATTAGAGTGAGGACCTCTAGAGACAATCACATATGTATGATGACATGTGTAATATTAAACAAGTAACAAGATACTACTTGCGTCTCCGGACCCAGCCTGGACGATCCCAAACTGTCCGCAGGATTAGCAGTGTCACCACTGCCACTCCAGCCGTGGCCCGTAAGCAATAAGTAATGTTGCCTCACTGGTCCTGTGTGTGAAGATATAAAAACAATTAGACGGTGATATACACCAAACTCACTTCACCAGGGAGGGGTGTAGTGGGATAAAACTCAAGACACCCAAAACAACCACCTCCCTCGCCTGGCTCGCTTGTAGGATGAATGGAAGATACGGCAGTCCACACCGGGAACCTCTGGTGTAATCCTCTGTGTTACAATATATGTACACATGTGCCCAAAGGGAGTAATAAAATAAATCTAGTGGTATATAGACGGAAATGGAGAGGGAAAACGGGACCAACTCCAAGAGTAATTATTTAGTATTTCGTATACTCTAAACTCTCATTTAGGGCAAAGGGTGTCAACGTGTTCATGCGGTAAATCCAGAACATTTCTTTTCTGGCCAGTAGAGTGGAAGCTGTAGTTGAGAGTGAAGCAGATAAAGTCAGCCCTCAGTACAATGGACATTTACATAGCTGCTCCCTGCGCACTTCCAGCAGACACACTGGAGCCCCCAGCTCACTCTACTGGCCAGAAAAGAAATGTTCTTGATTTACCGCATGAACACGTTGACATCCTTTGGCCTAAATGAGAGTTTAGAGTATACGAAATACTAAATAATTACTCTTGGAGTTGGTCCCGTTTTCCCTCTCCATTTCCATCTATATACCGCTAGATTCATTTTATTACTCCCTTTGGGCACATGTGTACATATATTGTCACACAGAGGATTATATCAGAGGTTCCCGGTGTGGACTGCCGTATCTTCCATTCATTCTACAAGTGAGCCAGGCGAGGGAGGTGGTTGTTTTGGGTATCTTGAGTTTTATCCCACTACACCCCTCCCTGGTGAAGTGAGTTTGGTGTATATCATCGTCTAATTGTTTTTATATCTTCCATTTTATATTTTTTTTTATTATTTTTTTTTAAAACAATTTTTATTTCGGAAAAGAATAGGCAGTATACAGATACAAAAGAAAAAAATTGCAATGAATATTCATGCACGCAGGCATGTGTACAATATACATTTCATCATGCAGGATCATAAACATGTTAGACAGCCGTCCAGCAGTTCATTAGCATATGCCTTTTCCGAATTTTTTATTTTTATCCCCCCCTAAACAAGTCCTCCCCCACCCTCCCAACTGTTTCCCAACTCCCAATGCCATGATAATATTTCAAATTGAGACTTCCGGACAAAGCACTTCATATTCGTATGCAATAAACGTATCACATATTAATATTTTCTCCCTCTAAACCACCTCTAATTTATCTAATGTACCCTTCAGTTTCCCTTCGAGATACCACCTAGTATGTATGAAAGACATAACCACTTCCGTTATTTCTGCTGATATCAATGAATGAACAATAAATCTTCCCCAGGTGTGAAAAAACTGTTTTGCAGACTTCTCTTTGCTACGCTCTACATCTAGCCTATCCAAATACATGACATACTTCATCACCCCCAATGCTTCTTGGAAAGTAGGAACTGTGGGATATATCCAGTGTCTGAGTATGGTCTTTACCACTGCTAAGAGGAACAAGTGTACCCCTTTAATATGGGTAGAATGGGATATTTCTCCCTTTTCGTCCAGTGGTATATAGTGAAAAATGCAATGCATAGGTGACAGTTGTGGTCTTATTCCCCATACCTTCTGGATATACTCGACAGCTTCCTCCCACAAGGACTTCAAATTGGGACAATACCATAGCCCATGTAGTAAGTTAGCCTTTTGCTGTAAACATTTAGGGCACCATCTCAAATAATGCGCAGGCGCGTCTCTATAAGAAAGGTCAAAGGCGTACGTAGCTTTATGAAGGATCCTAAAATGCATCTCCCTCCATGTTTCACTTGCAATCGCCTGTCTCACTTTCTCCATCCCTTCCCTCAATTTAGGAGGGACTGTGTCTTCCCCTAGTTCTTCTTCCCACCTCTTATACACTTTGTCTCCTAATGGGGTAGAAAGAATATTCTGCATTCTCCTATACAGGTCAGATAATGAGTAATCTTGGGTTCCCACCAGGGCCCCAAACCAGTTCAATCTCTCAGGGTCTCCTAGTTTTACTGATTGAGCCCCGCAGTATGAGTGTAGCTGCTTATATGATAGAAAATGGGAAGCTGGGATCTGATATTTGGATTGGACCTCATGCCATGTTAGAAGTTCAGTTCCTCCCTCACTCAGTAATTGTTGCAATGTAAGAATCCCTTTACTCTTCCACACTCTGAAAAGACCGGATTGCTTACCCTCCGGAAATGCTGGGAGATTCCACAAAGGCAAGTAGGGAGTAATGTACATGGGTAATTTATATAATTTACGTATACCCCGCCATGCCGCCAGAGTATCCCTCAGTACTACATAATCTTTGAACGGCTTAGGGAGATCTCGGACTCTTGTGTGTAGTAGGGCTACTAGATCCCAAGGTGCGACCAGTTCCCTTTCTAGAGGGGTATTTGAGAAGTACGAGGAGCCTTTTAGCCAATCCCTAGCATGTCTAAATAGAGAGGCCAAGTTATATCTTCTGATGGATGGCATCTGGAGTCCTCCCTCCCACTTAGTGAGGCAAAGTTTGTCATATGCTACTCTAGGCCGTTTTCCCTGCCAAAGGAACCGTGCAAACGCTCTTTGGATCCTATTGAC
This sequence comes from Bufo bufo, assembly GCF_905171765.1. NCBI lineage: Eukaryota > Metazoa > Chordata > Amphibia > Anura > Bufonidae > Bufo > Bufo bufo. The sequence goes on along the minus strand of NC_053391.1, from coordinate 516,320,181 downwards.
ATCAATATGTGTCAGCAGAAGGGGTATGGTCTGAATAGGATATAGCAATCTCGCAAAACTTACAATTTTTAAGAGGTAAGCTCTCCCAAAAAGTGAAAGCGGTAGTTTAGTCCATTTGTCTAACTCCGTTTCTATTTTCCTGATTAGGGGATCATAATTTAATTTATACAGTGAGGATGGGTGACGTCCTACTTTGATACCTAGATAGGTTAGATACTGTGGCACCACTTCAACATTACAAAGGTCTCGTTCCAGTTGGGCTTGAGACCCCCCTTTAGCCAAGAATAATAATTGGCTCTTAGTTACGTTTATTTTATATCCCGTAGTTCCTCCAAAATACTCAAAGGTGTCCAATATCTTTTTAAGGCATAGGTGCGGGGAGTTTATAAATAGCAATATATCGTCTGCAAAGCAAACCAGTTTAAGTTCTTTCTTACCTATCCGGATCCCTTTAAAAATATCTGACTGAATCAGGTGTTGTACCAGTGGTTCTAGAGCAAGATTGAACAGGAGGGGAGACAAAGGGCAGCCCTGCCTTGTACCCCTGCCGAGCCGGAAAGGGGCCGACAAAAAGCCGGGCAAGCTAACCTGAGCCTGCGGGCTCCGATAGATGTTCTCAACCAAAGATTTAAAAGATCCCTCTACTCCGAAAGCAGTCATAGATCTCCACAACCACTTCCAGTTTATAGTGTCGAAAGCTTTCTCCGCATTGACAGACAACAAGGCAGGGCTCCCTCCCACACCCCCAGGGCCACTATGAACATAGTCCTGCGCCACCAAAACCGATCTGATGTTAGTCACCGCCGCTCTATTTTTTATAAAACCTACCTGGTGTGACCCTATAAGATATGGCATATGTTGTGCCAATCTATTAGTTAATAATTTGGTCAGTATTTTAAGGTCTTGATTAATTAAAGAGATTGGTCGGTATGAGGCAGGCTGTTCCGTATCTTTGCCTGGTTTGGGGATGAGTTTGATATGCGCCATGTTCCCAGATTGCATGATACCCTGACCCCCTAGGCAACTATTGAAAAGAATTGTTAAAAAAGGGGTGATTTCTTCTTTGAGACCTTTATAAAAGTCTGCTCCAAATCCGTCCGGGCCCGGAGCTTTCCCGCTTACAAGGGATTTAATGGTAGATTTGACCTCATCTTCCGTGATCTGCTCATTAAGATGGGCGCGCATTTCCTCTGTAAGCCGCGGTAACGAGATCTTAGATATGAGTTCCTCTGCTAATTTATCATCATATTCTGCTTGACCATATAAAGCAGCATAGAATTGCCCAAAGCAGTCTACTATACCTTTCGGGTCTGTGACCCTACGCCCCGACGTATTTATTAGGCTTTTAATAATGGTGTTAGGCGCATAAGGCCTGGCTAGGTTGGACAACATCTTCCCTGCCTTATTTCCATATTTGAATAGATGCGACTTTTTATAATCCCCAGTTAGTTTTGTATTTTGTTCAACATAAAAATCATAATTGTGCTTAGTCGTGACCCATTGGGTTTTATTAACATCTGTTGGATTATTTAGGAAAGCCGTATATTTACGTCTCACCTCCTCTGTTGCTACATTCATTTTCTGGGCCAGTCTTTTCTTTTTAGCTGCGGCGTATGAAATTATTCGCCCCCTAATCACTGCTTTAGCTGTGTCCCAGAATAGGGTATAATTATCTCTGTGTTCTCTGTTAGTGTCTGTAAATTCCCACCACCACCCTTTCAGCTGTAGGAGAAAATCTTCATCTGTGGCCAAATAACTGGGCATGCGCCATATATAATCTGTACCTCTGGGTACATTTTCCGAAAGGGAAAGGGATACTGGGGCATGATCAGATATTAGAATATCAAGTATCTCTGCTCCCTTCACCTTCCTCATCAGTCCTGGTGAAATAAGTGCATAATCTATTCTGGACCATGACTGATGAGCGGGTGAGAAATGTGTAAACTCACGCTCCGTCGGGTTTAGGTGCCTCCAAACATCCTTCAGGGCAGTAGATTGCAAAAAGCAGTCAAGTGTCAGTCTCTGAACAGCAGTTCCTCGTCTCTGCATATCCACTGCCCCTATCTTCCTACAGTCTTCCTGAATGTTATGAACTACATTAAGGTCGCCCATTACTATTATACTATCACAACTTTCCTGCGCCACCTTCAGTTCCAAATCTGAGAAAAAACTAGCTTGCATAGCATTAGGCCCATATACATTAAACAATGTTAACCCGCCTACATCTGTGTCTAGGTCAAGCTTCAAAAATCTACCTTTATCATCCCCAACCATCGATAAAACCTCGCATCTAAGCTTCTTATGGATTAACACCATCACACCTGCTTTTCTTCCGTCTGAGGGAGATCCATATACTTGTCCCACCCACATGCGCTTAATCCGCCAAAAATCAGCCTCCCCAAGGTGCGTCTCCTGAATCAGGGCTATATCAGCCTGTAATCTCTTAAGATGGCGCAGGACCATTATTCTTTTATGAGGGGACCTCAGCCCTCTGACATTCCAGGATACCAATTTAATCATTTGAGCTGGATATATGGTATTAGTAAAGTAGAAGCACCTCTGGGAGGCCTGTTCCCGGCGAACAACCCCCCATAAAGCCCGTTAGTGACATTGCAATTCAAGTTATTAAATGGCATAATAAACATAATCTCCCCTCCCAACATAACCCCTGTAAACATGTAGACACTCTCTCCCCTGAGAACTTTGAGAGCGCTTAAACAGAGCAGCAAATTTTCTGTAGACTCCTCTTTTTTCGCACCGACCTGGGTTAGACTGCTGCGTACTTCCAGCCCAAATACCATTTCTTAAGACCACTTCTTCCATTTCCGACCTCCTCCCCTCAGACATAATGCAAACATGATATTAAACTTGCCTACTAACCTCCCTTCCGCTAGACTTGATCAACACATGAAAAGAGAAAACCCATATATTTCTTACTGAGTTCTTTGCAAACGTGAGTCGCCAGCCACTGCATTGGATTGGGGCTCCCCACTAACTAAATGACACTTAGTGCGGTTATCCCCAGTCCGGGCTGGAAGCAGGGTTTCTTTTTCGTCTCGGAGATGTCCCAGGTAAAGCAGTTGACCATGCACTTCTTGCCTTATCGAAACGACCCTCTCTTGGTGAATCAGTTCCCCTATTAGGCGATCTTGTGGCTAGGTCTCTTGGTACTGTATGTTGCAGTCCTCCAGGGCATCTGCTGCATCCAAAGGTGAAAGGTAAGTGTCCACTCCTCCATCCGTCCTGAACACTCTCAGAACCGCCGGGTAAATCAGGGCGAACTTTACTTTCATTTTTACTAGCTGGGTGCATATTTGTGAAAAGGCTCTCCTTTTCTTGGAGACCTCCATGAAGTAGTCCCCGAAAATTAAAATCTGATGGCCACGTAATTTGAGCGGTTGCTTGAGCTTTCTATATTTGGACAGGATGGCCTCCTTATCTGTGTACTTCAGGTACTTTACTATGGTCGTTCTGGGCCTCCTCTGCGGTTCTGACTCACCAGTATCTTGCGGTGGGCCGACTCTGTGCGCCCTCTCGACCGTTGCTGAGGCCTGGAGTCCCAACGCCTGTGGTAGCTCGTCTGAGCAGATCCGAGATAACTGATGCGCTGGGATGTTCTCCGGTAAACCGAGAATACGCAGATTGCTTCTGCGGGACCTGTTTTCTAAGTCCTCAACTTTGTCTCGGAGCGCCTTGTTAGACTGTGTAACGTCCCTGAGCTGAGTATGAACTCTCTCCAGCTCGTCTTCCACAATGCCCATTCTTTGCTCAAGTTCTTGCACTTGCTCCGAGTGCTGATTCACTGTGGCCTGCAGCTGCTTTAAAGAAGTTGAGATCGTAGCTTCCAGAGTGGCTTTTATATCTGGCGCCAATAATTTTGCTACCTCTATGGCCATTTCTCTGCAGGAAGATTCTAAATCGCCAGCCTGTTGAGCCCCTTCCAGCTGTGTGAGTATTAGCTCCTCCGCTTCTTGTGGCTGAGAAGTTTGTGAGGACGAGCGGGTAATAATTTTCCTAGTGTCCGCCATCTTGCCTTTCTGGAGTTCTGCTAGATCGCGCGGCGGGAGAGGCGAGCTGGTTAGCGGGGTGCCATTGCGCACAATAAACTTCTCCATTTACCTCCCTCTATGTCGGGGAGATGTATAGTCGGGGTGATGAAGCCCCAGGTCTCGGCAACACCCGCTATTAGTGTCTGGGGAGACGGAGCTCTCTCTGCTCACCTCCTTACATGTGCGCGCCGGAACCGGAAGTCCCCATTTTATATTATTCACCAGTATTCATGGTTTTATCATATGGTTACTGAGCTAATGCCCCCCTCCTTTTTATGGTAAGGGGTTTCTATTTATTTATATTTTAGTTATTTTTTTATCCATAGCTCCTACTATCGGTGTATATTTTATTTATTTTATTGGCTTACATATTTGTACTCTATTAGCGGTCAGGCGCCACTTGGTGATTTTTTTTCCTTTGCCTCATTTAACTCTAAATGAACCAGCAAATACTGGCGGTCTGACAAAGAAAACCTCTACTGAGTCCTGACCAACAGGATACAAACTATAATCTATAGACTCTGTGTGTGTGTGTGCGGTATATATTGTGTGTGTGCGGTATATAGTGTGTGTCTGTGTGTGTGCAGTATATAGTGTGTGTGCGGTATATAGTGTGTGTGTGTGTGGTATATAGTGTGTGTATGTGCGGTATATAGTGTATGTGTGTGCAGTATATAGTGTGTGTGTGCGCGGTATATAGTGTGTGTGTGCGGTATATAGTGTGTGTGTGGTATATAGTGTGTGTGTGCGGTATATAGTGTGTGTGCGGTATATAGTGTGTGTGTGCGGTATATAGTGTGTGTGCGGTATATAGTGTGTGTGTGCGGAATATAGTGTGCGGCATGACAATGCATGTGCAATGTGCATGTTAAATCTATTTCTCTGCTGTCCATACAATTATGCTACTATCATAGTGGGTGTGATGTCACAGGAATACTTAGTGCAAAAATCAATAATATCTAGTGAGACCTTATAAAATGTGAAGTTTTGTGCACTTAAGAAAAATTAGAATCGCAGAAGGTCGCAATGGCGATTTTTTTTTTATAGCACTCTTTATGCATATAAAGTCATTGTTCAGACATGCAAGTGACATGTAAACAAATACACTACTTTAATGTAAGATTACTTACATCAGGAGTTTTTCTTCTTTGTCGTTGAACTTTGCTCCAACCATCGCATCCATCTAATTGCTAGTCAGTGCACACCAGTTGCTGTAGGCCACGTTTTCAGAGCACATGTGCTTTTGTGATTAATACTTTGCCAAAATTTCTCTGATAAAAAAAGAATGCTTGTCGATCACAAATTCGCTTAATACTTATGGTATGTCAGTGTCCATGTTGTGGGACTATGTGTGTGCATCTACTAAGTATTTTGTGGCTGCAAATATGTCCTGGAGGTTTTTCATGTTCGCCTGCCATTAAAATGAATGGGAACCTGCAGTTCGCGAACATTTGAGCGAGTTCGAGCGATCGGGTTCGCGAACTGTCCCATCAGATGTTCGTCCATCACTAGCGGTGGATGTGGCAGTGTAGGTGGAAGCGGCGGTGAAGGAGGTAGCCAACACTGGTTTTTGGTTTTGTTTTTTTATTTATTTTTGTTTAAATTTGGGTACTCCCCAAAGCATTGGGAAATATAACCTGTGATAACCCCCTCCAGCCGAGCCTAACAAACGTTCAGATAATACACTGACTGCAGGGCAGGCCAGCACCTCCAAGGCGTAAAGGGCAAGCTCAGGCCATGTGCCCAATTTGGAGACCCAGAAGTTGAAGGGGGCAGACCCATCAGACAGTACGTGTAGGCGTGTGCACACATACTGCTCCACCATGTCACACGTCCCCGTGATCTCCACGATTAAATTGGATATCTTCTCTATCAACTTTCGATGTTCTTTTCTGCGTCTACCATGTTGATCACGATTAGCGGCGAATCAGGGTTCCACGCCGGAGAAGGAGCATGAGAAAGGGATACCACATCCAAGGGAGGTCAATGGATGAAATTAAATGTGATCAAGCAGAAATGTGGGACAAATTATTGAAGCTGAAGCTTCCAAGTAAAGGAGGGGGCGCGCGGAAATTACCCACTCCCCACTCGAGGAGGTAGTGCCAATAAATAACAATACAGGACACTTAAGATGCCCTGTTATTGGAATGATTAATAAAAAATTATAGGGAATGTCACTGGGGTATTTTGGATTTGGATACGTTAGACAGGAGAGGCCCTGCTGCTGCTTTGTTGACTCTAGATAACTTCTGCCTGATCGCACGTCCACAATCCAATTGGATATCTTCTCTATCAACTTTCGATGTTATTTTCTACACCTACCATGTGGATCACGGTTTGTGGCGAATCAGGGTTCCACGCCGGAGAGGGAGTGTGAGAAAGGGATATCACATCCAAGGAATTTTCAATGGCTGAAATGTGCTCGAGCGGAAATGTGGGACAAATTATTGATGCCAAAGCTTCCAAGTAAAGGATGGTGCGCGCGGAAATTACCCACTCCCGACTCGAGGAGGTAGTGACGATAAATAACAATACTGGACTCTTAAGATGCCCTGTTATTGGAATGATTAATAAAAAATTATAGGGAATGTCACTGGGGTATTTGGAATTTGCAAACGTTAGACAGGAGAGGCCCTGCTGCCACTTTGTTGACTCTAGATAACTTTTGCCTGATCGCACGTCCACGATCCAATTGGATATCTTCTCTATCAACTTTTGATGTTCTTTTCTGCACCTACCATGTTGATCATGGTTAGCAGCGAATCAGGGTTCCACGTCGGAGAGGGAGAGTGAGAAAGGGACACCAGATCCAAGGGAGTTCAATGGCTGAAATGTGATCGAGCGGAAATGTGGGGCAAGTTGTTAAAGCGGAAGGATCGAATGAAAGGAGGTGGCGCGCGTCAATTAAAGACAAATTTTAGAAATTTAAGTCCCTTTCACCTATGCAGAGCAGGGGTTTTTCATTGGCAAAAATGGGTTAATGTCACCCACCAATGGAACAGACGATTTTTAAAAATTTCGGTCCCTGTCAACTATGCAGAGCAGGGGTTTATTCACGGCAAAACTGTGTTCATGTCACTGCATTTGTCATCCGACAATGTAACAGACGAATTAGTGAAATGTATTTCCTTGTCCACTAGGTAGATCAGGGGTATGTCACAACCAAAAATGTGGGAATTTCACCCGACAATGTAACAGACAAATTAGTGCAATGTATTTCCCTGTCTACTAGGTAGAACAGGGGTATATCACAGCCAAAAAATGGTGAATTTCACCCGACAATGTAACAGACAAATTAGTGCAATGTATTTCCCTGTCTACTAGTTAGAGCAGGGGTATATCACAGCCAAAATTTTGTGAATTTCACCCAACAATTTAACAGACAAATTAGTGCAATGTATTTCCCTTTCCACTATGTAGAGCAGGGGTATATCACAGCCAAAAATTTGGGATATGTCACTCAACAATGTATCAGACAAATTAGTGAAATGACTTAAAATGAAATACGTAAAAATTAAAAAACATAATCTTGATCTATGAGGTGAAGGAGGCGGTGGACGTAGCGGTGTAGGTTGAAGCGGCGGTGGAGGAGGACGAGGTAGCCAACGCTGTTTTTTTTTTTATGTTGATTAAAATAAGTTACACCTAAAAAGAGAGGGAAATATCAAAAATACAACAATGAGCAATTGTGCTGTAGTATAACAATGGCTGGGTAAGGCCGGTATACATGTCTATTCTGCACAAGGTACGGACAAGTCCTGTAGGATCCATGCTTGGTTAATTTTAATGAATGTGAGCTTGTCGACATTGGCTGTGGACAGGCGGCTGCGCTTGTCTGTGATAACGCCCCCTACGGTGCTAAACACACGTTCCGAGGCCAGCACCTCCAAGGCGTAAAGGGCAAGCTCAGGCCATGTGCCCAATTTGGAGACCCAGAAGTTGAAGGGGGAAGACCCGTCATTCAGTAGGTGTGTGCACACATACTGCTCCACCATGTTGCTGAAATGCTGCCTCCTGCTAAGATGTTCCATATCAGCTGGTAGTGCTGGTTGTTGTGGCGTGCTGACAAAGCTTTTCCACATTTTGGCCATGCTAACCCTGCCTTCTGAGGTGCTGGTGGTGCCCCATCTGCTTGGCGACCTCTTCCTCCTTCTCTGCCTTCGCCTTGTGCTTCCACTGTGCCCCCGCTGTCAGGTGGGAATGCCACCAGCAGCGTGTCTACCAGCATGCGCTTGTACTCACGCATCTTAAGATCACGGTCCAGTGAGGGAATTAAGGACGGTACGTTGTCCTTGTAACAGGGATCCAGCAGCGTGGCCCCCCAGTAATAAGCACAAGTTAGAATGTAGCCAACTTGGCGGTTGTTGCGTAGACACTGCAGCATGTAATCGCTCATGTGTGCCAGGCTGCCCAGAGGCAACAAAAGCTGTCTTCTGTGGGAGGTATATTGTCTGTGTCCTCTGTATCCCCCCAGCCAAGCACCAGTGATGGCCATGAGCTGGTTTGGGTGCCCCCCTGCTGTGAACACGGTTCCTCCTCCTCCATCTCCTCCAACTCGTTATGCTCCAGAACTGTGCCCTGGCTGGACAATTGTGTACCTGGCGTTTGTTGGTGCAGGAACCCACCCTCGGAGCCACTTGTGAATGACTAGCCTGAAACCTTTGGAAATGGTACCTCTTCCTCATCCTCCTCCTGTGCCACATCCTCTTCCATCATCACTCGAATCGTTTTTTCAAGGCATAGAAGTGGGATAGTAATGCTGAGAACGGCGTCACCGGCACTGGCCATGTTGGTGGAGTACTCGAAACAGCGCAACAAGGCACACAGCTCTCGCATGGAGGCCCAGTCATTGGTGGTGAAGTGGTGCTGTTCCACAGAGCGAGTCACCCGTGCATACTGCAGCTGAAACTCCAATATCTCCTGCTGCTGCTCAAACACTCTGGCCAGCATGTGCAAGGTGGAGTTCCACCTTGTGGGCACGTCGCATATGAGGCGGTGAGCAAGAAGGCCGAAGTTACGCTGCAGCGATGACAGGTGAGCAGTAGTAGAGTGAGAACGCCGAAAGCGTGCGCAGACAGCCCGGACTTTCTGCAGCAACTCTGACATATTGGGGTAATTTTTAAGGAATTTTTGCACCACCAAATTCAGCACATGCGCCCGGCAAGGGATGTGCGTCAAACCAGCTAGGCCCAGAGCTGCTACGAGATTGCGCCCATTATCTCACACCACCAGGCCGGGCTTGAGGCTCACTGGCACCAACCACTCATCGGTCTGTTGTTCCATCCCCGTCCACAGCTCCTGCGCGGTGTGGGGTTTGTCCCCCAAACAGATAAGTTTTAAAACTGCCTGCTGTTGTTTACCCCTGGCTGTACTGAAGGTGGTGAAGGTGTTATGCTGACCGGATGAGGAGGCGGTAGAGGATGAGGAAGCGAAGTAGGAGGAGGAAGCAACAGGAGGCAAAGAGAAGCGCCCTGCAATCCTCAGTGGTGGAATGAAATGCTCCAAACTGCTATCCGCCTCAGGCCCAGCCGCCACTGTATTTACCCAGTGTGCTGTTAGGGAGATATAACGTCCCTGAACCTGCTTACTGGTCCACGTAACCGTAGTTAGGTGGGCCTTGCCACAGATGGCGTTGCGCAGTGCACACCTGATTTTGTCCCCTACTTGGTTGTGCAGGGAAGGGATAGCTCGTCTGAAAAAGTAGTGGCGGCTGGGCATGACGTACTGTGAGACAGCCACTGCCATAAGGCTTTTAAAACTCTTCGTCTCCACCAGACGGAATGACAGCATTGCAAAGGCCAGTAATTTTGAAATGCTGGCATTCAGGGCCAGGGATCGCTGGTGGGTAGGGGGGTACTTCCTCTTTCGCTCCAGTGTTTGGGAGGTAGAGAGTTGAACGCTTCCATGGGACATTGTGGAGATGCTTGCTGACCCAGGTGGTGGCGTTGCTGGCAGATCCTCTGTTTGCGGGGTGGCAGATGCCACTGTCACTCCAGAGGTGGATGAAGAGACCGAGACTGCAGCAGAAGAGAAAGCAGGAGGAGTCAGAGACCTTTCTTTGTTTTTTAGGTGTCTACTCCACTGCAGCTCGTGCTTTGCACTTAGATGACTCGTCATGCAGGTTGTGCTCTGGTTGAGAACGTTTATGCCTAGCTTCAGGCTCTGATTGCACAGCGTGCAAACCACTAGTGTCTTGTTGTCAGCACATTGACTGAAGAACTGCCACCCCAGGGAACTTCTTGGAGCTGGATTTGGTGTGCTCGGTCCCTTGCTGCAGTGGGCAGTAGAAGGCGTACTGTCTAGTGGACGGCCGCTCTGCTTTTGCACCCTGCTCCCTCTTCTGCTGTGCTTGTGGCTCTGTGCGACCTCCGCCTCTTCCTCCGAACTACACAGGTCACTCGCATCACCTTGATTCCATGTGGGGTCGAGGACCTCATCGTCCTCCACATCATCTTCCACCCATTCTTCACCCCTGCCCTCCTTGTTGGTCTGCACACTGCAGAAAGCCACAGCAGTTGGCACCTGTGTTTTGTCATCATCCGAGACGTGCTGCGGTGGTCCTCCCATGTGCTCATCCTGAAACATAAGTGGTTAGGCATCGGTGCACTCAATCTCTTCAACTTCTGGGGCAGGGCTATTTGGATGGCACTGGGAAACCTTGCTAGCAGAGTCATCAAAAAGCAGAAGAGACTGCTCCATGACTTGGGGCTTAGACTGCTTGGCTGATTTGCAAGGGGGTGAGGTAAAGGACTGATGGACATAGGCTGCAGGTGTCAACTCTGATCTTTCAGCAGGAGACTGGGTGGGAGACAATGTGAAGGAACTGGAGGCACTGTCAGCCACCCAATCTACTATCGCCTGTACTTGTTCTGGCCTCAACATTCGTAGAGCCGCATTCGGCCCTACCAAATAACGCTGAAGGTTCTGTCGCCTACTGGCACCTGAGGATGTTGTTTCACTTGTGCGTGTAGCTGGCACAGATCGACCACGTCCTCTCCCTGCAACAGGAGCTCCACCAGCAGCAACACGAACCATGTAACTTATTTGACGCTCTCCTCATTCTTTCGTTCACCCACCAAACTAACAGATGGTTTATGTTAGGCGACAATGTAACCGCCAATAGTAAACAATTAAGTTCACTGAGGGTAGGGCAGTGCCGGTATCATAAAGATGAAATATTTTTGAGGTCACACAACAGTGTGACCGGAGAATTTTATACAATTACTTCACGGTCTCAAAAAATGTTAATTTGTCAACCAACAATGTAACTGCAGTATTGACTGGTTGTATTTGACTGTGACAAATGCAGTAAAGGCCCCAAATGTAGTGACTTACAAAAAATGGGTGTTTTTTTTAAAACCAGAAAATAACAGCAGTATCTAATACTTGTATTGGACTGTCAAAAATGCAGCAAAGGCCACAAATGTACTAACTTGCCCAAAATGGGTGTATTTTTAAAACCAAAATATAATTGCAATATTTAATGCTTGTATTTCGCTGTGAGAAATGTAGCAAAGGCCCCAGATGTAGGGTCTTGCAAAAAATGGGTGTTTTTTTTTAAAAACCAGAATATAACAGCAGTATCTAACGCTTGTATTGGACTGTCAGAAACGCAGCAAAGGTCTCATGCACACGACCGTGGTGTGTTTTGCGGTCCGCAAATCACGGATCCGCAAAACACGGATGACGTCCGTGCGCGTTCCGCAGTTTGCGGAACGGCACGGACAGCCTTTAATATAAATGCCTATTCTTGTCCTAAAAGAAGAATAGGACATGTCATATTTTTTTAGCGGGGCCACAGAACGGAGCAACGGATGCGGACAGCACACAGAGTGCTGTCCGCATCTTTTGCGGCCCCATTAAAGTGAATGGGCCAAAGGCCCAAAAAACGTCCGTGTGCATGAGGCCAAAGGCCGCAAATGTATTGACTTGCTCAAAATGGGTGTTTTTTTAAAACCAAAATATAATTGCAGTATTTAAAGCTTGTATTTCACTGTGACAAATGCAGCAAAGACCCCATATGTAGGGTCTTGCAAAAAATTTGTGTTTTTTTAAACCCAGTATATAATTGCAGTAGTTAAAGCATGTATTTTACTGTCAAAAATGCAACAAAGGCCCCAAATGTAGGTTCATGCCAAAAATGGGTGTTTTTTTAAACCCAGCATATAACTGCAGTATTTAAAGCTTGTATTTCACTGTGACAAATGCAGTAAAGGCGCCAGATGTACTGTAGGGTATTGCAAAAAATGGGTGTTTTTTAAAACCCAGAATATAACTGCAGTATTTAAAGTTTGTATTTGACTGTCACAAATTCAGCAAATGACCCAAAATGTATTATCTTGCAAAAAATGTTTATTTTTATACCCAGTATATAATTGCAGTATTTAAAGCTTGTATTTCACTGTGACAAATGCAGCAAAGGCCCCAGATGTAGGGTATTGCAAAAATGGGTGTTTTTTTAAACACAGAATATAACAGCAGTATCTAACGCTTGTATTAGACTGCCAGAAATGCAGCAAAGGCCGCAAATGTATTATCTTGCCAAAAATGTGTGTTTTTTTTTAAACCAAAATATAATTGCAGTATTTAAAGCTTGTATTTCACTGACAAAAATGCAGCAAAGGCCCCAGATGTAGGGTCTTGCAAAAAATGGTTGCTTTTTCAAACCCAGAATATAATTGCAATATGTAAAGCTTGTATTTCACTGTGACAAATGCAGCAAAAGCCCCAGATGTAGGGTATTGCAAAAAAAAATATGTTTTTTTAAACCCAGAATAAAACAGCAGCATCTAACACTTGTATTGGACTGCCAGAAATGCAGCAAAGGCCGCAAATTTATTATCTTGCCCAAAATGGGTGTTTTATTAAACCCAGTATATAATTGCAGTATTTAACCACCTCAGCCCCCATAGCTTAAACACCCTGAAAGACCAGGCCACTTTTTACACTTCTGACCTACACTACTTTCACTGTTTATTGCTCGGTCATGCAACTTACCACCCAAATGAATTTTACCTCCTTTTCTTCTCACTAATAGAGCTTTCATTTGGTGGTATTTCATTGCTGCTGACATTTTTACTTTTTTTGTTATTAATCGAAATTTAACGATTTTTTTGCAAAAAAATTACATTTTTCAATTTCAGTTGTAAAATTTTGCAAAAAAAAACGACATCCATATATAAATTTTGCTCAAAATTTATTGTTCTACATGTCTTTGATAAAAAAAAAATGTTTGGGTAAAAAAAAAAAAATGGTTTGGGTAAAAGTTATAGCGTTTACAAACTATGGTACAAAAATGTGAATTTCCGCTTTTTGAAGCAGCTCTGACTTTCTGAGCACCTGTCATGTTTCCTGAGGTTCTACAATGGCCAGACAGTACAAACACCCCACAAATGACCCCATTTCGGAAAGTAGACACCCTAAGGTATTCGCTGATGGGCATAGTGAGTTCATAGAACTTTTTATTTTTTGTCAAAAGTTAGCGGAAAATGATGATTTTTTTTAAATCTTTTTTTTTTTCTTACAAAGTCTCATATTCCACTAACTTGTAACAAAAAATAAAAACTTCCATGAACTCACTATGCCCATCAGCGAATACCTTGTGGTGTCTTCTTTCCAAAATGGGGTCACTTGTGGGGTAGTTATACTGCCCTGGCATTCTAGGGGCCCAAATGTGTGGTAAGGAGTTTGAAATCAAATTCTGTAAAAAATGGCCGGTGAAATCCGAAAGGTGCTCTTTGGAATGTGGGCCCCTTTGCCTACCTAGGCTGCAAAAAAGTGTCACACATGTGGTATCTCCGTATTCAGGAGAAGTTGGGGAATGTGTTTTGGGGTGTCATTTTACATATACTCATGCTGGGTGAGAGAAATATCTTGGCAAAAGACAACTTTGTATAAAAAAATGGGAAAAGTTGTCTTTTGCCAAGATATTTCTCTCACCCAGCATGGGTATATGTAAAATGACACCCCAAAACACATTCCCCAACTTCTCCTGAATACGGAGATACCAGATGTGTGACACCTTTTTGCAGCCTAGGTGGGCAAAGGGGCCCACATTCCAAAGAGCACCTTTCGGATTTCACAGGCCATTTTTACACATTTTGATTTCAAACTACTTACCACGCATTTGGGCCCCTAAAATGCCAGGGCAGTATAACTACCCCACAAGTGACCCCATATTGGAAAGAAGACACCCCAAGGTATTCGCTGATGGGCATAGTGAGTTCATGGAAGTTTTTATTTTTTGTCACAAGTTAGTGGAATATAAGACTTTGTAAGAAAAAAAAAAAATCATCATTTTCCAAATAACTTGTGACAAAAAATAAAAAATTCTAGGAACTCGCCATGCCCCTCACGGAATACCTTGGGGTGTCTTCTTTCCAAAATGGGGTCACTTGTGGGGTAGTTATACTGCCCTGGCATTTTCCAGGGGCCCTAATGTGTGGTAAGTAGGTAAATGACCTGTGAAATCCTAAAGGTGCTCTTTGGAATGTGGGCCCCTTTGCCCACCTAGGCTGCAAAAAAGTGTCACACATGTGGTATCGCCGTATTTAGGAGAAGTTGGGCAATGTGTTTTGGGGTGTCTTTTTACATATACTCATGCTGGGTGAGAGAAATATGTCGGCAAAAGACAACTTTTCCCATTTTTTTATACAAAGTTGGCATTTGACCAAGATATTTATCTCACCCAGCATGGGTATATGTAAAATGACACCCCAAAACACATTGCCCAACTTCTCCTGAGTACGGCGATACCAGATGTGTGACACTTTTTTGCAGCCTAGATGCGAAAAGGGGCCCACATTCCTTTTATGAGGGCATTTTTAGACATTTGGATCCCAGACTTCTTCTCACGCTTTAGGGCCCCTAGAATGCCAGGGCAGTATAAATACCCCACATGTGACCCCATTTTGGAAAGAAGACACCCCAAGGTATTCAATGAGGGGCATGGCGAGTTCATAGAATTTTTTTTTTTTTGGCACAAGTTAGCGGAAATTGATTTTATTTTATTTTTTTCAAAGTCTCCCTTTCCGCTAACTTGGGACAAAAATTTCAATCTTCCATGGACTCAATATGCCCCTCACGGAATACCTGGGGGTGTCTTCTTTCCGAAATGGGGTCACATGTGGGGTATTTATACTGCCCTGGCATTCTAGGGGCCCTAAAGCGTGAGAAGAAGTCTGGAATATAAATGTCTAAACATTTTTACGCATTTGGATTTCGTGAGGGGTATGGTGAGTTCATGTGAGATTTAATTTTTTGACACAAGTTAGTGGAATATGAGACTTTGTAAGAAAAAAATAATAATTTCCGCTAACTTGGGCCAAAAAAAATGTCTGAATGGAGCCTTACAGAGGGGTGATCAATGACAGGGGGTGATCAATGACAGGGGGGTGATCAGGGAGTCTATATGGGGTGATCACCCCCCTGTCATTGATCACCCCCCCTATAAGGCTCCATTCAGATGTCCGTATGTGTTTTGCGGATTCGATCCATGTATCCGTGGATCCGTAAAAATCATACGGACATCTGAATGCAGCCTGACAGGAGGGGTGATTAATGACAGGGGGGGGGGTGATCAATGGCAGGGGGGTGATCAGGGAGTCTATATGGGGTGATCACCCCCCCGGAAGGCTCCAGGGAGACGCCTGTATGTGTTTTGCGGATCCGATCCATCTATCAGTGGATCCGTAAAAATCATGCGGACGTCTGAATGGAGCTTTACAGGGGGGTGATCAATGACAGGGGGGTAATCAATGACAGGGGGGTGATCAGGGAGTCTATATGGGGTGATCACCACAGTCATTGATCACGCCCCTGTAAGGCTCCATTCAGACGTCTGTATGCGTTTTGCGGATCCGATCCATCTATCAGTGGATCCGTAAAAATCATGCGGACATCTGAATGGAGCTTTACAGGGGGTGATCAATGACAGGGGGGTAATCAATGACAGGGGGTGAGGGGGGTGATCAGGGAGTCTATATGGGGTGATCACCACAGTCATTGATCACGCCCCTGTAAGGCTCCATTCAGACATCCGTATGCGTTTTGCGGATCCGATCCATCTATCAGTGGATCCGTAAAAATCATGCGGACATCTGAATGGAGCTTTACAGGGGGGTGATCAATGACAGGGGGGTAATCAATGACAGGGGGGTGATCAGGGAGTCTATATGGGGTGATCAGGGGTGATCAAGGGTGAATAAGGGGTTAATAAGTGACAGGGGGGGTGTAGTGTAGTGGTGTTTGGTGCAACATATTACTGAGCTACCTGTGTCCTCTGGTGGTCGATCCAAACAAAGGGGACCACCAGAGGACCAGGTAGCAGGTATATTAGACGCTGTTATCAAAACAGCGTCTAATATACCTGTTAGGGGTTAAAAAAATCACATCTCCAGCCTGCCAGCGAACGATCGCCGCTGGCAGGCTAGAGATCCACTCTCTTACCTTCCGTTCCTGTGAGCGCGCGCGCCTGTGTGCGCGCGTTCACAGGAAATCTCGGCTCGCGCGAGATGACCCATATATGCGTGACTCTGCGCAGGGCTGCCGCCTCCGGAACGCGAATCTGCGTTAGGCGGTCCGGAGGCGGTTAAAGCTGGTATTTCACTGTGACAAATGCAGCAAAGGCCCCAGATGTAGGGTCTTGCAAGAAATGGGTGTTTTTTTAAACCCAGAATATAATTGCAGTATTTAAAGCTTGTATTTGACTGTCACAAATGCACATATGCTGTGCTGGTGCACTGAACTTGCACAAAATGGCCGCCAACGCCTACCTAACTAACAGACGGATGAAAGTTACTTTTCTGTGTCACTGGGATCAGGGCAGGGTAGAAAAATGGTGCACTGCACCCACAAAACAAAATCGCTGTAGATCGCTGAGTTATAAAGCACTTCTGATAACAGATTATTTCCTATTCTCTCCCTCACAGCAGCAGCATCCTATCCCTACACTAGTAAGAGCAGAATGACGTGCAGTGCTAGGTGACTCCAGCTTATATAGAGGCTGGAGAAAGTATAGGGATGGCACTCTAGTCATAGGTAATGCATGTAAAAGAGTATTTTATTAGTAATAACTGGCTAGTTTGTGCCGGCTATTGGCAAAAAGATAAAGTAATAAATAATAAAAGTTGTCTAGATATGTGGTGTTAAACCTAGGTAAAAAATAGCGATCTCCTGGAAGTAAAAAATATAGACAATATAATATCAATGCACAAATTGTGGACTATATGACAACAATGCATAAAAAATGAAAAATAGATTGCTGGCATAGATCAATACGTGGCTAGTCTCTGTCAACCAATATGTGTATAGTTGGTGACAGATCCTAGGCACACAATGGCGTTCTCCTTGGAAGTAAAAAAATGTAGAACAATAAAATAACAATGTATATTATATGGTATCAATGCATACAATAAGGTAATGGTGGTAAAAAAAGGAATCAAATGATAATATAAAAGTCAGATGGTGATAAAATGTCAAGTAAACCTATCAGAGGTAGGTATAGGTATCGAGTTCGATGCTGTCATATAGGGAACAGATATATGTGAGATGGGGGCCCTCCTTTTTGAGGGAATTAGTATCCAATCTAAATTTGCCTCCTTTGTTTCAGATGGATAGGGTATTTCACCTCCGATTGGTGGTTATTTGTTGCAACAGTTATCCAACAGTAAAGTGCTGCTGTTTGGTACGTTACCCTCCTGTAGATGGGACGTAGGTTGGTGAGCGGCTCCTGGCGGGCGGGTGGCGTCCACGTGTATTCTTCCCGCTCAGAATCTTTGTTCTTGCTTACGGAGCTGTATGCTCAGTCCGTCTGTTGCTGTGGCTGTTCGTCACTTCCGGTGATGTCACCTGTGCTCGCTGACTCTCCCGCTCAATTCACATCGGCCATGTGAATTGAGCGGGAGAGTCAGCGAGCACAGGTGACGTCACCGGAAGTGACGAACAGCCACAGCAACAGACGGACTGAGCATACAGCTCCGTAAGCAAGAACAAAGATTCTGAGCGGGAAGAATACACGTGGACGCCACCCGCCCGCCAGGAGCCGCTCACCAACCTACGTCCCATCTACAGGAGGGTAACGTACCAAACAGCAGCACTTTACTGTTGGATAACTGTTGCAACAAATAACCACCAATCGGAGGTGAAATACCCTATCCATCTGAAACAAAGGAGGCAAATTTAGATTGGATACTAATTCCCTCAAAAAGGAGGGCCCCCATCTCACATATATCTGTTCCCTATATGACAGCATCGAACTCGATACCTATACCTACCTCTGATAGGTTTACTTGACATTTTATCACCATCTGACTTTTATATTATCATTTGATTCCTTTTTTTACCACCATTACCTGATTGTATGCATTGATACCATATAATATACATTGTTATTTTATTGTTCTACATTTTTTTACTTCCAAGGAGAACGCCATTGTGTGCCTAGGATCTGTCACCAACTATACACATATTGGTTGACAGAGACTAGCCACGTATTGATCTATGCCAGCAATCTATTTTTCATTTTTTATGCATTGTTGTCATATAGTCCACAATTTGTGCATTGATATTATATTGTCTATATTTTTTACTTCCAGCAGATCGCTATTTTTTACCTAGGTTTAACACCACATATCTAGACAACTTTTATTATTTATTACTTTATCTTTTTGCCAATAGCCGGCACAAACTAGCCAGTTATTACTAATAAAATACTCTTTTACATGCATTACCTATGACTAGAGTGCCATCCCTATACTTTCTCTAAATACTCCTTACACACAAGCGTTGGGTACGCTCTGTTTGGATAGAGCACCTTATTCCATTCCTTGGGTTTTAGTGAGCCGCCCCATATATTTATATTTATATAGAGGCTGGGTCACATGCTGCACTGGCCAATCACAGCCATGCCATTAGTAGGCATGGCTGTGATGGCTTCTAAGGGCACACAAGTTAAACTCTTGTTGATTGGCTGATCTGCAGCCTTTCAAAAAGCGCCATTAACTCGCCGAACACCGAACTTTTCAGTAAAAGTTCGGGTTCGGGTCCGGGGTACAAAAATCCTAAAGTTCGGTATGAAGCAGAACTTTACAGTTGGGGCTCGCTCAACCCTACTCATAAAGCATATGCACTAAGTGAAAGGGCTGCCAAAAATTACAAGAAATCGGCGCATCAATACACCCTTTGTTACACATGACGGAGGGCATCATACACAGCCTTGAAAAATTATGATTGATGGCCTGCTGGTGACCCTCAAAAACATTTCGAGCAAGGGCCTGCTGATCTGACCATCTAAAACAATAGGGGCGAGGGCATGCTGCCCC
This sequence comes from Bufo bufo, assembly GCF_905171765.1. Lineage (NCBI taxonomy): Eukaryota > Metazoa > Chordata > Amphibia > Anura > Bufonidae > Bufo > Bufo bufo. The sequence goes on along the minus strand of NC_053391.1, from coordinate 516,300,812 downwards.
GTGAGGGCAACGATCGATTCGGATGTCTGCCCTATCAACTTTCGATGTTCTTTTCTTCGCCTACCATGGTGATCACGGGTAACGGGGAATCAGGGTTCTATTCCGGAGAGGGAGCTTGAGAAAGGGATACCACATCCAAGGGAGATCAATGGCTGAAATCTGATTGGGTGGAGAGGGTAGGTCAAGTTATTAAAGCAGAAAAATCGAAAGAAGGCAGAAGGCACGCGGCAATTACCCACTCCCAACTCGGGGAGGTAGTGACGATAAAAACAATACAGGACTCTTAAGATTCCCTGTTATTGGAATGAGTAATAAAAAATTACAGGGAATGTCACTGCGGTATTTTGGATGAGGAAACGTTATACAGGAGAGGCCCTGCTGCCGCTTTGTTGACTCTAGATAACTTCTGCCTGATCGCACGTCACTGTGACATCCACGATCCATTTGGATATCTTCCCTATTAAATTTTGATGTCCTTTTATGCGCCTACTATGGTGATCACGGGTAACGGGCAATCAGGGTCCTATGCCGGAGAGGGAGCCTGATAAACGGCTACAGCTACTACTTCAACGAAGGCCGCATGAGTTGCAGGCCTGCAGGTGAGCTGACCACGTAAAAGATTTGAGTTGCGGGCCTGAAGGTGAGCTGACCCTGTAAAAGATTTTAGGTTCGGGTCTGCTGTTGAGCTGATCCTGTTAAACATTATATGCTAGTGCCTGCGATTGATCTGACCCTGTAAAACATTTTATGCTATGGCCTGCAGCTTAGCTGACCCTTTAAAAAATTCTATGCGAGGGCCTGCATGTGAGCTGACCCTGTAAAAGATTCGAGTTGCGGCCCTGCAGGTGAGCTGAACCAGTAAAAGATTTTAGGTGCGGGCCTGCTGGTGAGCTGAGGTGGAACCAACAAACCCAACTTGAATTTGATGGCTGCATTAATCTGCAGGTGACCGTGATACAGCTCCACAGATTGTTTAGAAAGATGCAGATGGAAACAATCTGTGGCCTTAGTTTTTTATCCAGACTCAGTCATTGTGCCACTTTGTGGCCTCCTCATGCTGACATCTCCACACCATGTCACCTTGCCACTCATTTATCACCATGCTGCTGCTGATGCTGCTTAAAAGGCCTTAAACTGATCACCAGTCCTACAATTTAATTAAGGTTTTGGAATTGATAAACCCAACTTGCTTTTGTGCTCTGCATCAGTGGCGTAGCTAGAAATGACTGGGCCCTACAGCAAATTTTTGAATGGGACTCAATCCCACAGAAATTTTTTAGCGACACCTTCCTTTCATGCCGCCCCCATTCCTGCGGCTAGTAAAGATCGCTCTCTCAGACCAGAGCCGGCAGTTGTTCCATTCGTTTTATACACTGTCTATACTGTCACTGTATATAATTTCATTGTGTAATACTGTTGAGGGGGCCCTGACCAAATTCTTTAGTCCTCCTCCTCCTCCTGGATGGGCCCCTTCTGGGTCAGGGCCCCAAAGCTGCAGCTTCCCATGCTTCCCCTATAGCTACGGCCCTGGTCTGCATTAATCTGCAAGTGACCGTGATACAGCTCCACAGATGGTTTCCATCTGCATCTTTCTATACAATCTGTGGCCTTAGTCTTTTATCCAGACTCAGTCATTGCACCACTATGTGGCCTCCTCATGCTGCCATCTCCACATCATGTCACCTTGCCACTCATTTTTATCACCATGCTGCTGCTGATGCAGCTTAAAAGAGCTTAAAAAATGATTTTATAGGACAAATTGATTGAAAACATTCTTTCCTGTATATTTACTTGTATATAAAGTGCAAGTGCTGCCAAAAATTATAAGGAAGAGGCACTCCGATACAACCCGTATATCACATAAAGGAGGGCCTCATTCACATTGAGTTGCGGGCCTGCAGGTGAGCTGACCCTCTAAAAGATTTTAGGTTTGGGCCTGCAGGTGAGGTGACCCTGTAAAAGATTTGAATTGCGAGCCTGCAGGTGAGCTGACCAAGTAAAATAATTTAGGTGCGGGCCTGCTGGTGAGCTGACCCTGTAAAACATTATATGCGAGGGCCTGCTGCTGAGCTGACCCTCTAAAACATTAGGGGCGAGGGCCTGCTGCTGAATTGACCCTCTAAAACATTATGGGCGAGGCCCTGCTGTTGAGCTGACACTCTAAAACATTACATGCGAGGGCCTGCTACTGAGCTGACCCTCAAAAACATTAGGGGCGAGGGCCTGCTGCTGAGTTTACCCTCTAAATCATTAGGGGCGAGGGCCTGCTGCTGAACTGACCCTCTAAAACATTAGGGGTGAGGACCTGCTGCTGAACTGACCCTCTAAAACATTAGGGGCGAGGGCCTGCAGTTGGGATGACCCTGTTAAAAAAATTAGAATGGAGGGAATATATATAATCTGGATGAGGAGAAGGAGAAAACAAGATTCAACCATATACTGACTAGAGATGTCGCAAACAGAAAATTTTCCGTTCCGCGAACCACCATAGATTTCAATAGACAGGCGAATTTTAAAACCCACAGGGACTCTTTCTGGGCACAATAGTGATGGAAAAGTTGTTTCAAGGAGACTAACAACTGGACTGTGGCATGCCGGAGGGGGATCTATGGCAAAACTCCCATGGAAAATTACGTAGTTGACGCAGAGTGTGGTAAGTTGAATTCGCAATGCGATTAATATAACCTGCATTAATCGCATTGCGATTACAACTTAGATCTGAGTTCCTAATAGTTGTATTGCTAGAATTGACGAATATAACGAATATAGCACTATATTCTCAATCTTCGTTATATTCTAGCAATACAACCATTAGGAACCCAGCTCTAAGTCTAATTCGCAATGCGATTAATATAACCTGTATTAATCGCATTGCAATTACAACTTAGATCTGAGTTCCTAATGGTTGTATTGCTAGAATGGACGAATATAACGAATATAGCACTATATTATCATAGGCGTGCGCAGCCTATTGCATTAGGGTGTGCACCCTAAAGCACAAACACAGACGCAGCGCACGCACCTGTGTATGTATGTATATATATATATATTATATACACACACATATATATACACAAATACACTCTGTATACATACAGACCTGCACTATCAATATAATGAAGGGAGAAGAAATCATTTTTAAACTTACCGTATTTTTCGCCCTATAAGACGCTCTATTCGCCCTATAAGGTTTTAGAGAGGGACAATAAGAAAAAAAAAAAAAATTGCACCTCAGGTCAGACCACCAATCAGACCCCCAATGTCAATAAGACCCCAATAAGACCTCAGATCAGACCCCAATGTGAATTACCCCCAATCAGACCTCAGATAAGAGCCCCAGTGCCTCATATCAATCCCCCGTGCCCCATATAAAATTTAAAAAAAAAACACTTTCCTGCTCCGGACGCTGCCGCTCCTCACCGCTCGCGCTCGGTAATCCTCTTGTACAGTATGCTGTGTGGGCACGCACAGTGTGAGGTCACAGCGCGGCCTCACACTGTGCGCAGCCTTCACAGTGGAGCACATGAGGACCAGGAAGAGGTGAGTATAGCGCTTCCTGGCCCTCTGGTACTAATAACTTGATTAGTATTCGCCCCATAAGACGCAGGGGCATTTTCCCCCCACTTTTGGGGGAAAAAATGCATCTTATGGGGCGAAAAAGTGCAGCACGGGGGTGACAGAACCAGTGTTTCCTCTAAGCCTTGGCAGCTGCTGAGCGGGATCGGCTCAGAGCTGGGCACAGCGCCATCAAAGGTGGGCGATAGGAAAACCTAAGATAATTGTCACATCAAAGAGCATACAAACCACTGCGCCATCCCGTACAATACAGTATAATCCCTGCCCCATCCCCTACAATATACAGTATAGTCTTCTCTGTTATCACTGGACATTGCTCTCCATATAAAACCATACGGGGGAAAAAATCTCATTGATCCAGAGAACTTGCATGGAAAAACTAATAACCAAGAGGCTAAACAAAACCCTGTTTCTGACCCTTATGTTAAAACATAACTTTCATTTGATTGCTCTAATACCTAAAGGAAAAAAAATTTTTTTTAAAAAGCTGCTCTTTCTCTAGGTGACCTTATGTTTATAGTAGTGTTAATAGAGTCTCAAGGGTGTATAAAAGCAGCTACACTATTTTTGCAAACCTTTGAGACTCTATTAACACTATCAACATAAGGTCATCTAAAGAAACAGTAGTTTTAAAAAAAAAAAAAATTCCTTTAGGTGTTAAAACATAACTTTCATTAGATTGCTCTAACACCTAAACGGAAAAAAAAAAAAAGAATAAGAAAAAAACTGCTTTTTCTCTAGATGACCTTATGTTGATAGTAGTGTTAATAGAGTCTCAAAGGTCTGTAAAAATAGTGTAGCTGCTTTTATAGACCCCTGAGACTCTATTACCACTACTATAAGGTCATCTAGAGAAACAGCAGCTTTTTGTCACGGTCAGACAAAACGCTGGCGGCAGGGCAGTCCAGCACCTCCAAGGCATAGAGCGCAATTTCGTGCCACGTGTCCAGCTTGGACACCCAGTAGTTGTAAGGAACTGAGGGATCATTTAGGACGCTGACACGGTCTGCTATGTATTCCTTCACCATCTTCCAAAACTTTTACCTCCTTGTACCACTAGGCCGCGCTTCAGGGTGAGGTTGCTGGTGGGGTGTCATGAAAGTGTCCCATGCCTTGGAGAGTGTTGCCCTGCCTTTGATGGAACTGCTGTGTGTTCCCCTTGTCTCCCTTCCTTGGTTGCCTAAGGAAGTACAGACTCTGCTGCCAGCGTTGTCAGATGAAACATTTTGGAGCAATCTCTCAACAAGTATCTTCTGGTATTGCACCGTTTTACTCGCCTCTCTACCACAGGAATGAGAGATGAGAAGTTCTCTTTGTAGCGGGGGTCAAGAAGGGAGAACATCCAGTAATCCGTGTTATCTAAAATGCATATAATGCAAGGGTCACGAGAAAGGCAGCCTAACATGAAGTCAGCCATGTGTGACAGAGTACCAACAGGAAAGAAGTCGATGTCGACATAAGAATAACTCTCCACCTCCTCATCCTCCTCCTCCTCTTCTGCTCATCCACACTGAACAGATGGAATTAAAGTTCCATGGGTACTACCCTCTGTAGCAGAGGCAACTGTCTCCAGCTCCTCCTCCTCCTCCCCCTCCTCTTCATGGTCCAATTCGCGCTGAGAAGACGAACTGTGGGTGGTCTGGCTATCACCCTGTCTAATGTCCTCCCCCATTTCCTCATCTGCCACATTCAGAGCGCCGTCCTTAATTGTGAGCAGTGATCGTTTGAGTAGACACAGCAGTGGGATGGTTACGCTAATAATAGTATTATCGCCACTAACCATCTGTATGGATTCATCAAAGTTTTTTTAAAACCTCACAGAGGTCTGCCATCAATGCCCTCTCCTCGCTTGTGAATAGTGGCAGTTGACTCGAAAGGCGACGACCATGTATTCCACAACTGCCCTCTGCTGCTCACAAAGCCTGGCCAACATGTGGAACATAGAGTTCCAGCACGTGCTCACGTCGCACACCAGTCAGACGTGAGCAGTCGGAGCTGGAAGCCGCAAGCGCTGTTGCACCATTTACAGACCGGCTGATGCTGTGGACGACTTGCGGAAATGAAAACACACGGGGCGCACCTTCAGTAATAGCTCTGGCAAATTGGGGTAGGGTTTGATAAACTGCTAAACCACTAAGTTTAAGACGTGGGCTAGGCATGGGATGTGTGTCAGGTTGCCGAGCTCCAAAGCCACCACCAAGTTACGGTCAGACAGAACCATGCCTGGTTGTAGGTTGAGTGGCGAGAGCCACAGCTCTATTTGGTCCCTTATACCCTGCCACAGCTCTGCGGTGGTGTGCTGTTTATCCCCTAAACAGATCAACTTCAGCACGGCCTGTTGACGCTTACCCACAGCAGTGCTACACTGCTTCCAGCTAGCGACTGATCGCTGACTGCTGCTGGAGGTGGAAGTGGAGGAGGAGGAAGCGGAGGAGGAGAAGTGGGAGTTGGAGCCAGTAACATAGATGCTGGCGGAGACCCTGATGGACAAAGGACCCGCAATCCTGGGCGTGGGTAGCACCTGTGCCATCCCAGCGTATGCGTCACTCCCAGCCTCCACAACATTCACCCAGTGTGCGGTCAGTCAAATGTAGCGTCCCTGGCCACCAGCACTTGTCCATGTGTCCGTGGTTAAGTGGACCTTCCCAGTAACTGCATTGGTCAGGGCACGGGTGATGTTCTGGGACACATGCTGGCCATCAATCATAATTTTTCAAGGCTGTGTATGATGCCCTCCGTCATGTGTAACAAAGGGTGTATTGATGCGCCGATTTCTTGTAATTTTTGGCAGCCCTTTCACTTAGTGCACGGCACACCATGAAAAATAGTGGCGGCTGGGGACTGCGTACCGAGGGACAGCTGCCTACATCAGGCTGCTGAAGGCCTCAGTGTCCACAAGCCAACATTTCAAGGGCCAGTAATTTCGAACATTGCGCATTTAGTGCTATGGCCTGTGGGTGGGTATTTGCGCTTGCGTTCAAATGACTATGTTATGGACATTCGGACGCTGCACTGGGACAGGGAAGTGGATGTTGTTGCTGATGGTTCATGCGAAGGTCCAGGTGCAGGGTGAGGGGCATCCGGTCATGCGCCTTCGACAGGGGATTGGCCAGCAGTGCGTATCACAGGGGAAGAGGAGGCAGTGGTGTGACCCGCAGACCCATATTGTGGACCCAGGCGTTCGGCCCACTTGTTAGGGTGCTAGGATGTCATGTGGCGGATCATGCTGGTGGTGGTGAGGTTGCTAGTGTTCATGCCCCGGCTCATTTTGGTACGGCACAGGTTGCAAACTACCACTCTTTTGTTATCTGCACTTTCCACAAAAAAGCGCCACACTGCGGAACACCTACCGTTGGCAAGGTAGATTTACGCATGGGGGTACTCGGTGTAACGGTTGCGGGCCGGGGGGGCCAACTTCTCCCTTTTGCAACCCCACTGCCACTTCCAGCCTGTTGCAGTGCTGCGGATCCCTTCCACTCTGTACTGCTGTCCTCGCTCGGCTTTTCACCTTCCCATGTTGGGTCAGTGACCTCATTGTCAACCACATCCTCTTCCACTTCCTCACTCTGCTCATTCTCTTGACTTGAACTGACCACAACCTCAGTGATTGGTAACTGTGTCTCATCATCATCCACCTCGTGAATGAAATATTGCCTTTCACCACCGTCATCTTCTTGAGACTGTGAAGGCTCAAGTGGTTGGGAATCAGGGCACAATATCTCAGGTCCCTATTTGAATGTGCTGGGCGCGAGGGACAAATGTAATAGTGGTGCTGGAAAGAGCTCCTCGGAATATCAGAGTGTGGAATCACTAGTTTGGCAAGCCTCTCCATGGTGGGAGGAAGGATGATCAGAGAGAGGATTCGGTTGACCAGACTCTTGGCTACAGAGACTGGACTTGGTGGAAGAGAGGGTGAGGCTTAACCGACTGAAAGCATTATCTTCAGCAATCCAACCGACCAACTGTTCGCGCTGGTCCGACTTGGACAGTGTTGTCCTGCGCCGCCCAGCTAAGTTGGACATGAAGTTGGTCACAGTGGATTTTTTTTTTCTGGTGCACTGGCAGCAGGCAAAGTTTCATTATGCCCAGGGCCACTGCCTCTGTGTGCACCATAAGAATCACGCCCACTTCCATGTCCCTTAGTGCTTGCCTTCTTCATATTAATGGTTTTGTCACTAGATGTAGCGCAGATTTTTTTACAGTCCGCTAAAGACACCGTTTTCTGATGCAGGACAGTATATGTCACAGAAACACACAGAATATGGACACTATTTTAGGCCCAGATTATTGGAATCTGCGGTACAGACACTGTTTTTTGATGTAGTTTATATTTATATTTATATTTTTCTTTATATCTAGGCCTGACAACCACACAATGTATTGAAGCGCAGATCACACAATTCACGGATTACACCATTGACAGCAAAAATGTGGATAGATTATGGGAGAAAAATAGTTTTCTGTATTTTAATTTTTTTCCCTATATCTAGGCCTGACAACCACACAATGTATTGAAGCGCAGATCACACAATTCACGGATTACACCGTTGACAGAAAAAATGTGTACAGATTATGGGAGAAAAATAGTTTTCTGTATTCTAATTTTTTCCCCCTATATCTAGGCCTGACAACCACACGCTGTATTGAAGCGCAGATCACACAATTCACGGATTACACCGTTGACAGCAAAAATGTGGATTATGGGGAAAAAAAAAAAAAATCACTAATATTCTTCCTATCTCTGCCCTTGTCACAAGTCACTGCAGACACCTTCTATATAGCAAAATAATCGCTATTTCGAAAAGTATAAAAAAATAAATTTGAGTACAACTTTGCACAATTAAATTGCTGCCACCACACACAATAGTCCTTAACCGCCTCCGGACCGTCTAATGCACGGATGCGTCCTGGAGGCGGTCGATTCATTCCTCCTGGACGCATCCGTGCGTCATCTCGCGAGACACGAGATTTCCTGTGAACGCGCGCACACAGGCGCGCGCGTTCACAGGATCGGAAGGTGAGCGAGTGGATCTAAAGCCTGCCAGCGGCGATAATTCGCTGGCAAGCTGTAGATGCGATTTTTTTAACCCCTAACAGGTATATTAGACGCTGTTTTGATAACAGCGTCTAATATACCTGCTACCTGGTCCTCTGGTGGTCCCTTTTGCTTGGATCGACCACCAGAGGACACAGGCAGCTCAGTAATAAGTAGCAACAATCACCACTACACTACACCCCCCCTGTCACTTATTAACCACTTATTAACCCCTGATCACCCCATATAGACTCCCTGATCACCCCCCTGTCATTGATCACCCCCCTGTAAGGCTCCATTCAGACGTCCGTATGTTTATTACGGATCCACGGATACATGGATCTGATCCGCAAAACACATACGGACATCTAAATGGAGCCTTACAGGGGGGTGATCAATGACAGGGGGGTGATCACCCCATATAGACTTCCTGATTACCCCCTAGTCATTGATCACCCCCCTGTCATTGATCACCCCCCTGTAAGGCTCCATTCAGACGTCCGTATGTTTTTTTACGGATCCACGGATACATGGATCGGATCCGCAAAACAAATACAGACGTCTGAATGGAGCCTTACAGGGGGGTGATCACCCCATATAGACTCCCTGATCACCCCCTGTCATTGATCACCCCCTTGTAAGACTAGCTCCATTCAGAGGTCCGTATGTGTTTTGCGGATCCACGGATCCATGGATCGGATCCGCAAAACACATACGGACGTCTGAATGGAGCCTTACAGGGGGGTGATCAATGACAGGGGGGTGATCACCCCATATAGACTCCCTGATCACCCCTCTGTCATTGATCACCCCCCTGTCATTAATCACCCCCCTGTAAGGCTCCATTCAGACGTCCGTATGTTTTTTTACAGATCCACGGATACATGGATCGGATCCGCAAAACACATACAGACGTCTGAATGGAGCCTTACAGGGGGATGATCACCCCATATAGACTCCCTGATCACCCCCCTGTCATTGATCACCCCCCTGTAAGGCTCCATTCAGACGTCCGTATGTTTATTACGGATCCACGGATACATGGATCTGATCCGCAAAACACATACGGACATCTGAATGGAGCCTTACAGGGGGGTGATCAATGACAGGGGGGTGATCACCCCATATAGACTCCCTGATCACCCCCTTGTCATTGATCACCACCCTGTCATTGATCACCCCCCTGTAAGGCTCCATTCAGACGTCCGTATGTTTTTTTACGGATCCACGGATACATGGATCGGATCCGCAAAACACATACAGACGTCTGAATGGAGCCTTACAGGGGGATGATCACCCCATATAGACTCCCTGATCACCCCCCTGTCATTGATCACCCCCTTGTAAGGCTGGCTCCATTCAGAGGTCCGTATGTGTTTTGCGGATCCACGGATCCATGGATCGGATCCGCAAAACACATACGGACGTCTAAATGGAACCTTACAGGGGGGTGATCAATGACAGGGGGGTGATCACCCCATATAGACTCCCTGATCACCGCCCTGTCATTGATCACCCCCCTGTCATTGATCACCGCCCTGTAAGGCTCCATTCAGACGTCCGTATGTGTTTTCAGGATCCGTGGATCCGCAAAGCACGGACACTGCGGATCCGCAAAACACATACGGACATCTGAATGGAGCCTTACAGTGGGGTGATCAATGACAGGGGGGTGATCACCCGATATAGACTCCCTGATCACCCCCCTGTCATTGATCACCCCCCTGTCATTGATCACCTCCCTGTAAGGCTCTATTCAGACGTCCGTATGTGTTTTGCGGATCCACGGATCCATGGATCGGATCCGCAAAACACATACGGACGTCTGAATGGAGCCTTACAGGGGGGTGATCAATGACAGGGGGGTGATCACCCCATATAGACTCCCTGATCACCCCTCTGTCATTGATCACCCCCCTGTCATTAATCACCCCCCTGTAAGGCTCCATTCAGATGTCCGTATGTTTTTTTACAGATCCACGGATACATGGATCGGATCCGCAAAACACATACAGACGTCTGAATGGAGCCTTACAGGGGGATGATCACCCCATATAGACTCCCTGATCACCCCCCTGTCATTGATCACCCCCTTGTAAGGCTGGCTCCATTCAGAGGTCCGTATGTGTTTTGCGGATCCACAGATCCATGGATCGGATCCGCAAAACACATACGGACGTCTAAATGGAACCTTACAGGGGGGTGATCAATGACAGGGGGGTAATCACCCCATATAGACTCCCTGATCACCGCCCTGTCATTGCTCACCCCCCTGTCATTGATCACCGCCCTGTAAGGCTCCATTCAGACGTCCGTATGTGCCAAAAAAAAAAAAATTCTATGAACTCTCCATGCCCCTCATTGAATACCTTGGGGTGTCTTCTTTCAAAATGGGGTCACATGTGGGGTATTTATACTGCCCTGGCATTTTAGGGGCCATAAAGCGTGAAAAGAAGTCTGGAATCCAAATGCCCTCCTAAAAGGAATGTGGGCCCCTTTGCGCATCTAGGCTGCAAAAAAGTGGCACACATGTGGTATCTCTGTACTCAGGAGAAGTTGGGGAATGTGTTTTAGGGTGTCATTTTACATATACCCATGCTTTACATATACCCATGCTGGGTGAGATAAATATCTTGGTCAAATTCCAACTTTGTATAAAAAAATGGGAAAAGTTGTCTTTTGCCGAGATATTTCTCTCACCCAGCATGGGTATATGTAAAAATACACCCCAAAACACATTGCCCTACTTCTTCTGAGTACGGCGATACCAGATGTGTGACACTTTTTTGCAGCCTAGGTGGGCAAATGGGCCCACATTCCAAAGAGCACCTTTCGGATTTCACAGGGCATTTATTACACATTTTGATTTCAAACTACTTCTCACACATTAGGGCCGCTAAAAATCCAGGGCAGTATAACTACCCCACAAGTGACCCCATTTCGGAAAGAAGACACCCCAAGGTATTCCGTGAGGGGCATGGCGAGTTCCTACAATTTTTTCTTTTTTGTCACAAGTTAGCGGAAAATGATGATTTTTATTTTTTTATTTATTTTCCTTACAAAGTCTCATATACCACTAACTTGTGACAAAAAATAAAAACTTCCATGAACTCACTATGCCCATCACGAAATACCTTGGGGTGTCTTCTTTCCAAAATGGGGTCACTTGTGGGGTAGTTATACTGCCCTGGCATTCTAGGGGCCCTAAAGTGTGAGAAGTAGTTTGAAATCAAAATGTGTAAAAAATGCCCTGTGAAATCCGAAAGGTGCTCTTTGGAATGTGGGCCCATTTGCCCACCTAGGCTGCAAAAAAGTGCCACACATCTGGTATCGCCATACTCAGGAGAAGTTGGGCAATGTGTTTTGGAGTGTCATTTTACATATACCCATGCTGGGTGAGAGAAATATCTCGGCAAAAGACAACTTTTCCCATTTTTTTATACAAAGTTGGCATTTGACCGAGATATTTCTCTCACCCAGCATGGGTATATGTAAAATGCCACCCCACAACATATTGCCCAACTTCTCCTGAGTGCGGCGATACCAGATATGTGACACTTTTTTGCAGCCTAGGTGGGCAAATAGGCCCACATTCCAAAGAGCACCTTTCGGATTTCACAGGGCATTTTTTACACATTTTGATTTCAAACTACTTCTCACACATTAGGGCCCCTAAAAGGCCAGGGCAGTATAACTACCCTGCAAGTTACCCCATTTTGGAAAGAAGACACCCCAAGGTATTCCATGAGGGGCATGGCGAGTTCCTGGAATTTTTTATTTTTTTGTCACAAGTTAGCGGAAAATAATTTTTTTTTCATTTTTTTTTTCTTACAAAGTCTCAAATTCCACTAACTTGTGACAAAAAATTAAAACTTCCATGAACTCACTATGCCCATCAAGAAATACCTTGGGGTGTCTTCTTTCCAAAATGGGGTCACTTGTGGGGTAGTTATACTGCCCTGGCATTCTAGGGGCCCTAATGTGTGAGAAGTAGTTTGAAATCAAAATGTGTAAAAAATGCCCTGTGAAATCCGAAAGGTGCTCTTTGGAATGTGGGCCCCTTTGCCGACCTAGGCTGCAAAAAAAGTGTCACAAATCTGGTGTCGTCGTACTCAGGAGAAGTTGGGCAATGTGTTTTGGGTGTCTTTTTACATATACCCATGCTGGGTGAGAGAAATATCTCGGCAAGACACAAATTTTCCCATTTTTTTATACAAAGTTAGCATTTGACCGAGATATTTATCTCACCCAGCATGGGTATATGTAAAATAACACCCCAAAACACATTGCCCAACTTCTCCTGAGTACGGCGAAAAAAAATCATCATTTTCCGCTAACTTGTGACAAAAAAAAAAAGATCTATGAATTCACTATGCCCATCAGCGAATACCTTAGGGTTTCTACTTTCCAAAATGGGGTCATTTGTGGGGTTTTTCTACTGTCTGGGCATTGTAGAACCTCAGGAAACATGACAGGTGCTCAGAAAGTCAGAGCTGCTTTAAAAAGCGGAAATTCACATTTTTGTACCATAGTTTGTAAACGCTATAACTTTTACCCAAACCATTTTTTTTTTACCTAAACATTCCTGGTTGATGTTTTGGTCACTTTTGAATGCTGGCGGTGCTTTCACTCTAGTGGTAGCATGAGACGGAGTCTACAACCCATAAAAGTGGCTCAGGTAGTGCAGCTTATCCAGGATGGCACATCAATGCGAGCTGTGGCAAGAAGGTTTGCTGTGTCTGTCAGCGTAGTGTCCAGAGCATGGAGGCGCTACTAGGAGACAGGCCAGTACATCAGGAGATGTGGGGGAGGCCGTAGGAGGGCAACAACCCAGCAGCAGGACCGCTACCTCCGCCTTTGTGCAAGGTGCAAGGAGGAACAGGAGGAGCACTGCCAGAGCCCTGCAAAATGACCTCCAGCAGGCCACAAATGTGCATGTGTCTGCTCAAACGGTCAGAAACAGACTCCATGAGGGTGATATGAGGGCCCGACGTCCACAGGTGGGGGTTGTGCTTACAGCCCAACACCGTGCAGGACGTTTGGCATTTGCCAGAGAACACCAAAATTGGCAAATTCGCTACTGGCGCCCTGTGCTCTTCACAGATGAAAGCAGGTTCAAACTGAGCACATGTGACAGACGTGACAGAGTCTTGAGACGCCGTGGAGAACGTTCTGCTGCCTGCAACATCCTCCAGCATGACCCGTTTGGCATTGGGTCAGTAATGGTGTGGGGTGGCATTTCTTTGGAGGGCCGCACAGCCCTCCATGTGCTCGCCAGAGGTAGCCTGACTGCCATTAGGTACCGAGATGAGACCCTCAGACCCCTTGTGAGACCATATGCTGGTGCGGTTGGCCCTGGGTTCCTCCTAATGCAAGACAATGCTAGACCTCATGTGGCTGGAGTGTGTCAGCAGTTCCTGCAAGATGAAGGCATTGATGCTATGGACTGGCCCGCCCGTTCCCCAGACCTGAATCCAATTGAGCACATCTGGGACATCATGTCTCGCTCTATCCACCAACGTCACGTTGAACCATAGACTGTACAGGAGTTGGCAGATGCTTTAGTCTAGGTCTGGGAGGAGATCCCTCAGGAGACCGTCCGCCACTTCATCAGGAGCATGCACAGGCGTTGTAGGGAGGTCCTACAGGCACGTGGAGGCCACACACACTACTGAGCCTCATTTTGACTTGTTTTAAGGACATTACATCAAAGTTGGATCAGCCTGTAGTGTGTTTTTCCACTTTAATTTTGAGTGTGACTCCAAATCCAGACCTCCATGGGTTGAAAATTTTGATTTCCATTTTTCTATTTTTGTGTGATTTTGTTGTCAGCACATTCAACTATGTAAAGAACAAAGTATTTCAGAAGAATATTTAATTAATTCAGATCTAGGATGTGTTATGTTTGTGTTCCCTTTATTTTTTTGAGCAGTGTATATATATATATATATATATATATGTATATATATATATATATATATATATATATATATATATATATATATATGTATATATATATAAAATTTTTAAAAATTTACAAAATGTCTCAATGGGTGTACAGCGCCAAGGAGGCTTATGCCATACTAGTCTCAGAGTCTGACTCTGACAGTGGAGAAGAAGAATATTTTCTTATGTATAGCTCTTCTTCTGATTCATCAGTTGACGAACCCTCTCACAGACGCAGTAGAGTTAGCAGCGCATCAGCTTCTACAAATGACCCCAGCTGGACTTCTGCTACTAACTTTGTACCTCAGGTGCCGGACTTTACGCCCACTACAGGTATTCATGTGAACACTGCAGGGTTCACGGAAGCAAATTTTTTCCACCTTTAATTTTCTGATGAATTGATAGACATGATGGTGGAGCAAGCTCATCTTTATGCCAATCAATTTTTAGCCACCCACCCCAACTCATACTATGCAAGACCCCTTCAGTGGACTCCCACGACCCCTTTGAAAATTTAAAAATGTTGGGGTCTAATACTTAATATGGGGATAATTAAAAAACCATCACTATGGTCATATTGGAGTAATGACCTTTTACATTGCACGCCAATAAATCGCACCATTATGTGCAGGGCCCGATTCGAAAGTCTCCTGAAACTTCTACATTATAACAAAAATGCAGATTGTCCACCCCCTAATGATCCTGGATATGATCGTTTATACTAAATTTGGCCCATTATAGATCATTATAATCTCAAGTTTGACAAGGTATACACCCCCCAAAACCATCTGTCCATTGATGAATCCCTTGTGCACTTCAAGGGCAGACTGCATTTTCGCCAATACCTGCCCAACAAACGGGCCAGATATGGCATCAAACTCTACAAACTATGTGAAAGCCAAAGTGGCTATACACATAAATTTTGAGTTTACGATGGAAAAAAAAAAAATTGAACCCCCAGAGTGCCCCGCTCTCCTTGGAATAGCAGGCAAAATAGTATGGTCCTTGATTCACCCTCTGCTAGGTCAAGGGTACAACTTGTACCTTGACAACTTCTACAAAAGTTTTCCACTACTGAAATACCTGTTTTCCAGAGACAATGCTGCATGCGGAACTATCAGACGAAACCAAAAACATCTGCCTAAAAATTTTATAGACCAAAGAATAAGAGTGAGGAAAAGCAGGGCAGTTTGCAGTGATAACATGATGCTTGTTAAGTACAAAGACAAGTGTGACGTCTTTTACTTACTACCATACATGTTGACAGATCCACCCCTGTTCCAGTTCGTGGATCCACAGAATCAGTCCCCAAACATGTGTGCATCCAGGACTATAATAAGTTTATGGGAGGGGTGGATCTGTCAGACCAGGTACTGCAACCATAGACTGCCCTCCGCAAAACTCGGGCATGGTATAAAAAATTGGCATTGCACCTGAAGCAAATTGCCCTCTGTAATGCTTTTGTAATATACAGAAGTGCAGGAAACTGAGGAAAATTCCTGCACTTTCAAGAAAAAGTTATAAAGACCTTTTTATTTGGGGAACAGGAAGGGGAAGGGAGCAGGGCCACAGGAAGTAAGAGCAGAATAATACGAGGACAGCATTTCCCTGGGGTAGTTCCCCCCACAGAGACACAGAGAAGGCCACAAAAAAAGGTGTCCGGTATGCTCCAGAAATGGAATCAGGAAAGACACAATTCATCATTGTGAGACGTGCTCCTCAAAGCCGGGTCTTTGCATAAAAGATTGTTTTAGAATCTACCACACCTCCGTTGACTTTTAACTAAACCCCCTTTAATCTTTTTATAAAACACCCCCTTGAAACTGTATGCTGGTAATAATTCTAATTTCCCTTTTCTCCACATTTCAATTGGCATTCTAATAAAACCCATAACAAAGCTAAAAATTCTCATTATACCCCTAGATGAATACCTTGACGGGTGTTGTTTTATAAAAGGGGACTAGAACTTTTTTATGTTCTGGTAGCTCAGTGCCTCTGCAATGTGATGACATATATTATACAACATATTTCTTTGATATAATTTGAGACCCTTGTTTTTTTTAGCTGCTATATTTGGCGACTATGTCCTACCATATAAAGCTTATATACTGTATATAAAATTTGTAGGATACCGAATACATAAGCTGTTGCTTATCAGTACACTGAACTTTACAGTGTGCCCTTACAGCAGTTTACGGCCACATATGAAGTGTTGCCATATTCAGGAGAGAATTGGTAACAAATTGTGGGTGTAATTTACTCTGTTACCCCTTGTCAAAATAAATAATGTGGGCCTAAAGAGACATTTTCTTGTAAAAAATAAAAATGTTCGTTTTCACAGCCAAATATTTCTAAATTCTATGAATCGCTTGTTGGGTCAAAGTGCTCGCTACATGCCTAGAAAAATTCCTTGGGGGGTGTAGTTTCCAAAATGGGGTCACTTCTTGGGGTTTTCCACTGTAGGGGTACCTCAGGGTGTCTTCAAATGTGACATGGCGCCTGAAAATTATTCAAGCGAAATCTGCCCTCCAAAAGCCATATAGCGGTCCTTTCCTTCTGCGCCCAGCCGTGTGCCCATACAGCAGTTTACGGCCACATATGGGGTATTTCTGTAAACTACTGAATCAGGGCAATAAATATGAAGTTTTGTTTGGCTGTTAACCCTTGCTTTGTTACTGTAAAAAATGGACTAAAATGGAAAATCTGCCAAAAAAGTGAAATTCTGAAATTTCATCTACATTTTCCATTAATTCTTGTGGAACACCTAAAGGGTTAACAACGTTTGTAAAATCAGTTTTGAATACCTTGAGGGGTGTAGTTTCTAAAATGGGGTATTTTTGGGTGGTTTTTATTATGTAAGCCTCACAAATTGACTTCAGATCTGAACTGGTCCTTAAATAGTGGGTTTTGGAAATGTTCTGAAAAATTTCAAGATTGTAACGGTCGCGTACACACACACACAGGGGGGAGGGAAGTGACCACTGCGCTCCACCCTTACCCCTGGCCCTGCCTACTTGCCTCGCGAGTCCTAATGACAGGGGACAACTGGACGGCAATCCCTAGCTTGGAATAAGTGCAGGGATGACAGACAGACAAACAACAGAACGTGAACGGACCGAGTCAATACCAGGAAAGCTACAAAGTACAAATGGAGCAAGCAGAGAATTGTCAGGAGAAGCCGGGGTCATAAATACCAGGAGAGTCGTGATGTACCAAAGGAGTCAGCAGAGGATCGTCAGGAGGAGGCCGGGGTCAGAATACCAGGAGAGCAGCAAAGTACACAAGGAGCAGGCAGAGGATCGTCAGGAATTCAGCAGGAGGTAAGTACTCCAGGAAAGACAAAATCACAGGTGGAAGCTAAATTAACAGGCAACCTGTGGCCAGCAGGCTGCCTGTATTTATAGTGGGGAGTGAGGGTCATGTGACGTGGCCAGCGTCACATGACCGACAGACCAACCAGTCGAGCACCGAGTGATCAGCTCGGCGCTCAAGGCAGACTTAGGAGCAGGGGGCCTCCTTGCTAGCAAAGCCAACACAGATCCTCGCTCCAGAAGCTAAGCAGCAGGTCTGCGGCTAATGGGAGACCAAGTGCACCTTCGGAACCCAGTTACAAAGATTTGATTTCAAACTTCTAAGCCTTGTAACGTCCCCAAAAAATAAAATGGCATTCCTAAAATGATCCAAACATTAAGTAGACATATGGGGAATGTAAATTAATAACTATTTTTGGAGATATTACTATGTATTATAGAATTAGAGAAATTGAAACTTTGAAATTTGCTAATTTTTCAAAATTTTGGGTAAATTTGGTAAATTTTTTATAAATTAAAATGACATTTTTTTATTCCATTTTACCAGTGTCATGAAGTACAATATGTGATGAGAAAATAATCTCAGAATGACCTGGATAAGTAAAAGTGTTTTAAAGTTATTACCACACAAAGTGACACATGTCAGATTTGCAAAAATCTGTCTGGTCCTTAAGGTGAAAAATGGCCCGGTCTTTAAGGGGTTAATGTGCTAGTAAGAAGTTCCCGATAGATGCCCCCCAATAATATGCCAGTAAGAAGTGCCCCCATAGATGCCCCCATAGTGTCCTCCAATAAAGTGCCAGCAAGAAGTTCCCCCATAAATGCCCCCATAGTGCTGCCCAATAATTTGCCAGTAAGAAGTGCCCAAATAAATGCCCCCATAGTGCCTCCCAATAATGTGCCAGTAAGAAGTGTCTTCCCATAGATGCCCCATAGCGCTCCTCTCCTGCCAGATAAAAAATAAATAAACACTTATACTTGCCTCCATGCCGCTTTCAGTAATGCGAAGCAATCGTCTTCCGGCCTGTGTTCTGATCAGTATGGCTCAGGCAGCACGATGACGTCATCACGCCCCCTGAACCGACCGCACTAGGCCCACAGCCTATCAGAGGAAAGGGGAAGGGGGACGCTTCTCCCTTCGCCGCCCACCATCCATCTGTATCACTGTCCTATGGACGGCAATACAGATGAATATAGAGATGAGCTAATTGGCGGTGCGGCCCTGGTTGGCGGGATGACAGCCAGAGGGTTTTTGCTACTTGCTAAAGTATTTGATGCACTTTAGCAACTGATCAGCTGTGTAACTACTCCCGCCCAGGTTGATCAGCTCTAACAAAGCATGGCAACACTTCACTTTATAGGAGGAGTGGGAGCAGTGCTGTGCCCTGCTGCTGTTGGGGACAGTAACATGTCCATGGAAGAGGAGGTGGAGGAGGAGGATAAGTGCCTGGTGTAAGAGCCAGGCAGACACAATTGTGGGGGAATCAAAAGGACTTGGCCTTGTTGCAGGTGTGCTGTCTCACCACTGCCACAAAAAAATTGACTCTGTGGGCAGTGAAAGACAAGTAGTGTCCCTGTCCATAACAGCTACTTCAGGTTTCCACTGTGGTGTAACCCTTGCCATACAGCGATAATTGCAAGGAGTAGCCACGTTTTCAGCCTTGTGAGAGAACAAGGCAGAGATGGCTTTTTGAGAGAAATAATGCCATCTCGGTATCTTCCAGAGAGGCTGAGTGCATGCCAGCAGCTGCCTAAAAGAAGCAGAATCCACTATGTGGTACAGCAATGACTGCACTGCCAGCAGCTTGGCCAGGTAGAAGTAAGTGATGATGATGATGACAAGCACACTGTACTGCATGTGAATGCAGCCTGGCTGCTGCAAAGGAGACCAGGAGAAGAAGGACACTCTTGTTGAGCTAGCTAGCATCCACTTCTAATTTCCCACAGTAACTGTTGACGCCGCTTCATGTGGTTCAATACAGCCGTGGTGTCTATGTTTGTGTTTGAATTCCTACAGCTTATTTTAATGCTGGAGATCTTACATACACAATGCTTTTGTCTTCCTGCAATGTGGAAAAAAATTGCCAGTCAGGAGATACTCCCACAGAGCCTGCGCCCACAGTGTCAGCAGCATCAACAGCTGACCATAATAGAAGCAGATCTGGTCCTGACCACTGCCACCACCCCCCTCCTCTCATATCATCTACTCCTCAGTACCTTGATCCAGCTCCCAGGTCCCGTTGAACAAACAATCATCGTCAAAGTCCTCAACCTCCGCACCACTTTTATCAGACTGTGATAAGTCATTGTGGGCTCCTTGGCCCCCTTCCCAATTCTCTTCTTTGTAATTGTCCCCAGTGCCACTATTAGTACCACTGCCCTGACTAGCATCACTAGTGTTGAGCGAATTGAAGTATTCAAAGTGGACTTCGATATACGAATTTCAGGTAAAATTCGATTTGCCGCAAAGCTGGATTTCCTTGAACTTGGCAGTAACACATCAATTTTCCTGAAATGGCATAAAGGAAAAAAAAAAACATACTCACCTCATCTGCTTGAGAGCGAAAAGGCCACTATGGTCATCTTGAATGAAGATCCTGCCTGAAATCTCATGCGCTGTGACGCATGATGTCACCACGCCGGCCAAAGTGATGGCTGCGGTGGCCTCTTCGCACTCAGACAGATGTGAGTATTCATTTTTTTAAACCTCTGAATGGCCTCCATTTTTACAGCAGATGCCGTATCTGATAGGTTGAATGATGGGGAGCGGTGCAATCCCCATTATTGCACCCACTAGTTACAAAGAAATGGGCTTTGTGATGAAACAATTTGTCGGAAAAAAAAATTCTTTGTGAAATTCAGCTAAGCAGCCGAGTCGAAGTTCTCTCATCTCTAGCCACAACCATGGCTACAGTTTCCACTACTACCACCAACACAGCTATGCATATGATCCCCCTGAACATCCTTCTCATGGCAGTCCAAACGCTGACTGTTCTCACACAATTCATCAACTGTGAGACTCTCTTGAGTATATTCCATAGCACATGTTAGGGTTTTGTTTTCCTCTTCTTAGGAAAAAAGAAGGCCCTACTAAGATGGTCAGTGAAGATAGAGGGCTTGCAACTGAAATTGAAAAGCTTTTCTGGGGTTGCAAGGTAGAGGAGCAGAAGGAATGTGACCTCTGACTCCAAGGCAGTAACTAGAGATGAGCGAATTTTTCAAAAATTTGATTCGCCGGTTCGGTTTACATAAAAAACGGCTATTTCGTGGCTGATGAGAGCCTTTATAGTGTTGTAGAACACTGTGCCTAGTAGTAACACGCATAGGGAGTCTTCATTGGCAGTGAAATAATACTGTGAGTCCGTATGACATGCAGATGACCGGCGTCACTCTTAGAATCACTGCACACTTCACTTATTAGGGCAGTCACGGGGCCAAAACTGAACAAATAACTCAAGTATGAACTCAATCTAAAAAGGTTGATGTTAGTGCCAAGAAGAATTGCACTCTTTTTACACCGTCTCCAGCTAATTCCAAATAGATGTTATCAGAACCTGTTCTATTAAATGCTTATACAAGTAGAGCCCCCCCGACAGAGTGGAGAGGGTGTCAGCAGTAAGTTTGTGTTCACGTCACTGACTAATTTGCCCTTCCTCTGATCCATCAGAACAATAACCCACAAAAACGGATCCTGTCTGTAAACCTTCCCCCTTCACTCAGTCAGCATTTGCTCAATAATCCATCAGTATTGCCAATGCCAAAAAAAACAGGACTGGATCTGAAACAGAGATGACATGTCAATGGAATATTTGCATGTCTTCTGTGTTTTGTACCCACTCCTGCTTTTGGCTACCAAATCATAAGCCAATTCTGATGGGACCACACAGGCCTTACAGCTGCTATACAGACAGGATCTGTTGTGTGTCTCATTTTTCCTTCCTTCTGACAGATCAGAAGGGTCCAACAAATTATGATGTCAGCCAGGCCAAAAAGCAAAATAGTGGCCTAGTCAAGAAGTGGGGAGGGAGGAAGCAGCATGAGCAGACCACAGAGTGGCCCAATGACAGGGTCTGGAGGTTGTGGCAGCATCAGGAGGCCACATAGTGGCACAATGACAGAGTCCGGAAGTGGCGGCAGCAGCAGTAGCAGCACCAGGAAAAGGCACCGAGTGGCACAATGACAGAGTCTGGAGTTTGCAGCAGTATGAGGAGGCCACAGAGTGGCACAATGAAAGGGTCTGGAGGTGGCAGCAGTATGAGGAAGCCACCAAGTGGCACAATGACAGAATCTGGAGGTGGGGGCAGCAGCGGCAGCAGCACCAGGAGAGGGCCACAGGGTGGCACAATGACCGAGTGTGGAGGTGGCAGCAGCATCAGGAGACCACAGAGTGGCAAGGTGACATAGTGTGGAGGTGGCATTAGCATGAGGAGGCCACAGCATGAGGAGGCCACAGAGTGGCATGACGATGAGAGATTGCGGAGGTGGCAGCAGCATGAGGGGGCCAGAGAGTGGAATGACGACGAGAGATTGTGGAGGTGGCAGCAGCATGAGGAGGCCACAGAGTGGCCACTTCGTCTATTCATTTATAGGGAATATGGAACAGAACAGAAGGATAAAATTTCTCAACTTTATAAAGTGTTGCTTAAGGCCTCATGCACACGACCGTATTTTTTTGCGGTCCGCAAAACGGGGTTCCGTTTTACCGTGATCCGTGACCGTTTTTTCGTCCGTGGGTCTTCCTTGATTTTTGGAGGATCCACGGACATGAAAAAAAAAGTCGTTTTGGTGTCCGCCTGGCCGTGCGGAGCCAAACGGATCCGTCCTGAATTACAATGCAAGTCAATGGGGACGGATCCGTTTGACGTTGACACAATATGGTGCCATTTCAAACGGATCCGTCCCCATTGACTTTCAATGTAAAGTCTGGAGTCCCTTTTATACCATCAGATCAGAGTTTTCTCCAATCCGATGGTATATTTTAACTTGAAGCGTCCCCATCACCATGGGAATGCCTCTATGTTAGAATATACTGTCGGATATGAGTTAGATCGTGAAACCTCATTTCCGACAGTATATTCTAACACAGAGGCGTTCCCATGGTTATGGGGACGCTTCTAGTTAGAATATACTACAAACTGTGTACATGACTGCCCCCTGCTGCCTAGCAGCATCCGATCTCTTACAGGGGGCCGTGATCAGCACAATTAACCCCTCAGGTGCCGCACCTGAAGGGGTTAATTGTACTATCATATCCCCCTGTAAGAGATCAGGGCTGCCAGGCAGCAGGGGGCAGATCCTCCCCCCCCTCCCCAGTTTGAATATCATTGGTGGCCAGTGCGGCCCCCCCCTTCCTCCCTCTATTGTAATAATTCGTTGGTGGCACAGTGTGCCCCCCCCTTCCTCCCTCTATTGTAATAATTCGTTGGTGGCACAGTGTGCCCCCCCCTTCCTCCCTCTATTGTAATAATTCGTTGGTGGCACAGTGTGCGCCCCCCCCCTTCCTCCCTCTATTGTAATAAATCGTTGGTGGCACAGTGTGCCCCCCCCTTCCTCCCTCTATTGTAATAAATCGTTGGTGGCACAGTGTGCGCCCCCCATTGGCCCCCCCTCCCTCTATAGCATTAACAACATTGGTGGCCAGTGTGCGGCCTCCCATCTCCCCCCCCCCCCCCCCGATCATTGGTGGCAGCGGGTTACTAGCAATAGTACAATAGTAAAAGATTCATACTTACCTGGGAGCTGCGATGTTCGTGTCCGGGCGGGAGCTCCTCCTACTAGTAAGTGACAGTTCATTTAGCAATGCGCCGCACAGACCTGAGGCTGTCACTTACCTGTAGGTGGAGCTCCCGGCCGGACACGAACATCGCAGCAGCAGCCAGCAGCAGGTAAGTATGAATCTTCTACTATTGTACTATTGCTAAGTAACCATGGCAACCAGGACTGTAGTAGCGTCCCGGTTGCCATGGTTACCGATCGGAGCCCCAGCGATTAAACTGGGACTCCGATCGGAACTCCGCTGCCACCAATGATGGGGGGGGGGGGAGATGGGAGGCCGCACACTGGCCACCAATGTTGTTAATGCTATAGAGGGAGGGGGGGCCGATGGGGGGCGCACACTGTGCCACCAACTAATTATTACAATAGAGGGAGGGAGGGGGGGGGGGGCGCACACTGTGCCACCAACGAATTATTACAATAGAGGGAGGGAGGGGGGGCGCACACTGTGCCACCAACGAATTATTACAATAGAGGGGGGGGGGGGGGCCGCACTGGCCACCAATGATATTCAAACTGGGGAGGGAGGGAGGGTCTGCCCCCTGCTGCCTGGCAGCCCTGATCTCTTACAGGGGGCCGTGATCAGCACAATTAACCCCTTCAGGTGCCGCACCTGAAGGGGTTAATTGTGCTGATCACGGCCCCCTGTAAGAGATCGGATGCTGCCAGGCAGCAGGGGGCAGTCTTGTACACAGTTTGTAGTGTATTCTAACTAGAAGCGTCCCCATCACCATGGGAACGCTTCTGTGTTAGAATATACTGTCGGTTCTGAGTTTTCACGAAGTGAAAACTCAGCTTTGAAAAAGCTTTTATGCAGACGGATCTTCGGATCCGTCTGTATAAAAACTAACCTACGGCCACGGATCACGGACACGGATGCCAATCTTGTGTGCATCCGTGTTCTTTCACGGACCCATTGACTTGAATGGGTCCGTGAACCGTTGGCCGTGAAAAAAATAGGACAGGTCATATTTTTTTCACGGCCAGGAAACACGGCTCACGGATGCGGCTGCCAAACGGTGCATTTTCCGTTTTTTCCACGGACCCATTGAAAGTCAATGGGTCCGCGAAAAAAAACGGAAAACGGCACAACGGCCACGGATGCACACAACGGTCGTGTGCATGAGGCCTAAAACACGATTTAATAATACACGTTCTCCGGCACGAAAGGCTTGGCAAATTGATTGTCTGCGAATCTCCCTCGAAGATTGGGATAATATATTGGTGAATTTAAGTTTACTTTCTTATAATTTTAATCAAGTTTTGGTTCAATTTAATATTCAATAAATTTAATAATAAAAATTAAGTGTTGCTACGTCTACACTGCAACATTTGTCACACGAGATTTTGTTGCACTAATGTCACGCGACAATTTTTACAATGGCAGTCTATGGTGTCGCACTGCAACATGCAACAGGCTGCGACTGCGACACAACAGTCGCAGAAAAGTCCATCTGCGACTGCGATTTTCTGCGACTGTTGCCTCGCAGTCGCAGCATGTTGCAGTGCGACACCATAGACTGCCATTATAAAAATTTCACACGACATTAGTGCAACAAAATGTCGTGCGACAAATGTCGTCGTGTAGACGTAGCCTAAGACAGGAGAGTATCTGCCAGTCTGCTGTTTATTCAATTATGTGGTTACGATGGAGAAAGCATTCCAAAAAACAATTTCTCTCCACCTGGAGACTAATCCTGTCAAGATTGATGCAAGTGCGGTATCGGTTGCTCATCGACCCAGATACTTCTGGGGGAACCTGCCTGGCATAAATAAGCTTCTAGTAGCTACAGACAATGATAAGACAAGGCGTCAAGATAGCTTTCAGCCCGGAAGTTCATCAAGATACGTAACTAAAGATTTTACAGCATATACAGTGGGATGCGAAAGTTTGGGCAACCTTGTTAATCGTCATGATTTTCCTGTATAAATCGTTGGTTGTTACGATAAAAAATGTCAGTTAAATATATCATATAGGAGACACACACAGTGATATTTGAGAAGTGAAATGAAGTTTATTGGATTTACAGAAAGTGTGCTATAATTGTTTAAACAAAATTAGGCAGGTGCATAAATTTGGGCACCACAAAAAATAAATGAAATCAATATTTTGTAGATCCTCCTTTTGCAGAAATTACAGCCTCTAAACGCTTCCTGTAGGTTCCAATGAGAGTCTGGATTCTGGTTGAAGGTATTTTGGACCATTCCTCTTTACAAAACATCTTTAGTTCATTCAGGTTTGATGGCTTCCGAGCATGGACAGCTCTCTTTAAGTCACACCACAGATTTTCAATTATATTCAGTCTGGGGACTGAGATGGCCATTCCAAAACGTTGTACTTGCTCCTCTGCATAAATGCCTTAGTGGATTTTGAGCAGTGTTTAGGGTCGTTGTCTTGTTGAAAGATCCAGCCCCGGCGCAGCTTCAGCTTTGTCACTGATTGGTGGATATTGGTCTCCAGAATCTGCTGATACTGAGTGGAATCCATGCGTCCCTCAACTTTGACAAGATTCCCAGTCCCTGCACTGGCCACACAGCACCACAGCATGATAGAACCACCACCATATTTTACTATAGGTGGCAGGTATTTTTCTTGGAATGCTGTGTTCTTTTTCCTCCATGCATAACACCCCTTGTTATGGCCAAATAACTCAATTTTAGTTTCATCAGTCCACAGCACCTTATTCCAAAATGAAGCTGGCTTGTCCAAATGTGCTTTAGCGCACCTCAAGCGGCACTTTTTGTGCTGTGGACGGAGAAAAGACTTCCTCTGCATCACTCTCGCATTCAGCATCTCCTTGTGTAAAGTGCGCTGAATGGTTGAACGATGCACAGTGACTCCATCTGCAGCAAGATGATGTTGTAGGTCTTTGGTGCTGGTCTGTGGGTTGACTCTGACTGTTCTCACCATTCGTCGCTTCTGTCTATCCGAGATTTTTCTTGGTCTGCCACTTTGAGCCTTAACTTGAACTGAGCCTGTGGTCTTCCATTTTCTCAATATGTTCCTAACTGTGGAAACAAACAGCTGAAATCTCTGAGACAGCTTTCTGTATCCTTCCCCTAAACCATGATGGTGAACAATCTTTGTCTTCAGGTCATTTGAGAGTTGTTTTGAGACCCCTATGTTGCTACTCTTCAGAGAAAATTGAAAGAGGAGGGAAACTTACAATTGACCCCCTTAAATACTCTTTCTCATAATTGGATTCACCTATGTATGTAGGTCAGGGGTCACTGAGCTTACCAAGCCAATTTGAGTTCCAATAATTGGTTCTAAAGGTTTTGGAATCAATAAAATGACAACAGTGCCCAAATTTATGCACCTGCCTAATTTTGTTTAAACAATTATAGCTCACTTTCTGTAAATCCAATAAACTTCATTTCACTTCTCAAATATCACTGTGTGTGTCTTCTATATGATATATTTAACTGACATTTTTTATCGTAACAACCAATGATTTTTACAGGAAAATCATGACGAATAACAAGGTTGCCCAAACTTTCGCATCCCACTGTAACCGCAGCGCTGACTGCTGAATAAATTTAGTTTTTAGACATAAATACAGTAAGTCAATAAACACTTTACCAGAAATAACTTCAGTGCTTAACGCTGAATAAAATTTGCTTTTCAACCGAAATACGTCAATAAAAATTTTACCACATATAACTGCAGCGCTGAATGCTGAATATATTTAGTTTTTCGACCGAAATACGTCAATAAAGATGTTACTGGATATAAACGACAGCGCTGAACGCTGAATTCAATTTGTTTTTTGACAGAAATACGTCAATAAAGATTTTACCGCATATAACTGCAGCGCTGAACGCTGAATAAATTCTGCTTTTTTACCGAAATACGTCACAAAAGGTTTTACCACATATAACTGCAGCACTGAACGCTAGTTTTTCGACCAAAATACAGTAAGTCAATAAATAATTTACCACATATAACTGCAGCGCTTAACGCTGAATAAAATTTTATTTTCGTCCGAAATACGTCAATCAAGATTTTACCACATATAACTGCAGCGCTGAATGCTGAATATATTTAGTTTTTCGACCAAAATAAATACTTCACTAAAGGTTTTGCCACATATAACTGCAACAATGAACGCTAAATATATATTTTTTTCCTACCGAAATACGTCACTTAAGGTTTTTCCACATATAACTGTAAAAACGAACGCTGAATTTATTTTGTTTTTGCATTGAAATAATAATAACTGCAGAAGTGAAATGCGTATATATTTTTCATTTTGTACTGTTAAAGGCCAGTAAACGATTTTAGCAGAAATAAATGCACCAGTGAAGTGCGTATATTTTTTTCCTTTTTGTACTGAAATAAGACACAAAATGCTTTCAAGACATATAACCACCGCCGGCGGTGTGAACTGAGAATGTATTTTTTTTTTCCCACTGAAATAGGCCACTAAACGCTTTCAAGACATATAACCGCCGCCGGCGTGAACTGAGAATATATTTTTCTTTTTGTACTGAAATAGGCAACTGAACGCTTTCAACACAAATAACAGCCGAAGTGAACTGAGAATAAATTTTTCTTTTTGTACTGAAATACAAAATAACACAAATAACCGCCGCACTGACTGACTGCTACCACTGCTACTTCCGTGAGTCCCTTCACCACTACTTCCCGGGCAGGTAGGCTGCTCCGAAGCAGGTGGTCTACCCTAGGCACGTTTGGCTCCTGACCTCCCACTGCTGCCACCCTGCTGACTCACTGCTGCCACCCTGCTGACTCCCAGCCATGCTTTCAACACATAACCACTGACGTGAACTGAGAATATATTTTTCTTTTTGTACTGAAATTGGCCAGTAAAGGCTTTCAAGACATATAATTGCCGCCGACGTGAACTGAGAATATATTTTTCTTTTTGTACTGAAATAAGCCTCTAAACGCTTTCAAGACATAACCGCCGCCGACGTGAACTGAGAATGTATATTTTTTTGTACCGAAATACAAAATTACACATAAACCTCTGCACTGACTAACTGCTACGGCCGCTACTTCCGTGAACCCCTGCACCACTACTTCCCGGGTAGGTAGGCTGCTGCAAAGCATGTGGTCTACCCTGGACGCGTTTGGCTCCCGATCTCCCACTGCTGCTACCGTGCTGACTCCGGGCCATGCTTTCAACACATATAACCGCCGACTCGAACTGAGAATATAATTTTCTTTTTGTACTGAAATAGGCCAGTAAACGCTTTTGCCACAAATAAGTGCACCAGTGAAGTGCATATTTTTTTTCTTTCTGTATGCTTTTAAAACATACAGTCATGGCCGTAAATGTTGGCACCCCTGAAATTTTTCTAGAAAATAAAACATTTTTCACAGAAAAGTATTGCAGTAACACATGATTTGCTATGCACATGTTTATTCCCTTTGTATGTATTGGAACAAAACCAAAAATGGGAGAAAAAAAAAGAAAATTGGACATAATGTCACACCAAACTCCAAAAATGGGCTGGACAAAATTATTGGCATCCTTAACTTAGTATTTGGTTGCACACCCTTTGGAAAAAAATAACTGAAATCAGTCGTTTCCTATAACCATCAATAAGCTTCTGACACCTCTCACCCGGAATTTTGGACCACTCTTCCTTAGCAAACTGCTCCAGGTCTCTCTAGGTCTCTCTTATTGGAAGGGCGCATTTTCCCAACAGCAATTGTAAGATCTCTCCACAGGTGTTCAATGGGATTTAGATCTGGACTCATTGCTGGCCACTTCAGAACTCTCCAGTGTTTTTTTGCCATCAATTTCTGGGTGCTTTTTGACATATGTTTGGGGTCATTGTCCTGCTGAAAGACCCAAGATATCGGACGCAAACCCAGCTTTCTGACACTGGGCTCTACAGTGCGACCCAAAATCCGTTGGTAATCCTCAGAGTTCATGATGCCTTGCACACATTCAAGGCACCCAGTGCCAGAGGCAGCAAAACAACCCCAGAACATTAATGAACCTCCACCATATTTCACTGTAGGTACTGTGTTCTTTTCTTTGTAGGCCTCATTCCGTTTTCGGTAAACAGTAGAATGATGTGCTTTACCAAAAAGCTCTATCTTGGTCTCATCTGTCCACAAGACGTTTTCCAAAAAGGATTTTGGCTTACTCAAGTTCATTTTTGCAAAATGTACTCTTGCTTTTTTATGTCTCTGTGTCAGCAGTGGGGTCCTCCTGGGTCTTCTGTCATAGCATTTCATTTCATTTAAATGTTGATGGATAGTTTGCGCTGACACTGATGCTCCCTAAGCCTGCAGGACAGCTTGAATATCTTTGGAACTTGTTTGGAGCTGCTTATCCACCATCCGGACTATCCTTTGTTGACACCTTTCATAAATTTTTCTCTTCCGTTCACGCCCAGGGAGATTAGCTACAGTGCCATGGGTTGCAAACTTCTTGATAATGTTGCACACTGTGGACAAAGGCAAATCTAGATCCAGATCTCTGGAGATGGACTTGTAACCTTGAGATTGTTGTTATTTCTCCACAATTTTGGTTCTCAAGTCCTCAGACAGTTCTCTTATCCTCTTTCTGTTGTCCATGCTTAGTGTGGCGCACACAGACACACAATGCAAAGACTAAGTAAACTTCTCTCCTTTTTATCTGCTTTCATGTGTGATTTTTATATTGCCCACACTTGCCCCACGTGAGTTTAAAGGAGCATCACATGTTTGAAACAATCTTATTTATCCACTATTTTGAAAGGGTGCCAATAATTTTGTCCAGCCCATTTTTGGAGTTTGGTGTGACATTATGTCCAATTAGCTTTTTTTCCCTCCCTTTTTTGGTTAAGCATGTGTATAGCAAAACATGTGTTACTGCAATACTTTTCTGTGAGAAATTCTTCATTTTCTAGAAAAATTTCAGGGGTGCCAACATTTACGGTCATGACTGTATAACCGCCGATGTGAACTGAGAATATATTTTTCTTTTTGTATTGAAATAGGCCAGTAAACGCTTTCAGCAGAAATAAATGCACCAGTGAAGTGCGTATATATTTTTCTTTCTGTACTTAAATAGGCCAGTAAATGCTTTTGCCACAAATAACTGCACCAGTGAAGTGTCTATATTTTTTTCTTTCTATAATGAAATAGGCCACTAAACGCTTTTGCCACAAATAAGTGCACCACTGAAGTGCATATATTTCTTTCTGTACTCTTTCAACACATATAACTGCAGAAGTGAACTGCATATATATTTTTCTTGTTTGAAAAGATATAAGCCACTAATGGCTTTTCAACATAGCACTTGCACCCCAAGAACAAATTGCTGGAATGACAGAGCCGTATAATGGCTATTTGGATCCCCAAATAATCTTTGCCTGCACTTGTAAATCGCTTTTCTAGCACTGTCCCTAGCACCTTCTGACGTCTCCCCCTGCCCTAAGATGCTGTGAAATGATTCCTCCAAATCCTTTCCCTGCACTTGTAAATCACTTTTATATCACTGTTCCTAGCGCTTTCTGACGTCTCTCCCTGTACTAAGATGCTGTGAAATGATTCCTTCTTATCCTTTCCCTGAACTTATAAATCATTTTTTCATTTTTTTTTTCACAATCAGGTTTTTCAAATTGCTTTCCCTAGTCCTTTCTCACATCTGTCCCTGCACTCAGAATGCTTAAAAATGTCTGACTCTAAGAGGGCCAAAGTATTTATAGGGCTTTGACATCACAGGGCTGGCTGGCTGCTGATTAGTTGCATGCAAGGCATTATGGGTCAGCCCGCCTTCCCAGATTTCCTTGCCCCATCCGCATTCCCAGAGTTCCTTGCCCCATGTCCTCACACGTGTAGCCACCATTTTAGGAAAAATTTAGATTTGTTACCACGATGCGCAATTAAATTCGCATTCGTTGCAAATCAAATTTTTCCTGAAATTCGGATCGAAATCCAGTTTGTCTGATTCGATTCGCTCATCTCTAGCAGTGACCTCTGAATCATCCTGTTGTGACTGAGAGGAGAAATTAGCCATCCAGTCCACAATCTCATCCTCTGATAATGATGCACATTTCTGAAGCCAGGGAGAACTTTGGCCTACTACTACTTCTAGTACTGGATGGATGGCTGATGCTGCTGATGCTGCTACCCACATTCTGACTCTGGGAGGATGAAGACCTGAGCCTTTTGTTTTGCGCTCTTCAATTTTTCAGACATTTTATTATGAGACCGATAAATATAAGGTCCTAAATTAAAAGATTTCCAAAATCAAAAGTCAAAAGTTGGGTTGGGTACACATGGAAGTTTGCATCCTGTAATTTAAAGACCGAGGCACAATTAAATGTTCCTCCCTTTTACAAACACACTGTAAACTACTATTGACAATTTACTTTGGGAATAATGCAGTGTTGTCGGTGAAATTTAATGAACTATGTATGCGCTTAATAGCACTAGTTCAACAATGACATTTTTCTACTATTAAATACATAGTACGATGCAATAATGTGTTCAATATCACCAATATAATGATGTAGTGTTGCTGGTAAAATTTCTTTGAACTATATGTGAGTTTAATGTCACTGGTTCAACAATGAATTTTTTTGTACTGTAAAAGACATTGTACGATGCAATAATGCATCCACTACCACCAATATAACAATGTTGCGTTGGTGATGAAATTTCTTTGAACTTTCAATTTTACATCACTAGTATAAAAATATCATAAAATGCTTTTGCTATAATGCAACACGTTTATTAACACGTACAGATAAAATACACTGAAAAAATAAATGAACAATTGCTCAGTGTTTGACACAAAATACTCTTGGGGTGCCACGCAGGCAATAATGAATGGTATACACATGAGGTTTTGAACAAAAAGCTGTCTCTCTGCATTTAACCACTTAGGGACCGGGCTCATTTTCACCTTAAGGACCAGGCCATTTTTTGCAAATCTGACTAGTGTCACTTTATGTGGTGATAACTTTAAAACGCTTTGACTTATCCAGGCCATTCTGAGACTGTTTTTTCATCACATATTGAACTTCATGACACTGGTAAAATGGAGTAAAAAAAAAAAAATCATTTTTATTTATAAAAAAATACCAAATTTACCAAAAATTTGGAAAATTTTGCAACTTTTTAAGTTTCAATTTTTCTACTTCCATAATACATAGTAATACATCCCAAAATAGTTATTACTTTACATTCCCCATATGTCTACTTCATGTTTGGATCATTTTGGGAATGATATTTAATTTTTTGGGGATGTTACAAGGCTTAGAAGTTTAGAAGCTAATCTTAAACTTTTTCAGAAATGTTCAAAAACCTAATTTTTAAGGACCAGTTCAGGTCTGAAGTCACTTTGTGAGGCTTACATTATAGAAAACACCAAAAAATGACCCCATTCTAGAAACTACACCCCTCAAGGTATTCAAAACTGATTTTACAAACCTTGTTTACCCGTTAGGTGTTCCACAATAATTAATGGAAAATAGAGATACAATTTCAAAATTTCACTTTTTGGGCAGATTTTCCATTTTAATAATTATTTTCCAGTTGCAAAGCAAGGGTTAACAGCCAAACAAAACTTAATATTTATGGCCCTGATTCTGTAGTTTACAGAAACACCCCATATGTGGTCGTAAACTGCTGTAAGGGCACACGGCAGGGCACAGAAGGAAATGAATGCCATACGGTTTTTGGAAGGCATTTTTTGCTGGACTGGTTTTTTGACACCATGTCCCTTTTGAAGCCCCCCTGATGCACCCCTAGAGTAGAAACTCCAAAAAAGTGATACCATTTTAGAAACTACACCCCTCAAGGTATTCAAAACTGATTTTACAAACTTTGTTAACCCTTTAAGTGTTCCACAAGAACTAATGGAAAATAGAGATACATTTTAAAAATTTCACTTTTTTGGCAGATTTTCCATTTTAATAATTTTTTTTCCAGTTGCAAAGCAAGGGTTAACAGCCAAACAAAACTCAATATTTATGGCCCTGATTCTGTAGTTTACAGAAACACCCCATATGTGGTCGTAAACTGCTGTACGGGCACACGGCAAGGCACAGAAGGAAATTAATGCCATACGGTTTTTGGAAGGCAGATTTTGCTGGACTAGTTTTTTGACACCATGTCCCATTTGAAGCCCCCTGATGCACCCCTAGAGTAGAAATTCCCAAAAAAGTGACCCCATTTTAGAAACTACGGGATAGGGTGGCAGTTTTGTTGGTACTAGTTTAGGGTACATATGATTTTTCGTTGCTCAATATTACACTTTTTGTGATACAAGGTAACAAGAAATAGCTGTTTTGGTATCGTTTTTTTTTTGGTTATTTACAACATTCCTCATGTTGGTATTGGATCATGTGGTATTTTTATAGAGCATGTTATTACGAACATGGCGATACCTAATATGTATACTTTTTTTATTTATTTATGTAAGTTTTACACAATAATATAATTTTTGAAACAAAAATAAATCATGTTTTAGTGTCTCCATAGTCTGAGAGCCATAGTTTTTTCAGTTTTTGGGCGATTATCTTAGGAAGGGTCTCATTTTTTGCGGGATGAGCTAACGGTTTGATTGGCACTATTTACGCTTGCTATTACACCTTTTGTACTGTAAGGTGACAAAAAAGGCTTTTTTTTTTTACACATTTTTTTTTTTACGGTGTTCACCTGAGGGATTAGGTCACGTGATTTTTTTTAGAGCAGGTTATTAAGGACGTGGAAATACCTAATATGTATACTTTTTTAAATTTACTTAAGTTTTACACAATAATAGCTTTTTTAAAACAAAAGATATGATGTTTTAGTGTCTCCATATTCTGAGCCATAGTTTTTTTTTTTTTTTTGGGCGATTGTCTTAAGTAGGGGCTCATTTTTTGCGGGATGAGGTGACGGTTAGATTGGTACTATTTTGGTGGACATACGCCTTCTTGATCGCTTGCTGTTGTACTTTTTGTGATGTAAGATGACAAAAAAATGGTTCATTCATCCTTAATTTAGACACCAATGATCAAACATTGATGGTCTTTCCTAAGCACAGTTAGTTTAATTGTGTTGCAAAGCAGCGGATCCTCTAAACTTCAATGATTTGGCAATGGCTGTAGTGCAGGGTCTCAATAATCTCCCTAATCATTCATAGCCACAGGGAGGTATGAGCTTTCTATAGATCATGGTCTTTAGATTAGTCAATAACTGGAGTCAATATCAGAAGAGTAAGCAGAAATCAGAGTGTCATACAGGAGCATAATCCAGGAATATGACCAAGATCAGGCTACGCATCAGAGAGCCAATACAGAAGCAGGAATTATAGACAATGATAAAACAGTTTGCAGTAAGCTCCCTCTAGTAGTGACTGTTTTGTGCTAAATGTATATCTATACAAGGCATTTAGAGCTCTATATAAGAAGAACAGAGCTCTGACTGCTATAAAGATAGGTTAAGAAATTAATCTCCGCTCAGCTAATCCTGGCATAATACATGGGTACAGAGTACCCATGTCCAATGCCAAAAGTTAGTAATCCTCTGTAATCCTCTGGAGAGTACGGGCAGGAGCAGCAATATGCGTTCCTGCCTGTACTCACAGCGCTGCTGAAGCCCCATTCATAAATTTCACACTCTGTACTCCGCTGTCAGCGGTGTACAGAAAACTGAGTTTTAAGCACACAGTGAATGGTGCTCTTTAGGGAGGTAAAATGCTAAGAAAATTGCAAAATGAATTAATAAAATATATTAGAAAACGTTTTATTAGGACATTAGGGACATCATATTAAAATTTCATACAAAGGTTTAGTTATTCTTTAACTATGCTAAACCCGAAGGCAAAAGGCCAGACTATAAAAAAGCTAAATATTTTTAAATATAGAGACAAAAGTGAATTTTTAATAGTGTAACACTAAAAGATTTTCACGTCCTCTCTTTTTAAAATGTAAGAGAATTAATATGCAATGTGCTATTGTGTTACAATGCTTGTTTAAAATGCACAATGTTAATAAACATCAGATACTATATTAAGGAGTCTTCAAGCGTGTAAAATAATATGATTTCACAATGATTACATATTCACTCTACAGCTGGCTGAGTTTTTACATCTCCATTTGTCACTGACTATTGTGTCCAATTAAATGATTAGCTTTTAAAAACTGCTGCACATTATGAGAGTGAACTTGTGTTCCATTGCAATGAGTGATGCAGAAGCAAACTCATTACAGCATGTAATTCAACCATATTAAATAACAAACAGATGGCTGCTGTAAATGGGAGCTGCTTTTTCTCTTCAAAAGTGCCATGAAAAAGGTGTTTTTATTTATCTTTGTTTCCACTTTCTTTCTGTTTTCTTGACAAGTGGGCAGCTGGTTGCTGAGGTTTTCAATTGATGCAAAAGAATGAAAAGCCTGTTTCCATTAATTTCTCCATAAAATAAGTCTTTGAATCATTTCTGTTATAAATGCATTTGCAGTAGCAAGCTGCTGCTTGATTAATTCACTTATTATGAAGATTTCATCTTTTATAAGAGGGCCTGCAGGTAATTTGTCTTGTTTAGTAAGATTAGAAAAATGTAATTATCTTTATACCTTAGGACCCCTATCAGTTTAATTGTGTTGCTCTAATTTCAAACATTAATTCTTGTTTTTATCTTAAATTATAACATTTTAAACCTCTACTTTTTGGGAAATGGGCTTAGAGACACCATGCAATACTAGCTTATGTGGAAAGCAAATGGTGAAAGAGTTAAACATTTAAACATGTAGAAGTACTGTCTATATAGAAGGTATTTGTTATAGGTAAGAAAAAATGAACTAAGCACTGAGTCAAAACTTCACATGGTCTATCAGCATTCGGGTAAAGATTTAATGAACTCAAAGGACTATATCTGGCCCTTAGCCCTAAATATATGTCTCCTGCACAGTCATGCAATAGATGTAAGAATTGGTGGAAATGCAGGTTGTTGGAAGTTACAGATAAATACAAAGTGGCTTGAAGAACAAAACATTTTTTACTAAAACTTTCAGCAAATGGGAGAAACAGTCAACATAATGACACAGTACTTCTCAGGCTGCCTCTTCACGTTTAAGTTTTTGTCAAGTTTTGTTCAGGTTTTCTGAGGCAATTTTAAAGCTATATATACAAAATGAAAAGAATGGCGTGGTATTAAACAAGCAGGAAGTGCTCATACCCACATGCAGTTGTGCATATACAGGGTGGGCCATTTATATGGATACACCTTAATAAAATGGGAATGGTTGGTGATATTAACTTCCTGTTTGTGGCACATTAGTATATGTGAGGGGGGAAACTTTTCAAGATGGGTGGTGACCATGGCGGCAATTTGGAAGTCGGCCATTTTGAATCCAACTTTTGTTTTTTTCAATAGGAAGAGGGTCATGTGACACATCAAACTTATTGGGAATTTCACAAGAAAAACAATGGTGTGCTTGGTTTTAATGTACCTTTATTCTTTCATGAGTTATTTACAAGTTTCTGACCACTTATAAAATGTGTTCAATGTGCTGCCCATTGTGTTGGATTGTCAATGCAACCCTCTTCTCCAACTCTTCACACACTTATAGTAACACCGCAGGAGAAATGCTAGCACAGGCTTCCAGTATCCGTAGTCTCAGGTGCTGCACATCTCGTATGTTCACAGCATAGACAATTGCTTTCAGATGACCACAAAGATAAAAGTCTAAGGGGGTCAGATCGGGAGACCTTGGGGGCCATTCAACTGGCCCACGACGACCAATGCACTTTCCAGGAAACTGTTCATCTAGGAATGCTCGGACCTGACACCCATAATGTGGTGGTGCACCATCTTGCTGGAAAAACTCAGGGAACGTGCCAGCTTCAGTGCATAAAGAGGGAAACACATCATCATGTAGCAATTTTGCATATCCAGTGACCCCCTTAGACTTTTATCTTTGGGGTCATCTGAAGGCAATTGTCTATGCTGTGAAGATACGAGATGTGCAGCACCTGAAACTACGGATACTGGAAGCCTGTGCTAGCATTTCTCCTGCGGTATTGCTATCAGTGTGTGAAGAGTGGGAGAAAAGGGTTGCATTGACAATCCAACACAATGGGCAGCACATTGAGCACATTTTATAAGTGGTCAGAAACTTGTAAATAACTCATGAAATAATAAAGTTACATTAAAACCAAGCACACCATTGTTTT
Organism: Bufo bufo; assembly: GCF_905171765.1. Lineage (NCBI taxonomy): Eukaryota > Metazoa > Chordata > Amphibia > Anura > Bufonidae > Bufo > Bufo bufo. The sequence continues at coordinate 516,263,035 of NC_053391.1, read as the reverse complement.
TCTTGTGAAATTCCCAATAAGTTTGATTTGTCACATGACCCTCTTCCTATTGAAAAAATAAAAGTTGGATTCAAAATGGCCGCCATGGTCACCACCCATCTTGAAAAGTTTCCCCCCTCACATATACTAATGTGCCACAAACAGGAAGTTAATATCACCAACCATTCCCATTTTATTAAGGTGTATCCATATAAATGGCCCACCCTGTATATACAGGGGAGCAAATCCTGCATTTGTGGCCCGTTGCTAATTACGATCCCCAGCAAAAATGCATACAGTAGAGGATGACCGCAGCGAACCACAAGTACCACAATAGACATCCTACATAAGATAGCAATTATGTGGATGTGATAATCAATATAACAATATAACAAAATAATAGCAAAGACAGGACATGTTGGCTAATCTCTCAATTTTTAAATCAGTTTGAGGGTTTAGTAAGACCGCAGAGTGCACCTGTCTTTGCTATTATTTTGTTATATTGTTATATTGATTATCACATCCACATAATTGCTATCTTATGTAGGATGTCTATTGTGGTACTTGTGGTTTGCTGCGGTCATCCTCCACTGTATGCATTTTTGCTGGGGATCGTCATTAGCAACGGGCCACAAGTGCAGGATTTGCTCCCAACTGCATGTGGGTTTGAGCACTTCCTGCTTGTTTAATACCACGCCATTCTTTTCAGTTTGTATATAAAGAGATGCCTGGAGGTGTATAAACTCCAATTTAAATGAGCCTGTTTTCCATCTACAGGATACATTTAGGTGCACCTGTGAGGCCTGGGCCTTATCAGCCAGTCTTGAGTGGGACTTGCAGACTCCTCCCTCCTCCCATTGCTAGCATGGTTACATGCTGGAGGTAACTGGTGAGTTGTTTGTGAGTCGGCCTCACGCACCTGTAATTTGCCCACTTGCTCCTGATATTGCCCACATGGCACAGGTAGGTGAGTGTTAGGTCCCGAGCTACTTGAGAAACCTTGGTGCGGTGCTCGGGCTCAGACATGTCCTACACCGTAGGACATGTTGGCTAATCTCTCAATTTTAAAATCAGTTTGAGGGTTTAGTAAGACCGCAGAGTGCACCTGTCTTTGCTATTATTTTGTTATATTGTTATATTGATTATCACATCCACATAATTGCTATCTTATGTAGGATGTCTATTGTGGTACTTGTGGTTCGCTGCGGTCATACTCCACTGTTTGCATTTTTTCTGGGGATCGTCATTAGCAACGGGCCACAAATGCAGGATTTGCTCCCCTGTATATATATGCACAACTGCATGTGGGTATGAGCACTTCCTGCTTGTTTAATACCACGCCATTCTTTTCAGTTTGTATATAAAGAGATGCCTGGAGGTGTATAAACTCCAATTTGAATGTGCCTGTTTTCCATCTACAGGCTACATTTAGGTGCACCTGTGAGGCCTGGGCCATATCAGCCAGTCTTGAGTGGGACTCGCAGACTCCTCCCTCCTCCCATTGCTAGCATGGTTACATGCTGGAGGTAACTGGTGAGTTGTGAGTCGGCCTCATGCTCCTGTAATTTGCCCACTGGCTCCTGGTATTGCCCACATAGGCACAGGTAGGTGTGTGTTAGGTCCCGAGCTACTTGAGAAACCTTGGCGCGGTGCTCGGGCTCAGACATGTCCTACACCGCAAACAAATGTGGATAGGGAAATGACTTCAAATAACATAAAAAAAACAACTAATAATCTTGATCTAGGAGGACGAGGTCCATATGGAGTGGGAGGTTGAGGAGGCGGTGGATGTGGTGGTGTAGGTGGAAGCAGCGGTGGAGTAGGAGGAGGTAGCCTACACTGCTTTTTGGTTTTAATTATTATTATATTTTTTTTTAAATTAGGGTACACCCCAAAACATTGGGAAATATAACCTGTGATAACCAACTCCAGTCAAGCTAATCCCACATTCAGACAATACACTGGCTGAAGGGCAGGCCAGCACCTCCAAGGCGTAAAGGGCAAGCTCAGGCCATGTGCCCAATTTGGAGACCCAGAAGTTGCAGGGGGCATAACCATCAGTCAGTTCATGTAGGCGTGTGCAAACATACTGCCCCACCATGGCGCACGTCCCCATGATGTTCACGATCCAATTGGATATCTGCTCTATCAACTTTCGATGTTCTTTTCTGCACTTACCATGTTGATCACGGTTAGCGGGGAATCAGGGTTCCACGCTGGAGAGGGAGAATGAGAAAGAGAGACCACATCCAAGGTAGAAGGAAAGGAGGGGGCACGCAGCATTTTCCCGCTCCCGACTCGTGGAGGTAGTGACGATAAATAACAATACAGGACTCTTAAGATGCCCTGTTATTGAAATGATTAATAAAAAATTATAGGGAATGTCACTGCGGTATTTTGGATTTGGAAACATTAGACAGGAGAGGCCCTGCTGCCACTTTGTTGACTCTAGATAACTTCTGCCTGAACGCGGCAATTACCCACTCCCGACTCGTGGAGGTAGTGACGATAAATAACAATACAGGACTCTTAAGATGCCCTGTTATTGGAATGATTAATAAAAAATTATAGGGAATGTAACTGGGGTATTTTGGATTTGGAAACTTTAGACAGGAGAGGCCCTGCTGCCGCTTTGTTGACTCTTGATAACTTCTGCCTGAACGCACATCCCTATGACATCCACCATCCATTTGGATATCTTCTCTATCAACTTTCGATGTTCTTTTCTGAGCCTACCATGCTGATCACGGTTATCGGCGAATCACGGTTCCACGCCGGAGAGGGAGCGTGAGAAAGGGAGACCTCATCCAAGGGAGGTCAATGGCTGCGATGGGATAAGGCGTAAATGAGGGACAAGTTATTAAAGCAGAAGGATCGAATGAAAGAACCAATTAAAGACGAATTTTAGAAATTTAAGTCCCTGTCATCTATGCAGAGTAGGGGTTTTTCATCGCCAGAAATGGGTTAATGTCACCCACCAATGGAACAGATTATTTTTAAAAATGTCGGTCCTTGTCACCTATGTAGAGCAGGGGTTTATTCACAGTAAAAATTATAAAATGTCACCCAAGAATGTAACAGAAAAATTATTAAAATTTATTAACCTGTCTACTAGGTAGAGCAAGAGTCTATCACACCCAAAAATTGGTGAATTTCACCCGAAAATGTAACAGACAAATTAGTGATTTTTTTTTACCTGTCTACTACGTATAGCAGTGGTATATCACACCCAATAATTGCAGAATTTCACCCGAAAATGTAACAGACAAATTTGTGTTTTTTTTTTACCTGTCTACTAGGTATAGCAGTGGTAAATCACACCCCAAACTTGGTGAATTTCACCCAAAACTACAAAAAAAATTGTGAAATGACATAAAATAAAATACGTACAAAAAACAAAAACAAAAAACTTGATTTAGGAGGTGGAGGTCCATATGGAGTAGGAGTTTGAGGAGGCGGTGGACATAGCGGTGTAGGTGGAAGCAGTGGTGGAGGAGGACGAGGTAGCCAACACTGTTTTTTGTTTTATTTATTAATTTTAATTAGGGTAATATCCAAAAGAGTGTGAAATATCCAAAATACAAGAATGAGCAATTGCGATGTAGTATAACAATGGCTGGTTAATGCCGGTATCAGGGCCGGCGCTACCATAAGGCAGACTAAGCGGCTGTCTTAGGGCGCGCCCTGCGCAGGGCGGAAGAGTAAATGACCTTTTTTTTTTTTTTTTTTAATCACTTACTACTTGCGGCGATTGAATTTGTGCCGCAGCGCCGCCGTCCGCCCGCCCACAGCCCTCACTCACGGCAACACGGTCACATGGGCTCAGGCCACGGGGGTGTGACTGGTGACAGTGAGCGGTGCCGCGGGAGCAGGTACTAGAGGTGAGGCGAGCTAACTGTGTCTGTGTTGTGTTTGCGCTCACCTGGTTTCATTAAGAAAGCAGCTGAGCTGAGTACTGCAGTAAGTCATCACCTGCAGGGGAGAATCCCAGTAATGCATTTGAGGTCCCGTCAGATAATTAGTGACTGTGAGGGGTCCGCATGTGAGAACTCTATACAGTAAGCCACGTGTTACGTCCCTTGTGGCCCCTTATTTTATACACCGAAGGAGTCAAGAGTAGAGATATAACGGTTGCAATGTTGCTTTCTGGGTTCATTGCTGTAAATGAATATGTAATATTTCATCTTCCTGTAACAGGGATGAGAATATTTATGATCTGTTGCATTAGCCCCATGGTGTGGTTAGTACTTTATCAATGGAATTAAAGTAAGGGGAAAGGTTTGACAGTCTGAGTCACGCTCCGTGTGGAGAGGCAGATATGGAAGCGTTCAGAGGTGTGGGATGAATGATAATACTTACGGGGGAGGAAGGTGAGATCAGTAATGTCCATTTATAAGTGTCATCAGTAAACAACATCATACTGAGCGTCTATGATGGCAGCTAAAAGTCTATACAACCCCGGAGAAACTCAGCTCGGCCCTCTTCTCAAGATTCAGAATAGACAGGAAGATGACAACGATTCCTTGATTTGTTTTATTCTGCTTCTATTCTCATTCTATTGGGCCATCACCTAGGCATATCTGTTCCTGGGAAAGCTGAGTGGCAATCGATATGGCAAGAGTGAACGTACCATAACTTGTGTCTCGTCTGACTAACAGACACAGCTGTCAGCCAGAATGAAGACGCAGCCAGCAGCAGGAGTCAGACAGTCACAGCCCCACTTAGGTGTTAACTTAGGGTAGGTGAACCATGATTCATTGGTAATCTGGTGATGTCTGATGATAAAAATTATGAGATGAGCACACGGCATTTGATTCAATGATGTTTTTTAAAAAAAGTAATTACTCAACTACAATCATTAATATTAGGGGGAAGGGGGGGCGCCAAAATGTAGCTTCGCTTGTGTTGGCAAAAATCCTTGCACCGGCCCTGGCCGGTATACATGTCTATTCTGCACAAGGTACGGACAAGTCCTGTGGGATCCATGCCTGGTTCATTTTTATGAACGTGAGCTTGTCCACATTGGCTGTGGACAGGCGGCTGCGCTTGTCTGTAATAATTCTCCCTGCCGTGCTAAACACATGTTCAGATAATACACTGGCTGCAGGGCAGGCCAGCACCTCCAAGGCGTAAAGGGCAAGCTCAGGCCATGTGCCCAATTTGGAGACCCAGAAGTTGAAGGGGGCAGACCCGTCATTCAGTACGTGTAGGCGTGCGCACACATACTGCTCCACCATGTTGGTGAAATGCTGCCTCCTGCTAAGACGTTCCATATCAGCTGGTGGTGCTGGTTGTTGTGGCGTGCTGAAAAAGCTTTTCCACATTTCAGCCATGCTAATCCTGCCTTCTAAGGTGCTGGCGGTGCCCCAGCTGCGTTGGCGAACTCCTCCTCCTCCTCTGTCTTCGCCGTGTGCTTCCACTGTGCCCCCGCTGTAAGGTGGAAATGACTGGCCGGAAACCCTATGAAATGATCCCTCTTCCTCCTCCTGTGCCACATCCTCTTCCATCATCGTCAGCAGCAATTTTTCAAGGAGGCATAGAAGTGGGATAATAACGCTGAGAACAGCGTTATCGGCACTGGCCATGTTGGTGGAATACTCGAAACAGCGCAACAAGGAACACAGGTCTTGCATGGAGGCCCAGTCATTGGTGGTGACATGGTGCTGTTCCGCCGAGCAACTCACCCGTGCGTGCTGCAGCTGAAACTCCCCTATCGCCTGCTACTGCTCGCACAGTCTGGCCCGCATGTGCAAGGTGGAATTCCACCTTGTGGGCAAGTCGCATATGAGGCGGTGAGCGGGAAGGCTGAAATTACGCTGCAGCGCTGACAGGCAAGCAGCAGCAGGGTGAGAACGCCGAAAGCGCGCACAGACGGCCCGCACTTTATGCAGCAGCTCTGACATATCGTGGTCATTTTTAAGAAATCTCTGCACTACCAAATTCAGCACATGCGCCAGGAAAGGGATGTGCGTCAAACTGGCTAGTCCCAGAGCGGCTACGAGATTTCACCCTTTATCGCACACCACCAGGTCGGGCTTGAGGCTCACTGGCACCAACCACTCATCGGTCTGTTGTTCAGGGCCCATCCACAGCTTCTGCGCGGTGTGGGGTTTGTCCCCCAAACAGATAAGTGTCAAACATGCCTGCTGTCGTTTACCCCTGGCTGTGCTGAAGTTGGTGGTGAAGGTGTTACGCTGACCGGATGAGGAAGCAGAGTAGGAGGAGGAAGCAACAGGAGGCAAACTGAAGCGCCCTGCAATCCTCGGTGGTGGAAGGACATGAGCCAAACTGCTATCCGCCTCAGGCCCAGCCGCACTGCATTTACTCACTGTGCTGTTAGGGAGATATAACGTCCCTGACCGTGCTTAGTGGTCCACGTATCCGTAGTGAGGTGCACCTTGCCACAGATGGCGTTACGCAGTGCACACCTGATTTTGTCCCCCACTTGGTTGTGCAGGGAAGTGTTGGCACGCCTGGAAACGTAGTGGCGGCTGGGCACGACATACTGTGGAACAGCCACCGCCATAATGCTTTTAAAGCTCTCCGTCTCCACCAGACGGAATGACAGCATTTCAAAGGCCAGTAACTTTGAAATGCTGGCATTCAGGGCCAGGGATCGCGAGTGGGTAGGAGAGTGGATGGAGAGCTGAATGCTTCCGTGGGACATTGTGGAGATGCTTGGTGACCCAGGTGGTGGTGTTGCTGGCAGATCCTCTGTTTTCGGGGTGACAGGTGGCACTGTCACTCCAGAGGTGGATGAAGAGGCCGAGACTGCAGCAGAAGAGGAAGCATGAGGAGCCAGAGACTTTTCTTGGTTTTTGAGGTGTCTACTCCACTGCAGCTCATGCTTTGCACTTAGATGCCTGGTCATGCAGGTTGTGCTCAGGTTGAGAACATTTATGCCTCGCTTCAGGCTCTGATTGCACAGCATGCAAACCACTTGTGTCTTGTTGTCAGCACATTGTCTGAAGAACTGCCACGCCAGGGAGCTCCTTGGAGCTGGCTTTGGTGTGCTCGGTCCCTTGGTGCAGTGGGCAGTAGCAGGAGTACTGTCTAGGGGATGGCTGTTCCGCTTTTGCACCCTGTTCCCTCTTCTGCTGTGCTGGTGGCTCTGCGACCACCGCCTCTTCCTCTGAACTACACAGGTCACTCGCTTGATCTTGATTCCATGTGGGGTCGAGGACCTCATTGTACTCCACATTATCTTCCACCCAGTCTTCACCCCTGCCCTTCTTGTCGGTCTGCACACTGCAGAAAGCCCCAGCAGTTGGCACCTGTGTTTCGTCATCATCCGAGACGTGCTGCGATGGTACTCCCATGTACTCATCTTGAAACATAAGTGGTTGGGCATCGGTGCACTGAATCTCTTCCACTTCTGGGGCAGGGCTAGGTGGATGGCCTTGGGAAACCCTGCTAACAGAGTCATCAAAAAGCAGAAGAGACTGCTGCATGACTTGGGGCTCAGAGTGCTTGGCTGAACTTTCGCACCTGAGAAATTGGTTTCACTTGTGTGTGTAGCTGGCACAAATCGACCACGTCCTCTCCCTGCAACAGGAGCTCCACTAGCAGCACCACGACCGGGACCACGTCCCTTATTTGACGCTCTCCTCATATTTCTCAAATATAGGATCTTGCCCAAAATGGGTGTTTTTTTAATACCAGAATATGACAGCAGTATATAACGCTTGAATTTCACATGTACAGATGCAGACAAGGTCGCAATTTAAGTATTTTGCCCAAAATAGGTGTTTTTTTTATACCAGAATAGCACAGCAGTATCTAAAGCGTGTATCTCACAATGACATATGCAGCAAAGGCTGCAAAATTAAGATGTTTGCCCTAAATTGGCATTTTTTTAATACCAGAATAGCACAGCAGTATCTAAAGGTTGTATCTCACAATGACATATGCAGCAAAGGCTGCAAAATTAATATGTTTGCCCTTGGTATAATGCCTGTCATTAAAGAATCTGTAAATATTATGAACAGAGGCAAGGCAATAATTGAACTGAGTTCCTTTAGAACCCTAGGGTGTAATCCATCTGGACTCGGGAGCTTGTTCACTTTTATTTGTTATAGAAATACAAGGATATACCACCGGTGCTAATTACAGTGGATAATCAGCAGTGTCAAAAACAGCTCCGCAATAACTGATTTGTAAAAGAGAAAAGAGACACCGCGCTGAGCCAAATAAACCTGACCCTTATTAACCTCTGGTTCTGATCGTGTAAAACCTGTCCACCTCAGTTTAAAATAACAAGATTACCTTGGTTCTGATGTGTGGGATCAGGGGACCACCTTCTCGGGCGTTCCAATATGCACGTTTTCTTCTGTACAGAGGCAAATAGCAGGTAGAATAGGCTGTATGGAGTTCGCCCAAGCCGGTAACGAAACTCCGTTTGTACCTACGCTCACGCTCACTAGGGAAGGTTTCTTGGTGCTTACAGCAGCCCTTAGCTCAATAGGTGACGTCACCAGCTCCCCTTGTGAGCGTGAGCGTAGGTACAAACGGAGTTTCGCTACCGGCCGGGGCGAACTCCATACAGCCTATTCTACCTGCTATTTGCCTCTGTGCAGAAGAAAACGTGCATATTGGAACGCCCGAGAAGGTGGTCCCCTGATCCCACACATCAGAACCAAGGTAATCTTGTTATTTCAAACTGAGGTGGACAGGTTTTACACGATCAGAACCAGAGGTTAATAAGGGTCAGGTTTATTAGGCTCAGCGCGGTGTCTCTTTTCTCTTTTACAAATCACTTTTACTTTTTTTTTAGCATATTAAGGACTAGAGATGAGTGAAGTTTTAAAAAATTCGATTTGGATTCTTCGCCGAATTTTACCCAAAAATTTCATTTGCTCCGAATTAGTGACCAAGTGGCTACAGAGAGCCTGTACATCAGTATACAACACTGTGCATTGAAGAAACATGCATTGCTACTCAGTGTCACTCTTAGAATCAGTTCATACTTCACTTATTTGCTCAGTTACAGGGTCAAAACTGACCAAATAACTCAATGTTAACTCAACCTTGCAGGTAAATGTTAGCATTAGGTATAAAGCCGTGCAGTGGCCCAAAATTGTACTATAGAGTGAAAGAGTGTACTTCTTTTACACCATCAGATGATTCTGCATAAATTTCTACAGAACCTGTTCTGTTATATGTTGATAAAAGTAGTGGCCCCTTGACAGAGTGGAGACTGTGTCAGCAGTAAGTTTGTGTTGATGTCACTGTTTATATTTCTCTTCTTCTGATCCGTCACAAGAACAACACAAAAAAAACGGATCAGGTCTTTTGAGCATGCGCCTTCACACAGTCAGCATTTGGTCAGTAATTGATCAGTATTGCTTGGGCCAAAAAAAAAACAGGAGTGGATCCAAAACAGAGATGACACTTGATTGGAATATACACTCACCTAAAGAATTATTAGGAACACCTGTTCTATTTCTCATTAATGCAATTATCTAGTCAACCAATCACATGGCAGTTGCTTCAATGCATTTAGGGGTGTGGTCCTGGTCAAGATAATCTCCTGAACTCCAAACTGAATGTCAGAATGGGAAAGAAAGGTGATTTAAGCAATTTTGAGCGTGGCATGGTTGTTGGTGCCAGACGGGCCGGTCTGAGTATTTCACAATCTGCTCAGTTACTGGGATTTTTACGCACAACCATTTCTATGGTTTACAAAGAATGGTGTGAAAAGGGAAAAACATCCAGTATGCGGCAGTCCTGTGGGCAAAAATGCCTTGTGGATGCTAGAGGTCAGAGGAGAATGGGCCGACTGATTCAAGCTGATAGAAGAGCAACGTTGACTGAAATAACCACTCGATACAACCGAGGTATGCAGCAAAGCATTTGTGAAGCCACAACACGAACAACCTTGAGACGGATGGGCTACAACAGCAGAAGACCCCACCGGGTACCACTCAACTCCACTACAAATAGGAAAAAGAGGCTACAATTTGCACGAGCTCACCAAAATTGGACTGTTGACTGGTCTGATGAGTCTCGATTTCTGTTGAGACATTCAAATGGTAGAGTCCGAATTTGGCGTAAACAGAATGAGAACATGTATCCATCCTCTGATGGCTACTTCCAGCCGGATATTGCACCATGTCACAAAGCTTGAATCATTTCAAATTGGTTTTTTGAACATGACAATGAGTTCACTGTACTAAAATGGCCCCCACAGTCACCAGATCTCAACCCAATAGAGCATCTTTGGGATGTGGTGGACCGGGAGATTCGTGCCCTGGATGTGCATCCCTCAAATCTCCATCAACTGCAAGAAGCTATCCTATCAATATGGGCCAATATTTCTAAAGAATGCTATCAGCACCTTGTTGAATCAATGCCTCGTAGAATTAAGGCAGTTTTGAAGGCAAAAGGGGGTCCAACACTGTATTAGCATAGTGTTCTTAATAATTCTTTAGGTGCGTGTATGTCTTCTGTGTTTTGTACCCACTCTTTCTTTTGGCTTCCAAATCATGAGCATATCCTGATGTAAAATAGGGACTTTGTAATAGAGGTCATATGGATACTCCAAAGAGAGGACCCGTTGTGTTTTTCATTTTTCCGTCCATCAGGCAAATCAGAAGAAGGGTTAAATAAATGATGTCAACAAGGCCAAACAGGGACACTAGTGGCCCAGTCACAAAGTTGGGAGGGTGGCAACCGCATAAGGAGTGAACACAGTGGCCCAGTTTCAGAGTGTTGAGGGTGGCAACCACATGAGTAGTCAACAAAGTGTCCCAATCACAGAGTGGGGGCAACAGCAGTGGCAGTATCAGCACAAGATAGTGGCAGTAGGAGAAGATGGCAGCAGAGGCAGCAGGTGTGTGGCATCAGGCAGGTGGAGTGAAGGAGTGGAATGACGTTGTTCATCCCATAGTCATGGCGATTGACAAATAAAGTGGCCTTTTCAAAGGGCCTGAGCAAACAGCAGGTGTCAGGTATGAGCTGCCACTGGCTAACGTCCACCTGCATCATCAAGAAATTGTTTACGGCTTTCCTCTGCTCATATAGTTGGTCTAATGTGTGGAGGGTGGAGTTCCAAAGGGTGGAAACGTCGCATATCAGGTGATATTGGGGAATGCTATTCTGCCTTTGCAGCTCAAAAAGGTTGTATTTTGCAGGTTAAGAGTGGCTGAAGTGCCTGGCCATTTTAGGATTTCTTGTAGTTGGGTTGAAGACTTCATGAACCACTTTATAACCAGAAAAAAAGTCATGCGCCATACAGGGCGCATGAGTCAGCCTTCCTTTAAGCAGCACCAACACAATGTTCTTCCCATTATCAATGACCATGGTTCAGATCTTCACTTAGCAAGGAGACAGTCAGGATTCCTCACTGTGTGATTATGTTTGCCCAGGCAAACCAGGTGCAGAACAGCCTGACACCACCATTCTCTGCACATGTGGTATACTAGAGGAGCACTCCGAATTGTGCCTGCAGTGGAGCCTGAGGACAAGGTTAAGTCCTCTTTCACACGGGCGTGTGTGCCCCGTGGTCGTGCTGCGGCCTGCACAGTCCATGAGGCAGCCGCAGCGGATCGCGGACCCATTCACTTGAATAAGTCTGCGATCCGGCCGTTCCGCAAAAAGATAGGACATGTTCTATCTTTTTGTAAAACGGAAGTACGGGACGAAACCCCCCGGAAGCACTCCATAGTGCTTCCCTAGGGTTCCGTTCCGTGCTTCCGTTCCGCACCATTCCACATCTCCAGATTTGCAGACCCATTGAAGTGAATGGGTCCGCATCCGTGATGCGGAATGCACTCGGAACAGCACCCGTGTATTGCGGGTCCGCAAATGCGGTCCGCAATACGGCAACGGGGCGCACACGCCTGTGTGAAAGATGCCTGAGGATGAGGAGGCAGAGGAGGACATTGGTGCAAGACTCACAGCTTGAGAATGCAGAGGCGGCAGTGCCGTCACCTAGATAAGTTACTGGTGTGGCTGGGCAGGAACCACATATACCCAGTGTATATACTGCCCTTGACCGTAGTTATAGCTCCACATTTTGGCGCTGCCATAAACTTTTGAAGAAACCGAAAGGACCGGCCCACCTTCTGTTCAACATATGTGTACAAGGCTAGTACAGAATTTTGGAGAAGTAATGATTAGTGATGATCGAGCACCAAAGTATTCGGGTGTTCAGGTGTTCGGGCCGAACACATTGCTATATTTGTGTGCCCGGCCGAGCACCCGAGTATAATCAAAGTCAATGGGAGACAACCAGCTCTGAAGAGGGGAGGGTGCCTGGTCTATTGGAAAAGGTCAGAAAGTGACAGAAACACCACCGAAATGGATCGGGAACACCATGGGGACGATGTCTGGAAGCATCTTGGACTCCCAGGTCGCTGCTGGGAACCATGTTGTCCGAGTTGTACGCCACCTTTACAGACTGACAAAAATACGCATAAAACCCCCCCAAAAAAATCTATTTTACAGGAAATATTGTTAGGAAACATTCTTTCCTGTATATTCAATTGTAAAAGTGCAAGTGCTGCAAAAAATTACAAGCAATAGGCAGTTTGAAACAGCCTGTATATCACATAAAGGAGGGCCTCATTCACATTGTGGTACATTTGTTCAGGTATTGGGACTCCTACACTGATTAAGCCTATGCACTAAGTGAAAGGGCTGCCAAAAATTACAAGGAACCGGCACTCCAAAACACCCTTTGTTACACATAAAGGAGGGCATCACACACACCCTTGAAAAATTATGATTGATGGCCAGCGGTTGACCCTCAAAAACATTTTGAGCAAGGCTCTGCTGATCTGACCATCTAAAACCTTAGGGGCGAGGGCCTGCTGCCGCATTGGTGACTCTAGATAACCTATGGGCGTTTGCACGTCCCCGTGACGGTGACAATCCATTTGGATGTCTGCCCTATCAACTTTCGATGTTCTTTTCTGCGCCTACCATGGTGATTACGGGTAATGGGGAATCAGGGTTCGATGCAGTAGAGGGAGCTTGAAAAATGGATACCACATCCAAGGGATGTTAATGGCTAAAATCTGATTGGGTGGAGAGGGTGGGCCAAGTTATTAAAGCAGAAACATCCAAGGAAGGCAGCAGGCGCTCGGCAATTACCCACTCCCGACGGGGCGGTAGTGACGATAAATAACATGACAGGACTCTTAAGATGCCCTGTTATTGGAATTAGTAATAAAAAATTACAGGAAATGTCACTGCGGTATTTTGGATAAGGAAACGTTATACAGGAGAGGCCCTGCTGCCGCTTTGTTGACTCTAAATAACTTCTGCCTGATCGCATGTCCCCGTGATGTCCACGATCCATTAAGATATCTTCCCTATAAACGTTCTCTTACGCGCCTAACATGGTGAACACCGGTAATGGGGAATCATTGTTCGATTTCGGAGAGGGGGCCTGATAAACGGCTACGGCTACTACTTCAAAGCAAGGCAGCATGAGTTGCGGTCCTGCATGTGAGCTGACCCTGTAAAAGATTTAAGTCGCGGCCGGGCCTGCATGTTAGCTGACCCAGTAAAAGATTTGAGTTGCGGGCTTGCAGGTGAGGTGAAGCAATAAAAGATTTTAGGTGCGTGCCTGCTGGTGAGCTGAGGTGGAACCGACAAACCCAACTTGAATTTGATGGCTGCATCATTCTGCAGGTGACCGTGATACAGCTCCACAGAAGGTTTCTATCTATATCTTTCTAAACAATCTGTGGCCTTAGTCTTTTATCCAGACTCAGTCACTGTGCCACTATGTGGCCTCCTCATGCTGCCATATCCACACCATGTCACCTTGCCACTAATTTTTATCACCATGCTGCTGCTGATGCAACTTAAAAGGGCTTAAAGTGATCACCAGGCCCACAATCTAATTAAGGTTTTACGCACAAAACCAAAGTAAAAAATCGATTTTATAGGACAAATTGAAAACATTCTTTCCTGTATATTTACTTGTATATAAAGTGCAAGTGCTGCCAAAAATTACAATGAAGAGGCACTCCGATACAACCTGTATATCACATAAAGGAGGGCCTCATTCACATTGAGTTGCAGGCCTGCAGGTGAGCTGACCAAGTAAAAGTTTTTAGGTGCGGGCCTGCAGGTGTGCTGACCTTGTAAAAGATTTTAGGTGCAGGCATGCTGGTGAGCTGACCAAGTAAACGATTTTAGGTGCAGGCCTGCTGTTGAGCTGACCCTGTAAAACATTATATGCGAGGGCCTGCTGGTGAGCTGACGCTCTAAAACATTATATGCGAGGGCCTGCTGCTGAGCTGACCCTCTAAAACATTAGGGGCGAGGGCCTGTTGCTGAACTGACCCTCTAAAACATTATGGGCGAGGGCCTGCTGCTGAGCTGACGCTCTAAAACATTATATGTGAGTGCCTGCTGGTGAGCTGACGATCTAAAACATGATATGCGAGGGCCTGCTGCTCAGCTGATGCTCTAAAACATTATATGCGAGGGCCTGCTGCTGAGCTGACCCTCTTAAGCATTAGGGGCGAGGGCCTGCTGCTGAGCTGACCCTCTAAAACATTAGGGGGGAGGGCCTGCTGCTGAGCTGACCCTCTAAAACATTAGGGGCAAGGGCCTGCTGCTGAACTGACCCTCTAAAACATTATATGCGAGGGCCTTCTGCTGAGCTGACCCTCTTAAACAATAGGGGCGAGGGCCTGCTGCTGAGCTGACCCTCTAAAACATTAGGGGCGAGGGCCTTCTGCTCAACTGACCCTCTAAAAAATTAGGGGCGATGGCCTGCTGCTTAGCTGACCCTCTAAAACATTGGAGTTGAGGGCCTGCAGCTGAGCTTACCCTATTAAAAAAATTAGAGTGGAGAGAATATATACAATCTGGATGAGGAGGAGGAGGAGAAAACAAGATTCAACCATACACTCTTTTTTTGTGGTGGAAAAGGTGCATGGGAATACACTACAGTAGATTGAGTACATTATAAATGATAGATTGAAATTGCCTTTATGTTCATCATCAGCTCAGCTTTCATCTGGTGCAGTTAAGAAGTCAGGGGCAATCCAGGCCTTGTTCATTTTTATCTGAGTCAACCTGTCAGCATTGCCAGTGGACAAGCGGATACGCTTATCTGTTATATTGCCACCAGCAGCACCAAGGCGTAGAGCACAAGTTTGTGCCACGTGTCCAGCTTGGACACCTAGTAGTTGTAAGGCACTGAGGGATCATTTAGGATGCTGACATGGTCTGCTATGTATTCCTTGACCATCTCCCAAAACTTTTCACTCCTTGTAGCACTATGCCGCGCTTCAGGGTGAGGTTGCTAGCGGGGTGTCATGAAAATGTTCCATGCCTTGGAGAGTGTTGCCCTGCCTTTGTTGGAACTGCTGTGTGTTCCCCTTGTCGCCCTTGCTCGGTTACCTAAGGTAGTATGGACTCTGCTGGCCGTGTTGTCAGATGGAAAATTTTGGAGCAATCCCTCAACAAGTACCTTCTGATATTGCACCGTTTTACTCATTCTCTCCACCACAGGAATGAGAGATGAGAAGTTCTCTTTGTAGCAGGGTCAAGAAGGGTGAACACCCAGTAATCCGTGTTATCTAAAATGCGTATAACGCGAGGGTCGCTGGAAAGGCAGCCTAACATGAAGTCAGCCATGTGTGCCAGAATACCAACAGGCAAGATGTCGACATCAGGATGACTCTCCATCTCCTCATCCTCCTTCTCCTCTTCTGCCCATCCACGCTGAACAGACTGAATTAAAGCTCCATGGGTACTACCCTCTGTAGCAGAGGCAACTGTCTCCAGCTCCTCCTTCTCCTCCCCTTCCTCTTCCTCCTCTTCATGGTCCAATTCATGCTGAGAAGATGAACTGAGGGCGGTCTGGCTATCACCCTGTGTAATACCCTCCCCCATTTCCTCATCTGCCACATTCGAAGCGTCGTCCTTAATTGTGAGCAGCGATCATTTGAGTAGACACAGCAGTGGGATGGTTACGCTGATAATTGCGTTATCGCCACTAACCATCTGAGTGGATTCATCAATGCCCACTCCTTGCTTGTGAATAGTGGCAGTTGACTCGAAAGGCGACGACCATATTGCAGCTGGTATTCCACAACTGCCCTCTGCTGCTCACAAAGCCTGGCCAACATGTGGAACGCAGAGTTCCAGCGCTTGCTCACGTCGCAAAACAGTCGGTGAGCTGGAAGCCGCAAGAGCTGCTGCAGCGTTTACAGACCGGCTGAAGCTGTGGACGACTTGCGGAAATGGGCACACATGCGGCGCGCCTTCACTAGTAGCAATGGCAAATTGGGGTAGGTTTTGATAAACCGCTGAATCACTAAGTTTAAGACGTGGGCTAGGCATAGGATGTGTGTCAGGTTGCCGAGCTCCAAAGCCGCCACCAAGTTACGGCCATTGTCAGACACAAGCATGCTTGGTTGTAGGTTGAGTGTCGAGAGCAACAGCTCGATTTGGTCCCTTATACCCTGCCACAGCTCTGTAGCGGTGTGCTGTTTGTCCCCTAAACAGATCAGTGGCCTGTTGACGCTTACCCACAGCAGTGCTACACTGCTTCCAGCTAGCGACTGATGGCTGACTGCTGCTGGAGGTGGAAGTAGAGGAGGAGGCGGTGGAGAAGGAGAAGTGGGGGTTGGGGCCAGTAATATAGCTGCTGGTGGAGACCCTGATGGATGTAGGGCCAGCAATCCTGGGGGTGGGTAGCACCTGTGCCATCCCAGGGTACGACTCACTCCAGGCCTCCAGAACATTCACCCAGTGTGTGATCAGGGAAATGTAGCGTCCCTGGCCACCAGCACTTGTCCATGTGTCCGTGGTTAAGTGGACCTTCCCAGTAACTGCGTTGGTCAGGGCACGGGTGATGTTCTAGGACACATGCTGGTGTAAGGTGGACATGGCACACCGTGCAAAATAGTGGTGGCTGTGGAATGCATACCGAGGGATGGCCGCCGACATCAGGCTGCGGAAGGCCTCAGTGTCCACAAGCGTAAATGGCAACATTTCAAGGGCCAGTAATTTCGAAAGTTGCGCATTTAGTGCTATGGCCTGTGGGTGGGTGGATGAAAAATTGCGCTTGCGTTCAAATGACTGTGTTATGGACATTTGGATGCTACGCTGGGACAGGGAAGTGGATGTTGTTGCTGATGGTTCATGCTAGGTCCAGGTGCAGGGCGAGGGGCATCCGGGCCTGCGCCTTCGACAGGGGATTGGCCAGCAGTGCGGAACACAGGGGAAGAGGAGGCAGTGGTTTGACCCACAGACCCAGATTGTGGACCCAGGCGTTCGGCCCACTTGTCAGGGTTCTTGGATGCCATGTGGCGGATCATGCTGGTGGTGGTGAGGTTGCTAGTGTTCCCACCCCGGGTTATTTTGGTATGGCACAGGTTGCATTCTACCCCTCTTTTGTCATTTGCACTTTCATTAAAAAAGCGCCATACTGCAGAACACCTACCCCTTGGCAAGGTAGATTTACGCATGGGGGTGCTCGGTGTAACTGTTGCGGGCCTGTTTAGTGTGGGCTGACTTCTCCCTTTTGCAACCACACTGCCTCTTCCAGCCTGTTGCGGTGCTGCGGATCCCTCCTCCTCTGTACTGCTGTCCTCGCTCGGCTTTTCACCTTCCCATGTTGGGTCAGTGACCTCATCGTCAACCATCTCCTCTTCCACTTCCTGTTTCTGCTCATCCTCCTGACTTGACCTAACCACAACCTCAGTGATTGGTAACTGTGTCTCATCATCATCCACCTTGTGAACAAATGATTGCCGTTCACCACCGTGATCTTCTTGAGACTGTGAAGGCTCAAGAGGTTGGTAATCAGGGCACAATATTTCAGGTCTCTCTTCAAGCGTGCTGGGGGCGAGGGCCAAATGTAATAGTGGCGCTGGATAGAGCTCCTCGGAATATCCGAGTGTGGGATCACTTGTTTGGCAAGCGAATCCATGGTAGGGAGGAAGGATGATCAGAGAGAGAATTCGGTTGACCAGGCTTTTGGCTATAGAGACCGGACTTGTTGAAAGAGAGGGTGGTGCTTAACCGACTGGAAGCATTATCTTAAGCAATCCAACCGACCAACTGTTTGCACAGTGTTGTCCTGTGCCGCCCAGCTAAGTTGGACATGAAGCTGGGTACGGTGGATGTTTTTTTTTTCTGGTGCAAAGGCAGCAGGCACAGTTTCATTGCGCCCAGGGCCACGGCCTCTGCGTGCACCATCACCATCACACCCACTTCCCCGTACTTTAGTGCTAACCTTCGTCATATTAATGGTTTTGTCACTAGATGTGGCGCAGATTGATTTACAGTCCACTAAAGACACCGTTTTCTGATGCAGGACAGTATATGTCACAGAAACACACAGAATATAGACACTAGATTAGGCCCAGATTTTTGGAATTTGCCATACAAACTCAGTTTTCGGATGCAGGACAAGATATGTCACAAAAACACGCAGAATATTGGCACTAGATTAGGCCCATATTATTTGAATTTGCCGTAAAGAAACAGTTTTTGGATGCATGACATTTTTGGGATGCAGGACAGTATATGTCACAGAAACACACCGAATATGGACACTATTTTAGGGCCAGATTATTGGAATCTGCGGTACAGACACTGTTTTCTGATGTAGTTTAGATTTATATTTATATTTTTCCCTATATCTGGGCCTGACAACCACACAATGTATTGAAGCGCAGATCACACAATTCACAGATTGCACTGTTGACAACAAAAATGTGGATAGATTATGGGAGAAAAATAGTTTTCTGTATTTTAATTTTTTTCCCTATATCTAGGCCTGACAACCACACAATGTATTGAAGCGCAGATTACACAATTCACGGATTGCACCGTGCGACAACAAAAATGTGTATAGATTATGGGGAAAAAATTGTGTTTTGTAAATTATTATTTTTTTCCCTATATCTGGGCCTGACAACCACACAATGTATTGAAGCGCAGATCACACAATTCACGGATTAAACTATTCACAGCAAAAATGTGGATTATGGGAAAAAATATATATTATTTTTAGAGTTGAGCGAACACCTGGATGTTCGGGTTCGAGAAGTTCGGCCGAACTTCCCGGAAATGTTCGGGTTCGGGATCCGAACCCGAACCGAACTTCGTCACGAACTCGAACCCCATTGAAGTCAATGGGGACCCGAACTTTTGGGCACTAAAAAGGCTGTAAAACAGCCCAGGAAAGAGCTAGAGGGCTGCAAAAGGCTGCAACATGTAGGTAAATCCCCTGCAAATAAATGTGGATAGGGAAATGAATTAAAATAAAAATAAAAAAAATAAAAATGACCCAATATCAATTGGACAGAGGTCCCATAGCAGAGAATCTGGCTTCACGTCAGCAGAGAATCAGTCTCTTCATGCCATAGCAAAGAATCTGGCTTCATGTCAGCACAGAATCAGTCTCTTCATGCCATAGCAGAGAATCTGGCTTCATGTCAGCACAGAATCAGTCTTCATGTCATAGCAGAGAATCAGGCTTCACATCACCCACCACTGGAACAGGCCACTGTCACACATTTCGGCCCAGGCACCCAGGCAGAGGAGAGAGGTCCCGTAACAGAGAATCTGGCCTTATGTCAGCGCAGAATCAGTCTTCATGTCATAGCAGAGAATCAGGCATCACGTCACCCACCACTGGAACAGGCCACTGTCACACATTTAGGCCCAGGCACCCAGGCAGAGGAGAGAGGTCCCGTAACAGAGAATCTGGCCTTATGTCAGCGCAGAATCAGTCTTCATGTCATAGCAGAGAATCAGGCTTCCCGTCACCCACCACTGGAATAGGCCACTGTCACACATTTAGGCCCAGGCACCCAGGCAGAGGTGAGAGGTCCCGTAACAGAGAATCTGGCCTTATGTCAGCGCAGAATCAGTATTCATGTCATAGCAGAGAATCAGGCTTCACGTCACCCACCACTGGAACAGGCCACTGTCACACATTTAGGCCCCGGCACCCAGACAGAGGAGAGAGGTCCTGTAACAGAGAATCTGGCCTTATGTCAGCACAGAATCTGTCTTCATGTCATAGCAGAGAACCAGGCATCACGTCACCCACCACTGGAACAGGCCACTGTCACACATTTAGGCCCAGGCACCCAGGCAGAGGAGAGAGGTCCCGTAACAGAGAATCTGGCCTTATTTCAGCGCAGAATCAGTCTTCATGTCATAGCAGAGAATCAGGCATCACGTCACCCACCACTGGAACAGGCCACTGTCACACATTTAGGCCCAGGCACCCAGGCAGAGGAGAGAGGTCCCGTAACAGAGAATCTGGCCTTATGTCAGCGCAGAATCAGTCTTCATGTCATAGCAGAGAATCAGGCATCACGTCACCCACCACTGGAACAGGCCACTGTCACACATTTAGGCCCAGGCACCCAGGCAGAGGAGAGAGGTCCCGTAACAGAGAATCTGGCCTTATGTCAGCGCAGAATCAGTCTTCATGTCATAGCAGAGAATCAGGCTTCACGTCACCCACCACTGGAACAGGCCACTGTCACACATTTAGGCCCAGGCACCCAGGCAGAGGAGAGAGGTCCCGTAACAGAGAATCTGGCCTTATGTCAGCACAGAATCTGTCTTCATGTCATAGCAGAGAATCAGGCATCACGTCACCTACCACTGGAACAGGCCACTGTCACACATTTAGGCCCAGGCACCCAGGCAGAGGAGAGAGGTCCCGTAACAGAGAATCTGGCCTTATGTCAGCGCAGAATCAGTCTTCATGTCATAGCAGAGAATCAGGCTTCACGTCACCCACCACTGGAACAGGCCACTGTCACACATTTAGGCCCAGGCACCCAGGCAGAGGAGAGAGGTCCCGTAACAGAGAATCTGGCCTTATGTCAGCGCAGAATCAGTCTTCATGTCATAGCAGAGAATCAGGCTTCACGTCACCCACCACTGGAACAGGCCACTGTCACACATTTAGGCCCCGGCACCCAGACAGAGGAGAGAGGTCCTGTAACAGAGAATCTGGCCTTATGTCAGCACAGAATCTGTCTTCATGTCATAGCAGAGAATCAGGCATCACGTCACCCACCACTGGAACAGGCCACTGTCACACATTTAGGCCCAGGCACCCAGGCAGAGGAGAGAGGTCCCGTAACAGAGAATCTGGCCTTATGTCAGCGCAGAATCAGTCTTCATGTCATAGCAGAGAATCAGGCATCACGTCACCCACCACTGGAACAGGCCACTGTCACACATTTAGGCCCAGGCACCCAGGCAGAGGAGAGAGGTCCCGTAACAGAGAATCTGGCATTATGTCAGCACAGAATAAGTCTTCATGTCATAGCAGAGAATCAGGCTTCACGTCACCCACCACTGGAACAGGCCACTGTCACACATTTAGGTCCAGGCACCCAGGTAGAGGAGAGAGGTCCCGTAACAGAGAATCTGGCCTTATGTCAGCGCAGAATCAGTCTTCATGTCATAGCAGAGAATCAGGCTTCACGTCACCCACCACTGGAACAGGCCACTGTCACACATTTAGGCCCAGGCACCCAGGCAGAGGAGAGAGGTCCCGTAACAGAGAATCTGGCCTTATGTCAGCACAGAATCTGTCTTTATGTCATAGCAGAGAATCAGGCATCACGTCACCCACCACTGGAACAGGCCACTGTCACACATTTAGGCCCAGGCACCCAGGCAGAGGAGAGAGGTCCCGTAACAGAGAATCTGGCCTTATGTCAGCGCAGAATCTGTCTTCATGTCATAGCAGAGAATCAGGCTTCACGTCACCCACCACTGGAACAGGCCACTGTCACACATTTAGGCCCCGGCACCCAGACAGAGTAGAGGTTCATTCAACTTTGGGTTGCCCCGCAATATAATGGTAAAATGAAATTAAAAATAGTTTTGAATGAGGAAGTGCCCTGGAGTAGAATAATATATTGTTAAGGGGAGGTAGTTAATATCTAATCTGCACAAGGGATGGACAGGTCCTGTGGGATCCATGCCTGGTTCATTTTTATGAACGTCAGCTTGTCCACATTGGCTGTAGACAGGCGGCTGCGTTTGTCTGTAATGATGCCCCCTGCCGTGCTGAATACACGTTCAGACAAAACGCTGGCCGCCGGGCAGGCCAGCACCTCCAAGGCATAAAAGGCTAGCTCTGGCCACGTGGACAATTTGGAGACCCAGAAGTTGAATGGGGCCGAACCATCAGTCAGTACGTGGAGGGGTGTGCACAGGTACTGTTCCACCATGTTAGTGAAATGTTGCCTCCTGCTAACACGTTCCGTATCAGGTGGTGGTGCACTTAGCTGTGGCGTGTTGACAAAACTTTTCCACATCTCTGCCATGCTAACCCTGCCCTCAGAGGAGCTGGGCGTGACACAGCTGCGTTGGCGACCTCTTGCTCCTCCTCTGCCTTCGCCTTGGGCTTCCACTGGTTCCCCTGTGACATTTGGGAATGCTCTCAGTAGCGCGTCTACCAACGTGCGCGTCTACCAACGTGCACTTGTACTCGCGCATCTTCCTATCACGCTCCAGTGTAGGAAGTAAGGTGGGCACATTGTCTTTGTACAGGGGATCCAGCAGGGTGGCAACCCAGTAGTCCGCACACTTTAAAATGTAGGCAACTCTGCTGTCATTGCGCAGGCACTGCAGCATGTAGTCGCTCATGTGTGCAAGGCTGCCCAGAGTTAAGGACAAGCTGTCCTCTGTGGGAGGCGTATCGTCATCGTCCTGTGTTTCCCCCCAGCCACGCACCAGTGATGGGCCCGAGCTGCTTTGGGTGCCACCCCGCTGTGAACATGCTTCATCCTCATCCTCCTCCACCTCCTCCTCATCCTCGTCCTCCTCGTCCTCCAGTAGTGGGCCCTGTCTGGCCACATTTGTACCTGGCCTCTGGTGTTGCAAAAAACCTCCCTCTGAGTCACTTCGAAGAGACTGGCCTGAAAGTGCTAAAAATGACCCCTCTTCCTCCTCTTCCTCCTGGGCCACCTCCTCTTCCATCATCGCCCTAAGTGCTTTCTCAAGGAGACATAGAAGTGGTATTGTAACGCTGATAACGGCGTCATCGCCACTGGCCATGTTGGTGGAGTACTCGAAACAGCGCAACAGGGCACACAGGTCTCGCATGGAGGCCCAGTCATTGGTGGTGAAGTGTGTCTCATCCACAGTGCGACTTACCCGTGCGTGCTGCAGCTGAAACTCCACTATGGCCTGCTGCTGCTCGCACAGTCTGTCCAGCATATGCAAGGTGGAGTTCCACCTGGTGGGTACGTCGCATATGAGGCGGTGAGCGGGAAGGCGGAAGTTATGCTGTAGCGCATACAGGCGAGCAGCGGCAGGGTGTGAACGCCGGAAACGCGAACAGACGGCCTGCACTTTATGCAGCAGCTTTGACATGTCGGGGTAGTTGCGAATGAACTTCTGCACCACCAAATTCAGCACATGCGCCAGGCAAGGGATGTGCGTCAAACCGGCTAGTCCCAGAGCTGCAACGAGATTTCGCCCATTATCGCACACCACCAGGCCGGGCTTGAGGCTCACCGGTAGCAACCACTCGTCGGTCTGTTGTTCTATACCCCGCCACAACTCCTGTGCGGTTTGGGGCCTGTCCCCCAAACATATGAGCTTCAGAATGGACTGCTGACGTTTACCCCGTGATGTGGTGAAGGTGTGTGGCTGACTGGATGAGCAGGTGGAAGAAGAGGAGGAGGAAGCTGAGTAGGAGGAGGAGGAGACAGGAGGCAAAGAATGTTGCCCTGCGATCCTTGGCGGCGGAAGGACGTGCGCCAAACAGCTCTCCGCCTGGGGCCCAGCCGCCACTACATTTACCCAGTGTGCAGTTAGGGAGATATAGCGTCCCTGGCCGTGCTTACTGATCCACGTATCTGAGGTTAGGTGGACCTTGCCACAGATGGCGTTGCGCAGTGCACACTTGATTTTATCGGACACTTGTTTGTGCAGGGACGGCACGGCTCTCTTGGAGAAGTAGTGGCGGCTGGGAACAACATACTGTGGGACAGCAAGTGATATGAGCTGTTTGAAGCTGTGTGTGTCCACCAGCCTAAATGACAGCATTTCATAGGCCAGTAGTTTAGAAATGCTGGCATTGAGGGCCAGGGATCGAGGGTGGCTAGGTGGGAATTTACGCTTTCTCTCAAATGTTTGTGAGATAGAGAGCTGAATGCTGCCGTGTGACATGGTTGAGATGCTTGGTGACGCAGGTGGTGGTGTTGGTGGTACATCCCATGTTTTCTGGGCGGCAGGTGCCAACGTTCCTCCAGAGGCAGAGGAAGAGGCCGAGGCGGCGGCAGCAGCAGCAGAAGAGGCCGAGGCGGCGGCAGCAGCAGAAGAGGCCGAGGCGGCAGCAGCAGAAGAGGCAGCAGGGGGAGCCTGAGTGACTTCCTTGTTTTTAAGGTGTTTACTCCACTGCAGTTCATGCTTTGCATGCAGGTGCCTGGTCATGCAGGTTGTGCTAAGGTTCAGAACGTTAATGCCTCGCTTCAGGCTCTGATGGCACAGCGTGCAAACCACTCGGGTCTTGACGTCAGCACATTGTTTGAAGAAGTGCCATGCCAGGGAACTCCTTGAAGCTGCCTTTGGGGTGCTCGGTCCCAGATGGCGGCGGTCAGTAGCAGGCGGAATCTCTTGGCGGCGGGTGTTCTGATTTTGCCCACCGCTCCCTCTTTTGCTACGCTGTTGGCTCGGTCTCACCACTGCCTCTTCCTCCGAACTGTGAAAGTCAGTGGCATGACCTTCATTCCATGTGGGGTCTATGTGGTGGACCTCATCGTCCCCTGCATCGTCTTCCACCCAGTCTTGACCCCTGACCTCCTGTTCAGTCTGCACACTGCAGAAAGACGCAGCAGTTGGCACCTGTGTTTCGTCATCATCAGAGACGTGCTGAGGTGGTATTCCCATGTCCTCATCATCAGGAAACATAAGTGGTTGTGCGTTAGTGCATTCTATCTCTTCCACCCCTGGTGAAGAGCTAGGTGGATGCCCTTGGGAAACCCTGGCAGCAGAGTTGTCAAACAGCATAAGAGACTGCTGCATAACTTGAGGCTCAGACAGTTTCCCTGATATGCATGGGGGTGATGTGACAGTACTGTTTTAGCTGGTCAAGTTATTTGTAGCGACCGTAAAAGCCCTTTTTTTTTCTGGGTTGAAAAACTATTCCCAAATTTGCCATTCTCCAAATAACTAGTTTCTGGTATTTGAGGCCTACTTGAAATCTATCCCAAAAAGGATTTCTTACATTGAAGGTGCGGATAGTGTCATTCAGAAAAACCTAAGACACGCTACCGTGCAGATAGAAGTCTGATTCTGAGATTAAACCTTAACCTGTCACACAGTGCAAAAAAAAACAGGTCTCACATTTCTATTCAAGCAAATCTGTACTGTTTTAGCTGCTCAAGTTATTTGTAGTGACCGTAAAAGCCCACTTTTTTTTTCTGGGTTGAAAAACTATTCCCAAATTTGCTATTCTCCAAATAACTAGTTTCTGGTATTTGAGGCCTACTTGAAATTTATCCCAAAAAGGATATCTTACATTGAAGGTGCGGATAGTGTCATTCAGAAAAACCTAAGACACGCTACCGTGCAGATAGAAGTCTGATTCTGAGATTAAACCTTAACCTGTCACACAGTGCAAAAAAAAACAGGTCTCACATTTCTATTCAAGCAAATCTGTACTGTTTTAGCTGGTCAAGTTATTTGTAGCGACCGTAAAAGCCCTTTTTTTTTTCTGGGTTGAAAAACTATTCCCAAATCTGCCATTCTCCAAATAACTAGTTTCTGGTATTTGAGGCCTACTTGAAATCTATCCCAAAAAGAATATCTTACATTGAAGGTATTGATAGTGTCATTCAGAAAAACCTAAGACACACGCTACCGTGCAGATAGAAGTCTGATTCTGAGATTAAACCTTAACCTGTCACACAGTGCAAAAAAAAACAGGTCTCACTTTTCTATTCAAGCAAATCTGTACTGTTTTAGCTGCTCAAGTTATTTGTAGTGACCGTAAAAGCACACTTTTTTTTCTGGGTTGAAAAACTATTCCCAAATTTGCCATTCTCCAAATAACTAGTTTCTGGTATTTGAGGCCTACTTGAAATCTATCCCAAAAAGGATATCTTACATTGAAGGTACTGATAGTGTGATTCAGAAAAACCTAAGACACACGCTACCGTGCAGATAGAAGTCTGATTCTGAGATTAAACCTTAACCTGTCACACAGTGCAAAAAAAAAACAGGTCTCACATTTCTATTCAAGCAAATCTGTACTGTTTTAGCTGCTCAAGTTATTTGTAGTGACCGTAAAAGCACACTTTTTTTTCTGGGTTGAAAAACTATTCCCAAATTTGCCATTCTCCAAATAACTAGTTTCTGGTATTTGAGGCCTACTTGAAATATATCCCAAAAAGGATATCTTACATTGAAGGTACTGATAGTGTCATTCAGAAAAACCTAAAACACACGCTACCGTGCAGATAGAAGTCTGATTCTGAGATTAAACCTTAACCTGTCACACAGTGCAAAAAAAAACAGGTCTCACATTTCTATTCAAGCAAATCTGTACTGTTTTAGCTGGTCAAGTTATTTGTAGCGACCGTAAAAGCCCTTTTTTTTTTCTGGGTTGAAAAACTATTCCCAAATTTGCCATTCTCCAAATAACTAGTTTCTGGTATTTGAGGCCTACTTGAAATCTATCCCAAAAAGGATATCTTACATTGAAGGTACTGATAGTGTCATTCAGAAAAACCTAAGACACACGCTACCGTGCAGATATAAGTCTGATTCTGAGATTAAACCTTAACCTGTCACACAGTGCAAAAAAAAAACAGGTCTCACATTTCTATTCAAGCAAATCTGTACTGTTTTAGCTGGTCAAGTTATTTGTAGCGACCGTAAAAGCCCTTTTTTTTTTCTGGGTTGAAAAACTATTCCCAAATTTGCCTTTCTCCAAATAACTAGTTTCTGGTATTTGAGGGCTACTTGAAATCTATCCCAAAAAGGATATCTTACATTGAAGGTATGGATAGTGTCATTCAGAAAAACCTAAGACACACGCTACCGTGCAGATAGAAGTCTGATTCTGAGATTATATTTTGGGATAGATTTCAAGTAGGCCTCAAATACCAGAAACTAGTTATTTGGAGAATGGCAAATTTGGGAATAGTTTTTCAACCCAGAAAAAAAAAAGGGCTTTTACGGTCGCTACAAATAACTTGACCAGCTAAAACAGTACAGATTTGCTTGAATAGAAATGTGAGACCTGTTTTTTTTTGCACTGTGTGACAGGTTAAGGTTTAATCTCAGAATCAGACTTCTATCTGCACGGTAGCGTGTGTCTTAGGTTTTTCTGAATAGATTTCAAGTAGGCCTCAAATACCAGAAACTAGTTATTTGGAGAATGGCAAATTTGGGAATAGTTTATCAACCCAGAAAAAAAGTGTTCTTTTACGGTCACTACAAATAACTTGAGCAGCTAAAACAGTACCGATTTGCTTGAATAGAAATGTGAGACCTGTTTTTTTTTTGCACTGTGTGACAGGCTCAACTTGCCCCTGATGTAGTATATGGCCAAAAAATAACCACACTGTTGATGGTTAAATGCACTTGGGTGACACAGGCTCAGCCTGCACCAGATGTAGTATATGGCCAAAAAATAATCAGACTGTTGATGGTTAAATGCACTTCGGTGACACAGGCTCAGCCTGCAGCTGATGTAGTATATGGCCAAAAAATAACCAGACTGTTGATGGTTAAATGCACTTCGGTGACACAGGCTCAGCCTGCAGCTGATGTAGGATATAGCACAAAATAACCACACTATTGATGGTTAAATACACTTGGTGATAGCTTGTGCTGGCGCACCACAAGTCACAAAATGGCCGCCGATCACCCCAGAAAAAAAGTGATCTAAAAACGCTCTGGGCAACCTCAAAAAAGTGAGCAAGTCAATACTAGCACTTCAATGATCCACAGCTGCAGATCGATCACAGAATGAAGTCTTTTGGAGGAGTTAATCACTGCCTAATCTCGCCCTAACGTCGCAGCTGCAACCTCTCCCTATGCTTGAATCAGCAGAGTGACGTGCAGCGCAACGTGACCCAAGCTTATATAGAGGCTGGGTCACATGCTGCACTGGCCAATCACAGCCATGCCAATAGTAGGCAAGGCTGTGATGGCTTCTTGGGGCAAGTAGTATGACGCTTGTTGATTGGCTGCTTTGCAGCCTTTCAAAAAGCGCCAAGAAAGCGCCGAACACCGAACCCGAACACAGACTTTTACGAAAATGTTCGGGTTCGGGTCCGTGTCACGGACACCCCAAAATTCGGTACGAACCTGAACTATACAGTTCGGGTTCGCTCATCCTTAATTATTTTCACTAATATTCTTCCTATCTCTGCCACTGAAACACAGAAGGTATTGCTGCACAGATGTCACAAGTCACTGCAGACAACTTATATATAGCAAAATAATCGCTTTTTCGAAAGGTATAAAAAGAAAAAAAAAATTGTATAACTTTGAACAATTAAATTGCTGCCACCACACACAATAGTCCTTAAAAGGTCTTTGAAACATTTTAAAATTGAATAAATTGCGATCACAAACTCCCTACACGATCTGTCCCTTCCTAAGCGCAGCTCTCCCTGACTTGCAATGAGCCGAACCCGCATCATTGGGTGCTATATAGCACCCGATGACGCGTTCCGGCCAGCCAATCACTATAATGCCAGCAGCCAACATGGCTACTGGCATTACAGTGATGGCAGTACTTACCTGCACGTTTAATAGCAGCAGCGAAATGTGCAGGGAGGAGACTCGAGCATGGCGCTCAAGCACATGTGGTACTCGGCCGAGTAACACCATGTACCGAGCATACCAATGCTCAAGCCGAACAAGTATTCGGCCGAGCATGCTCGCTTATCACTATTAATGATGTCTTGGGACTCCCTACCTTGAAAGGTGCAGAGTCCACCACATGGAATGGAAGGGACTGTAGTACCATCAAATTGGCGAAGAGCACGTTCAGCTTCTGCGCCATTTGATGAATGCGCACATACTGTTGTCTTTTTGCAATCACCTAGGTGATCGATTGCTGATGAAATGAGTGATGAGTAGGAGGAGGAGCAGGAGCATTAGGACCAGTAGATGATGGGAAGGAAACACAGCTCACTTCTGCTGAGGTGGAGGAGCCTTGACTGCTGGAGAAGGGGTGTGGGCCACTGGGAGATGAAGCGGTTCCTGAATCAGGCTGTACCACTACATTAGTACCATGGATTTCCCAGGCCACTTTATGGTGACGTTGCATGTTTTGACAAAGGGCTGTGGTGCCAACATTGGCACCCTGGCCATGCTTCACCTTCTGCCTACAGATTCTACATACAGCCTTGCTGATGTCCTCTGGCGACTTAATGAAAATTTGCCACACCAGCGAGTATCGCATTTTCTCCCCACCACTCCGTGCTGACTGCCTGCTGCTGCTGCCTCCATGAACCCATGCACCGCTTCTTCTTTCCAGACAGGTAAGCTCCTAAGTAGCAGACATTCTACTCCGGGCACGTTTGTCTCCAGACCTCACCCTGCTGCCACCCTGCTGACTCACGGCCACACTAGCACCTTGATGGCTCATTCGCTGCATCACGTGCAATCTGTCACCCTCATCCCCTAATGATGATGATGAAGCCCCATTTTCACCAAGTTCCCACGTGCGATCAGCTACATCATCATCCACTACTGTCTACACGTCACTTATGTCACCTTCAACAGTCTCAGGGTCGCGTGCCTGACCACTCGCAATACCTGCTCCCACGCGACTCTCATCGTTACTACTTGCCCACCTAATGGAGGAAGCAGTGTATCTCTCCTCCACGTGTTGGCTGGGCAGTAGCTGCTGACTGTCCTCAATAAGCTCGTCCTCACTAGTGTTGATCACGAATATTTGAATTTAGAATTTTTATCGCGAATATAGGTACTTCGAAAATTCGCGAATATTTCGAATATAGTGATATATATTCGTAATTTCGAATATTCGATTTTTTTAATCAGTACACATGATCCCTCCATGTTTCTAGCTTGTGGGCCAATAAGAAGGCTGAAGTATATTTGACTTTAGGAGTAGTATTGTTTGCGAATTTTTGTAATGCGAACTTTTACTGCAAATTTTTCAACTTACAACTATTAGACAAAGAAGATTATAGCACTATATTAGCTAAATTGCTCTATATTCGTTTTTTTTCTTTGAATATTCACTATATTGCTATAATTTCGTTTTTTTGAATAAAGCGAATATTCGAAAAAATCTAATATAGAGCAATTTAGCTAATATAGTGCTATAATCTTCTTTGTCTAATAGTTGTAATTTTTTTCTCATCTGAAGTTCAGATTGGAAAAAAATTACAACTATAAACAAAAAGATTCTAGCACTATATTAGCTAAATTGCTCTATATTTGTTTTTTTCGAATATTCGCTATATTGCTATAATTCTGTTTTTTCAAATATTCTTAAACAAGAATATATAGTAATATTCGAAAAAAAAACGAATATAGAGCAATTTAGCTAATATAGTGCTATAATCTTTTTTTCAAGTAGTTGTAATTATTTTCCAATCTGAAATTCAGATGAGAAAAAAATTACAACTATTAGACAAAGAAGATTATAACACTATATTAGCTAAATTGCACTAAATTAATATTTTTTTTCGAATATTCGCTATATTGCTATATATTCTTGTTTTAGAATATTACGAATATTCGAAAAAACGAAGCTATAGCAATATAGCGAATATTTAAAAAAAAAACGAATATAGAGCAATTTAGCTATAATATAGTGATATAATCTTCTATGTCTAATATTTGTAAGTTGAAAAATTCGCAATAAAAATTTGCATTTTGAAAATCCCCATATTACACGATCATTACCTTGCCGATTTTTCGAGTAAAAAAATCGTAGAATATAACGAATATTCGAATTTGCGAATATTCAACGAATATTCTACAAAATATTCGCAAAATATTGCGAATTCGAATATGACCCCTGCCGCTCATCACTAGTCCTCACTGGAAAGTGAAGCATAGCCGACAGCATAGAATACTTCCAGAGCAGAGGGAACAGAAAATGAAAGATGCAGGTTCAGGAGACGTGGGGGCATGGATTTACTTATGTAAAAAAGAACATGAACACCCCAAAATCTGTAATATCAGGCGCAATTTCACCCCAATTAGACAATCATGAATTAACAGATTTACTTATGTATAAAAAACATGAACCTCCCAAAATCTGTAGTATCAGACCGCAATTTCACACCAATAACATAATCAAGAATTACTTATGTATAAAAGAAGGCGAACAACCTAAAATCTGTAGTATTAGAACACTTTTTAACCCCGATTAGTGCAGCAAGATGTAATAGAATAGCTCCTATTAGCCAAGCTTTAAACTATTCAATTAGCCCCTGCTCTCTCCCAATAGTGTGGATAATGCCTCCCTATTATATTCCTACACTATCTCTAAGCTGTCCCTGAACTGCTCAATAGTAATATTTTTGGACTATAGTCTTTCCTAATCACTGTCCCTAGTGCCTATAGCGTCTCTTCCTTCACTAAGTTCACGGGAAAAATGGCAGAAAACCGTGCTGGAGGAGACTTTTTATAGGGGTGTGACATGACAGGGGCTGACTATCTGTTATTTCGCTGGCTGCACTGCATTATGGGTGAGCTTGCATTCGTGGGCTTCTTACTTCCTCTTTCTAACATGTGCAGCAGTCATTTTAGAAAAAATCTGATTCATTACCACGAACCATGAAGAGATTCGACTTTGTGATGAATCAAATTTTTCCTGCAATTCGGATCTAATTCTACTTTGTCAACTTTGATTCGCTTATCTCAATTAAGAACTATATCTACAGTCAGCCAGTTAAATTTGTTATTTGAGGTATTTACATAAGTGGCACTGCCATCATGAGATGCCCTTTCTTCTTTTGTATATACAGAGCTAAAAATCCCATTTACAGTAGGAGCTCTGCCTTCTCTTGATCCCCAGTGACCAACACCCCATTACCATTATTTATGGGCCATATATGTTCTGACCTTGTTTTTTTTGCACTTATGTATTTTGAAGAATGTTTTGGGTTGGTCTTACTTTCTTTGGCCATCTGTATTTCATGGTGTATTTTAGCTGATTTTATTACCCCTTACATAATTTATTTAGTTCCTTATACTACAGCTGACCCGTCAGATTTGTATTTTTTAAAGGCCCTCTTTTTGTCATTAATAGCCCTTTTTACACTATTTGTTAGCCATACAGGGTTTAATTTTATTTACTTGTACTTGTTACCTCTAGGAATGTATTTAGTACCTATCCAAAGTATATTTAAAGCACTTCCATTTGGCATTAGTGTCATAATGTGACGATAGTTGCTCCCAGTCTATGTCCTAAAATGCAGTGCTCAACTCTGGGAAATTCGCCTTTTAAAAATTAAGTGTTTTTGCTATACCGACCACAGTTAGTTTTTTACAGTTAAGTTGGAGTATAATTGTATTGTGATCACTGTTACCAAAGTTTTCATGGATGGTGACTAGAGAGGAGCAAATCAAAGCTGACAAAGTGGAATTCAATCCAAATTTCAGGAAAAATTTGATTTGCAGCGAATGCGAATGACCTCGCGATTCGTGGTAACGAATCACAATTTTCCTAAAATGGCGCCTACACCTGTGGGGACTGAGGACATGGGGCAAGGTACTCTGGGAAGGCAGGATCACACAGATTGACATGCCTCCATGCAGCCAATCAGCAGCCAGCCAGCCCTGTGAAGTCACAGCCCTATTAATATGGTTATGGCAGCCATTTTAGATTCTGCCATTTTCCAGCATTCAGAGACAGAAAAAATTATTTATAAGTGCAGGGAAAGAATAAAGAGGAAGCATCTTAGTGCAGGGAGAGACGTCAGAAGGCGTTAGGGATATTAAGAGGAAAGTTATTTACAAGTGCAGGGAACGATTATTTGGGGATCCAAATAGTCATTACAAAGCTCTGTCATTCCAGATTTTTGTTATTGGGCTTAAAGTGTTTTGTTGAAAATACTTTAGTGGCTTATATCTTAGTAGCTTATTCAGTACGACCCAAAATTTTTTACTCATTTCACTTCTGCAGTTATTTCTGCTGAAAGCGTATAGAGGCGTATTTCAGTACAACAAGGAAAATATATACACACCGCACTGTTGCAGTTATTTCTGGTGAAAGCATATAGAGGCGTATTTCAGTAGAACAAGAAAAAAATATACTCACTACACTGTTGCAGTTATTTCGGGTGAAAACGTATAGGGGTGTATTTCAATAAAAAAAATATATATATATATGCACTGCTCTGTTGCAGTTATTTCTGTTTAAAGTGTATAGGGGCGTATTAAAGTAAAAAAATAAAAATATATACGCACTACACTGTTGCAGTTATATTTGGTGAAAGGGTATAGGGGCGTAGTTCAGTACAACAAGGAAAATATATTCTTAGTTCACTTCTGCAGTTATTTCTGTTGAAAGCATATAGGGTCATATTTCAGTCCAACAAGAAATATATAACCACTGCACTATTGCAGTTATTTCAGTTTAAAGCGTATAGGGGCGTATTACAGAAAAAAAAAAATATATATACACACTGCACTGTTGTAGTTATTTCTGGTGAAAGCGTATATGGACATATTTCACAACTACAGGGCAAAAATATACGCACTTCACTCTTTAATAGAGTTGAGCGAACACCTGGATGTTCGGGTTCGAGAAGTTTGGCCGAACTTCCCGAAAATGTTCGGGTTCGGGATCTGAACTCGACCCGAACTTCGCCCCGAACCCGAACCCCATTGAAATCAATGGGAACCCAAACTTTTCGGCACTGAAAAGGCTGTAAAATAGCCCAGGAAAGGGCTAGAGGGCTGCAAAAGGCAGCAAAATGTAGGTAAATCCCCTGCAAAAAAATGTGGATAGGGAAATGAATAAAAAAAATAATAATAATTAACCAATATCAATTGGAGAGAGGTCCCATAGCAGAGAATCAGGCTTCATGTCACCCACCACTGGAACAGGCCACTGTCAGATATTTTTAGACCCCGGCACCCAGACAGAGGAGAGAGGCCCCATAGCAGAGATTTAGGCTTCATGTCATAGCAGATAATCAGGCTTCATGTCATCCACCACTGGAACAGGCCACTGTCAGATATTTTTAGGCCCCGGCACCCAGACAGAAGAGAGAGGCTCCATAGCAGAGATTCAGGCTTCATGTCATAGCAGAGAATCAGGCTTCATGTCACCCACCACTGGAACAGGCCACTGTCAGATATTTTTAGGCCCTGTCACCCAGACAGAGGAGAGAGGCCCCATAGCAGAGATTCAGGCTTCATGTCATAGCAGAGAATCAGGCTTCATGTCACCCAACACTGGAAAAGGCCACTGTCAGATATTTTTAGGCCCCGGCACCCAGACAGAGGAGAGAGGTCCCATAGCAGAGAATCAGGCTTCATGTCATAGCAGAGAATCAGGCTTCATGTCACCCACCACTGGAACAGGCCACTGTCAGATATTTTTAGGCCCCGACACCCAGACAGAGGAGAGAGGTCCCATAGCAGAGAATCAGGCTTCATGTCATAGCAGAGAATCAGGCTTTATGTCACCCAACACTGGAACAGGCCACTGTCAGAAATTTTTAGGCCCCAGCACCCAGACAGAGGAGAGAGGTCCCATAGCAGAGAATCAGGCTTCATGTCACCCACTGTTGGGCAATATTGACTCTTCTGCCTAACGTGTCCCTGACACATGATTTCGGTGATCAGCTTGAATTAAGTCTATCCGGTACCGGGAGAATGAATCAGATGAACACTGAACACATGTCTGGTTCCAATCCATTCTGGTTTATTTCACAGTTGTCAAACAGTTATAATAGAGGGGGTTGAGCTTCCTTGACATCCAATCATATGTTAGCATTTGTTTGACCTATGGTATGATCACACATGAGCTCCGCATTAACATAATAGATGACTCATAGTAACAGCTTTTGACCAATCAGGTATATACACATAGGCCAGCAGACACTTGAGCCAGATGACCTTATATGGTAGGACTGTTACAAACTAAGGAATGTATGGGTATCTCGAAACCGCACAGGAAGTTTCTCACATTCCAAAAGGGGGAAAGGAGAAGGGAGATTTTGTAAGTGCACTGACCAAATGTAATACACGTTGCTGAAAGGACAAAATGGAGTTACTTATACCCCATCAATCCTCTCTTAGAACCTTATATATATATCTTATACTATATGGTTCTTTCTCTGCTCTTCCTTTGTTTGCCTGTAAGCCTTTAGGTATTCCATATACCCTTCAGGAGTATAATCCTCAGGCTTTGTTGGGGTTATGTTTACCTCTTCTACCTCTACCGGAGTATAGAGGAATGTTGAGTGTACCCCTCTTTCGGCCACCTTTTGACATATGGCTAGAAGGGAGGGCACACACTGCAGACAACAGCAGAGACACACTATTGCAGCGACCATGGCGAGTACCACTCCTAAAACATATCTTATTTGACCAAAGTCAGGTATTCAGCCAAAAAGCCAGTCCCACCAACCTTGGTCAACATCTTGTTTTATATGGTTTCTCATCTCTTCTAGTTGGCCTATTTTATATTTTATTCCACGAGAGTGATCTGATAAATTGAAACAACACATCCCTGTGAACGCTGAGCATCCTATACTATGTTGGAGCAATAAATAGTCAATAGTTGCCCTATTCTGCAAGATAGCCTTTTTATACGATTGTATATCCAGCAGCATATCTTGCAGAATTGCACTAGTGATATTTATCTGTTTTACCATAAAACAGGCAAGTTTTGATATTGTCCTGTGGTTATATATGGCCAAACCTGGTACTCCTATCAAAGACATCCCTAAACTCATATATTCTGATTTAGAGAGGAGATTCACATTATAATCACAATTTTCTGGTAACTATAGGGAAGTGTCTCTCGTGTGTCGTGTCTGCATTGCTGGGAATAGTGGTATCATTGCTAATGTCAACCTAGCTATTGTACAGGGTCCCTCTGTAATATTGGCCGGTATGTATGTGTAACTAGTATTCCCACAGGCCAATACCCATCCTGCTGGTAGAGGTACATGTTTGTCTAGGGATGGTACTGTTTTTGTAATATTACATTGCAGATTTTTTCCTGATACTATCTTTTTACAACTACCTAAATCTCTATCACAAATATTTGGTTTAGTCTTATTCTGCATTTTTGCTTGTATGCAGGGAGGCAATAGTGTCTCATCACAGGTGAAGTTATAACATATTCCTGCTGCTGTGACAAGACCTGTAATTATTTCTATCATATTACTTTGCAGAGTCTCATATGTAGGACAGTCATAACAAGCATGATAAGGATTTACATATCCATATTTAACATCATGATCCTCCAAATCTGTGTCATTCCATTGGGAACGTAGGAGCCCCGTCCATACAGCTACTTGGGTGGGGACTGCTACCAGACATATCTCCAAAATTTTAAATACAGATAAAGTGGTTCGGAGACAAAAGTCAGTTAAGTTCAGAGTTTTGGCCAGGTACAGCCATAGGTTCTCCTTTGTCTTCCATAGACTGTCTTCCCCTCTGCATTCTGTTTTCAGGTATGTCTGTCTGTTCCACAGCCATGGGACAGTGAATAGGAGACACAAAACTGCAATTATCAAAGCACTACATTTCAGCCATCTCGAGGAATTTCCCGACTGCGTCATCTCGTTGGGGGTCTAGGCTGTCTGCCTCCGTTAGTACGCCTTCTGTATCTTCTTCATGGTCAAGGCTGTCTGCCTCCGTTAGTACCTCTCTTTTCTTTACCAACTTAATCCTTGTGGCGTGGATCCACGTGGGCGACTGTTCAGTGAGGACTGCTGTTCTGATGATTGCGACTACCTCGGTGGGTGGTCCGTAGGTGAAGCTTCCTAGTTCCTTTCCCTTCTTTAAGATCTTGATCATCACCTGGTCGCCTATCTGGAATGGATGGGTTGGTTCCTGTGAAAGAGAAGGAGACTTACAAGCAACTTATTCTTCAGTTTTACTGAGGACCTTGATCAAATTATTACTCCTCTCTGATCAGGTCCAAGTCCCCTTCCTGCACTACCAGGGGGCGTCTTGCCCATGGTGTGGGGAAAGGCCTACCCATGAGTATCTCAATGCTGTTTATGTCCTACTCCGTGGAAATGTGCTATTAAGATGGAAGCACTGTGTTGGGGAATGAATGCATAGCTTCCCCTCTTTGCAGAATAATCCTGTCTTAGGGTTTTTCTGCAATACTGGATAACACCAGTCTTACTGTTCCTGTTCAGTTGCATACCACTGAAGATCAGTAAGCATTTGCAACATCTCAGTGGTTGGAGGTGACAAACATGGTATCTCCCAATGGTTACACAAACCTGTGAGGTTGCATTTGGCCACTTATTTTGCCACCTTAACTGCCAGCGCATTGCCCTGTGAGACATGATCCTTACAATCTGCTGCCGTGAATCCTCTCCTCTGCCAAATCATACCATGATCCCACACTACCCCATGTGTGTACCTACTCTCAGTATAAATGGTGACAGGTCTATCAGTATGTAGAATACATGTCTTAGTGAGTGCAATGAGCTCAGCTGCCTACTGTGTTGAGTGTGGATGCCCTTGAGTAGGCCTACAACATCAAGAGTGGTGTGCAAAATGGTGTAATGTCACATTGTGAAAGAATTTGTCAACTCTTACCATCATAGCACAGGCTGCAAGAGAACACAGACATGCCGACATCCCCTGGACAGGGGTGGGCATTACATTTGAGAAAAACACACAAGGACGCAACTTGCCTCCATTTTCTTGTGTCAGTACACCCGCCATGGTTTTACAATTTTGCCGTGCAAACATGTGGAAGGGCATATTATAGTCAGGGAGGCCCAGCCCTGGACTCGACATGAGCGAACATTTCAGATAATCAAATGCATTGTACATTTCAGAAGACCATTTAATCAAATCTGGATTTTCTTCCAGAGTGGCTTGCCTCAAAACATTGTCATAATAGGAGCAATCAGGAATCCATTGTCTACAGTAATTTATCATACCAAGGAAAGATAACATTTCTTTCTTGTTGTGCGGGGTGACCAAACCCGCAATAGACTGGACTCTTTCTGCGCTGATTCTCCGTTCACCTTTTGTGAGGACAAAGTCCAAGTATTCAACCTGCATTTTACACCATTGCATTTTCTTAAGTGTCACTTTGTGACCACATCCTGACAATCATTGTAAACCATCCTGAATGCTGGCCTCCGCTGACATGCTACACAGTAATAAATCATCGACATATTGCAGCAGCACAGAACCTTGGGGGGGGGGGGTACCATGGTTCTAACATCGCTTGGAGGACCATGCTGTACACTACAGGTGAATCTGCATATCCCTGGGGCATTTCTGCACCAGGTCAGTTGACGCCTGTCAAAGGAAAAAGCAAAAAGTCGTCTGGTTATCTTATCAACTGGGATAGAAAAGAAAGCATTTTTCAGATCTATCACACTGAACCAAACAGCGTCTTCTGGAATGGCAGATAATAATTAAGTGACATCAGGTACAACAGGGGCTATAGGCACAATGACGTTGTTGATGGCCCCTAAATCCTGTACAAAGCGGGTAGTACCATCTGCCTTTGTCACTGCATTCACGGGCGTGTTGTAGGGTGAAATCACCTCTTCCAGGATTCCCTTTTGTAGGAATTCTTCTATCATTGGCCTAAGTCTGTCAAGTTTCTCTTTTTACAGCGGGTATTGTTTCTGGAACACTGAGATGACACCTGGTTTCACAGTAGCTTTGTAAGGTGTGCAATCTATGAATCCTGTGTCATATTCATTTGAGGACCATAATGCAGGGTTAATGTTATTAAGTTCTGGGTGGTCCTGTATGTTTGCAAGAATCAGTGGCACTGGTGTAGAGACTGGAATGAGATCTGAGTGTACTCTTATGTCCTGATTCTTTGCTGATACCTGCAAGTCAAGCTTAATGAACAAATCTCTCCCTAATAGGCTGACTGGGCAATCTAGTATAATGCTAAATACATGATCTGTGATGTATTCCCTGTCCATGGTCTTGAGTAGTAGTGAGTCAGTTTTGAAATTATATATTTTTTTTTTTCAAAACCCTATTAATTCACATAGAAGGCTCACACTTCCTTCCTCCCACTCTGAGTCATCTAAGTCCACCCCTTTTAGTCGGACGCTGTGGTCCTTCTTCTGTCTACCATTAATATCCTAGCTGTCCATACGAACAGAGCTCTGATGTTAAGCACAACACTTAACATGTAACATGTAACTGCAAACATTGAAACGAACAGATCTGACAATACAGACATGAACACACAAAGGGCCCATAAAAACTTTTCATTGACTTCAATAAATAAAAATGTACAGCTTGATCAATTCTGTTGGTACCAATAAAAACCAAAAACTTCCAAGAAAAATAAAATAAAATTCTCAATGCGCATATTTAAAAACAAATATCGTACTCCATACGCATTCATATACATTTTTCATGTACTCATTTTCATTAACAACTCATAACCACGCCCTTACACATAAAATATGAATTGCACACACAGCTCTGCTACAAACATACAACTCAGAGCCACACCCATTCACATTCCACTGAATCATGTATCTTTCACCCAATCACAAAATTTCTTTGTTACATTCCAAAATTTGCAGCACAGACAAACACAGCTTTCCTGGAAACAGATAGCCACACCACACCCAGAATTGCTGATGGTCTGTCGCTGTAAAACAATATACATGTTATAATCATACAGTCATTTTGTTAAAATTCAAATTATCTTATATGCCATGTAGTTTTAGTTTAGTGTTACACACATCGCCACTTATTCTATATAATTCCCCTTTCCCCATTTCCTTTGCCTTGCGTCTCTTATTTCAGGAATGTGTAAGCAGGGGAAGTAAAGCAATCAATCACAGGACGTTCAACTGTCCCAAATGTTCCTCAAACTTTTACTCATATCTGAATAAGGACTTAGAATGGGTGCAACCTTAGATTGATAGGATTGGACACCTCCAATTAGCATCATCACTGCAGGCACATTTTAAACCATCGGAACATACAATTTGGAAAGGTTATTTTTGCAAACATTATTGGATCTAATCCAATACCAGAGCCCTGTCTGGAAGATCAGGTTAGTATCTGCACAGTCTGCAGATGCATTTACCAATGACCAGCCCCCCTCCCCCCCAACCCCCATATGGAGTTCCTGAGCAGAGGAGGGGGGTATGAGATGGGAGGGAGTTCTCTCTGAGAGCACATTTCAGAGGGAACAGGAAAAGTTCCTGTGGAACTACAAGTCACATGGCAAACTACTTTGTTCTCTCTATAGGATTCAAAATCCTCCATCTTCCAATTTCTCTCAGTTACTTCCATGGACACTTTAAACCATAACTCAGTATACACCAGCCTATTATTATCCTTCAACAACTTCTCTTTTCAAATATCAATACACTTATGCATTAACTGACCATCTTTTAGTGCTGTAATCTTCTAATTCTAGGGCTATAGATCTTCACTATTTAAACACACACATATCATTAGGGCAACAAAACTTAACCAGTTCATTTCTGAACGTTTAACACAAGCCCTTTCTGATTGCAGACACTGGGGCATATTTTTCCTTGCCATCAAATAACTTCCTGACACTGCTCTGCTTTCTCACTCACCATAGCCCCCCCTTCACCATCACAGGAGTTCTGATGTAACCAGTCTGTAAGCTTCCAACTTCACAGATTATTACAGCTTTTCATCCCTGTTGCCAGCCGGGCATAACATTCTGTTTCACATTTTCATTCTACTTGTACTGCGTGTAATATAACCAGCATGCGGTGTGCCAGTAATTAGACTGCGCTCTATTATGTTTCCAAATGTTGGCGTGGGGGGTCAGTATTTTTCTTCTAGTTTTAATGGTATAACCGCTGTTACAGCATCTTCCTCAATCTGAGTCAGAACTGGGTACAGAGGTGCCGTGGGGGTGGATTTATTATAAGGTGGAGGGGATTTCTGACTTCTCTTCTTTGTGCCTACCTCCTGTTCTATTTCATGTAGAGTCCTATCATTTTTGGGACTTTTTAGATTCTTATTCTTCTTGCTATTACCTGCATCATACCAGTGGGGGGCTATTTCCAGCCACTGTTCTCCTCCCCTGGACATGTACTCCATGTCCCAGGAAGGATCCGCATCGAAATGCGGCCAGGCTGTTTTATCACCTAGACATAGTCCTTTGACCATATCCATATGATAAATGCTATTATCACCGTCCCTGGGGAATGGATCTGCAGCATCCATTACCTCAGTCCAGCCTGCTAGATTATCTTCCCACGGGTTGATCAGGTAATAGTTTGTTGGACTAACACGGGCTACATAGATTTTGCAAGTTTCTCCTAGTTCTGGTTTAGGGAATTTAGTTTTAGACCCTTGTCCTCCCATGTTAGTATTTATAGTTCAAAAAATAAGTGAGACAATCACTGTCAGGACTGGCTGTACTGCACTGAAATAGCGCCGACAAGACCTGTCAACTGATCAGCTGATTCGTATCTTAATGTCTCTCTATACTCTTTGGACCCCTATCGACTATTGTTGTTTCGGACCGCCACTCAAATTTTCCGGGTCAACAGATTACTCTTAGCCGAAAAAATGGGGCGTCTTGCGGTCCTCCACAACACAAACAATTTTACACATTAACAGTAGTTAACCCAAAATACATCAATTTGACAATAACAGTGGGATGTGACCGTACACTTACCACCCGGTCAACATCTCACACAGACAGATAATCTTAATACTTCTAAAATACTTATACTATATATACATGAGTTAATCCAAGCTTGTAACCTTCTGTTCCCTGAACAGATTTATTCATATATATAGTGCACTATATCTATATCTAATGATATGGACTCCCTGAGCCTCTTACAATCAACATAAGCTCTCAGAGCTTTTGCGTGTCCCGGACACCGCAATCCACCGAAATCATAAATAGATGGTTCGACTTACTTGATTCGAGATTTTGGTCAGTGCCTCCAGGTCAAAAGAAGACAAAAATTGATGTCTCTTGCAACAGACCCAAAGATGACCCTCTCAATCACGGACCGAGCCCCCAAACTGTTGGGCAATATTGACTCT
The DNA here is from genome assembly GCF_905171765.1 of Bufo bufo. Lineage (NCBI taxonomy): Eukaryota > Metazoa > Chordata > Amphibia > Anura > Bufonidae > Bufo > Bufo bufo. The sequence goes on along the minus strand of NC_053391.1, from coordinate 516,220,888 downwards.
TCTGCCTAACGTGTCCCTGACACATGATTTCGGTGATCAGCTTGAATTAAGTATCCGGTACCGGGAGAATGAATCAGATGAATACTGAACACATGTCTGGTTCCAATCCATTCTGGTTTATTTCACAGTTGGCAAACAGTTATAAAAGAGAGGGTTGAGCTTCCTTGACATCCAATCATATGTTAGCATTTGTTTGACCTATGGTATGATCACACATGAGCTCTGCATTAACATAATAGATGACTCATAGTAACAGCATTTGACCAATCAGGTATATACACATAGGCCAGCAGACACTTGAGCCAGATGACCTTATATGGTAGGACTGTTACAAACTAAGGAATGTATGGGTATCTCGAAACCGCACAGGAAGTTTCTCACATTCCAAAAGGGGGAAGGGAGATTTTGTAAGTGCACTGACCAAATGTAATACACGTTGCTGAAAGGACAAAATGGAGTTACTTATACCCCATCACCCACCACTGGAACAGGTCATTGTCAGATATTTTTAGGCCCCGGCACCAAGACAGAGGAGAGAGGTCCCATAGCAGAGAATCAGGCTTCATGTCACCCACCACTGGAACAGGCCATTGTCAGATATTTTTAGGCCCCGGCACCCAGACAGAGGAGAGAGGTCCCAAAGCAGAGAATCAGGCTTCATGTCACCCACCACTGGAACAGGCCACTGTCAGATATTTTTAGGCCCCGGCACCCAGACAGAGGAGAGAGGCCCCAAAGCAGAGATTCAGGCTTCATGTCATAGCAGAGAATCATGCTTCATGTCACCCACCACTGGAACAAGCCATTGTCAGATATTTTTATGCCCCGGCACCCAGACAGAGGAGAGAGGTCCCATAGCAGAGAATCAGGCTTCATGTCATAGCAGAGAATCAGGCTTTATGTCACCCACCACTGGAACAGGCAACTGTCAGATATTTTTAGGCCCCAGCACCCAGACAGAGGAGAGAGGTACCAAAGCAGAGAATCAGGCTTCATGTCACCCACCACTGGAACAGGCCACTGTCAGATATTTTTAGGCCCTGGCACCCAGACAGAGGAGAGAGGTCCCATAGCAGAGAATCAGGCTTCATGTCACCCACTACTGGAACAGGCCACTGTCAGTTAATTTTAGGCCCCGGCACCCAGACAGAGGAGAGAGGTCCCATAGCAGAAAATCAGGCTTCATGTCACCCACCACTAAAACAGGCCACTGTCAGATATTTTTAGGCCCCGGCACCCAGACAGAGGAGAGAGGTCCCATAGCAGAGAATCAGGCTTCATGTCATAGCAGAGAATGAGGCTTCATGTCACCCAACACTGGAACAGGCCGCTGTCAGATATTTTTAGGCCCCGGCACCCAGACAGAGGAGAGGTCCATTCAACTTTGGGTTGCCCCGCAATATAATTGTAAAATTAAAAAAGGAGGATTGAATGAGGAAGTGCCTTGGAGTACAAGAATATATGGTTAAGGGGAGGTAGTTATAAATGTCTAATCTGCACAAGGGATGGACAGGTCCTGTGGGATCCATGCCTGGTTCATTTTTATGAACGTCAGCTTGTCCACATTGGCTGTAGACAGGCGGCTGCGTTTGTCTGTAATGACGCCCCCTGCCGTGCTGAATACACGTTCAGACAAAACGCTGGCCGCCGGGCAAGCCAGCACCTCCAAGGCATAAAAGGCTAGCTCTGGCCACGTAGACAATTTGGAGACCCAGAAGTTGAATGGGGCCGAACCATCAGTCAGTACGTGGAGGGGTGTGCACACGTACTGTTCCACCATGTTAGTGAAATGTTGCCTCCTGCTGACACGTTCCGTTTCAGGTGGTGGTGCAGTTAGCTGTGGCGTGGTGACAAAACTTTTCCACATCTCTGCCATGCTAACCTTGCCCTCAGAGGAGCTGGGCGTGACACAGCTGCGTTGGCGACCTCTTGCTCCTCCTCTGCCTTCGCCTTGGGCTTCCACTTGTTCTCCTGTGACATTTGGGAATGCTCTCAGTAGCGCGTCTACCAACGTGCGCTTGTACTCGCGCATCTTCCTATCACGCTCCAGTGCAGGAAGTAAGGTGGACACATTGTCTTTGTACCGGGGATCCAGCAGGGTGGCAACCCAGTAGTCCGCACACGTTAAAATGTGGGCAACTCTGCTGTCATTGCGCAGGCACTGCAGCATGTAGTCCCTCATGTGTGCCAGGCTTCCCAGAGGTAAGTACAAGCTGTCCTCTGTGGGAGCCGTATCGTCATCGTCCACCGTTTCTCCCCAGCCACGCACCAGTGATGGGCCCGAGCTGCGTTGGGTGTCACCCCACTGTGAACATGCTTCATCCTCATCCTCCTCCACCTCCTCCTCATCCTCGTCCTCATCGTCCTCCTCGTCCTCCAGTAGTGGGCCCTGTCTGGCCACCTTTGTACCTGGCCTCTGCTGTTGCAAAAAACCTCCCTCTGAGTCACTTCTAAGAGACTGGCCTGAAAGTGCTAAAAATGACTCCTCTTCCTCCTCCTCCTCCTCCTCGGCCACCTCCTCTTCCAACATCGCCCTAAGTGTTTTCTCAAGGAGACATAGAAGTGGTATTGTAACGCTGATAACGGCATCATCGCCACTGGCCATGTTGGTGCAGTACTCGAAACAGCGCAACAGGGCACACAGGTCTCGTATGGAGGCCCAGTCATTGGTGGTGAAGTGGTGCTGTTCAGCAGTGCGACTGACCCGTGCGTGCTGCAGCTGAAACTCCACTATGGCCTGCTGCTACTCGCACAGTCTGTCCAGCATGTGCAAGGTGGAGTTCCACCTGGTGGGCACGTCGCATATGAGGCGGTGAGCAGGAAGGCCGAAGTTACGCTGTAGCGCAGACAGGTGAGCAGCGGCAGGATGTGAACGCCGGAAGCGCGCACAGACGGCCCGCACTTTATGCAGCAGCTATGACATGTCGGGGTAGTTGTGAATGGACTTCTGCACCACCAAATTCAGCACATGCGCCAGGCAAGGGATGTGCGTCAAACCGGCTAGTCCCAGAGCTGCGACGAGATTTCACCCATTATCGCACACCACCAGGCCAGGCTTGAGGCTCACCGGCAGCAACCACTCGTCGGTCTGTTGTTCAAAACCCCGGCACAACTCCTGCGCAGTGTGGGACCTGTCCCCCAAACATATGAGTTTCAGAATGGCCTGCTGACGTTTACCCCGTACTGTGCTGAAGTTGGTGGTGAAGGTGTGTGTCTGACTGGATGAGCAGGTGGAAGAAGAAGAGGAGGATACCGAGTAGGAGGAGGAGGCTACAGGAGGCAAAGAATGTTGCCCTGCGATCCTTCGTGGCAAAAGGACGTGCGCCAAAAAGCTCTCCGCCTGGGGCCCAGCCGCCACTACATTTACCCAGTGTGCAGTTAGGGAGATATAGCGTCCCTGGCCGTGCTTACTGGTCCACGTATCTGTGGTTAGGTGGACCTTGCCACAGATGGCGTTGCGCAGTGCACACTTGATTTTATCGGACACTTGGTTGTGCAGGGAAGGCACGGCTCTCTTGGAGAAGTAGTGGCGGCTGGGAACAACATACTGTGGGACAGCAAGCGACATGAGCTGTTTGAAGCTGTCTGTGTCCACCAGCCTGAATGACAGCATTTCATAGGCCAGTAGTTTAGAAATGCTGGCATTCAGGGCCAGGGATCAAGGGTGGCTAAGTGGGAATTTACGCTTTCTCTCAAATGTTTGTGAGATGGAGAGCTGAACGCTGCCGTGTGACATGGTGGAGATGCTTGGTGACGGAGGTGGTGGTGTTGGTGGTACATCCTCTGTTTGCTGGGCGGCAGGTGCCAACGTTCCTCCCGAGGCGGAGGAAGAGGCCGAGGCGGCAGCAGCAGAAGAGGTAGCAGGGTGAGCCTGAGTGAGTTCCTTGTTTTTAAGGTGTTTACTCCACTACAGTTAATGCTTTGCATGCAGATGCCTGGTCATCCAGGTTGTGCTAAGGTTCAGAACGTTAATGCCTCGCTTCAGGCTCTAATGGCACAGAGTGCAAACCACTCGGGTCTTGTCGTAAGCACATTGTTTGAAGAACTGCCACGCCAGGGAACTCTTTGAAGCTGCCTTTGGGGTGCTCGGTCCCAAGTGGCGGTTGCCAGTAGCAGGCGAACTCTCTTGGCGGCAGGTGTTCTGCTTTTGCCCCCTGCTCCCTCTTTTGCTACGCTGTTGGCTCGGTCTCACCACTGCCTCTTCCTCTGAACTCTGAAAGTCAGTGGCACGACCTTCATTCCATGTGGGGTCTATGACCTCATCGTCCACTGCATCGTCTTCTACCCAGTCTTCCTCCCTGACCTCCTGTTCAGTTTGCACACTGCAGAAAGACGCAGCAGTTGGCACCTGTGTTTCGTCATCATCAGAGACGTGCTGAGGTGGTATTTCCATGTCCTCATCATCAGGAAACATAAGTGGCTGTGCGTCAGTGCATTCCATGTCTTCCACCGCTGGGGAAGGGCTAAGTGGATGCCCTTGGGAAACCCTGCCAGCAGAGTCTTCAAACAGCATAAGAGACTGCTGCATAACTTGAGGCTCAGACAGTTTTCCTGATATGCATGGGTGTGATGTGACAGACTGATGGGCTTGGTTTTCAGGCGCCATCTGTGCGCTTTCTGCAGAAAACTGGGTGGGAGATAATGTGAATGTGCTGGATCCACTGTCGGCCACCCAATTGACTAATGCCTGTACCTGCTCAGGCCTTACCATCCTTAGAACGGCATTGGGCCCCACCAAATATTGCTGTAAATTCTGGCGGCTACTGGGACCTGAGGTAGTTGGTTCACTAGGAGGTGTGGCTGTGGCAGAATGGCCACGTCCTCTCCCAGCACCAGAGGGTCCACTAACACCACCACGACCATGTCCGTGTCCGCGTCCCTTACTAGATGTTTTCCTCATTGTTACCGTTCACCACAATAAGAAAAAAAAATTTTGGCCCAATGTATTGAATTCAAATTCAGGCCTTTTTTTACAGGCACCTAACACTATCAGGCTATCTATATAAGTACCATATTACATTAATACAGGCACAGCAGTATCCACAGATTTAGCTGAATATAAATTTTAGGCCTAGTATTTAGGCCCTGGATGACAGGTATCCTTTTACGGACAGAATTAGACTTGGCCTGCAACAGCAGAAACCACTGATTTAAGGAATTGCTCTTTTGGGAATTGAATTTAAACCCAGAACAAAAACTATGCTTTGACGGACACTAAATAACTTGACCAGCCACAGCAGTAACCACAGATTTAGCTGAATATAATTTGTAGGCCTAGTATTTAGGCCCTGGATGACAGGTATCCTTTTACAGACAGTATTAGACTTGGAGATGCACGGTAGCGTGTGAAGTTATTGAGGATGACCCTATCAGCACTTGAATTTGCACCTTCAATGTAATATACCCTTTTACGGACAGATTTAAACTTGGCCTGCAACAGCAGAAACCTCTGATTTAGGGAATTGCTCTTTTGGGAATTGAATTTAAACCCAGAACAAAAATATATCCTTTGCCAGACAGCAGACAATATTACAATTGGCTAGCCACAGCTGAAACACCAGATTTAGGTTATTGCTATTTTGGCAATTGTATTTCACCCCTCAATAAAATAGCAAGCACAGCCAAGCCCCTGATGTAGGATATAGCAAAAAAAAACACACTATTGATGGTTAAATGGACTTGGTGGCAGCTTGTGCTGGCGCACCACAAGATACGAAGTGGCCGACGATCACCCCAGAAAAAAGTGACAGAAAAACGCTCTGGGCAGCCTAAAAACAGTGAGCAATTAACTAGCAGAAGTTGAATGATTCACAGCTGTAGATCGATCACTTCATTAAGTGTTTTTGCTGAGTAAATATCTGCCTAATCTCGCCCTAACAGCAGCTGCATTCTCTCCCTACACTGATCAGAGCAGAGTGACGTGCGGCGCTACGTGACTCCAGCTTAAATAGAGGCTGGGTCAAATGCTGCACTGGCCAATCACAGCCATGCCAATAGTAGGCATGGCTGTGATGGCCTCTTGGGGCAAGTATTATGACGCTTGCTGATTGGCTGCTTTGCAGCCTTTCAAAAAGCGCCAAGAAAGCGCCGAACACCGAACCCGAACTTTTACGTAAATGTTCGGGTTCGGGTCTGTGTCACGAACACCCCAAAATTTGGTACGAACCCGAACTATACAGTACGGGTTCGCTCATCCCTACTCTTAATAGTTTTCTGGTCAAAGCATATAGTGGCCTATTTCATTCCAACAAGAAAAATAGATTCTCAGTTCACTTCTGCAGTTATTTCTGTTGAAACAGTACAGGGCTGTATTTCGGTACAACTAGAAAAATATATATGCACTGCACTGTTGCAGTTATTTCTGGTGAAAGCGTATAGGGGCGTATTTCAATAAAAAAGAAAAATATATATGCACTGCACTGTTGCAGTTATTTCTGGTGAAAGCGTAAAGGCGTGTATTTCAGTAAAAAAAGAGAAATATATATGCACTGCACTGTTGCAGTTATTTCTGGTAAAAGCGTATATAGGCGTATTTCACAATTACAATTTACTGTTTAAAGATTATAAGGGCGTATTACAGTAAAAAAATAAAAATATATACGCACTGCACTGTTACATTTATTTTTGGTGAAAGGGAATAGGGGCATAGTTCAGTACAACAAGAAATATATTTTCTCAGTTCACTTCTGCAGTTATTTCTGTTGAAAGTCTATAGGGGCGTATTTCAGTACAACAAGAAAAATATATATGCACTGCACTGTTGGAGTTATTTCTGTTTAAAGCGTATAGGGGCATATTACAGTAAAAAAAGAAAAATATATATGCACTGCACTGTTGCAGTTATTTCTGGTGAAAGCGTATAGGGGCGTATTTCACAACTACAAGAAAAAAATATACGCACTTCACTCTGATCGTTTTCTGGTCAAAGAGTATAGTAAAAAAATAAAAATATATACGCACTGCACTGTTACATATATTTTTGGTGAAAGGGAATAGGGGCATAGTTCAGTACAACAAGAAAAATATATTCTCAGTTCACTTCTGCAGTTATTTCTGTTAAAAGTGAATAGGGGCGTATTTCAGCACAACAATAAAAATATATATGCACTGCACTGTTGCAGTTATTTCTGTTTAAAGATTATAGGGGTGTATGTCACAACTACAAGAAAAAAATATAAGCACTTTCCTCTTTGATTGTTTTCTGGTCAAGCATTTAGTGGCCTATTTCAGTCCAGCAAGAAAAATATATACACACTGCACTGTTGCAGTTATTTCTGTTCAAAGCGTTTAGGGCCATATTTCAGTAAAAAAAGGAAAACTATATGCGCACTGCACTGTTGCAGCTATTTCTGTTTAAAGCGTTTAGGGGCATATTACAGTAAAATAAAGAAAAATATATTCTCAGTTCACTTCTGCAGTTATTTCTGTTAAAAGGGAATAGGTTTGTATTTCATTAAATTAAGAAAAATTTTATACGCATTGCACTGTTGCAGTTATTTCTGGTGAAATAGCATAGGGGCGCATTTCTAAACTACAAGAAAAATATATACGCACTTCACTCTTTGTATTCTAGTCAAAGCGTATCGTGCCCTATTTCAGTCCACCAAGAAAAATATATACGCACTGCACTGTTGCAGTTATTTCTGTTTAAAGTGTATAGGGGCGTTTTTCAATAAAAAAAAAAAAAAATATTCTCAAACTATACTGTTGCAGTTATTTCTGGTGAAAGTGTATATAGGCGTATTTCAGTACAACAAGAAAAATATATTCTCAGTTCACTTCTGCAGTTATTTCTGTTGAAACAGTATAGGGCTGTATTTCGGTACGACAAGAAAAATATATATGCACTGCACTGTTGCAGTTATTTCTGGTGAAAGCGTATAGGGGCGTATTTCAATAAAAAAGAAAAATATATATGCACTGCACTGTTGCAGTTATTTCTGGTGAAAGCGTAAAGGCGTGTATTTCAGTAAAAAAAGAGAAATATATATGCACTGCACTGTTGCAGTTATTTCTGGTAAAAGCGTATATAGGCGTATTTCACAATTACAAGAAAAAAATATACGCACTTCACTCTTTGATTGTTTTCTGGTCAAGCGTATAATGGCCCATTTCAGTCCAACAAGAAAAATATATATGCACTGCGCTGTTGCAGTTATTTCTGTTTAAAGTGTTTAAGGGCGTATTTCAGTAAAAAAAGAAAAATATATAAGCACTGCACTGTTGCAGCTATTTCTGTTTAAAGCGTTTAGGGGCATATTACAGTAAAATAAAGAAAAATATATTCTCAGTTCACTTCTGCAGTTATTTCTATTGAAAGTGTATAGGTTCGTATTTCATTAAAAAAATAAAAATATATACGCACTGCACTGTTGCAGTTATTTCTGGTGAAATAGTATATTTCTAAACTACAAGAAAAATATATACGCACTTTACTCTTTGATTGTATTCTGGTCAGAGCTTATAGTGCCCTATTTCAGTAAAACAAGAAAAATATATTCTCAGTTCACTGCTGCAGTTATTTCTGTTGAAACAGTATAGGGCTTTATTTCGGTATGACAAGAAAAATATATATGCACTGCACTGTAGCAGTTATTTCTGGTGAAAGCGTATAGGGGCGTATTTCAGTAAAAAAAATGAAAAATATATGCACTGCACTGTTGCAGTTATTCCTGTTCAAAGTGTATTGGGACGTATTACAGTAAAAAAATAAAAATATATACGCACTGCACTGTTGCAGTTATTTCTGGTGAAAGGGAATAGGGGCATAGTTCAGTACAACAAGAAAAATATATTCTCAGTTCACTTCTGCAGTTATTTCTGTTAAAAGTCTATAGGGGCGTATTTCAGTACAACAAGAAAAATATATACGCACTGCACTGTTGCAGTTATTTCTGTTTAAAGCGTATAGGGGCATATTACAGTAAAAAAAGAAAAATATATACGCACTGCACTGTTGCAGTTATTTCTGGTGAAAGAGTATAGGGTGTATTTCACAACTACAAGAAAAAAATATACACACTTTACTCTTTGATTGTTTTCTGGTTAAGAGTATAGTCGCCCATTTAAGTCCAACAAGAAAAATATATGTGCACTGCACTGTTGCAATTATTTCTGTTTAAAGCGTTTAGGGGCGTATTTCAGTAAAAAAATATAAATATATACGCACTGCACAGTTGCAGCTATTTCTGTTCAAATCGTTTAGGGGCATATTACAGTAAAATAAAGAAAAATATATTCTCAGTTCACTTCTGCAGTTATTTCTATTGAAAGTGTATAGGTTCGTATTTCATTAAATAAAGAAAAATATATACGCACTGCACTGTTGCAGTTATTTCTGGTGAAATAGTATAGGGAAATATTTCTAAACTACAAGAAAAATATATACGCACTTTACTCTTTGATTGTATTCTGGTCAGAGCGTATAGTGCCCTATTTCAGTACAACAAGAAAAATATATTCTCAGTTCACTTCTCCAGTTATTTCTGTTGAAACAGTATAGGGCTGTTTTTCGATACGGCAAGAAAAAAGTTATGCACTGCACTGTAACAGTTATTTCTGGTGAAAGCGTATAAGGGCGTATTTCAATAAAGAAAGAAAAATATATATGCACTGCACTGTTGCAGTTATTCCTGTTTAAAGTTTATTGGGGCGTATAACAGTAAAAAAATAAAAATATATACGCACTGCACTGTTGCAGTCATTTCTGGTGAAAGCATATAGGGGCGTATTTTAATGGAAATAGAAAAATATATATGCACTGCACTGTTGCTGTTATTTCTGGTGAAAGCGTATAGGGGCGTATTTCAGTAAAAAAAGAGAAATATATATGCACTGCACTGTTGCAGTTATTTCTGTTTAACCTGTTTCAGACACATGACGTACCGGTATGGCATGATGTCCCAGTACTTAAGGACACATGACATACCGGTACATCATGTGTAGTTCCAATCACCGCCGCCCGGCGGTGATCGGAACAAGGTGCCTGCTCAAATCATTGAGCAGGCACCAGGGGACAATGCGCGGGGGTGTCCGTTCGCCGCAAACCGCAGGTCAATTCAGACCTGCGGTTTGTGGCTTTTACAGGTTGCAGCGGGCGGCGGTGCCATCGGGTCTCCGTGCAGCTGTAGGGGGGACCCGATCGCATGGAAGGCAGCCCGATGCCTTCCTTAGGCATTGGCGCTGCCTTCCAGTGATGAGCCTGTGAGATCCAGCCCCCTGGATCTCACAGGCCGGAAGCTGTATGAGTAATACACACTGTATTACTCATACAGCTATTGCATTCCAATACAGAAGTATTGGAATGCATTGTAAAGGGGATTAGACCCCCAAAAATTGAATTCCCAAAGTGAGACAAAAAATAAAGTGACAAAAAAAGTTGAAAAATAAAGTTTCCCCCCAAAAAATTTTTAAGTTTCTAGTAAAAAACAAAAACTTTATTTTCCCCAAATAAATATTAGATATCGACGTCTCCTTATCGACCGGCTCTATAAACATATCACATGACCTAACCCCTCAGATGAACACTGTAAAAAATAAAAACTGTGCTAAATAAACAATTTTTTTGGTCACCTACATCAGAAAAAGTATAACAGCAAGCGATCAAAAAGGCATATGCCCACCAAAATAGTACCAATTTAACCATCACCTTATCCCACACAAAATTAGCCCCTACCTAAGATAATCGCCCAAAAAATAAAAAAAACTATGGCTCAGAATATGGAGTCACTAAAACATCTTTTTTTTTGTTTTAAAAAAAGCTGTTATTGTGTAAAACTTAAGTAAATTTTAAAAAAGTATAGATTTTAGGTATCGCCGCATCCGTAATGACCTGCTATATAAAAATATAACATGATTTATCCCCTCAGATGAACACCGTAAAAAAAAAAAACGGTGTAAAAAAAGCCATTTTTTTGTCACCTTACATTACAAAAAGTGCAACAGCAATCGATGAAAAAGTCACTTGTACCCCAAAATAGTGACAATCAAACCGTCATCTCATCCCTCAAAAATCATACCGCACCCAAGATAATCGCCAAAAAACTGAAAAAACTATGGCTCTCAGACTATGGAAACACTAAAACATTTTGTTTCAAAAATGTAATCATTGTGTAAATTTTACATAAATAAAAAAAGTATATATATCAGTATTAGATATCGCCGCATCCATAATAACTTGCTCTATAAAAATATCACATGACCCCCCAGGTGAATACCGCAAAAAAAAAAAAACGGTGTAAAAAAAACAATTTTTTGTCACCTTACATCTCAAAAAGTGTAATAGCAAGCGATCAAAAAGTCATACGCACCCCAAAATAGAGCCAATCAAACCGTCATCTCATTCCGCAAAAATTCATACACTACCCAAGATAAACGCCCAAAAAGTAAAATACTATGGCTCTCAGACTATGGAGACACTAAAACATGATTTTTTTTAGTTTCAAAAATGAAATCATTGTGTAAAACTTACATAAATAAAAATAATTGGATACATATTAGATATCGCCGCATCCGTGACAACCCGGTCTATAAAAATACCACATGATATAACCTGTCAGATGAATATTGTAAATAACGAAAAATAAAAACGGTGCCAAAACAGCTATTTCTTTTTACCTTGCCTTAACAAAAAGTGTAATATAGAGCAACCGAATTCATATGTACCCTAAACTAGTACCAACAAAACTGCGATCCTATCCCGTAGTTTCTAAAATGTGGTCACTTTTTTTGAGTTTCTACTCTAGGGGTGCATCAAGGGTGCTTCAAATGGGACATGGTGTCAAAAAAACACTCCAGCAAAATCTGCCTTCTAAAAACCGTATGGCATTCCTTTCATTCTGCGCCCTGTCATGTGCCCGTACAGCGGTTTACGACCACATATGGGGTGTTTCTGTAAACTACAGAATCAGGGCTATAAATTTAGAGTTTTGTTTGGCTGTTAACCCTTGATTTGTAGCTGGAAAAAAAATTATTAAAATGGAAAATCTGCCAAAAAAGTGGAATTTTGAAATTGTATCTCTATTTTCCATTAATTCTTGTGGAACACCTAAAGGGTTAATAAAGTTTGTAAAATCAGTTTTGAATACCTTGAGGGGTGTAGTTTCTAGAATGGGGTCATTTTTGGGTGGTTTTCATTATGTAAACCTCACAAAGTGACTTCAGACCTGAACTGGTCCTTATAAAGTTGGTTTTTGAAAACTTCTAAGCCCTGTAACGTCCCCCAAAAATAAAATGCCATTCCCAAAATGATCCTAACATGAAGTATACATATGGGGAATGTGAAGTAATAACTATTTTTATAGGTATTACTATGTAGTATAGAAGTAGAGAAATTGAAACTTGGAAATTTGCCATTTTAAAAAAAAACAACTAAATTTTACTAGTGTCATGAAGTACAATATGTGACGAAAGTCAAAGTGTTTTAAAGTTATCACCACATAAAGTGACACTGGTCAGATGGATTTGCAAAAAATGGCCATAGACAAAATACCTATTTTCAGGTATTTTGTCTATGGCTTTACAATGAACTACTTAGCTTCTGCTATCTATGTACTTTGATATATTTGCACTCTGCACTTTATATGCATATTTTGGTTACTATATATGATACCTTTACTTAGCCTCTATAGCTTTGCCTGACTACATGTATTTCTGATATCCTATTTGGCCCACATGCACATTCGTGCTATATTTATATACCTATTGTTTGTGTCTATTTGCCATTTCAGGTATTAGTTGTGCTTCGTGTCATTTTGTGTGCTCATTTTCCACCATCTACTGTTTTCTATGTGTTTTTATTGTGATTTGTCTCATATGGAGACACTAATAAAATTTATATATTCATAATATTATTGAGTGCGAGCCCTATTTCTCTCTCTTTGGCGTACTACCATACGTGCTGGCTCTGCACGGGTACTCATTTCTGTGAGTCATTCATTATTGGTGCTCACTTTAATTTTGAGTGTGACTCCAAATCCAGACCTCCATGGGTTGAAAAATTTGATTTCCATTTTTTTTATTTTTGTGTGATCTTGTTGTCAGCACATTCAACTATGTAAAGAACAAAGTATTTCAGAAGAATGTTTAATTAATTCAGATCTAGGATGTGTTATTTTTGTGTATCCTTTATTTTTTTGAGCAGTGTATATGCGCACTGCACTGTTGCAGTTATTTCTGGTGAAAGGGAATAGGGGCATAGTTTAATACGACAAGAAAAATATATTCTCAGTTCAATTCTGCAGTTATTTCTGTTGAAAGTCTAACGGGGGTGTATTTCAGTAAAACAAGAAAAATATATATGCACTGCACTGTTGCAGTTATTTCTGGTGAAAGCGTATAGGGACGTATTTCACAACTACAAGAAAAAAATATACGCACTTCACTCTGTTTTCTGGTCAAGCGTATAGTGGCCTATTTCAGTCCAACAAAAAAATAAATACTCACTGTACTGTTGCAGTTATTTCTGTTTAAAGCGTTTAGGGGCATATTACAGTAAAATAAAGAAAAATATATTCTCAGTTAACTTCTGCAGTTATTTCTGTTGAAGGTGTATAGCAGGCATGCTCAACCTGCGGCCCTCCAGCTGTTGCAAAACTACAACTCCCAGCATGCCCGAACAGCCTACAGCTATCAGCCTACAGCAGGGCATTGTGGGAGTTGTAGTTTTACAACAGCTGGAGGGCCGCAGGTTGAGCATGCCTGGTGTATAGGTTTGTATTTCATAAAAAAAAAGATTAATATGGGGGCGGAGCTAGCGCCGGAATGTGATGGCAGCATAGTAAGGAGCTCTCCGTGCTTGATCCTTTAAAGCATCAGCATACACAAGCTGACAGACAGCAGTATGGTTAAAATCGGTAACCCTAAGGCTGGGGACACCCCTGCTGCCAGCAGGCAGCCGAACAACAACGGTGAAATGGATAAATTCCTCAAAAAAGCGGCAGCTACCGTGGCAGCTAGAGAAAAGAAGATGGCACTGAACCCGCCGAACAAGGTGAGCGAGCGTGCAGCTGAAACGTCTGAGAGGGAAAGCGATATAGAAGACTCCCATGGCAAAACCGCACTCCCCATAACTCGCCGCTTCCTGAAACAGTCATTAAGCAAAGCTATGGAGCCGATTCTGAGCGAGCTCACAGCCATGCGCCACAATATGCACCATATTGGCGATCGAGTTGTCTCTCTAGAGACGCGACAGGCCGCAGTGATTGATCACCAAACAGCAACTGCGTCCTCCCTGCAAAAATGTCGTACATACCTTAATGACCTCCAAAATGCAGTGGAGGATCAAGAAAACAGAGGATGCAGGAATAACCTGCGATTTAGGGAGATACCAGAGACTGTCGCAGCAGCGGACATTCCTAGAACCGTAATTGCTATATGCTGCTCCCTTCTAGGACCTGACAGCCAGGCGGACATAATCGTCGAACGTGCCCATAGGGCGCTCAGACCTAAGCCCAAGGGGTCGGAACCGCCTAGAGATGTAATATGCAGGTTCCTAAATTTTCAAGTCAAGTCTGCGGTCCTGGATGCGGCTAGAAACCAAGAAGATCTTTTGTATGAAGATTCCTGCATTTCGATCTATCAGGACCTGGCGCCGTCAACGCTAAAGAAACGAAGATCCCTGAAGCCCTTGACAGATTGGCTCAGGCTGAATAAGACCCCCTATAGATGTTCTTTTCCCTTTGGGATCTCGTTCTTCTACGCAGGTCGCCGCATCAATATCAATACTTACGCTGACCTGATGGGAGCCTATGATCATTTGCAGATTCCACCGATGGACATTTCGAATTGGGAGATGTATCAAGACCTTACAGAGCTCCCGGAATTGCCGAAGTCCTCGCCATTTGAGCTTCCACGAACACCGAAGACCCAGAAGTTCAAGCGGAGGAACGCGCATCTCACACCGTAGAGACTGTACTCATATCGTAGCGACATGCTCTAATTGCTATGTATTTTTCAGCTAGACTTCCTCTTTACCCATCATTCTAACTTTCCTGCTCACTACTTAAGTTGAGCGAACACCTGGATGTTCGGGTTCGAGAAGTTCGGCCAAACTTCCCGGAAATGTTCGGGTTCGGGATCCGAACCCGAACCGAACTTCGTCCCGAACCCCATTGAAGTCAATGGGGACCCGAACTTTTCGGCACTAAAAAGGCTGTAAAACAGCCCAGGAAAGAGCTAGAGGGCTGCAAAAGGCAGCAACATGTAGGTAAACCCCCTGCAAACAAATGTGGATAGGGAAATGAATTAAAATAAAAATAAAAAAAATAAAAATTAACCAATATCAATTGGACAGAGGTCCCATAGCAGAGAATCTGGCTTCACGTCAGCAGAGAATCAGTCTCTTCATGCCATAGCAGAGAATCTGGCTTTATGTCAGCAGAGAATCAGTCTTCATGTCATAGCAGAGAATCAGGCTTCACGTCACCCACCACTGGAACAGGCCACTGTCACATATTTAGGCCCCAGCACCCAGACAGAGGAGAGAGGTCCCGTAACAGAGAATCTGGCTTCATGTCAGCACAGAATCAGTCTTCATGTCATAGCAGAGAATCAGGCTTCACGTCACCCACCACTGGAACAGGCCACTGTCACATATTTAGGCCCCGGCACCCAGACAGAGGAGAGAGGGCCCGTAACAGAGAATCTGGCTTCATGTCAGCACAGAATCAGTCTTCATTTCATAGCAGAGAATCAGGCTTCACGTCACCCACCACTGGAAGAGGCCACTGTCACACATTTAGGCCCTGGCACCCAGACAGAGGAGAGAGGTCCCGTAACAGAGAATCTGGCTTCATGTCAGGACAGAATCAGTCTTCATGTCATAGCAGAGAATCAGGCTTTACGTCACCCACCACTGGAAGAGGCCACTGTCACACATTTAGGACCTGGCACCCAGACAGAGGAGAGAGGTCCCGTAACAGAGAATCTGGCTTCATGTCAGCAGAGAATCAGTCTTCATGTCATAGCAGAGAATCAGGCTTCACGTCACCCACCACTGGAACAGGCCACTGTCACACATTTAGGCCCTGGCACCCAGACAGAGGAGAGAGGTCCTGTAACAGAGAATCTGGCTTCATGTCAGCAGAGAATCAGTTTTCATGTCATAGCAGAGAATCAGGCTTCACGTCACCCACCACTGGAACAGGCCACTGTCACATATTTAGGCCCAGGCACCCAGACAGAGGAGAGAGGTCCCGTAACAGAGAATCTGGCTTCATGTCAGCACAGAATCAGTCTTCATGTCATAGCAGAGAATCAGGCTTCACGTCACCCACCACTGGAAGAGGCCACTGTCACACATTTAGGCCCTGGCACCCAGGCAGAGGAGAGAGGTCCCGTAACAGAGAATCTGGCTTCATGTCAGCACAGAATCAGTCTTCATGTCATAGCAGAGAATCAGGCTTCACGTCACCCACCACTGGAACAGGCCACTGTCACATATTTAGGCCCCGGCACCCAGACAGAGGAGAGAGGTCCCGTAACAGAGATTCTGGCTTCATGTCAGCACAGAATCAGTCTTCATGTCATAGCAGAGAATCAGGCTTCACGTCACCCACCACTGGAACAGGCCACTGTCACATATTTAGGCCCCGGCACCCAGACAGAGGAGAGAGGGCCCGTAACAGAGAATCTGGCTTCATGTCAGCACAGAATCAGTCTTCATTTCATAGCAGAGAATCAGGCTTCACGTCACCCACCACTGGAAGAGGCCACTGTCACACATTTAGGCCCTGGCACCCAGACAGAGGAGAGAGGTCCCGTAACAGAGAATCTGGCTTCATGTCAGGACAGAATCAGTCTTCATGTCATAGCAGAGAATCAGGCTTTACGTCACCCACCACTGGAAGAGGCCACTGTCACACATTTAGGACCTGGCACCCAGACAGAGGAGAGAGGTCCCGTAACAGAGAATCTGGCTTCATGTCAGCAGAGAATCAGTCTTCATGTCATAGCAGAGAATCAGGCTTCACGTCACCCACCACTGGAACAGGCCACTGTCACACATTTAGGCCCTGGCACCCAGACAGAGGAGAGAGGTCCTGTAACAGAGAATCTGGCTTCATGTCAGCAGAGAATCAGTTTTCATGTCATAGCAGAGAATCAGGCTTCACGTCACCCACCACTGGAACAGGCCACTGTCACATATTTAGGCCCAGGCACCCAGACAGAGGAGAGAGGTCCCGTAACAGAGAATCTGGCTTCATGTCAGCACAGAATCAGTCTTCATGTCATAGCAGAGAATCAGGCTTCACGTCACCCACCACTGGAAGAGGCCACTGTCACACATTTAGGCCCTGGCACCCAGGCAGAGGAGAGAGGTCCCGTAACAGAGAATCTGGCTTCATGTCAGCACAGAATCAGTCTTCATGTCATAGCAGAGAATCAGGCTTCACGTCACCCACCACTGGAACAGGCCACTGTCACATATTTAGGCCCCGGCACCCAGACAGAGGAGAGAGGTCCCGTAACAGAGAATCTGACTTCAAGTCAGCACAGAATCAGTCTTCATGTCATAGCAGAGAATCCTGCTTCACGTCACCCACCACTGGAAGAGGCCACTGTCACACATTTAGGCCCTGGCACCCAGACAGAGAAGAGAGGTCCGGTAACAGAGAATCTGGCTTCATGTCAGCACAGAATCAGTCTTCATGTCATAGCAGAGAATCAGGCTTCACGTCACCCACCACTGGAAGAGGCCACTGTCACACATTTAGGCCCTGGCACCTAGACAGAGGAGAGAGGTCCCGTAACAGAGAATCTGGCTTCATGTCAGCACAGAATCAGTCTTCATGTCATAGCAGAGAATCAGGCTTCACGTCACCCACCACTGGAACAGGCCACTGTCACATATTTAGGCCCAGGCAGCCAGGCAGAGGAGAGAGGTCCCGTAACAGAGAATCTGGCTTCATGTCAGCACAGAATCAGTCTTCATGTTATAGCAGAGAATCAGGCTTCACGTCACCCACCACTGGAACAGGCCACTGTCACATATTTAGGCCCCGGCACCCAGACAGAGGAGAGGTTCATTCAACTTTGCGTTGCCCCGCAATATAATGGTAAAATGAAAATAAATAAATAGGATTGAATGAGGAAGTGCCCTGGAGTACAATAATATATGGTTAAGGGGAGGTAGTTTATGTCTAATCTGCACAAGGGATGGACAGGTCCTGTGGGATCCATGCCTGGTTCATTTTTATGATCGTCAGCTTGTCCACATTGGCTGTAGACAGGCGGCTTCGTTTGTCTGTAATGACGCCCCCTGCCGTGCTGAATACACGTTCAGACAAAACGCTGGCCGCCGGGCAGGCCAGCACCTCCAAGGCATAAAAGGCTAGCTCTGGCCACGTGGACAATTTGGAGACCCAGAAGTTGAATGGGGCCGAACCATCAGTCAGTACGTGGAGGGGTGTGCACAGGTACTGTTCCACCATGTTAGTGAAATGTTGCCTCCTGCTAACACGTTCCGTATCAGGTGGTGGTGCAGTTAGCTGTGGCGTGGTGACAAAACTTTTCCACATCTCTGCCATGCTAACCCTGCCCTCAGAGGAGCTGGCCGTGACACAGCTGCGTTGGCGACCTCTTGCTCCTCCTCTGCCTTCGCCTTGGGCTTCCACTGGTTCCCCTGTGACATTTGGGAATGCTCTCAGTAGCGTGTCTACCAACGTGCGCTTGTACTCACGCATCTTCTTATCACGCTCCAGTGTAGGAAGTAAGGTGGGCACATTGTCTTTGTACCGGGGATCCAGCAGGGTGGCAACCCAGTAGTCCGCACACGTTAAAATGTGGGCAACTCTGCTGTCGTTGCGCAGGCACTGCAGCATGTAGTCGCTCATGTGTGCCAGGCTGCCCAGAGGTAAGGACAAGCTATCCTCTGTGGGA
This sequence comes from Bufo bufo, assembly GCF_905171765.1. NCBI lineage: Eukaryota > Metazoa > Chordata > Amphibia > Anura > Bufonidae > Bufo > Bufo bufo. Next base: position 516,202,009 of record NC_053391.1, on the reverse strand, counting down.
GGCGTATCGTCATCGTCCTGTGTTTCCCCCCAGCCACGCACCAGTGATGGGCCCGAGCTGCTTTGGGTGCCACCCCACTGTGAACATGCTTCATCCTCATCCTCCTCCACCTCCTCCTCATCCTCGTCCTCCTCATCCTCCAGTAGTGGGCCCTGTCTGGCCACATTTGTACCTGGCCTCTGGTGTTGCAAAAAACCTCCCTCTGAGTCACTTCGAAGAGACTGGCCTGAAAGTGCAAAAAATGACCCCTCTTCCTCCTCTTCCTCCTGGGCCACCTCCTCTTCCATCATCGCCCTAAGTGTTTTCTCAAGGAGACATAGAAGTGGTATTGTAACACTGATAACGGCGTCATCGCCACTGGCCATGTTGGTGGAGTACTCGAAACAGCGCAACAGGGCACACAGGTCTCGCATGGAGGCCCAGTCATTGGTGGTGAAGTGGTGCTGTTCCGCTGTGCGACTGACCCGTGCGTGCTGCAGCTGAAACTCCACTATGGCCTGCTGCTGCTCGCACAGTCTGTCCAGCATGTGCAAGGTGGAGTTCCACCTGGTGGGCACGTCGCATATGAGGCGGTGACCGGGAAGGCCGAAGTTACGCTGTAGCGCAGACAGGCGAGCAGCGGCAGGGTGTGAACGCCGGAAGCGCGAACAGACGGCCCGCACTTTATGCAGCAGCTCTGACATGTCGGGGTAGTTGCGAATGAACTTCTGCACCACCAAATTCAGCACATGCGCCAGGCAAGGCATGGGTGTCAAACCGGCTAGTCCCAGAGCTGCAACGAGATTTCGCCCATTATCGCACACCACCAGGCCGGGCTTGAGGCTCACCGGCAGCAACCACTCGTCGGTCTGTTGTTCTATACCCCGCCACAACTCCTGTGCGGTGTGGGGCCTGTCCCCCAAACATATGAGTTTCAGAACGGCCTGCTGACGTTTACCCCGGGCTGTGCTGAAGTTGGTGGTGAAGGTGTGTGGCTGACTGGATGAGCAGGTGGAAGAAGAGGAGGAGGAAGCTGAGTAGGAGGAGACAGGAGGCAAAGAATGTTGCCCTGCGATCCTTGGCGGCGGAAGGACGTGCGCCAAACAGCTCTCCGCCTGGGGCCCAGCCGCCACTACATTTACCCAGTGTGCAGTTACGGAGATATAGCGTCCCTGGCCGTGCTTACTGGTCCACGTATCTGTGGTTAGGTGGACCTTGCCACAGATGGCGTTGCGCAGTGCACACTTGATTTTATCGGACACTTGGTTGTGCAGGAAAGGCACGGCTCTCTTGGAGAAGTAGTGGCGCCTGGGAACAACATACCGTGGGACAGCAAGCGACATGAGCTGTTTGAAGCTGTCTGTGTCCACCAGCCTAAATGACAGCATTTCATAGGCCAGTAGTTTAGAAATGCTGGCATTCAGGGCCAGGGATCGAGGGTGGCTAGGTGGGAATTTACGCTTTTACTCAAATGTTTGTGAGATGGAGAGCTGAACGCTGCCGTGTGACATGGTTGAGATGCTTGGTGACGCAGGTGGTGGTGTTGGTGGTAAGTCCCATGTTTGCTGGGTGGCAGGTGCCAACGTTCCTCCAGAGGCGGAGGAGGAGGCCGAGGCGGCAGCAGCAGAAGAGGCCGAGGCGGCAGCAGCAGAAGAGGTAGCAGGGGGAGCCTGAGTGAGTTCCTTGTTTTTAAGGTGTTTACTCCACTGCAGTTCATGCTTTGCATGCAGGTGCCTGGTCATGCAGGTTGTGCTAAGGTTCAGAACGTTAATGCCTCGCTTCAGGCTCTGATGGCACTGCGTGCAAACCACTCGGGTCTTGTCATCAGCACATTGTTTGAAGAAGTGCCATGCCAGGGAACTCCTTGAAGCTGCCTTTGGGGTGCTCGGTCCCAGATGGCGGCGGTCAGTAGCAGGCGGAGTCTCTTGGTGGCGGGTGTTCTGATTTTGCCCACTGCTCCCTCTTTTGCTACGCTGTTGGCTCAGTCTCACCACTGCCTCTTCCTCCGAACTGTGAAAGTCAGTGGCACGACCTTCATTCCATGTGGGGTCTAGGACCTCATCGTTCCCTGCATCGTCTTCCACCCAGTCTTGATCCCTGACCTCCTGTTCAGTATGCACACTGCAGAAAGACGCAGCAGTTGGCACCTGTGTTTCGTCATCATCAGAGACGTGCTGAGGTGGTATTCCCATGTCCTCATCATCAGGAAACATAAGTGGTTGTGCGTTAGTGCATTCTATGTCTTCCACCCCTGGGGAAGGGTTAGGTGGATGCCCTTGGGAAACCCTTGCAGCAGAGTCTTCAAACAGCATAAGAGACTGCTGCATAACTTGAGGCTCAGACAGTTTCCCTGATATGCATGGGGGTGATGTGACAGACTGATTGGCTTGGTTTTCATGCGCCATCTGTGCGCTTTCTGCAGAAGACTGGGTGGGAGATAATGTGAACGTGCTGGATGCACTGTCGGCCACCCAATTGACTAAGGCCTGTACCTGCTCAGGCCTTACCATCCTTAGAACGGCATTGGGCCCCACCAAATATGGCTGTAAATTCTGGCGGCTACTGGGACCTGAGGTAGTTGGTACACTAGGACGTGTGGCTGTGGCAGAACGGCCACGTCCTCTCCCAGCACGAGAGGGTCCACTAACACCACCACGACCATGTCCACATCCACGTCCGCGTCCCTTACTAGATGTTTTCCTCATTGTTCCCGTTCACCACAATTTTGAAAATGGCAAATTTGGGATTAGTTTTTCAACCCAGAACAAAAACTGTGCTTTTACGGTCACTACAAATAATTTGACCAGCTAAAACAGTACTGATTTGGAGGAATATAAATGTCAGGCCTATTTTTTAAACGCTGTGTGACAGGTATACCTTTAATCACAGAATTAGACTTGTATCTGCACTGTAGCGTGTGTGTTAAGTTTTTCAGAATGACTCTATCAGCACCTTGAATCTAATATACCCTTTTTGGGATAGATTTAAAGTAGGCCTGATATAGCAGAAACTACTAATTTTGAGAATGGCAAATTTGGGTATAGTTTTTCAACCCAGAACACAAACTGTGCTTTTACGGTCACTACAAATAACTTGACCAGCTAAAACAGTACTGATTTGGTGGAATATAAATGTCAGGGCTATTTTTTAGGCGCTGTGTGACAGGTATACCTTTAATCACAGAATTAGACTTGTATCTGCACTGTAGCGTGTGTGTTAAGTTTTTCAGAATGACACTATCAACACCTTGAATCTAATATACCCTTTTTGGGATAGATTTAAAGTAGGCCTGATATAGCAGAAACTACTAATTTTGAGAATGGCAAATTTGGGAATAGTTTTTCAACCCAGAACAAAAACTGTGCTTTTACGGTCACTACAAATAATTTGACCAGCTAAAACAGTACTGATTTGGAGAAATATAAATGTCAGGGCTATTTTTTAGGCGCTGTGTGACAGGTATACCTTTAATCACAGAATTAGACTTGTATCTGCACTGTAGCGTGTGTGTTAAGTTTTTCAGAATGACACTATCAGCACCTTGAATCTAATATACCCTTTTTGGGATAGATTTAAAGTAGGCCTGATGTAGCAGAAACTACTAATTTTGAGAATGGCAAATTTGGGTATAGTTTTTCAACCCAGAACAAAAACTGTGCTTTTACGGTCACTACAAATAATTTGACCAGCTAAAACAGTACTGATTTGGAGAAATATAAATGTCAGGGCTATTTTTTAGGCGCTGTGTGACAGGTATACCTTTAATCACAGAATTAGACTTGTATCTGCACTGTAGCGTGTGTGTTAAGTTTTTCAGAATGACACTATCAACACCTTGAATCTAATATACCCTTTTTGGGATAGATTTAAAGTAGGCCTGATATAGCAGAAACTACTAATTTTGAGAATGGCAAATTTGGGAATAGTTTTTCAACCCAGAACAAAAACTGTGCTTTTACGGTCACTACAAATAACTTGACCAGCTAAAACAGTACTGATTTGGAGGAATATAAATGTCAGGGCTATTTTTTAGGCGCTGGGTGACAGGCTCAACTTGCCCCTGATGTAGTATATGGCCAAAAAATAACCACACTATTGATGGTTAAATGCACTTGGGTGACACAGGCTCAGCCTGCACCTGATGTAGTATATGGCCAAAAAATAACCACACTATTGATGGTTAAATGCACTTGGGTGACACAGGCTCAGCCTGCACCTGATGTAGGATATAGCAAAAAATAACCACACTATTGATGGTTAAATGCACTTGGTGGTAGCTTGTGCTGGCGCACCACAAGCCACAAAATGGCCTCCGATCACCCCAGAAAAAAGTGATATAAAAACGCTCTGGGCAGCCTAAAAAAAGTGAGCAATTCAATATCAGCACTTCAATGATCCACAGCTGGAGATCGATCACTGAATTAAGTCTTTTGGAGGAGTTAATCTGCCTAATCTCGCCCTAACGTCGCAGCAGCAACCTCTCCCTACGCTTGTATCAGCAGAGTGACGTGCAGCGCTACGTGACCCAAGCTTATATAGAGGCTGGGTCACATGCTGCACTGGCCAATCACAGCCATGCCAATAGTAGGCAAGGCTGTGATGGCCTCTTGGGGCAAGTAGTATGACGCTTGTTGATTGGCTGCTTTGCAGCCTTTCAAAAAGCGCCAAGAAAGCGCCGAACACCGAACCCGAACCCGGACTTTTACGAAAATGTTCGGGTTCGGGTCCGTGTTACGGACACCCCAAAATTCGGTACGAACCCGAACTATACAGTTCGGGTTCGCTCATCCCTACTCACTACCCTTTTCCTCCCCCCCCTCTTAATGCCAGCGATATGTTGAAAGTTATGTTTAACTTCTTCTTACCCTGTCCCCATTCTACCCCTCCCTCCTTCCCTTCCCCCCTCCTTTCCCCATCTTGGCAGCTTATCACTGTCTGTCTTTCAGTCACTTACTGACTTTTATCTAGTGCTTAAAGGATCACAATAGGGTTAATTAACCATTTCCCCCCTTGTGACCCTTTTGTTCTATACTGTTCAAACCCATTTCAATGGGAACCGTTACTTGAGATATCTCTACCATGTTTTTTATTGTTTTGTCTATTTTGTTTATTTTGTTATGAAGGTACATCCATTCTATGCCCTAAAGATCCATCAGATGCAAGAACTTCCTCTGGGGCCCATGCTCGCCCGAACTTCACCTAACTCTCTCAGCAATAGTGCGTTCTCCTGGGGAAGGAGGGACATACAGCAAGGTAACACATTGTACATCACATATAATGGCTGACCTGTCATTTGCGTCCTACAATGTCAAAGGCTTTAATTCTCCCTCAATGAGGAGTCAGGTTTTCTCATTGCTACGCAAATCGGGAGCTAATGTCCTACTTCTCCAGGAGACGCACTTCAAATTTATTCATTACCCCAATCTCTCACATGGCCACTTTTCCCAGTGGTATCACTGTGGTGGTAACTCCTCTGCTTCAGGTGGGGTGAGTATTGGGTTCCAGAGGCGAGTCCCCTTTCAATACACTTCTCACCTGCAGGACCCTGATGGTCGCTATTTATTGGTTAAAGGTAGTATCGGACCTCAGATATACACATTCATTAACCTATATGCACCAAACACTGGCCATTATAATTGGTTCTCCAAAGTCTTCCCTATCATTAACTCCTTTTCAGAAGGTCTGATTGTAGCGGGAGGGGACTTCAATGCTACTCTAAACCCTCAGTTAGACTCCTCAACCTTAAAATCGGCTCTGGCGCTTAAAACCCTACGCTACATTAGAGAGGGTCTCTGGAACCTTCACTTAATAGATGTCTGGCGTACACTATATCCTACCACAGCTGACTATACGTTCTACTCTTCTGTCCATGGTACATACCAACGCCTGGACTACCTATTTGTTTCCAAGCAACACCTCCAATTCTGCCACAATCCTCAAATAGGATCTATCCATCTCTCTGACCATGCCCCTATATCCCTTTCACTTTCAGCCCCCATTCCCAAACAGAATAAATTCATGTGGCGCCTAAACGAATCCTTATTAGGGAACCTAAATACCAGAAGTAAGATTGCTGAGCTCCTTGAAGAATACTTCGCTTTAAATAAGGATCCAGATATCTCAGCCCTATCCTTATGGGATGCCCACAAGCCTTTTATTAGGGGACACTTCATAAGTATGGGAGCTTACCTAAAAAAAGAGAGAAACAAAAGGCTTGATTCTCTATGTCAGAGAATACGATCCTTGGAATCACAATATAAACGCTCCTTTTCAGCTCCTCAGCTCCAAGAGTTGTCCGGTTGTAGAGCTGAACTGAAGTCCATATTACAACAATCTACAGCTAAAATATTCCTGAATTCGCAACACAAATTTTTTGCGCATGGAGACAGAACATCCCAATTCATGATGCGCAGGATAAAGAATAGAAAATCGACGAACTACATCCACCAAATAGAATCCCCTCAGGGCTCTCTTTTATACTCCTCTAAAGATATAGGTGCCCAATTTCGTACGTTTTATGAAGCTCTCTATAATTTGCCTCACACGCTTACCCCTGAGAACCAGACATCCATCCTTACCTCCTTCTTAGATTCACTCCCTATACCAGCTATCTCTGAAGACCAGAAGCAGAAACTTGCTTCCCCTTTCACCCTGGAGGAACTAACGGCTGCCTTAAAACAGACCCCTTCTGGCAAAAGCCCAGGCCCAGATGGCCTTCCAGTCCAATATTATAGAACATACCAACAATGTTTACTCCCCCACCTACTTGCGGTATGTAATTTAACTTTACAAGGAGAAAAACTTTCCAGAGATATGACGCAAGCACATATAACCTTGATCCCTAAAGAAGGGAAAGACCCTAAACAATGTGCTAACTGCAGGCCTATATCCCTCCTCAATATTGATCTTAAATTACTGGCAAAATTATTGGCTAACCGTCTCTCAGTTTTCCTCCCCTCAGTAGTACACGGGGATCAGGTAGGCTTTGTCAAAGGTAGGGGGGGTAGAGACAATACGGCTAGAGTATTAAATATAGTGCAATTCTCTGCTATCCGATCTAGACCTCTCCTCCTGTAGAGCACGGATGCAGAAAAAGTGTTCGACAGAATTAGCTGGTCTTTTCTGCGGCGCATCTTACACAGATTTGGCCTACCTGATCCCTTTGTGCAGGCCACTTTTGCAATGTATGCCCAGGCTTCGGCCTCTGTCCTGATCAATGGAGACTTATCAGACCCCTTTATCATTCAAAACGGCACTAGGCAGGGGTGCCCCTGATCCCCTTTGCTTTTCGTACTGGCTCTAGAACCACTTCTCCTAAAATTGAGAACAGATACAGGAATCCGAGGAGTGGCACTGGGAGGCACGGATCATAAGATTGCCGCCTTTGCGGACGACATCATGATTATGACATCCAACCCTAGAGAATCTCTATCGGCAATCCAAAAACATTTAGAAACGTATAGTTCCTTTTCCAACTTTAAAATTATTAAACAGAAATCACTGGTAATCTGTATAGGGATCCCCCAATCAACTCAAAGAAGCTTAAAAAGAGACTCCCCCTTCAACTGGTCCTCTCCCTACATAACATATTTAGGGATTAAAATTAGCCCTAACACATCAGAACTATTTTCACTTAATTATACCCCATTACTAAAATACATCTCTCATAGCATAGGTAGACTGGATATTCCGACCGTCTCTTGGTTTGGCAGAAAAAATCTGCTTATGTCTTTGATACTTCCCTGCCTTACCTATTTACAACAGGTCCTGCCCATTCCAGTCTCCAAAACCTACTATAATTCTCTAAAGAAACGATTCCGATCGTTTATTTGGAGAGGGAAGAAACCCAGATTGTCCTATGAACTTTTATCGCGTTCCAAGTGTTCGGGGGGTATTGCTCTGCCGGACCCGGAGATGTATGGAAAGGCAGTCTTACTGTCCAGAATAATAAACTGGCTTAGGCCTGGTAACACAAAACCCTGGGTAGCGATAGTAAGAGCTAATAAATAAACCATTTAGATCCCTCCTCACCATATCCTATTATTCAAGCCACTCTGAATGCATGGAAATGGTTTCAATCCTCACATTGCTCAATCCCCTTCCCTTCTCCTCTTCTTTCAATTAGTGATATCCTAGGGACAGCACTGCCCGCTGTAACTGATTGTACTCCGAAGGTATTAAGGGACTCCTCTACTCCAATCCTCTCATTCTTTGATCCTAATGGTGCTATGCTCCAGCTCAAAAAATTCCAAAAAATCTTCAATGCCGACTGCCTACATATCTCCTCCACGTCATATCTACACGCCTTCCTCTCTCAGCACATATCAAGGAGCGACCTTCTTCGCCCTTTGCTATGGTCTGAGTTCCTCATCTCAGACCCAATCCCCCCTAGAAAGCTAATTTCACAACTTTACAAAAAACTAAATAATTCTTCGATCCCTACTAAACCAGCGTTTATCCGACTCTGGGAAAAGGATTTGAGACAGGAATTCTCCTTCTCCACCTTGCCGAATTTAATGTCATCCCCGCATTATTTATCTAGATGTGTGCGCATACAGGAAAACGGGTATAAGATCCTAACCAGATGGTACAAAACACCAGATATTACAGCTCTATATTCTGCAACAGCCTCTGATACATGTTGGAGGTGCTGTAAAGTTAGAGGTACCTTTTTCCACATTTGGTGGGATTGCCCAATAATTATGACCTGGTGGAAAGAAATATTTCAGATTAGTAACCTAATATGCAAGACTAAGATACAAATATCCGCGAGCAAAGCCCTTCTTAATCTCGATGTAGATAGGGCGGTTCATCCTATGCCTTTCCTTTTCAAACAGCTCCTAATAGCAGCCCGATTATTAATCCCTAAATATTGTCTGTCCACCTCAATAATGGAATAATGTTCTTTTACTGTGTCTGTTGTAAAGCATATTTTGATATCTTTGTGCATGCAACATGCCTTGCTAGGAGTGTCAGTATCTATATATGTACCTTGTTACGTTATATAAAATAAAAATTTTAAATATATAAAAAAAAAAAAAAAAGATTAATATATACGCACTGCACTGTTGCAGTTATTTCTGGTGAAATTGTATAGGGGTGTATTTCTAAACTACAAGAAAAATATATACGCACTTCACTCTTTGATTGTATTCTGGTCAAAGAGCATAGTAGCCTTTATTTCAGTCCAACAAGAAAAATATATATGCACTGCACTGTTGCAGTTTTTTCTGTTTAAAGCATATAGGGGCGTATTATAGTAAAAAAGAAAAATATATACGCACTGCACTATTGAAGTTATTTCTGGTGAAAGCGTATAGGGGCGTATTTCACAACTACAAGGAAAAAATATACACACTTCTCTCTTTGATTGCTTTCTGGTCAAGTGCATACTGGCCTATTTCAGTTCAACAAGAAACATATTTACCCACTGCACTGTTGCAGTTATTTCTGTTTAAAGCTTTTAAGGGCATAATTCAGTAAAAAAAGAAAAATATATACGCACTACACTGTTGCAGTTATTTCTGGTGAAAGCGTATAGAGGCATATTTCAGTACAACAAGAAAAATATATTCTCAGTTCACTTCTGCATTTATTTCTGTTGAAACAGTATAGGGCTGTATTTCAGTACAGCAAGAAAATATATATACGCACTGCACTGTTGCAGTTATTTCTGGTGAAAGCATATAGGGGCGTACAGATGTAGCAGGGTTAGCACTCCAGCTCTTAACTCAAATTTCTTAACTCATCGCGTTATCTTGAGACAAAAGCCATTGAAAAGCAATTGAAGGTGTTTAAATTAAATTAAAACACAACTCAGAAATCTCAGAAAACAGGATTGTTAACTCTACTCCATCCATATTTCAGTAAAAAAAAAATTATATGCTCTCCACTGTTGCAGTTATTTCTGGTGAAATCATATAGGGGCGTATTTCACAACTTCAAGAGAAATATATACGCACTTCACTCTTTGATTGTTTTCTGTTCAAAGCGTATAGTGGCCTATTTCAGTCCACTAAGAAATATATATAGTCACTACATTGTTGCAGTTATTTCTGGTGAAAACATATAGGGGCGTATTTTATTAAAAAAAGAAAAATATATACGCACTACACTGTTGCAGTTATTTCTGGTGAAAGCGCATAGGGGCGTATTTCAGTATTGCTGGGTGACATGAACCCTCTTTTGCCGTGAATGAACCCCTGCTGTGACTGGGTGACAAGGGCCTAAATCTCTCAAAATCGTCTGTTCTATTGCTGGGTGACATGAACCCCCTTTTGCCGTAAATGAACCCCTGCTGTGCCTGGGTGACATGGGCCTAAATCTCTCAAAATCCTCTGTTCTATTGCTGGGTGACATAAACCCCTTTTGCCGTGAATGAACCCCTGCTGTGCCTGGGTGACATGGGGCTAAATCTCTCAAAATCCTCTGTTCTATTGCTGGGTGACATGAACCCCTTTTTGCCATGAATGAACCCCTGCTGTGCCTGGGTGACAGGGGCCTAAATCTCTCAAAATCGTCTGTTCTATTGCTGGGTGACATGAACCCCCTTTTGCCGTGAATGAACCCCTTCTGTGCCTGGGTGACAGGGGCCTAATTCTCTCAAAATCCTCTGTTCTATTGCTGGGTGACAAGATCCTCCTTTTGCCGTGAATGAACCCCGGCTTGCCTGGGTGACAGAGGCCTAAATCTCTCAAAATCGTCTGTTCTATTGCTGGGTGACATGAACCCACTTTTGCCGTGAATGAACCCCTGCTGTGCCTGTGTGACGGGGCCTAAATCTCTCAAAATACTCTGTTCTATTTCTGTGTGACATAAACCCCTTTTGCCGTGAATGAACCCCTGCTGTGCCTGGGTAACATGGGCCTAAATCTCTCAAAATCCTCTGTTCTATTGCTGGGTGACATGAACCCCCTTTTGCCGTGAATGAACCCCTTCTGTGCCTGGGTGACAGGGGCCTAAATCTCTCAAAATCCTCTGTTCTATTGCTGGGTGACAAGATCCCCCTTTTGCCGTGAATGAACCCCGGCTTGCCTGGGTGACAGGGGCCTAAATCTCTCAAAATCGTCTATTCTATTGCTGGGTGACATGAACCCACTTTTGCCGTGAATGAGCCCAGCTGTGCCTGGGTGACAGGGGCCTAAATCTCTCAAAATCGTCTGTTCCATTGCTAGGTGACATGAACCCCCTTTTGCCGTGAATAAACCCCTGCTCTGCATTGCTGACAGGGAACAAAATTTAGTGAAAACATCTGTTACTGATCGGAAGATGTGCAACTACAAGTGCACGCTGCTGATGGCATTCCCATCTGACAGCGGGGGCACTGTGGAAGCACAAGGCGAAGGCAGAGGAGGAGGAAGAGGTCGCCAACGCAGCTGGGGCACCGCCAGCACCTGAGAAGGCAGGGTTACCATGGCCAAAATTTGGAAAAGCTTTGTCAGCCTTGGAGGTGCTGACCTGCCCTGCAGCCAGTGTATAGTGTGAACGTGTGTTTAGCACAGCAGAGAGCATTATCACAGGCCGCAGCCAATGTGGACAAGCTTACGTTTATTAAAATGAACCAGGTATGGATCCCACAGGCCTTGTCCGTACCTTGTGCAGAATAGACATTTATACCAGCCTCAACCATCAATTCTTGTACTCAAGTGCACTTATTCTTTGTTTCATTTTGTTATATGTCCCAATATTTTGGGGATACCCCAATTAAAAAATAAAAAATAACACAAATCAGTGTTGGCTACCTATTCCTCCTTTACCGCCGCTTCCACCTACACCGCCGTGTCAACCTACACCTCCACATCCACCCATCCACCGCCTCCTCAACCTCCTACTCCTAGATCCAGATTGTTATTTTAAATTTTTCTGTATTTTATGTTATTTTAAGTCATTTCCCTATCCACATTTGTTTGCACGTGCTCCTGTCCAAGTTGCTGGTGCTGCAGTCCTTCCCTTTCCAAGTGGTGGACTCTGCACCGTTCAGAGAACTGATGGCTTGTGCCGAGCCGAGGTGGAGAGTCCCAAGCCGTCATTTCTTTGTGAAAAAGGCAGTACCAGCCCTGCACAAATATGTCGAACATAAGGTGGTCCAGTCAGTGTCTGCCAAAGTGCACAGCAGCGCCGATGTGTGGAGCTGTAACTACGGTCAGGGACAATACATGTCCTTTATGGCCCACTGGGTGAATGTGGTTCCTGCACACCCACACTAGCAACTTGGCCAGGTCACGCCGCTTCCGCCTCCACGTTGTCACGCCCGTGTTCCTGCGACAATGTCCGCCACTGGCTCCTCATCCTCCACTGAGTCCTTAGCCTCCACTGCAGGGACAAGTCACAGTGCCCCTCCAGCATACTACATGTGCAGGGCTCGGCGATCTCACGCTGTTCTGCTCCTAGTAGATGAAGTAAAAAAAAAAATGCTCCAGCACCAGAGGACGCTTTGTACAAAATCCCGTTCTTTATTGAATTTTTCACCAAAAATACAGGTACGGACAGCGACAGTGGCACGGGGACCCACTGCTTCCCACGACCTACGCGTTTCGAACGGTGTCGTTCTTACTCATGGTCTGAGGTGTCTGGCGCTCACCCGGCTGAAATAAGGCCCAACCTTGAGTCATCCGCCCAAAAGGAGGAGTCTCAGAAAAACAGGGTGGGTCAAAAATCAGCTAGGTGGGCGCAAGACACCTGTGAAAACAAGTTCGCCCGTGACATAAAACATTTCCATACCTGAAGTGCTACAACATATAAAACTATATATAATATAATACAATGATAAAACTTAACAGAATGTGTAATTCTACTCCAAGACAAAGAAAAGGAAAAAGCCATATATTACCTACAGACATATATGCAATATAATTCATGAATTATATTGCATATATGTCTGTAGGTAATATATGGCTTTTTCCTTTTCTTTGTCTTGGAGTAGAATTACACATTCTGTTAAGTTTTATCATTGTATTATATTATATATAGTTTTATATGTTGTAGCACTTCAGGTATGGAAATGTTTTATGTCACGGGCGAACTTGTTTTCACAGGTGTCTTGCGCCCACCTAGCTGATTTTTGACCCACCCTGTTTTTCTGAGACTCCTCCTTTTGGGCGGATGACTCAAGGTTGGGCCTTATTTCAGCCGGGTGAGCGCCAGACACCTCAGACCATGAGTAAGAACGACACCGTTCGAAACGCGTAGGTCGTGGGAAGCAGTGGGTCCCCGTGCCACTGTCGCTGTCCGTACCTGTATTTTTGGTGAAAAATTCAATAAAGAACGGGATTTTGTACAAAGCGTCCTCTGGTGCTGGAGCATTTTTTTTTTACTTCATCTACTTACTGCTGGACTGGCTTGAGTCCGCCCCGTGCACCGTCAACAGGATCGGAAGGTGAGCTGGCTGTAACCCCTTTCTCTGTTCTGCTCCTAGTTTGCCTTGGCGAATAGAATCACACAGGGTAGGAACTGCTCCGTGTGATGCATTAAGAAATCAAATCAATCAACTAAAAATCTGAATCATGCTGACTGACAATGGGAAGAACATGGTGTCGGCGCTTCGTCAAGGAAGGCTGAGCCATGCGCCCTGCATGGCATACGTTTTCAATCTGGTTGTCAAGCAGTTCCTGAAGTCTTCCATGCATCTGCAAGACGTCCAAAAAATGGGCAGGATACTTTGCATGCACTTCAGGAACTCGAACAACGCAAAGCACAGCCTCCTTGAACTGCACCGGCAGAACGGCATCCCTCAACATAGACTGATATGCAAGGTTTCCACCCATTGGAATTCCACCCTCCATATGTTGGACCGACTATACGAACAGAGAAAGGCCATCAATGATTTCTTGATGATGCAATCCTCCTCTGTGTAATTTCGATACCAGCCAGTGGCATCTCATGCATGACTAGAGATGTCGCGAACATTAAATTTTCCGTTCGCGGACGGCAAAACCGAATTTCCGCAAATGTTCGCGAACGGGCGAACCGGGGCGAACCGCCAAAGACATCAATAGGCAGGCGAATTTTAAAACCCACAGGGACTCTTTCTGGCCACAATAGTGATAGAAAAGTTGTTTCAAGGGGACAAACACCTGGACTGTGGCATGCCGAAGGGGAATCCATGGCAAAACTCCCATGGAAAATTACGTCGTTGACGCAGAGTCGGGTTTTAATCCATAAAGGGCATAAATCACCTAACATTCCTAAATTGTTTGGAATAACGTGCTTTAAAACATCCAGTGTGTGTATACAATCAGGTATGATGTTGTATCGATCAGGTAGTGTAAGGGTTACGCCCGCTTCACAGTGATAGACCAAACTACCCGTTTAACGCACCGCAAACAACCGCAAACAGTCCATTTGCACAACCGCAAACTTCCAATTTGCACAAGGTTCGATACCAAGCTAGCCATGTCCCGTTCCTTGTCCTCACTGACGTCATTGAAGGTCTCTTCCTCCACCCAGCCACGTACAACACCAAGGGTCCCCAAAAGGTGACAACAAGCCCCCTGGGACGCCTGCTGTGGTTGGTCTTCCACCTCCTTAAAGCCACCTTCCTCCTCTGACTCCTCTTCTTCAGACTCCTCTCTCTGCGTTGCCGCAGGTCCAGCAATTGACGACAACAAGGCTGCTTCTGGTGGTGATGGTGACCACAACTCTTCCTCTTCATGCTCATCTATGGCCTGATCCAGCACTCTTCGCAGGGCACGCTCCAGAAAAAATGCATATGGAATGAGGTCGATGATGTTGCCTTGGGTTTGACAGACCAGGTTTGTCACCTCTGCAAAAGGACGCATGAGCCTACAGCCATTGTGCATGAGCGTTCAGTATTGAAGCCAAAAAATACCCAGCTCCGCAGAGGCTGTCCACTTTTTTTTAAATAAAAAAAAACTGTTCTTACCAGTTTATTCTCTGTTTTGTTCCCTATCAGGGGCCGGTGTATGGAATAGATTTTAGGAACCGGGAGATGGAAAAAGATGCTTGTTTGTTCCTCTTACTTCCAATTTGGGGCACTGCGCGTGCGCCGTGCAATGTACTGTGCCACCCTATCTGAGTAGTGTGTTAAGTAGTACTATTCCTATCAGTTTAATCTCTGTTACGTCCCCTATCAGGGGCCGGTGTATGGAATAGATTTTAGGAACCGGGAGATGGAAAAAGATGGTTGGTCGGTCCTCTTACTTCCAATTTGGGGCACTGCGCGTGCGCCGTGCAATGTACTGTGCCACCCCATATGAGTGGTGTGTTAAGTAGTACTATTCTTATCAGTTTAATCCTTGTTATGTCTCCTATCAGGACACATGTATCGAATAGATTTTAGACAACCGCAAAGAGTTGTCAATAGTTGACACACTCATGACACTCATAGAGGTGATCGCTTCATTGTGATACGCAAGCCCCTTCACCACAACAATGTAACGATCACAAAGGGAAATTGACACATGTATGTGCCTTTTTTTTGTTTGTTTTTTGCAGCCACAGTGCAGCACCAAAGGCCAGAAAAATTAGGCATGTACACATGCCTGAAAAATCAGGTATTGTGGCAGCCTACAGCAGCGGCCGGAAAAATTTATGTTTTCCAGGCAGAAAGTGCACTAAAACATTGCGGCTTGAACTCTAGTTGGTGGCTGAGAAATCTCGCAAGTCATCCGTCATGAAGAGATTAAATAAAGCAGCGTGTGGACCATTTTTAGCCCAAGGCATCTCATCAGGCCTTTTTTAGTCAAATGCATCCGCCACTGTCAGTCCCTTCGGGATCCATGCCTCATTCATCTTAATAAAGGTTAGGTAATCTAGACCTTTTTGACCTAGGCGACTTCTCTTCTCAGTGACAATACCTCCTGCTGCGCTGAAGGTCCTTTCTGACAGGACACTTGAAGCGGGGCAGGCCAGAAGTTCTATCGCAAATTGGGATAGCTCAGGCCACAGGTCAAGCCTGCACACCCAGTAGTCAAGGGGTTCATCGCTCCTCAGAGTGTCGATATCTGCAGATAAGGCGAGGTAGTCTGCTACCTGTCGGTCGAGTCGTTCTCTGAGAGTGGACCCCGAAGGGCTGTGGCGATGCGTAGGACTTAAAAAGCTCTGCATGTCCTCCATCAACAACACGTCTGTAAAGCGTCCTGTCCTTGCCGGCGTGGTCGTGGTAGGAGGAGGATTACTTTCACCTCTTTCCCTGTTAGATTGTTGTTGTGCTGTGACATCACCCTTATACGCTGTGTAAAGCATACTTTTTAACTTGTTTTGGAACTGCTGCATCCTTTCCGACTTCCGGTAATTCGGTAACATTTCAGGCACTTTCTGCTTATACCGGGGGTCTAGTAGCGTGGCCACCCAGTACAGGTCGTTCTCCTTCAGCCTTTTTATACGAGGGTCCCTCAACAGGCATGACAGCATGAAAGACCCCATTTGCACAAGGTTGGATGCCGAGCTACTCATGTCCCGTTCATCATCCTCACTGATCTCATTGAAGGTCTGATCTTCCCCCCAGCCACGTACAACACCATGGGTACCAGATAGGTGACAACGAGCACCCTGGGATGTCTGCTGTGGTTGGTCTTCCTCCTCCTCAAAAGCCACATTCCTCCTCTGACTCATCTTCCTCAGACTCCTCTTCCAGCGTTGCTGCAGGTCCAGCAAGCGATGCTGATAAGGCTGTTTCTGGTGGTGATGGTGACCACAACTCTTCCTCTTCCTCTTTACGCTCATCTACGGCCTGATCCAGCAATCTTCGCAGGGCATGCTCCAGGAAGAAAACAAATGGGATGATGTCGCTGATGGTGCCTTCGGTGCGACTGACTAGGTTTGTCACCTCCTCAAAAGGACTCATGAGCCTACAGGCATTGCGCATGAGCATCCAGTAATGTGGCAAAAAAATACCCAGCTCTGCAGAGGCTGTCCTAGAACCCCGGTCATACAAATACTCGTTGATGGTTTTTTCTTGTTGGAGCAGGCGGTCGAACATTAGGAGTGTTGAATTCCAACGTGTCGGGCTGTCGCAAATTAAGCGCCTCACTGGCATGTTGTTTTGCTACTGAATATCGGAGAAGTGCGCCATGGCCCTGTAGGAACGCCTGAAATGGCAACACACCTTCCTGGCCTGCTTGAGGACATCCTGTAAGCCTGGGTACTTATGCACAAAGAGTTGTACAATCAGATTCAACACATGTGTCATGCACGGCACATGTGTCAACTTGCCCAAATTCAATGCCGCCAACAAATTGCTTCCATTGTCACACACCACTTTGCCGATCTCCAGTTGGTGCGGAGTCAGCCACTGATCCCCCTGTGAATTCAGGGCAGACAGGAGTGCTGGTCCGGTGTGACTCTCTGCTTTCAGGCAAGTCAACCCCAAGACGGCGTGACACTGTCGTATCCGGGATGTGGAATAGCCCCTGGGGAGGTGGGAGGGTGCAGTTGATGTGGAGCAAGACACAGCAGCAGAAGAGGACTCAGCCGAGGAGGTTAGCGAAGAGGATGGAGTAGGTGGAGTAGAGAAGGTGGCAGCAGGCCTGCCTGCAAGTCGTGGCAGTGTCACCAACTCCTCTGCAGAGCCACGCATTACATGCTTGGCAGCCATCAGCAGGTTTACCCAATGCACAGTGTAGGTGATATACCTGCCCTGACTGTGCTTTGCAGACCAGGTATCAGTGGTCAGATGGACCCTTGCCCCAACACTGTGTGCCAGACATGCCATTACTTCCTTTTGCACAATCGAGTACAGGTTGGGTATTGCCTTTTGAGCAAAGAAATTTCGGCCGGGTACCTTCCACTGCGGTGTCCAGATAGCTACAAATTTCTTGAAGGCCTCAGACTCCACCAGCTTGTATGGTAAAAGCTGGCGGGCTAAGAGTTCTGACAAGCCAGCTGTCAGACGCCGGGCAAGGGGGTGAATTTGTGACATTGGCTTTTTACGCTCAAACATATCCTTGACAGACACCTGACTGTGCGCAGATGAGGCAGAGACGGAGTGGCGGATGGTTGAGAGGGGGCAAGGAGGACAGCAATGGTTGACGTGGCTGAAGATGCTGGACCAGGAGGAGGATGGTAGCTTTGAGTTTGTGTGCTGCTTGTACTCATGTGTTGATCCAATAGGCGTTTGTGATTTGAGATCATGTGCCTTCGCAAAGCAGTTGTACCTAGGTGGGTGTTGGACTTCCCACGACTCAGTTTCTTTTGGCACAGGTTGCAAATGGCATCGCTGGTGTCAGAGGCAGACACACAAAAAAAATGCCACACTGCTTATCTCTGCAATGACGTCATTCTGATGGTGGCAACAGCATGCGTTGATTGGCGTGCTGTCTGGCTGACCCCGGGTGCCGATGCATGCTGTCTGACTGTGCCACTAGCTTCTTGCGACGACCTCCCCCTGCTTCCAATTCGTCTCCTCCTCCTCTCTGTCTCCCCATCTGAACTTTCCCCCTGTTCTTCTTCTCTTCGAGCGGGCACCCACGTGACATCCACGGACACATTGTCATCATCAACCGCTTCACTTGTATCTGACAACTCAGCAAAGGAAGCAGCAGTGGGTACAACATCATCATCATCACACCGTACGTCCATGTGTGTAATGCTGCCTGACTGAGACATATCCCTGTTATCTACATCCTCTGGCAATAATGGTTGTGCATCACTCATTTCTTCCAACTGATGTGTAAATAACTGTCACGCCCATGTTTATGGTCGTGACTCCTGATCCGCATGCTGTTGCCTGCGGTTTTGGTTTTATTGTCAACCACATGGTGAGGGCTGCTTGTATGTTGCCTCACGTGTGGTTGCCGCTGGCAACATGATTGTACTTGGCAGTATAGCAGCCTGAGCTGTTGCTAGGCAGCTTGCTGTCAAGTGCATGCGGTTACACCTGGTTGTGTGTGTGTGTATGTATGTATGCACTTTCTATGTCTGGTGTGCACAAGGTTTATGTATGTGTGCACTGGGACACTTCACTTCACTTGTGGCTGCCCGTGGCAACGTGTGTATTGTGTACATGTGGTGGCAGTGTCTCGTTCTTCTGGCTGACTCCCAGGACATGGTTGCCACGCATGTCGTTGCCCGCGGTTACAGCTGCAGTGTAATTGTTTATTGTTCACTTCCCCTTTAAGTGGCTTTTCCCTTGCTTGGTGTAGGAAGGGTTAACTCCCTTCTTAGTGTTTGAACACTGTGTGTGTGTGTTGGTATTACTGAAAGTGTAATTTCCTTCTCAATGCCCCTTGATTCCTTCCTTTGTCCCCGAAGACAGACGTCTGGAGAACTTGTCAGTGACAAATGCAGTATGATGTCAGTAACAGTTCTATTTATTCCTTGTCAAACAGGGCCTTATATACATTCATGCATACATACAAGAATAGCTGCAGCTCTCATTATAATAATGCTGACTAGAAACTTTTCCTTATATAGACAGGAGGTAAATGTATATATAGTCACCCTTCAATATGATGTCACCCAACCTCCTGTCCTTCATACAGATTATACAGCTAATTCTATTTAACCCTTCAATCCCCTCTTAAGTCATGAATATGACTTATCTTTTTTCTCTCATAGAGAGGTAAGTAGCATATGATTGTCCAGGGTCTGTGGGTTTTGGACACATTACACAAAACATCTGTATGAGGGAAGGGATACATTAGATACAACATCATATGACAATCAAGAAAGCAATTATAATTATAATACTGATCAATAATGTCCTTAACCAACTCAAATCCGGCAGCCAGCTCAATAACCAGTCCCACCAAGATGATGAATCAACATCTTTCCTGATATTATTAGCAATTTCATGTAACGCTTGAATATGGGACTGGATTGATCTGGAATGATCAGATAAATTAAAGCAACACATTCCTTTAAAATCTTGACATCCTATATTATGTTTCAGTAACAGATAATCTACAGTGAATCTAGTTTCTAGCACTGCTCCTCTTATGCCTTGTATATCTAAAAGCATGTCTGATAAGGCGATAGTGGTATGATTCAGAGATTTAGCTAAGTCACATGTGTAACGAACCCCGTAGTAGTAGCGTCTGGTTCGTCTGGTTTACCTGAATGGAAAAGCACGCAGTGAGTATAGCCCTCCATTCGGTTGCTTGTTCGGTAGATTCCCAAGGTATAACATCCAGCAATCTCAGCGGTATCACTCCCACACACATCACAGGTACCCAAACATCAGCTGAAACATGATGAAGGTTGTAAAAAGACTCACTTTTATTGAACAGAACTTGTATTTATACTGTACCCCCTGCAAGGGGGAGGCAAGAGACAACCAATAGTACATGCTTTACAGTTTGGTCTCTCCCTTTGTTTGCCTGGAGACAATTAGTCCAGACACTGTATAACTTAACTATCTCCAGACACTAAACCCACGGAAATTCCCCAATAGAAAAATTACAGGGTACAATTGCAGGCCACACAATACACATATTTTCACAGGTCTCTCCCTTTGTTTGCCTGGAGACAATTAGTCCAGACACTGTATAACTTAACTGTCTCCAGACACTAAACCCACGGAAATTCCCCAATAGACAAATTACAGGGTACAATTGCAGGCCACACAATACACATATCTTCACAGGTCTCTCCCTTTGTTTGCCTGGAGATAATTAGGCCAGGCACTGTATAACTTAATTATCTCCAGACAATAAACCCACGGAAATTCCCCAATAGACAAATTACATGGTATCATTGCAGGCCACACAATACGCATATCTTCACACGGCTCCCCCTAAGTCCATGGATCGGCATATCCACCTAGACCCTGTCGGATTGGCTCAGAGATGTCCGAAGAACGGAAGTTTTTATGTGTCCATGTCCGGTTGACGGGACAATCCATCTGCATTCCCATGATGTTTGCCTGGCCTGTACTGCATAGTAAAATTGTACGGTTGTAAGGCCAGGCTCCAGCGTAATAGTCTTGGATTGTCCCCTGAGACGCGGTTCAACCATACAAGCGGATTGTGGTCCGTTCCTCAACGTAAAGGGGCGACCATACAAATAGGGTTGGAGCATCTTTAAGGCCCACACCAGAGCTAAGCATTCTTTTTCCACAGTGGCGTAGCTGACCTCCCGGAATAAAAGTTTCCTGCTGAGATACGCCACTGGGTGCTCCAACCCATCTTCCCCCACCTGGCTCAGCACGGCTCCCAGCCCATACATGGAGGCATCTGTGTGCACAAGAAAGGTTTTGTTATAGTCTGGTGCTGCCAACACAGGTGCCTTGCTGAGGGCTAACTTTAGTTGCTGGAACACTTCTGCGCACTCCGGAGACCAGGTTACGAGCTTGGGAAGGGCTTTTTCGGTTAGGTTGGTCAGGGGTTTGGCCAGGGCGCTATATTCTGGGACAAATTTCCGGTAATACCCCTCCGTTCCTAAGAACGCTAATACTTGAGTCTTGGTAGTAGGACGAGGCCAATTAGCAATGGCCTCTACTTTGGCCGGCTCGGGACGCTGCTTACCTGACCCCACTCTATGCCCTAAATATTGGACCTCCGCCATTCCTAGATGGCATTTGTCCGGTTTCAACGTTAGTCCGGTGGTCTGGAGGCGCTCTAAGACCCTGGCTACGTGTTCTAGCTGGGATTCCCATGTGCGACTATATATGGCAAAGTCATCCAAGTACGCACATGAGAAGTCCTGAAACCCCTCCAGAAGTCTGTCAGCCATTCTCTGAAAGGTAGCCGGCGCATTCTTCATTCCAAAAGGGCATAACCTTGAATTGGTATAGCCCGAATGGAGTGACGAATGCCGACTTGGGAATGGCTGCTGGCTCCAGAGGGATTTGCCAGTAGCCTTTGCATAAATCCATCTTATCCAGTAACTCGTCAATTCTAGCCATGGGGTATGCGTCCGTTATAGTGCGGTCGTTGAGCTTCCAGTAGTCTACCCAAAACCGAGTCGTACCGTCTCGCTTTGGCACCAGTACTACCGGAGAGGCCCAAGGACTTTGGGATGGCTCTATCACCCCTAGCTGCAGCATCTCTTGTATCTCGGCTAACATATTATCTCGAACAGCTACAGGGATACGGTAAGGCTGTTGTCGCAGGGGTGTGTCTCCCTGAGTCTCTACTTGGTGGATTGCAGTAGAGGTACACCCCGGGACAGCAGAAAACATCTCCTTGTATCCCTGTAGTAATTGAGAGGCTGACTGTTTCTCCTCGGGGTTTAACCCCTCGCTATTTGCACTTGGTCTAAAGATAGGGTCAGTGGTGAGTAAATCTGGCAGGGGTAAGTTTTCACTATCTTTCCCTGCCGGCGCGCACACCACCGCTATATCCTCTGCCCGTTCGTAATATGGTTTTAACATGTTCACATGAAAGGCACGTCTGAACCTCTCATCTGAACTCTTGCACACTATGTACGTAGTGTCGCTTAGCTTCTCTACTACTTTAAAAGGGCCTTGCCAAGAGGCCTATAATTTGTCCTGCTTAACCGGCTTCAGAGCCCAGACTTGCTGACCTATGTCAAAGACCCTATCTCTGGCACCCCTATCGTATCATCTCGTTTGGCGTGTCTGAGCCGTCTGCAGGTGTTCCCGCACAGATTTGGTGAGAGCCTGCAACCGGTCCCGAAACTCCAGCACATAGTGGACGATAGGTACCCCCTCCTCTCCTGTATTGACCTCCCAGTGCTCCCGTATGAGATCCAGGGGTCCTCGGACTCTTCTTCCATAAAGAAGTTCGAAGGGGGAGAACCCCGTGGATGCCTGGGGCACCTCCCGGTAAGCAAACAGGAGGTGAGGTAGGAATCTTTCCCAGTGAGGATTGGACGCTGTGAAGGTTCGGAGCATCTGTTTCAGAGTGCCATTGAACTGTTCACAGAGTCCATTCGTCTGCGGGTGATAGGGTGTACTGAACAGGAGTTTCACGCCACAACTTTTCCATAATTGTTGGGTCAGATGGGACGTGAATTGAGTCCCTCTGTCCGATAGAATTTCTCTCGGGAATCCTACTCGGGTGAAGATCTTTACTAGGCCTTCTGCCACGGTTTCGGCCTCTATATTGGACAGAGCCACAGCCTTCGGATACCGAGTAGCAAAATCTACCACTGTGAGGATGTAGCTCTTTCCAGATGTGGCCGATTTGCGGAGCTGCCCTACTAAATCAATGGCTACCCTGCTAAAGGGTTCTTCAATAATAGGGAGGGGGTGAAGTTTAGCCCTCTGGTGATCCCCCCTCCTACCTGTCCGCTGACATATCTCACATGTCCTACAGTATAGTTTAATGCCTTGAGAAATTTTGGGCCAAAAGAAGGTCTGCGTTAACCTATTCTTCGTTTTGGTCACTCCTAAATGCCCAGCCAACGGAATATCGTGGCTAAGCTTTAGCAGTTCTGCCCTAAACTTCCGGGGTACTACTAGTTGCCGTTTAACTACTTGGGTATCTCCCTTCCCGACTCCCCCCGTTATCCTATACAGAAGCCCCTTTTCCCAACTAAACCGTTCTCCCCCCTGCTCTTCCATGGGTTTCTCTGCCTCCCTCCTGTAACCTGCTAAGGTGGAATCTCCCCTCTGAGCCTGCTCAAACCCTGCTGGGGTATCCCAAAAGGGAGTAGGGGTCAAGGGGGGCAATAGGGACGAATGTCCTACCTGAGGTTCCACCGGGTGCGCAGGTTCTCCCCTCCGTGCTTGATCCCTGGTAGTAACGGGTAATATGAAAACACAATGAAGTTCCAGCACTCACGATTTTGGTAGCTAAAATCTTCGTCTTTTATTCAGGCAGTAGACAAAATAGACAGGACATCCACCCACAAGTGTAGCAACCTTGACGCGTTTCGAACAATAGTTCTTAGTCGTAACAATGAGCAGTGTCTCCTCTGGTAGTTTTATACTAGTCTGAAAAGTAATTACTCTCCCCCCACCTGGAGGGTGGGGGAGCAGAGGAGGTAAGAAACCATTTAACCTCTTGTTTTCCAGGTGAGGCACTGCCCATATGTTTTACAATATATGCAGATAAATTATGCATCCATACAAAGTCACTGATTATTACATAAATGTAAAGTGAGAAATAACCATAAATAAAACAGTGAACATATTAAAAATTGTCATAAAGTATCAAATGTCAGGATAACAGTAGAATACAACATTGATTATATATAACCAACTTATTAGTATAGATCCATATATGTTAATACTATAATGTTAATCCTGACATGGACCCTATATCTCTATTACTACTCTTGATTGGAATGAAAAAATGAATATGATAGAGAGAATAGAAAAATGTCGAGTTAAAAAAAATACATAAACTCGTTTTTCATATTCAGGCCGTTTGGATGTCTGGTGTTCAGCTTAAAAATCCAAAAAGCCTCTCTAAGTCTCACCAGGCGTTTGAAATCTCCTCCTCTTCTTGGTAATCTCACTTGTTTAATTGCAAAAGCCTTAAAATTGCGCACTTGGCTTTCATGTTTGCAGATAAAATGTTTAGCCGCATTGGATGTGTTCACACTGTGCGGATTTTTTATGTAGTTGAGATGCTCCAAAATTCCAACTTTGAATTTTCTTGTGGTGCATCCCACATACATCATGTCACAGGCTACACATTTTATGATATATATCACCCCTATTGAGTTACAATTAATATATGATTTAATTGGATATGTATGGGAATTATTAGCATCATGGAAGGTTTTCGTATTCTGAATCAAGAGTAGTAATAGAGATATAGGGTCCATGTCGGGATTAACATTATAATATTAACCCACTGTCGGTGATGATTCCGGTTGTCAGTTTCCGCCTGTGCCGTATTGGCCTCATACAAAATGTTCCACTGTTCTTCACTGGATGCAGGGTTGACATTAGGCTCCTGCTGGTAACAGTGAGCGGTGGCCTTGTAAGGATGTGCAGCTGGTGAGCCCCCTCTGTTTCTGAGTGGACAATGGGGCTTAATGTGTCCAGGTTGGTTGCACAGAAAACACACTTTGGGTTGATGCCTGGGGTTTGTAGTTGCTTGGTAGGGTACGGGCTTTTGTATTGGGGTAAAAGGGACAAACGGTTTGGAGCTGGCTCGTACCTCTTTGACTTCCGACCGTCTGGTGTCCTGATACTCATCCGCCAATTTTGCTGCTTCTTCTACTGTTTTGGGTTTTTTATCTCTCACCCAATGCCTGAGATCCTTCTCCAGATCATCATAGAATTGTTCCAACGTGAGGAGCTGCAAAGCATCCTCCAACGTTGAAGCTTGGGATCCCTGCAGCCAGTTGTGTGCTGCCCTCTTTAACCTGCAGGCCCATTCGGTGAAGGAGTCTTTCCCAGTCTTTTTTAATTCTCTGAATTTCAGGCGATACGCCTCTGGGGTGACGGAAAATCGGAATGTCCTCGTCCGGTACTGCTCTATAAGCCTCTGCCGCCCGCCCAGTTAACTTGCTGCTGAGTACTGAGACCCATCTTTCCTCCTCCATTCCCTCTAACATGCATTGGCGTTCAAAGTCTTTTAAAAAGCCGTCAATATCTGCTCCGTTGTCATAAAAATTTTTAAAAGCAGCATGATTTACCTTTTTAGGATATCCATTTGTAAATCCAGGGGAATGTAGCGAGTCCCTTTGCATTGACCCGGTTCTGGATTGCTGCACTACATGTGCACTGTGGGTGTCCGCAATCACCTGTACGACAGCCCCTTCCGAGGGATTTGGTCCTAGCAGCCGAATAAACATCTGCAGTTTCTTTTCCAGCTCATCTGGTTCCGTATTTCCTCTCTCCATATTGCTGGCTCCGTCACTCTGCATTAGTTCGGCAATTAGTGTAGCTTTCGACTTGTTACTTGCCGCAATGCCTCGAGCTTCCAGCAGGTCTTTTAATGTGGTTCTCTTTAGTAGCCCGTACTGCTGAGCCATTCACTTATTCTCCTGTCCGTGACGTCCCTTCGGGATACGACATCCTTCTGCTTGCCACCAATTGTAACGAACCCTGTAGTAGTAGCGTCTGGTTCATCTTGTTTACCCGAACAGAAAAGCACGCAGTGAGTATAGCCCTCCGTTCGGTTGCTTGTTCGGTAGATTCCCAAGGTATAACATCCAGCAATCTCAGCGGTATCACTCCCACACACATCACAGGTACCCAAACATCAGCCGAAACATGATGAAGGTTGTAAAAAGACTCTCTTTTATTGAACAGAACTCGTATTTATACTGTACCCCCTGCAAGGGGGAGGCAAGAGACAACCAATAGTACATGCTTTACAGTTTGGTCTCTCCCTTTGTTTGCCTGGAGACACTGTATAACTTAACTAGCTCCAGACACTAAACCCACGGAAATTCCCCAATAGACAAATTACAGGGTACAATTGCAGGCCACACAATACACATACCTTCACAGGTCTCTCCCTTTGTTTGCCTGGAGAAAATTAGTCCAGACACTGTATAACTTAACTGTCTCCAGAGACTAAACCCACGGAAATTCCCCAATAGACAAATTACAGGGTACAATTGCAGGCCACACAATACACATATCTTCACAGGTCTTTCCCTTGGTTTGCCTGGAGATAATTAGGCCAGACACTGTATAACTTAATTATCTCCAGACAATAAACCCATGGAAATTCCCCAATAGACAAATTACATGGTACCTTTGCAGGCCACACAATACGCATATCTTCACAACATGCAATAGAATTTATAGTACGAGTATTATATATAGCCAGTCCAGGCACTCCTAATATAGAGGCGCCCAAACTTGTATATTCTGTACGGCTGAGAAGGGGTAAAGTAGAGTCACAGTCTTCTGATAAAGTCTTGGTAACCGATCTGTAAGCTCTCCTGATAGAGGGTTGACTGGGAAGAGCCAAAGTCAGCCTGGATAACGCAGACAGGGACCTCCAATAACATTAGCAGGAATGTAATTGTAGGTGCTGTTACCACAAGACAAAAAACATCCTTTAGGGAGCATTATATTATAGATAAAACTAGGAGTCACAATGGTCTTATTACAACTCATGGAATTATCCAGGGAGCTAGCAAGTCTACTATTCTTTTTATAAGTGTCGTCAATATATTCATATACACTATTCTTAGGTAATCCACTTTTTATGTCTCTATTATCACAATATAAAGTCATTTCCTGGGAAAAAGTAAAACAAGTTTCTGCTGCAGTAGTTATTCTAATATTATCCCTGCTATTTCCTAATTTCTGACACTCCCCACAGAAGTCATACAAGGGAATAAAAGATTGTGTATTGTTAGCCATCGCCCAGACTTCAAGGAGGGATTCATCGGGTGTAGGCACAGCAATAACACATGTTTGTATAAGATCCCATGGGCTCTTTAAGTCTTTAAGGCACAATGAACTAACATTTAGGGCATTTGCCATCCTGACTATACTATTCTGTTCAGAATAAAAGGGGACGGGAGCAAAGGGATCCTGCTCCTGAGCTCTTTTATATACTGACTGATTATTTGGTGCACCGCAGAAGAAACTCATCTCCTCTGGGTGATAAATACATGTAGTAATAAGCCAGACTGGCAACAAAACACAAAGATTAATAATTATGAGCAGACAAACAAATCTCCCAGAATATTGTTGGGTCATCATCTTCAGCCTGTGGCCAGGCACTTTTCAGGGAAACTTCTTCTGAGTTCCCCTCTTTGTTCAGGGATTTCACACCTGCTTCACCCTTTTTATCTTTGTCTGTCACCAGAGAAGAAGCCTCAGGGACCCTTTTCACTCTGCTAGCGTGAATCCAGATTGGAGCCTCTTCTGTGAGAATTGCTGTTCTGGTGACTGCTACCACTCGGGTGGGTGGTCCAAACGGGAACTCAGTCTGTTTTCGTCCTTTTGCCAGGCGCTGGACTATCACCACGTCTCCTGGTTGGAAAGGATGCGTAGGTTCCTGTGGAGAGAAAGGAGAGACACGAGCAACATCTTGTTCAAATTGATCTAAGATTTCTACAAGTTTCCTCACATATTCTGCCTGTACTACTTCTAGATCCCCTTTTTCTATCACAGGGGCCTTTGGATCCCAAGGGTTGGGGAAGGGTCTTCCCATTAGGACCTCAAATGGTGAGTAACCAGTATTCTTATTAGGCTGCATCCTAATTTCTGCTACATATAATACACCGTGAAACATAAGATTGTACCTTTGATCTAAGACCTGGTATAAAAAAATCTCTCTGAATGAGGTCAGTGGTTGCCTGTGCTCCCCTATGGCCAAGACCATGATACTGTGCAATTAAAATCGGGGCGCTTGCAACTGGGATACATGGCTCCCCCTCTTTGCAGATAAGACCCGTATTAGGGTCTTGTACTGCACCTACCGACTGCCATTCCATTTTGTCACTACTGGTAGCCAAATCCTGGAGGCTGAGCAATAGATTGTCAGTAAGTGTAATGTCCGGAACTAGGGAAGGCATTTGAACTGTTGCTGCTGTTCTAATAGCAGCCTCTTTTGCTGCCTGATCAGCTAGGGCATTCCCTTTAGCTATGTGTGTTTGGAGACCAGTATGTGCCTTACAATGGATAATAGCAACGTCGCTTGGTAATTGGATGGCGGCCAGGAGATCATGTACTAGGGTAGAATGTGAGAGTTGTCTCCCATCTGCAGCTATGAAGCCTCTCCTCTGCCAGATTACCCCATGATCATGTACAACCCCAAAGGCATACTTGGAATCGGTGTATACATTTACATCTTTCCCCTCAAAAAGACAACAAGCTCTAGTGAGGGCAATCAGTTCAGCTGCTTGGGCCGACTGAAAAGGTATAGGATTCGATTCCAGTATAACATCAGGGAGCCGAACCACAGCGTATCCTTCATGATAAGTGTTGTCATTAGGGCGGGAACAGGATCCATCCACAAAAATATCAGGTGCTCCTTCAATGGGTGTGGACTGTAAGTCAGGCCTAGGTGAGGTATGTTCATATATAAGTTCAGTACATGCATGCGGAGGAGGCAAATCATCCTGCTCTCCCTTGTAGCCAAGTAGGGCATTCAGTATAGCCATTGGACCGAACGTGGGTGCTGAGTATTTGATATATGAAGTTGAGCATTAGATAGCAACAAAACTTCATATCCACTCAGTCTCTGTGCTGACATATGTTGCATATGTATGTTCTTGAACATTGTGTGAGGAATGCAGAGTGGTGGGATGACCTAGGGTGATAGACAAGGCCATCTCAGCGACCATAGCACAGGTTGCCAAACTCCTGAGACACGCAGGCATGCCCTGAACCTGTACGGGAACCACTTTTGAGAAAAAAGCAACAGGGCGAAATTTACCTCAATGATCTTGTGCCAGGACTCCTGCCATGGTTTTACAATTGTCCCTGGCAAATAAGTGAAACATCACGCCATAGTCGGGTAGGCCCAAACCAGGACTTGAAACCATTGCACATTTCAAATGACTAAAAGCTTGTAAAATGTAATCAGACCAATTAATGAAGTCAGGCATCTCAGTATTAGTGGCTTGTCTCAGAATATTATCATAGTAGGAACAATCAGCAATCCATTGGCGGCAGTAACCAATCATGCCAAGAAAGGTCAACATGTCTTTCTTGGTTTGTGGGCGGGGCAGACCCAGAACGGAGGTAATTCTGTCATGGCTGATTTTCCTCTCACCTTTACTGAGAACAAAGCCTAAATACTCAACACTTTCCATACACCATTGTAATTTCTTCCTAGAAACTTTGTGACCGCTTTCACATAACCACAGTAGTAAACTAACATAGTCTGCCTGGCAGGCCTCTCGAGTAGAACTACATATGAGGAGATCATCCACATATTGTAGAAGGACAGAACCATGAGGGGCAGTCCAAGGGTGCAGTGTAACTTGGAGGACAATGGAGTAGACTACTGGAGAGTCTACATAACTCGGAGGCATTCTACACCAAGTAATGTAAAAGCAAAAAGTGGCCGTGTCTCCTTGTCTACTGGGACAGAAAAAAATGCATTCATCAAATCAATAACAGAGAAAAACACTGCATGGGCAGGAATAGCTGATAGCAGAGATGGTACGTCTGGAACCACAGGGGCAATAGGTATAATAACAATCTTATTAATATCATCTACTTCAATAGGTTCCTTTAACAAGGTGACCCCTACAGTCATAAAAGTGAACTGTTCATCAAGGTCACTGTCCACATCATGAGGTATATGTTCAGGTTTGGGAAAATATTTTTTGTGATCTACGGTGCATGGGAGATATGACATCTCTAGTGTTAGAAATGTGTGAATTGTATTTTACATGTTCTCGTATCTCCAGGACAACAACTGGTCAATCCCAAACTGCCACAAATTTCTTCTTAGCTCAGGAGCCACCCCCCTCCCCTTTCTACTGTCACTCGAAGCCCTGTGTATGCAATCGACATGAGGAGAAGGAGGGGGGCAGGGAGCTGTGCTGTTGGCAGCGTCTGAACTATCCCCTAATAGATGCTTTGAAGAAGAAGTGTGTACTGTGAAAGGACTCTAGAGTGTCAGCTCTTCTTCTCCTATCTTCTTCCCATTTGAGCCAATTAAATAATGCCTGGGCCTCAAGGTACTTTTTAATCTAAGTCATCTTTTGGAAGGGAATGAGATATCTGTGGGATATTTCCTAAATAGGGAGGAGGGGGCTACTGGAGTGAACTCCTTGTCAACTCTTTTCCTAACTCATGTTTCTTTTTATATATCCCTCCTGGTTCCCTGCCTTCTGCTTGTGAACCTTTTTATTTGGTCAATCATACCAGTATGGTGCATAAGTAAGGCAATTTTCCCCTCCCAACTGCATATACTGTATGTCCCATTGGGTGTCTGGACCATAATATGGGTAAGCTTCAGTGTCACCCAAAACCTAACACTTTTTACCATATCCATATGGAAGGTGTCATTAGCCCCTTCCTGAGGGAACGAATTCATACTCTTCATCCCCTCTGTCCATCCTGGCATATTATCTACCCAGAGAGTAACTAAATAATAATCAGTCCCACAGACCCAGGCTACATAATCCTTACATGTTTCTCCTACATTCGGAGGGAGTGGAGAGACCTTTCCTTGCTTTGCACCCATTTCTTAAAAATTAATTGAGATGGAAGCAGAGCAAAACCTTCCCCAGGACTGGCTGAACTGAACCATGAAGGGCTTATATCTATGCACAACTTCCTTCCCAACTGTCTGTTAGTAATATCCCTTAAAATAGTTACTTGCGTTCACCAGTTGCTGGGTTAGAAGGTCAACCAGGACTCACACAATAAAGTTAGTACATGCGTCACAGTATCAGTTGCTGCTTACCTTCAGCATAAAAAATACTGAATGCTGCATAACATTATAACATTATAACATAACAGAAAGCATAAGAAAGCGACAGAAAAGAAGCAACAGACAGTGGGTGACAAGAGAAATCAAGGTGCAGACACTATATGAATTCTTCCCAAAGAATTCCTCTGGTAAATCCTTCCCAGGATATATCTGGTAAATCCTTCCCTAAAGGATATATCTGTTAAATACTTCCCTAAAGAATTTATCTGTATGACCTGGCCAGGAGTCTATTTACAATCTATCTTCCCTAAAGACAGACACCATTTTTTTTCATTCTATCTTGCCTAAAGATAGTTTCCAATTCTTTCAGAGTCTCTAAAGCGGATTCAAAATAGAAGCAACAGAAAATTTTACGGAAAGTATCGGAATGTCCTCAGTCGTTAGACAGGAATGTTCCGTTACTAACCAAATTCCTGTGTTTTCTACTCCGCGGACAGAGCCCCCAACTGAAAGTGTAATTTCCTTCTCAATGCACCTTGAATCCTTCCTTTGTCCCCGAAGACAGACGTCTGGAGAATTTGTCAGTAACAGTTCTATTTATTCCTTGTCAAACAGGGCCTTATATACATTCATGCATACATACAAGAATAGCTGCAGCTCTCATTATAATAATGCTGACTAGAAACTTTTCCTTATACAGACAGGAGGTAAATGTATATATAGTCACCCTTCAATATGATGTCACCCAACCTCCTGTCCTTCATACAGATTATACAGCGAATTCTATTTAACCCTTCAGGTGTCGCTAGTTGGGCTATTTAGCTTCCGCTGGATGCCTGTATCTGAGGGGTACTTCAGCCATGGTTAGCTGGAGGCATCCTCCTGGTTATATACCATCTGCCAGTGAGGGCCACCCTTGTGGTCATAAACTTTACGTCTGATGTTTGAAAATGTCTTTATGGTCTATCAGTTTATTGCAACTATGGATGTCCTGATTACCCGTGTCATATGTGTTGTGTTCTGTGTCCCTTAGTGATATGTGGACATCAGTAGTTATGCACGGGTTCCAGTCAGCGTGGCTGTGGCAGGTAGGTTTGGAACTGCTTTAGTTCACCTGCCTTATTCATATGTTGTATTTGTATCCCCTTCCTTGCAGCTTGGCCTGTGAGACTCCTGTTCGTCCGCATCTAGGTGGAACAGGTTGTCTTACCCTGCTCCTAGTTCAGGGCCACCCTGAGGGCTAGTAGGGACTCCAAGGTTCCGGAGTATAGGCCCTCGTACCATCAGGGTCGGCTCATACAGCTAGGAGTCAGGGTCAGAACTAGGGACGTAATAGGAGGTGACCTGCTCCCTGATTCCTGTCCTGGCCAAGCAGCGACCACCATCTTCAGTCATCGCACGGCTGAGGGTTTTCCCCATCCTCAGCCATGACAATAACTCCTCTGACAGATCAAGTGAAGCAGCTGTGGTGCTCGTGTTGGTGGTGGCGGCAGGCGGGCGAGTGGTAACTTGAGAGGTGCCCGAAGCTGAGCTGGAGGAGGATGGTGCGTCAAGGTTTCAAGCGGAAGCTGTAGAATATTGGGTGTCCTGTGTTAGCCAGTCAACTATGTCCTCAGAACTTTTCGAGTTCAGGGTATGAACCTCTGAACACTGGGCATTATTCTAGGGCCAATGGGCATCACAGCACCACGACAACGACGGCCCCTGTGGGGTGGCCTTCCTCTGCCTGTCATTTTTTTTTTATTAGTTTAGTTGTACTATGCGTGCAAGCTACTGTGACACCAGATATGAGTGGCACTGTGCATTGGCAAAGGTTGGCAGAGTGGACGCTGTAGGCCTGACACACACGC
Organism: Bufo bufo; assembly: GCF_905171765.1. Lineage (NCBI taxonomy): Eukaryota > Metazoa > Chordata > Amphibia > Anura > Bufonidae > Bufo > Bufo bufo. Next base: position 516,169,059 of record NC_053391.1, on the reverse strand, counting down.
TTGTAGACAACTAACTGCTATTTAATCTATTACAGTCAAAATATATATATATTTTTTTAAATGTAATCTACTGATATGAGTTGCACTGGTGTGACACTGTGCACTTGCAGGGCCTGAAACACACACGCGTGCAGGCAATTGACTGCTATTATTTTACTGTCAAAATTTTTTTTTTTTTTTAAATGTAATCTACTGTGACACCAGATATGAGTTGCGCTGGTGACACTATGCACTTGCAGGGCCTGAAACACACACTCATGCAGGCAAATGACTGCTATTATTTTACAGTCAAATTTTTTTAATTTTTTTTAAATGTAATCTACTGTGACACCAGATATGAGTTGCACTGGTGTGACACTGTGCACTTTCAGGGCCTGAAACACACTGTCCTTTCAGCAGAGATCAGATGAGTCTTTCAGGACTGTAGTGGACACTGAATACACTAGCCTAGCTATCAATTGTCCTATTAAATCAGCAGCAGCTACACTGTCCCTCCTCTCACTAAGAATGCAGCTTCCGAATGAATCTAAAATGGATGCTGTCCAGGAGGTGGGAGTGTCTGGGAGGGAGGGTATGATGCTGATTGGCTGGAATGTGTCGGCTGACTGTGAGGCACAGGGTCAAAGTTTACTCAATGATGATGAATAGGGGGCGGACCGAACCTCGCATATGTTCGACCGCCGCGGCGAACGCGAACAAGCTATGTTCGCCGGGAACTGTTCGCCGGCGAATAGTTCGGGACATCTCTATTTTTAAATTAGATACCCCTCAGCCCCATGAACTAAATGTCAAGTTCGACCTAAAACCCTGCTTAGTGTAATTTGGATGCAGCGTGACTGTCTTCTTTGGTCCTGGATAGTAGTGTGCCCCGGAGATTTTGATTGCGGTATAGTTTAATGTCTGAATGAGGTCAGAAACAAATATGTGGTTTTCAGAAATAACATAATGGGGACCCCTGGTGGTTTAAGTAGGGAATAAGAAGGTTGTGTCTGAATGAGGGAAGGATAGGAGTAAAGGCCTCTGGTGGTTAGAATTAGGAATAGGTGCAATTTCATGAATGAGTGAGGTGTAATTCTGAATAAAAAAACAAATGGTGGAATATAGGATATATAAGATAGGCTATGTATGAGTATTTGGTTTATATTAGAAAATGAATTTTATTGTTGTATTTGTTGTGATGTTTTAGATTTATGTACACATTAACACCTGGAAAAGTCCTAATGGGGGAGGGGTATGGAGATTTGTGGATATAGAGGACAGCCCGTACGAGGGTGGGGTATTCGCCCCTGATGAAGCGTGAGCGAAACCCGAGTCGGGCAGAATCCTGAGGGTGTTCTATTATTCGATGTGCCTTATTTTTATGGATGTTTGTGAGTATAAATAAATCCTTTTAATAGCAAGTTGGTTGATGGTGCTTCACTATTGGTGCGATCTTCTGGTCTATCACAGAGTCTTTAATGAAAGGAGGACTGTGGATTGTATGAGGATCACCATTTTCCTGTGCCGATATACCTGTGAAATGAACAAGGGTGGATTGGTTTCCTGAAGGGTGGAGAAAGCAGTGCAGTCCTAAAATTATTACTTTCTGACTGACTTGTGTGAATAGAACCCACTTCACGTTTGGGACCTGCAGCGCGGTTATTTACAGGCAACGTATCAGACTTTTTAAAATTTTAAAATGTGTGGTCCGCAAAATGGGAAACGCACATGGTCGGTGTCTGTATTTTGCTGGTCTGCAATTTGCAGACCACAAAAAACTTGCGGCTGTGTGAATGGACCCTTACTGATGCACATGATCCAATATTTTATGGTATCCTGTTATTTTTTTTCCCTGTTCTTCTGACTGATCAGAAGAACGGAAAAATAAGTGTGATGTGTCCCTTTCATGAAATAGGAAAAAGTATCACACCTGCAATATCCCACTTAGACTTGCTTAGAATATTCCACTTAGACTTGATTATTTCCATTTAAAGCACCTGTATGACATTAGTAAAATCAAAAGATTCAGTCAGCTCAAATTTCTGCAACCAAATGTTATGCATATCAACATATATACTAGTGTTGATCGAGCACCAAAGTGCTTGGGTGCTCTGGCCGAACACATCGGGATGTTTGGGTGCTCGGGAGAATAAAATGGTATAATGGAAGTCAATGGGAGAACCCGAGCATTAAACCAGGCACCCCCTTCTCTGAAGAAGGGACGGTGCCTGGTTCATAGGAAAAGGTCAAAAATTGATGGAAACACCACCGAAATGGTTCAGGAACAGCATGGGGATGATGTCTCGATGCATCTTGGACTCCCAGGTCGCTTCTGGGAACAATGTTGGCCGAGTAGTACGCCACTTTTACAGACTGACAATAATAAGCACAAAACTGAAAAAAATAAAAAAATTTAGATGAAAAATTGTTAGGAAACATTCTTTCCTGTTTATTTACTTGTATATAAAGTGAAAGTGCTGTCAAAAATTACAAGGAAGAGGTACTCAGATACAACCTGTATATCACATAATGGAGGGCCTCATTCACATTGTGGTACAATAGTTCAGGAAGTAGGACTCCTACATTCATAAAGCCTATGCACTAAGTGAACGGGCTGCCAAAAATTACTAGGAACCGGCACTCTAAAACACCCTTTATTACACATAAAGGAGAGCATCATACACACCCTTGAAAAATTATGATTGATGGCCTGCTGGTGACCCTCAAACATTTGGAGCAAGGGCCTGCTGATCTGACCATCTAAAACATAAGGGGCGAGGGCCTGCTGCTGCATTGGTGACACTAGATAACCTCTGGGCTATTGCACGTCCCCATGATGGCGACGATCCATTTGGATGTCTGCCCTATCAACTTTCAATGTTCTTTTCTGCACCTAACATGGTGATCACGGGTAACGGGGAATCAGGGTTCGATGCCGGAGAGGGAGCCTGAGAAACGGTTACCACATCCAAGTGAGGTCAATGGCTGAAATCTGATTGGCTGTTGTTGCCTTGTCCATTTTTTTCCTAATTGTGAACCACCCAGAGAGGGTGGGTCAAGTTATTAAAGCACAAACGTCCAAGGAAGACAGCAGGCACGCAGCCATTACCCACTCCCAACTCGGGGAGGTAGTGACGATAAATAACAAGAGGCCCTGTTATTAGAATGAGTACACTTTCCATTAACGAAGATCTATTGGAGGGCAAGTCTTGTGCCAGCAGTCGATTTGCTCCAGGCCTCCACAACGTTTACCCAGTGTGCCGCCATGGTGCAGATTGTGTTGACCAGACTCTTGGCTACTGAGGCTGGACTTGTAGGTGAGGGCCTGCTGCCGCTTTGTTGACTCTAGATAACTTCTAGGTGATCGCGCGTCCCTGTGACGGCGACAATTAATTTGGATGTCTGCCCTATTAACTTTGGAGCAATTTTTCAACAAGGACCTTCTGGTATACCACCATTTTGCTTGTCCTCTCCACCATAGGAATGAGAGATGAGAAGTTATTTTTGTAGCGGGGGTCGAGAAGGGTGAACAACCAGTAATTCGTGTTGTCTAAAATGAGTATAACGCGCGGGTCGTAGGAAAGGCAGCCTAACATGAAGTCAGCCATGTGTGCCAGAGTACCAACAGGCAAGACTTTGCTGTTGTCATCAGAAGGTGAGCTGACCCTGTAAAAGATTGTAGATGAAGGCCTGCAGGTGAGTTGACCCTGTAAAACATATGCAAGGTCCTGCAGTTAAGCTGACCCTGTAAAACATTATATGCGAGGGCCTGCAGGTGAGCTGACCCTGTAAAATATTATATGCGAGGGCCTGCAGGTGAGCTGACCCTGTAAAACATTATATGTGAGGGCATGCAGGTGAGCTGACCCTGTAAAACATTAAATGCGAGGGCCTGCAGGTGAGCTGACCCTGTAAAAAATTATATGCGAGGGCCTGCAGGTTAGCTGAACTTGTAAAAAATGATATGCGATGGCCTGTAGGTGAGCTGAACCTGTAAAAAATTATGTGCGAGTGCCTGCAGATTAGCTGACCCTGTAAAAAATGATATGCAAGGGCATATATGAGAGGGCATTCATTATATGTGACAAATAAGCATGTTGATATGATGGAAGAGGAGGAAGATGAGAAAAGGAAGATTTAACCATATACCCTTTTTTGTGCTGGAAGGGGTGCATGGGAATACAGTGTATTGAGTACATTAAACAAGACATTTAAAGTGCCTTTGTTCATCCGCTTTCCTCTGGTGGAGTCGAGAAGTCTGGGGCAATCCAGGCCTTGTTCATTTTTATAAGAGTCAGCATGTCAGCATTTTCAGTTTACAGGCGCACACACTTATCTATTATAATGCCACCAGCAGCACTAAATACCCGCTCAGAAAAAACGCTGGCGGCAGGGGAGGCCGGCACCCCCAAGGCGTAGATCGCCAGTTCGTGCCACGTGTCCAGCTTGGACAATGAGGACGCTGACACGGTCTGCTATGTACTTCTTCACCATCTTCCAAAACTTTTCCCTCCTTGTGAGACTAGGCCGCACATCAGGGTGAGGGTGCTGGCGGGGTGTCATGAAACTGTCCCAGGCCTTGGAGAGTGTTGCCCTGCCTCTGTTGGAACTGCTGTGTGTTTCCTTTGTCTCCCCTCCTCGGTTTCCCAAAGAAGTACAGAGTCTGCCGCCAGCGTTGTCAGATGGAAATTTTTGGAGCAATTTTTCAACAAGGACCTTCTGGTATTGCATCGTTTTGCTTGTCCTCTCCACCTGAGGAACGAGAAATGAGAAGTTCTCTTTGTAGCGGGGGTCGAGAAGGGTGAACACCCAGTAATCCGTGGTGTTGTCCAAAATGCGTTTTTGCTATCACCCTGTGTAAGGTCTTCTTCCCCCATTTCCACCTCTACCACATGCAAAGCGTCGGCCTTAATTGTGAGCAGCGAGCAATTGAGTAGACACAGAAGTGGAATGGTTACGCTGATAATAGCGTTATCGCCGCTCACCATCTGTATTGATTCATCAAAGTTTCTTAAAAACTCACAGAGGCCAGACATCCATGCCCACTCCTTGCTTCTGATTAGCGGAAGCTGACTGGAAATGCGATGACCATGTAGCAGCTGGCATTCCACTACTGCTCTATGCTGCTCACAAAGCCTGGCCAACATGTGGAACATGGAGTTCCAGCGCATGCTCACATCGCACAACAGCCGGTGAGCTGGCAATTTCAAGTGCTGCTGCAGCATTGACAGACCGGCTAAAGCTGTCGATGACTTGCGGAAATGTGCACACACGCGGCGCACCTTCACCAGTAGCTCAGGCAAATTGGGGTAGGTTTTGAGAAACCGCTGAGCCACTAAGTTTAAGATGTGGGCTAGGCATGGGATGTATGTGAGCTTGCCAAGTTCCAAAGCTGCCACCAAGTTATGGCCATTATCAGACACAACCATGCCTGGTTGTAGGTTGAGTGGCGAGAGCCACAGTTCAGTCTGGTCTCTTATCCCCTGCAACAGCTCTGCGGCGGTGTGATGTTTGTCCCCTAAGCATATCAGTGTCAGCACGGCCTGTTGACGCTTCCCCACTGTAGTGCTGCACTGCTTTCAGCTACCGGCTGATGGCTGACGGTGCTGCACGCGGATAATTCAGAGGTGGAAATGGAGAAGGCGGCGGAGGAAGAGAAGTGGGGGTTGGAGCCACTAACGTAGGTGCTGGGGGAAACCCTGATCAACTTAGGGCCCGCAATCCTAGGCGTCGGTAGTATCCTGTGCCATCCCAGGGTACGACTCGCTCCCGGCCTCCACAATGTTCACTCAGCGTGCCGTCAGTGAAATGTAGCGAAATGCACTTGTCCATGTGTCCGTGGTTAAGTGGACCTTCCCAGTAACTGCATTGGCTAGGGCACGTGTGACATTTCGGGACACATGTTGGTGTAAGGCAGGCACGACACACCTTGAAAAATAGTGGCGGCTGGGGACAGAGTACCGCGGGACGGCCGCCGACATCAGGCTGCAGAAGGCCTCAGTGTCCACAAGCCTAAATGGTAATTTGAAAAGCTGCGCATTTAGTGCTATGGCCTGTGGGTGGGTGGCTGGGTATTTGCGCTTGCGTTCAAAGGCCTGGGGTAAGGACATTTGGACGCTGCGCTGGGACAGGGAAGTGGATGTGGTCGCGGATGGTGCCTGCAAAGGTCCAGATGCAGGGCGGGAGGTATCCTTCCCTGCGTCTTCGACAGGCGATTGGCCGACACATACCATAGGGGAAGAGGAGGCAGTGGTGTGACCTGCAGACACAGATTGTGGACCCAGGCGTTCGTCCCACTTATTACGGTGCATGGATTCATGTGGCGGATCATGCTGGTGGTGGTGAGGTTGCTAATGTTCACGCAATGGCTCATTTTGGTGTGGGACAGGTTGCAAACTACTATTCTTTTGATGTCCACACTTTCCTCAAAAAAATTTAATAAATAAAATAAAATCGCCATACTGCGGAACACCTACCCTTTGACAAGGGAGATATCCGCAAGGTGGTGCTCCATGGAACAGTTGCTCCATGGCCCACCTTTTCTCTTTTGCCACCCCACTGCCTCTTCCAGCCTGTTGCGGTGCTGCAGATCCTTTCCCCTCTGTACTGCTGTCCTCGCTCGGCTTTCCACTTTCCCAGGTTGGGTCAGTGACCTCATCGTCCACCACCTCCTCTTCCATTTCCTCACTCTGATTATTCTCTTGATTTGTTGACCTAACCAAAACCTCAGTGATTGACAACTATGTCTTATCCTCTTCATCAACCTCTTGAGACAGTAATTGCTGTTGAGTTATTGGCAACTGAGTCTCATCATCATCCACCTCATTAAACAGTAATTGCCATTCCCCACCGTCATCTTCTTGTGACTGTGGATGTTCAAGAGTTTGGGAATCAGGGCACAAGATCTGTACCTCTTCAAGCGTGCTTGGCAAGAGGGTCAAATCAAGGAATGGCGAGGAAAAAGATGTCCTCGAAATATCCGAGTGTGGGAATACTTGTTTGGCCAGACTCTCCATGTTGGGAGGAAGGAGTATCAAGATTGGACTTGGTGGAAGACAGGGTGATGCTTAACCGACTGGAAGCATTATATGCTGAAATCCAACCGCCACCTGGTCGCACTGGTCTGACTTCAAGAGTTTTGTCCTGCGACGCCCTACAAACTGGTAAATGAAGCTAGGTATAGTAGATGAGTTTTTCGTGTGCTCTGGCAGCAGGCACAGTTTCAATGCACCCAGGGCCATGGCCTCTGCGTGAACCATCAGCATCACGACCACTTTCCCGTCTCTTAATTCTCGCCTTCTTTTTATTAAATGTTATATGCACCTTTGACACACAAGATTTGGCACGGATGTCACAGTTCACAGCAAGCACAGTATATGGAAAAAGTATGGAAAAAGAAAAATAGATTTCACTTTTATTTTTTCTCTCTCTGGCCCTGACACACAGAAGGTATTGCACAGATGTCACATGTCACTGCAGAAACCCTCTATAGAAAAAGTATGGAAAAAATATTTTTGTTTTCACTTGTTTTTACTTATACAGTCCTGATCAAAAGTTTAAGACCACTTGAAAAATGGCAAAAAATCATATTTAGCATGGCTGGATCTTAACAAGGTTCCAAGTAGAGCTTCAACATGCAACAAGAAGAAATGGGAGTGAGACAAAACATTTTTTGAGCATTCAATTTAATTAAAACAATGAATAAACTGAAACAGGCTGTTTTTCAGCTGATCCAAATTTTAGGACCACATGCCTTTAAAAGACCAAATCTGTGCAAAGATGTGGATTCATTGTCATTTTCTGTCAGGTAGTCACACGTTGTGATGGCAAAGGCAAAAAAACTCTCCCTTTTTGAACGTGGTCGGGTTGTTGAACTGCATAAGCAGGGTCTCTCACAGCGCGCCATCGTTGCTGAGGTAAGACAGTCATTTGGAATATCGTAAATGATCCTGGGGGTTATGGAACAAAAAATTCAAGTGAAAGACCCAAAAATATTTCATCAGCACTGAGCCGGAGGATCCAATTTGCTGTCCGTCAAGACACTGTAGGATCCTCGACACAAATTAAGGCCCCATAACCATCAGACGGCATCTGAGACTGAAGGGCTTCAAAAACAAAAAACGTCTTCAAAGACCTCGTCTCCTTGAACGCCACAGAACTGCTCGTTTGGACTTTGCAAGAGAGCACCAAACATGAGAACATTCAAAGGTGGAAGAAAGTTTTATTCTCTGATGACAACGTTACTGGCATGACAAGCAGATCCCACCTGAGATGTTTTCTACGAGCCAGTGGACGGGGCGCCATAATGGTCTGGGGTGCTTTTCAGTGGAACAATGGAGCTTCAGGAAGTGCACCGGCGTAAAAACGGCCGCTGGCTATGTCCAGATGTTGCAGAGAGCATTCCTCATGACTGAGGGCCCTCATCTGTGTGGTAACGACTGGGTTTTTTAACAGGACAACGCTACCGTACACAATGCCCGCAGGACAAGGGACTTCTTCCAGGAGAATAACATCACTCTTTTGGCCCATCCTGTGTGTTCTCCTGATCTAAATCCAATTGAGAACCTTTGGGGATGGATGGCAAGGGAAGTTTACAAAAATGGACAACAGTTCCAGACAGTAGATGGCCTTCGTGCGGCCGTCTTCACCACTTGGAGAAATGTTCCCACTTACCTCATGGAAACGCTTGCATCAAGCATGCCGAAATGAATTTCTGAAGTGATAAACAATAACGGCGGAGCTACTCATTAGTTCATGTTTGGAAGTTGGATTTCTGTTTTGGGGGGTTTAGTTTTTTTTTTGGAGGTGTGGTCCTAAACTTTTGATCAGCTGAAAAACAGCCTGTTTAAGTTCATTCGTGGTTTTCATTAAATTGAATGCTCAAAAAATGTTTTGTCTCACTCCCATTTCTTCTTGTTGCATGTTGAAGATCTACTTGGAACCTTGTTAAGATCCAGCCATGCTAAATATTATTTTTTTGCATTTTTCAAGTGGTCTTACACTTTTGATCAGGACTGTATTTTTCCTATCTCTGGCCCTGACACACAGAGGGTATTGCACAGATGTCACAAGTCACTGCAGACACCCTCTATAGAAAAAGTTTTTAAAAGTATGGAAAAAAAATTTGATGGCTATATTATATTGTTGCCACCACACACAATAGTCCTTAAAAGGACTTTTGGGTCTTTGAAACGTTTTTCAACTAAATAGATTGCAATCACACTCCCTACACTATCTGTCCCTTCCTAAGAGCAGCTCTCCCTGACTAATAAGGCGAATACGCACCATTATATAGCACCCGATCACGTGTTCCAGCCAGCCAATCACTGTAATGCCAGTAGCCAACAAGGCTATGGCATTACAATGATGGCAGTACTTACCTGCACGTTTATTACATAGCAGCCAAGAAACGTGCGGGGAGGAGACTCGAGCATGGCGCTCGTGCACATGCGGTATTCGGCCGAGTACCACCATGTGCCAAGCATAGCGATGCTCTAGCTGAGCAGCAGTTCGGCCGAGCATGCTCGCTCAACACTAATATATACCTTTTACACAATATATTCCTTACACTTACCATCTACATATATTTAGGAATATTGCCGGTTTTCATATTCTACATATAAAATTTTCATGATACTGTATAAAAAAAAATCTATGACTTGCTATACATCATGCTTGCACATAAAACATAGGAGATCATACATAACACATTCATAAATTTACATTTGCTACTTCCATCAGATACTGTAGGAAGTGTGAAATGTTAATAGATAAAAAAAAGCAGACACAGTTCAGTATTTATTTAAGCTAAACTGGTATTAATAGTCCACTCCATCAGAAATTCAAATCCAATAAAATATACAGCTTTGTCCACAGTACCAGATTGCACTGTCACTGCCTCACAAAAAAAGGCATTGCAACACCATTAGTAGGCATAAATAATGCACACGATCTTCTACTCTACTCAGCTAAGTGCATAGAAACCTTGGGCTCATGTTGTCAGAAATTCAATGGATTAGTATCAAGATTTATTTTAAGTCTGTAAAGCACTTTGTTCTTGACAGTGTTCAAAGCAGAAAGAGTGTTATCCTGAATGTGCATCTTAATACTGTCATGCCTGTCTTGTAAGAGTAGATGATGTATAGGCTTCTATGCTTCCTTTTAAAAGTTTAGCAGATGTAGGAATATATATTCATAGTACATATAAATATTGATTAAAAAAACCTATGCACCTAAGTTCAAACCATGATTAATGAAAGCAAATTGAAGACATTTGGTAACAGAATAAAAAATGGTCCTGCAATCTCATTTTAAAACCACAGGTTGAGAGACAGGGAAAGATTGAATTTACTGTGTGTGTGTAAAAAAAAAAAATATATATATATATATATATATATATATATATATCCAATATGTAGTAATAATGATGCTGCTCCTACTTATTATGATGATGCTAATGATTATTGTTATTACTAATTCTATAAATGATTATATATAATTTACATTATATTTTTATTAATAAAAACACGAACCATAATACAATAATAATATAATGTTAAGTACTATTATTACTTAGTATGTATATTTAATGATTGTTTTAATAATGGTGTATTAATATGTTGTAGTTTTATTAATATAAATATTATTATTACTACTAATAAAATAATATAAGTTTATTAGTTTTTTAGTATGTGTATCTTTGTACATCCAGTTAATGTTTAAAAAGTATATTATGAAAACCTGCTTAAAGGTTTAAATTTATAAATATTTTAGATTGTATCTCAAGCAACTAATGCAATTTACGAATGACAGTTCTTTAATGCTATCATTTTTAGAACTACAAGATTTGACATGAAGGTCAATCCTTTACAGTTTCACAAAGACATTAAACCTTACTTTGAAATAAAGCATTAATATCTCCTTCTCGTATGGCCCATGAATTCCAATATTATTCATTGAACCAGCAGTGTCTGAACTATTCATCACTGAAGCCTGGGATTTTACAACCAAGAAATGTGTCAATAATAATTGTATCCATTCATGGGGTTCCATAATTCTGGGGATACATCATAAAATAAATTACTTAGTTTAGATTAAATTTTTATACATATAAATGTCCCATATTGTTTAATACAAGGTTACAATAAAACTAAATAAAAATGAAATCACTACTGACCACTAAAAAAGAATATTCCTGACAACTATAACACGAGATATAAAATTAAATCTAAACAATAGTGGACAGTGTATTTTATGGCAAATTTATATATTTTTAGTGTTTGTATTTACAGTAATTTCTTCTTCCCTAATATGCATATAATAGATCATATATATATATATATATATATATATATATATATATTATTTTTTATTTTTTTTCCTGATTACATAGTTGTATTGAGATTGTTTTTTTTTTCTAGGACAAGTAAATCCTTCTAATTTTATGGGTTGTGTGTTTACAGCATTCCCTATGCATTAAAATTGACCTTTTAACTTCATTCTCCAGGTCAGTACGATTACAACAATATCACAACTTTATCGTGGTTTATTACTGAAAAAAAAAAGATAACTTTGTAAAAAATGTTTTTTCTTTTTATTGCCATAGTTTAACCCCTATACTTTTTTATATTTATGTCTATGGAGCTGTGTGAGCTCATTTATTTTAGGTGGCTTTTTGATCTCTTTTTATTAGATTTTTTGGGGAAGTGAAGTGACAAAAAGTTTTAATTGTTTTTGTATTGTGAACTTCTACATTTTCTTATATTTTTTAAAACATTTTTTAAAGCCACCCTAGCTGTCTATAACCAGCAGTCATTAGATTGCCAGCTATATTCTATCATGGATATTTATCCATCACAGAACACATCATTCACCGTGTTCCAATACAGTGCTGCCATTTTGCAGGTCTGTATTGGAATATACCAATGATAGATATCAGAGTCTCAATTGTAATAGCTGCCCCTATGTCGGTCGTGGGAGCACACAACTCCCACATCTTCACCGTTCAGGTCACATTTGACATAAGCATCTGAGGGGATAAATGTCTCTGAACAGCCTTATGGCTGACAGAAGACATTTGCCATGGGTCTCTGCTGTTTGAAACAGCAGAAACCTGGCAGCTATGGTGCCCACTACACTCGTGAGCAGGTGCGATCTTTAAAGTGATAACTTCTGCAGTATAGGTACAGCAAAGATCATCAAGGGGTTAAAATATGCATAACAGTGTGTCACGGTTGGGAGTAGGGGAAACTCCCCACCGTACAATGTGGACCCGGCGGAAAAGCAACTAGGTCAGAGGCTGGGATAAGGGAGCAGGTCAACTCCTATTGCATCCCTAATCCTCGCCCTAACTCCTCACCTTATGAGCGGACCTGGATGGTAGGACGGCTCATACCCAGGAAACCTAGGACCCTAAGTTGCCCTGATTATCCCTGGAATAGGAGCAGGGGAGAGACGACCTGTTTTTCCATGACATGGATGAACAGGAGTCTCACAGGCCTAGCATCAGGGGAAGGGACAGACAGTGCACAGCTGCTGCATTGGCAGGTAAGAGCCCAGAAACAACTTGCGCTTACCTGCCATGGCAAACAATGACAAACGGAACCCCATGCAGAACTGCACACTGACTAGTGGTTCCCCCTCCGGGAAACCCTGAGACCCCCTTCCAGAGGCACAACACTCATGTAAAATGTCTAGCAACATGCTGGACTACAGACATCAATAGACCAGACGTAACAACACTAGACAAGACAACACCCACCATACGGACAACATAGCGCATATAAGAGGGGTAGAGAAGGGAAGGTGACACTGGGAAAACATAGAAGAGACCTTGATGTTCCACAAGGTGGCCCTCAAGCACTAAGCAGATAGCAGAGGCTGGGCAGGAGCATAGCTCCAGCACACAGCAAGGCTGGAAGAACACTGCAAACAGCCAACAGGCCACAGGCAATATAAACATCGTGGCCACACCCAGGACACACCTAAATCCCCATCATCTAGGGAAGGCCTCAGGAGAAAGCAGGAGGCACCTACATGTTGCAACCAAAACATGCTGCCGCTGGCAACAACATGCACGGCAACCGTGTCACGGCGCACACCAAAGGCCGTGACACTCCTACCCCTCAAAGCTCTCCCAAACCAAAAAGGGGAAGCTAGTGAGGAACCCACCAACAGGGGGGGGACAGAATCAGCGTCAATGAAAGCAAGTCTCCCCAAGACTGCCGCCAATGCGCTGGAACCACCAGAAAGGAAACAGCCAGCCAACAAACAGCTCGGAGAGACCGCAATCATGCTGCGTCCACCTCAGGCAAGGTTTAGACCCAAGGTCGCTACCAGAAAACATCCCCGAACCAGCATACACCACAGCCAGCACAATGGGGATGCAACCAGCAAGAACGGCACAAAAGTCCGGAACCATAGAGAGTGGACGAGGAGAGATTCCACCATAGGTAACGGTTCACACAACAACGGTGACACCAGACGCCGTGAACCGCACTGTTAATAGAATCTCTCCTTTCACCCTCCATCCAGGGGATAAGCATGCGAGCCAGAAAACGTCAGGCGACACATGCTGAGCCCTCTTCCAAAGGCCACAAACAGAGTGGCCTTTGTGGAACATATTGTCACGGTGAGGAGTAGGGGAAACTCCCCACCATACAATGTGGACCCAATGGAAAAGCAACTAGGCCAGAGGCTGGGATAAGGGAGCAGGTCACCTCCTATTGCATCCCTAATGCTTGCCCTACCTCCTCACCTTATGAGCGGACCTGGATGGTAGGATGGCTCATACCCAGGAAACCTAGGACCCTAAGTCGCCCTTATAATCCCTTCCACCTCAACCCCTTGCACATCAGCCAAGCAGTCTGAGCCCTAAGTCATGCAGCAGTCACTTATGCTTTTTGATGACTCTGCTGGTGGGGTTTCCGAGGGCCATCCACCTAGCCCTGTCCCAGAAGTGGAAGAGATTGAGTGCACTGATGCTCAACCACTTATGTTTGACGAAGAGGACGTGGAAGGACTACCGTAGCATGTCTCTGATGATGATGTTGAAACACAGGTGTGTCAACTGCTGCATTTTTCTGTAGTGTGCAGACTGGCAAGGAGGATAAGGGTGAGAAGTGGGTGGAAGATGATGTGGAGGACGATAAGGTCCTAGACCTCAGATGGAATAAAAGTCATCCGAATGACATGTGCAGTTCAGAGGAAGAGGTGGTGGACCCCAGCCAATACGCCTGATTCTGCCCACCGCAGCAAGGGACTGAGCACACTAAAGCCAGCTCAAGGGAGTTCCCTGGTGTAGCAGATCTTCAGGCAATGCACACACTGCAAAGCACACACTGCAGTGGAGTAGACACCTGAAAAACCATGAAAGAGCTGAAGCTCCTCATGCTCCTTCTTCTGCTACATAAGTGAGTGACAGGGCGACCTTTCACCCTGCAAAGAGAGGATGTGACAGCACCACCACCACCAGTGTCACCAAGCATCGCTACACTGTCCCATGGAAGCATTTAGCTGTCCATCCCCCAAACAATGGAGAGAAAGAGGAAGTACCCCCGTACCCAACAGTGAGCCCTGGCCTTGAATGCCAGCATTTTAAAATTCCTGGCCTCTGAAATGCTGCCATTCCATTTGGTGGAGACGGACAGTTTTAAAAACTTAATGATGGCTGTCCCACACTATGTGGTTCCAAGCCGCCACTACTTTTCTAGGTTGGCCATCCCTGCCCTGTACGAACAAGTGGCAGACAAAATCAGATGTGCCATCAGTGGCAAGGTCCACATAACCACTGATATGTGGACCAGTAAGCATGGGTAGGTATGTTATATCTCCCTAACTGCCCACTGGGTAAAATGTAGTAGCGGCTCGGCCTGAGGCGGAAAATGGTTTGGCGAATGTCCTACCACCACTGAGGATTGCTGGACGTTTCTTGGTGTCTCCTGTTGTCTCCTCCTCCCACTCCGCTTCCTCCTCTACTACCTCCTTATCCAGTCAGTGTAACACCTGCACCACCAACTTCAGTACAGCCAGGGGGAAATCACAGCAGGCTGTGCTGAAACTAATCTGTTTGGGGGAAAACCCCCACACTGCGCAGGACCTGTGGATGGGCATAGAAGAGCAGACCGATGAGTGGTTGGTGTCACTAAGCCTCTAGCCTGGCCTGGTGGTGTGCAATAACAGGCAAAATCTCGTAGCAGCTCTGGGCCTAGCCGGTTTGACGCACATCCCTTGCCTGGTGTCTGTGATGAATTTGGTGGTGCAGAGGTTCCTGAAAAATTACCCCAAGATTACCCCCTCCTCTACCTCTTTCACCTACACTGCCACAGCCTCCTCAACTTCCTACTCCACTTGGACCTCCACCTCTTGGTTCAAGATTATTATTTTTAATTTTATGTGTTTTAAGTTATTTTAAGTCATTTCCCTATCCACATATGGTTGCAGGCAACACCCATTTTGGTTCATCAGATCATGACCTATTGTTTAAATCACGTTTTTATGTTTAGCATATTTCAATAGAATTTTTGATGATATTTTTCATTGTTATGTCAAAATCTATATTTTAACAAAAAACATAAAATCCTGCAGTTTTCGCAGTGGCCACTAAGCCTAATAGGCACAGATTTATTGGTCTGTACAGATTACTTTACTGCAGTTACCTGCTTATCTGCCATTCTAATCCCTCCTATACTTATATAACCTCTGTATAAAGATAAAACAAGATTCAGGAACAATAGGTGATTGTCAATAGAGATGGCCTTGCGGTTCGCCCGGCGGTCGTTTTGCGGTGAACTTTGCTTGTTCGCGGTTTGCCGAATATGCGAACATATGGCGATGTTCGCCGGTGCCATATTATTTTGCATTGGGCCGAACTTTGACCCATGACACATCCATCAAGTGGGAGAGGACAGCCAATTGAGACATTTCAGCACATGGACACACCACCTACCCTATAAATAAACCCGATCTGGCAGTCATTTTACATTCAGTTTTTTGCCAGTGTAGGGAGAGGTTTCTGTGTGGAGCAGGGGCAGACTGTTAGGGACACTAAATAATAGCTAATAGGGCCACAAAAATCCTTTTAAGGACTAGTATAGGTGTGCTATACTGTGACATACTAAGGGGTGTGATATAAGTATAATATACTTTCTAACATAGAAAGTATATTATAGTGCATTTGTATTGTGCAGCAGTTGTGTGCAGTTCTGCTGAGATATCGCAGCTAGATATAGGGACAAACTGTATTGGAATAACTAATTCCAACTGGTAACAGGAAATAGTAGCAGCACACCACTATATGCACTAAGATTGAGTAAACAGGTGAATATGTGAACAGGGTCAAATACATGACGCCACAAAGTATAATAGTATATAGTCACTGCAAAGGCAGTGGAGAAGTTCTTAGCGCATATTATTGATCAAAAATATGTCGGGCCCACCTACCAGACGGCAAGGTAGCTTCTCATCAGGTGGGGACCTACTCTAACATGGAGGGTCCAGCTCCATTGTTTCTCTGATTAAAAGCACCAAGGGGTGGGGGATGGGCGAGGAGTGCAAAGTTCCACAGAGGATGCCCAGTCCTCTATATTATATATAAACCAAGCAATAGAACAGCACCTCCTAAGTTAAAACGCAGGTGCAAGCTACCTGGCAATAATACAGCAAACAGGAAATAGTAGCAGCACACCACTATATGCACTAAGATTGAGTAAACAGGTGAATATGTGAACAGGGTCAAATACATGACGCCACAAAGTATAATAGTATATAGTCACTGCAAAGGCAGTGGAGAAGTTCTTAGCGCATATTATTGATCAAAAATATGTCGGGCCCACCTACCAGACGGCAAGGTAGCTTCTCATCAGGTGGGGACCTACTCTAACATGGAGGGTCCAGCTCCATTGTTTCTCTGATTAAAAGCACCAAGGGGTGGGGGATGGGTGAGGAGTGCAAAGTTCCACAGAGGATGCCCAGTCCTCTATATTATATATAAACCAAGCAATAGAACAGCACCTCCTAAGTTAAAACGCAGGTGCAAGCTACCTGGCAATAATACAGCAAACAGGAAATAGTAGCAGCACACCACTATATGCACTAAGATTGAGTAAACAGGTGAATATGTGAACAGGGTCAAATACATGACGCCACAAAGTATAATAGTATATAGTCACTGCAAAGGCAGTGGAGAAGTTCTTAGCGCATATTATTGATCAAAAATATGTCGGGCCCACCTACCAGACGGCAAGGTAGCTTCTCATCAGGTGGGGACCTACTCTAACATGGAGGGTCCAGCTGGTGTGATATACCTGTTGCCTTAGAAAAACAAAACTGATTAAGGGGTGTGATATACCTATAATATACCTTCTAACATAGAAAGTATATTATAATGCATTTGTATTGTGCAGCAGTTGTGTGCGGTTCTGCTAAGATACCGCAGCTACATAGAGGGACAAACACTATTGAAATAACTAACTGCAACTGGTATTATATACCTGTTGCCCAAAAAAAAAACTGATTAAGTGGTGCAATATACCTGCTTCCACAAAATACTGATTAAGGGGTTTGATAAGCCCTTTCCACAAAATACTGATTGAGGACTGCAATACACCAGCTTCCACCAAATATTTATTAAGGGGTTTGATATACCAGCTTCCAGCAAATACTCATTAAGGGGTTCTATATACCTGTTTCCACAAAATACTGATAGAGGGGATTGATATACCGGCTTCCACCAAATATAGATTGAGGCCTGCGATACACCGGCTTCCACCAAATATTGATTAAGGGGTTTGATATACCAGCTTCCACAAAATATTGATTGAGGCCTGTGTCAACAAATACTGCTCTTCTATAGGGACTTTGTCACAGGGTCATTTTGAAAATTACAGGCAGAGGAAGAGGCAGGCCATTCCGCAGGTTTGGTAGGGGTCCGGCACGTGCACCAAGCCGGAGCCTAAGTGGGAAGTCGGAAAAGGTGCGTGCTATTACATCAAAGGACGCACCAAAGTTGGTTGAGTGGCTCACTCAGCCTTCCGCTTCTGCACCCTTCTCATCCTCTGTATCTGCACCCTCCTCACTCTCTGCTGTGTGCACCCGCAAAGACACCACCACTACCGCCACCATAGCCCTTCCACTCGAGTCAGAGGAATTATTTTCCCATCAATTCCCAGACCTAACCGATGTGTAACACCCTAGAGTTGTGTTCCGAAACTCTTTTACCCCGCTACAATCTGTTAAGAGCCTTTACCTTGTCATCAGATGTGATTTTTCATGATGTCATTCACAAATGTGCATAAACCATGTTAAATGTATATTGTTGCAATTTCCATGTTCACCAGCAGGTGGCAGCAATGCGTTGGTAAGGACTTAGGTTCAGTTTAGTATTTCTAAGCTGCAATAATTCATTCCAGCTTAGCTCCCCCTCTGTGAGCAGAGTGGGCTGCGCCCACATCCTGCAGTTTGGGTGGAGAAGGAAGTTAGAGGCAGTGTGTGCCAGTCACCCCTGTTGGGGATGGCTGTGTGTGTTAGGAGCTCCCAGATATAAGGAAGAAATCCAGGATCTTGTCTCGGCTGAGACATTGATCAAATCCCCAGCCTATGCCCTGCAGCCTCAGTTGATGAAACAGCAGACAACCTCCAGTTCCAGGAAGAAAGCATACCCTGAGAAGATAACTGTGAGTAAAGTCCAGAGTCCCACGATAAGTCATATTCCACCTTGCTTAGATGAAAGTTACCCTCAGTAAAGACGACTTTGAACTTTACCCAAGGTCTGGATCTCAATTTCTGCTGCAGAATTCCTCTAGTACTCCTACTATTACTACACTCAATTTATTGCAAGTGAGCCAGGAGCCAGGAGTCTGGCCGTATCCAGTTAGGAGACACCACTGACACAATTATCATCACCTATAGAGACATTATAAGCCATCACACCACTCTGGCACTCCTAACCTGGGACGTGCCGCCGTCGCGTTCATCTGGCAAAAGGCAGGCTTCCGTGGCCAAAAGTTTGAACGTAAAAAGTTGATGACGCCGGATAACCCTCTTGCCCAACGACTGACCGCTGGCTTGTCAGAACTGCTAGCCTGCGACCTACTGCCATGTCAACTCAGAAGCCTTTAGAAAATTTGTGGCCATTGGCACACCGCAATGGAAGGTCCCCAGAAGGAAATATTTCTCCCAGAAGGGCATCCCAGAGCTATATGGCCATGTTCAGCGGCAATTGAATGCATCCCTGGCCCAGTGTCGGTGCCAAGATACACCTGATCACAGGCACGTGGTCTAGCAAACACGAGCAGGGAAGGTACATAACTTTTACTGCCTACTGGGTGAACCTTCTGACAGCTGTAAAGCATGCAACCCATGGCACCCGTATTGATTTGGTGTTACCACCATGGATTGCATGCAGGCCTGCCTCTTCTTCTTCTCCTCCTCCTACTTTATCCTCTGTCTCCTCCTCTGCTGACTCTTCCTTTTCCACTGCTACCGCTTCTTCCACTGCACTCCCCAAACTCCCCAGAACCTATTCGATGTCCCAGGTGAGACGTTGCCATGCTGTGTTGCGGCTGTTGTGCCTGGAAGCCAAGAGCCACACCGGTCCTGCACTGCTTTCAGCTCTGGTCACAGGCCGATCAGTGGCTAACCCCGCTCAATTTGACAGTTGGTAAAGTGGTGTGCAGCAACGGTGCCAATCTTCTGAGCGCCCTGAAACAGGGCAAAATGACACACATGCTGTGCATGGCATAGGTCCTGAACTTAGTCGTGCAGTTATTTGTTGCCAAATACCCCAGCGTCCAGGACGTCTTGCGGCAGGCCAGGAAAATCTCTGGCCATTTTAGAACATTTTACACAGCCATGGCTCGCCTTGTTGATGTTCAGCGACGACACTACTTGCCCATCAGACATCTCATTTGTGACAGCCCGATGCGCTGGAACTCCACCTTTATATGCTTTATAGGCTACTCCAGCAGCAACATGCCGTTAACAACTACATATACGAACTCTGCAGCAGGACAGGTTCTGGGAGCTTGGTTTTTTCTCACCGCGCCAGTGGCTGCTCATCTACGACGCATGCAGACTTCTGCGGCCATTTGATGAGATCACCAAACTGGTCAGTCGCAGCCAGGGCGCCATCAGTGACATCGTACCTTACGCCTTCTTTCTGGAGCGTGAATTGCATCGTGTCAGTGATCAAGCCACCGAGGAGCAGGAGCTTGTATATGAGGAAGTCGCAATGCTGAATGAATTCCCAGGGGGGCTAATCCATCTGAGACAAGTCAGCTGGAGTCTAAAGAGAAGTCAGAGGAGGATAGTGGCTGGGGAGAGGAGGAGGAGGAGCAAGAAGAGCAGGCTTTGAGGAGGACTTTATAATTTTCGGGGATCCCTGGTGTTGTCCGTGGCTGGGGGGAGGAGAACGAGGACAACATTCTCCTGGGTGATGAGCAGCTGCCAGGGTGCTCCACCACTTTTTATTTAGTGCAAATGGGGGCCTTCATTCTCCAGTGTTTGAAGACCCTCGTATAAAAAGCATAAAGGGCTAGGACCAGTACTGGGTGGTAACATACTTAGACCCCGGTACAAACATAAAATGGCGGACATGTTACCAGCATCACAGAGGGCTGGCAAAATGCAGCATTTCCAGGCCTTGCTGCGAGAGATGCTGCATTTTGCTGTTGTGGGCGCTGGCAGAGGAATTTCCACCCATAGCAAAACAGGTGCAGGTACCTACCGCGCATGCCAGAAGAGGGGGGTTTGAAGATGTGTTGGTCACTTTGGATATGAGATCATTCTTGCAGCCAACCCATCGATAGCCGCCCTCCGGATCCAGCCTCAGGGAACGCCTAGACCTACAGGTGTCCGACTACATCGGGTTAACGGCCGATGTGGACGCTCTGAGAAGTGAGGAACCCCTGTACTACTGGGTGTGCAGTCTTGACCTGTGGCCAGAGCTGGCACAATTTGCCATAGAACTCTTGGTTTGCCCCTCGTCGAGTGTCCTGTCCGAAAGGTCAGCGCACTCGCCTAGCTCACAACAGTGTGGACTACCTTACATTTCTAAAAATGAATGAGGCATGAATCTCGGAGGAATTCAACACCTGTGACGACCATGTGTAATTGAATTTCCTCATGCCAGCCCACACATATCCGCCACCACCCAGAACAAAGAATGTTCCTTGTCTTATGTATATACAGCGGCATAAAAGGCCTTTTCTATCAGGTGAATGCCAAATTGTTGGGGCCTCTACTCCAGTGGCCTACAGTAAAATTGTTATCCAGTGACCGTCTAGTGTACCTCCAGCCACATCATCACAAGTTATTTTCTGTCAGGTGAATTCCTAATTTGAAGAACATGACTAATTTTTGGGGCCTGTACTGGCGTACAGTAAAATTTTTATCCATTGACCACCTAATGTACCTCTAGCCACATAATCACAAGTTATTTTCTGGTGATAACTTGCCAAATTTTTGGGGCCTGTACTCCCATGGCCTAAAATAAAAAAAAATGTAGGCTCCAACAGGGCACATTTTTTAAGAGTTTACCTTTTAAGACGCATAAAAATGGCCCCTGATTAAAATATATATTTTTTGTGGGAATTTTTGACAATGATCCCCCTCTGGTATGTCACTGTCCATGTTGTGGGACTATTTGTGCACTTCTAGTAAGTATTTGGTGGCTGTAAATATGACCTGAAGGTTTTTCAGGTTCGTCTGCCATTAAAGTCTATGGGGCCCGCCGCGAACGCGCAGTTCGCTAACATTTGATCGCGAATGCGTGGTCGTCAATATATTCTGTCAGGGTCCTGTGCTACGTTTGTTAGTACTAGTTCCCCCAAAACTTTGATAGACCTCTATTAAACTGTATAAGAGTTCTCAATGTACAGTATACAGTGGATATAAAAAGTCTACACATCCCTGTTAAAATGTCAGGTATTTTTGCAAAATGTAGCCTGGCTTGGATGTTTTTCTTCGTAAAAAAAGGCTTTCGTCTTGCCACTGTACCCCATAGCCCAGACATATGAAGAATACTGGAGATTGTTGTCACATGTACCACACAGTCAGTACTTGCCAGATATTCCTGAAGCTCCTTTAATGTTGCTGTAGGCCTCTTGGTAGCCTCCCAGACCAGTTTTCTTCTCGTCTTTTCATCAATTTTGGAGGGACGTCCAGTTCTTGGTAATGTCACTGTTGTGCCATATTTTCTCCACTTGATGATGACTGTCTTCACTGTGTTCCATGGTATATCTAATGCCTTGGAAATTTTTTTGGACCCTTCTCCTGACTGATACCTTTTAACAATGAGATCCCCCTGATGCTTTGGAAGCTCTCTGTGGACCTTGGCTTTTGCTGTGGGATGCGACAAAGAAATTTTCAGGAAAGACCAACTAGAGCAGCTGAACTTTATTTGGTGTTAATCAGAGGCACTTTAAATGATGGCAGGTGTATGCTGACTCCTATTTAACATGATTTTGAATGTGATTGCTTAATTCTGAACACAGCTACATCCCCAGTTGTAAGAGGGTGTGCAGACTTATGCAACCACATTATTTTATTATTATTATTTTTTCCTCCACCTAAAAGATTTCAGTTTGTTTTTCAATTGAGTGGTACAGTTTATAGGTCACATTAAAGGTGGAAAAAGTACTGAAATTATTTATCTTTGTCTATTTTTTTTACATCACAGAAACCTGACATTTTACCAGGAGTGTATTTACACATGTATTTACTGTAGCATCAATTGTTACTAAACATTAATAATAAATGTATTAACTAAAAGAATATCAACCATTTTAGTAAAAATTACTAATGATTAGATTTCATTTTGTCTCTATCTTGCTGTAGAAATTTGGTTTATTTTTCTTTTCTTGAAGTTGCATTGTTTTACATGATTTGCACTTCAAAGTCAAATCATATGTGCTGTAGTAAATTGGTGAACACTGTTTTCTATGATAATTTAAGTTTGGGTCCATGGCATTCTTAATTTTAAGATGGTAGGTAAATTAAATGCTTTTTAATTAGAGTTCTAATCATGTTGAATACAGAAGGCAAGTATTAAATCAATGCTTATCTATCAGATAAAATCACTTTTCAAAAAAGTTAAGTGCAATCCTGTTAAGCAGTGAGTTATTACACTCTTCTATTAAATATGATAATTTTGTAAGTATTTGCTTTTTTATTACAAGGGCATATATATGTAAAGATGATATTAAGATTGTAAAGTAGATATAAACTATAGCATAAAGATGAAAGACGACTAGATCTTGCACCCATCATACCTTTGTGACTGTGCTGTTGTTCTCTTTTGTTTTTAGATAGATAATTTAGAAGGATAGACAGATAGATACATATATAGATATATAAAATATTTATGAAGTTGGAAGCATATGACATTGTTCACATGGTCTCGGTGCAGCTCTGTCCCATCTGAGTGGTTGGGGCTGAGTTGCTATACAAAGCACAGTGCTATCAAATGAACAGAACTGTGTTTGGTAACAAGCAAAGAGCCTGCGGCGCTCACTTTAACATTGCGGTCTCCTCAAACAGCTGATTGGTGGGGGTGCCAGGAGTCAGACCCCCACCTGTCACGAGGGTGTCAAGAGCCACGTCTGACTCCGTTATACCCGGGGTCAGGAAGTCGCAGCGGGTGGCTGCGCGCTCTGTGTCTAAAGATAGTGCTGTTTCTTAATGGTAGCTTTCTGGGTTTGCCTTGCAATCCTTTTTGGCTCACTCAGGGATCCGTAGCTTCTTCTCCTCAGCTGTTTCTTGTCCAGCAATCCCAACCTCCTTATATTCCCCTCTCCCACTTCTCTGGTTGCCAGATATAGAGCTTCCTGCCTGGACTTCTATACTGACCCACTGGAGCTGTGTAGCTGTGATTCCTGGTTGTTGTTCCAGAGCAGTACCCTCCGGATCCCTGTTGGGCTTTTGTTGTCCACTGTTGTCGCCCACCTGGGATTATATGTTTTGTCTGTATTGTCTGTCCTCTCCTTGGTGTTTTCCTTTAGTGTTAGTGGTGCAGACTAGTGTTCCCACCGCCCTATTCACTACATAGGGCTCATCTCAGGGAAAGCCAGGGTTTAGGCACGTGATCGGCGTACGGGTGAGGAACCCGTCTAGGGACGTCAGGGCAGTCAGGTGCCAGCCTCGAGGTAAGTTAGGGTACCACCTTTCCCTCTCCCTTGGACAGGGCCTTCCCATTTTCCTCCCTTTGCGTGACGCGGGTCATGATATTATATCTGGCCCTTATTTTGTGTAGGTAGAAAAAAAAAAAAAGTTTTTCTTTCTGCCTATTTAGAATCCAGTATGGATCCAACTGCTGCTTTGACAAAGCAACTTCAAGGCCTGTCTTTGGAGGTGGCAGGATTGAAGGCGTCGGTCATCCAGCAACAGCAGCAATTGCAACAGACCGCAAGCCCAGCGGTTGCTATGGGTAACCAGGTTGCTGCGGAACCCAAGGTTGTTCTTCCTGACAGATTTTCTGGGGGAAGGGACAAATTTGTGACGTTCCGTGAGGCTTGTAAGTTATATTTTAAGCTGCGCCCTTACTCCTCTGGTAATGAAGTACAGCGGGTGGGGATTGTTACTTCCCTGCTTCAGGGGGACCCGCAATCCTGGGCGTTCTCTTTACCCACTGATTCCCAGGCTCTCCGGTCAGTGGATGAATTTTTGAGGGCCTTGGGTCTCATATATGATGACCCTGACCGAGTCGCCCTGGCTGAATCTAAATTACGGAGACTCCTACAGGGAGAGCAGCCAGCAGAGGAGTATTGCTCAGAGTTTCGTAGGTGGGCTACGGATACCCAGTGGAACGACCCGGCTCTCAGGAGTCAGTTCTGCTCTGGGTTATCCGAAAGGGTTAAGGATGCGCTTGCGCTGTATAAGACTCCCTTTTCCCTTGATGCTGTTATGTCCCTTTCTATAAGAATAGATAGACGTCTTAGGGACAGATTGAAAAATCCTGAGCAATTGGTAACCCCTGCCAAGCAGCAGTTAGTCTGTACAGACCTAGAAGAGCCTATGCAGCTAGGAGGAACTACTCGTCAGGTCTGTCCTCCTGAGGCTCGCCGTAGGCGTGGGGTTTGTTTTTTCTGTGGGGGGAGGGGTCATTTCATTAATGTCTGTCCTTCCTTTCTCAAAAACAAAAGACCGTCTGAACTACTAACCCCAGGCTGTGTGGAGGATGTCAGCCGGGGGGTATACGTTTCCTCCATACGAACATCTCAATTTGTGTTGCCAGCGGTTGTTGTTTTTGGTGATAAGACGGAGACTATTTCTTTCTTTCTAGACAGTGGAGCAGGAGTAAATTTGATAGATGCCCATTTTGACCACACTATGGGTTTGTCTCTCTGTACGCTACAGAGACCTATTCCCATATTCGCTATTGATTCTGCTCCTCTGTCTCAGAGAAACCTCACTCACATTGTCCATAACTTACACCTTCGGGTAGGGGACCACCATAACGAGTGTCTTTCATGTTACGTTCTGGAGGGCCTTCCCTCTCCTGTGGTATTGGGTCTTCCCTGGTTGGTAGCGCACAATCCAGTGGTGGATTGGCAGGCCAGGGAGATATTGGAGTGGAGTGAGCATTGCAGAGAAAATTGCTTAAATAGCAATTGCTTAGTCGCCTCCATAGCTCTACCTACATTTGTTTCGGACTTTGAGGACGTTTTTTCTGAAAAGGGTTGTCAGAAGTTACCACCTCACCGTCCTTATGATTGCCCGGTTAACCTGATTCCCGGTGCAAAATTACCCAAGACCAGGTTAGATAATCTTTCGGGTCCCAAGAGACAAGCCATGAAAGTTTATATCTCCGAGAGTCTGGCTAAGGGACACATCAGACCCTCTTCATCACCCGTGGCTGCAGGGTTTTTCTTTGTTAAAAAGAAAGATGGGGGCCTGCGTCCTTGCCTAGATTTCCGTGAACTAAACCGGATAACCACCCGAGACCCATACCATCTTCCTCTCATTCCTGACCTGTTTAATCAGATTGCGGGTGCTAGGTGGTTCTCCAAACTTGATCTTAGGGGGGCCTACAATCTGATTCGTATCAAGGAAGGGGATGAGTGGAAGACAGCTTTTAACACCCCTGAGGGGCATTATGAAAATCTAGTCATGCCTTTCGGTCTGACCAATGCTCCTGCTGTCTTCCAACATTTCGTTAATGACATTTTTAGTCATCTTATCGGCAGGTTTGTGGTGATATACCTAGATGATATTTTAATTTATTCGTCTGATCTGAAAACACATGAGGTGCATGTCAGACAGGTACTGCAGGTCCTACGGATGAATAAATTATATGCGAAAATTTAAAAGTGTGTCTTCGCCGTTCAGGAAATACAGTTCCTGGGATATCTATTATCTGCTTCAGGTTTCCGTATGGATCCTAGGAAGGTCCAGGCAATTTTAGATTGGGATCTTCCTGAGAACCTTAAAGCACTGCAACGGTTCTTGGGTTTCGCAAATTTCTATAGAAAGTTCATTAAAAATTATTCGGTGATTGTCAAACCCCTTACTGACATGACTAGGAAGGGGACTGATTTTTCTAAATGGTCTGACGCCGCTAAAACTGCATTTTCCTCTCTAAAAGAGAGGTTTACCTCGGCACATGTACTAATCCAGCCTGATGTCTCCCAGCCTTTTATTGTTGAAATAGATGCGTCAGAGGTGGGAGTGGGGGCTGTACTGTCTCAGGGTCCGTCTCCTGGCAAATGGCATCCTTGCGCTTTCTTTTCTAAAAAACTATCTGCAGCGGAGAAGAACTATGATATTGGCAATAGGGAACTATTAGCTATTAAACTAGCGTTTGAAGAATGGCGTCACTTTTTAGAGGGGGCAATCCACCCCGTCACGGTGATTACGGACCACAAAAACCTTCTGTACCTCAAATCAGCTAAGCGTCTCACCCCTAGACAAGCTAGGTGGTCGCTATTTTTTACCAGGTTTAACTTTTTCATCACTTATCGTCCTGGGGCAAAAAATACCAAGGCAGATGCATTATCTCGTAGTTTCCCTGGAGGGGGTAATGTGGGTGATCCAGTACCAATTTTACAAAGAGGAGTGGTTGTCTCTGCTGTACACTCTGTTCTGGAGGGAAAGGTGTTAGAGGCCTAGGGGGACGCCCCGGTCTCTTGCCCCTCAGAGAAATTGTTTGTACAGTTAAACCTGCGTCTCAAATTATTAAAGGAACATCATAATTCGGCACTTGCTGGGCATCCGGATAGTAAAGCAACCTTGGAGCTATTGTCTCGTCGTTTTTGGTGGCCAAGGTTGCGTCAGGATGTAATAGATTTTGTGTCTACTTGTTCTACTTGTGCACGCGCGAAAGTCTCTCATACACGTCCAGGAGGGTCTTTATTGCCACTTGTCATTCCCAATAGGCCATGGACACATCTGTCAATGGATTTCATCACTGACTTACCTTTGTCTGCGGGTAAAACCGTTATCTTGGTAGTAGTAGACAGGTTTAGCAAAATGGTACACTTCATTGCGTTACCCGCACTACCTAATGCTAAGACTCTTGCTCAGGTATTCATCAGTGAAATCGTGAAGCTTCACGGGGTCCCTTCCGATGTTGTTTCGGATTGGGGGGCCCAGTTTATTTCTAAGTTTTGGAAAGCTTTTTGTTCCCGTTTGGGGGTACACTTGTCCTTTTCCTCAGCTTTCCATCCTCAGTCGAATGGACAGACTGAGCGTACCAACCAAAACCTTGAGACATATCTAAGGTGTGTTGTGTCTGAAAACCAAGAGGTGTGGTCATCATATTTACCGTTAGCCGAGTTTGCTATAAATAATCGCCGTCAGGAATCCACTGGCAAGTCACCATTTCTTGGTGCATATGGTTTTCATCCCCAATTCTGTACTTTCAAAGAGGGGGGGTCTTCTGGGGTTCCCGAAGAGGAACGGTTTTCGTCATCTCTTTCATCTGTATGGCAGAAGGTGCAAGCTAACTTGAAAAATATGGGAGGTAAATATAAATGCATGGCTGATAAGAAACAGTCGCCAGGTCCGGACCTAGGAGTGAATGACTATGTGTGGTTATCTACTAGGAATATTAAGTTAAAGGTTCCCTCTTGGAAACTGGGTCCTAGGTTCATTGGTCCTTACAAGATAGTAGCCATCATTAACCCCGTGGCTTTTCGCCTGGAGCTACCTCAAACTTTTAAAATCCATAACGTCTTCCATAAGTCGTTACTCAAAAAGTATGTTCCACCTCTAGAACCGTCACCGCTGCCACCCCGTCCTGTTGTTGTGGATGGTAATCTAGAGTTTCAAATATCCAAAATTGTTTATTCTCGTCGGGTCCGACGCTCTCTTCAATATCTGGTGCATTGGAGGGGTTACGGTCCCGAGGAAAGAATGTGGGTTCCAGCATCTGAGGTAAACGCCGACAGGTTAGTTTGGGCTTTTCATGCCTCTCATCCTGAGAGACCTAGTCCTGAGTGTCCGGAGGCCCCTCGTGGAAAGGGGGGTACTGTCACAAGGGTGTCAAGAGCCACGTCTGACTCTGTTATACCCGGAGTCAGGAAGTCGCAGCGGGTGGCTGCTCGCTCTGTGTCTAAAGATAGTGCTGTTTCTTAATGGTAGCTTTCTGGGTTTGCCTTGCAATCCTTTTTGGCTCACTCAGGGATCCGTAGCTTCTTCTCCTCAGCTGTTTCTTGTCCAGCAATCCCAACCTCCTTATATTCCCCTCTCCCACTTCTCTGGTTGCCAGATATAGAGCTTCCTGCCTGGACTTCTATACTGACCCACTGGAGCTGTGTAGCTGTGATTCCTGGTTGTTGTTCCAGAGCGCTACCCTCCGGATCCCTGTTGGGCTTTTGTTGTCCACTGTTGTCGCCCACCTGGGATTATATGTTTTGTCTGTATTGTCTGTCCTCTCCTTGGTGTTTTCCTTTAGTGTTAGTGGTGCGGACTAGTGTTCCCACCGCCCTATTCACTACATAGGGCTCATCTCAGGGAAAGCCAGGGTTTAGGCACGTGATCGGCGTACGGGTGAGGAACTCGTCTAGGGACGTCAGGGCAGTCAGGTGCCAGCCTCGAGGTGAGTTAGGGGTCACCACCTTTCCCTCTCCCTTGGACAGGGTCTTCCCATTTTCCTCCCTTTGCGTGACGCCGGTCATGATACCACCATATCATAACTCTCTGAGTACAGATTTCATAGATGTTACCTGCAGTCCTATGTAACACCCCACATAACACAGTTAACTATTGTGTTATATGGGGTGTTACATAGGACTGCCTGGAACATCTACTACATTATCTGTACACAGAAAGTTATCACTGTTATCTGGGCTGCTACATAGGACTGCAGGTGACAAATTAAAATTTTAGTTGCCAAATTAAAAATACATATGATTATGATAAAAAAAGACTTGGAGGAGAAGATGAGGCGAAGGTCACAGTAGTGAGCCAGCTCTATATATAGGGGAAGACCCAGGCTGCCATTACTAATTCTTTCAGCAGCATCTCGTCTCTATAGAGTTTGTTAAACAGACATGTTAGAGTTCTCATAATTGGGGTCATTTATTAAAGTGGTGTAAAGTACAACTGGCTTAGGTGCCCATAGCAACCAATCAGATTCCACCTTTCATTTTCCAAAGGAGCTGTGAAAAATGAAAGGTGAAATCTGCTGCAATGGGTAACTAACCCAGTTCTACTTTACACCAGTTTGATAAATTACCCCAAAGGTGCCTATAGGGTCTACAGCAATTATAATGTCCCCTAGAGTGACCCCAGTAATAATAACACCCTATATTGTGCTCCAGGTAATAATGCCTGTATAGTGTCCCCAAAAATAATGTCCCCTAATAGAAACGCCCCCACATAGTAATTTCCCCCACACTATCCCCATATAGTAATTTCCCCCACACTACCCCCATACTGTAATTTCGCCCATACAGTAATTTCCCCCACACTACCCCGTATAGTAATTCCCCCACACTACCCCCATACAGTAATTTCCCCCACAGTGCCCTATATAGTAATTTCCTCACACTGCCCCGTATAGTAATTTCCCTCACACTGCCCAATATAGTAATTTCTCCCACACTGCCCCATATAGTAATTTCCCCCACACTGCCCCATATAGTAATTTTTCCCACACTGCCCCATATAGTAATTTCCCCCATACTGCCCCCATATAGAAATTTCCCCCACACTGCCTCATATAGTAATTTCCCCTATACTGCCCCCATATAGTAATTTCCTCACACTGCCTCCCATTTAGTAATTCTCCACACTGCCCCATCAAGTAATTACCCCTTACACTGCCCCCCATTAGATAATTTGCTCTGACACTGCCATCCATTAAGTAATTTGCCCCCCACACTGCCCTTCATTAAGTAGTTTGCCCCCCACACTGCCCTTTATTAAGTAATTTGTCCCCCACACTGCCCTGCATTAGGTAATTTGCCCCCCACACTGCCCCATCAAGTAATAACCCCCCACACTGCCCTCATTAGATAATTTGCCCTGACACTGCCATCCATTAAGTAGTTTGCTCCCACACTGCTCCCACAGTATTAATTTCTCCACACTGCCCCCACAGTATTAATTTCTCCACACTGCCCTCACAGTATTAATTTCTCCACACTGCCCCCACAGTATTAATTTCTCCACACTGCCCTCACAGTATTAATTCCCCCATGGTAGTAATTTGCCCCCACAGTATTGTCCCCCACACTGCCCCCACGGGATTTTACTACCGCATAGGCTTTAGGTATACTAGGCCTTTAGCCTATGGCGGTGATCAGCGGATGGCGGCGGGGCAGGGAACAAAAGCCCCAATTATAATCCGCCACTCATGTAGACTGCAGTGATGACCATGCATATCTATCCCGACATAAAAATTAGAATCACTGGATGCAGGACATAAAAAAAAAACACTTGCTACTATATTCCTATTTTGCTAGTCAAGTTTAATTTCATTATTTTATCTAAAGTATGGCCCATAAATGTTTTACCACATCATTAACTTTTTTACGGGACAGTTTAGAAGTTAGTGTTGCCTTTTTTCTAAAAATCCACATGGTTTACAGTAATACAGGGTATCATTCATCGTCTTTGGTGATAAAAGGGTAAATTACACTGCCTATCCAAAAAAATAAATGAAGTCGCCACTTGGATTTAACTAAGAAAATAGTTATGAGCCTCCAATTGGATAATTACTGCATGGGCCATAATCTTTCAGCTGGCAATAAGTTATTTAACCCCAACTGGTGCAATGAGTTGCTTCTCATTTCTTAAACAACCATGTCGAAAGACACATCTCGTGGTCGTGGAAAAGATGTTAGTCTGTTTGAGAAGGGTCAAGTCATTGGCATGCATCAAGCAGAGAAAACATCTAAGGAGATTGCAGAAACTACTAAAATTGGGTTAAGAACTGTCCAACGCATTATTAAAAACTGGAAGAATAGTGGGGACCAATCGTATTCAAGGAAGAAATGTGGCGGGAAAAAAATCCCGAATGATCGTGATCGGCGATCACTTAAACGTTTAGTGAAATAAAATCGGAAAAAAACAGTAGAACTCAGGGCTATGTTTATTAGTGAAAGTAAGAGAATTTCCACAATCACAATGCGATTGGGACTGAACAGCTGGGTAGCAGTAAAAAAAAAACACTAATCAGTAAAAACTGCCTGCCGGATCCGGAAAACCATATGCAAATGGAAATATGTTTTCTCCGGATCCAGATATTTTAATTTTTTTCAAAGATCAGAAGAGAAACCCACGCCACCTATATCCCGGCGCATGCGCAGATTCGGAAAACCAGATCAGGCGATGCGGCAATTTCCGGAACACTTGGTACTGGATCAGGCATATCTATGGGAATTAATGCCGGATCTGGCAAGTGCAGTATTGTTCCAGGATTTCGGCCGGAAAAAATTCTGGAGCATGCTGTGGTATTTTGTCCGGTCAAATACAGTACAAGGGACGCAACGGAAGACATCCTGATGCTTACTGAACGGATTGCTTTCCCTTCAGAATGCATTAGCACAAAACTGATGGTATTGAGACTAGAGTTGAGCGAACACCTGGATGTTCGGGTTCGAGAAGTTCGGCCGAACTTCCCGGAAATGTTCGGGTTCGGGATCCGAACCCGACCCGAACTTCGTCCCGAACCCCATTGAAGTCAATGGGGACCCGAACTTTTGGGCACTAAAAAGGCTGTAAAACAGCCCAGGAAGGAGCTAGAGGGCTGCAAAAGGCAGCAACATGTAGGTAAATCCCCTGCAAACAAATGTGGATAGGGAAAAGAATTAAAATTAAAATTAAAAAAATAAAAATGAACCAATATCAATTGGACAGAGGTCCCATAGCAGAGAATCTGGCTTCACGCCAGCAGAGAATCAGTCTCTTCATGCCATAGCAAAGAATCTGGCTTCATGTCAGCAGAGAATCAGTCTCTTCATGCCATAGCAGAGAATCTGGCTTCATGTCAGCGCAGAAAAAGTCTTCATGTCATAGCAGAGAATCAGGCTTCACGTCACCCACCACTGGAACAGGCCACTGTCACATATTTAGGCCCCGGCACCCAGACAGAGGAGAGCGGTCCCGTAACAGAGAATCTGGCCTTATGTCAGCGCAGAATCTGTCTACATGTCATAGCAGAGAATCAAGATTCACGTCACCCACCACTGGAACAGGCCACTGTCACACATTTAGGCCCCGGCACCCAGACAGAGGAGAGAGGTCCTGTAACAGAGAATCTGGCTTTATGTCAGCACAGAATCTGTCTTCATGTCATAGCAGAGAATCAGGCATCACGTCACCCACCACTGGAACAGGCCACTGTCACACATTTAGGCCCAGGCACCCAGGCAGAGGAGAGAGGTCCCGTAACAGAGAATCTGGCCTTATGTCAGCACAGAATCTGTCTTAATGTCATAGCAGAGAATCAGGCTTCACGTCACCCACCACTGGAACAGGCCACTGTCACACATTTAGGCCCAGGCACCCAGGCAGAGGAGAGAGGTCCCGTAACAGAGAATCTGGCCTTATGTCAGCGCAGAATCTGTCTTCATGTCATAGCAGAGAATCAGGCATCACGTCACCCACCACTGGAACAGGCCACTGTCACACATTTAGGCCCAGGCACCCAGGCAGAGGAGAGAGGTCCCGTAACAGAGAATCTGGCCTTATGTCAGCGCAGAATCAGTCTTCATGTCATAGCAGAGAATCAAGCTTCACGTCACCCACCACTGGAACAGGCCACTGTCACACATTTAGGCCCCGGCACCCAGACAGAGGAGAGAGGTCCTGTAACAGAGAATCTGGCCTTATGTCAGCACAGAATCTGTCTTCATGTCATAGCAGAGAATCAGGCATCACGTCACCCACCACTGGAACAGGCCACTGTCACACATTTAGGCCCAGGCACCCAGGCAGAGGAGAGAGGTCCCGTAACAGAGAATCTGGCCTTATGTCAGCACAGAATCTGTCTTAATGTCATAGCAGAGAATCAGGCTTCAAGTCACCCACCACTGGAACAGGCCACTGTCACACATTTAGGCCCCGGCACCCAGACAGAGGAGAGGTTCATTCAACTTTGGGTTGCCCCACAATATAATGGTAAAATGAAATTAAAAATAGTATTGAATGAGGAAGTGCCCTGGAGTAGAATAATATATTGTTAAGGGGAGGTAGTTAATATCTAATCTGCACAAGGGATGGACAGGTCCTGTGGGATCCATGCCTGGTTCATTTTTATGAACGTCAGCTTGTCCACATTGGCTGTAGACAGGCGGCTGCGTTTGTCTGTAATGACGCCCCCTGCCGTGCTGAATACACGTTCAGACAAAACGCTGGCCGCCGGGCAGGCCAGCACCTCCAAGGCATAAAAGGCTAGCTCTGGCCACGTGGACAATTTGGAGACCCAGAAGTTGAATGGGGCCGAACCATCAGTCAGTACGTGGAGGGGTGTGCACAGGTACTGTTCCACCATGTTAGTGAAATGTTGCCTCCTGCTAACACGTTCCGTATCAGGAGGTGGTGCAGTTAGCTGTGGCGTGGTGACAAAACTTTTCCACATCTCTGCCATGCTAACCCTGCCCTCAGAGGAGCTGGCCGTGACACAGCTGCGTTGGCGACCTCTTGCTCCTCCTCTGCCTTCGCCTTGGGCTTCCACTGGTTCCCCTGTGACATTTGGGAATGCTCTCAGTAGCGCGTCTACCAACGTGCGCTTGTACTCGCGCATCTTCCTATCATGCTCCAGTGTAGGAAGTAAGGTGGGCACATTGTCTTTGTACCGGGGATCCAGCAGGGTGGCAACCCAGTAGTCTGCACACGTTAAAATGTGGGCAACTCTGCTGTCGTTGCGCAGGCACTGCAGCATGTAGTCGCTCATGTGGGCCAGGCTGCCCAGAGGTAAGGACAAGCTGTCCTCTGTGGGAGGCGTATCGTCATCGTCCTGTGTTTCCCCCCAGCCACGCACCAGTGATGGGCCCGAGCTGCTTTGGGTGCCACCCCGCTGTGAACATGCTTCATCCTCATCCTCCTCCACCTCCTCCTCATCCTCGTCCTCCTCGTCCTCCAGTAGTGGGCCCTGTCTGGCCACATTTGTACCTAGCCTCTGGTGTTGCAAAAAACCTCCCTCTGAGTCACTTTGAAGAGACTGGCCTGAAAGTGCTAAAAATGACCCCTCTTCCTCCTCTTCCTCCTGGGCCACCTCCTCTTCCATCATCGCCCTAAGTGTTTTCTCAAGGAGACATAGAAGTGGTATTGTAACGCTGATAACGGCGTCATCGCCACTGGTCATGTTGGTGGAGTACTCGAAACAGCGCAACAGGGCACACAGGTCTCGCATGGAGGCCCAGTCATTGGTGGTGAAGTGGGTCTGATCCGCAGTGCGACTGACCCGTGCGTGCTGCAGCTGAAACTCCACTATGGCCTGCTGCTGCTCGCACAGTCTGTCCAGCATATGCAAGGTGGAGTTCCACCTGGTGGGCACGTCGCATATGAGGCGGTGAGCGGGAAGGCCGAAGTTACGCTGTAGCGCAGACAGGCGAGCAGCGGCAGGGTGTGAACGCCGGAAGCGCGAACAGACGGCCCGCACTTTATGCAGCAGCTCTGACATGTCGGGGTAGTTGCGAATGAACTTCTGCACCACCAAATTCAGCACATGCGCCAGGCAAGGGATGTGCGTCAAACCGGCTAGTCCCAGAGCTGCAACGAGATTTCGCCCATTATCGCACACCACCAGGCCGGGCTTGAGGCTCACCGGCAGCAACCACTCGTCGGTCTGTTGTTCTATACCCCGCCACAACTCCTGTGCGGTGTGGGGCCTGTCCCCCAAACATATGAGTTTCAGAATGGCCTGCTGACGTTTACCCCGTGCTCTGCTGAAGTTGGTGGTGAAGGTGTGTGGCTGACTGGATGAGCAGGTGGAAGAAGAGAAGGAGGAAGCTGAGTAGGAGGAGGAGGAGACAGGAGGCAAAGAATGTTGCGCTGCGATCCTTGGCGGCGGAAGGACGTGCGCCAAATAGCTCTCCGCCTGGGGCCCAGCCGCCACTACATTTACCCAGTGTGCAGTTAGGGAGATATAGCGTCCCTGGCCGTGCTTACTGGTCCACGTGTCTGTGGTTAGGTGGACCTTGCCACAGATGGCGTTGCGCAGTGCACACTTGATTTTATCGGACACTTGATTGTGCAGGGAAGGCACGGCTCTCTTGGAGAAGTAGTGGCGGCTGGGAACAACATACTGTGGGACAGCAAGTGACATGAGCTGTTTGAAGCTGTCTGTGTCCACCAGCCTAAATGACAGCATTTCATAGGCCAGTAGTTTAGAAATGCTGGCATTCAGGGCCAGGGATCGAGGGTGGCTAGGTGAGAATTTACGCTTTCTCTCAAATGTTTGTGAGATGGAGAGCTGAACGCTGCCGTGTGACATGGTTGAGATGCTTGGTGACGCAGGTGGTGGTGTTGGTGGTACATCCCATGTTTGCTGGGCGGCAGGTGCCAACGTTCCTCCAGAGGCGGAGGAAGAGGCCGAGGCGGCGGCAGCAGCAGCAGAAGAGGCCGAGGCGGCAGCAGCAGAAGATGTAGCAGGGGGAGCCTGAGTGACTTCCTTGTTTTTAAGGTGTTTACTCCACTGCAGTTCATGCTTTGCATGCAGGTGCCTGGTCATGCAGGTTGTGCTAAGGTTCAGAACGTTAATGCCTCGCTTCAGGCTCTGATGGCACAGCGTGCAAACCACTCGGGTCTTGTCGTCAGCACATTGTTTGAAGAAGTGCCATGCCAGGGAACTCCTTGAAGCTGCCTTTGGGGTGCTTGGTCCCAGATGGCGGCGGGTGTTCTGATTTTTCCCACTGCTCCCTCTTTTGCTACGCTGTTGGCTCGGTCTCACCACTGCCTCTTCCTCCGAACTGTGAAAGTCAGTGGCACGACCTTCATTCCATGTGGGGTCTAGGACCTCATCGTCCCCTGCATCGTCTTCCACCCAGTCTTGATCCCTGACCTCCTGTTCAGTCTGCATACTGCAGAAAGACGCAGCAGTTGGCACCTGTGTTTCGACATCATAAGAGACGTGCTGAGGTGGTATTCCCATGTCCTCATCATCAGGAAAAATAAGTGGTTGTGCGTTAGTGCATTCTATCTCTCCCACCCCTGGGGAAGGGCTAGGTGGATGCCCTTGGGAAACCCTGGCAGCAGAGTCTTCAAACAGCATAAGAGACTGCTGCATAACTTGAGGCTCAGACAGTTTCCCTGATATGCATAGGGGTGATGTGACAGACCGATGGGCTTGGTTTTCATGCGCCATCTGTGCGCTTTCTGCAGAAGACTGGGTGGGAGATAATGTGAATGTGCTGGATCCACTGTCGGCCACCCAATTGACTGTACCTGCTCAGGCCTTACCATCCTTAGAACGGCATTGGGCCCCACCAAATATCGCTGTAAATTCTGCTGGCTACTGGGACCTGAGGTAGTTGGTTCACTAGGACGTGTGGCTGTGGCAGAACGGCCACGTCCTCTCCCAGCACCAGAGGGTCCACTAACACCACCACGACCATGTCCACGTCCGCGTCCGCGTCCCTTATTAGATGTTTTCCTCATTGTTCCCGTTCACCACAATTTTGAGAATGGCAAATTTGGGAATGCTTTTTCAACCCAGAACAAAAAGTCTGCTTTTACGGTCACTACAAATAACTTGACCAGCTAAAACTGTGCAGATTTGGTTGAATAGAGATGTGAGACCTGTTTTTTTTTTGCGCTGTGTGACAGTTATAGGTTTAATCACAGAATGACACTTCTATCAGCACGCTAGCGTGTGTCTTAGGTTTTTCTGAATGATACTATCAATAACTTCAATGTAAGATTTTCTTTTTGTAATAGATTTCAAGTAGGCCTGAAATACCACAAACTAGTTATTTTCAGAATGGCAAATTTGGGAATGCTTTTTCAAACAGAACAAAAAGTCTGCTTTGACGGTCACTACAAATAACTTGACCAGCTAAAACTGTGCAGATTTGGTTGAATAGAGATGTGAGACCTGTTTTTTTTTGCGCTGTGTGACAGTTATAGGTTTAATCACAGAATGACACTTCTATCAGCACGCTAGCGTGTGTCTTAGGTTTTTCTGAATGATACTATCAATAACTTCAATGTAAGATTTTCTTTTTGGGATAGATTTCAAGTAGGCCTGAAATACCACAAACTAGTTATTTTCAGAATGGCAAATTTGGGAATGCTTTTTCAACCCAGAACAAAAAGTCTGCTTTGACGGTCACTACAAATAACTTGACCAGCTAAAACTGTGCAGATTTGGTTGAATAAAGATGTGAGACCTGTTTTTTTTTGCGCTGTGTGACAGTTATAGGTTTAATCACAGAATGACACTTCTATCAGCACGCTAGCGTGTGTCTTAGGTTTTTCTGAATGATACTATCAATAATTTCAATGTAAGATTTTCTTTTTGGGATAGATTTCAAGTAGGCCTGAAATACCACAAACTAGTTATTTTCAGAATGGCAAATTTGGGAATGCTTTTTTAACCCAGAGCAAAAAGTCTGCTTTGACGGTCACTACAAATAACTTGACCAGCTAAAACTGTGCAGATTTGGTTGAATAGAAATGTCAGGTCTATTTTTTAGGCGCTGGGTGACAGGCTCAACTTGCCCCTGATGTAATATATGGCCAAAAAATAACCAGACTGTTGATGGTTAAATGCACTTCGGTGACACAGGCTCAGCCTGCAGCTGATGTAGTATATGGCCAAAAAATAATCAGACTGTTGATGGTTAAATGCACTTGGGTGAAACAGGCTCAGCCTGCAGCTGATGTAGTATATGGCCAAAAAATAACCAGACTGTTGATGGTTAAATGCACTTCGGTGACACAGGCTCAGCCTGCAGCTGATGTAGGATATAGCACAAAATAACCACACTATCGATGGTTAAATACACTTGGTGATAGCTCGTGCTGGCGCACCACAAGTCACAAAATGGCCGCCGATCACCCCAGAAAAAAAGTGATCTAAAAACGCTCTGGGCAGCCTCAAAAAAGTGAGCAAGTCAATAATAGCACTTCAATGATCCACAGCTGCAGATCGATCACAGAATGAAGTCTTTTGGAGGAGTTAATCTGCCTAATCTCGCCCTAACGTCACAGCTGCAACCTCTCCCTATACTGATCATAGCAGAGTGACGTGCGGCGCTACGTGACTCCAGCTTAAATAGAGGCTGGGTCACATGGTGCACTGGCCAATCACAGCCATGCCAATAGTAGGCATGGCTGTGATGGCCTCTTGTGCCAAGTAGTATGATGCTTGTTGATTGGCTGCTTTGCAGCCTTTCAAAAAGCGCCAACAATGCGCCGAACACCGAACTCGAACCCGGACTTTTACGAAAATGTTCGGGTCCGTGTCACGGACACCCCAAAATTCGGTACGAACCCGAACTATACAGTTCGGGTTCGCTCATCCCTAATTGAGACCCTTTACCGGATTTCAATACCGGAAATGAATAGTCCTAGTGTGAAAGTACCCTAACAGTAGTTCATGTGGTGTTCTAGGGTGATTATAGGCTATCATGTAACCCTTGAGGTTTAGGGTTTAAAGGGATTGTCCAGTTCTACAATATTGATAGGTCATCTTTAGAGATAAGCAAATCGAAGCTGACGAAGTGGAATTCAATCCGAATTTCAGGACAAATTTGATTTGCAACGAATTCGAATTTCCTTGCGCTTCGTGGTAACGAAGCGCAATTTTCCTAAAATGGCAGCTACAATTGTGAGGACTGAGAACATGGGGCAAGGAACTCTTGGAAAGTGGGATCAGCCATATTGACATGCCTGCATGCAGCCAATCAGCAGCCAGCCAGCCCTGTGATGTCACAGAACCATAAATATGGCAGCCATTTTAGATTCTGCAATTTTTCAGCATTCAGAGTACAGGGACAGATGTGTGAAGGCGCTAGGGACAGCAAGTGGAAAAACGATTGTGGGAAAAAAAAGTCAATAAAAAAGATTTATAAGTTCAGGGAAAGGATAGGAATCATTTCACAGCATCTTAGTGCAGGGAGAGACGTCAGAAGGCGCTAGGGACATTGATAGGAAAGTGATTTACAAGTGCAGGGAACAATTATTTGGGGATCCAAATAGTCATTAGACAGCTCTGTCATTCCAGCTTTTTGTTATTGGGCTGCAAGTGTTATGTTGAAAAGCCTTTAGTGGCTTATATCCTAGTATCTTATTCAGTACGACAAGAAAAACAAATACTAAAGAAAAAAAATGCAGCTCTCACCTGTTACATCTGTTGTGAGCTTGGTTATCAGCCTGTACACGGCTGTTACTTGGAAATTGAAAAAAAAGTAAAAAAATTAATAAAATTAAAAAATTTAAAAAATCGGTAAAAAGTCCAGCTATTAACAACAGTAAATACTTTATTTGCAGTGCGGTAAAAACTGTCATGATTAACCCTTTTATGACCAAGGGTCATTGATGCCCCCATGTCCACGTCTAATTTTGCAAATCCGACATGTCACTTTATGTAATAACTTTGGAATGCTTTTACTTATCCAAACCATTCTAAGATTATTTTCTCCTGGCACATTGTACTTCATGATAGTCATAAATGTTAGTCAATATATTTGACCTTTAATTATGAAAAAATCAAAAATTTACCAAAAATATTGACAAACTCCCCATTTTTTTAAATTTCAATTTCTCTACTTTTAAAACAGAAAGTGATACCTCATTAAATATTTATTAGTAACATTCCCCATATGTCTACATCATTTTGTAAACGTTTTATTTTTTTAGGACGTTGGAAGGGTTAGAATTTTAGAAGCAATTCTTCAAATTTTTACGAAAATTTCCAAAACCCACTTTTTTTTTAAGAAAGACCAGTTCAGGTCTGAAGTCATTTTGTGAGGCTTGCATAGTGGAAACCCCACATAAATTACCCCCTTTCAGAAACTATACCCCTCAAGTTACTTAAAACTGATTTTACAAACTTTGTTAACCCTTTAGGTGTTCCACAAGAATTAAAAGAATATGGAGATGAAATTACAAAATTTAACTTTTTTGGCAGATTTTTCATTTAAATCCATTTTTTTCTTTAACACATCGAGGGTTAACAGCCAAACAAAACTCAATATTTATTACCCTGATTCTGAGGTTTACAGAAACACCCCACATGTGGTCGTAAACTGATGTATGGGCACACGACAGGGCACAGAAAAAAAGGAGCGACGTATGGTTTTTGGAAGGCAGATTTTGCTGGAATGATTTTTAGATGCTATGTCCCATTTGAAGCCCACCTGATGCACCCCTACAGTGGAAACTCCCAAAAATTGACCCAATTCTGGAAACTAGGGGATAAGGTGCCAGATTTATTGGTACTATTTTGGGGTACATATGATTTTTAAATGCTCTATATAACCTTTTTTGTGACGCAAGGTAACAAAAAAATGGCTGTTTTGGCACAGTTTTTATTTTTTACAATATTCATCGGACGGGGTAGATCCTGTGCTACTTTTATAGAGCAGGTTGTTACGGACGCAATGATGTCAAATATGTCTACTTTGTTTGTTTGTTTTAGTTTTACATAATAAAGCATTTTTGAAAAAAAAATATGTTTTTGTGTCTCCATTTTCTCAACGCCATATTCTTTTTATTTTTCAGCCTTTCATCTTGTGCAGGGGCATATTTTTTGCAGGAAGAGTTGACATTTTTATTGATACCATTTTTGGGTACATATAATAATTTGATCATTCATTATTACACTTTATGGGGCAAGGGGACCTAAAAATTGGTTGTTTTAGCACAGTTTTTATTTATTTATTTTTATAACGTTCACCTGAGGGGTTAGTTCATGTGACATTTTTATACAGCAGATCGTTACAGATGTGGCAATACCTAATATGTATACTTTTTCTTATTTATTTAAGTTTTATTCAATAATAGCATTTTTGTGTCTCCATAGTCTGAGAGCCATAGTTTTTTTGTTTTTTGACCGATTGTCTTACTTAGGATCTAATTTTTTGTGGGATGAGGTGATGGTTTGATTGATTCTATTTTGGGGTGCATACGCCTTTATGATCGCTTGGTGTTGCACTTTATGTGATGTTAGGTGACAAAAAAACTAGCTTTTTTGGCAGTTTTTATTTTTTACGGTGTTCACCTGACGGGTTAGGTCATGTGATATTTTTATATAGCAGGTTGTTACGGATGTGGCAATACTTTTTTAAATTTAATTCACTTTAACACAATAATAGCAGTTTGAAGCAAAAAATTATCTTATTTTAGTGTCTCCATTGTCTGAGAGTGATAGTTTTTTAATTTTTTGACCGATTGTCTTAGGTAGGATCTCATTTTTTGAGGGATAAGGTGACGGTTTTCTGGTACCATTTTGTGGGACATACGCCTTTTTGATCGCTTGGTGTTAACCCCTTTTATGATGTAAGGTGACAAAAATAAATTTTCTTACACAGTTTGCATTTTATTTTTTATGGTGTTTATCGGACAGGGTGGATAATGTAATATATTTATAGATATGGCCGTTACGGACGCGGCGATACCTAATATGTGCAGTTTTTTTATTTATTTCATTTTTTTCTGACATAAATGAACTGATTTGAGAAAAGAAAATTTTTATTTTTATTTAAATTTTTATATTTTATTTTTTCACTTGTTTTTACACTTTTCTATTTTATTAACAAGACCCATCTGGATCTTCAAGATCCAGTGGGCCTGATCACTTTACAGTGCATTGCAATAGTCATCTATTGCAATGCACTGTATAGTCAGTGCTACATTTACACTAAGGCTGATCAGACCCTCAGGGTCTGATCAGCCTTAGATACAAGGCATCCCGAACACCTTTGTAAGGCATCCGGTTGCCATGGCAACCATTGAGCCGCTGCCATTGCAGCAATGGCGGTGCAATGCAGGAGAGAGGGAGCTCCCTTCCTCTCAACCCCATGGATGCCACGGGCAGCTGCTGACCGCGGCATCTATGGGGTTATACAGATGATCGGTGCCAGAACCGATTTCGCCCATTGCAGCAGAGTGTTAGCTGTAAATTACAGCTAACAATCTCTGCTGATGGCAGCAGCTCCGTTCATGAGCCGCTGCCATCTATGCCGGCAAATAGGAACAGGCTGCAGGGGGACAATGGCAGCAATCGGAGGCACAATGGCAGCATCTGGGGGCATATAGGGAGCACTGAAGTTATCAGGGCCATAGGAGCACAGTGGGGGTCAATGCTGATTTCAGGCTGTGATCTCCAGCGTGGAGATCACAGCCTGAAACCGGCATTTTGACCAAGTGCCGCGCTCCGATTAGTTAGTCTGTTAGTCTAACCAATCGGAACGATGATTGGCAAGTGACCGAAGCTTTAATCCAAGAGTTTTGCAGCGCTTGGATTAAAGAGCTGCATGAAGTCTATACACGTGTTAGCTGCACGGGGTATGTGCAAATAGCACGTACCGGTATATAGCCGTATGGCAGTCGGGGAAAGGTTAAGGACCGAAATATGAGGGTCTGAATTGCGCAAACTGTTTCTTGCACTTGAGAGTTGAAAGTTTTTACAGCACTGCAAATAAAGTATTCACTGTTATTAAGGACAAGAAAAACATATACGCATTTCACTTCTGCAGTTATTTTTGTTGAAAGGGTATACGGGCGTATTTCAATACAACAAGAAAAATATATACACACTGAACTGTTGCAGTTATTTCTGGTGAAAGCAAATAGGGGTGTATTTCTGAACTACAATAAAAATATATACGCACTTCACTTTGAGTTTTCTGGTCAAATCGTAAAGTGGCTTTTTTCAGTCCAACAAAAAAATATATATACACACTGCACTGTTGCAGTTATTTTTGTTTAAAGCATATATAGGCATATTACAGTAAAAAAAGAAAAATATATACGCTCTGCTGCAGTTATTTCTGGTGAAAGTGTACAGGGACGTGTTTAAGTCCTACAAGAAAAATATATATGCATTTCACTTCTGCAGTTATTACTGTTGAAAGCGTATAGGGGCATAGTTCAGTACAACAAGAGAAATAGATTCTCAGATCACTTCTACAGGTAATTCTGTTGAAAGCGTATAGGGGCATATTTCAGTACAACAACGCACTTCACACTTTGATTGTTTTCTGGAGAAGCATATAGTGACCTATTTCAGTCCAACAGGAAAAATATATACACATTTCACTTCTGCAGTTATTTCTGTTTAAAGCGTATAGGGGCGTATTACAATAAAAAAAAGAAAAATATATGCATTGCACTGTTGCAGTTATTTCTGGTGAAAGCGTATAGGGGCGTATTTCAATAAAAAAAAAGAAAATATATATGCAATGCACTGTTGCAGTTATTTTTGGAAAAAGTGTATAGGGGCGTATTACAGTAAAAAAAGAAAAATATATATGCACTGCACTATTGCAGTTATTTCTGGTGAAAGCGTATATGGGCGTTTTTCATTAAAAGATTAAAAATATATATGCACTGCACTATTGCAGTTATTTCTGTTTAAAGTGTATTGGGGCGTATTTCATTAAATAAAGAAAAATATATACGCACTGTACTGTTGCAGTTATTTCTGGTGAAAGCGTATAGGGGCGTATTTCTGAACTACAAGAAAAATTTATACGCACTTCACTCTTTGTCT
Organism: Bufo bufo; assembly: GCF_905171765.1. Taxonomy (NCBI): domain Eukaryota; kingdom Metazoa; phylum Chordata; class Amphibia; order Anura; family Bufonidae; genus Bufo; species Bufo bufo. Next base: position 516,124,979 of record NC_053391.1, on the reverse strand, counting down.
TTTGGTCAAAGCGCATAGTGGCCTATTTTAGTCCAACAAGATAAATATATACACACTGCACTGTTGCAATTATTTCAATATAAGGCTGCGTTCACACGGGCGAGATTTCCGCGCGGGTGCAATGCGGTAGGTGAACGCATTGCACCCGCACTGAATCTGGACCTATTCATTTCAATGGGGCTGTTCAGATGAGCGATGATTTTCACGCATCACTTATGCGTTGCATGAAAATCGAAGCATGCTCTATATTCTGTGTTTTTCACGCAACGCAGGCCCCATAAAAGTGAATGGGGTTGCGTGAAAATCACATGCATCCGCAAGCAAGTGCGGATGCGGTGCGATTTTCACGCACGGTTGCTAGGTGACTGTCTATACACTGTATTATTTTCCCTTATAACATGGTTATAAGGGAAAATAATAGCATTCTGAATACAGAATGCTTAGTAGGTGATCAATTGAGGGTTAAAAAATAAAAAAAATTAACTCACCTTGTCCTCTTGTCCGCGTAGTTCTCCCGGTCTTTAGTTCTTTGAAAAGATGAACTATGGGCTAAAGGACCGTTGGTGACGTCAGATCACATGCTCCAATCACAGGGTCCATCACCGCGGTGATGTACCATGTGATTGGAGCATGTGATCTGACGTCACCAAAGGTCCTTTAGCTCATAGTTCATCTTTTTAAAGAACTAAAGACCGGGAGAACTACGCGAACAAGAGGACAAGGTGAGTTAATTTTTTTTATTTTTTAACCCTCAATTGATCACCTACTAAGCATTCTGTATTCAGAATGCTATTATTTTCCCTTATAACCATGTTATAACGGAAAATAATAACATCTACACAACACCGAACCCAAACCTGAACTTCAGTGAAGAAGTTCGGGTCTGGGTACCACAGTCGTTTTTTTATCACGCGCGTGCAAAACACATTGCACCCGCGCGATAAAAACTGAACATCGGAACGCAATCGCAGTCAAAACTGACTGCAATTGCATTCCTACTCGCGCGGGTTTGCCGCAACACACCGGGACGCATCCGGAACTAATCCGGACACGCTCGTGTGAACGCAGCCTAAAGAGTGTAGGGGTGTATTGCAGTAAAAAAAGTATATATATATACGCACTGCACTGTTGCAGTTATTTCTGGTGAAAGCGTATAGGGGTGTATTTCAGTCCAACAGGAAAAATATATACACATTTAACTTCTGCAGTTGTTTCTATTTAAAGTACAAATAGTAGCAGGCACTCACTGTTACAGCTGGATACACGTATACTTTATTAGGAAAATAAAATACAGATAAAAATTATATGGATAAAATTATCAATAAAAATTAGTATAAACAGAGCTCTGTAATTTCTCAGCTATCTTTCTAGGTAAGCTGGATGTGTGTTATACACTTTGGATGTGTATTATACACATTAGATGTATAATACACACTTTGATGAATCGGCTCAGTATGGTTAATTTCTAACAGTCACTGTATATTTATAGATCTGTTGAGTTACTACAGTGTAACAGGTCCTGACGTGGCAAATGTTGAAATAAAGCAGTTCTGGGTGTAATATTATGATTCCAGTATTGCATTAAAAGTCTCAATACTGATTATGCCAGGTATGGTAATCAAATTGCTGGTTTCACACACCGTAATGCAAATACTAGTGTCCAATTCAAACTTCATGTATTGCAGACAAATGTTTCCAGAACAATTTTACACCTTTCATCTAATAAGGTAACTCACGTTTCTGGGGGTGATGTCATCTCGAGGATGTGCCTGGACGCGGCGTCCCGCTTAGTCTATGGCACTGTTCTTACCTCTGATTGTGACCATCCCCTTTGTGGAGTGCTTTCTTCTTTTGGTGTTGTTCTGTTAGCCGGAGCTAGGTGCTGCGCTGTGTGTGAGCGCGTCGGTCAGCGTTCCTTGAGGTTCCCGGAGGCGTGGACTTCCGGGTATGGTGACGTACCTCTCCGCGTGACTTCAGGCTCCGGTCACGTGACCCAAGAGCTCCGTAAACCAAATGCTCATTCAATGATAGATGCTTTCGGAATCTTTTTCTTTAGGTCTTTAGTGATCACTTTAGTTTAAGATGGACCCTTTCTTTTTTCCAAATGCGTTTCGGGACGCAAGGTCCCTTTATCAGTGAGTAAGGGTCTTCCTCCGGATCCCTGCTTTTTATAGGGAATTATGGGTTGACGTCATATTGTTAATTCTAAGGTCCGGAGCCTAGACTCCATGAACTGCACTGTTGCAGTAATTTATGGTGAAAGTGTATAGGGGCATATTACAGTAAAAAAGGAAAAATATATACGCACTGCGCTGTTGCATTTATTTCTGGTAAAGCGTATAGGAAAATATTTCTTAAAAAAATAAAAATATATATTCACTGCACTGTTGCAGTTATTTCTGTTCAAAGAATATAGGTGCTTATTTCTATAATAAAATGAAATATATATATACACACCGCACTGTTGCAGTTATTTTTGGTGAAAGCTTATAGGGTCGTATTTCAGTCCAACAAGAAAAATAAATAAGCATTTCACTTCTGCAGTTATTTCTGTTGAAAGTGTGTAGGTAAATATTTTATTAAAAAAGCAAAATATATACTCATTACGCTGTTAAAGTTATTTCTGGTGAAGGCGTATAGGGGGGTATTTCAGTACAAGAAGAAAAATATACACTCACCTAAAGAATTATTAGGAACACCTGTTTTATTTCTCATTAATGAAATTATCTAGTCAACCAATCACATGGCAGTTGCTTCAATGCATTTAGGGGTGTGGTCCTGGTCAAGACAATCTTCTGAACTCCAAACTGAATGTCAGAATGGGAAAGAAAGGTGATTTAAGCAATTTTGAGCGTGGCATGGTTGTTGGTGCCAGACGGGCCGGTCTGAGTATTTCACAATCTGCTCAGTTACTGGGATTTTCACGCACAACCATTTCTAGGGTTTACAAAGAATGGTGTGAAAAGGGAAAAACATCCAGTATGCGGCAGTCCTGTGGGCGAACATGCCTTGTGGATGCTAGAGGTCAGAGGAGAATGGGCCGACTGATTCAAGCTGATAAAAGAGCAACGTTGACTGAAATAACCACTCGTTACAACCGAGGTATGCAGCAAAGCATTTGTGAAGTGACAACACGCACAACCTTGAGGCGGATGGGCTATACCAGCAGAAGACCCCACCGGGTACCACTCATCTCCAGTACAAATAGGAAAAAGAGGCTACAATTTGCACGAGCTCACCAAAATTGGACTGTTGAAGACTGGAAAAATGTTGCCTGGTCTGATGAGTCTCAATTTCTGTTGAGACATTCAAATGGTAGAGTCCAAATTTGTCGTAAACAGAATAAAAACATGTATCCATTATGCCTTGTTACCACTGTGCAGGCTGGTGGTGGTGGTGTAATGGTGTGGGGGATGTTTTCTGGGGACACTTTAGGCCCCTTAGTGCCAATTTGGCATCGTTAAAATGCCACGGGCTACCTGAGCATTGTTTCAGACCATGTCCATCCCTTCATGACCACCATGTACCCATCCTCTGATGGCTACTTCCAGCAGGATAATGCACCATGTCACAAAGCTCAAATCATTTCAAATTGGTTTCTTGAACATGACAATGAGTTCACTGTACTAAAATGGCCCCCACAGTCACCAGATCTCAACCCAATAGAGCATCTTTGGGATGTGGTGGAACGGGAGCTTCGTGCCCTGGATGCGCATCCCTCAAATCTCCATCAACTGCAAGATGCTATCCTATCAATATGGGCCAACATTTCTAAAGAATGCTATCAGCACCTTGTTGAATCAATGCCACGTAGAATTAAGGCAGTTCTGAAGGCAAAAGGGGGTCCAACACCGTATTAGTATGGTGTTCCTAATAATTCTTTAGGTGAGTGTATATGCACTGCACTGTTGGTTATTTCTGCTTAAAGCGTAAAAGGGCATATTTCATTAAAAAAATACAAATATATATGCACTGCACTGTTGCCGTTATTTCTGGTGAAAGCGTATAGGGGCGTATTTATGAACTGCAAGAAAAATATATACGCACTTCACTCTTTGATTGTTTTCTGGTCAAAGCGTATAGTGGCCTATTTTAGTCCAACAAGATGAATATATATGCACTGCACTGTTGCAATTATTTCTATTTAAAGATTATAGGGGCGTATTACAGTAAAAAAAGAAAAAATATATAAGCACTGCACTGTTGCAATTATTTCTGGTGAAAGCATATAGGGGCATATTTCAGTCTAATAGGAAAAATATATACACATTTCACTTCTGCAGTTATTTATGTATAACCACCTCCCATCCGCCCATAGACTAAAAATGTCCGGGAGGTGGTTCTATATTTCTGAATAGACGTTCTTGAACGTCCATTCAGAAACTGCAGCTGCACGCTAATCATGCAGCTGCTGATCGGGTTGCCCGCTCTCAGTGACAGCAGGGCAACCCTTAGAGAAGGCAAAGACAGTGCCCAGGTGTCCCTGCCTTCTAGATCACTGTAAGCACAGCGCTCACGTCATGTGATCGCCAGGACCGGAGGGTGCAGGAGCACTGAGGCTGTATTGCGCTGTACAGCTCTGAGGCTGTATTGCGCTGTACAGCCTCTCTGGGGAGTGCATTTCTCCTGTAACTAGGGCTACTATGTCAGCCCCAGTTACAGGAGAAATCAATAGTAAAAAAAAAAGTGAAGTAAATGTCCCCCAGAGGTCTTCCATGACCTTATGGGGGACGAAAAGTGTAAACTAAAAAAAATGAAGTGTTAAAAAAAAACAAAAAAAAAGTTTTCACATGTAAAAAAAAAAATTCCCCATGTAAGGAATAAAAAAAAAATTGAAAAAATTGAAAAAATAAAATAGACATATTTGGTATTGCTGCGTCCGTGATGGTCGGCTCTATAAATATATCACATGATCGACCCAGTCCGATAAACACCATAATTTTTTTTTTTTAAATGTCAAAAAAAGCCATTTTCGTCACCTTACATCACAAAAAGAACAACACCAAGTGATCAAAAAGGCTTATGTCCCACAAAATGATACCAATAAAACAGTCACCTCATCCCGCAAAAAATGTGCCCCTACATAACAAAATCTCTAAAAAAAAAAACTATAGCTCTGAGAACATGGAGACACTAAAACATCATTTTTTTGGTTTCAAAAATGCTATTATTGTGTTAAAGTGAAATAAAAAAAAAAGTATACATATTAGGTATTGCCGCGTCCGTAACAACCGGCTATATAAAAATATCACATGACCTAACCCCTCGGGTGAACACCGTAAAAAAAAATAATAACTGTCAAAACAAGCAATTTTTGTTACCTTACATCACAAAAAGTGCAACACCAAGTGATCAAAAAGGTGTATGTCCCACAAAATGGTACCAGTAAAACCGTCACCTCATCCCGCAAAAAATGAGCCCCTACATAAGAAAATCTCTAAAAAAATTTAAAAAACTATAGCTCTCAGAACATGGACACATTAAAACATATTTTTTTGTTTCAAAAATGCTATTATTGTGTAAAACTTAAATAAATAAGAAAAAGTATACGCCACGTCCATAACAATCTGCTCTATAAAAATGTCACTTGACCGAACCCCTCAGGTGAACGCTATAAAAATAAATAACCTTGCCCCATAAAGTGTTATAATGAATGATCAAAAAATCATATGCACCCAAAAATAGTACCAATAAAACTGGCACCTTATCCCCTAGTTTCCAAAATGGGGTCACTTCTTGGGAGTTTCTACTGTAAGGGTGCATCAGGGGGGCTTCAAATGGGACATGGCATCTAAAAATCATGTGGAGTTCCTTTTCTTATGTGCCCTGCCTTGTGCCCATACAGCAGTTTATGACCACATGTAGGGTGTTTCTGTAAACCGCAGAATCTGGGTAATAAATATTGAGTTATGTTTGGCTGTTAACCATCGATGTTTTAAAGAAAAAATTGGATTAAAATGGAAAATCTGCCAAAAAAGTGAAATTTAAAAATTTGATCTCCATTTTCCTTTAATTCTTGTGGAACGCCTAAAGGGTTAACAAAGTTTTAAAAATCGGTTTTAAGTAACTTGAGGGGTGTAGTTTCTACAATAGGGTCATTTATGGGGGTATCCACTATGTAGGCCCCACAAAGTGACTTCAGACTTGAACTGATCCTTAAAAAGTGGGTTTTGGCAATTTTCTTAAAAATTTGAAGAATTGCTTCTAAACTTCTAAGCCTTCTAACGTCCTAAAAAAATAAAATGACATTTCCAAAATTATGCCAACATAAAGTAGACATATGGGGAATGTTAAGTAATAAATATTTTATGAGGTATCACTTTCTGTTTTAAAAGCAGAGAAATAGAAATTTAGAAAATTGTGCATTTTTTAAAAGTTTTTGGTAAATTTTAGATTTTTTCATAAATAAAGGTGAAATATATTGACTCAAATTTATGACTATCATGAAGTACAATGTGTCACAAGAAAACAATCTCTAAATGACTTGGATAAGTAAAGGAGTTCCAAAGTTATTCCCACATAAACTGACATGTCAGATTTTCTAAATTAGGCCTGGTCAGGAAGGGGGCAAATGGCCCAGATGGGAAGTGGTTAAAGCATATAGGGGCGTGTTACATTAAAAAAGAACAATATATACGCACTGCACTGTTGCAGTTATTTCTGGTGAAAGCGTATAGGGGTGTATTTCAGTCCAACAGGAAAAATATATACAAATTTCACTTCTGCAGTTATTTCAATTTAAAGAGTATAGGGGTGTATTTCAGTAAAAAAAATAAACATTTATACCCACTGCACTGTTTTAGTTATTTCTGGTGAAAGCATATAGGGGCGTAGTTCAGTACAACAAAAATATATATTTTCAGTTCACTTCTGCAGTTATTTCTGTTAAAAACATATAGGGGCGTATTTTAGTACAACAAGAAAAATAAATATACGCACTGCACTGTTGCAGTATTTCAGATTGAAGCGTAAAAGGGCATATTTCATTAAAAAAAGAAAAATATATATGCACTGCACTTTTGCTGTTATTTCTGGTGAAAGCGTATAGGGGCTTATTTATGAACTACAAGAAAAATATATACGCACTTTACTCTTTAATTGTTTTCTGGTCAAAGCGTATAGTAGTCTATTTCAGTACAACAGGAAAAATATTTACGCACTGCACTGTTGCAGTTATTTATCTTTAAAGCGTATTGGGCCGAATTTATTAAAAAAAGAAAAATATATACGCACTGCACAGTTGCAGTTATTTCTGGTGAAACCGTAAAGGGTCGTATTTCAGTCCAACAAGAAAAATATTTACGCATTTTACTTCTGCAGTTATTTTTGTTGAAAGCATATAGGGGCGTATTACAGTAAAAAAAGAAAAATATATATGCACTGCACTGTTGCAGTTATTTTTGGTGAAAGCGTATAGGGGCGTATTTCAGTACAACATGAAAAATATATATATGTGCACTGCACTTTTGCAGTTATTTCTGGTGAAAGCATATGGGGCGGATTTCATTAAAAGAAGAAAAATATATATGCACTGAACTGTTGCAGTTATTTCTGTTGAAAGCGTATAGGAGCGTATTTCATTAAATAAAGAAATATATACGAACTGCACTGATGCAGTTATTTCTGGTGAAAGCGTATAGGGGCGTATTTAATTTAAAAAAAGAAAAATATATATGCACTGCACTGTTGTGGTTATTTTTGGTAAAAGCATATAGGGGCATATTTCAGTTCAACAAGAAAAATATATATGCACTGTACCGTTGCAGTTATTTCTGGTGAAACCGTAAGGTGGCGTATTTCAGTCCAACAAGAAAAATATTTACGCATTTTACTTCTGCAGTTATTTTTGTTGAAAGCGTATAGGGGCGTATTACAGTAAAAAAAGAAAAATATATATATACTGCACTGTTGCAGTTATTTCTGGTGAAAGCATATTGGGGCGTTTTTCATTAAAAGAAGAAAAATATATATGCACTGCACTGTTGCAGTTTTTTTGTCTGTTGAAAGCGTATAGGAGCGTATTTCATTAAATAAAGAAAAATATATACAAACTGCACTGATGCAGTTATTTCTGGTGAAAGCGTATAGGGGCATATTTATTTAAAAAAAAGAAAAATATATACGCACTGCACTGTTGTGGTTATTTTTGGTAAAAGCGTATAGTGGCCTATTTCAGTCCAACAAGAAAAATATATACGCACTGCACTTTTGCAGTTATTTCTTTTGAAAACATATAGGGGCGTATTTCAGTACAACAAGAAAAATATATACGCACTGAACCGTTGCAATTATTTCTGGTAAAAGTGTATAGGCACGTATTTAATTAAAAAAAGAAAAATATATACGCACTGCACTGTTTCAGTTATTTCTGGTGAAAGCGTATAGGGGCGTACTCCAGTACAACAAGAAAAATATATATATGCACTGCTCTGTTGCAGTTATTTCTGATGAAAGCATATATGGGCATATTTCATTAAAACAAAAATATATACGCACTGCACTGTTCCTGTTATTTCTGCTGAAAGCTTATAGGGCGTATTTTGAATACAAGAAAAATATATACGCACTTCACTCTTTGATTATTTTCAAGTCAAAGCATATATTGGCCTATTTCAGTCCAACAAGAAAAATATATACGCACTGTTGCAGTAATTTCTGATGAAAGCGTATAGCGGTGTATTTTATTAAAAAAGAAAAATATATACGCACTGCACTGTTGCAGTTATTTCTGGTGAAAGCATATAGAGGCGTATTTCTGAACTACAAGAAAAATATATTCGCACTTCACTTTTTTGAATCCAGAGGGAAAACAAACCAGGTTGTTGTAGTGAGCTTCATTTATATTAATATAATGAGATATACTGTATAATGCAAGTTTGACCGCGACACGTGGTTGATTAAATGTGTGGTTCTGAATGTGACTTAAGATTAAGTGAGGGAGTATCTGAGAGCTAAATTATTTGTGGACATTGATGAGTGGCTGTATTTGACTGTATTGTGTGCTGTGATAACACTTTTTTCCCCTTCTCCAGGGGTTGCACATGTGAGTAATTAGGGTGTGACTGTCTAATTAGGAGACCATAAAAACTCAGCAGTGAGGGCAGCACAGCCTTTTTGAATCCAGAGGGGAAACAAACCAGGCTGTTGTAGTGAGCTTCATTTATATTAATATAAGGAGATATATAACGCGAGTTTGACCGCGACGCGTGGTTGTGTAAGTGTATGACTTTAGATTCAGGGACTTCAGTGGGAAACTGCAATTAGCCAGTTTCTTATAACTACATTATATTGCATTTTTGGTTTTTGTGGTGTAATCCCCATCTAGTATGTGTTGCACAATTGACAACACAGTCGAGTGCACATCTTGCATGATGTATGCAGTCCTGGAACAGCCGTTCGAGGTTGTATATCTTTGTTCAAGATGTGAGCAAATTACCCGTTTGGAATCGCAAATCGAGTCTCTAAACAGGCAAGTTGCAACACTGAGAGGCATTGACAATTTGAAAAAGAGCTTGCTTCTCACTGAGCAAGCACTCTTTGGGGTAAATGAGGGGGAGGGTGACAGAGAGGAGGCTGAGGAAAGTGAAGTAGCTAGCTGGGTAACAGTTAGAAAGCAGGGTAGAGGGAAGAGTGCCAGGGAGGCTAGCCCTGATCTGACACACCCCAACAAGTTTGCATGTTTGGCAGATGAGGGGGATGTCAGTCCAGGGACGGCACTGCTGCAGCCGGACACTTCCTCTGCCAGTCAGGGGAATGTCAGCTCCAGTAAGCAGGGAACCAGGAGAGCAGGGCAGACCAGACAGGTGCTTGAAGTGGGAGACTCTATTATTAGGGGAACAGATAGGGAAATCTGTCACAAAGACCGTGATTGCCGAATAGTGTGCTGTCTTCCAGGCGCTAGAGTTCGACACATCGCGTATCGGGTTGACAGATTACTGGGAGGGGCTGGAGAAGATCCAGCGGTCATGGTCCATATCGGAACCAATTACAAAGTTAGAGGTAGGTGGAGAGTCCTCAAAATTATTTCAGGGATTTAGGTCAAAAGCTTAGGGCAAGGACTGAAAAAAGGTAGTATTTTCCAAAATACTGCCTGTACCACGGGCCACACAAGAAAGGCAGCGGGAGATTAACAAGTGGCTCAAGAACTGGTGTAGGAAGGAGGAGTTTGGGTTCCTGGAGAACTGGGCCGACTTCTCTATCGGCTACAGGCTCTATCGTAGGGACGGGCTGCACCTCAATGGGGACGGGGCAGCTGTGTTGGGGAGAAAGATGGCTAGAAGGTTGGAGGAGTGTTTAAACTAGGGACTGGGGGAGGAATGGAAGGAGGGACTAAAACAGTTCAGAAGGAAAGATGTAGGGTAAAAAATATACATAAACCTCTCAAATGTATGTATACTAATGCCAGAAGCCTGACTAATAAAACTGGGGAACTGGAATTATTGATGTGTGAGGAGGACTATGACATAGTGGGAATAACTGAGACATGGCTGGATGATAGCTATGACTGGGCAGTTAATGTACAAGGTTACAGTCTGTTTAGAAAGGATCGTCAAAACCAAAGAGGGGGGGTATGCCTTTATGTAAAGTCCTGTCTAAAGCCACACTCCGGGAAAATAAAAGTGAGGGACATGAACATGTGGAGTCACTGTGGGTAGAGATACATGGAGCTATAAACAATAATAAATTACTAATAGGAGTTTACTATAAACCACCTAATATACCAGAGTCCGCAGAAAATCTACTACTAAACGAGATAGACAAGGCGGCAAAACATAATGAGGTGGTTATTATGGGGGATTTCAACTACCCAGATATAGACAAGCGGATGTGGATCTGGCGGCGAGGGACTGGAACAAGGGGATACTAGTATAAAAGTTATCCACGTACAGGTGGTAACCCTTATCTAGCAGTGGGTGCATAAGGTCCCACACAAGTTTCCCGCTAACACCCAGAGTGGGGGGACATTCTGGGGGAAGAATACGGGAATCTCGCCCCTCGTACACACGAAACTTGTAAGTGTACCCTGAGGTACTCTAACAACAGCGTACAGCTTCAAGCCATACCTCGCCTGCTTTGAGGGAACATACTGGCGGAAAATGAGTCTCCCCTTGAACTCAATGAGAGACTCATCAACCGTGACCTCCCTTCCAGGTACAGGCCTGTACAAATATTTGACCCAAAGTGATCGATGACCGGCCTGATATTGTACAGGCGGTCATAGGCAGGATCACCTTGGGGGGGACATGCTGCATTATCTGAATAATGCAGGCATTTCCGGATGGCCTCAAACCGGGTACGTGTCATGGCCGTACTGTAAAGTGAGGTCTGGTAGAGGACGTCCCCACTCCAGTAATGCCTGACACTAGGTTTCTTGACTAGGCCCATGTGCAGCACGAGGCCCTAAAATGTCCTCATCTCGGTTGCACTGACCGGGGTCCAGCCACCGGGCCTAGCCAAAAAGGAGCCCGGATGTTGAGAAACAAACTGTTGGGCATACAGGTTTGTTTGTTCCACCATTAGATTTACAAGGTAGTCACTGAAAAAAAGACTAAAGTAGTCGTATTCAATGAAGCCCACTGTGGAAATCTGGATTAGTGATGGATGAACATCTGCCGGAACGGTTCGCGAACGCGATCAAATGTTCGCGAACTGCAAGTTCGCGGCGGGTCCCATTCATTTTAATGGCAGGCGAACCTGAAAAACCTTCAGCTCATATTTGCAGCCAAGAAATAATTACTAGAAGTGCACAAATAGTCCCACAACATGGACACTGACATACCAGAAGCAGGGCTCCAGACTAAAAAAAATATCAAGGAGCCATTGGCTCCTAACCTGAAAAATTTAGGAGCCAAATTAAATTTTTAGTCGCCAAATTTAAAATACATAATATAACTGGGATGCTTAGGAGCATGGGGTTTTCTAAGCTACAGCCCACGCAGTTAAAGGAGTTGTACACTCATTTCCATGACCTGTCAGACTAGCCAGATTCGCGTTGATAATCCCTAGGTGCTGGGTCCAGGCTCATTCGCTTCCCGGCCTCCGCTGCTTGTCTTGGCTTTCTCCATGAAAACGTTTGGCTGCAGTGGCATCAAGACAATCTCTGGCCACGGTGGAGATCTGCTCCCCTGGCATCACATGACCATTTAACATAATGCATGGGAAGCAGTGGTCAGTCATTGGCTGTAACACCGTCAAATAGGAGGTTTTCATGAAGGGACTCAAGACAAGCAACAAAGGCTGGGGAGCAAATAAGTCGGGATCCAGCACTGGGCATCAGGCAAGTATGATCACCAACAAAGGTCCTGCCAGTCTGAGGTCCAGAAATTAGTGTATCCAAACCCTTTAAGGAGTAATTTTTATATTTTTCTTTAAGGGGTTTCAAACCAGTATTATTCTATATGTGACACAGAATGGGTTCAAAAAAACTTTCCCCACTGCACTCCTTAAAAGGCCAATCACTTGAGAGTCGCCACTGCAACCAGTGACCACATCAGCAGGCATCACGTGTTGACGGGACCAGCATGACAGTGGGGGTGGGGGGAGGGCAGCTTTTTTTTATTTTTTTACATTAAGAAAAAATATAACAGCTAAAAATATAATACTACACGAGCATTACTCTTTATTCTCAACCCCTCTGCTTGCCGGTCAGTGAATGAAAACCTCTTCTTTGCTGTTGTTTCTTGAGGAAAGATCGCGCATATTCTAGTGCTGCTCACTGTGTAACTGTGTAACTGTGGCTGGACATGGACATTCAGTCTGTCAATGTCAACCTTAAAGGTTTCCATTCACTGCCAGCAAGCAGAGATGTAGGAAAGCTAGGGGACCTCCTCTGGCAGCTGAACTAGCCTGTGCTTAACCCCTTATAGGCTGCTTCAGTGCCATTTTCCCTCTTTTTAACTCTACCACATGTCTTTGGCACAGAAAGAAGCAGTTAAGGGCTCTCTGCCCATCACCCCCGTGTCAGTAAGGAGCCGTGCACGGACATCGCCCTCCTTTTCTAGAACGTGCGCAGTATAGGCGGCAATCTCTCCTTGTCAATTGGTTTCACACCGGAGTCTGTCTGCAGGAGCTCTGCACTGCCGGGGTCGCAGAGCATTATATTGATTTATGATGCTATGTAACCCTTACAGTTCTGGAATGTATTGGATAACACTGACCGCATTAGGTCAGTGTTATCCAGTACATTCCAGACCTCTAAGGGTTACATAGCATCATAAATCAATATAATGCCATGCGACCCCGGCAGTGCTATGCAGACCAGGACAGCGAGTGTTAAAGCAGCACAGCCGGTGCTTATACTTGTTCTTACGGATCTCTGCCTTCTCCTTGTGACCCCATAAGGACCCAGTCCTATAAAACACACTAATAAATCTGCATACGGGTGACTCGCCTCGTGTGATCAGCCGTGGACTGTGCGGCCCTAGTTGAAGTGTCTCCAGCAGCCCAGCGCCACAGCACAGACTCAACTCCAAAACTTGCCAGACTGCTGGAAGCGGGAACACAAGCCACGCCCACCCTCTATGCCGGGTAATCTGAGGGGCGGGTCTTCACCCAGCAGACGTCTGCAGCGTGTCTCTGTCTGCTGGATGAAAGCCTTTTTTTTTTTAAGAGGCAGAGCAGCGAGCGGAGGGTCTAGGCGCAAATGGCGACAAGACTACAAAGTCTTGTCGCCATTTAGCAGTTCTAAGTCGCATTGGCGACCATTTTGGTCGCCATCTGGAGCCCTGAGAAGTATTATTTGCATTTGCGATCTCCATTCATTATTTTTTTCAATGCGAAATATCGGCAATATAATTTTCGCGTATGCGCAAATGCACTATACAGTACCCAAATGCACTATAAAGAAAGTATATAGGTATATAACACCCCGCTTCAATCTGTTTTTTTGTGGGACGACTGGTATATCACACCAGTAGAAATTATTTGTTCCAATAATGCTTGTCCCTCTATATATCTGCAGTATCCGCACACAACTGCCGCACAATACAAATGCACTATAATATACTGTCTAACATAGAAAGTATATTATAACATTGTACAAGGAAGGCAATCCATTAGAATATACATAAAGATAAAACGTAACCTTTAATAATTTTACTATGAGGGTCCATTCACACGTCCGTAAGTGTTTTGCGGATCCGCAAAACACGGACACCGGCAATGTGCATTCCGCAATTTGTGGAACGCACATTGCCGGCACTATAATAGAAAATGCCTAATCTTGTCTGCAATTGCGGACAAGAATATAAGATGTTCTATTTTTTTGCGGAAAAGGAAGCACAGATGCAGAAGTGCGGAAGTGCGGATCCGCAAATGCGGATGCGGACAGCACATTCTAGCCCCATTGAAAATGAATGGGTCTGCACCCATTCCGCAAAATTGCGGAATGGATGCGGACCCATTTTGCGGATGTGTGAATGAAAAAGATATCCCTTAAAATGAAAATAAATTAAATTATTAAAGTTAAGCAAAAAGCATAGCTGTGGTAGGCAATAACAAGTGCTCGGCGGCACCAAATCAGAAACCATATGTCCTACAACAATCCGGGGGGTTTTAGTGCGCATCGATGAATCCAGGAGGGAAAGCAAAAAAAATCCATCCCTAGGCTAGATGATGATGTGGTATTGAAGGACAGGGTGGGCAAAGAACTGTCCCTGATATTGCCCTACAGGGGGTGCTATTCTGGCCCTAATAGCCTAACCACAGAACACCTGCCCTGATGAGTTACCCCGTCCGGAACCTTAACCTATATAAAAATGGCCCTAGTAAGCCCCTAGCCCCTAGACTTCCAGGTGATCACTATATAGATCTATGTGTTTTTGACTCATTATAAAAGTATATTATAAGTATATTGCACCCCTCTGTGTATCACACATATTGATAGCACACCTATACTAGTCCTTAAAATGACTTTTGTGGCCCTATTAGCTAGCATTTGTTGTGCCTAACAGCCTGTCCCTGCTCCACACAGCAACCTCTCCCTACACTGGCATAGCACTGAATGTAAAATGGCATCCAGATCAGGTTTATTTATAAGGTAGGGGGTATGTCCATGTGCTGAAATGTCTCAATTGGCTGTCCTGTACCACCTGATGGATGTGTCATGGGTCAAAGTTCTTCATAATGTAAAAGAATATGGCGGGCGCGAATTTCTCTATATGTTCGCATGTTCGGTGAATCGCCAACACGCAAAGTTCGCCGCAAAACGACCGCCGGGCGAACCGCAAGGCCATCTCTAATCTGGATTCCTGGTTGGTCTACAAAATAAGGAATCACTGGCTCAAAACGCTCTGGGGTACACCAGACAAGTTCACCGACAGGGGGCTCTGGTGGATTTAACTGGTGGGCCGGAAAACTAGTACGAGCCCCAGAGCTGCTCGTACTAGGGTGGGCCACAGGGTCCCTAGCATGGCGGTCCCCTTGCTCCGCCGCCTTTGGGCTCATCATCATCAGCTAGATGATGAGGAGGATGCGGATGACAACAGGAAAGTGGGGTCATCCTCGTCCTCACTAGGACTCTCACTAGGACTCTCGGACTCAGAGGCAAGCTGGGCGTATACCTGTACGCCCTGTGTCCGGAAGAGGTTAAACTTTAACAAGTTGTGCCACATTTGCGCTTCAATAATTTGTCCCACATTTCCGCTTTACTCTTTTGGCCAACATTTGTGCTTCAATACTTTGTTCCACATTTCCGCTTTACTCTTTTGGCCCACATTTGGCCTTCTGTAATTTGTACCACATTTGCGCTTTAACAGCTTTTCCCACATTTCCGCTTTACTCTTTTGGCCCACATTTGGGCTTCTGTAATTTGTACCACATTTGCGCCTCAATAATTTTTCCTATAATTCCGCTTCACTCTTCTGGCCCACATTTGGGCTTCTGTAATTTGTCCCAAATTTTCACCTAAATAATTTTTCCCATAATTCCGCTTTACTCTTCTGGCCCACATTTGGGCTTCTGTAATTTGTCCCAAATTTTCGCCTCAATAATTTTTCACATCATTCCGCTTTACTCTACTGGCCCACATTTGGGCTTCTGTAATTTGTCCCAAATTTTCGCCTCAATAATTTTTACAATAATTCGGCTTTACTCTTCTGGCCCACATTTGGGCTTCTGTAATTTGTCCCACATTTGCGATTTAACAGCTTTTCCCACATTTCCGCTCGATCCCCAAAAAAATTTATACATTTATCTCCCTTAAATTTGATCTCTTTTTCTCACGCTCCCTCTCCGGCGTGGATCCCTGATTCGCAGATAACCATGATCAACATGGTAGGCTCAGAAGAGAACTTCGAAAGTTTATAGAGAAGATATCCAAATGGATGGTGGATGTCACTGGGGCACCTCTACATAGGTGACAGGAACATAAATTTAAAAAAATCATCAATTACATTGTCAGGTGACATTTTTCAAATTTTGCCGGATAGAAACCCCTGCTCTGCATAGTGTACTGGGAATAAAATTTTATAAATTCTTCAGTAATTAATGTGCGCCACATCCTTTCATTTAATGCTTAAACTTTAAAAAGTTGTCACACTTTTATGCTTTAATAATTTCTCCCATTATTCAACTCTATAATTTTTTATTTGAAAAAATGAATCCTCCCTTGGATGTGGTCTCTCTTTCTCACGCTCCCTCTCTGGCGTGGAACCCTGATTCTCCGCCAGCCGTGATCACCATGGTAGGCGCAGCAAAGAACATCGAAAGTTGATAGAGCAGATATCAAATTGGATCTTCTGGGTCTCCAAATTGGGCACATGGCCTGAGCTTGCCATTTACCCCTTGGAGGTGCTGGCCTGCCCTGCAGCCAGTGTAGTGTCTGAACGTGTGTTCAGGTTGGGTTATCACAGGTTATATTTCCCAATGTTTTGGGGTGTACCCTAATTTAAAAAATAAAATTTAAAACCAAAAAGCAGTGTAGGCTACCTCCTCCTCCACTGCCGCTTCCACCTACACCGCCACTACCACCGCCTCCTCAACCTCCTACTTTATATGGACCTCGTCCTCCTAGATCAAGATTATTATTTTTTATTTTTACGTATTTTATGTTATTTAAAGTCATTTCCCTATCCACATTTGTTTGCAGAGCACTTGCCATGCTCTTAACCACATTTTGATACCATTTGCAGCCCTCTAGCCCTTTCCATGGCTCTTTTACAGCCATTTTAGCGGTCCCCAAGTTTGGGTCCCCATTGACTTCAATGGGGTTTGGGGTCAAGAACCCGAACTTTTTTCCAAAGTTCGGCCGAACCCGTCAAACCCGAACATCCAGGTGTCCGCTCAACTCTATTTACTACATATAACGGAGCACGAGAGATGGAAAAGGTCTTCGCACTATACGTACGTCTCAGAAATGAACCGCTGCTCCCGAAAGCAGCTACTGGGAAGGTCATGGAGCATCCCGGTCATCCGGCATCTATTCACTCTGCTAAAGGATTATTTTGAAAGTGTGTAGAAGCCACATAGGGCCTCCACGCTGCAGATTTATTATGGAGGCATCATGGAGATTAAACAGCATATAACCGCTGAATAAATTTTGTTTTTCGACCAAAATACTTCAATAAAGATTTTACCACATATAACCGCCACACTGACTAACTGCTACCGCCGCTACTTCCATGAACCCCTGCTACTTCCCAGGTAGGTAGGCTCCTGCGAAGCAGGTGCTCTAGCCTGGGCATGTTTGGCTCCCGACCTCCCACTGCTGCCACCCTGCTGAATCCCAGCCATGTTTTCAACACATATAACTGTAAACGTGAACTGAGAATTAATTTTTCTGCTTGTACTGAAATAGGCCACTAAATGATTTCAACACATCTAGCCGCCGCCGACGTGAACTAAGAATGCGTTTTTCTGTTTGTACTGAAATAGGCCTGTAACGGACCGTTTCAGCAGACAAGGGGTTAAAATCCGTTTAGGCGATATGCCCCTTTCTGAGAGACAGGCACAGCTACTGCAGGACACCAAACTCCCGAACTGGATACAAAATAGCACTCCAAACTGGAACCTCACGAATAGCTGCTAGCAGACGAACAGGAATCATCTTACACTCCTGGCAATCAGTCTCTAACAGCATACAGTAAATCCCCCCAAGAACGAGACAAGGCTCCGTATTGAGGGTCAAGCAGTGGTCTGACTGTACTTCAAGTACAGCCTCTTTTATTCATAAACCACAAACATAGTACTGCCCACAGGGTTTTGAAATACAACCAATCAGTAATTTACAACACATACAATGTAAGTACAGCAACCAATCGTTCACGCCCCCAGAGGACCAGAAGGGAGACTGCGACACAGGACAGATACAACATATCCCCACAATGCATCATGGTTTCCTCCTCTCTGTCCCGGAGACAACCGAGGAGCAATCCAATTATCTCTCAGGACAAAGGGAAATCGCCAATACACATGTGCAGACAACAGGACAGACATCACCATTTAAACACACAATGGGACAATGGAAACACACCCAGCATATTCCTCCCCTCTGTCTATCCACTCAACTATCTCCCAAGCTGACAAGCTATACTTATTATAAATTGTTACAACTTTGTGAGTTTACATTGTCCATACATATAACTTACATCAATTTAACCAGTATAACCTGGGGACAAACCTATCCAAAATTCACTTGAATAGGTTCAGGGGTTTAAAAGTTAGTATGGGCCATAATCCTGAGGCAAGAGGCTGGTAAACAGGCCTCTCCAAAACCCAGTGGCGAGGTTGGTTTCGCCACACATCTCCCCCTCCCAGGGAAGACTAACCAGGTACCTGACCTCACGGTCAGTACCTGAGTTAGTCTGGCAGTCCACCCACAACCCAATACTGGACCTGTTGAATTTGGTAGCCTGTCTCTGTCCAGTGAGTCCACCAAGGTTATGTTGGTAGCTGGTACTCCCGGTCTCTGTGTTGCTCCCTGGCTTGGGGTGGAGGTTGCTTTGTGGGCAGGTATCAGCGGTACTCTGCCCTGGTTGTTGGAGGGGGAGACCGACTGTCTCTACCCCCTGTGCTGTAAGTGCAGAGAACACGGTCCCATCTGCACTGTTGTGGGGCTTACTGTCTCCCCCTGGTGCGTTAAGCTGCCGCTGGGGAGAGGGGGTAACGAGCTCCTCTCCCATACATACTTCCAGCCACTGGGGAGGGCGACCGACCGTCTCAGCTCCCAATACAGTGTCCTGCTGCTGGGGAAAGGAGACTGGACTCTCTATTCCCTGCTGGACACTCTGCCGCTGGGGGACAGGACCGACTGTCTCTGCCCCCTGTAACTCCGCCTGCCGCTGGGGAATGGAGACTGGGCTCCCAATTCCCAATAAATCACACGGCCGCTGGGGAATGGAGACTGGGCTCCCAATTCCCAATAAATCACCCAGCCGCTGGGGAATGGAGACTGGGCTCACAATTCCCAATAAATCACACGGCCGCTGGGGAATGGAGACTGGGCTCCCAATTCACTGTACATCACTCGGCTGCTGGGGAATGGAGACTGGGCTCCCAATTCCCAAAAAATCATGCTGCTGCTGGGGGGCAGGAACAACTACCTCTGCCCCCTGTAACTCAGCCTGCCGCTGGGGAGGGAGGACGCTGCTCTCCTCTCCCTGCATTTCACACTGCCTTCCCGGCATATCACCCTGTTGCTGGGGGGCACGAACAACTACCTCTGCTCCCTGTAACTCAGCCTGCCGCTGGGGAGGGAGGACGCTGCTCTCCTCTCCCTGCACTTCACACTGCCTTCCCGGCATATCACTCTGCTGCTGGGGGGCAGGAACAACTACCTCTGCCCCCTGTAACTCAGCCTGCCGCTGGGGAATTGTCACTACCAGAGCTTTGAGACGTTCTCACAGCTCTGTTTCTCCACCCCTGTGATGATGTCACTACCAGAGCTTGGATGAGTTCTCACTGCTCTGTTTCTCCGCCCCTGGGATGAGGTCATTACTTTCTGTTTCCTTCCTTCCAGCTGTTCCTCCTATGTTTGATTTATCTGTCTTTAAATCACCCCTCCTCCTTTTGTAGAGTGTGGATTATATTTCTCATTTGAGTTGTAGCTCTTGCTTGAGTATCTTCACTTGTATGCTATCTTTTCACTGGACCTTTGTTCTGCTGCAGCAAGTACTCCGGATATTGCCACCTGTCTTTGGATCCGTCTTCTCTGCTGCCACAGCACCTTCAGCTGAGTGTGCAGACATTGTAGTGTATCTGTTTGTTTTCTGACCGGATCCGAGGTGACCACGGTTCCCTCCATATACTGAGCAGGGCACCGGTGGCCGTGCCCCTTCCACTATTGTAGGGGTTACAGTGGTCATCAGTCTTAGGTACGCGGGCATGCCTCGTTCCACCATTAGAATCCGGGTATGTGCTTAGTAGCATAGGGAAAGCTTTGAGGGTCTGACAGGGGTCACCCTTTATCCTCCCTAGTTTGGGTCCGGTCAGTGGCTCTATTTTCTGTGTATGCTCTAGTTGCTCACTTACAGCCGTGACATTATAATCCACCAAAACCGGATCGTGTTGCGCTGGCCGAATCTAACTTACATTTTTTATGCCAGAACAAACTGTCTGCGGAGTTTTATTGTTCTGAATTTCGGAGATGGGCAGCTGATTCAGGTTGGAATGATGCTGCACTCCGGAGTCAGTTCTGTCATGGTCTCTCAGAGAGATTGAAAGATGCCTTTGCTTTCCATGAGAGACCAACGTCCTTAGAGTCTGCCATGTCATTGGCGGTACGCCTTGACAGGCGTCTAAGAGAAAGAAACGAGACCTCTCTGTCCAGCCATTGTCCGTCTAGGGGCAGTGGTGCGAACTCATTCAGTGTGCAAGGGCCTCATCCTGTCTCTGTCCCCTCTGAGGAGGAGCCCATGCAGCTAGGTCGACTTGCCCCTGATAAAAGAGGATTTAGTCCTCAGAGTATGGTGTGTTTTTGTTGTGGGGGCATAGGTCATTTGGCAAATGTTTGTCCGTCGAGGAGATTCTTGAACTGTACTAAGAGCGATAATAAGAGAAAAACCTCAAAAGGTAAATCATCAAACTCTGCTTCATCTGCTACTTTGGGCAAAGTTGATGTAGGAATTGATGCTTTTCCTCTGACCTGCAGTTCCCGTTTTCTCCTGTCTGCCAGGGTGGCGCTAGAGAGCAAAGTAATTTCTTGTGAGATTTTTGTCGATTGTGGAGCGGCCGTCAATCTTATTGACACTCAATTTGTAGCCATGCATGGTTTTCAGGTTTGTACATTAGAAAAGGATATACCTGTTTTTGCTATTGACTCTGCTCCACTCTCACAGAGATCTCTGAAGGGCATTGTTCACACTATCCGGTTGGCTGTGGGTGACACTCATGTGGAGGATATATCTTGTTTTGTTTTTAACGGATTGCCTTCTCCTCTAGTTTTGGGGTTACCCTGGCTCACTAGACATAACCCCACTATTGATTGGCAAGGAAGGCAAATAAATGAGTGGAGTGACTTTTGTAGAGAGAATTGTCTCACAGCGACTTTTGCAGAGGTGTCTACTAAAACTGTGCCATCATTTCTCTCTGATTTCTCGGACGTGTTTTCCGAGAGCGGTGTTCAGGAGCTACCTCCTCACCGGGAGTTTGACTGTCCCAATAACCTCATTCCCGGCGCCAAGCTGCCAAAAGCACGCCTCTACAATCTCTCACAACCGGAAAGAATCGCAATGCAAACCTATATCTCCGAGAGTCTCGATAAGGGGCATATTCGTCCCTCAAAATCACCTGTTGCCGCTGGTTTTTTTTTTTGTTAAAAAAAAAGATGGCTCTCTGAGACCTTGCCTAGATTTTAGGGAGCTGAACCGTATCACGATTCGCGATCCCTATCCCCTTCCTCTGATCCCGGACCTCTTCAACCAAATTGTTGGGGCCAAGGTTTTTTCCAAATTGGATTTGAGAGGCGCGTACAACCTGGTCAGGGTCAGAGAGGGGGATGAATGGAAAACGGCCTTTAATACCCCTAACGGGCATTTCGAGAATCTCGTTATGCCTTTCGGCCTGATGAATGCTCCGGCCATCTTTCAGCATTTTGTTAACAGTATTTTCTACCATTTAATTGGGAAATTTGTATTGGTGTATCTTGATGATATTTTGATTTTTTCCCCTGATGTTCAGACCCATCAGGATCATCTTTTTCAGGTTCTGCAGATTCTGCGGGAAAATAAATTGTACGCCAAGCTGGAGAAATGTGTTTTTATGGTATCAGAGATTCAATTTCTGGGTTTTCTCCTCTCTGCTTCTGGTTTTCGCATGGATCTGGAGAAGGTCCGTGCTGTACTTGAGTGGGAGCTTTCCGAGAATCAGAAGGCATTGATGCGCTTTCTGGGTTTTGAGAACTATTACAGAAAGTTCATTTTGAATTATTCCTCTGTTGTCAAACCCCTCACTGACATGACAAAAAAGGGGGCGGATTTTTCCTCTTGGTCGGAGGAGGCGCTTGCAGCTTTTTCTAAGATTAAAGAGAGTTTTGCGTCTGCTCCCGTCTTGGTGCATCCCGATGTTTCCTTACCTTTTATTGTTGAGGTGGATGCTTCCGAGGTGGGTGTGGGTGCGGTTTTGTCCCAGGGCCCTTCTCCTGCCAAATGGCGACCCTGTGCCTTTTTCTCTAAAAAACTCTCCCCGGCAGAGAAAAACTATGATGTGGGAGATAGGGAGTTGTTGGCCATCAAGTTGGCTTTCGAGGAATGGCGCCATTGGTTGGAGGGGGCCAGGCACCCTATCACCATTTTTACCGACCATAAGAATCTGGCATACTTGGAGTCGGCCAGGCGTATGAATCCGAGACAGGCCAGATGGTCTCTGTTCTTCTCCAGATTCAATTTTGTCGTTACATTCCGCCCTGGGATCAAAAATGTGAAGGCTGATGCTCTCTCTCGCTGTTTTCCGGGAGGAGGAAACTCCGAGGACCCGGGTCCCATTTTGGCGGAGGGGGTAGTTGTTTCTGCTCTATATTCTGATTTGGAGGCCGAGGTCCAGGCTGCCCAGACTGAGGCACCTGCCCGTTGTCCTTCTGGGAAGTTGTTTGTGCCTCCTGAGCTACGTCACAAACTCTTCAAGGAGCATCATGATACTGTTTTTGCTGGTCACCTTTGGGAGTAGAGCCACGGTAGATCTCATTGCTCGGAGATTTTGGTGGCCGGCTCTTCGTAAGTCGGTGGAGGGTTTTGTGGCTGCTTGTGAGACGTGCGCTCGCGCTAAGGTCCCTCGTTCACGGCCTTCAGGTTCCCTTCACCCGTTACCCATACATTCCCGTCCTTGGACACACCTGTCCATGGACTTTATCACGGATCTTCCTCGTTCCTCAGGGAAGTCGGTGATCCTGGTGGTGGTGGACCGTTTTAGCAAGATGGCTCATTTCGTACCTTTCCCTGGTTTACCCAATGCTAAAACGTTGGCGCAAGCTTTTGTCGACCATATTGTTAAGTTGCATGGCATTCCCTCTGATATTGTTTCCGATAGAGGCACGCAGTTTGTGTCCAGATTCTGGAAGGCTTTCTGTTCTCGCCTGGGGGTTCGGCTGTCCTTCTCTTCTGCTTTTCACCGCAGTCGAATGGTCAGACTGAGCGCCTCAATCAGAATCTGGAGACATATTTGCGCTGTTTTGTGGCAGAGAATCAGGAGGATTGGTGTTCATTTCTCCCTCTTGCTGAGTTTGCTCTGAACAACCGTCGTCAGGAATCTTCTGATAAGTCACCATTCTTTGGTGCATATGGGTTCCATCCGCAGTTTGGGACATTCTCGGGAGGGGCTCCTTCTGGTTTACCTGAGGAGGAGAGATTTTCCTCGTCTTTGTCTACCATTTGGCAAAAGATTCAGAGTAATCTTAGAAAGATGAGTGAGAAGTATAAGCGTGTGGCTGATAAGAGACGTGTGCCTGGTCCGGACCTGAATGTGGGTGATCTGGTGTGGTTGTCTACAAGAAATATTAAACTTAAGGTTCCCTCCTGGAAATTGGGTCCCAAGTTTATTGGGCCTTATAAAATCTTGTCAGTCATCAATCCTGTTGCCTTCCGTCTTGATCTTCCACGGGTTTGGAAGATACATAATGTATTTCACAGATGTCTCTTAAAACCATATGTCCAGCCCACGGTACCCTCCTCTTTGCCTCCTCCTCCGATCGATTTTGGTTGATGGCAATCTGGAGTTTGAGGTTTCCAGAATTGTGGACTCTCGCATTGTCCGCGGTTCTCTTCAGTACCTCGTTCATTGGAGGGGTTATGGTCATGAGGAGAGGATGTGGGTTCCGGTGTCGGACATTAAAGCCACTCGCCTCATCAGGGCATTTCATAGGGCTCATCCTGAGAAGGTGGGTCCTGGGTGTCCGGAGTCCACCCGTAGAGGGGGGGGGGGTACTGTCACTACCAGAGCTTTGAGACGTTCTCACAGCTCTGTTTCTCCACCCCTGTGATGATGTCACTACCAGAGCTTGGAGGAGTTCTCACTGCTCTGTTTCTCCGCCCCTGGGATGAGGTCATTACTTTCTGTTTCCTTCCTTCCAGCTGTTCCTCCTATGTTTGATTTCTCTGTCTTTAAATCACCCCTCCTCCTTTTGTAGAGTGTGGATTATATTTCTCATTTGAGTTGTAGCTCTTGCTTGAGTATCTTCACTTGTATGCTATCTTTTCACTGGACCTTTGTTCTGCTGCAGCAAGTACTCCGGATATTGCCACCTGTCTTTGGATCCGTCTTCTCTGCTGCCGCAGCACCTTCAGCTAAGTGTGCAGACATTGTAGTGTATCTGTTTGTTTTCTGACCGGATCCGAGGCAACCACGGTTCCCTCCATATACTGAGCAGGGCACCGGTGGCCGTGCCCCTTCCACTATTGTAGGGGTTACAGTGGTCATCAGTCTTAGGTACGCGGGCATGCCTCGTTCCACCATTAGGATCCGGGTATGTGCTTAGCAGCATAGGGAAAGCTTTGAGGGTCTGACAGGGGTCACCCTTTATCCTCCCTAGTTTGGGTCCGGTCAGTGGCTCTATTTTCTGTGTATGCTCTAGTTGCTCACTTACAGCCGTGACAGGAATGGAGACTGGGCTCCCAATTCCCTGCAATTCACACTGCCGCTGGGGAGGGGAGACTGAGCTCTCTCTGTCCCGCAACTGTAACTTCCGATGGAGGTCCACCCAACGTGGCAGCTGACCGTCACCTTCTGCCCGGTATAGTAGGGTCTTGAACACTAGACTCCTCATGAACTTCACGGATTTCTCAGCTGGATTGGGCCCGAAGAAGTTCAGCCGCAACCACATCATACGGTCAAATTCCTCAACAGAGTATCTGAACTCCACTGCTGGTTCCATCCGGGTGCTTTTAGGGTCGCTGTAATAAGACATGGGTTGCCCTAAAATTGTAGAATCCACAGAAATGGTGTCTCCTGTAGCTGTCCTTCTGGCTGTAGGAACGATCCCACCGCTTGCCACCAATGTAACGGACCGTTTCAGCAGACAAGGGGTTCAAATCCGTTTAGGCGATATGCCCCTTTCTGAGAGACAGGCACAGCTACTGCAGGACACCAAACTCCCGAACTGGATACAAAATAGTACTCCAAACTGGAACCTCACGAATAGCTGCTAGCAGACGAACAGGAATCATCTTACACTCCTGGCAATCAGCCTCTAACAGCATACAGTAAATCCCCCCAAGAACGAGACAAGGCTCCGTGTTGAGGGTCAAGCAGTGGTCTGACTGTACTTCAAGTACAGCCTCTTTTATTCATAAACCACAAACATAGTACTGCCCACAGGGTTTTGAAATACAACCAATCAGTAATTTACAACACATACAATGTAAGTACAGCAACCAATCGTTCACGCCCCCAGAGGACCAGAAGGGAGACTGCGACACAGGACAGATACAACATATCCCCACAATGCATCATGGTTTCCTCCTCTCTGTCCCGGAGACAACCGAGGAGCAATCCAATTATCTCTCAGGACAAAGGGAAATCGCCAATACACATGTGCAGACAACAGGACAGACATCACCATTTAAACACACAATGGGACAATGGAAACACACCCAGCATATTCCTCCCCTCTGTCTATCCACTCAACTATCTCCCAAGCTGACAAGCTATACTTATTATAAATTGTTACAACTTTGTGAGTTTACATTGTCCATACATATAACTTACATCAATTTAACCAGTATAACCTGGGGACAAACCTATCCAAAATTCACTTGAATAGGTTCAGGGGTTTAAAAGTTAGTATGGGCCATAATCCTGAGGCAAGAGGCTGGTAAACAGGCCTCTCCAAAACCCAGTGGTGAGGTTGGTTTCGCCACAAGGCAACTGAAGGCTTTTGCCACAAATAAGTGCACTAGTGAAATGCGTATATATTTTAATTTTTTTACTGCAAAACGCTTTCAACAGAAATCACAGCAGAAGTGAACTGAGCATATATTTTTCTTGTTGGAATGAATTAGGCCACTATACGCTTTCACCAGAATTAACTGCAGAAATGTACTAAGATTATATTTTTCTTTTCTTACTGTAATACGCCCCTATAAGCTTTCAAAAGAAATAACTGCAACAGTGCAGTGCGTATATATTTTTCTTTTTTTAATTAAATACACCCCTATGCGCTTTCACAAGAAACAACTGCAGAAGTGACTTGAGAATATATATTTATTGTTGGAAGGAAATAGGCCACTATACGCTTTAACCAGAAAACAAGTAAATAGTACAGTGCGTATATATTTTTCTTATTTTACTTAAATATGCCTCTATATGCTTTCACCAGAAATAACTACAACAGTGCGGTGCATGTATATTTTTCTTATTTTACTGAAATACGCCCCTATACGCCTTCAACAGAAATAACTGCAACAGTGCAGTTCGTATATAATTTTTCTTGTTGTACTGTAATATGCCCCTATATGCTTTCAACAGAAATAACTAAGCCAAAGACTAAGATAAAAGCCACTAAAGGCTTTCCAACATAAGCCCAAAGCCCAATAACAAAAAGCTGAAATGTCAGTTTTTATTTTAAACATAGAGGTTTTTCTAATAGGTGTCCCTAGCACCTTCACACGTGTCCCTGCACTCTGAACGCTGGAAAATGGCAGAATCTAAAATGGCTGTGGAATTTGTAGGGCTGTGATATCACATGGCTGGCTGGCTGGTTGCCAATTGGCTGCATGCAGGCATGTCAATCTGGGTGATCCCGTCTCCCCAGAGTTCCTTGCCCCATGTCCTCAGTCCTCACACGTGTAGTGGTATCCTCCTAATGCTGCCAACTCCACACTATGTCACCTTGCTACTCTGTGGTATCCTCCTGATGCTGCTGCTACTGCCATCTACACATTATGTCACCTTGCCACTCTGTGGTCTCCTGATGCTGCTGCTACTGCCATCTCCACACTATGTCACCTTACCAGTCTGTGGTCTCCTGATGCTGCTGCTGCTGCTGTTGCTACTGCCATATCCACACTATGGCACCTTGGCTCTCTGTGGTCTCCTCATGCTGCTGCCATATCCAAACTATGTCACTTTGCCACTCTGTAGTCTCCTGATGCTGCTACTGCCATCTCCACACTATGTCACCTTGCCACTCTGTGGTCTCCTCATGCTGCTGCCATCTCCACACTATGTCACCTTGCCACTCTGTGGTCTCCTCATGCTGCTGCCATCTCCACACTATATCACCTTGCAACTCTGTGGTATCCTCCTGATGCTGTTAATGTTGCCACCTCCAGACTCGGTCATTGTGCTACTCTGTGGCCTCCTGATGCTGCTGCCACCTTCAGAATTGGTCATTGTGCCATTCTGTGGCCTCCTCATGCTGCTTCTACCTCACCACTATGTCATAGGGCCACTCTGTGGACTTCTCATGCTGTTCCTACCCTCCCCACTTTATGACTGGGCCACTATTTTGCCTTTTGGCCTGGCTGATGCAGTGTCCCACTCAAGTAACCGTGGGCCCTGCAAACGTGTTTTTATCATGTATTAATGTCATGTGATATGCCTGTATTTTGTATTTTATCTCCTGTCATATTCTCCATATCACAATGTGATTTTACATGCAAATATCCTTTACACAGGCCTAGTCAGGGTGCACTACACTTGTTTCTCCACAAGATGGAGCAGTGTCAGTGTGTATATATATCTTAGCTCAGACCTAAGTTAGGCTGTGCAGTGCAGTTCTATGCTGTTCTGTGCAGTGCAGTTCAGTTCAGTTCAGTTCCTGGTTAAGGTAAATCCAAGTGGGAGTTCAGTTGAATGCAGTTCTCTAATGAGCCTACAAGAAAGCAACATCCATGTAGCTGAATATCTGGAGGGAGGCATCTTCCTAGCCTCTCTACTCTGTCCCTGTCGGTTCCATAGCCCAGAGTTAAGGCCTGCAAGTATTCTTCCTAGAGGTGAGCAATCCACTACTATAGATCGCTCTTCCAGGGTGACCAATGTCTAAACTGTACGCAGCCGAGTATTTGAGGAATTATCACGTTTATGCAAGACAAAGGATTAGCAAGATAGTCATAACCTGAGGACTTATTAGGCACCTTTGTAGTAGGTGTAGGAGATAGCTTGAAGCATCTACATCTCCAGTTTAAATCCTGAGGACAGTCAGGCCAACTATCAGAACAACATTGGAATAGAAGTTTCAGGATTCAGAAAAGCACCTTTTTATTCAAGGATTAGAATCAGGCCGGAGTTGTTCCCAGTGTAAGACTTTCATTATTACCAGCCTAGTCTGAGCAGTAGTTTTCTTATGTATTACAAGAGCCTGTACTTCATTGAGGATTTGCATTTCCCTTTCCCCATATGCATGGGAGATTGTGCTAAATGTCGGGTTCTATCAAAAGACTGTTTTAATGCCACTGGATGTATTGTAATCAAGAGTCATCATCAGTAAAGTGCCATTTGGAGTTTCACCCTGCTTGCCTCAGACTCAGTTCCTCTATTAACACTATAGTAAATGGTTGTACCTCCATCCAAAAGGTACTGGCGTTACGATTTCAAGGGACATTGCCACTGGCACATTAATACAGACCACCAAGGGCACCTCAAACCACCATCTGGCCAGTGTCCCTTACATCAGAGTGTGCCCCAGAGAATCCTTGTGCCATTCTCCTTTTCACTTATGCGAGCCTGCCCAGGGACGACATAACTGTGAGTACCAGAACAGTATTTACCTCGGCCCACCTATTGCTCACACCATGAACTCACACATAATTCCCCGGCAAGGACTGGCATACCGCATAATTAAAATTGGCGTCACGAACAGGATAATATTTCCTCTGTGCCTTATAGAACAGGATTTCATATTCCTCTGTGCCTTATAGAACAGGACTTGCAAAAACCCTGCTTTATTGTGGATTGACGATTGTGAATGAGCCCCAAACTGTTTATTGCTTCTATTGGGCCATGGAACTGTTAAAACTGTTTAAAGACTGTCTGCATGTATTGCACTATTAATCTACTACAAAACCGCATTGATAAAACTGCAAAATTGTGGATTTTTGAAAAGTCAGTAGCGCTGCTTGCTGTATTTGAATGGACTGTTTTTGCATTTAAAATGGCCGCCGAAGGACTTGTAATTGTTTGCTGTGCCATCACTGAGCAGCTTAGCGGTAAAAACGAAAGACACTCCCCCTAAAAGCTGGAAAACTTGACGCCACTACATTTGAAAAGAAAACTATAGAAATATTTCTGCTGCGCCACAGACCAAGCCTCGATAGCATGGATTGCAATATGTGCACCGCCTCCCCTATACTGGATTACCTAGGGGGTGTGCCCTAAAAAGGAAGAAGTCTGAGTGAGCAATGGAGTGGATTGTTGAATGTCCTGCGGTCTGCAAGCATGCCAGAGACTGCGCTCCCAAGAGCGACGGGCACCGAAACAATTACCGAGACTCCAGCATCTGCCGATGCACAGCCCGGAGCCGCAGCATGTGAAATGGGTGAGCCACCAGCTTACTCTCCGGGACCGGAGAGGCGCCCTGCCCCTGCTTAAATTTGAGTGGAGGTTTTTCTAGGCTGAATCCCTTATGACCTACTTTAATGCAAGAGATACGTGCCGCTGCAGTACGCAAAGCAACACAAGCTAAAATTTACTTAGAAGAAGTTGCCAAAGCTATACATGAAGACCCAAGAGAATGTCAGCCCCGCCTGGAACAGAGGTCGGACACCGTCATAATCTTTGATAAAGATCGTGGGTTCGGCTTCATAATAGATCTCACCACTGGCCGTGATCTATATGTGAACCGCAAATCGGTGAAGTGGAGCTACTTGCCGGGATACATGCACAATCTCCGAGAAGGTGAGCCCGTTGAATTTACACCTGCGGAGGGCCTAAGAGATCAGTACACCACAGCAGTAACGCGCCCGTGGCCTAAGTCTGAAAACTGGGAGGAAGCCGATTAACTATCCAAAACTACCCCAGAGGTTCACAGTAAGCCGATCCATACCACTAACCAAGAGAAAGCCACCTTTATTGGACCCAATACAGTCTTGGAGCGCCCTATCAGCCCATATCCATCACCGGAGCTGCCGCGCCAAGTCCAAACGCCTGAGGACATTGTGAATCAAGAACGGTTCAGCGCATACCTGGATCAGATGTGTCAAAGCAAGATGAAACCTACTGCTGCAAAGCCTGATGCCAAAGTCCAAAACCTACAAGAAAGAATTGCCAGACTAGAGATACATCTAGAAGATCTACGCCACATTGCTGCACTCAAGACAGACCAGACTCAACATGGTGAGTGTGAACAAATGCAATCATATGAGAAAAATTGCACTCCTATGGACTCTGCTACATCAGAGCCAATTGATACTGTACCTTTAAACACAAAAGTTATTCCTGATGAGTCTATGAGTTCAACCTCTGTAAGAAAACTATCCTATGCTACCAGCAGGGTCCGTCTACAAAAAGTATCTGACCCACAACCTAAAGAGTCAAAGCAATGGGTAGGTCCTTTCCCAATTTACTTACCAGCAAATGCCATTACAAAGGTTAACCCTTTATTTGATCCAAACTACCGACCTCAGTTAAAAGCAGAGCCTAAATTTACCATCTTTGATGACCAGGGTGAAATGGACACTTATTTGTGAATAGGCCTGCCAACTTAATTCCAATTTACCATGACTTTTCCAGTTTGGGATTTCCATTGTCGCTACAATGTTTAGCTGCTGACAGTTCACCACAGCTAGTGACAAGTTCCTGAAGCCACTTTTTTGATCCAAATGCCACATTGTGCCTGTTTCAGGATTCCCTACTGAACACTACAGTATTCATCATCACCGTTGTGCCTGTTTATTTTTGCACATTTTTCCCTTTTAACCCCCTTTTCAGGTTGATTAGGGATTTTTACAATGGACCATGTTTTATAATGTTTTAAGCCAAATGCCCAGAAAGACATTTTCTGTGATCATTGCACTAAACTATTTTCTTAAAAAGTTTTATATGCTATCATATTATATTTGCACTTTGATATATAACAATGCTAATTGGGACTCTTTATTACTTGCCATTGACTCTTTATTGCCCTTACTGATGATTGTCGCCCATATTTCCCCGTCAAGCACTGAACAATGTCAACGCCCATTATTCACCCAAACTACTACTGATATATGTATCTATGATATGTGACATATTTGCCTAAAATTTATTTGTATTACATTGCAAAGTTCATATTTATATTTGCTCTTTTTGGAGGTGATTGTATATGGCGTATGCATTGGTGTTTTTCAGATGACCGTCTTCCTGCTACTGGATGTGTCTGGGGCGACACATGTTATACTACGGCGTATGCAGTATCCCACTCAAGTAACCGTGGGCCCCGCAAACGTGTTTTTATCATGTATTAATGTCATGTGATATGCCTATATTTTGTATTTTATCTCCTGTCATATTCTCCATATCACAATGTGATTTTACATGCAAATATCCTTTACACAGGCCTAGTCAGGGTGCACTACATTTGTTTCTCCACAAGATGGAGCATTGTCAGTGTGTATATATATATATCTTAGCTCAGACCTAAGTTAGGCTGTGCAGTGCAGTTCTATGCTGTTATGTGCAGTGCAGTTCAGTTCAGTTCCTGGTTAAGGTAAATCCAAACCAGTGCAGATGAGCTCAGGTAAATCCAAGTGGGAGTTCAGTTGAATGCAGGGATGGACTGGGACAATAAAGTGGCCCTGGACTTCAGCCAGACCGGCCCACTTTATTTTTCCCAAACACACTCAAAAAAATAATGGTATCCACAGATCCCCCCCATAAGTGTCATCCACAGACCCCCCCCCCATAAGTGTCAATGTCATCCACATGACAGAC
The DNA here is from genome assembly GCF_905171765.1 of Bufo bufo. Taxonomy (NCBI): domain Eukaryota; kingdom Metazoa; phylum Chordata; class Amphibia; order Anura; family Bufonidae; genus Bufo; species Bufo bufo. Next base: position 516,092,708 of record NC_053391.1, on the reverse strand, counting down.
CCCCCCCCCATAACAGTGCCATCCACGGATCCCCCTCCCTATAACAGTGCCGTCATCCATAGATCCCCCTCCCCGCCACTCACAGTAGTATACATTAATAAATCGGTATCCTGCAGGCTGCAGACAGTAACTTTAATTTTAACACAGGCTGTGGGGATAATAAAAACTGAGCATGGTGATGGTGATCACCTTACTAGGCAAGCCACTGCCAAACAGTGCACAGTGCGTGCCATACAGAGCCCACATAGGGCACCACCTATGCATACAAAATGAAAGAAAGCAAGGGGCACATCCGTGCAGGACGTAATTTGCAGCAGCAAAATCCACAACAAAATATGTGAGTTACATGCAGATTTTACAGCAGATCTGTGCACTGCAAAGGAGGGAATCCGCAGCATAAACTGACTGCAGACTTAAAACCACACCACAGGTCAATGTATGCTGTAAATAGTGTGGATTTAATGGATGCAAATCTACAGCATATCAGTGCACGCATCCTTGAAGGGGTTATGTCTCTTCAGCAAGTGGCATTTATCTTGTAGAGAAAGTTAATACAAGGCACTTACTAATGTATTGTGATTGTCCATATTGCTTCCTTTGCTGGCGGGAGTCATTTTTCCATCACATTATGCACTGCTCGTTTCCATGGTTTTGACCACCCTGTAATCCAGCAGCGGTGGTCATGCTTGCACACTATAGGAGTAGCCGGGATTGTGGGAGTGCACATAGTTTGGTGCTTTTTTCGACCACCAATGCTGGATTACAGGGAGGTCGTAACCATGATGACGAGCCATGTATAATGTGCTGGGAGACATTTTGTCTCTATGGCACTATCTGCCCTAATAGTGATACAGTGCCCACATAGAGCACGATAGTGCCCTCCTATTCACAGAAAAATAGCGCATTTGTACCCATATAGTACCTACCTAGGTGCATAGAAAGTGCCATACTTTGGCTCTATGTCGGCACTGTATGACTGTGGCCAAAGTACTGTAGGTTTTCACTTTAGGTAGGTACTGTATGGCACCATAAGCAAGAAATACACCATTTATCTGTGCATAACATGGCGCTATCTGAGCACTGTATGACCGTGGGAAGACCTGGGCATACTATGCTCAGATAAGTTGTGTATTTAGTGTCTACAGTGCCCACAAAGTGCCATATCATACCTACCTAGAGCTAAAACGTGGGCAGAAAGTGCCATACTTTGCCTATAATTATACTCTGTCTACACAAGTATGGCGCTTTCCGAGTATGGGTTCTATATGGCACTATGTGGGCACGACAGGCACTAAATGCGCCATTTATCTGTGGTTAGTATGGCACTATCTGCCCACAATCATACAGTGCCCACATAGAACCAAATATCGCCGTACCCACACTATTATATGGCAGTGCCCAGAGCGCCATATGTTGACTATGTGGGCAGATAGTGCCCTACTATGCCCAGATAAATAGTGCCCTTAGTGACTGCAGTGCCACACTGTACCCACCTAGAGCCAATCTGTGCACAGAAAGTGCCATACTTTGTCCACAGTGACAAAGTGCCCTTTCTGTGCACAGTCTGCTCTGGCTCCAGGTAGGTATTCTACTACACGTGGGGGCACAGTGCTCATCTCTTTAGTAAAGAGTCTTTACTACCTTACATTCAGCTCCCGCCTCCAGCCTCCAGTAACAAGTGCGGGCGGCAGCGCTCACTCACTGACGTCACGCGCCTGCGCCGCCTAGTGGGAGGAGCAGGCGTGTGACGTCAGTGAGTGAGCGCCGCCCCCACACTGCCTGCTGTTACTGGAGCTTTACCCCCCTGATGGCGGCCCTGGCCGGCCCATAATTCGATCGGCCCACCGGGATTCTCCCGGTACTCCCGATGGCCAGTCCATCGCTGGTTGAATGCAGTTCTCTCATGAGCCTACAAGAAAGAAACAGCCATGTAGCTGAATATCTGGAGGGAGGCATCTTCTTAGCCTCTCTACTCTGTCCCTGTCGGTTCTATAGCCCAGGGTTAAGGCCTGCAAGTATTCTTCCTAGAGGTGAGCAATCCACTACTATAGATCGCTCTTCCAGAGTGACCAATGTCAAAACTGTACACAGCCGAGTATTTGAGGAATTATCAGTTTTATGCAAGACAAAGGATTAGCAAGATAGTCATAACCTGAGGACTTATTAGGCACCTTTGTACTAGGTGTAGGAGATAGCTTGAAGCATCTACATCTCCAGTTTAAATCCTGAGGACAGTGAGGCCAACTATCAGAACAATAACTTTCATTATTACCAGCCTAGTCTGAGCAGTAGTTTTCTTATGTATTACAAGAGCCTGTACTTCATTGAGGATTTGCATTTCCCTTTCCCCATATGCATGGGAGATTGTGCTAAATGCCGGGTTGTATCAAAAGACTGTTTTAATGCCACTGGATGTATTGTAATCAAGAGTCAACCTCAGTAAAGTGCCATTTGGAGTTTCACCCTGCTTGCCTCAGACTCATTCCTCTATTAACACTATATTAAATGGTTGTACTTCCATCCAAAAGGTACTGGCGTCACGATTACAAGGGACATTGCCACTGGCACATTAATACAGACCACCAAGGGCACCTCAAACCACCATCTGGCCAGTGTCCCTTACACCAGAGTGTGCCCCAGAGAATCCTTGTGCCATTCTCCTTTTCACTTATGCGAGCCTGCCCAGGGATGACATAACCGTGAGTACCAGAACTGTATTTACCTCGGCCCACCTATTGCTCACACCGTGACCTCACACATAATTCCCCTGCAGGGACCGGCATACCACACTGACATAATGATTTATTTGACCTTTCTTCTGAACTGTCAAATGGAAGGAAAAATGAGATGCACAACAGATCCTGTCTGTGTAGCAGCTGTAAGGCCTGTATGATGCCATAAGAATTGGCTTATGATTTGGTAGACAAAAGCAGGAGTAGGTACAAAACACAGAAGACATGCAAATATTCCATTCACGTGTCATCTCTGTTTTACATTCACTCTGTTTTTTTTTTTTTTTTGGCATGATCAATACTGATGGATTATTGAGAAAATGCTGACCGAGTGAAGGCGGATGCTCCACAGACAGGATCTGTTTTTTGAGGGTTATTGTTCTGACGGATCAGAGGAAGGGCAAAATAATCTGTGATGTCAACACAAACTTACTGCTGACACCCTCTCCACTCTGTCAGGAGGGCTCTACTTGTATAAGTGTTTAATAGAACAGGTTCTGTAGACATCTATGTGGAATCAGCTGATGATGGTGTAAAAGGAGTGCGCTTCTTCTTGACGCTAACATGGACCTGTAAGGCTGAGTTCATACTTGAGTTATTTCATCAGTTTTGGCCCCATGACTGCCCTGATAAGTGAAGTGTGCAGTGATTCTAAGAGCGACGCCTGTCATCTGCACGTCATACAGACTCACAGTATTATTTCACTACCACAGTAGACTCCCTATGTGTGTTTCTGCAAGGCACAGTGTACTACACCCCTATAAAAGGTTCTCTGCAGCCCTGAAATAGCAATTTTTTTTACGCGATTTGCCTTGAATAAATTTGGATCGAAGCAAATTTTTCCCCAAAATTCGGCGAACTGGCCAAATTGAATTTTTGTAAAATTCTCTCATCTCTAGTCATCTATATTGGGGTCCGACTCTTGGCAACCCTGCTGTTAAACTGCTTAAAAAGCAGTACTCATGCGAGCACTGCTTTTGCTTCAAAATTACCTGACTATTGTCTCCTTTTTAGATGTGGCGCAGTGTAATTACAAGTGCTTGTCCCATTCAAGCTCGCTAGAGAGAAGACAGTGCAGAGCTTGAATTGGAAGCAGCACTCTCAAACAGCTGATTGTCAAGGGTGATCTTGATATTGATGACCTATTCTGAGGATAGGTTATCAATATTGTAGCACTGCATAACACCTTTAAAACTTAATATTATATAATGCTTGTGGTAATAATAAAAAAAGTATAGAGTGGCAAGAAAGTGTACAGGTAAGGCTACTTTCACACTAGCTGCACGGACCTCCGGCAGGCTGTTCCGTCGGGTGAACAGCCTGCCGGATCCATCCTGCTGCTAGTGACCGTGTGCCCCCGGACTGCCGCTCCGTTCCCATTGACTATAATGGGGGCGGAGTTCCGGCGAGGCACGGCAGCGCATGCCGAGAGGCTGCTAAAATAAATGTCGGACATGTCGTAGTTTTAATCCGGCAGCCTCTCACCGTGCGCTGCCGTGCCTATGCCGAAACTCCGCCTCCACCCCCACTATAGTCAATGGAGACGGAGCGGCAGTCCGGAGGCACACGGTCACTAGCGGCAGGACGGATCCGGCAGGCTGTTGACCCGACGGAACAGATTGCCGGAGGTCCGTGCCGCTAGTGTGAAAGTAGTTTAATTCATGGTAATTAATCTAAATAGGTTCTTTATAGCTTTGCAATGCCATAGTAAAATGATAACATTTTGCTTGCCTGCAGCTGACACCAGATGGAGCTTATCTCAAATGGATTCAAACAGCTGATAACTCATTTTAAGTCAATGTTTCCACCTGAACAGGCCAGATGGAGTCTTCTGGTCGTAGGGAACCTTCTATAAGTGGGTCCTAGATATAGTTATTTGTTTACATCAAAATATTTGTCAGTCTTTTATCTACTAAATATTAGCACAATCCCTTCTACTTAACTTTTTCTACTGTTATGATGGCTTAGAGTACCAATTTCAAGTATGTAACTTCTAATGTTTGATATTTTGCAAATATATACAACATTGTACCGTAACATTGTGTCTCAACTTGTCAGTGATCCTTGCTGTCAGTGTATACTGTTTGCATATCAGGCTATTTTTGTGTTTTTGTTTTTTTTTGTTTGTTTTTTTTGTTAGTTTTTTTATTTATTCTACACTGCTCAAAAAAATAAAGGGAACACAAAAATAACACATCCTAGATCTGAATTAATTTAATATTCTTCTGAAATACTTTGTTCTTTACATAGTTGAATGTGCTGACAACAAAATCACACAAAAATTAAAAAATGGAAATCAAATTTTTCAACCCATGGAGGTCTGGATTTGGAGTCACACTCAAAATTAAAGTGGAAAAACACACTACAGGCTGATCCAACTTTGATGTAATGTCCTGAAAAGAAGTCAAAATGAGGCTCAGTAGTGTGTGTGGCCTCCACGTGCCTGTATGACCTCCCTACAATGCCTGTGCATGCTCCTGATGAGGTGGCGGACGGTCTCCTGAGGGATCTCCTCCCAGACCTGGACTAAAGCATCTGCCAACTCCTGGACAGTCTGTGGTGCAACGTGACGTTGGTGGATAGAGCGAGACATGATGTCCCAGATGTGCTCAATTGGATTCAGGTCTGGGGAACGGGCGGGCCAGTCCATAGCATCAATGCCTTCATCTTGCAGGAACTGCTGACACACTCCAGCCACATGAGGTCTAGCATTGTCTTGCATTAGGAGGAACCCAGGGCCAACCGCACCAGCATATGGTCTCACAAGGGGTCTGAGGATCTCATCTCGGTACCTAATGGCAGTCAGGCTACCTCTGGCGAGCACATGGAGGGCTGTGTGGCCCTCCAAAGAAATGCCACCCCACACCATTACTGACCCAATGCCAAACCGGTCATGCTGGAGGATGTTGCAGGCAGCAGAACGTTCTCCACGGCATCTCCAGACTCTGTCACGTCTGCCACATGTGCTCAGTGTGAACGTGCTTTCATCTGTGAAGAGCACAGGGCGCCAATGGCGAATTTGCCAATCTTGGTGTTCTCTGGCAAATGACAAACATCCTGCACGGTGTTGGGCTGTAAGCACAACCCCCACCTGTGGACGTCGGGCCCTCATATCACCCTCATGGAGTCTGTTTCTGACCGTTTGAGCAGACACATACACATTTGTGGCCTGCTGGAGGTAATTTTGCAGGGCTCTGGCAGTGCTCCTCCTGTTTCTCCTTGCACAAAGGCGGAGGTAGCGGTCCTGCTGCTGGGTTGTTGCCCTCCTACGGCCTCCTCCACGTCTCCTGATGTACTGGCCTGTCTCCTGGTAGCGCCTCCATGCTCTGGACACTACTCTGACAGACACAGCAAACCTTCTTGCCACAGCTCGCATTGATGTGCCATCCTGGATAAGCTGCACTACCTGAGCCACTTGTGTGGGTTGTAGACTCCGTCTCATGCTACCACTAGAGTGAAAGCACCACCAGTATTCAAAAGTGACCAAAACATCAGCCAGGAAGCATAGGAACTGAGAAGTGGTCTGTGGTCACCACCTGGAGAACCACTCCTTTATTGGGGGTGTCTTGCTAATTGCCTATAATTTCCACCTGTTGTCTATCCCATTTGCACAACAGCATGTGAAATTGATTGTCACTCAATGTTGCTTCCTAAGTGGACAGTTTGATTTCACAGAAGTGTGATTGACTTGGAGTTACATTGTGTTGTTTAAGTGTTCCCTTTATTTTTTTGAGCAGTTTATATACATTATCCAGTTTGCAATTTGTAACATGTTGAAGTATTTGCATTTATAAGCAAAATAATCATTCCTCACTTTATACGCTTTGACCTGTGATCCTGGTTATCCCTTGACCTTTCATTTATATTGCTTTTTATGCATGTTTAATGCAGTTTTGGTTCCAAAAAGGGCATAGACATAGCCAAAAGCCCACAATTTCCATAAATCTTAAAGATAAACCCTTACCTTAATTTGTCTGAAATATGATGTCCTTTGTGGCCACTGTGTTATACGCCACTGGATGTATTTGCTTCTTTGTTGCACCATTCATCTAATTTATGAACAGTTTAAGAAGCGGTAAACAGTGTCAGCAATGTCTAAGGTCACAGGAAAATGCACCATGACACAGTGAACACCAGATGACAGCATAGCCCAGCTGTTATATTGAAGTACAGTATTATGTCTAGGTAGAATATTACCTTTTGTATATACAGTTGGTTTGAAGCTCCTGACTTGATCTTTGTTCATGTGTACTTTAGTGCTATCACACTGTACACTATCCACTGACTTGTTGTGTTCTTTTTTTCAGTGTGCATATATTTTTGCCTTTCAATGGTAATTATCAACAGAGACAAGAAAACTGACTTCCATTCAAGGTAACAAAGTACCCCCTCCCCATTAGTGTATTGTCGGATGAAGAACAAAGGGATGGCAGTCTATTATATATGGGGGTACTCATCTCTCAACAGACAGATGACTTCAGGGGAGAGAAGTACCAGGCAAACTGAATTTTTTCACCTTTTTTCTCTCAAGAGATAAGCCACCACCAAGGGTGTCTGACACATTTGCTCTTTCCCCATTCACCACAAATACAGTACATGCTTCGCTGACAGTGTATGGCCACCATAAGTCTGATATTTTGCAGACCAATATGTTCTCAGACTAGATATTCTACACCATAGTACCACAGTAGGGGAAACAGAAAATCAATATTATATACCTTATGGATATGATAGTGAATCCAGGGGTTTCAACTGGATTTGCTTAATGGATAAAATGGAGTGCTGAGTCTTTATACTTAAAGGTATTTTCTTACCTCAGATATTGGTGACATATTACTAGGATATGCCACCAATTTCAGACCTGCACCTTTTTTTAGAATGGAGTGCTGGCTCAGCTATTTCCAGAAGTCCCATAGAAGTGAATGGAGCGTTGGCCATGCTTGTGTGGTGCACTCTTCATTTATTTCTAATGGACTTCTGAAAATATCCAAGTAGCATTTGTTTGGCTTTTTTAGGAAAACCCATGGAAGAGAATGGAGAGCATGCTGTGCATTGGCAGTGCGCTCTTGCTCCCTTTGGGGCCCTGTTCTAGAGATAGGTGTGCGTCTGAGAGGTGGGACCACTCCTATCTGACATTGGTGCCCTATCCTTGGAAGGGGAGGTTGCCCTGATTGGTTCACAGGCTGACAGACAGTGAGAGTAGAAGTGGCTCCCTATTAAGCACCTTGCTTAATCTAGTGCTGAGAATTTGTGTTGAGCGCGAATATTCGAATATCGAATTTTTTAGCGAATATCGGCACTTTGATAATTCGCAAATATTTCGAATATAGTGCTATAAATTCGATATTTCGATTTTTTATTTTATTTTTATTGCTATATTTTTTTCTTTTCCACTTCCCAAAAGTAGTTCTTACCTGTCCTTAGGATTCCTGGCTTCCTGGCTGCTCCAGTCAGTGCCCGTTGCCGCTTCTGACGACTTCCATGCTCATGGAGCGTCCCCATCACCATGGGAACATCTCCATACTAGAATGTACTGTCGGATTTGAGAATTACGTTGAAATCGCAATTCGATTAATTCAAGTTATAATAATCGAATTTCGATTTCAACTTAGCACTGCTATATTCCGTATTCATTAATTCTAGCCTAATATGGAATATAGCAGTGCTAAGTTGAAATCGAAATTTGATTATTATAACTTGAATTAATCGCATTGCTTTTTCAACTTGGACCTGGTTTACTATGGTTGGCTTGGTAGAATTAGCGAATATGACGAATGTATTCGTCATTTTCCTCAAAACGAAGATAACAAAGTATTCTCCATCTTCGTTTTAGCTCCATATTCGTCAACTTCGCTAATTCTAGCAATCAAATAGGAAAGTTGACTATAGAGACAGCTAAGTTAAATTCGCTATGCGATTATATTACATTGCTTTTAAAAAAAAAAATTTAATAGTTAAATACTTTATTATTATAATGATTCTATTTATAAAAAAAAAAAAGAAAAGTAATATAATCGCATAGCGAATTAAAGACAGCTGTCTCTATAGTCAACCTTCCTATTTGATTGCTAGAATTAGCGAAGTTGACAAATAGGTAGCTAAAACGAAGATGGAGAATACTTTGTTATCTTCGTTTTGTGGAATATGACGAATACATTCGTCATATTCGCTAATTCTACCATGCCAACCATAGTAAACCAGGTCCAAGTTGAAATAGCAATGCGATTAATTCAAGTTATAATAATCGAATTTCGATTTCAACTTAGCACTGCTATATTCCATATTAGGCTAGAATTAACGAATATGGAATATAGCAGTGCTAAGTTAAAATCGAAATTCGATTATTATAACTTGAATTAATCGAATTGCTATTTCAACTTGGACCTGGTTTACTATGGTTGGCTTGGTAGAATTAGCGAATATGACGAATGTATTCGTCATATTCCTCAAAACGAAGATAACAAAGTATTCTCCATCTTCGTTTTAGCTACCTAGTCGTCAACTTCGCTAATTCTAGCAATCAAATAGGAAGGTTGACTATAGAGACAGCTGTGTTTAATTCGCTATGCGATTATATTACTTTTTTTTTTATAAATAGAATCATTATAATAATCAAGTATTTAACTATTCAATTTTTTTTTTAAAAAGCAAAGTAATATAATCGCATACCGATTTAAACTTAGGCTACTTTCACACCTGCGTTCGGGTGTTCCCCTCGTGAGCTCCTTTTGAAGGGGCTCACAAGCGGCCCCGAACGCAACCGTTCAGCCCTAATGCATTCTCAGTGGACGCGGATCCGCTGAGAATGCATCAGTCTGCCAGCGTTCAGCCTCCGCTCCGCTCAGCGAGCGGACACCTGAACGCTGCTTCCAGCGTTCGGGTGTCCGCCTGGCCATGCGGAGGCAAGCGGATCCGTTCAGACTTACAATGGAAGTCAATGGGGACGGATCCGCTTGAAGATGACACCATATGGCTCAATCTTCAAACGGATCCATCCCCCATTGACTTTCAATGTAAAGTCTGGACAGATCCGCTCAGGCTACTTTCAGACTTAGTTTTTTTTTTCAAACTATAATGCAGACGGATCCGTTCTGAACGGATACAAACGTCTGCATTATAGGAGCGGATCCGTCTGAGCAGACATCAGACGGACCCGCTCTGAACGCTAGTGTGAAAGTAGCCTTAGCTGTCTCTATAGTCAACTTTCCTATTTGATTGCTAGAATTAGTGAAGTTGACGAATAGGTAGCTAAAATGAAGATGTAGAATACTTTGTTATCTTCGTTTTGAGGAATATGACGAATATATTCATCATATTCGCTAATTCTAGATATCAAACCAATAGGAAAGTAGCCTTAAGTTAAAATCGCAATACGCGATTATTTAAATTGCATAATAATCGCGATAACTAGAATAATGACGAATATTCGATTTCGACGAATATGAAACGAATATTCTATCAAAAATTTCGTCGAAATCGAATATGGCACCTGCCGCTCGTCACTACTGAGAATAAAGTTTTTAATTATTTATACATAGATCAGCAAAAAAGGAGTGTGGATCAGCACACGTAGTGCTCTTTAAAGTGAAAAATATATATATATACATATATATATTCAAACTACATGTGACTATATTTCCTTAACTGCCTATAACAAACCTTCTTTTCCTGGTTGGATAATTATCATGGTAAACTTTACTACATCTGTATGCTTGGATCATTATTGACTATTCTCAACAGAGCCATAATAACCAAAGCAAAGATCAAGGAAGAATAAAGTGAATCCTTGCTCTTAGTAACCTTGCACCTCTGGAGTGCCTGACATGTGCAGAGGCATAGGATGTATTATTCTTACACTAACAAGGGCATTGCCTTCCTTACAGCTCCCACTTACTTTTCTACCTCCCTCACTCTCCTACTTTATCCTCTCATTGTGCTGCACTGACGCTGGCCACCCAGAACCTGCTTAGAAAATATTTACAGGAACCACTTCTCCAAGTTCCTCTCTTGGGAGAGAAGACAAGACAGAAGATTCCTATTGCATATCCGCATCCCAAACAGCAGCAAAGGGATCTATTGGCAGCTTCCCGATGAGGACTGGCAGCACCAATGTTAGAGCAAAGGTACAGCAAAAATATAAATTGACAACTGACCATTTTGTCCACTTATAAACTTGTTTGGCATTTTTGTATATACCGTAAGCTTCCCATTAACTTCTATAGGACTTCTGAAAATAACCAAGCACACCACGTGCGAGGCGCGCTCTCCTTGACTTTACAGGCTAGGTGCGGGTCCCAGTGATATGCGCCATTTTGTGATATGGGCATACCCCTTTAAAATGTACTATTTGAATACACTTCAGGATTATACATTTTAAATTAGAGCTGTAAAGTGCACATTATAAACCTGAACAGAGGCGGTCATGTAACCATATCTGTACAGGTCACGCAACAGTAATTGAGCCTCTACACATATGGTCATGTGACCTTATCTGCACAGGTCCTTCTACATTAGTGCCAGGAATCATTGTACCAAGTAGTTTTTTGTTTTTTTGTTTTGCTGTTTTGCCGTGATTTATAAGAAAAGCAACAAAATGCATCCCAATCTGCAGGCAGCATGTTACAGAGCAGGAGAAGCTGAGCATATTAATATATAGTTTTGTCCCCGACAGCTGACCCTACATTATTGTGCATACAGAGAAAGCTGTCAAGTATCAATCACAGAGTAGGATCGCCAACTGAACTCCCAATCCAAGAATGAACAATGATTTAAAGGACAAAAACTATCAATCTTCTCAGAACATCCTGCTCTATAAGATGACACCCACAAATTGGGCTGCATCTTTATGGTAACATAGCACTATACTGTATATAGCAACATACCCACAGCCTGCTATGTTTCATAAAAGCACTACTGACCGCAAAATGCTGTACAAGTGCCACAAACCAAAATGCTGTTGCTGCAGACATTTTTATATAAACATCCTTAAAGGGGTTGTCCCACGAAAAATATTCTACAGTTTTCAAACCAGCACCTGTGTATGAATACTTGTAATTGCATGTAATAATTTTTTTTAGAAATGTATCTGTATAGGGCTACCAGTTGTTTGTTTTTTTCTAATTTCTTTGACCTGCTCACTGAGATGGCCGCACATGCTCAGGTTCATCCTTCAACAGCCTCCTGAGCTGTGATAGGGAGACCTGGGACATGCCCCCTGAGCTACAGCAGAAAAGACTCTCCCCATGAGCTGTCAGCGTAATACAAATCTAGCAGAGCAATTAATGGGGAGATCTTTGGACCCATGTGAGGTACAAGATTGGTTCTGGCTTTTTTTTAGAAAGAAGTTTTCATGTACTATATGTGGTTTCATTTTCATTTTTTACAGTAGTCATTGGATAAACCCTTTAATGTCTGGTTGCATCATTTCAACCACAGTAAAATAAAATTAATGTCTATGGGTTTGAGACAGATTACCACCACAGACCTTTAGAAAACATTTCCACCGAGGAAGCCATATAAGGCCTAGCCTGTGCATAGTGCTCCTGCACAGAGCATAGATGAGTAAAGCTACTTTATTAGAACATAATATATTTATTGGATTATTATATAGCAATTGAACCTATTGCAAACAAGAACCCCTATTTGTACAGCCCAGAAATATTGCAATTCCACTTATTGAAATATTTCCATTATCCACGCTGCATTCAACATCTGTAGTGTACCAAAATAAATATCCGGCCTTATGTCTGACATTCTGCATTACATTAATCCAGATTTTGCCAAATGATAGTGTTAGGAGTTCCCGGATGGCTAACCTGTCAGTATGACTGGAAGCCAAGCCAATCAGGTTTCTGACTCAGTTTCCAATACCAGAGAAAGGTGGGGAATTTAAGACTGCAGATCCTAAATTAACTTGCCTTTGACTTTCTTTATTGAATTCCTAGTTCTTGAGTAGTGTGCTTCTCACTACTACTTCATTTGAACTCCTGGTTTCTGACTATGGCTTGTTTACTGGATTTACTTCTTATCTGCGTTTTTGGCTTCTTCTGATTATTCCTGGTATCTATGCTGTGTCCTGCTTTTGGCTCAACTTCTGGTTTTACTCTAATTGCTTCTCTTGGATTTGACTACTCTTTGCATCCCTGGTCATTCTGGCAAGTCTGCTTCTAGTGAACCTGCACCAGTATCCACTATTGCACTCAGCAGACGTAACCTAAGTCTCTAGCAGATAAATCCATCCTGCCTTGCAGTGGGCTCTAGTGAACATCTAGGAGTAACTTTAGCTTCCTTCCAACCAACCAATGTGGTTAAGAAGGGCTAGTAGCAGTTTATTAGTTCGCTGAGCCCTTTTCATATCAGAATCTATATAGCATTTAAGAACTCTCCAATCACCACCATCTGACCACGTGGTCATACCATCCAGGTTGTTACTATTATTACTGTAACGTCAGTGGTGCTCTGTCTGCCACTACCTCCTTGCTCTGGGCATGCATGGAGCTGCATTGCTCATCTGGCCTGCTGCCCTGTTGCTATGGAGGTCTGTGCGTGCTATGATCTCCCTTCTCCTTACCTTGCACAGATGGCAGGGTATTCTTAGCTCTGCCCACTTCACACTAGGCCTTTATGACCTGTTTGTTTCCTGCCTACAGTTTTTCCTGCCCGTAGGATGTGTGCTGTCTCTGACTTTTAAAGGACCAGTGTGTATACTTCCTATTCAGTCTTCAGCCTATGGAAAGTCTTCCATGGGCATTTTAGGAAAAATGCCTTTTTATGAATTTTCCTGAGCAAAAAGGTTTCTAAGTCACCTAATCCATGTGAAAGTGTGTTTTGTGTTGTCTGACCTCTTTCATTCCTGAACTTTGCTTGTTGACCATGTTGAACCTGTTTTACCTGCCTTTACCTCTACCTGTTCATTGAACTGACCTTGTGCCACTTGCCCTAACCTTTTGCCTGTTTACTGAACAGACTCTGCCTGTCCTGACCTCGGCTTGTCCACTGACTATGTTTCTGCCTGTCCCCTTTGGTGCTAGGCAACGGTGTCTCTTGACCCATCTGAGTTAGCTGTCACTAAATGGAGATTACACCAAGAAGTAGCTGCCTGGTGGTTCTCCTGCAGCAAAGACCAGATGCCTGTATAGGGGTGAAAAACATGGGGGACTACTTAGTTAATGCACTCATGAGTATCACTAAGCCAAATACATCCAGTAACAAAGTAGGTCCACACCTTCTGAATTACAGATACCACACTGTAATGCAACCCCAATGGTGCAAACTGGATAAATAATGTATTATCACTATGTGATCACTAAAGACAACTTTTGAAGAGAGAGAGAGCACTTAGTATGAAAGTGATATAGTATATCATTAATATAATTGATAGTTTTTTGATCTGCAAATTATATGAATGGTAAAAAGTATAAATCTGAAGGTGTTGGCCCTTTACAGAGTAATGAGGGGGGAGTTGCAGAGAGCGATGAGGAGAAAGCAAAGCTATAAATATTTTTTTTCTCCACTGAATTCACTGAGGAAAATAAACTGTCAAATGAAATGCAGAATGTAAAAGTAAATTCCCTACTTACCTAGGTCACTGTCGGATCATACTCCTATGTCGGTGGGAGAGCAGGGGCCTTGTGGACCGTCAGTATGGTGGCTGCATTCTTTTTGGATAAAGGTGTTGCGGGGATCGAATTAGGGAGGGTCTGGCAGAGTTTTTCCAAAACAACAACAAGTCTCTAACAAGTTTTAGCAATTTAGCACAGGTTGCCCTAAGAATACATATTGCTGACACACACAATAGTCCTTAAAAGGACTTTTGGGTCTATGGTAAGAACAAAAACTAAAATATTGCCATTTCAATCCCTACACTACCTCTCCCTTCTGCTCTCCAGCTCTCCCTGACTAATATTAAGCCGAACACGTGTCTTCGGGTGCTATATTGCACCCGATGACGTGTTCCGGTCAGCCAATCATTGTAATGCCAGCAGCCAAAATGGCTACAGCATTACAGTGAATGGCAGTACTTACCTGAAAAATTTATTGGCTGCTCAGCAGCCAACAAATGTGCGGTGAGGAGACTCGCGAATCACGCTTGAGCACGCGTGGTATTCGGCTGAACACCGCGATGTGCTGAGCATTGTGATGCTCCAGCCGAACTAGTGTTCGGCCGAGCATGCTCGCCCAACACTAGTTATTTCACTTCAGCAAATGAGATTTATCATGTAGACAATTAGAAGATAATTCAAGGCATTTACTAATGTATTGCAATTGTCCATATTGTTTTGTTTGCTACGTAGCTTCATTCATTTTTCCATCACATTATACACTGCTCGAATCCAGCACCTGTGGCCTGCTTACATACTGTAGGAAAAAGCATCTGCCTATACTACACCCCCATGATCTTGCCACAAGATAGGTATTTTCCTATTATGTGCAAGCGTGGCCACTGCTGTTGATTTGCAGGGTGATTGTAAACCCTGGATATAAGCAGTGTATAATGCAAAGAAGGCAATATGGACAATCACAATACATTAGTAAGTGCCTTATAGTAACTTTGTCTACATGATAAATGGCATTAGCTGAAGTGAGACAACCCTTTTACGTGAATAGAGCTTCGAAACATAGATCCAAAGTCGATTCGTTCAAACACTTCATTTTAATGCTGTTCAAAGACCTGTCTCCATACAGCATTAAAATGTATTGCCTCCATGGAGGCAAAATTTGCTTCACCCGAAGGAGCATGAGAATTCATTGAATGAATACGGTATTAATTTCTGTGCCTTTAAAAAACATTTAATATTAGCAATACGAAGTCGGGTTTGGTACCGGCTGGTACCTCGGTACCAAACCCGACTTGGGATTGCTAATTTTAAAATGTTTTTAAAGATGCAATAATGAATACCGAATTAATTCACGGAAGTCTTGCACAACTTCGGGTAAAACAAATTATGCCTCTATGGAGGAAATAGGTTTCCATGATCCGAAGCTCAATTCGCACAACTCTACCTTTAAGCTTTAGTAGAAAAATGTGACACTATTGTACTGTATTAGAGTGCTTAGAGGATTGAAAAGCATAAAATATTATTAAAACATATTGAATTATTATACGCAATGCTACATTTTCTTTATAATTTGTATCATATTGATTTTAATGATATAATACTTTAAATAATGGTAAATAAAATATATAATATATAAATGAATATGGTAATAGAAAATGTGGGGCACAGTAGATAAATTCAAAATCTGTTCTCCTTGAAATCTTTTTCTAGGATGTTAACTGCAAAGCAAGTTATATATAGCTAAAATGCATGTTTAATTTGTGCAGAAATCATGGTGTGATGAAGACAATTAAGAGCCTCAGAGGGAATAATTATATTACTGCGTAGAGCTGGTGGATCTCAAATTGCTTGATGCTTGGACTTTAAATTGGCTTGTGCTCCTGTTGTGAAAGTCACCCATATTGCAAACTAAACTGCAGAAAAAAAAAACATAATATTTTCAAAGTCATAACAGAAAAGTGCATCTAGTTTATTTTTCTTTTTATTAACATAATTTATTGCTATGTAAATCTATTCAATAATTAGATGAGCAAGTTTGTTTTAATCCCTATGTAATATTTGTAATGTTAATATTCAAGTTATGTTCAATATAATTTAATATAGTTCATGTTTAATTATTTTTTTCTTTAATTTATTTGTAATTTGCATACTGTGTTTTAGCAATTTTAGCAATAACATTTTAGATTCATATGCAAACTGAAAATTCCAAACAATATGATATTTTAGAAATAAGTTTACATTACATTCGAGCTCTAGTGATTTAAAATGCCAACTATCCCATTCGAAGTTTAGAAATTATACCTAGAGATGCTGCAGGGGAGGCAAGGGCAGGTTGGTTGCTAAGATGAGAAATATACACACAGGAGAAAGCATAATGGTATACTCACATGTGGCAGAGTTTTTGCAAAGATTACTGCAATAATGCTGATACATGTAAACTTAGCCTAAAAGAAGAATGTAAAAATGTGTATTCTTTTATGATATTAAAAAGTTATACATTTATTTGGACTACAAATAAGAATATACAATTATACTGATAGGTATATTATAATATAAAAATATATTTGTCTTTTCCGTACAAAGATGCAAAAGATCACAAATAAACATTATATACAATAAATACATTTACCTTTGCAATATGATACAATAAAACATAACGGATGGTGTCAGTCACAGAGCCTCAATAACACAGTTTCCTCATAACAGTGACAGCCAACATGCTTCCATACACTTTATTTTAAATAATTTATATTGTTTTAGAGACTGTCATAGTGCCAGTAAATCAACGATGGCCACAGTTCATGTGTAGAAGGGATAGCCACAGTGTGTGAAAAATAATAATGCCTACAGTGCCCCCCGTAACAATTGCAACCTCAGCTTCCTAAGGACTTTCCTCATAATAGTAACACCCTTAATTGCCCTATTAATGTGACAGTCAGTGTCTACACAGCATCAACGCCCATAGTATCTTCTTGTCAGTGTGAGTTACAATCACCTTGATAGTCCCATGGCTTTCAGTATCACTCTTATGCTGATGACACACAAATCTACCTCTCTGGTCCAAACATCACCACCTTACTATCCAGAATCCCACAATGTCTATCTTCTTTATCATCCTTCTTCTCCTTTTACTTTGTAAAACTTAACATGGATAAAACAGAATTCATCATCTTTCCCCCATCTTGCTCAACCCCCCTCCCCCCCCCCAACAGACCTATCTATCACGATCAATGGCTGCACACTCTCCCCGGTCAACCAAGTCCACTGCCTTGGAGTGACACTGGATTCTGCCCTCTCCTTCTGACCTCACATCCAAGCCCTTTCCACCACCTGCCGCCTCGAACTCAAAAACATCTCCCGCATCCGCGCTTTCCTTAACTTTGAATCTGCAAAAATGCTTGTACATGCCCTCATCATCTCCCGCAACATTCTCCTCTGTGGCCTTCCATCTAGCACTCTCGCACCCGTCCAATCTATCCTCAACTCTGCTGCCCGACTAATCCACCTGTCACCCTGTTACTCCTCTGCCTCTCCCCTCTGCCAATCCCTTCACTGGCTCCCCATTGCCCAGCAAATTCACTTCGAAGTACTAACAAATACATACAAGGCCGTCCACAACCTGTCCCCTCCCTACATCTCTGAGCTACTTTCCCGATACATCCCCACACGCACTCTCCGATCCTCACAAGACCTCCTTGTCTCCTCTTATCACCTCTTCCTAAAAGGATTTAGGAAAACTAGAGGAATGGTAAAAAATCTGGCAACTAAAATTTTATGTTGATAAGTGCAAGATAATGCACCTGGGGCATAAAAACCCAAGAGCAGAATATAAAATCAGTGATACAGTCCTAACCTCAGTATCTGAGGAAAGGGATTTAGGGGTCATTATTTCAGAAGACTTAAAGGTAGGCAGACAATGTCATAGAGCAGCAGGAAATACTAGCAGAATGCTTGGGTGTAAAGGGAGAGGAATTACCAGTAGAAAGAGGGAGGTGCTCATGCCGCTCTACAGAGCACTAGTGAGACCTCATTTGGAGTATTGTGCTCAGTACTGGAGACCATATCTCCAGAAGGATATTGATACTTTGGAGAGAGTTCAGAGAAGAGCTATTAAACTAGTACATGGACTGCAGGATAAAACTTACCAGGAAAGATTAAAGGACCTTAACATGTATAGCTTGGAAGAAAGACGAGACAGAGGGGATATGATAGAAACTTTTAAATACATAAAGGGAATCAACAAGGTAAAAGAGGAGAGAATATTTAAAAGAAGAAAAACTGCTACAAGAGGACATAGTTTTAAATTAGAGGGGCAAAGGTTTAAAAATAATATCAGGAAGTATTACTTTACTGAGAGAGTAGTGGATGCATGGAATAGCCTTCCTGCAGAAGTGGTAGCTGCAAATACAGTGAAGGAGTTTAAGCATGCATGGGATAGGCATAAGGCCATCCTTCATATGAGATAGGGCCAGGGGCTATCCATAGTACTCAGTATATTGGACAGACTAGATGGGCCAAATGGTTCTTATCTGCCGACACATTCTATGTTTCTATGTTTCTATGTTTCTTCCCACAATGGCCTCCAAGATTTCTCCAGTGCATCCCCCACACTCTGGAATTCGCTACCCCAACATATCAGACTCTCACCTACAGTGGAATCCTTCAAAATAAACCTGAAAACCCACCTCTTCAGACAAGCCTACAGCCAGTGACCCTGCTACTTCTATACTGCCATGGCCAACTTCACCCGCACCTACTGTGTCCTTCTCCCATAAAATGTAGATTGTAAGCCCTCACGTGCAGGGCCCTCTCTCCTTCTGTACCAGTTTGTAACTCCTCTTGCTTATGATTAGTGCAGCTGTCTGTATTATGTATGTATACCCCTTTTCATATGTGCAGCGCTATGGAATGAATGGTGCTTTAATAACAATTAATAATAATAATAATTTCAAAGGGGTAGTTAAGACAGGTTTTTGGTGTAAAAAAAAGTCTGAACATTTGGTCAATCTTCATTGAGTATGGGTAGGGTATATTGTGAAAAAACTTAAGCAGCGTTTTATGTTTTCCGTTGGCACTTTTAAAAATAAAAAAATAAAGGTGGTGAGTGTAGCTGAAAGGGGTACAGCCACATCGGCCCAACGCATTTACAATAAGTTATGCCAGAATACTGGCTTAACTGATAGGTGAAATCTACTCTGGTCCTAGATGTAGATTTCAGTTTCTGGCACACGGACAGCAGCAGATGTGACAAATTTAATAAAATGTATTTTAATTTTATCTTAATAAATTGGTCAGATCATCCTCCAGTGTGCTTTTTTGTGAAATGCCCATCTTGAGTAAATTACTCTTGTAGTATCCTACATTAGAGATATGATGTGCTCTTTTAGGCAGAGGAAGCAGCTACACCCTTGAGGCTGACTCTCCTATTTCCTGCCTTTGTGTAACTATCTAGTGGTCTAAGTGTATAGCATATGATTCAGTACATATGTTATTTGTTCTTTTCTGTTATTTATGAAATGCAATGCTAGGTAAATAATCAA
The DNA here is from genome assembly GCF_905171765.1 of Bufo bufo. NCBI lineage: Eukaryota > Metazoa > Chordata > Amphibia > Anura > Bufonidae > Bufo > Bufo bufo. The sequence continues at coordinate 516,072,878 of NC_053391.1, read as the reverse complement.
TAAGCAGAGTGACAAATGTTATATATGAATGTCCTAAACCAGTGAACAGTGCACTGCAGATTGTATAGGACTGTGGATCACTGCTGTGTGTCTAAGGATCTTGCATTTTTACATTTAGATTTGAATGTAAGATGTATAGTTTTAAGTATTAAACATTCTTAAGTACCCGTTAATCAGTTATGACATACATTGTTAAGCTAATCAATAACAGGAAAAATTTAATAAGTCAAATAAAATTGATAACTAGACATTGGACTCAATAAATCAATATGTTTCCACTAGTTTAAAACAATGGCACAGTATATCTTATGTTTTATTTTTAATTATAGATGTTATCTGTAATGCAAGGCACCAATGAAACAGACCAGTGAGGATGAAGTCAAAGGGGTTTATTAACAAAATAAACAAAGTCCAGGTAAACTTCACTGGGCAACTATCAGGCAAACAAAAAACAAAGGAAAGCCAGGAGTAGTCCCAATCAGTGCATAAGTCTCTGTGCAACTTGCCAGGTAAACGGATGCGTCACGGACAGTCCTTGGGGCTGGGTCTCACTGGAATGGACGGAGTCCCAGCAAACTTCCGTCAGTAGCTAGCAGTACTGCCCAGAACCTGGATTAGGAAGGATAACAGTGGGCACTGACCAACCTGGGAGGCCACCTTTTATGTGCCTGCTAACAAATCCCAGGGCGCCAAGTGTCCACTCCCCATAGGTCATGATCCTGCCCTACACCTGTGTACAAGGCTTTGGTCGGTCATTAGTCAATTAGACCAATGCCGGCCCTCTAATCTGCTTTGAAATTGCGGCCAGGTGCTATTCCCTTCGCTGGTCGGCGAAGCGCATACGTACGACTGCGTATCCCTTTGCGAACCCGTTTTCGAACGTAAATGCGGATGCACGACAGGCTCTGCGAGAGTGCGCGAGTGCGTCGACATGGACACTGGAATGGAATCCGCAATAGGCACCGGAGACAAGCTCTGCCACAGCATACTGCAACTAGCCCGGCCAAGCTGTCCCCGAAAGCCATGCGGTCTTGCCCTCCGGCGAACATGCGAACGCATCCCCGCATCAGTTCGCAAAGAGGTCGGTGCTGGTGTATCAATGGAGACACGCGTAACCTGTCCCGCAGCTCCACGAGGACCCTTTTTGGTCACACCGGAGTGCGAGACAGGAGAGGATCTTACATTATCATAATTATATTTTCAACAGCATGCTTAAATAATAAAAAACAGTGGCAATTCTGATGTAAAGGTTTCTATTCAAACATTTTAGAGAAAATTGATCTATTCAATATACTGTACTGTAAGCATGTTTTGTATAAAATATACATTTTACTTTGTTGAGATTTATGCACCTTATAGTCTTCTTCAAGCTTAGGTGAAAATCCTCCTGTGTACTAACCTATGGAGGGAAGATAGTTTGCTTAGTACTTACACCTATGTCATGCAACCAGTTCAGCCATCTCTGCTGCGCTCACTGGTCATTTGAGGTTATATGAGCGATGTGTTCTTTTGTTTACCTGCTTGCCATTGGCATTGCAGCGGTGAGCAGGATAATCACAGCTCCTCCATCCCCATTCACTTCAATAGGATGGTTTCTATTGAAGTGAATAGGATGGAGCCATCCCATGGAAGTGAATGGGACAGAGCAGCTGAAATTACATTGCCACTGCAATGTCGAGGGCAATCAGGTAAACAGTAACGAGAATGCTGTGCTCATACAAGTAGTGGGAAGTTGCAAACAAAATTACATAATGGGAGGGGGGAGGAAACACTACTCCACCACAGTTTTATGGGTTTTGTTTTTCCTACGTTCCCTATGAAGTAAAACTGACATTTTGACTTCTTTATCTGGGTCAGTATGAGTATAGCAATACCACATTTTATAGTTTTTTTGTATGTTTTAATACTTAAAGAAAAACTTTAGATACAATTATTATTATTCTTTTTTGTTTTTGCATTGCCAGATTATTTATACAGCTGTGTGAGGGCTCTTTTTTTGGTGGGGCAATATGTAGATTTTGTTGATATAATTTTTACATTCTTTTAACTTTTTGATCAATTTTAATCATTTTTTGAGGAGGTGAAGAGACAAAAAACAAACAAACAGTGAATTGACCACTTTGATGTTTTTTTCTGTTACACTATTCATTGCATGGTATAAATGTATTTATATTTTAAGAGTATGTATTACATTTTTTAAAACTTTTTTTTCTATTTTTTAAGTCCCCCATCTGTATAGACTGCAATGATTTAATATTGAAGGCTGTGGGAGAATCACTGTGTTCCTATGGAGTCCTGCCACTGTAACTTTGCTGTGGGATGCCTAGGAGCCTCAAGAAGGCCTAAGCCTGCCATAGCAACTTAATGACTACCTTTATCTTGGCATGGGGAGCCATTCAGGCCCAAGAGAGCAGCGCTCCTGGGATTTCAATGCTCAGATGCAGTGATTGCAATTAATCACGGCATCTGAAGGGTTAAAATTCAGTGATCAGTATTACCAAAAATCAAGGACTCTGCCTCCAGGTGTCTGCTGTATAACACAGAAGGCACCAGGTGACTATCTTTAAAAATCTGACATTTGTCATAAATTTACGGTGGTCAGGAAGGGGTTAAAAGTAGCTGCACTGTATTACAAACTATTGCTGCTTTTATAAAACAAATTGCATGAAAGCTGTCAATGTGTTTTGCTGAAATGAATAGGGGGAGTTGCAATACCACACACAACCTGTGGAAAAAATGTGGCATTATTTATATAGAAGAACAGGATAATGTTTTTTTTTTCTGTTCCTTTAGAGCCCTTTAGGTTTTCACCATATAGTGTTTGTCCTTAAATTGCCCACTTTAGTTTTTGTGTTATTTAGCAGTAGTGATTATTCAAGGAAAATAATTTGGGTGTAACTATTGATAATAAACTCAATTATAGCATGCAATAACAGCCTTCTGCATCAAAGCCAACAAGATAGTGTCCAGCACTGGGAAAGCAAAGGCCTCTAGAGAAGAAAGTATTACCCCTATTAAAATCAAATAAAAAACCCTGCTTGGAACATCTCTCTCTCTCGCTCTTTCTCTCTCTCCATTCGATCATCTACATTTTGTATGTATAAAAGTTGATGGACAGATCTTTTTTCAACCAACTATATAAGTATATAGCTTTCTGTATCATTTTCTATGTTTCTTGTCCTTCTTATTCCTGTCTTCGGTGCTTGCTCTACCAACTTATAGAATGACATGGCACATGGTACATGCTTCTTGAACAGTGTAATGGGGTGAGGCCGATGAGTTGTGCAGAATAACTACAGGTGACCATAGCTGTTGGGGAGAAGGAGGCAATGGAACAGGGAGAATGGTTGATTTGAGTAGCAGTAGTAAGACATTTATTGCTGTAAGACTTTAAACACATTTTCTATGTAGAGTAAGCAACTCAATGTAATTTGCAATGCTAGGTCAAATATATATTGATGTTCTAAATATTGTATTTAAATACAGAAATAAAAAATATTTATATGTTTTAACATAATTTAGGGGGTTTAAGTCTAAAATGTTATGTTATACACATCTCTTTTTATTTATTTTGTTTAGAATAATGTTCGGCTGTTTGAATCAAACCCATATTTGTCTAACAGGAATTAAGTTGACTTACGGAAATGCTATAACCCTAGAATTAATTGCCAATTAATAAGAGAAATATTTTATACATATTCAACTACAGAAGAAAAAATATTTTCTGTCATCATACTGTATTTATGTATCTCTTCTCTAGTTCTTTCTTGTATTTAGACTTTTGCATACCATTTAGAGTTTGTGTTATAGTACGGTTTTTATTTATTAATCCCGGATTTCAATAAATCACAAGTAAAAACATTTCTTGATTTTATTCCTGTTAAAATGTGAATTTATAGCCATCCTTTTCTTCTTTTTAATAAATGTAATTTACAGATGGAAAGTGGTATGCGTAGGAAAGAGGGCCCCACAGCTTTTTGTTTGTTACTCAAAAGAGCCTAATGGTTGTTGTACCCAGTTTGCACTAAGCATGCCAACAATGCAGTTTCTCATGTAGTGTGAAAAGTGTTGTACAGTTTCCAAGAGAATGAAGCCAACCAGAACTTGGACCTCTCTGCAAGGCCCCCAATTTTTTGCTATTTTCTAAAAAAAACTTTAAGTTCTGCTTATAAACATTATGTAAGTTAAAATCCTGAAAGGCAAAGAAGGTGTTAACATAGCAAAATAATCCATGCTCACTATTTCAAATCCATTCCTCTGGTCCTTTTTCAAATGGCTGCATTGTGATCTTCCCCTATACCACATATGGCTTCTGCAGCCATTCACTAGCCTCAGTAGTCTCATGTTTTATGTTGTGGGGTCCAATGAATAGCATATATTGTGGTCAGCTCGGCGACCTGGTGATGCTTCTAATACTGCGGGCACAGACTTAAAACATGCTAGACCTACGCCAAGCTCAGCTTCCACTGGCTCTGTGTAAGCATCTCCCATATGGTGTTTTTCCCACAAAATAACAGCCATGTGCGAGATCTGCAGGATTAAAATAAACCATGGGCATTCAAATACAAACACAGGTACCAGAACACACATGGGGTGGCATCATCAGATCCTTTGGGAAAATAAAACAGGCCAGCATTCCCAATCATAACAAGTCTGTCCACCTTCTCCTGCTCTTTTTTGTTGCAGCCAGTCCTTATCCCCAAGCAATAAAGTGTCCTTTTAATCATCATCAGCTTCTTCTACTCATACTTCTCCTCCTCCCATCATGAGACATCCATAATAAAATGTGTGGCCATGAGAAAACTATTATCGACAAGCAATTAGTTTATATGCAAGGTTAAGGCCCACCTAGACAAGTTGCTGGAGGTGTAGTTGGTGCCGTACCATTTAGTTGTGGTAAAGGTGGCGTAGTTCTGCACCTATACCTAAATTTAATTATGCTATATAATATTAATACTTTTACCCAGCTGTCCATTTGTTTCAAAACAATTGTTTAAAATTTGAATTTTCACTGTGCGGCAAGGTGCAGGACCAGCTGTTACATACAGGGACAGTACCTATATTTCACAGCCCACTGGGTCAATATTTTCCATAGCAGTAGTGGGGCAGTACCCCAGCAACAAGCCCAAGTCCTATTAACACCTCCACATTTGTGTCAGACTGGTTCCCATACTATGTGCTTATCCACCTCCTCCATGGACATCTTCCTCTCCCCAACAACAGCAGGGCAGAGCATTGCTCCAACCCCCCTACTATCACATGTAAAGTCAAGTGCTGTCATGTGTAAAGCCGTGAATGATTTTGTCATGTACCAAAACACTTCAGCAGAAAGCTTGTGTTTAGAGATGAGCGAATCGACTTCGGATGAAACATCCGAAGTTGATTCACATAAAACTTTGTTCTAATACTGTACGGAGCAGGAGCTCCATACAGTATTAGAATGTATTGGATCTGATGAGCCGAAGTTATTGCTTCGCGAAGTCTCGCGAGACTTCACTCAATAACTTCTTAAATTAATTTGTACTGTAAAAAAACATTTCCCAAACTCTGGTTCGGTTTCAAGTGGTACCTTGGAACCGAACCCAAGTTCGGGAATTTTTTTTTTTACAGTATAAATGAATTTATGAAGTTATTGCGTGAAGTCTCGCAAGACTTCACAAAGCAATAACTTCGGCTCATCAGAGCCAATACAATCTAATACTGTACGGAGCTCCTGCTCTGTACAGTATTAGAACAAAGTTTTATGCGAATCGACTTTGGATGTTTCATCTGAAGTCGATTCGCTCATCACTACTTGTGTTGTTTCAAGTTCGGGCAGTGGCAGCTCATCAGAGATGCCTGTCACATACTGATGCCCTTTAAAGAGACCACAAAATTTGTCATTTGGACAACTGCAGCATGAATGATTTTATCCCCCTCATATTTATTTTAGAACAAACAAGCAGTGATGGCCAGTTCGCCCGCAAACACATGCGAGCTGCCATCTTAACTCACAAGTCCGGTGATACACAGGTAAGTCCTTACCTGTGCCTGTGCGCGAGTAGGTCTGAAATTAAATGCGGTCTCCGGGTGCAGGCAGTACCGAGAACAGCCCGGTGAAGGCTCCCGGAGGCTGATATCAGAACTGCCTGCTCCCGGTGACCGCATTTCATTTCAGACCGGCTCGCGCACAGGCACAGGTAAGGTCTTACCTGTGCATCGCCGGACTTGTGAGTTAAGATGACAGCTCGCATGTGTTCGTGGGCAAACACAGCGAACTGGCCATCACTGCAAACAAGCACTCTCATGCAGTAAGGGATGACACTGGAAGAACAGCTAATGCATCTTGTTGTCTGTCCTGTAGCTGTTTGGGACCCACTAGGAGAAACTCTCATGAAGGAGGATGAGGAGCTTACACTAGAGGATAAGGAGGAGTCAGAGGTGGTGGAGCAGTAGTATGATGCTAATGATGGCACAGACCGCAGCACCCAATCATCTCAGTCGGGGGACAGAATTGGAAAGAACTGGCTCCACAGGCACACTGGCTAGAATGGTAAGCTTCATGCTTGCTTATGGACTAACAGGCATATAATTCACATGTCTGATGATTACTAGATAGCCATGATTTTAGACCCCAGCTATCAAAGTAAGGCTACTTACACACTAGCGTTTTAGTTTTCCGGTAATGAGATCCATGATAGGGACTCAATACCGGAAAAAAAAAACTTCAATTTTGTCCCTATTCATTGTCAATGGAGACAAAACTGAACTGAACAGAAGTAAATGCTCCAAAATGCATTCTGTTCCATTTAGTTGCATTCCCATACCGGAGAGAATACCGCAACATGTATTTTGCTTTCCGTCCTGGAATGCGAAGCAAGACCGGCATGACCCTCAACGCAAGTCAATGGGGACGGATCCGTTTTCTCGGCCACAATAGAAAACGGATCCGTCCTCCATTGACCTTCAATGGATTTCATGACAAATACGTCTTGGCAATGTTAAAGATAATACAACCTGATCCATTCATAACGGATGCAGATGGTTGTATTATCAGTAATGGAAGCGTTTTTGCTGAACCCTGCAGGATCCAGCAAAAACGCTAGTGTGAAAGTAGCCTAAAATGAGAGAATGTTTTCATGCCTCCAAAAGGGAGGCCAAATTACTTTATTACCAGGAAACACAGTGTTCATACCTTGCTGTAGCTTTTGGTGTGCAGGCACCTGCAGCCAGCGTGTCTGAAAAGGAAGACCTTTCTGCCCCCCACAGGAACACGCACCTCCCACCCTCCCGTTGCCACAAGAAGTGGAAGCTGCAGCAGCCAGTTCAGTCTCCTAAATCTGATGGAATAGTTTTTTCACAAGCAGCACCAGACTGAGGCAAATAAGCAAACAGAGACCTACCTCCTCAACACTCAGATTCTGTCCTACCTGGACTCTTGCCCTGTCTTTGGTGCATATCTTGTTCCCTGACCCCATGGAGTTCTGGGCAGGTATACTAGAACAGTGGCCCAAACTGGCTCAGTATGCTCTGTCTTTTTTCTTACCCAGCCTCCAGTGTATTCTCAGAGACAATTTTTAACATTGCAGTGGGCATAGTGACACCCAAATAGACCAAGTTGTCCTCCAGCAGTGTTCAAAACACCAATTTTGTCCACCAATGAACCAGGTGTGGATCCGGGAGAATTTTCACACTCCTCCGGTTGAAGCCAATTAATAGATTTAGCCTTGCTGACAATGCCCCATCATTCTACTGTTTCTGTCTGCCTACCTATTATGTTGTCTGCCTACTATTTTCCATATCTCTGCTGCAATCATGCCACTGTCGCTGTCTGCATGCCTGCCATAAGGTAAAATATACAGAGGTAAAGAGATAAAATATCCCAGGGCGCAAGAATCCAATCCAGATAGTGGTAGTAAATAGAAAACTTATTTATTGCAGAAGTACAATGCGTTTCGGGAGTAGTTCCCCTTCATCAGGTACATAACACTGCATATGCATATTGTATCCTATCACTTCTTGGAGACTTCAGGGATCTCCGACAAGAAGTCATCCCTCCGCGGCTGCAGATCCACCAGCGAATCGTGACTCCATCACATGTATTGACAAGCTTTTACTAGAGTTGTGCCTACAGATAGCACAACCACAAAAGGTGAGCCCTGTACTGGAACCATTTATTTTATCTGTCTACCAACGGTATTACCCTATGGTGCGCCCTGCTTTGTTTTTAACAGCATAAAGTAAATCCTGTGGATCCATAAGGTAAAATATAGCTTCTGCTGCCGCCAGCAACATGGCTGATACTCCTCGCAGTCAATTCCTCACTGCCACCACTATTAACTCTATGCATCCAAAGCTACTACTGCTACCTATAAACGACCAATCTACAGCTTTGTATGCTCCATGCTATGCTGCTACTACTATTAAGACCACATGCCGCTATTACTTTACCCTTTCCACACTGTACTCAATTAAAAGGGATAATTTTTTTTAGGCTCATTCAGAACAAGCTACTTTTTATTCTGACAATTAACGCTTGTGCATGCTTTCTGTCCATATTAAAGAGTCATTTTATGAGGCTTGGTCACAACAAGCCACTCCTCTTTCTGACACACAGCACTTGTGGTTATGCAGCGAGCCCCCGTGGGAGGTGGCTTAAAGAATGGGAATGGTAGTTGTCCTGATGTAGCATTTTTTTTTTTTTTTCAAGCCTTGTCGCACTGTGTTCCTCTTGCTTGGAGTAGGGTTCCCACCTCAATTAATCAATTAAAAAAAGACTCCAGCATAGATAGTATATTAAGGTGATTTCCTTTATTTTCGTGATTACTGCTTATTTGAGTAACTACTGATGCTTTTTTTGTAACGTTTCGGCCTTATGGCCTTCTTCAGACTGCAGTAAAATAATTCAAAAATATTCACTTAAGTACATGTTATATACTGTAAAGAGAGTATGTAAAATTTGTATATTTAAAGCAGCATATGTCTCATATATACCCATCTGGGTGTAACAGTACATTAGGTAAAATGTCCATCTCTTTGCATTCTTCCTTTTAATGGAGTCCTGATATTAAATTCCATATCGTCTTCTCCATAGTGTCGTAAGAGAGCTGGTTATATCTTATCTCCTGAATCTAAGTCCAGGTAAGTCATCCTTTGATAAAATCAACCTCTTGGTAGTTGCCCATCTTACCACGCACATCTAGTCACACAGTTATCACAGTTATCAACAAACAGCAGTCACTCAATTTCACTGATCTCTAGTTGTCTAGTGGCCTCGATATGAATACAGGTGGTTTGAAGTATCTGCTAAGTGTTGTTAGGTTAAGGTAAATAACACTTCATAATAGGCTAGTAACTGCTTAATGGCTGAGTCATATTGTCAGTGTAACTGGTTAGTGAGAACAGAAACGATAGGCAGTATCGTCGGTTAATGACAACAAAGTAAATGAATAGTATAGCCATGTAGGTCAAAAGACCTACCGGCGTCCGGAAACCAGTTACCTAATTCCGCTGGTGTGAGAGTAAGGAGGAGCGCTGCAGTGAGTGAAACCTGGAGGTTTAAATATTGTGCGTCCGTGTGGTGTGTGAGTCATTTCCGGGACTCACTGCTAGAGCGGAAGAGCGGCAGGTGGTGGAACGCAGCATCACCTGACTCTGCGTTTCACCGGCCAGAAGTAAAGCGGTAGGTGAAGCGCAAATGCAGTTGAAGTTAACGCATGCGCGATGTGGGTAAGATGCAAGGAAGAGATAGAGAAGGTATACCAGAGAAAGATGTGGTGTAGAAATAGAAGAGAAAAAGGGGAAAGAAAAATATGGTGACCAGATAAGTCAGCAAAGGGGCATTATATAGGAAAAGGAATACTGTATATCAATAACCAAAGGATAGGCAATTGAAAGGATATTCGATGAACGAAAAGAGACAGGTGGAGAGGTAAGAAAAGGAAAATATAAAAAAAGACCATGAAAAGATAAATAATGATAAGGATACAGTGCGGCATTAGAGGGGTCCCGGTCCGTCAGTAAGCCTGTGGAAAAGAAAAACAGTTAGCATGATCTAACAAAAGTACTGTGATGACTAATCTTCAATTCTAATAAACCGCATTCATATTAAGCTCTGGATTTCATATTCTCTATTCAGTCCCTTTGGTTCTAAGCTCTCAAATTTATGGATCCAGAATGCATCCCTCATTTTTAAGCGTTTGATTCTATCACCCCCATGTCGAGACATTGGGACATGCTCAATCACTTGAAATTTCAGTTAAGCAATATTGTGTGCTGCCTGGTGAAAATGACATGGGACTGGGAGTAGAGTGTTCTGTTTTCTTACACTTGATTTTGTTGACAAATCTTATTTCTGATTGTTTGTGTGGTCTCCCCTACATATACCAAACCATACGGACATTTTGGAAGATAGACCACAAAATCTGAATCACAGTTGAAAAATTTGTGAATAGAAAAAAGTTTGCCTGATCGTGGATGGGAAATGTTGGTGCCTTTCTGTGTGGGAAAAAAGAGTTGTCTAGGTATACATGATGTAGAGCCTTCATCTGCCCTTACCAGTGGATCCTTTAGATTCTTGGGTCGTCTGTTGCACATCAGTACTGGATTGCTAAATTCATCTACATTGGGGTATGCTTTCTTTGCCAGTGGCCTTTGATAATGTTTTGTACTTTTTGGACACATGGATGAAAAGTATGGATGAATGAAATTCTTTTCAGGGGGGTAGATACTGGTCTTCTTTAATGATTTGTTGAGTTAAGAAGATTTTGTGGGTAGCCTCTTTCTAAAAATCAGTCTTGCATTTCCTTAGTTCTTTCTGTTAATTTGAAGCCTGTCTGTACTATTCTTCGAATACTCTGAAATTGGGAACTGGGAAGGGATTTTTTTGTACTGTTAGGGTGAAAACTGGTGAAATGTAGTAAATTGTTCCGATCCGTAGGTTTTCTGTATAGATCAGTGATGATGGACCCTTCTTCACTTTTTATGAAAAGTACGTTCAAGAAATTTATGGATGTTGGATCATAGTTTATTGTGAATTGTAATTCAGGGTAGATTGTATTAATGTAGTTATGGAAGTCTAAAAGGCTGTCAGCTGTGCCCTCCCATATACAAAAAATGTCATCCATGTATCGTTTCCATAGTGTGACATGTGTATTGAAACGTGTGTCTAGATACAGGTATGTTTCTTCAAAGTCCGCCATATATGCATTGGCATATGGAGGTGCCACGTTGGACCCCATGGCCGTCCCTCGTTTCTGCAGGTAAAATTGGTCCTGAAACATGAAATTTTTTGGCAGAGCACTATTTTTAGGTGATCAATACACAATGCTATCACCTCTGCTTTTCTAAGTAGTTTGTCTACCTCTCTAAGTCCTTTTTGGTGGTGTATTGAGGTATACAGACTTGTGACATCCCATGTGACAAAAAATATGTTCTTAGAAAGAGGATCTAGGCTGCTTACTCACTTACTCTCACACCAGCGGCATTAGGCAAGTGGTTTCCGGACGCCGGTAGGTCTTTTGACCTACATGGCTATACTATTCATTTACTTTGTTGTCATTAACCGACGATACTGCCTATAGTTTCTGTTTTCACTAACCAGTTACACTGACAATATGACTCAGCCATTAAGCAGTTACTAGCCTATTATGAAGTGTTATTTACCTTAACCTAACAACACTTAGCAGATACTTCAAACCACCTGTATTCATATCGAGGCCACTAGACAACTAGAGATCAGTGAAATTGAGTGACTGCTGTTTGTTGATAACTGTGATAACTGTGTGACTAGACGTGCGTGGTAAGATGGGCAACTACTAGGGGGTCGATTTTATCAAAGGACGACTTACCTGGACTTAGATTCAGAAGATAAGATATAACCAGCTCTCTTACGACACTATGGAGAAAAACGATATGGAATTTAATATCAGGACTCTATTGAAGGGAAGAATGCAAAGAGATGGACATTTTACCTAATGTACTGTTACACCCAGACGGGTATATATGAGACATATGCTGCTTTAAATATGCAAATGTTACATACTCTCTTTACAATATATAACATGTATTTAAGTGAATATTTTTGAATTATTATACTGCAGTCTGAAGAAGGCCATAAGGCTGAAACGTTACAAAAAAAGCAGCAGTAATCACGAAAATAAAGGAAATCGCCTTAATATACTATCTATGCTGGAGTCTTTTTTTTATTGATGTAGCTGTTGTTGTGTCGCCGTGTCCTAACTCAGGCCGTCGCTCCCTGGGGTCTGATGCAGTGAAAGGGTTGATGAAGACGAATAAAGCCAGACTTGAAATTTGATAAAGTTATTTTACTAAGTGTAACTTGAACTTGAAGATACAAACTATTTTAGCAGGCTTTATTGCAAATTCCTCCTGGCACCAGTGAAGGAGGTATGGTGGCAGGCTGACTTGATGCCGATAACTTCTGCACTTAGCTAACACTGGCCTGATAGTGGCTTGACAATGAGGATGTCCTTGGCCCTTTTTCGCTCTCTTTACGTGCAGAGAGTGTGTGCTTTACAAACTGCTTCCTCACCCCTATGGATGGGAAACGCATCCCCTCTCCGTCTCACTCTCTTTTCAAATGACTAAGGGCTCTTTCACACTTGCGTTGTTCTGTTCCGGCATAGAGTTCCGTCGTCGGGGCTCTATGCCGGAAGAATCCTGATCAGGATTATCCCCATGCATTCTGAATGGAGAGAAATCCATTCAGGATGCATCAGGATGTCTTCAGTTCCGGAACGGAACGTTTTTTGGCCGGAGAAAATACCGCAGCATGCTGCGTTTTTTGCTCCGGTCAAAAATCCTGAACACTTTTCCCATTTTTTTTTGCAAAGTTGGCATTTGACCAAGATATTTATATCACCCAGCATGGGTATATGTAAAAAGACACCCTAAAACACATTCCTCAACTTCTCCTGAATACAGAGATACCAGATGTGTGACACTTTTTTGCAGCCTAGGTGGGCAAAGGGGCCCATATTCCAAAGAGCACCTTTCGGATTTCACTGGTCATTTTTTACAGAATTTGATTTCAAACTCCTTACCACACATTTGGGCCCCTAGAATGCCAGGGCAGTATAACTACCCCACAAGTGACCCCATTTTTGATTGGATTTTTTGAAAATCGCCAGCCTGCCAGCCAATGATCGTTGCTGGCAGGCTGGTGACGAACTTGTTCGGTTAATTTTGCCGGCCCGCGATGCGCATGCGTGGGCCGGCTTTGAGCGAAATCTCGCGTCTCGCGAGATGACGCATATATGCGTGATTGTGCGCAGCACTGCCACCTCCGGAACGCGAATCTGCGTTAGGCGGTCCGGAGGTGGTTAATGCCCATTGAAAGGCATTAATCCAGATCCGGCCTTAAGCTAAACGTCGTTTCGGCGCATTAACGGATCCGACGTTTAGCTTTTTCTGAATGTTACCATACAGTAGGTGTTTGTGAGATTGTGCTTTTAGCACGACAGCGTCGCGCTGATACTCGGCAACATGGTGCCGAGATCTCGCACTCACTGGAATAGTGACAGCACATCCCAGCAAGCGCGTCATAGAAGCGACGGGAGATCCGACTTGGATTCCCGCCAATTCTACACGTGTGCGGCGTTTGTTATGAATCCTGAGGGGGAAGTCCCCGCCGGATTTTAAATAAAAATCCGGCCTGGGTCCCCCCCTCAGGAGCATACCGGGCCCTTAGGTCTGTTATGGGTTGTAAGGAGAGCCCCCCCTACAATCCATACCAGACCCGTATCCAAAGCACGCTACCCGGCCAGCCAGGAAGGGAGTGGGGACGAGCGAGCGCCCCCCCCCCCCCCTCCTGAGCCGTACCAGGCTGCATGCCCTCAACATGGGGGGGTTGGGTGCTCTGGGGCAGGGGGCGCACTGCGGCCCCCCCACCTCAGAGCACCCTGTCCCCATGTTGATGAGGACAGGGCCCCTTCCCGACAACCCTGGCCGTTGGTTGTCGGGGTATGCGGGCGGGAGGCTTATCGGAATCTGGGAGCCCCCTTTAATAAGGGGGCCCCCAGATACCGACCCCCCACCCTAAGTGAATGAGTATGGGGTACATCGTACCCCTACCCATTCACCTGCAAGAAAAGTGGTAAAAACACAAATAAACCACACAGTGTATTAAAATATTTTATTTTTCTGCTCCGGAGGCCGCCCCCTGTCTTCTTTATTAGCTCTTTTACCAGGGGGGGCTCTTCTTCTTCCGCTATCCCGACGGGTCTTCTCCGCTATCCGGGGGGTCTTCTCAACTCTCCGGGGTTCTCCTTCTGTCTTCTCCGCTATCCGGGGGGGTCTTCTCAACTCTCCTGGGTTCTCCTTCTGTCTTCTCCGCTATCCGGGGGGGTCTTCTCAACTCTCCGGGGTTCTCCTTCTGTCTTCTCCTTCTGTCTTGTTGACTCGGCGCACCCCGGTTCTTCGTCTCGCGAGACGTCTCGCGAGACGAAGAACCGGGGTGCGCCGAGTCTCGCGAGACGAAGAACCGGGGTGCGCCGAGTCAACAAGACAGAAGGAGAAGACAGAAGGAGAACCCCGGAGAGTTGAGAAGACCCCCCCGGATAGCGGAGAAGACAGAAGGAGAACCCAGGAGAGTTGAGAAGACCCCCCCGGATAGCGGAGAAGACAGAAGGAGAACCCCGGAGAGTTGAGAAGACCCCCCGGATAGCGGAGAAGACCCGTCGGGATAGCGGAAGAAGAAGAGCCCCCCACCTGGTAAAAGAGCTAATAAAGAAGACAGGGGGCGGCCTCCGGAGCAGAAAAATAAAATATTTTAATACACTGTGTGGTTTATTTGTGTTTTTACCACTTTTCTTGCAGGTGAATGGGTAGGGGTACGATGTACCCCATACTCATTCACTTAGGGTGGGGGGCCGGTATCTGGGGGCCCCCTTATTAAAGGGGGCTCCCAGATTCCGATAAGCCTCCCGCCCGCATACCCCGACAACCAACGGCCAGGGTTGTCGGGAAGGGGCCCTGTCCTCATCAACATGGGGACAGGGTGCTCTGAGGTGGGGGGGCCGCAGTGCGCCCCCTGCCCCAGAGCACCCAACCCCCCCATGTTGAGGGCATGCAGCCTGGTACGGCTCAGGAGGGGGGGGGGGGCGCTCGCTCGTCCCCACTCCCTTCCTGGCTGGCCGGGTAGCGTGCTTTGGATACGGGTCTGGTATGGATTGTAGGGGGACCCCCTACGCCGTTTTTTTCGGCGTAGGGGGGGCTCTCCTTACAACCCATAACAGACCTAAGGGCCCGGTATGCTCCTGAGGGGGGGACCCAGGCCGGATTTTTATTTAAAATCCGGCGGGGACTTCCCCCTTAGGATTCATAACAAACGCCGCACACGTGTAGAATTGGCGGGAATCCAAGTCGGATCTCCCGTCGCTTCTCTGACGGCTCTGTCTCTATCGCGGCAAGCCAGCTCGGCACTGGCTCCCGCGATGGGGCTCGTAGGTGCTCAATCTCGCCGAGAAAGAGAGCGAGATTGACACAAAATCGGGTTCACCTACTGTAGCTGCCAGGACGTTAAAGTCTTGTTTGCCATGGTAAAGTGTAGTGGGGAGCGGGGGAGCAGTATACTTACCGTCCGTGCGGCTCCCGGGGCGCTTCAGAGTGACGTCAGGGCGCCCCACGCGCATGGATGACGTGATCGCATGGATCACGTCATCCATGCGCATGGGGCGCCCTGACATCATTCTGGAGCGCCCCGGGAGCCGCACGGATGGTAAGTACACTGCTTCCCTGCTCCCCACTACTACTATGGCAACCAGGACTTTAATAGCGTCCTGGGTGCCATAGTAACACTGAACGCATTTTGAAGACGGATCCGTCTTCAAATGCTTTCAGTTCACTTGCGGTGTTACGGATCCAGCGGGCACTTCCGGCAAATGGAGTACACGACGGATCCGGACAACGCAAGTGTGAAAGAGGTCTAACACTCTCAGCGCCCAGCCTTGGCTGCAAGTATTACTAATCCTCTTCTAACAAAAGAGCGAGGAATGGGATGGTAAGTTCCATTCCTAGTGCAGAGCACTGCCAGCTATACTCCATCTGCTGGTAAACCAGGAACATAGCATGTCATACATTAATATTACATCCAAATTTGTATGGAATAATTATTATTTAATAAAATTATTAGGAAAAAAGGGAGTGTGCCAAGTTTGCATGTTATCCTCTAGCCACAGATATAGGGATAACTAACTTATCAGTGGAGATCAGACTGCTGGAATGGATGTAGCAGCCGGGGGCATGCTCAACCTGCCGCTCCAATTCGATAGGGGGAACAGGACCCTTGCTTTCAAGATCATTGGGGGTCCCAGCATTCAGACCCCCCTGATCCTGTGGATAGAAAATAACTCGTAAACTTGGAATAACTCCTTTAAAAGTAAATAATTCCTCTAATTAAACAAAACTAAAAATATAAATTACATCCAAATTATGTGAAATACCATAGATCGGCGGAACAATAATAATGCCCCTACTCTGGGGTAATACACTTGCCCCCATTCTGCCCCCAAAGAAGGTATAAGTTTTGGAAACTTTGTCCCCTAGTTTTTTTCCCCCATAACACTGTGTGTTTAAACAACATCTGCCCCTATCTGTTAGGGGGCAATTTTTGGAAGCTTTGGAATATGAAAAGGCATATAACACATGCGATGGTGCTGTTTCTTTTTAAACACACAGTTTGTTGTTGCCTTCAAACATTTGTTTACCCATAGCTATGCATGTCGGTGTGAGACATTTTTGCTATTGCTGTCATTGCATTAAAGAGCTTACAGAGGGAGAAGAGGAGAAAAAATGCAAAAATAATAATAATAAAAAATAAATGAAAAAGAGATAACCTATTCCTACAAATTCTGAGTTCTAGGAGACTTGATGGTGTTTTATATATACTAATTTGGTGAACCTGAAACCAACCACATCTAAAAATGAATAAGTAAAATAAAATCCTGCTGTTAAACTAAAAAATGCTGTTTTCACACTGGTCAATAGGCTTAAAATATGTTAAGACATCCTGTCTTTTTAGAGCAGCTACCTGGGCCATAGACACAATTGACAGGAGCCTACGCCGTTGTCTTATATAGTAGAGTTTTCTAGGCATGACCTTTGCAGAGGTCAGGAGTGAGCTGATAAGATGTGATATCACCTTTTGTGAATGCTGTATCCTGTGTTCCTGTGTTATCTATACAGAGGTGTTACTTGTCATTGTAATTCTGCCTGTGGTGATAATGACAAGCTACTGAAAAGTTATCTGTATGAAACAGGAAATCATGCCATGATTAGAACTAGTGGCCAGTATGAAAATTGCAGGATTAGGTGAATTTTTTCATATATATGGAAAAAATAAACACCAACAATTAAAAAATAATAATAATAAAGCTTAACACAAAAATGGGAATTAAACAATTGATCATTTTCTGATCACACATTCTCTTTAATTCTGAGTCATGAGTCACAGTGGAATGATGACACCATCTGTGACAGTATATGAATAATAGTAAAAAATACAAATGCTCTAATTTGATGGTTTGAATAGTTCCATTTACTGTTCATGTCAATAAAGTTTGGGTCACTGAGCAGCTTGCCCTGCATCAGTGTGAATTACAGCCATCAGTCTCTACTGACTTTATTCACTTTTTATTTCCCATGGTATTCCTGCACAACACTTTTGGCCACTGGCTGGACAGGGTGCAGTAGCACATTCCCATTCATTTGAATGTGTCTGTCCATGCTGCAGTTTCCTCCATAGTGGGTGGCTGGGACACCAGCATAGAAAATCAGCCACTTTATTTTCAGGCTCAGTAGCAGTTCTAAAAATGGGAATACCTTTTTACATATGTGGTACTGTATATTAGCTCTGAATATATGTTAACCCTAATTATACACAGTGACCTAGGTGCATTTCAATAAACATCTACTTACTTTGGATCTGTTCAAGTGCATCATAAATATATTACAATACAGGTGAACTAAAGTGTGAAAGCTATTTTCTTATACTAAATTTATGTCAAACTTTGCTGATTTCCTTTGATTCAGTTGCTACTTAGAAAGCATATTTAAAACATATATGGAACCCAAACTCATCATTTCTCATGGAAGCTTTCCTTCCAAATTGAGAAATTAAAATGTAATGTAATGTATAAAGTGAACTGTGCTTTGAAAGTTGTGTCCTCATTGTTAAAACTGAAGTTGTGTCCTCAGTCTGCAAGTTGTATTTATTTTAAAAACTAAACTCTTATTGTAAGCAGTTTAATTTTTCTTTTGAAGTGGCACAGATATTATGTACAGAATTTGGGAATAATGCCAAAAAACAACAGGGTAACCATCTGTACCAGGCATTTTTCCAGCTTGAAGAAAGGGCAATTCAACTGAACTACTGTATATTCATTGTACATTGTAAGAGGCATCTGGTTTTCAAAACAGTAAACCCATTAGTGTGATATGACAAAGCTATAAATTAAAAAACATATTTACTATAAATATCCTTCTGATTTTGGCATAGCATTTTCGATTTCGCCATGTACTATGTGTGTGCCATGCATAATAATGCTTCCTTCTATTACAATTAATTAGTCCTTTCCAACATAATTTTGATTATTATCCGATTTTACATTCTAATTCAAAAATTAACTAGCAAAATAATGCTGGAACTGCTACTGTTCCCCAAATCATAGCATTTAAGTATCCAGCAGAACATCAATACAGAGCATGAAAATGTAGCCAGTGTTACACTGATTCCAGGTGAGCCAGGGTGACCACTTTAACGTGATTTGTTGTATTACTGTTATATGATTCTGTTGCATTTATGTGTTAAACCAGTCAAGATAATGTTGGCTACATCTGTATTCTGTTAATTGATCATGCTAAGGGTCCATCGCCTCATAACACCACGTGCATAGAGCATTCCTGGTGGCACATAATGTAAGAATGGATCCAGATTATGAATCCTCTGGCACCTGATGTATGGTAACCTTGCATAATGCCTCTATGATACAGAATGCCACAATCTAGTTTCTCACCAACTTAATATGATATGGTGCCATATAACAGATACAAACCATACAGACCATACAGACCGAGAATATAGCCATTTGTAGGGACCATAAAAGTATTTTATAAACTACGGAAACTATTTATTTACTTATCAATTGAGTAACCCATCACAAGTTTTTAAGCCTCTAATGTACCACCGTGCTATTATACTGTACTGTAAAGATGCTCCTCTATAATATGACCAAAGCGCTGTATAATAAAAAAAACTGACCTTATGTCCAAATTTTGGCATAGTGCAATGCTAAAAAGTAGATTTGTCTCTGTACAGTATTAGAATGTATTGACTCCGATGAGCCGAAGTGAGTTATTCACAACGTCGTGCGTGATTTTGTTGAATAACTTCGGTAGTTAAGTCATGCAGCAGTCTCTTCTGCTTTTTGATGACTCTGCTAGCAGGGTTTCCCAGGGCCATCCACATAGCCATGCCCCAGAAGTAGAATAGATTGAGTGTGCCAATGCCCAACCACTTATGTTTCAAGATGAGTACATGGGAGGACCACTGCAGCACATCTCGGATGATGACGAAATACAGGAGACAACTGCTGGGGCTTTTGAAAGTGTGCAGACCGACAAGGAGGGCAGGGGTGAAGACTGGGTTAAAAATGATGTGGAGGACGATGAGGTCCTCGACCCCACATGGAATCAAGGTCATGCGAGTGACCTATGTAGTTCGGAGGAAGAGGCGGTGGTAGCACAGAGCCACAAACACAGCAGAAGAGGGAGCAGGGTGCAAAAGCAGAGCGGATGTCCCCTAGACAGTACGCCTGCTACTGCCCACCGCAGCAAGGGACTGAGCACACCAAAGCCAGCTCCAAGGAGTTCCCTGGCGTGGCAGTTCTCCAGACAATGTGCTGACAACAAGACACGAGTGGTTTGCACGCTGTGCAATCAGAGCCTGAAGCGAGGCATAAACGTTCTCAACCTGAGCACAACTTGCATGACCAGGCATCTAAGTGCAAAGCACAAGCTGCAGTGGAGTAGACAAAAACCAAGAAAAGTCTCTGGCTCCTCCTGCTTCCTCTTCTGCTGCAGTCTCGGCCTCTTCATCCACCTCTGGAGTGACAGTGGCATCTGCCACCCCGCAACCAGAGGATCTGCCAGCAACACCACCACCTGGGTCACCAAGCATCTCCACAATGTCCCACGGAAGCGGTCAGCTCTCCATCTCCCAAACACTGGAGCGGAAGAGGAAGTACCCCCCTACCCACCCGTGATCCCTGTCCCTGAATGCCAGCATTTCAAAATGACTGGCCTTTTAAATGCTGTCATTACGTCTGGTGGAGACGGAGAGTTTTAAAAGCCTTATGGCGATGGCTGTCTCAGAGTATGTCGTGCCCAGCTGCCACTACTTTTCCAGACGAGCCATCCCTTCCCTGCGCAACCAAGTGGGGGACAAAATCAGGTGTGCACTGCGCAATGCCATCTGTGTCAAGGTTCACCTAACTATGGATATGCGGACCAATAAGCACGGTCAGGAACGTTATATCTCCCTAACAGCACACTGGGTAAATGCAGTGTCGGCTGGGCCTGAGGCAGATAGCAGTTTGGCGCATGTCCTTCCACCACCAAGGATTGCAGGGCACTTCAGTTTGCCTCCTGTTGCTTCCTCCTCCTACTCCACTTCCTCATCCTCTACCAGCTCCTCATCAGGTCAGCGTAACACCTTCACCACCAACTTCAGCACAGCCAGGGTTAAACGACAGCAGGCAGTTTTAAAACCTATCTGTTTGGGAGGACAAACTCCACACCGCGCAGGAGCTGTGGATGGGCCTTTAACAACAGACCGATGAATGGTTGGTGCCAGTGAGCCTCAAGCCCGGCCTGGTGGTGTGCAATAATGGGCGAAATCTTGTAGCAGCTCTGGGACTAGTCGGTTTGATGCATATCCCTTACTTGGCGCATGTGCTGAATTTGGTGGTGCACGTCAGAGCTGCTGCAGAAAGTGCGGGCTGTCTGTGCGCGCTTTTGACGTTCTCACCCTGCTGCTGCTCGCCTGTCAGCGCTGCAGTGTAACTTCGTCCTTCCCGCTCACCGCCTCATATGCGACGTGCCCACAAATGTGGAACTCCACGTTGCACATGCTGGCCAGACTGTGCGAGCAGCAGCAGGCGATAGTGGAGTTTTAGCTGCAGCAGGCACGGGTGAGTTGCTCTGCAGAAAAGCACAACTTCACCACCAATGACTGGACCTCCATGCGAGAACTGTGTTCCTTGTTGTGCTGTTTTGAGTTCTCAACCAATATGGTCAGTGCCGATAATGCCATTCTCAGCGTTGCTATCCCACTTCTATGCCTCCTTGAAAAAACGCTTCTGGCGATGATAGAAGAGGATGTGGCACAGGAAGAGGAAGAGGGATCATTTCATAGGGTCATTCACAAGTGGCTCCGACGGTGGGTTCCTGCACCCACAAACACCAGGTACACAATTGCACAGCCAGGGCACAGTTCTGGAGGATGACGAGGTGGAGGATGAGGAGATGGAGGAGAAGGAACCGTGTTCAAAGCAGGGTGGCACCCAAACCAGCTCATGGCCATCACTGTTGCAAGGCTGGGGTAAAACAGAGGACACAGATGATACACCTCCCACAGAGGACAGCTTGTCGTTGCCTCTGGGCAGCCTGGCACACATGAGCGGTTACATGCTGCAGTGTCTCCGCAACGACCGCCGAGTTGCCCACATTCTAACTTGCGCTGATTACTGGGTGGCCACGCTGCTGGATCCCCGTTACAAGGACAACGTACCGTCCTTAATTCTGTCACAGGAGCGTGATCGTAAGATGCGCGAGTACAAGCGCACGCTGGTAGACGTGCTGCTGGTAGCATTCCCACCTGACAGCGGGGGCACAGTTGAAGCACAAGGCGAAGGAGGAGGAAGAGGTCGCCAACGCAGCTAGGGCACCACCAGCACCTCAGAAGGCAGGGTTATCATAGCCGAAATGTGGAAAAGCTTTGTCAGCATGTCACAACAACCAGCTGATATGGAACGTCTTAGCAGGAGGCAGCATTTCAGCAACATGGTGGAGCAGTATGTATGCACACGCCTACACTTACTGAATGACGGGTCTGCCCCCTTCAACTTCTGGGTCTCCAAATTGGGCACATGGCCTGAGCTTGCCCTTTACGTCTTGGAGGTGCTGGCCTGCCCTGAAGCCAGTGTATTGTCTGAACGTGTGTTTAGCTTGGCAGGGGGCGTTATCATAGACAAGCGCAGCTGCCTGTCCACAGCCAATGTGGACAAGTTCACGTTCATTAAAATGAACCAGGCCTGGATCCCACAGGACTTGTCCGTACCTTGTGCAGAATAGACATGTATACCGGCCTTACCCAGCCATTGTTATACTACAGCACAATTGCTCATTGTTGAATTCTGGATATTTCCCACTCTTTTGGAGTGTACCCTAATTGAAAAAATAAAAAATAAAAAATTAAAACCAAAAACCAGTGTTGGCTACCTCGTCCTCCTCCTCCTCCGCATCCACCTACACTGCTATGTCCACCGCCTCCTCAAACTCCTACTCCATATGGACCTCCACCTCATAAATCAAGATCATTTTGTTTTAATTTGTACGTATTTTATTTTATCTTTATTTTATGTCATTTCACTAATTTATCTGTTACATATTCGGGTGAAATTCACCAATTTTTGGGTGTGATAAACCCCTGCTCTACCTAGTAAACAGGTAAAAACATTTCACTAATTTGTCTGTTACATTTTCGGATGAAATTCACCAATTTTTTGCTGTGATATACCCCTGCTCTACCTAGTAGACAGGTAAACAAATTTCACTAATTTGTCTGTTACATTCTTGGGTGACATTTGACCATTTTTGCCATGATTAAACCCCTGCTCTGCATAGGTGACAGGGACATAAATTTCAAAAATTCTTCTTTAAATGACGAGCGCCACCTCCTTTACTTGTAAGCTTCGGTTTCAATAATTTGTCCCACTTTTCCACTCGATCTACATTTCATTTTATCCATTGACCTCCCTTGGATGTGGTATCCTCTCATTAAGGTATACCACCTTACTGAGATTGTTATTGGGATTTACAGCTTTATCATCTGTATTCATGACAAAGTGCTGCTATACTTATTGCAAGACAAGTAAAGTTCCTGTTGGGTTCAACTACTGCCTCTCTCATCATTCAACTCTATCTCCTAATTGCACCTTACGGTGCTGGTGTCACGAACAAAACAGGCGCCCAGCCACCAAAGCACCCTAAGCGTACCCACTACCATCAAGGGCACCTCGACTTCCATCTGGCTGGTGTTCCCTGCAACAGAGAGTGCCTCGGAGGATTTAGTGCTGTCTTTTACTACACTGCCCTCCGGCCCAGGGAGCTACGGCAAAAGTGAGCACAACTACTACACCCATTAGGCACACCATTACACTCACATATTGCCCCTGCGGTCTGGCACATTGCAATAACTGTATTTTTAGCTTTTGCATGGAATATTACTATTTTAATAGTTATGCATTATAATGTAAGTGTAAAGTACTTTTTGCACCATGACAAGGTATCCTTGATCAGCATGACAGAACCAACCATCTACGACAGTGGTTCCCCAGGTCAGGCAGTTGACACGTTGCAAAATACAAGACCTATCTAGAACCAGGATGCTGACTCTTTTATACAGTTTGTGCGTACAGCCTGGTTTCTAGACATAAACTGGCCTATAGTGATATAGAGCCATGATTCACGGTAGGACTGCATTGCTGACTAAGATAAACCTCCATTAGTTAAAACCTAGGCCTATGACTGGCAGGAAGCAATCGATACAAGCTATTTGTTGAGGAGTTATAAAAACCAACAACTGTAATAACTGTGCAGTTATCTACAGTATGTTAAATCCACTATATGCTAGAAGTGAAATGGTCTGACAAGGAACCCTATGATATGTGCATTTTAAAAGCAACATGAGGCAGCTGACAGCATTCCAAGTCATACAGTCAGTGCATCAGTCAGAAAATCTGCCAAAATATGTGTCAAGGGAAACAGTTTTGTAAATCTTGAGTGTATGCCAAAGACAGAGAAACGGCATTAGAAAGTAGGAATAGAAATCATAAACTGAAAATCATTGACAAAAACACATTGGCACTGAAAAGATACACAACAATATGCTTAAACTGCAGCCTCCAAAGTATTACTAGTGTTAGATGCAAGAGGCATGCACATCAATATTGTATAATTGCTCTTCATGATTAACAAACAAAATTAGAAATTTTATTCTGGGGTCAGGTTTAGAGATAAGCAAATCGAAGCTGATGAAGTGGAATTCGGTCGGAATTTCGGGAATTATTCGGTTTGCACCGAATACGAATTTCCTTACGCTTCATGGTAACGAATCAAATTTTTTCCTAAAAAGGCTGCTGCACATGTTAGGACATGGAGCAAGGACCTCTGGGAACGAGGGATCAACCACAATGCCATGCATGCAGCCAATCATCAGCCAGCCCTGTGATGTCACAGCCCTATAAATAGCCTCAGCCATCTTGGATTCAGCCGGTGTACTTAATACTGGGAGAGACGTTAGCAGGTGCTAGGGACAATGCTAGAAAAAATGTATATTTTGTTCAATAGAAGTTCAGGGAAAGAGCATTAGAAGTGTAGGGCAAGAATAGAGAGGAATTATTTCACAGTATTGAAGCAGAACAGGGTTCAATAGGGGTGTTCACAGCCTGGGTAATAGGAACAATCCTATCACACCTTGCTGCACTGACTGCGGATCCAAAATGCCATTATACTGCTTCTCATCTCAGGTTTGCAATACCTCTGTAATTCCAGCATACTGTTCTTTTTGTTATTGGGTTCTTATGATCCCTTGTGCTGTGCAGTTATATATATGTTCTAAAGCTTTTTTGTCGTGTATTAGAGGAGAAAAAAATGGGGCTTATTAGCCGTTGTGTGAAGTGAGAAAATTACAGCCCTTTTTCACGTGTATTAGTGGTAAAAAAAAATAAAAAATTGCCGTTAACGGTCGCAGTTATATGTTCTAAAGTATTTTTTTGCCATGTATTTATTAGTGGGGAAAAGGAAAAAGGCCTTATTAGCCGTTGTGTGGTGAAGTGAGAAAATTACAGGCCTTTTTGGCGTGTATTAGTGACAAAAAAGTGTTATTTGCCGTTCAAGGCAATTATATGTTCTAAAGGCTTTTTTTGTCGTGTATTAGTGGGGGGGGGGGGGCTTATTAGCCGTTGTGTGGTGAAGTGAGAAAATGAAAGCCCTTTTTGGTGTGTATTAGTAGCAAAAAAATATATATTATTTGCCATTCAGTGGTGAAGTTCCATTGTACTACAGCCCTTTACAGGGTTTATTAATAGGATAGATACTTACATCCTATTAGCCGTTCTGCGTTGAATTGTTATATTTATTTTCTTGGGGTGTATTAATAAGAAAAATAATATGTCTTATTAGCCGGTCTGCAGTGAAACCGACATTGTTATGCAGCCATTGTTGGAGTGTATTAATGGTAAAAATAAGTACATGTTATTAGCAGTTCTGCGGTGAATTTACATTGTCATTCAGTGGTGAAATTTGTTTGTGAAACAGCCTTTTGGGGAAAATTGATGGGTGATTGTAGAGTATGTTCCATAGGGACTAACAGTTCGTCGATTATCTATTCAGTGGTGAAATTTGTCTCTGATACAGACTTTTTGGGGAAAATTGGTCAGTGAATATAGACTTTCTTCTGTAGGGACTAAGTAAATGTGTCGATTAGTCATTCAGTGGTGAAATTTGTTTGTGATACAGCCTTTTTTGGGAAAATTGGTCAGTAGCTGTAACTACGGTCAAGGACAATATATGTCCTTTATGGACCACTGGATAAATGTTGTTCATGCACCCTCCATATGTTGGACCGACTATATGAACAGAGAAAGGCCATAAACCGCATTTCTTTTCTACTGGGCAGCCAAGCTGGATTTGTGGCCGCAACTGGCCGAGTTTACCCTAGAAAAGTTGTCCTTCCCGGCCAGAAGTGTGGCATCAGAGCGGGTGTTTAGTGCAGCGGGGGCCAGAGTTACTAATGTTGATTGCGAATATTCTAATCACAAATTTTTATTGCGAATATTGGCACTTCGAGAATTCGCGAATATCTAGAACAGGGGTGGCCAACCCGTGGCTCTTAAGCCACATGCGGCTTTTTGCTTCTTTAAGTGCGGCTCTAGCTGTGGAGCCGGGAAGCAGTCAGGCGGTTCACTCTCCACTCCATGCTCAGATCTCTTTTCCTGATCGGGCAATGTTGCTACTTTGCAGCTCCAGCTCACTCTACACTACGTCCTGATGCACACAGTGTGAGAATGTAGTACGTGGAAGCAAAGTAGCATGTGCCTGATCAGGAGAGGGAAGATATTTTTTTTAAATTACAAAACTGGGCATGGGAGGGGTCCTGATCTGAGCAATGAATGTCTGATCTGAGCAATGGTGGTCTGATCTGAGCAATGGGGGTCTGATCTGAGCAATGGGGGTCTGATATGAGCAATGGGGGTCTGATATGAGCAATGAGGGTCTGACACTGGGGGTGTGATTTGTGTTGTCTGATCTGAGCATTGGGGGTCTGATGTGGAGGTCAGATGAGGATTGGGGATCTGATTTAGGAGTCTGATCTGAGGTCTGATGAAAAATAATTTTTTCCTTTTTTTTCTCTGCTAATGAAAAAATAAGAAAAAAAAATATACCCGGGAAAATATACCCGGAAAAATAGCAATATTTTAAAAAGATTATCCACATCCTAATATGGAATGAAGCTCCGCCTGAACTTTTAAATCACGTGACCTACCAGTGAACCACGTGGGACGCCACACAGGTCCTTGCAGGTCACAGCAGAGATCAACACCACGCCGTGCAAACAGACCTCCAACAACGGACGCAGGAGCGGTAAAGTACCATACCAAACTAATAGAGCATTATCTGGAAAACAGCTCTCACCTACTAGCCTTTGGGTCTTTAAAACATGTGAATATATGTGATGCAATTCCAATAGATATTCCTACGTTCAGCCCAATCACGTGGATACTATTGTGATTAACATCTTCTCTTCAATTGACTCACTTTCCCATATAGGAACTATTAAGAATTGGGTCATATATTCGAGGATGACATCCATCTAAGATTGTGGTGAACATTCATCTAATCCATCAACTAACTGAACTTACCTCCACTATTTGCAACTTGCACCTTTAATCATGTTTTATAAAGTGTTTTATGAATTATGTTTTTATTATTGATTATGGATTTTGTTTTTAATAACGTTTACTGAATATATCACCATTGACAAATTATATTCTGATAACTCCTGTTTACTAGTGCATTGTTTGCCAAATGAGTGACCCCCAAACCCCCCTCACTAATCTTTTATCCACTTTACCAGCATTTGGGAGTGCTGTGGGGCAGTGCACCTTTTCCAAATGTGGAACAATGCGTGAGCCACCATTTTTGCATTTTTTTCAATGGATCCTGTCTGTGTAGCAGCTGTAAGACCTGTATGGTCCCATCAGAATTGGCTTATGATTTGGTAGCCAAAAGTATGAGTAGGTACAAAACACACAAGACCTGCAAATATTCCATTCATGTGTCTGTTTTAGATTCACTCCTGTTTTTTTTGGCATTAGCAATACTGATGGATTACTGATAGGGTTGAGCAAACCTGAACTGTAAAGTTCGGGTTCGTACCAAACTTTAGGATTTTTGGACCCCGGACCTGAACCCTAACTTTTCAGTAAAAGTTTGGGTTCGGTGTTCGGCGATTTATTGGCGCTTTTTGAAAGGCTGCAAAGCAGCCAATCAACAAGCGTTTTACTCTTGTGCCCTTAGAAGCCATCATAGCCATGCCTACTAATGGCATCGCTGTGATTGGCCAGTGCAGCATGTGACCCAGCCTCTATATAAGCTGGAGTCACGTAGCGCTGCACGTCACTCTGCTCTGGTTAGTGTAGAGATAGGATGCTGCTGCTGTGAGGGAGAGAATAGGAAAGAATGTTTAATCTTAAGTGCTTGTTAACTCAGCGATCTAGATAGATTTAGTTTTGTGGGTGCAGTGCACAATCTTTTACCCTGCCCAGAGCCCAGTGAAATAGAAAAATAACTTATCCGTCTATTAGTTAGGTGGGCGGTGACGGCCATTTTATGCAAGCTCAGTGCACCAGCACAGCATATGTGCATTTGTGACATTCAAATACAAGCTTGAAATACTGCAATAATAATCTGGGTTTAAAAAACACAAATTTTTGGCAATATCCTACATCTGGTACCTTTGCAGCATTTGTCAGTGTGAAATCCAAGTTTGAAATGCTGCATTAATTTTCGGGGTTTAAAAAAACACCCATTTTTGGCAATACCCTACATCTGGGGCCTATACTGCATTTGTTAGTGTGACATACAAGCTTGAAATACTGCAATAATATTGTGGGTTTAATAAAACACCCGTTTTTGGCAATACCCTACATCAGGGGCCTATGCTTCATCTGTCAGTGTGAAATACACACATTAGATACTGGTGTTCTATTCTGTTATTAAAAAAACACCCATTTTGGGAAAAATACTTAATTTTGCAGCCTTTGCTGCATCTGTCAGTGTGAGATACATGGGTAAGATACTACTGTTATATTCTGTTATAAAAAAAAAAAAAAAACATTTTAGGCAAGAGCCTAAATTTGAGAAATATGAGGAGAGCGTCAAATAAGAGACATGGCCCCGGTCGTGGTGCTGCTGATGGAGCTCCTGTTGCAGGGAGAGGACGTGATCAATCTGTGCCAGCTACACGCACAAGTGAAACACCTTCCTCAGGTGTGAGTAGGCGACAGAACCTTCAGCGTTATTTGGTCGGGCCTAATGCTGCTCTACGAATGGTGAGGCCAGAACAAGTACAGGCGATAGTAGATTGGATTGCTGACAGTGCCTCCAGTTCCTTTACATTGTCTCCCACCCAGTCTCCTGCTGAAAGACCACAGTTGGCACCTGCAGCCGATGTCCATCAGTCTTTAACCTCACCCTCTTGCAAATCAGCAGAGCAGTATGAGCCCCAAGTCATGCAGCAGTCTCTTCTGCTTTTTGATGACTCTGCTATCAGGGTTTCCCCGGGCCATCCACCTAGCCTTACCCCAGAAGTGGAAGAGATTGAGTTTACCGATGCCCAACCACTTATCTGTCAAGATGAGTACATGGGATGACCACAGAGGCATGTCTCGGATAATGACGAAACACAGGTGCCAACTGCTGGGGCTTTCAAAAGTGTGCAGACCGACAAGGAGGGAAGGAGTGAAGACAGGGTGGAAGACGATGTAGAGGACGATGAGGTCCTCTACCCCACATGGAATCAAGGTCATGCGTGTGACCTGTGCCGATCGGAGAAAGAGGGGGCGGTCGCACAGAGCCACCAGCACAGCAGAAGAGGGAGCAGGGTGCAAAAGTAAAGCGGCCGTCCCCCAGACAGTATGCCTGCTACTGCCCACCTCAGCAAGGGACCGAGCACACCAAAGCCAGCTCCAAGGAGTTCCCTGGAGTGGCAGTTCTTCAGACAATGTGCTGACGACAAGACACAAGTGGTTTGCACGCTGTGCAATCAGAGCCTGAAACGAGTACAAGCGCACGCTGGTAGACACGCTGCTGGTAGCATTCCCGCTTGACAGCGGGGGCACAGTGGAAGCACAAGGCAAAGGCAGAGGAGGAGGAGGAGGAGGAAGAGGTCGCCAACGCAGCTGGGCCACCACCAGCACCTCAAAAGGCATGGTTAGCATTGCCGAAATGTGGAAAAGCTTTGTCAGCATGCCACAACAACCAGTACCACCAGCTGATATGGAACGTCTTAGCAGGAGGCAGCATTTCAGCAACATGGTGGAGTAGTATGTGTGCACACACCTACACGTACTGAATGATGTGTCTGTCCCCTTCAACTTCTGGGTCTTCAAATTGGGCACATGGCCTGAGCTTGCCCTTTACGCCTTGGAGGTGCTGGCCTGCCCTGCAGCCAGTGTATTGTCTGAACATGTGTTTAGCTTGGCCGGGGGCGTTATCACAGACAAGCACAGCCATCTGTCCACAGCCAATGTGGACAAGCTCACGTTCATTAAAAGGACCAAGGCATGGATCCCACAGGACTTGTCCGTACCTTGTGCAGAATAGACATGTATACCCAACCATTGTTATACTACAGCGCAATTGCTCATTGTTGTATTCTGGATATTTTCCACTCTTTTGGAATGTACCCTAATTTAAAAAAAAAATAATTTAAAATTAAAACCAAAAACCAGTGTTGGCTACCTCGTCCTCCTCCACCCCCGCTTCCACCACCTCCTCAAACTACTACTCCATATGGACCTCCACCTCATAAATCAAGATAATTTTTTTTAATTTGTACGTATTTTATTTTATCTTATTTCACCAATTTGTCTGTTACATATTCGGGTGAAATTCACCAATTTTGGGCTGTGATATACCCCTGCTATACCTAGTATACAGCTAAACAAATTTCACTAATTTGTCTGTTACATTCTTGGGTGGCATTTAACCATGTTTTCCTTGATTAAACCCCTGCTCTGCATAGGTGACAGGGACATAATTTGAAAAAAATCATGTGACAAAAAATCATCATTTTACCAATTTTGCCGTAAACAAACCCCTGCTCTGCATAGACAGGGAATTAAATTTCAAAAATTCTTCTTTAATTGACGCACGCCACCTACTTTACTTGTAAGCTTTCCGCTCGATCAACATTTAATTTCATCCATTGACCTCCCTTGGATGTGGTATCTCTTTCTCACGCTCCCTCTCCGGCGTGGAACCCTGATTCGCCGCTAACCATGATTAACTTCTGGGTCTCCAAATTGGCACATGGCCTGAGCTTGCCCTTTATGCCTTGGAGGTGCTGGCCTGCCCTGCAGCCAGTATATTGTCTGAATGTGTGGTTAGCATGACTGGAGGGGGTTATCACAGGTTATATTTCCCAATGTTTTGGGGTGTACCCTAATTTAAACAAAAAAATTTTAATAAAATTAGTGCTCAAAAGTTCGGGTCCCCAGTTCGGGGTTTGGGGTCAAGTTTGGGTCAAGTTCGGGTCCCCAGCTCGAACTTTTTTGTGAAGTTCGGCCGAACCCGTCGAACCCAAACATCCAGGTGTCCTCTAAACTCTAATTACTGACCAAATGCTGACCGAGTGAAGGCAGATGATCAACAGACAGGATCAGTTTTTTGGGGGTTATTGTTCTGACGGATCAGAGGAAGGGCAAAATAATCAGTGAAGTCAACACAAACTTACTGCTGACACCCTCTCCACTCTGTCAGGGGGCTCTACTTGTATAAGCATTTAATAGAACAGGTTCTGTAGACATCCATGTGGAATCAGCTGACGACGGTGTAAAAGGAGTGCGCTTCTTCTTGACGCTAACATGGACCTGTAAGGCTGAGTTCATACTTGGAGTATTTGGTCAGTTTTGGCCACGTAACTGCCCAAATAAGTGTAATATTGTGTCTGTGGATAAACCAGTAATATGTAGATCAGCTTTCTGAGCAGATCTCAGTGTGGTGAAGCTATAGCACACTGTGTGTATAATACACATATATACAGTAGATATGTAAAATCCAGGATACAGCTCTGTATACAGGGCCCCCTTTACTATAGTGCTGCCCATGTACTCTTAATAAAATAAAAAAGGACTACTTACATCACACACCACTTGAATTTGTTTCTGATCTAGAGCTCAATAAAAATTTTATTTTATTAAAAGCCTGGTAGGTGTTTTGAACCCATGAACACTACATGCAAAGCAAGTGTCTTACCACTGAGCTATAACTTTCAACACCAAAGGTGGTGATTTTTTTGATCTATGAGATGTAGTATAGCAAAAAAACAGAGTAAACCTAAGATCCTTTGTGACACTGACAAGTGGAGGACGTGAGATTTCAGCGTCACACATCATTTAAATTTGCCTCTTATCTAGGGCATAATATAAATTTTTTTAGAGGCTGAAAGGAGTTTGGAACTCAGAATGCCTGGGCATGGGGTAACAGCATTATCACTGAGCTACCAGCTTGCCTTGGATGAGCTTGGGCTTTTTGTTCATCTATGTGATGTAGCATACAAAACCACAGTAAAGCTAAAATGTTTTGTGACACTGATAATTGAAGGATGTGAGATATTATCATCACACATCAGCGTCACACATCATTTAAATTTGCCTCTTATCTAGGGCATAATAAAATGTAAACATTTTTTTGAGGCTGAAAGGGGCTTTGAACTCAGAAAGCCTAGACATGGGGCAACAGCATTACCACTGAACTACCAGCTTGCCTTGTATGAACTTGGGCTTTTTGTTCATCTATGTGATGTAGCATTCAAAACCACAGTAAACCTAAAATCCTTTGTTCCCTTCCTTACCACTGAGCTATCAGCTATGCGCTCATAACACTGTAATGTGTTAGCTTACAGCATTTTAGGCACAGAGCTATAAGCTCAGCAATAGACATACTTTGGTTGTGTGATTTAGCATACAAATACATAGTATATCTATAACTCATTCTCACTTTGACCCTGACCTATGAAGAGCATAAGTCAAACTCAGATATGAGAGTCAGGTGTCAGAGTCAGGTGTCAGAGTCAGGTGTCAGAGTCAGGTGTCAGGGTCAGGTGTCAGGGTCAGGGTCAGGTGTCAGGGTCAGAGTCAGGTGTCAGGGTCAGGTGTCAGGGTCAGGTGTCAGGGTCAGGTGTCAGGGTCAGGTGTCACATTGGCATTATTTTGATACTTGACTATGATATCTGACCATGTCCTAAAATGAACACTGTAGATCTGACCATCTAAAACAGTATGTGCGAGGGCCTGCTGCCGCTTTGTTGACTCTAGATAACCTGGAGCCGATCGCACGTCCCCGTGGCGGCAACGATCCATTCGGATGTCTTCCCTATCAACTTTTGATGTTATTTTAAGCCCAAACCATGTAGACCATGGGTAACGGGGGAATCACGGTTCGATTCCAAAGAGGGAGCCTGAGAAACAGCTACGGCTACCACATCCAAGCAAGGCAGCATGCGTGCAAATTACCTAATAGGTATAATTAGGTGAGGGCCTGCAGGTGAGCTGACCCTATAAAAGATTTTAGGTGCTGGCCTGCTGGTGAGCTGACCCTGTAAAAAATTTTATGCGAGGGCATGCTGGTGAGCTAACCCTCTAATAGGCTGTAGGTGAGGGCCTATAGGTGAGCTGACTTTGTAAAACATTATATGCGAAGGGCATATATGCAAGGGCATTATATGCAACGAATAAGCATGTGTTGATATGATGGAAGAGGAGAAGGAGGAGGAGAAAAGGAAGATTCAACCATATACCCTTGTTTGTGGTGGAAAGGGTGCATGGGAATACAGCATATTCAGTACATTATAAACAACACATTTAAAGTGCCTTTGTTCATCCGCTTTCCTCTGATGGAGTCGAGAAGTCATGGTCAATCCAGGCCTTGTTCATTTTTATAAGAGTCAACCTGTCAACATTTTCAGTTGACAGGTGGATACGCTTATCTGTTTTAATGCCACCAGCAGCACTAAATACCCGCTCAGACAAAACGCTGGCGGCAGGGCAGTCCAGCGCCTCCAAGGCGTAGAGTGCCAGTTCGTGCCACGTGTCCAGCTTGGACACCCAGTAGTTGTAAGGTACTGAGGGATCCTTGAGGACGCTGACACGGTCTGCTATGTACTCTTTCACCATCTTCCAAAAATGTTCCCTCCTTGTGACACTAGGCCGCACATCAGGGTGAGGGTGCTGGCAGGGTGTCATGAAACTGTCCCAGGCTTTGGAGAGTGTTGCCCTGCCTCTGTTGGAACTGCTATGTGTCTCCCCTCCTCGGTTGGCCAAGGAACGACAGACTCTGCCGCCAGTGTTGTCAGATGGAAAGTTTTGGAGCAATTTTTCAACAAGGATCTTATGGAATTGCACCATTTTACTCGTCCTCTCCACCAGATGAATGAGAGATGAGAAGTTCTCTTCGTAGCTGGGGTCGAGAAGGGTGACAAACCAGTAATCCGTGTTGTCTAAAATGCGTATAACTCGCGGATCGCGGGAAAGGCAGCCTAGCAGGAAGTCAGCCATGTGTGCCAGAGTACCAACAGGCAAGACTTCACTGTCGTCATTAGGAGGATGACTATTAATCTCCTCATCCTCTTTCTCCTCTTCTGCCCACCCACGCTGAACAGATGAAATTAAACTTCCATGGGTACTACCCTCTGTAGCAGAGGCAACTGTCTCCTGCTCCTCCTCTTCATCATCCAAGTCGCGCTGAGAAGACAAACTGAGGGTGGTCTGGCTATCACCCAGTGTAATGTCTTCCCTTATTTCCACCTCTTCCACCTGCAAAGTGACGTCCTTAATTATGAGCAGCGAATGTTTGAGTAGACACAGAAGTGGGATGGTTATGCTGATAATAGCGTTATCGCCGCTCACCATCTGTGTTGATTCCTCAAGATTTCTTAAAACCTCACAGAGGTCAGACATCCATGCCCACTCCTCGCTTCTGAATAGCGGAAGCTGACTGGAAAGGCGACGACCATGTTACAGCTGGTATTTCACTATTGCCCTCTGCTGCTCACAAAGCATGGCCAACATGTGGAACGTTGAGTTCCAGCGCGTGCTCACGTCTCACAACAGCTGGTGAGCTGGCAATTTCAAGCACTGCTGCAGCATTGACAGACCGGCTGAAGCTGTTGATGACTTGCGGAAATGTGCACACACGCGGCGCAACTTCACCAGTAGCTCAGGCAAATTGGGGTGGGTTTTGAGAAACCACTAAACCACAAGGTTGAACATGTGGGATAGGCATCGGATGTGTCTGAGCTTGTCGAGCTCCAAAGCCGCCACCAAGTTACGGCCATTATCAGACACAACCATTCCTGGTTGTAAGTTGAGTGGCGAGTCTCCTATCCCCTGCAACAGCTCTGCGGCAGTGTGTGCTGTCCACTAAGTATATCAGCTTCAGCATGGCCTGTTGCTGATTCCCCACTGCAGTGCTACACTGCTTCCAGCTACTGACTGATGACCTACTGGTGCTACACGCAGATAAATCGAAAGTGGACGTGGAGGAGGAGGAGAAGTGGGGTTTGGAGCCACTAACATAGTTGCTGGCGGAAACCCTGATGAAAGTAGGGCCCGCAATCCTCGCCGTCTGTAGCACCTGTGCCATCCCAGGGTACGACTCGCTCCCGGCCTCCACAACATTCACCCAGTGTGCCGTCAGGAAAATGTAGCATCCCTGGCCACCAGCACTTGTCCATGTGTCTGTGATTAAGTGGACCTTCCCAGTAATTGCGTTGGTCACGGCACGTGTGATGTTACAGGGCACATGTTGGTGTAAGGCGGGCACGGCACACCTTAAAAAATAGTGGCAGCTGGGGAATGTGTAACGGGGGATGGCAGCCGGGATCAGGCTGTGGAAGGCCTAGGTGTCCACAAGCCTAAATGGCAACATTTCCAGGGCCAGTAATTTGGAAACCTGCGCAGTTAGTGCTATGGCCTGTGGGTGGGTGGCTGGGTATTTTTGCTTTTGTTCAAAGGCCTGGGATAAGGACATTTGGATGCTGCACTGGGACACGGAAGTGGATGTGGTGGCTGATGGTACTTGTGAACATCCAGGTGCAGGGCGGGAGGTATCCGGCCCTGCACCTTCGACAGGGGATTGGCCAGCACGTAACATAAAGGAAGAGGAGGCAGTGGTGTGACCCGCAGACACAGATTGTGGACCCAGGCGTTCATCCCACTTATTACGGTGCATGGATGCCATGCACCGTAATGTAGAGTTGAGCGGACACCAGGATGTTCGGGTTCGACGGGTTCGGCCAAACTTCGAAAAAAAAGTTCGAGTTCAGGACCCGAACTTGAACCCAAACCCCATTGAAGTCAATGGGGACCCGAACTTTTGAGCACTAAAATGGCTGTAAAAATGTCATGGAAAGGCTAGAGGGCTGCAAATGGCGTCAAAATGTGGTTAAGAGCATGGCAAGTGCTCTGCAAACAAATGTGGATAGGGAAATGACTTCAAATAACATCAAATACGTAAAAATAAAAAATAATAGTCTTGATCTAGGAGGACCAGGTCCATATGGAGAAGGAGGTTGAGGAGGCGGTGGATGTGGCAGTGTAGGTGGAAGTGGCGGTGAAGGAGGAGGAGGTAGCCTACACTGCTTTTTGGTTTTAAATTTATTTATATTTTTTTAAATTAGGGTACACCCCAAAACATTGGGAAATATAATCCTCCAGTCGTGCTAAACACACATTCAGACAATACACCGGCTGCAGGGCAGGCCAGCACATCCAAGGTGTAAAGGGCAAGCTCAGGCCATGTGCCCAATTTGGAGACCCAGAAGTTGCAGGGGGCAGACCCATCAGTCAGTTTGTGTAGGCGTGTACATACTTACTGCCCCACCCACCATGTCGCACGTCCCTGTGATGTTCTCGATCCAATTTGATATCTGCTCAACTTTCGATGTTCTTTTATGCGCCTACCATGGTGATTACGGGTGGCGGGGAATCAGGGTTCCAGGCCGTAGAGGGAGCGTGAGAAAAAGAGACCAAATTTAAGGGAGATTACTTCTATTTTAAAAAATTGGGATCAAGAAGAAATGTTGGAAAAGTTATTAAGGCGCAAATGTGGGACAAATTACAGAAGCCCAAACGTGGGTCAAAAGAGTCAAGCGGAATTGTGGGAAAAGCTATTGAGGCGCAAATGTTGGCCAAAAGAGTATAGCGGAAATTTGGGACAAAGTATTGAAGCTTAAATGTGGAACAACTTGCTTAAGTTTAAGCATTGAATCAAAGGAGGTGGCGCGCATCAATTAAAGAAGCATTTCAGAAATTTTATTCCCTGTCACCTATGCAGAGCAGTGGTTTATTCACGTCTAAAATTGTATAATGTCAACCCAAGAATGTAACAGAAAAATTACAGAAATTAACCTGTCTACTTGGCTGTAAAAATGTCATGGAAAGGGCCTGGAGGGCTGCAAATGGCATCAAAATGTGGTTAAGAGCATGGCAAGTGCTCTGCAAACAAATGTGGATAGGGAAATGACTTTAAATAACATAAAATACGAAATAAAAATAAAAAATAATAATCTTGATCTAGGAGGACAAGGTCCATATGGAGTAGGAGGTTGAGGAGGCAGTGGATGTGGCGGTGTAGGTGGGAGCGGAGGTAGCCTATACTGGTTTTTGGTTTTAAATTTTATTTTGTAAATTAGGGTACACCCCAAAGCATTTGGAAATAAAACCTGTGATAACCCCTTGCAGTCGTGCTAAACACACGCTCAGACAATACACTGGCTGCAGGGCAGGCCAGCACCTCCAGGGGGTAAAGGGCAAGCTCAGGCCATGTGCCCAATTTGGAGACCCAGAAGTTGCAGGGGCTGACCCCTGTCAGTCATTTCGTGTAGGCATGTGCAAACTTACTGCCCCACCATGTCGCATGTCCCTCTGATGTTCACGATCCAATTGAAATCTGCTCTATCAACTTTCAATGTTTTTTTTCTGCGCCTACCATGGTGATCACGGGTGGCGGGGAATCAGGGTTCCACGCCGGAGAGGGAGCTTGAGAAAGAGAGACCACATCCAAGGGAGGATTAATTTTTTAAAATTACAATTATAGAGTTGAAATATGGGAGAAATTATTAAAGCATAAAAGTGTGACAACTTTTTAAAGTTTAAGCATTGAATGAAAGGATGTGGCGCACATTAATTACTGAAGAATTTATTACATTTTATTCCCTGTCACCTATGCAGAGCAGGGGTTTATTCACGTCTAAAATTGTATAATGTCAACCCAAGAATGTAATAGAAAAATTTGTGAAATTTATTAACCTGTCTACTTGGTAGAGCAGGGGTCTTTGACTGAAAAAAATTGTTTATTGTCACCCAAAAATGTTAAAGAAAAATTATTGAAATTTATAAAGCTGTCAACTAGGTAGAGGAGGGGTATATTACATCCAAAAATTGGTGAATTTCACCAAAAAATGTAAGACAAATTATTATTTTTTTACCTGTCTACTCGGTATAGCAGTGGTACATCACACCCAAAAATCGGTGAATTTCACCAGAAAATGTAACTGACAATTTATTTATTTATTAAACTGTCTACTAGGTATAGCAGTGGTACTATACACCAAAAAATTGGCGAATTTCACCAGAAAATGTAACGGATTATTATTTTTTTAACCTGTCTACTAGGTATTGCAGTGGTACATCACACCCCAAAAATTTTTGAATTTCACCAGAAAATGAAACTGACAATTTTTTTTTTAAACCTGTCTACTAGGTATAGCAGTGGTACTTGACACCAAAAAATTGGTGAATTTCAACTGAAAATGTAACGGATTATTTTTTTTTTTTAACCTGTGTACTAGGTATAGCAGTGGTACATCACATCCAAAAAAATTTGAATTTCAACTGAAAATGTAACTGACAATTTATTTATTTTTTAACCTGTCTACTAGGTATAGCAGTGGTACTATACACCCAAAAAATTGGTGAATTTCAACTGAAAATGTAACTGACAATTTATTTATTAACCTGTCTACTAGGTATAGCAGTGGTACATCACACCCAAAAAATGTTGAATTTCAACTGAAAATGTAACTGGCAATTTATTTATTTTTTAACCTGTCCACTAGGTAAAGCAGTGGTACTATATACCAAAAAATTGGTGAATTTCACCAGAAAATGTAACTGACAATTTTATTTTATTTTTTTACCGGTCTACTAGGTATAGCAGTGGTTCTATACACCTAAAAATTGGTGAATTTCACCTGAAAATGTAAATGACAATTCTTTTTTTTTGTTTAACCTGTCTACTAGGTATAGCAGTAGTACTATACACCCAAAAATTGGTGAATTTCACCCGAAAATGTAACTGACAATTTTTTTTTTGTTTAACCTGTCTACTAGGTATAGCAGTTGTCAACCAATATTAACCGGACAGAATGATATCAAAACATCGGACCCCCAAGGAGTCTTAATAATCACCAAAAAATGAAGCAGAATTTTGTGTATATGAAAATCCAAAAAGCTTTATTGTAAATATATATAAACAGTACATACATGTATTATAAAACAGGCAGCACAAGGCGGGACACACAGATGAGGAGCAGGACCCAAGGAGAGGCCGGGAGATCAGTGAACGAAAATACAGGTAAAAAGAATACTAGCTGAAAGATCATACCTCAGAGTCTCATAGCAGCAACGCCCCAAACACAATGCAAAAGAGGCATCCCCGGAAGAAGCCAGATCTACTGGCGAAACGGTGTTGGGTCAGGAGTTGGCCGAGATATCTTTGCACCATTCAGGGTATGTTTAATTGTGTTCCCTTGTGTTCCTTCCATCTTAACCTCAGTCTCCACAATCGCCTCTTTTGCATTGTGTTTGGGGCGTTGCTGCTATGAGACTCTCAGGTATGCTCTTTCAGCTAGTATTCTTTTTCCCTGTATTTTCATGCACTGATCTCCCGGCCTCTCCTTGGGTCCTGCTCCTCATCTGTGTGTCCCGCCTGTTTTATAATACATGTATGTACTGTTTATATATATTTAAAATAAAGCTTTTTGGATTTTCATATACACGAAAGTCAGCTTCATTTTTTGCTGATTAGGTATAGCAGTTGTACTATACACCCAAAAATTGTTGAATTTCAACTGAAAATGTAACTGACAATTTTTTTTTGCTTAACCTGTCTACTAGGTATAGCAGTGGTACTATACACCAAAAAATTGGTGAATTGTACCAGAAAATGTAACTGACAATTATTTTCTTTTGTTTAACCTGTCTACTAGGTATATCAGTGGTACTATACACCCAAATATTTGTGAATTTCACCTGAAAATGTAAATGACAATTATTTGATTTTGTTTAACCTGTCTACTAGGTATAGCAGTGGTACTATACACCCAAATATTTGTGAATTTCACCAGAAAATGTAAATGACAAAGTAGTGATATGACATAAAATAAAATACGTACAAATAAAAAAAAAATAGATTTATGAAGTGGAGTTCCATATGGAGTAGGAGTTTGAGGAGGCGGTGGACGTAGCGGTGTAGGTGAAAGCGGCGGTGGAGGAGGACGGGGTAGCCAACACAGGTTTTTGGTTTGAATTTTATTTTTTTAAATTATAGAATGTGTCGGCAGATAAGAACCATTTGGCCCATCTAGTCTGCCCAATATACTGAATACTATGGATAGCCCCTGGCCCTATCTTATATGAAGGATGGCCTTATGCCTATCCCATGCATGCTTAAACTCCTTCACTGTATTTGCAGCTACCACTTCTGCAGGAAGGCTATTCCATGCATCCACTACTCTCTCAGTAAAAAATATTAATTTTATTTAAAGCCTGAAAGGGGTTTTGAACCCATGAACACTACATGCAAAGCAAGTGTCTTACCACTGAGCCATAGATTAGGGTACACTATACCTAGTAGACCGAAAAAAAAAAAAAAAAAAAAGAATGAGCAATTGCGCTAAAGTATAACAATGGCTGGTTAGTGCCGGTATACATGTCTATTCTACACAAGGTACAAACAAGTCCTGAGGGATCCATGCCTGGTTCATTTTAATAAATGTGAACTTGTCCACATTGGCTGTGGACAGGCGGCTGCGCTTGTCTGTGATGACGCCCCCTGCCGTGCTAAACACACGTTCAGATAATGCACTGGCTGCAGGGCAGGCCAGCAGCTCCAAGGCGTAAAAGGAAAGCTCAGGCCATGTGCCCAATTTGGAGACCCAGAAGTTGAAGGGGGCAGACCCGTCATTCAGTACGTGTAGGCCTGTGCATACATACTGTTCCACCATGTTGCTGGAATACTGCCTCCTGCTAAGACTTCCATATCAGCTGGTGGTGCTGGTTGTGGCGTGCTGACAAAGAATTCCACATTTTGGCCATACTATCCCTGCCTTCTGAGGTGCTGGTGGTGCCCCAGCTGCGTTGGCGACCTCTTTCTCTTCCTCTGCCTTCGCCTTGTGCTTCCACTGTGCCCCCGCTGTCAGGTGGGAATGCCACCAGCAGCGCGTCTACCAGCGTGCGCTTGTACTCGCGCATCTTACGATCAAGCTCCAGTGAGGGAATTAAGGACGGTACGTTGTCCTTGTAACAGGGATCCAGCAGCGTGGCCACTCAGTAATCAGCACAAGTTAGAATGTGGGCAACTCGGCGGTCGTTGCGGAGACACTGCAGCATGTAATCGCTCATGTGTGCCAGGCTGCCCAGAGGCAACGAAAAGCTGTCCTCTGTGGGAGGTGTATCGTCTGTGTCCTCTGTATCCCCCCATCCACGCACCAGTGATGGCCATGAGCTGGTCTGGGTGCCACCCTGCTGTGAACATGGTTCCTCCTCCTCCATCTCCTCCTCCTCATCCTCCACCTCGTCATCCTCCAGAACTGTGCCCTGGCTGGACAATTGTGTACCTGGCGTTTGTGGGTGCAGGAACCCACCCTCGGAGCCACTTGTGAATGACTGGCCGGAAACCCTTCGAAATGATCCCTCTTCCTCCTCCTCCTCTTGTGCCACATCCTCTTCCATCATTGCCAGGAACGCTTTTTTCAAGGATGCATAGACGTGGGATAGTAACGCTGAGAACAGCGTTATCGGCACTGGCCATGTTGGTGGAGTACTCGAAACAGAACAACAAGGAACACAGGTCTCGCATGGAGGCCCAGTCATTGGTGGTGAAGTGGTGCTGTTCTGCCAAGCGACTCACCCGTGCGTGCTGCAGCTGAAACTCCACTATCGCCTGCTGCTGCTCGCACAGTCCGGCCCGCATGTGCAAGGTGGAGTTCCACCTTGTGGGCACGTCGCATATGAGGCGGTGAGCAGGAAGGCCGAAGTTACGCTTCAGCGCTGACAGGCGAGCAGCAGCAGGGTGAGAATGCCGAAAGCGCGCACAGACGGCCCGCACTTTATGCAACAGCTCTGACATATCGGGGTAATTTTTAAGGAACCTCTACACCACCAAATTAGCTGTCATATATAGAGATATAGTAGAGCTGAGTGTGCTGGTGCAGCTGTCATGTGTATAGATGTAACAGAGCTGGGTTTGCTGGGGCAGCTGTCATATATAGAGATATAGTATAGCTGAGTGTGCTGTGCAGCTGCCATGTGTATTAGATGTAGCAGAGCTGGGTGTGCTGGGGCAGCTATCATTTATAGAGATATAGCAGAGCTGAGTGTGCTGGGACAGCTGTCATATAGAGATATAGCAGTGCTGGGTGTGTTGGGGCAGCTGTCATGTGTATAGATGTAGTAGAGCTGGGTGTGTTTGGGCAGCTGTCATGTGTATAGATGTAGCAGAGCTGGGTTTTCTGGGGCAGCTGTCATATATAGAGATATAGTAGAGCTGAGTGTGCTGGTGCAGCTGCCATGTGTATTAGATGTACCAGAGCTGGGTGTGCTGGGGCAGCTATCATTTATAGAGATATAGCAGAGCTGAGTGTGCTGGGACAGCTGTCATATAGAGATATAGCAGTGCTAGGTGTGTTGGGGCAGCTGCCATGTGTATAGATGTAGTAGAGCTGGGTGTGTTTGGGCAGCTGTCATGTGTATAGATGTAGCAGAGCTGGATTTTCTGGGGCAGCTGTCATATATAGAGATATAGTAGAGCTGAGTGTGCTGGTGCAGCTGTCATGTGTATAAGATGTAGCAGAGCTGGGTGTGCTGGGGCAGAAATCATTTATAGAGATATAGCAGAGCTGAGTGTGCTGGGACAGCTGTCATATAGAAATATAGCAGTGCTGGGTGTGTTACGGCAGCTGTCATGTGTATATAGATGTTCACTTAGCCAGCTATAACAGTAGAAGTCTCATATTTTTTCAATCAGTAGCAAGGCTGCTCTTATGGTCTAGTGGTTAAATGCTTCTCCTCTGATACAGAAGGTCATGAGTTCGAATCCCAGCAGAAACATTTCTGAAATACACAAGCACTGACTTCATATATGGACATACAGGGCGGGACACAGGAAGAGGCTGCATTGCATTGCTGACATGGAGGTAAGTAGAAGTGTTTATTTTTTTATTTTTTAATACCCGACTGTTACTGCCATGGGGGAGCGGGAGGCACTTGATACTGGCACATGGGGGGAGGGGGGTTGGCACCTGATACTGGCACATGGGGGGGGAGATGGCATGGCACTATGATACTGGGACATGGGGGGGGAGAGAGGCACTTGATACTGGCACTTTTGGGGGGGGGGAGATGGCATG
Source organism: Bufo bufo (assembly GCF_905171765.1). Lineage (NCBI taxonomy): Eukaryota > Metazoa > Chordata > Amphibia > Anura > Bufonidae > Bufo > Bufo bufo. The sequence goes on along the minus strand of NC_053391.1, from coordinate 516,029,626 downwards.
GCACTATGATACTGGGACATGTGGGGGGGAGGAGAGAGGCACTTCATACTGGCACATTGGGGGGGTAGATGGCACTATGATACTGGGACATGTGGGGGGGAGGAGAGAGGCACTTCATACTGGCACATTGGGGGGATGGGAGATGGCACTATGATACTGGGACATGTGGGGGGAGGAGAGAGGCATTTGATACTGGCACATGATGGGGGGGCATCTATGGGGACACTTACTGGCACATTATTGGGGGGCATTATGGGGGACACTAGGCCGGCAGCCTATCAGAGGCCGGACACTGAGGGCATCTACTGGGGCACTATATATGGGGCATTTTATACTGGTACATTATGGGGGGCACTAGCAGGAAGGGGGGAGAGGAGCACTATGGGGGAATTCACTGAGGGCACTATATAGGGGTATTTTATACTGGGACATTATGGGGGCACTATGGGGACATTAGCTCAACTGGGGGCATTACAAGGGGGTATTTTTTGCACTGTCACATTAAAAGGAGAATTATTTCTACTAGGGGGGGAGGGGGCATTATGGTGGGCTTTATTACTCCCACATGGTATGACCCCCTAGTATCAGCACCAGCCTCTCCCTGCTCTGCTATTCCTCTGCCCCTTCTCCAAATCCTTATTATGAAATCTTTCTCATTAGGATAAAACACAACATCAGCTCCGCCGAGCCCCCGGCCAAAGTGTGGAAGTGGTGTCCGAGATCCCCAAGGGCCGAGCCAAGTAACTACGTTTTTATGTGAAATATGTTTGTTATACACATATAGCATACTACACTGTGCCCCACAATATACAGTATACCTCTACACTGTGCCCCACAATATACAGTATACCTCTACACTGTGCCACACAATGTACAGTATACCGCTACACTGTGCCCCACAATATACAGTATACCTCTACACTGTGCCCTACAATATACAGTATACCGCTACACTGTGCCCCACAATATACAGTATACCGCTACACTGTGCCACACAATATACAGTATACCTCTACACTGTGCCCCACAATATACAGTATACCGCTACACTGTGCCCCACAATATACAGTATACCTCTACACTGTGCCCCACAATATACAGTATACCGCTACACTGTGCCACACAATATACAGTATACCTCTACACTGTGCCCCACAACATACAGTATACCGCTACACTGTGCCACACAATATACAGTATACTGCTACACTGTGCCCCACAATATACAGTATACCTCTACACTGTGCCACACAATATACAGTATACCTCTACACTGTGCCACACAATATACAGTATACCTCTACACTGTGCCCCAGAATATACAGTATACCTCTACACTGTGCCCCACAATATACAGTATACCTCTACACTGTGCCCCACAATATACAGTATACCTCTACACTGTGCCCCACAATATACAGTATACCTCTACACTGTGCCACACAATATACAGTATACCTCTACACTGTGCCCCACAATGTACAGTATACCGCTACACTGTGCCACACAATGTACAGTATACCGCTACACTGTGTAGTCTGTTCTATAAGCACCATTGTTTTGTGGTGGCGGACAGAAAATAATCTGGAAGTGCCCCTCCCGGGACCAGGCTCTGACTGCTAGGGGGGGTCTGCTGAGCTAACGGATGCCCCCTATGGCAGTAGCACCACCATAGCCCCCATATATGGCAAACAAAATTGCTTTGGGGAGGGGGGGGGAAGGGGTGACACCATTTTCTACCGCACCGGGTGACACCAGCCCTAGCAACGCCACTGCCTGGCTGTGTTGAAGTTGGTGGTGAAGGTGTTATGCTGACCAGATGAGGAGCCGGTAGAGGATGAGGAAGCGTAGTAGGAGGAGGAAGCAACAGGAGGCAAACTGAAGTGCCCTGCAATCCTTGGTGGTGGAAGAACATGCACAAAACTGCTATTCGCCTCAGGCCTAGCCGCCACCGCATTTACCCAGTGTGCTGTTATGGAGATATAACGTCCCTGACCGTGCTTACTGGTCCACGTATCCGTAGTGAGGTGCACCTTGCCACAGACGGCGTTGCGCAGTGCACACCTGATTTTGTCCCCCACTTGGTTGTGCAGGGAAGGGATGGCTCACCTGGAAAAGTAGTGGTGGCTGGGCAAGACGTACTTTGGGACAGCCACCACCATAAGGCCTTTAAAACTATCCGTCTCCACCAGACGGAATGACAGCATTTCAAAGGCCAGTAATTTTTAAATGCTGGCATTCAGGGCTAGTGATCGTTTGGGAGATGGAGAGCTGAACGCTTCCGTGGGACATTGTGGAGATGCTTGGTGACCCAGGTGGTGGTGTTGCTGGAAGATCCTCTGTTTGCGGAGTGTCAGGTGGCACTGTCACTCCAGAGGTGGATGAAGAGGCCGAGACTGCAGCAGAAGAGGAAGCAGGAGGAGCCAGCGACCTTTCTTGGTTTTTACGGTGTCTACTCCACTGCAGGTCGTGCTTTGCACTTAAATGCCTGGTCATCTTGAAAGATAAGTGGTTGGGCATCGGTGCACTCAATCTCTTCCACTTCTGGGGCAGGGATAGGTGGATATCCCTGGGAAACCGTGCTAAAAGCCATCAAAAAGCAAAAGAGACTGCTGCATGACTTGGGCTCAGACTGCTTGGCTGATTTGCAAGGGGGTGAGGTGAAAGACTAATGGACATCGGCTGCAGGTGCCAACTGTGGTCTTTCAGCAGGAGACTGGGTGGGAGACAATGTGAAGGAACTGGATCCACTGTCAGCAACCCAATCTACTATCACCTGTACTTGTTCAGGCCTCACCATTCGTAGAGCCGCATTTGACCCGACAAAATACCGCTGCAGGTTCTGTCGCCTACTCGCACCTGAGGAAGGGTTTTCTCTTGTGCGTGTAGCTAGCACAGATCGAACACATCCTCTCCCTGCAACAAGAGCTCCACCAGCAGCACCACGACCTGGGCCACTTTCCTTATTTGACGCTCTCCTCATATTTCTCGAATTTAGGATCTTGCCCTAAATGGGTGTTAAATTAATAGTAGAATAGAACGACAGTATGTACAGGGTGTATCTCACATGCCCTTAACCAGACTAGGCCTCAATTAAATTTGTTTGCCCAAAATGGCTGTATTTCAAATACCTGAATAGAAGTCCTGTATTTAAAGGGTGTAGCTCACACGGCCTGAACCAGATTAGGCCTCGATTAAAGATTTGTGCACCAAATGGCGGTATTTCAAATATCTGAATAGAACCACACTATGTAAAGGCTGTATCTCACACGGCCTGAACCAGACTAGGCCTCAATTAAAGATTTGTGCACCAAATGGCGGTATTTCAAATATCTGAATAGAACCACACTATGTAAAGGCTGTATCTCACAATGACATATGACATATGACAGCAGTATATAACCCTGGAATTTCAAATGTGCTGATGCTGCAATGCCTGAAAAATTGTGTATTTTGCCCCAAAAAGGGTGTTTTATTAATAGAAGAATATAAGCCCTGTATATACAGGGTGTATCTCACACGGTCTGACCCACACTAGGCCTCAATTAAATTTGTTTGCCCAAATTGGCTGTATTTCAAATACCTGAATAGAAGCCCTGTATTTAAAGGAGGGTGTTTCTCACACGCCCTGAACCAGACTAGGCCTCAATTAAAGATTTGTGCACCAAATTGCGGTGTTTCAAATATCTGAATATAACCCAAATATATAAAGAGTGTATCTCATAATGACATATGCAGCAAAGGCTGCCAAATAATTTGTTTTTGTCCAAACGGGTGTTTGTTTAATAACTGAATATGGCAGCAGTATATAACCCTGGAATTTCAAACGTCAAGATGCTGCAAGGCCTGAAAAATTGTGTATTTTGCACAAAAAAAGGTGTTTTATTAATAAAAGAATCAAACCCCAGTATTTAAAAGGTGTATCTCACACGCCCTGAACCAGACTAGGCCTTCTTTTAATTTTGTTTGCCCAAAATGGCTGCATTTCAAATACCTGAATAGAACCCCTGTATATACAGGGTGTATCTCACACGCCCTGATCCACACTAGGCCGCAATTAAATTTGTTTGCCCAAAATGGCTGTATTTCAAATACCTGAATAGAAGCCCTGTATTTAAAGTGTGTATTTCACACGCCCTGATCCACACTAGGACATTATCAAAGAATGTGCCCAAAATGGCTTTGTTTTAAATAACTGAATAGAAAGACTACTAGTATGTAAAGGCGGTATCTCACAATGACATCTGCAGCAAAGGCTGCCAACAATATTTTTTTTGCCCAAACGGGTGTTTGTTTTATAACTGAATTTGACAGCAGTATATAACCCTGGAATTTCACACGTACTGATGCTGCAGGGCCACAAAAATAGTGGAATCTGGCAAAAAAGTGTGTTTTTAAAAACCCAGAAAATGATGGCTGTATTTCTAGCTTAAATTTTACACTGACTAATCCAGATGTTGTATATTGCCAAAAAAGTGTTTTTTTGGTAACAGAATATGAAAGCTGTATATATTAAACTTGAATTTAACACTTGCAGATCTGGAAAAATAGTGTTTTTTGGCAAAAAAAAAGTGTGTTTTTAAAACCCCAGAAAATGATGGCTGTATTTCTAGCTTAAATTGCACACTGACTAAGCCTGCAAATGCACCAGATGTTGTAAATTGCCAAAAAAATATAGATATTTTTAAAAAAACAGATTATTTGTGCTGTTTTTAAAGCTTGGTTTCTATGCCCCAAAAGCTCAGATGCAGTGCTGGTGCACTGAGCTTGCATTAAATGGCTGCCGCCCACCTAAGTTATTTTTCTCCATCACTGGCCTCAGGGAAGGATAAACAAATTGTGCCCTGCACCCACACAACACAATGTATGTAGATCGCTGAGTTAGATTCACGTTTTGAGCAAAGATTCTCTCCTATTCTCTCCCTGAAATCACCAGCATCATCCTCGCCCTACACTAAGCACAGCAGAGTGACGTGCAGCGCTACGTGACTCCAGCTTATATAGAGGCTAGGTCACATACTACACTAGCCAATCACAGCCATGCCATTAGTAGGCATGGCTGTGATGGCTTCTAAGGGCACAGAGCTAAACGCTTGTTGATTGGCTGCTCTGCAGCCTTTCAAAAAGCGCTGAGAAATTGCCGGACACTGAACCCGAACTTTTACTGAAATGTTCGGGTTCCAAAAATCCTAAAGTTTGGTACGAACCCGAACTTTACAGTTCGGGTTCGCTCAACCCTAATACTGACTATTAAAAACATACCGATGGATCAGACCGTAACACTCATATATATATATATACACTGCTCAAAAAAATAAAGGGAACACAAAAATAACACATCCTAGATCTGAATTAATTAAATATTCTTCTGAAATACTTTGTTCTTTACATAGTTGAATGTGCTGACAACAAAATCACACACAAAAAAAAAAAATGGAAATCAAATTTTTTAACCCATGAAGGTCTGGATTTGGAGTCACCCTCAAAATTAAAGTGGAAAAACACACTACAGGCTGATCCAACTTTGATGTAATGTCCTTAAAACAAGTCAAAATGAGGCTCAGTAGTGTGTGTGGCCTCCACGTGCCTGTATGACCTCCCTACAACGCCTGTGCATGCTCCTTTTGAGGTGGCGGACGGTCTCCTGAGGGATCTCCTCCCAGACCTGGACTAAAGCATCTGCCAACTCCTGGACAGTCTGTGGTGCAACGTGACGTTGGTGGATAGAGCGAGACGTGATGTCCCAGATGTGCTCAATTGGATTCAGGTCTGGGGAATGGGCGGGCCAGTCCATAGCATCAATGCCTTCGTCTTGCAGGAACTGCTGACACACTCCAGCCACATGAGGTCTAGCATTGTCTTGCATTAGGAGGAACCCAGGGCCAACCGCACCAGCATATGGTCTCACAAGGGGTCTGAGGATCTCATCTCGGTACCTAGTGGCAGTCAGGCTACCTCTGGCGAGCACATGGAGGGCTGTGCGGCCCTCCAAAGAAATGCCACCACACACCATTACTGACCTAATGCCAAACCGGTCATGCTGGAGGATGTTGCAGGAACTAGAACGTTCTCCACGGCATCTCCAGACTCTGTCACGTCTGTCACATGTGCTCAGTGTGAACCTGCTTTCATCTGTGAAGAGCACAGGGCGCCAGTGGCGAATTTGCCAATCTTGGTGTTTTCTGGCAAATGCCAAACGTCCTGCACGGTGTTGGGCTGTAAGCACAACCCCCACCTGTGGACGTCGGGCCCTCATATCACCCTCATGGAGTCTGTTTCTGACCATTTGAGCAGACACATGCACATTTGTGGCCTGCTGGAGGTCATTTTGCAGGGCTCTGGCAGTGCTCCTCCTGTTCCTCCTTGCACAAAGGCGGAGGTAGCGGTCCTGCTGCTAGGTTGTTGCCCTCCTACGGCCTCCTCCACGTCTCCTGATGTACTGGCCTGTCTCCTGGTAGTGCCTCCATGCTCTGGACACTATGCTGACAGACACAGCAAACCTTCTTGCCACAGCTCGCATTGATGTGCCATCCTGGATAAGCTGCACTACCTGAGCCTCTTGTGTGGGTTGTAGACTCCGTCTCATGCTACCACTAGAGTGAAAGCACCGGCAGCATTCAAAAATGACCAAAACATCAGCCAGGAAGCATAGGAACTGAGAAGTGTCTGTGGTCACCACCTGCAGAACCACTCCTTTATTGGGGGTGTCTTGCTAATTGCCTATAATTTCCACCTGTTGTCTATCCCATTTGCACAACAGCATGTGAAATTGATTGTCACTCAGTGTTGCTTCCTAAGTGGACAGTTTGATTTCACAGAAGTGTGATTGACTTGGAGTTACATTGTGTTGTTTAAGTGTTCCCTTTATTTTTTTGAGCAGTGTATATATATATATATATATATATATAAAAACAAATGGCAATATAAAATGACAATATAAGATGACAATATAAAATGACAATTTCCTAAAATGGTCACGGTCCCTCCTTTATAATGAGCTGCGGAGCTTTCGCAGCTCACGATTTCATATAGTGACTGCAATACTTTATAACTTTGATTGTAGTTTCCTGTTTAATGTCATCCAGACTTTCAATGAAGATGCAAAACTATGCGACTTTGGTTGATGTACAGTATGTCTATGCGCTTGTATTCAGTGCGTCTGATAGCTGTCAATGATAGCTTAGTATGACAAATACAAGTTCACTCACTCACATATGCGCCACCTCAGCCATCTTATGTATGCCGCTGTTGTATTGGATAACTTTCCTCTCATACAAAATATAATGCGCTTCTTACCGGATCCTTATAGCTCTATTTACGGAATGGTACCTGTTCGGATATGAGCTACACACAGATGCTCTTTCGCTGGTGGCGGCACTTCGCGCCTGCGCAATGTGAGTTCCCGGATGCTGAGTTGTTTCTCACTGGTATCGAAACAACGTGCACGCGTCCTTCGATTTCACAATCGGCAAGTTGTATCTTCTTTGTGTAATTGTAACACTCGGGATTTCTATGATCCGATCATATGACACAGGATCTATAAAATGATGCAGTCACTCTTATCACCAGACGCGTTTCAAAACTGCAAGGGTTTCTTCCTCAGTGGCAAAAGGATTATATTAAAAAGGGGGACACACATTGTAAATGACTATTTCAGTTGCAAATTTATCACGTTATCAGGAGAAATACAAGTTTATCTAGAGACTATTTTGTTAACTAAGGTACATTATGTTATAGTGGTGCTCCGTGTCCGCTGCCGTCCAACTATCTGAGGTGAAGGGGGAGGGGGGGCATGGGCATTTCATCTCTCACCTAGCCTCTGCCTGGCAGCCAGACTTCTGTGTCCCACGCTGCAGGACGCAGACTGGCTTCCTGCCATGAATAATGACAACAGGAGACTGTCTGAAACTTGTTCGTGTTAAGGGTGGAGATCTAGATTGAACCTTTTTTGGGGATATTGTTTTTAATATGACTCAATAAAGACTTCAAGATTTTAAAGAATGAAGTTCTGTATACATCTTTGGGAATTAGTAAGCCCCGCAGCCAAAGCAGTTTACAATTAAGCGCACCATCCGTGGAGTGTGGTGTAAACAGGATAAAGTGACAAGAGTTATGATCTGAACGTAGTATCCAAATCTTGTATATAAGACTGGCTGCAAGGTCTCTTCCTGTGTATGTGTGTATTAGAGACATTTCCCCACAGGAGCTCTTTCTTATTCCATGCTCAGTTTCTTAACTAATGAGCTCATCAGCCCACCTATATACAGGGAGTGCAGAATTATTAGACAAATGAGTATTTTGACCACATCATCCTCTTTATGCATGTTGTCTTACTCCAAGCTGTATAGGCTCGAAAGCCTACTAGCAATTAAGCATATTAGGTGATGTGCATCTCTGTAATGAGAAGGGGTGTGGTCTAATGACATCAACACCCTATATTAGGTGTGCATAATTATTAGGCAACTTCCTTTCCTTTGGCAAAATGGGTCAAAAGAAGGACTTGACAGGCTCAGAAAAGTCAAAAATAGTGAGATATCTTGCAGAGGGATGCAGCACTCTTAAAATTGCAAAGCTTCTGAAGCGTGATCATCGAACAATCAAGCGTTTCATTCAAAATAGTCAACAGGGTCGCAAGAAGCATGTGGAAAAACCAAGGCGCAAAATAACTGCCCATGAACTGAGAAAAGTCAAGCGTGCAGCTGCCAAGATGCCACTTGCCACCAGTTTGGCCATATTTCAGAGCTGCAACATCACTGGAGTGCCCAAAAGCACAAGGTGTGCAATACTCAGAGACATGGCCAAGGTAAGAAAGGCTGAAAGACGACCACCACTGAACAAGACACACAAGCTGAAACGTCAAGACTGGGCCAAGAAATATCTCAAGACTGATTTTTCTAAGGTTTTATGGACTGATGAAATGAGAGTGAGTCTTGATGGGCCAGATGGATGGGCCCGTGGCTGGATTGGTAAAGGGCAGAGAGCTCCAGTCCGACTCAGACGCCAGCAAGGTAGAGGTGGAGTACTGGTTTGGGCTGGTATCATCAAAGATGAGCTTGTGGGGCCTTTTCGGGTTGAGGATGGAGTCAAGCTCAACTCCCAGTCCTACTGCCAGTTTCTGGAAGACACCTTCTTCAAGCAGTGGTACAGGAAGAAGTCTGCATCCTTCAAGAAAAACATGATTTTCATGCAGGACAATGCTCCATCACACGCGTCCAAGTACTCCACAGCGTGGCTGGCAAGAAAGGGTATAAAAGAAGAAAATCTAATGACATGGCCTCCTTGTTCACCTGATCTGAACCCCATTGAGAACCTGTGGTCCATCATCAAATGTGATATTTACAAGGAGGGAAAACAGTACACCTCTCTGAACAGTGTCTGGGAGGCTGTGGTTGCTGCTGCACGCAATGTTGATGGTGAACAGATCAAAACACTGACAGAATCCATGGATGGCAGGCTTTTGAGTGTCCTTGCAAAGAAAGGTGGCTATATTGGTCACTGATTTGTTTTTGTTTTGTTTTTGAATGTCAGAAATGTATATTTGTGAATGTTGAGATGTTATACAGGGAGTGCAGAATTATTAGGCAAGTTGTATTTTTGAGGATTAATTTTATTATTGAACAACAACCATGTTCTCAATGAACCCAAAAAACTCATTAATATCAAAGCTGAATATTTTTGGAAGTAGTTTTTAGTTTGTTTATAGTTTTAGCTATTTTAGGGGGATATCTGTGTGTGCAGGTGACTATTACTGTGCATAATTATTAGGCAACTTAACAAAAAACAAATATATACCCATTTCAATTATTTATTTTTACCAGTGAAACCAATATAACATCTCAACATTCACAAATATACATTTCTGGATATCTCACTATTTTTGACTTTTCTGAGCCTGTCAAGTCCTTCTTTTGACCCATTTTGCCAAAGGCAAGGAAGTTGCCTAATAATTATGCACACCTAATATAGGGTGTTGATGTCATTAGACCACACCCCTTCTCATTACAGAGATGCACATCACCTAATATGCTTAATTGCTAGTAGGCTTTCGAGCCTATACAGCTTGGAGTAAGACAACATGCATAAAGAGGATGATGTGGTCAAAATACTCATTTGCCTAATAATTCTGCACGCAGTGTATTGGTTTCACTGGTAAAAATAAATAATTGAAATGGGTATATATTTGTTTTTTGTTAAGTTGCCTAATAATTATGCACAGTAATAGTCACCTGCACACACAGATATCCCCCTAAAATAGCTAAAACTAAAAACAAACTAAAAACTACTTCCAAAAATATTCAGCTTTGATATTAATGAGTTTTTTGGGTTCATTGAGAACATGGATGTTGTTCAATAATAAAATTAATCCTCAAAAATACAACTTGCCTAATATTTCTGCACTCCCTGTACTGTAGCTGTGCTGCTAACCTCACTTCCTAAAATAGCTATTATCTGTTTGTCTGCCTGTGTACTGACCTTTCCTGATTCTTGGATCCTGATCCTGTGCCCCCTGCCTTCACTTTTAGATTGTTTCAAGGATTCACACAAACTTTTCCAGCCCTGACCTCTGCCTGTTTTCTGACAATTTGTATTGCCATGCACTGGTGTCTTTGATCCCTGTGGGTCAGCTGCCAACCACTATTCCAAGTGGTAGTGCTGTTTAGGCGCCAATACAGCAAAAGTCCAGATACCTGTATATGGATTAAAGGATGGAAATGAGGGGACTGTTAGGATAAGAGTATTGCAAGTATTTAAAAAAAAGTATGGGCTCACGGGGCAGGTATGCAGTATTGCCACATTACTAAGCTTGGGTGTGGACTCATCTGGAATATGCAGTTCAGTTTTGGGCATCAGTTCAGTGCAGTAGTAATGTATTAGAGCTAGAGAAAGTACAAAGAAAGATGGCTAAACGGAAAAGTACATGGAGGGTCTTAGTTATGAGGAAAGATTAAGATAATTACATGTTTTAAGTCTTGAGAAAAGGTATCTAAGAGGAAACATGAATAACCTATATAAATATATAAAAGTTCCATACAAAAATAAGGTGAAACACTGTTGTATGTAAAATCACTATGTAAAATCACTAGAAAAGACGAGGGGCTCTTCCTCCATATGGAGAAGAAAATGTTCAGTCTCCAGAGATGTCAAAGCTTATTTATTATAAGAACTATAAATCTGTGTAATAGTCTACCTCAGGACCTGGTCAAAGCAAGAAGTGTTGACAGTTTTTTTTAAAACGGTCTAAATGAATTCTTAGTGCAAAATAACATTAATGCTTATGAAAATGTGTAGAATTCTTGATTCTCATTTCCTTTCCCTTAATTCAGATCTCCACCCATCCCTTGGCTGAACATGATGGATGGATGTCTTTTCTTCAACCATACTATGTAACTGTTTTGTAGATAATATCACTGACTGTACTGCCAAACCCCCCATGTATTGTAATCTAGTGGCATCATAATAATACTGGAGGAACATTTTCTCATTTTCTTAAAGTGCTCTCCAGAAAATGTTGTATTTCCTAGAAATGTTTTGCTGACCATTTGTTACATTTTACTGTCAGTCACACAGATTTATTTTATTTTAAAACTGCTGATACAGTTTTTTATTTATCCAACATATTTCCTTGTTTTGCTTTATGAAGTTGAAGGTTACTTTGAGGATTTTTGGCTATGAACAAGTATAGTCTCACTTTCTAATGTGCCAAAAGCCATGTACATCATAAAGTAAGTGCAATATTGATTTTTCAATAGTTTATTCTTCTCACATAAATGGAGCTAAATGGAAAACAATGGATTTGAACTAACATTTTTCTTCTCAGAAATAATGTTACTTTTCAATATGCTCTGAGTATTTATTTATTTTAAATCTGAATTTTACATTGAATTTTAATTTGATAGTCTGACAAAACCAATTGCATACCTACCCTAGAGAAGAGGGGTAAGAGGGATGAGGAGGTGTTAACATCTCTCTGCCTCATTCTATGTGCTAAGAGGGAGGAACAACAGGGGGCATGATGAGTCAATGATGTGTCTCAGATTACCATAGACACTCCCTGTAGGTCACCACTCTACTTTAAAAAGCAGCCCAGGAGCAAGATCAAATAAACAGCACCTAATTATCCCCTGTAGGTACTGACTTACAGTATACATCATGTTTAAAATCCTGACTGGAGAATAGCTTTAAGACAACTACTGATGAAAGTGATAATGAAGTATACAGTGGAGGAATCAGAAGGTTGTATGTACTCAACATGACTGTAACATGTGATTTTGAGTCTGTAGGTAGACCTGAATTTCTTATATCTGTTGGGAGACGAAGAGTTTGCAAGAATAAGGCTACTTTCACACTAGCTGCACGGACCTCCAGCAGGCTGTTGCGTCGGGTGAACAGCCTGACGGATCCGTCCTGCCACTAGTGAACTTGTGCCCCCGTACTGCCGCTCCATCCTTATTGACTATCTAGTTTTATTCCGCCAGCCTCTCGCCGTGCGCTGCTGTGCCTCCGCTGGAACTCTGCCCCGCCTCCTTGAAGATAGCTATGGAAATATAACAAAATAATAGCAAAGACAGGTGCACTCTGCGGTCTTACTAAACCCTCAAACTGATGTTAAAATTGAGAGATTAGCCAACATATCCTACGGTGTAGGACATGTCTGAGCCCGAGCACCGCGCCAAGGTTTCTCAAGTAGCTCGGGGACCTAACACTCACCTACCTGCGCCGTATGGGCACTACCAGGAGCCAGTGGGCAAATTACAGGAGCATGAGGCCGACTCACAAACAACTCACCAGTTACCTCCAGCATGTAGCAATGCTTGCAATGGGAGGAGGGAGGAGTCTGCGAGTCCCACTCAAGACTGGCTGATAAGGCCCAGGCCTCACAGGTGCACCTTAATGTAGCCTGTAGATGGAAAGCAGGCACATTTAAATTGGAGTTTATACACCTTCAGGCATCTCTATATATACAAACTGAAAAGAATGGCGTGGTATTAAACAGGCAGGAAGTGCTCAAACCCACATGCATTTGTGCATATATATATAGGGGAGCAAATCCTGCACTTGTGGCCCGTTGCTAATGACGATCCCCAGCAAAAATGCATACAGTGGAGGATGCCCGCAGCGAACCACAAGTACCACAATAGACATCCTACACAAGATAGCAATTATGTGGATGTGGTAATCAATATAGCAATATAACAAAATAATAGCAAAGACAGGTGCACTCTGCGGTCTTACTAAACCCTCAAACTGATGTTAAAATTGAGAGATTAGCCAACATATCCTACGGTGTAGGACATGTCTGAGCCCGAGCACCGCGCCAAGGTTTCTCAAGTAGCTCGGGGACCTAACACTCACCTACCTGCGCCGTATGGGCACTACCAGGAGCCAGTGGGCAAATTACAGGAGAATGAGGCCGACTCACAAGCAACTCATCCACATAATTGCTATCTTGTGTAGGATGTCTATTGTGGTACTTGTGGTTCGCTGCGGGCATCCTCCACTGTATGCATTTTAGCTGGGAATCGTCATTAGCAACGGGCCACAAGTGCAGGATTTGCTCCCCTATATATATGCACAACTGCATGTGTGTTTGAGCATTTCCTGCTTGGTTAATGCCAAGCCATTCTTTTCAGTTTGTATTTATAGAGATGCCTGGAGGTGTATAAACTCCAATTTAAATGTGCCTGTTTTCTATCTACAGGCCATATTTAGGTGCACCTGTGAGACCTGGGCCTTATCAACCAGTCTTGAGTGGGACTCACAGACTCCTCCCTCCTCCCATTGCAAGCATGGCTACATGCTGGAGGTAACTGGTGAGTTGTTTGTGAGTCAGCCTCATGCTCCTGTAATTTGCTTACTGGCTCCTGGTAGTGCCCATATGGCGCAGGTAGGTGAGTGTTAGGTCCCCGAGCTACTTGAGAAACCTTGGCGTGGTACTCGGGCTCAGACATGTCCTACACCATAGGATATGTTGGCTAATCTCTCAATTTTAACATCAGTGTGAGGGTTTAGTAAGACCGCAGAGTGCACCTGTCTTTGCTATTATTTTGTTATATTGTTATATTGATTATCACATCCACATAATTGCTATCTTATGTAGGATGTCTATTGTGGTACTTGTGGCTCGCTGCGGGCATCCTCCACTGTATGCATTTTTGCTGGGGATCGTCATTAGCAACGGGCCACAAGTGCAGGATTTGCCCCCTATATATATGCACAACTGCATGTGGGTTTGAGCATTTCCTGATAGCTATGGAAACCCTGTGGTATTATGAATAATACTGTTGTCTTAACATCTGCATTGAATTTGTATGCTCTCCCTATGTTTGTGAGGATCTCCTCCAAGTCTCCAGTTTCCTACTACACTCTAAATACATATTTATACAATGATACATTTAACATCCTTTAAAAATTGTCGTGTGTGTGTTGTGAACCTTGTGGGGTAAGATCTGCCACTGATGGCAATCCCTGTACATCACTGCAAAGTACATTGTAGTTGGCAGTCAATCAGTGGTCTTATGACATACTACAAGCATTACCACTCAGCAATGAGAGCCATGATGCTTGTAGTATGGAACATGACTGTTGAGGCCACTGATTGGCTGTGTCAGGTCATATGTTATTTTATAGAATTTGCTCCTGTTTTTAGTCTTTTTTAAAGTTGTATAATGCTTTTAATACATTTAGCACATCTACACTCACCTAAAGAATTATTAGGAACACATGTTCTATTTCTCATTAATGCAAATATCTAGTCAACCAATCACATGGCAGTTGCTTCAATGCATTTAGGGGGGTGGTCCTGGTCAAGACAATCTCCTGAACTCCAAACTGAATGTCAGAATGGGAAAGAAAGGTGATTTAAGCAATTTTGAGCGTGGCATGGTTGTTGGTGCCAGATGGGCCGGTCTGAGTATTTCACAATCTGCTCAGTTACTGGGATTTTCACGCACAACCATTTCTAGGGTTTACAAAGAATGGTGTTGTGACAAACTGCCATTTGCCACTGGGCATTGTAGAGGACTTATGGCTAGCCTCCTGTCCTACGACTATGGCCCCGGGACATATTACCCTTCAAGAACAGAACTATGCCGCATGTCTAGACTGTTCTTAGGACCGAACGCGGTCAGCGGTGTATACTAAAGAATCTATGGAACTGTTTTGGGCAGGAAATTGTGCTTGCGGTCGGTCATAAAGGACTTCCACTTAACTTTTGATCCGCTGGAGGGATTTGTGTGATTTTTGGAAGTGTTTATGTTTGATGTATGCCGAGTTTAAATATGTAATTTTTATGGAGATGGAATGTATGGTTTTAAAGTTACAGTGTATGTTTAAAAACTGTATTTTTACTGTCTGTGATAGTTATGTTAATCCATAATTATATCCCAGACAGAAAAGAGGATTTTGTGTATTCGGGTGGGGATTCCTCTCCTATTGTTCCCACATGTGTATTGGTGATCTCCCTTTGTCCTGGGAGATAATTGAATTGCACTTCAGGTGTCTCCAGGGCAGAGAGGAGGAAACCATGATGCATTGCGGGGACCTGCATAAATATGGGCGGGTAGCCCTCAATAAAGAGTTTGGTTCTGTTCCTGTTTTTCTAACCCTTCAAAACGCAGCCTTGTCTCGTTATTGGAGGGAATTGCTGTATCACGCCGGGGATTGCTATGCTCTGCATATTCCCT
Organism: Bufo bufo; assembly: GCF_905171765.1. Classification (NCBI taxonomy): domain Eukaryota; kingdom Metazoa; phylum Chordata; class Amphibia; order Anura; family Bufonidae; genus Bufo; species Bufo bufo. Next base: position 516,013,943 of record NC_053391.1, on the reverse strand, counting down.
GGAGGAGAGATCTTTCCCACACGATCCTGAATGCTGGAGGTTCATTCAGGGTGGAAGGAAGACGGCGCGGCTCCAGTTAAGCTACGGCGGTTGTGGAGTCTGCGGTGCTTGTGGTGTCCAGTGCGGTGCTTGTGGTCCTCGGCGCAAGCTAGGAAGCGTCCATTAACGGAAGCGGATCCGTTACAGGTGTGAAAAGGGAAAAACATCCAGTATGCGGCAGTCCTGTGGGCAAAAATGCCTTGTGGATGCTAGAGGTCATAGGAGAATGGGCCGACTGATTCAAGCTGATAGAAGATCAACGTTGACTGAAATAACCACTCGTTACAACCGAGGTATGCAGCAAAGCATTTGTGAAGCCACAACATGCACAACCTTGAGGCGGATGGGTTACACCAGCAGAAGACCCCACCGGGTACCACTCATCTCCACTACAAATAGGAAAAATAGGCTACAATTTGCACGAGCTTACCAAAATTGGACTGTTGAAGACTGGAAAAATGTTGCCTGGTCTGATGAGTCTCGATTTCTGTTGAGACATTCAAATGGTAGAGTCCGAATTTGGCGTAAACAGAATGAGAACATGTATCCATCCTCTGATGGCTACTTCCAGCAGGATAATGCACCATGTCACAAAGCTCGAATCATTTCAAATTGGTTTCTTGAACATGACAATGAGTTCACTGTACTAAAATGGCCCCCACAGTCACCAGATCTCAAGCCAATAGAGCATCTTTGGGATGTGGTGGAACGGAAGCTTCGTGCCCTGGATGTGCATCCCTCAAATCTCCATCAACTGCAAGATGCTATCCTATCAATATGGGCCAACATTTCTAAAGAATGCTATCAGCACCTTGTTGAATCAATGCCATGTAGAATTAAGGCAGTTCTGAAGGCAAAAGGGGGTCCAACACCGTATTAGTATGGTGTTCCTAATAATTCTTTAGGTGAGTGTATATGTAACATGATTTTTTTTTTATCCTATGGCTAAGAGCACAACTTTCACTTTCCGAGATGCACTAATTTTATGTAACTACCTTATTTTTCGCCCTATAAGATGCACCTGCCCATAAGACGCACCTAGGTTTTAGAGAGTGAAAATAGAAAAATATATATATTTTGAACAAAAGGTGTGTTAATTTTTTTTATAAAATAACAGACCAATATTTTATTATTAATAAGGGGGTCACTTTATTAGGGGGGGTCACTTTATTAGGGGATGTCATTTTATTGGCAGTGGGATCATTAGGGTTACCTTAGAGAATCTTTCTGTCAGGGCACAGCTCTGCAATTAGCCAGGAGCACGTAGTCAGGAGCAGGCAGTATGACGACTAAGCAGGAATGTGTGACAGGGAAGTCTGCTCCGCCCCTTGTCTGCCTGCTTCTGCTCTCCTCAACTTTCCTCCCCCTCCATCCTCCATAACACGGGCCAGCCATTCTTTACCACCCAGCACTTGCCCTGGCTGGCCGGTCCCTTCCACAGACAGCCCGCAGAGGCGACCAGCCCCTGCATTACAGCGGCGCCTGGTACCTGCCAGTGAATACCCACAGCGCGTCCGGCTCCTTCGGCAATCACCAAGCACCAGCAGCGCGGCCGGCCTTTTGATCATCGCAGCGCAGAAGGTACACTACTGTAATGCCGGACATGTTTTTTTCCCTATATTCACCCCATAAGACACACTAACTCCCCCCCCCAAAAAATGGTGCGTCTTATAGGGCGAAAAATACGGTAAGATCCAGTCAGTTTATGGACTTCAAAAAATAATATACTCTTGAAAATATCATAGCCCGCAAATAGTTTGAACATTTTCAGTAATAGTCAGTATTATAAATTAATATTAAGAAGAAAACAATTAAGAAAGGAACAAGACAATTTTGTCATTCTGCCTTGTGACATACAGATCACATCAATGACAGACCAGAAATTTTACTGAGATTGACAAAACTGACAGATTATGAATAGGTTCTGGCAAACGAATAATACAAAAAAAAATCTCAGTACTGTATGAACCCTTTATTCATTGCTTAGAATATATATAACAGTAACTTTTCATCAATGTTGCCTTTTCATGAGATTAAAGGTTTTCTATTATGTGAACCTGTGTATCTGCACATGGGCCCTGTAAGGCTACTTTCACACTTGCGTTCAGAGCGGATCCGTCTGCTGTCTGCACAGACGGATCCGCTCCTATAATGCAGACGTTTGGATCCGTTCAGAACGGATCCGTCTGCATTATAGTTTAGAAAAAATTCTAAGTGTGAAAGTAGTTCAGACGGATCCGTCCAGACTTTACATTGAAAGTCAATGGGGATGGATCAGTTTGAAAATTGAGCCATATTGTGTCATCTTCAAATGGATCCGTCCCCATTGACTTACATTGTAACGCTGCCAGACTGATGCATTCTGAGCGGATCCGCATCCACTCAGAATGCATTAGGGCAGTACGGATGCGTTCGGGGACGCTTGTGAGCCCCTTCAAACGGAGCTCACAAGCGGAGCCCCGAACGCTAGTGTGAAAGTAGCCTAAGAATACAGTGGTGAGAAATAAATATTTTTTGTCCAGTTATTGTCCAGGACCACCTCCAGCAAACTCTAAATCTGCTACCATTTAGAGATGAGTGAATTTCTTGAACATTATTTCATGCCCAACTGGCTGAATCAGTCAAACTAACTTGATTTGGGTCCTAATCATTACATGAATCAAAAAATGCTCCAATTAGCCTGGAAATTGGTATATGACACTCTGAGGTCACCTGGGACTAATTTTTCAGTATTTTTTTTATATTTTTATTTGCTCTCTCTTTACCCCCTCACCCTTTTAAAGGGTTTCTGTCACCAGAATTAACCCTATTAAACTAGCTGACATTAGCGATGTGCTAATGTCAGCAGACCTTAGCGATGTGCTAATGTCAGCAGAATCTAGTGTAGCAGGGCATGGCCAGAGGTGGGAGAACGGAGCCTCTAGGATGCCCCCCTGCTCCTAGAGGCTAATTAGCATATTATAAAAGTTATATTTCTGGAGTAACGGTGGCATAGATAAAAGTAGAAATAGGCTAGTTAGGTTCAGCTGACATTAGCATATCGCTAATGTCAGCTAGTTAATAGGGTTAATTCTAGTGACAGAAACCCTTTAAGCTCATTAACACAATGACAGCAATAGTAAATAATTGTCAGTTACGCTGAGTGACACTGACATACATAGTTATGGGTAAACACATGGCTGATGGTGTTAACAAACAGGATGTTTAAAATCACACTGTCATTGTCCCTTAATGGGGCAAACGGTGTTTAAACACAGATGATGTTATGGGGAAAAAAACTGTGTCTTGTTCTCAACAAGGATTCCAAAAATTATTCTTCAACTGGAGCAGACTGTTAGCTCAGTGGTCAGTGACCACCAGGCCACTCACCATGCTGCCTGGTCCCATCCTATGCAGGTTGCGGCCTGCACGCTCCCTTCCAGCCTGCTAATATCTTTGCCCTTAGGGCATACACATGCTCATGTCTGGACTCTTAAAGGGCCAGAGCATGTGAACTCAGATTCTTCCCCAGACAATGGCTGGGAGTTCATGAACATTTCAGGCATTCTTCCCAGTCAGAGGGTGCTTGAGAGTTAGGTTCCCTGGTGGCAAGCAAAGGTGTTTGATAGTCTATTGCTATTAGCGGCAGCAGAAGAAGCACAGTATTGAACAGACAAAACAGTAAATATTTGTGTGGCTGTGTTGGGGTTGTAGTAGTAGTGGCTGTGTAGGGAAAATGGTAGTGGAAGTAGAAAAAGTAGCAGCTGCAGTGGTGATGGCTAGTGTTGAGTGAATCAAAGTTAATGAAGTGAACTTCCATTCAAATTTCTGTAAAAATTTGGTTTGCTGTGAAACCGAATTTCCTTGTGCTTCTTCATAATGAATCAATTTTCCCAGAAATGGCGGTAACAAAAATAAAAAAATAAATCATAATTACCTCATCCATTTGAGCCGCTAAGAGGCTTCTGCAGCCATCTTGCTTGAAGATCCCGCATGAAATCTTGTGCGCGGTGATGTATGACATCTCTACACCAGCCGACGTGATGACGTCATCACGCACCACGCGATATTTCGCTCTGGATCTTCAAGCAGGATGGCCACGGCAGTCTCTTCGCACTCAAATGGATGAGGTAAGTACTATTTTTTTTTTATATATTGGATAGAAGTACTTTTTTTTTTATTAGCAACCACTAAAATGCTTTAATATTGATCTCAGATGGAGAAAGGCGACTTAAATTTGGGTGAAGGCAGAGAAGTGTGCCACATTTGTAGAACAATAAGACAGGTTTTACAGACACCTGGCCAAAAGTATGAATGAAATAGTGAAGAATAAAATTTGGGTGCAGACGCAGATCTTCACCACAATAGAACCCTGAGATACATTTTATGGACAGCTGGCAAGAGATGTCTGCTGCTGAATGTGTAGCAATGTGTGGCACATTTTCAGAATGATGAGACACATTTATGGACAGCAGGTCAGGAATAATACTGCCTACTGAATTAAATTTGAGTGAAGGTGCGGAACAGTTCAACATTTGCAGATCAACGAGACACATTTTATAAACAGCCGATGAATTGAATTTGGGTAAAGGCTCCCACACAGATAGCGGCAGACAAAGCTTGGCCTAGGTCTGGCACTTTTTGAGCCTGGCTCTCAGTCCTGTCCAACATAAAATTATCATCATAGTCCTCACCCTGCCCACCACTGTTATTAGTCTATGATATGTTATCATGGTTTCCTTGGCACCTCTTAGGATTCCCTCCTCTGTATTTGCCCTAAGTGCCCTTGTTGCCACGGTTACCACCTCCCCTACTGTCACCATCATGACTACAAGGCCAATACTACTACTACCACCAACAACACAGCTATATATGGGGTACCCCACCTCCATTTAAACCTCCTCTTCATGGAAGTCCAAACACATAATAGTCTTCAACAGGAAGACTTCTATATCCTATTTCTTTGGGGGGAAAAAGAACATGCCCCACTAGGAAGGGGCAATGAACACAGAGATGATGCAAGTGAAAGGCTTTTCTGCAGCCGCAAGGAAAAGGAACAGGGTGGATGAGCTGAGCCATGGCTTCATGGTATGGTGTCAGACTTAGGCCTCTTTCACACTACCGTATGACTATTTCAGTGTTTTGCAGTCCGTTTTTCACGGATCTGTTGTTCCATTTTTTTTTGTTTCCGTTGTGTTTCCGTTTCTGTTCCGTTTTTCCGTATGGCATATACAGTATACAGTAATTACATTTAAAAAATTGGGCTGGGCATAACATTTTCAATAGATGGTTCTGCAAAAACGGAACGGATACAGAAGACATACGGATGCATTTCCGTATGTGTTCCGTTTTATTTGCGGACCCATTGACTTGAATGGAGCCACGGAACGTGATTTGCGGGCAATAATAGGACATGTTCTATCTTTCAACGGAACGGAAATACGGAAACGGAATGAATACGGAGTACATTCCGTTTTTTTTGCAGAACCATTGAAATTAATGGTTCCTTATACAGACCGTATATGGAACGCAAAAAACGGCCTGCAAAACGAAAAAAACAAAACGGTAGTGTGAAAGAGGCCTTAGGCCCCTTTCACACGGGCGAGTATTCCGCGCAGATGCGATGCGTGAGTTGAACGCATTGCACCCGCACTGAATACCGACCCATTCATTTCTATGGGGCTGTTCACATGAGCGGTGATTTTCACGCATCACTTGTGCGTTGCTTGAAAATCGCAGCATGTTCTATATTCAGCGTTTTTCATGCAACGCATGCCCCATAGAAGTGAATGGGGTTGCGTGAAAATCGCAAGCATCCGCGAGCAAGTGCGGATGCGGTGCGATTTTCACGCACGGTTGCTAGGAGACGATCGGGATGGAGATCCGATCATTATTATTTTCCCTTATAACATGGTTATAAGGGAAAATAATAGCATTCTGAATACAGAATGCATAGTAAAATAGCGCTGGAGGGGTTAAAAAAAAATAATTATTATTTAACTCACCTTAATCCACTTGCTCGCGCTGCCGGCATCTCGTCTGTCTCCTTCTTTGCTGAACAGGACCTGTGGTGAGCATTCATTCCAGGACCTGTGGTGACGTCACTCCGGTCATTACATGATCCATCACATGATCTTTTACCATGGTGATGGGTTATGTGATGGATCATGTGATGACCGGAGTGACGTCACCACAGGTCCTGGAATGAATGCTCACCACAGGTCCTGTTCAGCAAAGAAGGAGACAGACGAGATGCCGGCAGCGCCAGCAAGTGGATTAAGGTGAGTTCAATTTTTTTTATTTTTTTTTAACCCCTCCAGCGCTATTGTACTTTGCATTTTGTATTCAGAATGCTATTATTTTCCCTTATAACCATGTTATAACGGAAAATAATACAATCTACAGAACACTGATCCCAAGCCCAAACTTCTGTGAAGAAGTTCGGGTTTGGGTACTAAACATGCGCGATTTTTCTCACGCGAGTGCAAAACGCATTACAATGTTTTGCACTTGCGCGGAAAAATCACGGGTGTTCCCGTAACGCACCCGCACATTTTCCCGCAACGCCCGTGTGAAAGAGGCCTAAGAGTTAACATTGACATCATTCTGCTGTGACTGAGAGGAGGAGTGAACCACTCAGTCCACAATGTCATTCTCTTTATCCTCAGTAATTATCTAGTGGACAGATAGTGCTTAGTGTGCTGCTACTGCTGCTTTTTTATTTTTCTGTTCACATAGCCGTATGAGGACTTGCTTTTTGCAAAACAAGTTGCACTTTCTAATGCTACCATTTAATATTACATACAATGCCATGGGGAGCTGGAAATTAATTTGTGTGAAATTTGAAAGAAAACACAATTCCGCAACAGTTTTACAGCGTTCCCTATGTGGTACAACTTACCTGTTACAGTACTTTCATTCTCCAGGTCAGTATGAGTACGGTAATACCACATATGTATAGTTTTTTTTGTGTGTGTGGTGCAAAATTAACATCCTACATGGGGCCCTAATTTTATGCCTGGACATACAACAGATATGGCAGTTCAGTGCCCAATATGCTGTGCCCACCCTGTGCCATCTGAGATACACCACGCCCTTTAAATTGTTAGGTGGGTTCTACTAGGTACGGTTATGGCTCATAAATGTGGATGTAAACTGCTGTTTGGGTACACTGCAGGGTTCAGGAAAGAGCACTATTTGGCTTTTGCTGTGCAGATTTTGATGGATTAGGTTATGGGCGCCATGTTGCTATTGATCAGCCCCCAGGGACCAGTACAGACATTTTCTGACAACCATACCTTCATTTCTCTCTGAACAGAGCTCTGTCAGGTCTTATTTTTTGCGTGATGAGTTGCTATCATCATTGGTTCTATTTTGGGGTACATACAACTGTTTGATCATTTTTTATTTTGCTTTTTGCTAAGCAGGATAAAGAAATGGCAGCAACTCTGCTAATGCTTTTTGTCTTGTTATTGCAATGAACACCATGCTGGAAAAATGACGAGTTATGTTTATTCTGCTCGTCAGTATGATTACAGATATACCAATCTTATATAGTTTTTTTTTAACATTTAACCACTTTTACACAATGCATTTTTGTAAAGAAAAATCATATTTTTACATCACTATTTTCTGATAGCCATAATGTTTTTTTATTTTTCTGGCAATGGTTTTGTTTGAGGGCTTGTTTTTTGCAGGATGAGGTGATGGTTTCATTGATACAATTTTGGGGTACATACAACTTTCTGATCTCTTGGTATTACACTTTTTGTGAGGTGACCAAAACATGGCACAGTTTTTATTCTTATTTTTTTTTTACAGCATTCACCTGACGGGGTAGATCATGTGATATTTTCATAGACAAGGTTGTTATGGACGTAGACTATGGCTATGTCTATTTTTTTTTATTTTTTACAGTTTTTAAGTTTTACACAGTAAAAACATTTTTGAAAAGAAAAAAAAATGTTTTTGTGTTACCATTTTCTGAAAGCCATTTTTTTTTTATTCTTCTGGTGATTGTCTTATGTGGTGGCTCATTTTTTGTGGAATGAGGTGACAGTTTCATTGGTACCATTTTGAGATACATAAGACTTGGCACAGTTTTTATTCTTACTTTTTTTACAGCATTCACCTGATGGGCTGGGTCATGTAATATTTTTATAGAGCAGAGCGTTACAGTGGTGGAGATACTTAATATGTTTTTTTTTTAGGTTTTACACAATTTTATACTTGTTGCTAGCACCTGACCTCAGTATGAAGCACACACACAGAACTCAGAATGAACACCAGATCCTTTCTCTGATAAACCCCTGACTGTTCTATACTGACCCTACTGGCTTGTGTCTGTAATTGCTTTTTGCCAGACACATCGAAGACACATGCTCTCAGATTGCAAGCTACACTCAAGTTAGCATGAAGTGAGCTTGTGAGCAAAATTAAGACAAAATTATGCTTCCTGATTCACTCACAGGATGTCCACCTCTGAGACTGCTGTTTTCCCCACCAATTTTCACAGTAAAATTTGCTGGTGCATTTTTTTGCATGATTCATCTGAAGCAAATCGCCAAAATTTCAGATTTTTTTGGCAACAGAATTTGTGTGAAATTTGGAATGAATCTGATTTGTTCACAATCGATTCCCTCATATCTAATACTTATCTTTCCTCACCACTCTGATGATCTAAGGCTACCCCTAGCTGTTCAGAGCCCAGGAGCTAGAGACCCAGGCAGGGGCCCCTGATGTTTTTTCCCAGGCCCTGAATGTACTGCCTACTAGATAGATACAACTGTATTGAAATCCTCAGGACGGCAATACAATTGAATCTAATGCACTGCAAGGGCTGAACGACCTGTGATGAAATCACAGTCCATTTAATCAATGCTGAAGACAGTGGTTAAGGACCTGCGATGATCAATGGCAGATTATAATTGGGGCGTTTGAGTCGGCAGCCCCGGGCTCAGCATCGCTGGGGAGCCCAACACCACCCCAAACGCCCACAAACTACGGCATGGAAGCACATAATTCCCTGCCCCACCGCCTATCACCACCATAGGCTTCAAGCCTAGTAGGCCTGAAGCCTATGTGGTTGTAAAAGCCCGACTCGGCATGCGTCGTGATGTCAACATCATCGTGCGTGATGATGTCATCGCGTGCCTATATAGGGGCACACTCAGGGCTTTGACGTACATGCGCCTGCCTCACCATACTGGACACAGGTAAGTATTAGTTTTTTTTTTTTTTGTGTGTGCCAACTTTGGGGGGCAGAGGAGGACATATTACTACAGGGACAGTGGGGGAAAATGTTTCCATGGGGGCAAATTACTTAATGGGGGGCAGTGTGGGAGGTTATTACTTGATGGGGCAGTGTAGGGGGGCGAATTACTTTGTGGGGGCAAACTACTACATGGGAAACAGTGTGGGGGAATTACTACATGGGAGGCAGTGTGGAAGAAATTACTATATGGGGGCAGTGTGGGGGCGTTGCTATTAGGGGACATTATTTTTGGGGACACTATACAGGCCTTATTACCTGGAGCACAATATAGGGTGTTATTACTGGAGGCACTCTAGGGGACATTATAACTGCTGTAGACAGTTTAGGGACCTTTGGGGTAATTTATCAAACTAGTGTAAAGTAGAACTGGGTTAGTTACCCATAGGAACAGATTCCACCTTTCATTTTTGATAGCTCTTTTGGAAAATGAAAGGTGGAGTCTGATTGGTTGCTATGTGCACCTAAGCCAGTTCTACTTTACACCAGTTTGATAAATGAACCCAATTATGAGAAATATAACGTGTCTGTGTAAAAAACTCTGTAGAGACGAGATGCGGCTGAAAGAATTTGTCATGGCATTCTGGGTCAAATGGAGGAGAAGAGGAAAGAAGATCTACATGACAGTAGATGTCACTGGATGCAACAGGTATGTGGTGCTGTATTCCCCTATACGTAGAGCTGGCTCACTACTGTGACCTGCGTCTCATCTTCTCCAAGTTTTTTTTAATCATATGTATTTTAAATTTGGCAACAAAATTTTTAATTTGTCACCTGCAGTCCTATGTAACAGCCCAGATAACAGTGATAACTTTCTGTGTCAGATAATGTAGTAGATGTTCCATGCAGTCCGATGTAACACCCCACATAACACAATAATTCACTGTGTTATGTGGGGTGTTACAAAGGACTGCAGGTAACATCTATGACATCTGTACTCAGAAAGTTATGAGATGGTGGGGGTCAAACAATCAGCTGTTTGAGGAGACCACAATGTCTTAGTGAGCGCCGCAGCCTCTTTGCTCCTTACCAAGCACATCCATGTCCATTTGATAGCACTGTGCTTGGTATTGCAGCTCAGCCCCAATCACTCAGATGAGACAGAGCTGCACCAAGACCATGTAAACGATGTCATATGGCCTAGGAAGAGACTGTGGTGCTTACGAAGCACCGCAGCCTCTTCATAAAGAAAATAAAAACTAAAACTAAAATGGAGGGGGGATAGACAGCCCCGGGCCTATCATGCACTTAATCTACCCCTCGCGATGATGTACCATCATGTGACCAGTGCAGGAGAAGACGAGCTCAGCAGTGAAGAGAAAAAGTCCTGGGGAAGAAGCTGTGGTGAGGTCTGCTACATGAGGAGAGGTAAGTGAAGGGATAGATTTTCAGTGTGAGAGGCAGAGTAATGCTGGGAGTTGTGGTTATTTAACTGGGACTGTATGTCGAGTGGGGTGGAGTGATGTTATTTATATGGGAATGAATGTTGAGGGGGTGATTTTATTTACATGGGACTGCATGTTAGAGATGGCTGGGGCAGGGTGATGTTATTTACATGGGACTGTGTGTTGCAGGTGGCTGGGGAGGGGATGGTGTTATTTACATGGGACAGTATGTTGAAGGCAGCTGGGGAGGGGGTGCTGTTATTTACAGTATTCTTTTTCATTGTCACGGATGCAAAGGAGGTCTTTTGCTACCCAAAAAAAAAGGGTTTGAGTCACCCACAGAACTAACAGACTGATTAACTATTCTATTTCAATGTCACGGATGCAAAGGAGGTGTTTTGCAACCCAAAAAATAGGTTTATGTCACAACAGAATTAACAGACTAATTAACTATTCTATTTCTTTTTCATGGATACAAAGGAGGCGTTTTGAGCCCCCAAAAAAGAGTTTGTCACCCAAAGAATTAACAGACTGATTAAATATTCTATTTCTGTGTCACGGATGCAAAGGAGGTGTTTTGCACCCCTAAAAATTGCTATAGGTCACCTACAGAATTAGCAGCCAGATTAAGTATTGTATTTCTGTGTCACTGGTGCAAAGAAGGTGTATTGCACCCACAAAAAATGCCCATAGGTCACCCACAGAGTTAACAGCCAGATTATAAGCCTAACTCTGTCCCTCACTGCAGCAACGTCCTGTCCCTACACTAGTTAGAGCAAAATGGCGGTGCAACACATGATCCGGCTTTTATGCGGGCCGGGTCATGTGCTACACCGGCCAATAACAGCTGGGCCAATACTAGGCGTGACTGTGATGGATTCATAGTGCCCACAGCTTAAAAGCTTGTTGATTGGCTGCGCTACAGACTTTCAACACGCTTTGTTTATCATTTGAACACCAAACCTGAACACGGACTTCCACAACAAAGTCCTGGTTCTGGTGCCCGGACACCGCAATGTTCGGTACAAACCAGAACATTCTGGTTCGGATTCACTCATCCCTATACTTAGATTGTTTTATGACCACCAATTTTTTTTATTTATTTAAGCACTTTAAGTTAATTTATATGGAAAATATGGAGATAAACTTTGTTGTGTTGTTTCAATGTACACAGCCAAAGACTTAATCATTGGAACGATTGTAAAGATTACTAATTGCAATTGCTTCAGAAAATTGATGCAATTAAAAGATAGCAACAATTTCACTTTGAATTTACAAATTTCTCTTTGAAAAGTCATAATCGGATTAGTTAATACAGAACTCACGAAAACTGTAAAAAATTGATTTTTGTTTTTGGTATAATAAGATTAACAATGAAACTTTTATTTTCACAGCTGTTTTACTAGGGACATTTGTTGTTTGTAAAATACACACCATCTTAATTGTATTACTAATTGGGAATCTGAAAACCTTATGATACAATATGCAGCTCTTATACATGTATAGATTTTGTGTTATACTTGATTTATATCTGTATAGATTTTTGTGTTATTCTTGTTGATTAGCTTTAAATATTTTAATTCTTTTGGATGACCACTGAAAGCAAAATTATTACTGAGAGGCCATCCTTTGCATTTTCTTATGCCATTGCATATTTACTCAGTAAAATCCTGTAAACTTCCTAAGTCATTACAGTTTTACTAGGTAAAGGATATTTATATACGGTGTAGCAGGGCTGAGTTTATCATGTTACTGTTTCTTTTTGAGTAGTGAAATTGCAATAGCAGTTTTATCTACTAACCTTTGAAAAATCATATTAAAGGGGTTGGCCACTTTCTGGCTTCTGTTGGCCAATGTGTTATGTAAGATGGCTTTATGACAATGATATAGCCTTTGTTGGTATTCTGTGCCTATTGCTATATTTCATAAACCATGTCCTCTTGTTGGAGAAGTCTTCTGTACGATCTACATAGAGGACCTGTCCATAATATGGCTGCTGATGGAGGGTCATGTTACCAGGCACATCACTCCACCTCCCCCATTCAGACACACGGCACCTACACCAAAATCCCAAAAGTATAAGTGCAGATGGCATGAAGAAGAAAGAAGGCAGAGTCATATGCCTGGAGTTATTTTTGCCTGGTCACATACTCTCCATCAGCAACCATGGACAGGACCTCCATGTGGAAAACACAAAAGACTTGGCCAGCAAGGGTGTGTATACCTTATGAAATATAGAAAATGGTGCAGATTATCAGCAAAGGCTATATTAGTAAGTTTCATATAGTCATCTTAAGTGTGGTGTGTATAGAGCCAAAAATGTTAGAATTGTGTCGATGTCCCAATATTTATGGACCTGACTGTAAGTTGTGTCCAGCCAGCTATTTTAGAAAGCCAAACACAACTGATATCAAAGATCCAGAGTCTATCCACTGATATCACTGGACAGGAAAAAAATTAGCATTCAGTGTTTTTCTGTCTATTTGACATCCAGCACTATTTGACATCCATCATCACAACCAATGTGCCGAATATACATCAGGTCCATAAATATTGGGACATTGACACAATTCTAACATTTTTGGCTCTATACACCACCACAATAGATTTGAAATGAAACGAACAAGATGTGCTTTAACTGCAGACTGTCAGCTTTAATTTGAGGGCATTTACATCCAAATCAGGTAAATGGTGTGGGAATTACAACAGTTTGCATATGTGCCTCCCACTTGTTAACCGCCTCACGTCCGCCCATAGGATATAAACGTCCTATGGGTGGACGTCTATTTCTGACAGCACGTTTTAAAACGTCCTGTCAGAAATAGCAGCTGCACGCTAATCGTGCAGCTGCTGATCGGGTTGCCCGCTGTCAGTGACAGCAGGGCAACCCTAAGACAAGGCAGGGACAGTTCCCAGGTGTCCCTGCCTTCACGATCGCTGCAGACACAGCGCTCACCGAGCGCTGTGTCTGCAGAGCAGGAAGCGCTGTGCGCTTCCTGTTCCGGCCCGGCGGTCATGTGACCGCCGTGACCGGAGTGTGCAGGAGCTGTGTGAGGTCTCTCAGAGACCTCGATCAGCCCTGCTCTGAGGCTGTACAGCGCAGGATTGCTGCTGTACAGCCTCTATAGGGGTGCATTTGTCCTGTAACTAGGGCTACTATCTCAGCCCCAGTTACAGGAGAAATCAACTGTGAAAAAAAAAAAGAAAAAGTGAAGCAAATGTCCCCCAGAGGTCTTGTATGACCTTATGGGGGACGAAAAGTGTAAAAAAAAATAAAAAAAATAAAGGGTGGAAAAAATCAAATCAAATAAAGTTTCACATGTAAAAAAAAAAAAAGTTCCCAAGTTAGGAATAAAAAAAAAAAATTAAAAATAGAAAAAATAAAGTAAAATAGACATATTTAGTATTGCCGCGTCCGTAAAAACCAGCTCTATAAAAATATCACATGACCTAACCCCTCGGATGAACACCGTAAAAAATAAATAAAAAAAACTGTGTCAAAACAAGCAATTTTTGTCACCTTGCATCACAAAAGGTGCAACACCAAGTGATCAAAAACGCGTATGTCCCACAAAATGGTACCAATAAAACCATCACCTCATCCCGCAAAAAATGAGCCCCTACATAAGAAAATCTCTCAAAAAATAAAAAAACTATAGCTCTTAGAACATGGAGACACTAAAACATCATTTTTTTGGTTTCAAAAATGCTATTATTGTGTTAAAGTGAAACAAATAAAAAAAAGTATACATATTAGGTATTGCCGCGTCCGTAAAAACCAGCTCTATAAAAATATCACATGAGCTAACCCCTCGGGTGAACACCGTAAAAAAAAAAAAAAAAAAACGGTGTCAAAACAAGCAATTTTTGTCACCTTGCATCACAAAAGGTGCAACACCAAGTGATCAAAAACGCGTATGTCCCACAAAATGGTACCAATAAAACCGTCACCTCATCCCGCAAAAAATGAGCCCCTACATAAGAAAATCTCTCAAAAAATAAATAAATATAGCTCTCAGAACATGGACACATTAAAACATAATTTTTGGGTTTCAAAAATGCTATTATTGTGTAAAACTTTAATAAATGAGAAAAAGTATACATATTAGGTATCGCCACGTCCGTAACAATCTGCTCTATAAAAATGTCACTTGACTGAACCCCTAAGGTGAATGCTGTAAAAATAAATAAATAGAAACTGTGCTAAAACAACCAATTTTTTGGTCACCTTGCCCCATAAAGTGTTATATTGAATGATCAAAAAATCATATGTACCCAAAAATAGTACTAATAAAACTGGCACCTTATCCCCTAGTTTCCAAAATGGGGTCACTTCTTGGGAGTTTCTACTGTAAGGGTGCATCAGGGGGCTTCAAATGGGACATGGCATCTAAAAACCATGTGGAGTTCCTTTCCTTCTGCGCCCTGCCGTGTTCCCATACAGCAGTTTACGACCACATGTGGGGTGTTTCTGTAAACCGCAGAATCTGGGTAATAAATATTGAGTTTTGTTTGGCTGTTAACCATCGATGTGTTAGAGAAAAAAATTGATTAAAATGGAAAATCTGCCAAAAAAGTGAAATGTAAAAATTTGATCTCCATTTTCCTTTAATTCTTGTGGAACGCCTAAAGGGTTAACAAAGTTTGTAAAATCGGTTTTGAATACCTTGAGGGGTGTAGTTTCTACAATGGGGTCATTTATGGGGGTATCCACTATGTAGGCCCCACAAAGTGACTTCAGACCTGAACTGGTCCTTATAAAGTGGGTTTTGGCAATTTTCTTAAAAATTTGAAGAATTGCTTCTAAACTTCTAAGCCTTCTAACGTCCTAAAAAAATAAAATGACATTTCCAAAATGATGCCAACATAAAGTAGACATATGGGGAATGTTAAATAATAAATATTTTATGAGGTATCACTTTCTGTTTTAAAAGCAGAGAAATTGAAATTTTGAAAATTGCGATTTTTTTAAATTTTTGGGTAAATTTGGGATTTTTTCATAAATAAAGGTGAAATATTTTGACTCAAATTTATGACTATCATGAAGTACAATGTGTCACGAGAAAACAATCTCTGAATGACTTGGATAAATAAAGGCGTTCCAAAGTTATTACCACATAAAGTGAGATATGTCCGTTTTGCAAAATTTGGCCTGGTCAGGAAGGGGGCAAAGGGCCCAGATGGGAAGTGGTTAAGGGACCAAAAGTAATGGGACAATTGGCTTCTCAGCTGCTCCATGGCCAGGTGTGTGTTATTCCTCATTATCCCAATTACAATGAGCAGATAAAAGGTCCAGAGTTCATTTCAAGTGTGCTATTTGCATTTGGAATCTGTTGCTGTCAACTCTCAGGATGAGATCCAAAGAGCTGTCACTATCAGTGAAGCAAGCCATCATTAGGCCAAAAAAAAAAAAAACATCAGAGAGATAGCAAAACATTAGGCATGGACAAAACAACTGCTTGGAACATTCTTAAAAAGAAGGAATGCACCGGTGAGCTCAGAAACACCAAAAGACCCAGAAGACCATGGAAAACAACTGTGGTGGATGACCGAAGAAGTCTTTCCCTGGTAAAGAAAACACCCTTCACAACAGTTGGCGAGATCAAGAACACTCTCCAGGAGGTAGGTGTATGTGTGTCAAAGTCAACAATCAAGAGAAGACTTCACCAGAGTGAATACAGAGGGTTCACCACACGATGTAAACCATTGGTGAGCCTCAAAAACAGGAAGGCCAGATTAGAGTTTGCCAAACGACATCTAAAAAAGCCTTCACAGTTCTGGAACAACATCCTATGGACAGATGAGACCAAGATCAACTTGTACCAGAGTGATGGGAAGAGAAGAGTATGGAGAAGGAAAGAAACTGCTCATGATCCTAAGGATACCACCTCATCAGTGAAGCATGTTGGTGGTAGTGTCATGGCGTGGGCATGTATGGCTGCCAATGGAACTGGTTCTCTTGTTTTATTTATGATGTGACTGCTGACAAAAGCAGCAGGATGAATTCTCAAGTGTTTCGGGCAATATTATCTGCTCATATTCAGTCAAATGCTTCAGAACTCATTGGACGGTGCTTCACAGTGCAGATGGACAATGAATCAAAGCATACTGCAAAAGCAACCAAATCATTTTTTAAAGGGTTTCTGTCACCCCATTAAACATTTTTTTTTTTTTTCTTTACTAATATTCCCTATAGTGCGATCTCATGATACATAAGCAAATTAATCATTTTGGTTCAGTAGAATTTGCTAAAAATCGATTTTTAAAATAGGCTAATTACCTTACTACCAGCAAGTAGGGCGGCTACTTGCTGGTAGCAGCCGCATCCTCCGATGGTAATGACGCCCCCTCGGCATGCTGATTGACAGGGCCAGGGAAGGGAATCGTTCTCTGCTGGCGATGTTAGAATTTGAAATCTCGCGCCTGCGCCGTACCTGTCTTCAATCGGCGCAGGCGCACTGAGAGGCGGCCGCTCTCTCGACCGCTCCATCCTCAATGCGCCTGCGTCGATGACGTCATCAAGTACACCCGGAAGAGATTTATTATTAATAATCGTTGGTGGTCTAGTGTTAATAACTGTCATTTTTATAAAATTATTTATTCCCATTTCGTTGGTGGTTTTTGTGGCAGCATGCTTATTACATACATACTTACCTGATTCGAGCATCCAGCGACGTCACCAGACTCTCCGCCTCCTTCCAGCGATGCCGGCGTCTTCTCTTCCGGGTGTACTTGATGACGTCATCGACGCAGGCGCATTGAGGATGGAGCGGTCGAGCGAGCGGCCGCCTCTCAGTGCGCCTGCGCCGATTGAAGACAGGTACGGCGCAGGCGCGAGATTTCAAATTCTAACAGCGCCAGCAGAGAACGATTCCCTTCCCTGGCCCTGTCAATCAGCATGCCGAGGGGGCGTCATTACCATCGGAGGATGCGGCTGCTACCAGCAAGTAGCCGCCCTACTTGCTGGTAGCAAGGTAATTAGCATATTTTAAAAATCGATTTTTAGCAAATTCTACTGAACCAAAATGATTAATTTGCTTATGTATCATGAGATCGCACTATAGGGAATATTAGTAAAGAAAAAAAAAAAAAACGGTTTAATGGGGTGACAGAAACCCTTTAAGGGAAAGAAGTGGAATGTTATGCAATGGTCAAGTCAATCACCTGACCTGAATCCGATTGAGCATGAATTTCACTTGCTGAAGACAAAACTGAAGGGAAAATGCCACAAGAACAAGCAGGAACTGAAGACAGTTGCAGTAGAGGCCTGGCAGAGCATCACCAGGGATGAAACCCAGCGTCTGGGGATGTCTATGCGTTCCAGACTTCAGGCTGTATTTGACTGCAAAGGATTTGCAACCAAGTATTAAAAAGTGAAAGTTGGATTTATGATTATTATTCTGTCCCATTACTTTTGGTCCCTTAACAAGTGGGAGGCACATATGCAAACTGTTGTAATTCCTACACCGTTCACCTGATTTGGATGTAAATACCCTCAAATTAAAGCTGACAGTCTGCAGTTAAAGCACAACTTGTTCGTTTAATTTGAAATCTATTGTGGTGGTGTATAGAGCCAAAAATTTTAGAATTGTGTTGATGCCCTGATATTCATGGACCTGGCTGTATGTGCCTAATCCAATAGAAAACTATAGGATCAGTTCTGGCTGAGTTCCCCTTCAAAATTTTCGGCTTCATGTCGGAGGAAAACAGAGTCAGATCACCAGACACTGTATGTGAAGAGGGATTTACAGACACATTCAACAGTAGCCAGAAATTAGCCAACCCTTACAATGAACCCTGTCAGCACTTATAGCTACAGAAACAATAAAAATAGTGTGCACTGTATTCCTTAGGAGATATAGCAAATGCTACAATTTCACTGGTAACAACTTGGGACATTAGATTTAAGTCTGAACCTCTATAGTCAAAAATGTGATCCTTTTTAAAAACTAAGGGGTCAATTTATCAAAACTGGTGTAAAGGAAAACTGACTTAAAGCGAACCTTTCACCTCATTTTCACTTTATAAACTAGCAACAGTACCTTATAGATTATCTTTAGTGTGTTCTTATACATGTTAGTGCCGCTTTCCTGCGATGTTTATTCTTGAAAAAATCGTCTTATAAAGTTCACATTTCCAGCTCCAACAGTCACGCAACAAGTCAAGGGGGTATCCCTTCCCTCACCTCTGGCTGTACCTCCCCTGCCCTAACCCTGCCTCTATGCTCTGTAATTGACAGCCGGCTCAGTCGCCGGGACCGGTCTTGTGAATCCACAGGAAATGACTGTGATGCGTTCCACAGTGGAACGCATTAGAACTCTATTATAGGATTGTTACTATGCGTTCCGTGGATTGAAGCAGGGGGAGGTGTGGACTCTTGAGGGGCCGCTGTGTGCTGGTGAGTTTGGGCAGACAAGGGAGAGGAGGCGTGTTTGATGAGAGGGCAGGGTATACTGGGAGGCGCTAGTTCCAGCATGTAAGCTGGTGGGTGGAGCGCACCAGGGAAGGTAGTGCCGATGCGTTCCAATGTGGAGCGCATCGGGAAGGAAAGGGGGCGGGGTGTGGAAGGCGGACTTCCTATATGGGCGTTACTGTAGATAGGGGAGCGCGCGGACGGGAGGGAGAGCAGACAGGCAGGCATTGCGTACGGCGCATGCGCGATTCTGTTACAGGATCGCGCTTGTGTCTGCAAGAAAGACGGGCGGCGAATGAGGAGGACGGCGCATGCGCAGGATTCACAAGCGCGGTCCCGGCGACTGAGCCGGCTGTCAATTACAGAGCATAGAGGCGGGGTTAGGGCAGGGGAGGTACAGCCAGAGGTGAGGGAAGGGATACCCCCTTGACTTGTTGCGTGACTGTTGGAGCTGGAAATGTGAACTTTATAAGACGATTTTTTCAAGAATAAACAGCGCAGGAAAGTGGCACTAACATGTATAAGAACACACTGAAGATAATCTATAAGGTACTGTTGCTAGTTTATAAAGTGAAAATGAGGTGAAAGGTTCGCTTTAATTGACCAAAGCAACCAGATTCCATAATTAAAATAAATAATAATTTCATAAATTGTAAGTATTTTTTTTATTTTTTATTATTTACTTCAGTTTTACATGGCTGTAATATAGTTGACTATCTATACCAGGGATGCCCAACCTGCGGCTCTCCAGCTATTGCCAAACTACAACTCCTATAATGCCCTGCTGTATGCTGATAGCTGTAGGCTGTCCGGGCATGCTGGGCGTTGTAGTTTGGCAACAGTTGGAGAGCCGCAGGTTGAGCATCACTAATCTATACTATCTATACTACAGCAACAGCATCACCATTAAAATCTCTGTTCATCCAAGTTTGGTTATGTAGAGCTGCAATAAGAATGAGAGTTAAAGCCATATTGTGGATTTTAAAATACAGTCGTTTTATGTTTGTGTGAAGCAATCTTTATTCTGTTAAAGCTCATACAGCCATATACCGGGGTGGGCTCCCCAGGATACATAAAGTCACAAACGAGGAAAGCAACTCAGACACCAGTTTTGCCAAAACTGTATTTTTACTTAAACGTGGTCATGAACGCAACCACGGATGCTGGTTACACACAAATAAATTTACATACACCCAGCCAGGGGCTGGGACCCTTGTGCTGTACAGTGTGCAAAAATCACTGCAAAAAATGCACCAAAAGGATACGCAACTGACAATACTAGCTAATTCCTCAGGCCGATGTTAAAAGCTGAGAACTTTGCCAATATCTTCCAGTCAGGAACATATCGGAGCCCCTCATGCACCACGTCACGGTGTCTCAGCACGCATGGGGTCCTACCACTCAACTGCCCGTGGTGTGTGAACAGTGTCTGAATCAGTGCTAGAAATCAACTCACAGCCAAACTCTCACATGCCTCCATAGTGGTATCACCAATGCACTGTGAGGTAGGATAAAGCTGTGAGCCGCACCCACAACAGACCATGTGACACAGAAGCCACCAGGTGCAAAAGAATGTTACCAACAAAATAAAGTTGTGTTGATATAAAGATAGACATCACCAGACGCTGGGTTTCATCCCTGGTGATGCTCTGCCAGGCCTCTACTGCAACTGTCTTCAGCTCCTGCTTGTTCTAGGGGCATTTTCCGTTCAGTTTTGTCTTCAGCAAGTGAAATGCATGCTCAATGGGATTCAGGTCAGGTGATTGACTTGGCCATTGCAGAACATTCCACTTCTTTCCCTTAAAAAACTCTTTGGTTGCTTTTGCAGTATGCTTTGTCCATTTGCACTGTGAAGCGCCGTCCAATGAGTTCTGAAGCATTTGGCTGAATATGAGCAGATAATATTGCCCGAAACACTTGAGAATTCATCCTGCTGCTTTTGTCAGCAGTCACATCATCAATAAAATAAGAGAACCAGTTCCATTGGCAGCCATGTTGGTAACATTCTTTTGCACCTGGTAGCTTCTGTGTCACATGGTCTGTTGTGGGTGCAGCTCACAGCTTTATTCTACCTCACAGTGCATTGGTGATACCACTATGGAGGCATGTGAGAGCCTGGCTGTGAGTTGGTTTCTAGCACTGTTCAGACACTGTTCACACACCACGGGCAGTTGAGTGGTAGGACCCCATGTGTGCTGAGACACCGTGACGTGGTGCATGAGGGGCTCCGATATGTTCCTGACTGGAAGATATTGGCAAAGTTCTCAGCTTTTAACATCGGCTTGAGGAATTAGCTAGTATTGTCAGTTGCGTATCATTTTGGTGCATTTTTTGCAGTGAATTGTGTATGTATATTTTTTCATCTGCACAATGTATCATTTTGTGTAAGATGTCCTTGTGGTGCATGCAGTCCGCCCCGGCATCCTCCATTGTACGCATTTTTTGATGGGGATTTCCGCTGTCTGCGGACCGCATGCGGAGGAATTGCTCCCCCGGTTATAGACACGTTACAGTGTCTGGGTTTGGAGCATTTTCACCAATTTTCTGTGAGTTTCTGTACAGCGTGGCGCCCTCCGGTGGATGCTGGAGGTATTAGTGGTAAATTTACCTACTGGCGGGCTCAAATAGACCAGCCACACCTTACCTGTTATTAACCTATAGTTAGGAACAATTATTTGGGTGTGTAATGCTGTCTAGCCTGTGGTACAGCAAAACAGCTTACAATCTTATTCCATGCTATAATAATTTCCTCCCCAAACAACCAGGTCTGCTTTGTGTAAGCTGTGTCAGCAACTAGCGTGTGGTACCGCAGTGTCTGTGGCCTTACTCCTGAGCTCTTATCTGCATTCCTGGCAGCAATTTCCCTTCCTCTGGACAAGATCAGGGTAATAGAAATGATCAGCTACCCTTGGCTGCAGCTCTGGTCCCTGGAGGATGCTCTCATGCTTGGATGTCTAGGGATTCTCCTCACACAGCTCCTGTATGCTTCTTCCAGGCTCACCTTAAGATTGATGCTGCTCACTTTCTCCCCAGGCATTGTAACTCCACCCCCTGAGAGTTTTCAACATCAGATGAGTCTAGAAGTACAGTCCTTTTTAGGTATGCTTAGGAAACAGCGGCCTCTTGTGGCCAAACAGCAGAATGTCTGTCCAAATCATTTAACTTAATTTACACAAATACAATGGTCACAAAATGAGTGCTGTTTCTGTTTCTCTTTCTCACACAGGTCCTATTTAGTGTTGAGCATGAATATTCGAAAAGCAAATTTTTTTCGTGAATATTAGCACTTCGAGAATTTGCGAATATTTAGGATATAATGCTATATATTCGTAATGACGAATATTCTTTTATTTTTTTTAACCACATAACCACAGTACATTTCAGGTGATCATCCCTCCCTTCTTCTAGCTTGTGGGCCAATGAGAAGGCTTTGTCACAGCTTAGCAACATCCCTAGAAACCAATAGAAAAGTTGCCTACCGCACATTACGCGAATAATACATTGCCAATTTTTGCAATCAAGAATATAATGTCGAATTCGCGAATTCACGAATATATGACGAATATTCTAAAAAATATTCACAAAATATTGTGAATTCGAATATTGCCCCTGCCGCTCATCACTAGTCCTATTCAACTGGTGAACAGTGGAGTGCCCAGGAGGGGGAGGGGGGGGGCCTGAACAGAAGCAACGAGCGATTCCATCAATACAGATGGAAGTGCTCATTGCTTTTCCCTTTATAAGATGCAGTGCATCTTATAAAGGGAATACTAGTGAGTGCTTCCATAATGGAAGCTCTCACTAGTCTGCAGGAGGAGGGGGAGAGAGGCGCTGTGAGCGCTGTACAGTACTTACCCCTCCTCCCTGCCTGCTCTTCTCAGGCCCCGCGCTGCTGTGTCCTGGCTGCCTGCAGCGTCAGGATGTACAGAGCGCACTCTGACCTGACACTGCAGGAGGTCAGGTGACTGCAGCACGGTCCCTGAGAAGAGAAGACAACCAGGACAGGGAGAGTGGCGACAGGAGAGGTAAGTTACTTTATTATTTTACAGTCTGATCTGAGGTCTGATATGGAGGTCTAATGGGGGTCTGGAGTAGTCTATGGGGGGTCTGGAGGTCTGACTGGGGGGGTCAGGAGGTATGACTCGGGGGGTCAGGAGGTCTGACTGGGGGTGTCAAGAGGTCTGACTGGGGGTGTCAAGAGGTCTGACGGGGGTCTGGAGGTCTGAGTGGGGGTCTGGAGTGGTCTAATGGGGGGTCTGGAGGTTTGACTAGGGGGTCTGGGGGTCTGGAGGTCTGACTGGGGGATCTGATTGGGGGCCTGGAGGTCTAATGTGGGTCTGATTGGGGGTCTGGAGGTCTGACTGGGTGGTCTAGAGATCTAATTGGGGTCTGGAGGTCTGACTGGGGGGTCTAGAGGTCTAATGGGGGTCTGGAGGACTAGTGGGGGTCTGGAGGTTTGATATGGGGGTCTGGTCTGAGGTCTGATATGTGGGTCTGGAGGTCTAATGGGGGTCTTATATGGGGGTCTTATCTAAAATCTGATATTGGGTTAGGGTCTTACATAGAGTTCTAATGGGGGTCTGATCTGAGGTTTAAAACTGGGGTCTTATATGGGGTCTGACATAGAGGTCTAAAGGGGGTTTGGTCTGATCTGTGTGGTACCAGTATTTTCAGCGGGACTGTTTCTGCAAGAAAGTATTTGGGAGCACAGTGGACACAGTATTAGGGGTGGCAGGATGGGGCGTTGAGAAGGTGGGAGGATGATGGAAAAGTAGGAAAGTAAGATGTCACCATGGTCGTCTTTTCTAAAAAGAGAAGAAGAGGAAATAGAATATCTGCATCAGAGAAGAGAAGTCACTTTATTACCCAGTATGTTCTGTAGCTCTGTATGTAATGTTTTCCAAGTATGTCTTTAAAGGGGCTGTCCGCTTTTTTTTTTTTTTTTGTATGAGCGCTGCCTTCTCTGCTCTTTTTTCCTGCTCATCACTGAAAATGCTACGGCGAGCAGGTGAACAGAACAGAGAAAGCAGCTCTCATATGAGCGCTGCCCTCTCTCAAACATCTGGGGGCACAGAGGGCATTACTACTATGGAGGGGGCACAGAGGGCTTACTAATGTGAAGGGGGCACAATGGGCATTTTTACTATGGAGGGGGCACAGAGCCAGAGGACATTACTACAATGATGGGAGCACAGTGGGCATTATTACTGTGAAGGGGGCACAGTGGGCATTATTACTGTGAACGGGGCACAATGGGCACTATTACTGTGAAAGGGGCACAATGGAGATTTCTACTATGGAGGGGGCACAGAGGGCATTACTAGCACAGTGGGCATTACTACTATTAAGCAAGCACAATGGGCATTATTACTGTGAAGGGGGCACAAAGGGAATTATTACTGTGAAGGGGCAAAATAGGCATTATTACTATGAAGGGAGCAAAGTGGGCATTATTACTATAAAGGGGGAACAATGGGGATTATTACTATGAAGGGGACAAAATGGGGATTATTACTGTAAAGGGACCACAATGGGGATTATTACTGTGAAGGGGCTCAAAGGAGGCATTACAACTGTGAAAGGGGCACAGAGAGGGCATAACTACTGTGAGAGGGCACAATGTGGGTATAACTACTGTGAGGGGGCACACATCTATACAAAACTACTGCAAAGGTTGTACCATGAGGGCAATACTACTGTGAGGGGGTACAAAGTATTGGGGGGGGGGGGGGTGCCAGAGAATGCCAAACACCCTAGGCACGCCACTGCTGGTGAGTACAACTGTTTGCTATATTTCTCCCTTGTAGACTAGAATCTAGCAGAGTTCATGGTTGACAAAAAATAATGGTATACAAGGAGATCAATAGTTTACATTTTTCTTGTTTTATTTCTTATAGTGAAAGAGTTCACAGAAACAGATAAATAGACAGCCTAGTCTGGTAGTTAGAGATGATCGAAGTTTCGAAAACTTCTATTTGTCTGCTTTGCCGAATTTCACAAAGAAATTTGCTTCATGATTAGGGATGAGCGAACCCAAACTGTATAGTTCGGGTTCGTACCGAATTTTGGGGTGTCCGTGACACGGACCCGAACCCGAACATTTTCGTAAAAGTCTGGGTTCGGTGTTCGGCGCTTTCTTGGCGCTTTTTGAAAGGCTGCAAAGCAGCCAATCAACAAGCGTCATACTACTTGCCCCAAGAGGCCGTCACAGCCATGCCTACTATTGGCATGGCTGTGATTGGCCAGTGCAGCATGGCCAGGCCAGCGCTGCACGTCACTCTGCTGTTACAAGTGTAGGGAGAGGTTGCAGCTGCGACGTTAGGGCGAGATTAGGCAGTGATTAACTCCTCCAAAAGACTTTATTCAGTGATCGATCTACAGCTGTGGATCATTGAACTGCTGCTATTCAATTGCTCACTGTTTTTAGTCTGCCCAGAGCGTTTTTCATTCACTTTTTTCTGGGTTGATTGGCGGCCATTTTGTGTCTTGTGGTGCGCCAGCACAAGCTGCCACCAAGTACATTTAACCATCAATAGTGTGGTTATTTTTTGGCTATATCCTACATTAGGGTCAAGCTGAGCCTGTCACGAAGTGCATTTAACCATCAATAGTGTGGTTATTTTTTGGCCATATACTACATCAGGGGCAGACTGAGCCTGTTACCAAGTGCATTTAACCATCAATAGTGTGGTTGTTTTTTGGCCATATACTACATCAGGGGCAAGCTGAGCCTGTCACAAAGTGCATTTAACCATCAATATTATTTTTTTTTTTTGGCTATATCCTACATCAGGGTCAAGCTGTCATCAAGTGCATTTAACCATCAATAGTGTGGTTATTTTTTGTCCATATACTACATCAGGGGCAAGCTGAGCCTGTCGCAAAGTGCATTTAACCATCAATAGTGTGGTTATTTTTTGGCCATATACTACATCAGGGGCAAGCTGAGCCTGTCACAAAGTGCATTTAACCATCAATAGTGTGGTTATTTTTTGCCTATATCCTACATCAGGGTCAAGCTGTCATCAAGTGCATTTAACCATCAATAGTGTGGTTATTTTTTGGCCATATACTATATCAGGGGCAAGCTGAGCCTGTCACTAAGTGCATTTAACCATCAATAGTGTGGTTATTTTTTGTCCATATACTACATCAGTGGCAAGCTGAGCCTGTCGCAAAGTGCATTTAACCATCAATAGTGTGGTTATTTTTTGGCCATATACTACATCAGGGGCAAGCTGAGCCTGTCACAAAGTGCATTTAACCATCAATAGTGTGGTTATTTTTTGCCTATATCCTACATCAGGGTCAAGCTGTCATCAAGTGCATTTAACCATCAATAGTGTGGTTATTTTTTGGCCATATACTACATCAGGGGCAAGCTGAGCCTGTCACTAAGTGCATTTAACCATCAATAGTGTGGTTATTTTTTGGCCATATACTACATCAGGGGCAAGCTGAGCCTGTCACCAAGTTATTCTCAATAACTTCACACACACGCTACTGTGCAATTCCAAGTCTAATTCTGTGTGTAAACGTATACCTGTCACCCAGCGCCTAAAAAATAGGCCTCAAATTTATATTCATCCAAATCTGTCATTATTGCTTTAGCTGGTCAAGTTATTTAGTGTCCGTCAAAGCACAGTTTTTGTTCTAGGTTGAAATACAATTCCCAATTTTGAAATTCTCTAAATTAGTGGTTTCTGCTGTATCAGGCCTACTTTAAATCTATCCCTAAAAGGGTATATAAGATTCAAGGTGCAGATAGGGTTATTCTCAATAACTTCACACACACGCTACAGTGCAATTCCAAGTCTAATTCTGTGTGTAAACGTATACCTGTCACCCAGCGCCTAACAAATAGGCCTCAAATTTATATTCATCCAAATCTGTCATTATTGCTTTAGCTGGTCAAGTTATTTAGTATCCGTCAAAGCACAGTTTTTGTTCTGGGTTGAAATACAATTCCCAATTTTGCAATTCTCTAAATTAGTGGTTTCTGCTGTATCAGGCCTACTTTAAATCTATCCCTAAAAGGGTATATAAGATTCAAGGTGCAGATAGGGTTATTCTCAAACACTTCACACACACACGCTACAGTGCAATTCCAAGTCTAATTCTGTGTGTAAACGTATACCTGTCACCCAGCGCCTAAAAAATAGGCCTCAAATTTATATTCATCCAAATCTGTCATTATTGCTTTAGCTGGTCAAGTTATTTAGTATCCGTCAAAGCACAGTTTTTGTTCTGGGTTGAAATACAATTCCCAATTTTGCAATTCTCTAAATTAGTGGTTTCTGCTGTATCAGGCCTACTTTAAATCTATCCCTAAAAGGGTATATAAGATTCAAGGTGCAGATAGGGTTATTCTCAATAACTTCACACACACGCTACAGTGCAATTCCAAGTCTAATTCTGTGTGTAAACGTATACCTGTCACCCAGCGCCTAAAAAATAGGCCTCAAATTTATATTCATCCAAATCTGTCATTATTGCTTTAGCTGGTCAAGTTATTTAGTGTCCGTCAAAGCACAGTTTTTGTTCTGGGTTGAAATACAATTCCCAATTTTGCAATTCTCTAAATTAGTGGTTTCTGCTGTATCAGGCCTACTTTAAATCTATCCCTAAAAGGGTATATAAGATTCAAGGTGCAGATAGGGTTATTCTCAATAACTTCACACACATGCTACAGTGCAATTCCAAGTCTAATTCTGTGTGTAAACGTATACCTGTCACCCAGCGCCTAAAAAATAGGCCTCAAATTTATTTTCATCCAAATCTGTCATTATTGCTTTAGCTGGTCAAGTTATTTAGTGTCCGTCAAAGCACAGTTTTTGTTCTGGGTTGAAATACAATTCCCAATTTTGAAATTCTCTAAATTAGTGGTTTCTGCTGTATCAGGCCTACTTTAAATCTATCCCTAAAAGGGTATATTAGATTCAAGGTGCTGATTGGGTAATTCTCAATAACTTCACAAACACGCTACTGTGCAGATCCAAGTCTAATTCTGTCCGTAAATGTATACCTGTCACCCAGTGCCTAAATAATAGGCCTCAAATTTATATTTAGCTAAATCTGTCATTACTGCTGTGCCTGTATTAGTGTAATACAGTACCTAAATAGATAGCCAGATAGTGTTAGGTGTCTGTAAAAAAAGGCCTGAATTTGAATTCAATACATTGGGCCAAATAATATTTTTCTTATTGTGGTGAACGGTAACAATGAGGAAAACATCTAGTAAGGGACGCGGACATGGTCGTGGTGGTGTTAGTGGACCCTCTGGTGCTGGGAGAGGACGTGGCCGTTCTGCCACAGCCACACGTCCTAGTGTACCAACTACCTCAGGTCCCAGTAGCCGCCAGAATTTACAGCCATATTTGGTGGGGCCCAATGCCGTTCTAAGGATGGTAAGGCCTGAGCAGGTACAGGCATTAGTCAATTGGGTGGCCGACAGTGGATCCAGCACGTTCACATTATCTCCCACCCAGTCTTCTGCAGAAAGCGCACAGATGGCGCATGAAAACCAAGCCCATCAGTCTGTCACATCACCCCCATGCATATCAGGGAAACTGTCTGAGCCTCAAGTTATGCAGCAGTCTCTTATGCTGTTTGAAGACTCTGCTGGCAGGGTTTTTCAAGGGCATCCACCTAGACCTTCCCCAGCGGTGGAAGACATAGAATGCACTAACGCACAACCACTTATGTTTCCTGATGATGAGGACATGGGAATACCACCTCAGCACAACTCTGATGATGACGAAACACAGGTTCCAACTGCTGCGTCTTTCTGCAGTGTGCAGACTGAACAGGAGGTCAGCGATGAAGACGATGCAGGGGACGATGAGGTCCTAGACCCCACATGGAATGAAGGTCGTGCCACTGACTTTCACAGTTCGGAGGAAGAGGCAGTGGTGAGACCGAGCCAACAGCGTAGCAAAAGACAAAGAGGGAGCAGTGGGCAAAAGCAGAACACCCGCCGCCAAGAGACTCCGCCTGCTACTGACCGCCGCCATCTGGGACCGAGCACCCCAAAGGCAGCTTCAAGGAGTTCCCTGGCATGGCACTTCTTCAAACAATGTGCTGACAACAAGACCCGAGTGGTTTGCACGCTGTGCCATCAGAGCCTGAAGCGAGGCATTAACGTTCTGAACCTTAGCACAACCTGCATGACCAGGCACCTGCATGCAAAGCATGAACTGCAGTGGAGTAAACACCTTAAAAACAAGGAAGTCACTCAGGCTCTCCCTGCTACCTCTTCTGCTGCTGCCGCCTCAGGCCTCTTCTGCTGCTGCCACCGCCTCGGCCTCTTCCTCCGCCTCTGGAGGAACCTTGGCACCTGCCGCCCAGCAAACATGGGATGTACCACCAACACCACCACCTGCGTCACCAAGCATCTCAACCATGTCACATGGCAGCGTTCAGCTCTCCATCTCACAAACATTTGAGAGAAAGCGTAAATTCCCACCTAGCCACCCTCGATCCCTGGCCCTCAATGCCAGCATTTCTAAACTACTGGCCTATGAAATGCTGTCATTTAGGCTGGTGGACACAGACAGCTTCAAACAGCTCATGTCGCTTGCTGTCCCACAGTATGTTGTTCCCAGCCGGCACTACTTCTCCAAGAGAGCAGTGCCTTCCCTGCACAACCAAGTATCAGATAAAATCAAGTGTGCACTGCGCAACGCCATCTGTGGCAAGGTCCACCTAACCACAGATACGTGGACCAGTAAGCACGGCCAGGGACGCTATATCTCCCTAACTGCACACTGGGTAAATGTAGTGGCGGCTGGGCCCCAGGCGGAGAGCTGTTTGGCGCACGTCCTTCCGCTGCCAAGGATCGCAGGGCAACATTCTTTGCCTCCTGTAGCCTCCTCCTCCTACTCAGCTTCCTCCTCCTCTTCTTCCACCTGCTCATCCAGTCAGCCACACACCTTCACCACCAACTTCAGCACAGCCCGGGGTAAACGTCAGCAGGCCATTCTGAAACTCATATGTTTGGGGGACAGGCCCCACACCGCACAGGAGTTGTGGCGGGGTATAGAACAACAGACCGACGAGTGGTTGCTGCCGGTGAGCCTCAAGCCCGGCCTGGTGGTGTGCGATAATGGGCGAAATCTCGTTGCAGCTCTGGGACTAGCCGATTTGACGCACATCCCTTGCCTGGCACATGTGCTGAATTTGGTGGTGCAGAAGTTCATTCGCAACTACCCCGACATGTCAGAGCTGCTGCATAAAGTGCGGGCCGTCTGTTCGCGCTTCCGGCGTTCACATCCTGCCGCTGCTCGCCTGTCTGCGCTACAGCGTAACTTCGGCCTTCCCGCTCACCGCCTCATATGCGATGTGCCCACCAGGTGGAACTCCACCTTGCACATGCTGGACAGACTGTGTGAGCAGCAGCAGGTTATAGTGGAGTTTCAGCTGCAGCACGCACGGGTCAGTCGCACTGCGGAACAGCACCACTTCACCACCAATGACTGGGCCTCCATGCGAGACCTGTGTGCCCTGTTGCGCTGTTTCGAGTACTCCACCAACATGGCCAGTGGCGATGACGCCGTTATCAGCGTTACAACTTCTATGTCTCCTTGAGAAAACACTTAGGGTGATGATGGAAGAGAAGGTGGCCCAGGAGGAGGAGGAGGAGGAGGAAGAGGGGTCATTTTTAGCACTTTCAGGCCAGTCTCTTCGAAGTGACTCAGAGGGAGGTTTTTTGCAACAGCAGAGGCCAGGTACAAATGTGGCCAGACAGGGCCCACTACTGGAGGACGAGGAGGACGAGGATGAGGAGGAGGTGGAGGAGGAGGATGAAGCATGTTCACAGCGGGGTGGCACCCAACGCAGCTCGGGCCCATCACTGGTGCGTGGCTGGGGGGAAATGCAGGATGATGACGATACGCCTCCCACAGAGGACAGCTTGTCCTTACCTCTGGGGAGCCTGGCACACATGAGTGACTACATGCTGCAGTGCCTGCGCAACGACAGCAGAGTTGCCCACATTTTAACGTGTGCGGAGTACTGGGTTGCCACCCTGCTGGATCCACGGTACAAAGACAATGTGCCCACCTTACTTCCTGCACTGGAGCGTGATAGGAAGATGCGCGAGTACAAGCACACGTTGGTAGACGCGCTACTGAGAGCATTCCCAAATGTCACAGGGGAACAAGTGGAAGCCCAAGGCGAAGGCAGAGGAGGAGCAAGAGGTCGCCAACGCAGCTGTGTCACGGCCAGCTCCTCTGAGGGCAGGGTTAGCATGGCAGAGATGTGGAAAAGTTTTGTCATCACGCCACAGCTAACCGCACCACCACCTGATACGGAACGTGTTAGCAGGAGGCAACATTTCACTAACATGGTGGAACAGTACCTGTGCACACCCCTCCACGTACTGACTGATGGTTCGGCCCCATTCAACTTCTGGGTCTCCAAATTATCCACGTGGCCAGAGCTAGCCTTTTATGCCTTGGAGGTGCTGGCCTGCCCGGCGGCCAGCGTTTTGTCTGAACGTGTATTCAGCACGGCAGGGGGCGTCATTACAGACAAACGCAGCCGCCTGTCTACAGCCAATGTGGACAAGCTGACGTTCATAAAAATGAACCAGGCATGGATCCCACAGGACCTGTCCATCCCTTGTGCAGATTAGACATTAACTACCTCCCCTTAACCATATATTATTGTACTCCAGGGCACTTCCTCATTCAATCCTATTTTTATTTTCATTTTACCATTATATTGCGGGGCATCCCAAAGTTGAATGAACCTCTGCTCTGCCTGGATGCCGGGGCCTAAAAATATCTGACAGTGGCCTGTTCCAGTGTTGGGTGACATGAAGCCTGATTCTCTGCTATGACATGAAGACTGATTCTCTGCTGACATGAAGCCAGATTCTCTGCTATGGGACCTCTCTCCTCTGCCTGGGTGCCTGGGCCTAAATATGTGACAATGGACTGTTCCAGTGGTGGGTGACGTGAAGCCTGATTCTCTGCTATGACATGAAGACTGATTCTCTGCTGACATAAAGCCAGATTCTCTGCTATAGGACCTCTCTCCTCTGCCTGGGTGCCTGGGCCTAAATATGTGACAATGGACTGTTCCAGTGGTGGGTGACGTGAAGCATGATTCTCTGCTATGACATGAAGACTGATTCTCTGCTGACATGAAGCCTGAATCTCTGTTATGGGACCTCTCTCCTCTGTCTGGGTGCCGGGGCCTAAAAATATCTGACAGTGGCTTGTTCCAGTGGTGGGTGACATGAAGCCTGATTCTCTGCTATGACATGAAGACAGATTCTCTGCTGACATGAAGCCAGATTCTCTGCTATGGGACCTCTCTCCTCTGCCTGGGTGCCTGGGCCTAAATATGTGACAATGGACTGTTCCAGTGGTGGGTGACGTGAAGCCTGATTCTCTGCTATGACATGAAGACTGATTCTCTGCTGACATGAAGCCTGAATCTCTGTTATGGGACCTCTCTTCTATCTCCCAAAAATTCTACAACCATTTGATTTTCCTCTCTTTACTTTTACTTCTTATTTCAGGGGATATCTCTCCTAACCCTGGCCCACCCTGCCCCCACATTAACCCCTCCCCCATCTCACAGAAACATTGCAAACCTCATCAACATTTGTTGTCCACCTTCTTTCCCCTCTTTTAACTGTGCGCTCTGGAATTTACGGTCAGTCTGCAACAAGCTCCCCTACATTCAAAACTTATTTTGTTGGCCCTCACTGAAACCTGGATTAAGCAATCTGACACGACTTCCCCTGCTGCTCTCTCCTATGGCGGCCTGCACTTCTCCCATACCCCCAGACTTGAGAACATACATGGTGGTGGAGTTGGCATTCTCCTGTCCCCACAATGCACTTTCCAGGTCATCCCCCCAGTTCCATCACTCTCATTCCCTTCTTGCGTGATTCACACCCTTAGGCTCTTCCATCCCCTCTCCCTCACAGTAGCGGTGGTATACCGTCCCCCTGGCTGACCCACCCAGTTCCTGTATCACTTTGCTGTCTGGCTGCCACACTTCCTGTCCTCAGAAATACCAACCTTTATTTTGGGAGACTTCAACATCCCCATAAATGGCTCCATCTCCCCATCTGCTTCCCAGCTTCTCTCCCTAACCTCCTCTCTTGGCCTTTCTCAACTCTCTAACTCTCAGACACACAAAGACGGTAACACACTTGACTTGGTTTTCTACCGGCTCCACTCAATCTCCAACTTTATTAACTCTCCTCTCCCGCTTTCTGACCACAATATACTTTCCTTCACTCTCACAAATCTGCACCCATCCCAGCACTCCCCTACCTATTACATGCACAGAAACCTACAGGCCATCGACCCTCATAAACTTACAGACATTCTACATGCATCATTGTCCCCAATCTCTTCCCTTTTCTGCCCCGATAAGGCTGTAAATCACTACAATGACACCCTAAGAAGCACCCTGGACAGAGTAGTGCCCCCTACCCTCAGAACCTTCAAACACAGACCAAAGCAACCCTGGCTTACACCACAAACTCGCTTCCTCCAGCGCTGCTCCAGGAGTGCTAAACGCCTATGGAGGAAAACGCACACACCCAAGAATTTCCTCCATTACAGATTCATGCTACGGACCTATAACTCTGCCCTCAACCTCGCTAAACAGACCTACTTCACCACTCTAATCTCCTCACTGTCCAACAACCCAAAAATACTCTTTGACACTTTCCAATCCCTCCTCAGTCCTAAAGTTCAGGCACCCACCACAGACCTCTCTGCTGAAGACTTAGCCGCCTACTTCACAGAGAAAATAGAACATATGCGTCATGAAATCAGCTCCCAGCCACTAAGTGCTATTCATCCCCCCCCCCCCCCCCCCGCATCTCCTCTGGCTCACTGTCCACATTTGACCCAGTCATGGAAGAAGAAGTCTCCAGGCTCCTCTCTTCTCCACTTGCGCCTCTGATCTTATTCCCTCACACCTACTCCAGTCTCTCTCTCCGGCTGTCACCACTCACCTAACAAAAATCTTTAACCTCTCCCTCTCTTCTGGTATCTTCCCCTCCTCTTTCAAACACTATATCATTACTCCATTAATAAAAAAAAAACATCTCTCAACCATCACCCATCCTGCACAACTAACTACAGACCAGTCTCCAATTCATCTCTAAATTCCTGGAGCGTCTGGTCTACTCTCGCCTTACCCGCTATCTCTCTGATCACTCTCTCATCGATCCACTACAATCTGGTTTCCGCCCCCTGCATTTGACAGAAACTGCCCTCACGAAAGTGACAAATGACCTCCTGACAGCAAAATGCAATGGTAACTACTCTCTGCTCATTCTCCTTGACCTCTCTGCAGCTTTTGACACTGTAGACAACCATCTCCTGCTCGCCATGCTCCAATCCATCGGCCTAAAGGACACCGCCCTCTCCTGGTGTTCTTCCTATCTCTCTGGTCGCTCTTTCAGTGTATCATTCACTGGCTCTACTTCCTTACCTCTCCCCCTCGCTGTTGGAGTTCCTCAGGGTTCAGTCCTAGGCCCTCTCCTCTTCTCCCTGTACACAGCATCAATTGGACAGACCATCAGCAGATTTGGTTTACAGTACCATCTCTATGCTGATGACACACAACTATACACTTCATCCCCTGACATCACACCTGCTGTATTACAGAACACCAGCGACTGTCTCTCGGCCGTCTCTAACATTAATGTCCTCTCTCGATCTGAAACATAATCTTTCAAAAACTGAACTTCTTGTGTTCTCTCCATCTACTAAGCTGCATCCAAATTTGATGGAGAATCGATCCAAGTGTGTAGCTGCATAAAAACATCAAGCAAATTTTATTTAATTGAAGGTAAAATGAATATCACTAAAAATGGTGTGTTAATTTATGCAATGTACATTTGTTTCTAGAAACCAGTTTTGAAGGCAACTGCATCATAGCATCTAGTTCAAAAGACGTTTTGCAGTACATCACTGTAAAAACAGATGCGTTGTCACACCAAATTTTTAGCGAACATGTGTTAGGGTATGTTCAGTTCACACAAGGTTTTTTGCCATGGAAGCTTGGCTCGGACACCCATGCTAATATTTCACTGGTTGGCAGCGTGGTTTCTGCCTTCCATTCATTTCAATGGGAGGCAGCACTGAGATTTGCGCAGAGGTGGCTTAAAGCCACAGCCACACAGTAAAACATTTGAACTTAATCTTTGAAAACAGCATTCAATTATTTTACCACAGTAATAATATGGCAGTCGTAATTCCATTATTATAGCCATGTTACTGAACAAATTATATATTGCTGAAAGATATGGGGTGGATAGAATACAGCAGCACACATCAGTAATGCAAATTATAACTGTGTTACTGAAGTAATTACTGCATCAAGGCATCTAGTTCAAAAGACATTTCACATCACTGCAAAATCCTTGCAATTGTCACTGTGCGGCAAGGTGCATGTCATGGTAGACATCTGGAGAAGTTGTTACGGGCAGAGACAGCACATCTTTTATGGTCCACTAGGTCAATGTTTTTCACAGTATGACAGCACCGCAGCAAGAAGGCCTAGTCCTATTGAAACCTCCACATTTGTGTTGGTCTAATTCACACACTATGTGCCTATCTGTCTCCTCTAGATCCTCCTCCATGGACATCCTCCCTTTCCCAACAGTAGCAGGGCAGAGTATCGCTCCCACTTCCCTTCCCGTCTCCTGTCATATGTGAAAAGTGAAACATTGTCATGCGGCGTTAGAGCGAGAGTAACCACATAGTCGATCACTTGCTAAAGTGAATCAAGCAGCATGCATCTTGCTGGCTGTCTCTCTGCCAATACCAGGTCAGTGAAAATGGCCTGAACATCATGGCCACAATGCATATTGGTGAAAACACACGCTTCTTGCATAACACACATGATAAACCTAGTTGTACAACGCTTTTTTAAAAAGTACACTGGCTTGTAGAAGGTGCTGACAGTGTCCACTAGTGATGAGCGCCAGGGGCAATATTCGAATTTGCGATATTTTGCAAATATTTTGTAGAATATTTGTCATATATTAGCGAATTCGAGATTATATTCTTGATTGCGAAAATCGACAATGTAATATTCGCGTAATGAGACTGAGAAAATGGTTGGCATGGCAGAACATTAGAATATAAGAAAATGATATATCACCCGTAGGGGATATGGGACATAAGCGCTGGTATACACAATCAGAAACAGTTAGTCCTTTAAGTTTGCACCATCAATTAGTGCCAGCCTGAATAACTGGCTGGTTGGTTACAAAAATAGGTTATGCCAAAATAAATAAATATGAGGATCGGAGCATATAGTCAGTTGGTGAGGGTAACAAGGGGCAAATAAAACACAAGTATTTGCACTAGGAGTTCAAGGATTGAACGGTGAGGGTAAAATTAATAATGATAATACTAATGCCGTTGGTACCTTGTCTTTCCTCCAAAATGTTCCCTTGATTGATGTTCCGCTATGCCGCTTATTATTAGTGAGTTTCTGTTGTCGTTCCTATAAAGATGCTGTTGTCCTTTCAAATCGCGGCGTCCTTCTTGCTCGCCTGCCAGCACCAGCGCGGCCCCGGCCGGAAGCACGCGCGGCGCGAGGGTGCTTGGTCTGTTACCCGGGAAACCGCTTACGTCACCGTTACAAGTACAGGGGCCTCCGTAGGACAAAAGACTACTACCTTCGCGTTTCAGAGCCTATCGGGCTCCTTCGTCAGGGTTCGTGTAAATTGATGGTGCCAACTTAAAGGACTAGCTGTTTCTGATTGTGTATACCAGCGCTTATGTCCCATATCCCCTACGGGTGATATATCATTTTCTTATATACTTACCTAAGGAGAACAATAGCTCCTTCTTAGACATTAAGCAGCAGGATCTTCCTACACGGGTAGATTTACACACATCTATACAATAGGAGCGCAGGGGGGTCTTTTTTCCTTTATTTAACCCGGTCAGAATATTAGAATAGCTTTATATGCAGATAGAGTGCTCCCATATATTTGTGCTTACGAATTTTTTTGCAATACGTGCAACTTGTGACATAACAGCACTATGTCTGTAGCATGTATATATGGACAGCAGAACCTATTAAACTGCCTAACACCCTGCACTGGAACCTATCAGCTACACTATAGATCAATCTATCCTACACTGACTATCTCCCCCTAACTATCTGAATTATATATATAAGTTAACTGTCTAATGTAATAACACAAAGCACAGAGCACAGCAATGACACTGCTGTCTCTTTCATAACTGCAATAAACTTTAGAAAATAGCTGTTGGGGAGGTTCTTTTATATTAAGGGGTAGGCAACTTCTTTATTGTTTGCTAGGGATGTTGCTAAGCTGTGACAAAGCCTTCTCATTGGCCCACAAGCTAGAAGAATGGAGGAATGATCACCTGATGTGTACTGTGTTAAAAAATATATATATATATATATATATATATATATACAGTACAGACCAAAAGTTTGGACACACCTTCTCATTCAAAGAGTTTTCTTTATTTTCATGACTATGAAGGCATCAAAACTATAAATTAACACATTATATACATAACAAAGAAGTGTGAAACAACTGAAAATATGCCATATTCTAGGTTCTTCAAAGTAGCCACCTTTTGCTTTGATTACTGCGTTGCACACTCTTGGCATTCTCTTGATGAGCTTCAAGAGGTAGTCACCTGAAATGGTCTTCCAACAGTCTTGAAGGAGTTCCCAGAGATGCTTAGCACTTGTTGGCCCTTTTGCCTTCACTCTGCGGTCCAACTCACCCCAAACCATCTCGATTGGGTTCAGGTCCGGTGACTGTGGAGGTGTCACGAGGGTATCGAGAACCACGCCTGACTCCGTTATACCCGGGGTCAGGAAGTCGCAGCGGTTGGCTGCACGCTCTATTTAAGATAGGGCTGTTTTCCTTATGGTAGCTTTCTGGGTTTGCTTTGCAAACCCTTTTGGCTCACTCAGGGATCCGTAGCTCCTTCTCCTCAGCTGTTCCTTGTCCAGCACGCCCAAACCTCATTATATTCCTCTCTCACACTTCTCTGGTTGCCAGAGATAGAACTTCCTGCCTGGACATCTATTCTGACCTTCTGGAGCTGTGTTGCTGCGTTCTCTGGTAGTTGGTCCAGAACACTACCCTCCGGATCCCTGTTGGACCTTTGTGGTCTATTGTGATCGCCCACCTGGGTGTATGTGTTTGTCTGTTTTGTCTGTCCTCTCCCTGGTGTTTCCCTCTTAGTGATAGTGGTGCGGACTAGCGATCCCACCGGCCCGTTCACTATCTAGGGCTCATTTTAGGGAAAGCCAGGGTTTAGGCACGTGATCGCCGCACAGGTGAGGAACCCGTCTAGGGACGTCAGGGCAGTCAGGTGCCAGCCGCAAGATGAGTTAGGGGTCACCACCTTTCCCTCTCCCTTGGGCAGGGCTTACCCTTTTATCCTCCCTGTGCGTGACGTCGGTCATCATATTTACCGTTAGCTGAGTTTGCCATAAATAATCGTCGTCAGGAATCCACTGGCAAGTCACCATTTCTTGGTGCATATGGTTTTCATCCCCAATTCTGTACTTTCAAAGAGGGGGGGTCTTCTGGGTTCCCGAAGAGGAACGGTTTTCGTCATCACTTTCATCGGTATGGCAGAAGGTGCAAGCTAACTTGAAAAATATGGGAGGTAAATACAAATGCATGGCTGATAAGAGACGGTCGCCAGGTCCGGACCTAGGAGTGAATGACTATGTGTGGTTGTCTACTAGGAATATTGCATTGAAGGTTCCCTCTTGGAAACTGGGTCCTAGGTTTATTGGCCCTTACAAAATTGTAGCCATCATCAACCCCGTGGCTTTTCGGCTGGAGTTGCCTCAGACTTTTAAAATTCATAATGTTTTTCATAAGTCGTTACTCAAAAAATATGTTCCACCTCTAGAACCGTCACCGCTGCCACCCCCTCCTGTTGTCGTGGATGGTAATCTAGAATTTCAGATATCCAAAATTGTTAATTCTCGCCGGGTCCGCCGCTCTCTTCAATATCTGGTGCATTGGAGAGGTTACGGTCCCGAGGAAAGAATGTGGGTTCCTGCGTCTGAGGTAAACGCCGACAGGCTAGTTCGGGTTTTTCATGCCTCTCATCCTGAAAGACCTGCTCCTGAGTGTCCGGAGGCCCCTCGTAGAGAGGGGGGTACTGTCACGAGGGTATCGAGAACCACGCCTGACTCCGTTATACCCGGGGTCAGGAAGTCGCAGCGGTTGGCTGCACTCTCTATTTAAGATAGGGCTGTTTTCCTTATGGTAGCTTTCTGGGTTTGCTTTGCAAACCCTTTTGGCTCACTCAGGGATCCGTAGCTCCTTCTCCTCAGCTGTTCCTTGTCCAGCACTCCCAAACCTCCTTATATTCCTCTCTCACACTTCTCTGGTTGCCAGAGATAGAACTTCCTGCCTGGACATCTATTCTGACCTTCTGGAGCTGTGTTGCTGCGTTCTCTGGTAGTTGGTCCAGAATGCTATCCTCCGGATCCCTGTTGGACCTTTGTGGTCTATTGTGATCGCCCACCTGGGTGTATGTGTTTGTCTGTTTTGTCTGTCCTCTCCCTGGTGTTTCCCTCTTAGTGATAGTGGTGCGGACTAGCGATCCCACCGGCCCGTTCACTATCTAGGGCTCATTTTAGGGAAAGCCAGGGTTTAGGCAGGTGATCGCCGCACGGGTGAGGAACCCGTCTAGGGACGACAGGGCAGTCAGGTGCCAGCCGCAAGGTGAGTTAGGGGTCACCACCTTTCCCTCTCCTTGGGCAGGGCTTACCCTTTTATCCTCCCTGTGCGTGACGTCGGTCATTACAGGAGGCCAGGTCATCTGGCGCAGCACCCCATCACTCTCCTTCATGGTCAAATAGCCCTTACTTTCAAAGTTTTCCCAATTTTTCGGCTGACTGACTAACCTTCATTTCTTAAAGTAATGATGGCCACTCGTTTTTCTTTACTTAGCTGCTTTTTTCTTGCCATAATACAAATTCTAACAGTCTATTCAGTAGGACTATCAGCTGTGTATCCACCTGACTTCTCCTCAACGCCACTGATGGTCCCAACCCCATTTATAAGGCAAGAAATCCCACTTATTAAACCTGACAGGGCACACCTGTGAAGTGAAAACCATTTCAGGGGACTACCTCTTGAAGCTCATGAAGAGAATGCCAAGAGTGTGCAAAGCAGTAATCAAAGCAAAAGGTGGCTACTTTGAAGAACCTAGAATATGACATATTTTCAGTTGTTTCACACTTGTTTGTTATGTATATAATTCCACATGTGTTAATTCATAGTTTTGATGCCTTCAGTGTGAATCTACAATTTTCATAGTCATGAAAATAAATAAAACTCTTTGAATGAGAAGGTGTGTCCAAACTTTTGGTCTGTACTGTATATATATGTCATTCCGAATATCTAGCACTATATTCTAAATATTAACGAATTCTGGAAGTGCCAATATTCACGATAAAAATTAGCTTTTCGAATATTCGCGCTCAACACAAGTGTCCACGAGACAGTCCTCACATTTTAGCCATTCCTTTGTGGCAAGGGATATCCGCCTGCAGTTGCAGCGACAGAATGGTCTGCCATTACACTGCTTAATCTGTGACATTCAAACTCACTGGAATTCCACTTTGCAGATGCCAGAGCATTGCATTTGCAATGCTAGAGCATTGGTCAAGTTGTGTAAAGCTGTGATTTTGTCATGCACTAGACCACCTCAGTAGCTAGCATTTGTTGTTTTGAGGTCAGACGGTGGCAGCTCATCAGAGACGCCTGTGGCATACAGAAACCCATTGAAGAGGCTGCAAACAGAAAGCTGTACACTTGCTTGCTTAAATACTTTACTGACAGATGTATCATTTACTTGAAGCAGTCTGATGATTACTGAATAGCCATGCTTTTAGACCCAGCTATCAAAGCAAAATGGGGGAATGTTTTCCTCCTGCCAAAATTAAGGCCAAATTACTTTGTTACTAGAAAAGACAGTGTATGCAGCTTGCTGCACCTTTTGGTGAGCAGATACCTACCATCCACAAGTCTGAGGCTCCTCTCCACCCCCCTGCAGAGTTACCCAGCTTCTGCCTTTTGACCTACCACAAGCAGAAGAAGATGCAGCAGAGGCATCAGCCAGTTCAATATCATCAACTTAATGGAGCAATTCTTTCATGTGCCATGCCAGGCGGAGGCAAATCAGCAAACAGAGGCCTACTGCTTCAACACCTAGGTTCAGTCCTTTCTGACCTCTGACCTATCCCTGAGCCGATGGACTTCTGGGCAGGCAGACTTGAACAGTGGCCAGAACTGGCCCAGTATACTTTCTCTTCTCTCTTGTCCAGCTTCCAGTGTCATCTCAGGAAGGGTTTTCAGCATTCCAGGGGGGCGTTTTGACACCCAAACAAATGAAGTTGTCCTCCGCCAGTGTACAAAACATCACTTTTGTCAAAATAAATGAGGCATGGATATGTGAGGATTTTTATACTCCTTCGGCTGAGGTCAATCAGTAGATCTGTCCTTGCTGATGGTGCCCCATATAGCCACTGATAATGTCTGCCTGCCTACCATCATGTTCCATACTGTAGAGCTGCTGCTGCCCTCATCATGCCACTGCCTGTGTCTGCCTGCCTACCATCATGTTCCGTACCATATGGCTGATGCTACCACAATTGCCACAGCTGCTGTTCCCTGCTGCTAATATAGTAACATAGTATATAAGGCCGAAAAAAGACATTTGTCCATCCAGTTCAGCCTGTTATCCTGCAAGTTGATCCAGAGGAAGGGAGGGGGGAACTATGAGGAAGGAGCAAATTTTGCCCACTTAAGGGGGAAAAAAATTCCCTCCCGACTCCAATCAGGCAATCAGAATAACTCCCTGGATCAACGACCCCTCTCTAGTAGCTATAGCCTGTAATATTATTACACTCCAGAAATACATCCAGGCCCCTCTTGAATTCCATTATTGTACTCACCATCACCACCTCCTCAGGCAGAGAGTTCCATAGTCTCACCGCTCTTACCGTAAAGAATCCTTTTCTATGTTTGTGTACAAAACTTCTTTCCTCCAGACGCAGAGGATGTCCCCTCGTCACAGTCATGGGGATAAATAGATGATGGGATAGATCTCTGTACTGACCCCTGATATATTTATACATAGTAATTAGATCTCCCCTCAGTCGTCTTTTTTCTAAAGTGAATAACCCTAATGTTGATAATCTTTCAGGGTACTGTAGTTGCCCCATTCCAGTTATTACTTTGGTTGCCCTCCTCTGAACCCTCTCAGGCTCTGCTATGTCTGCCTTGTTCACAGGAGCCCAGAACTGTACACAGCACTCCATGTGTGGTCTGATTAGTGATTTGTAAAATGGTAGGACTATGTTCTTATCACGGGCATCTATGCCCCTTCTGATGCAACCCATTATCTTGTTGGCCTTGGCAGCAGCTGCCTGACACAGTTTTTTGCAGCTTAGTTTGCTGTTTATTAAAATTCCTAGATCCTTTTCCATGTCAGTGTTACCGAGTGTTTTACCATTTAGTATGTACAGGTGACTTGCATTATTGCTTCCCATGTGCATAACTTTACATTTGTCAGTGTTAAACCTCATCTGCCACTTCTCTGCCCAAGCCTCCAATCTATCCAGATCCATCTGTAGCAGTATACTGTCCTCTTCAGTGTTAATTACTTTACACAGTTTAGTGTCATCTGCAAAAATTGATATTTTACTCTGCACGCCTTCTACAAGATCATTAGTAAATATATTGAAGAGAATTGGACCCAATACTGACCCCTGAGGTACCCCACTAGTGACAGTGACCCAATCTGAGTGTGCACCGTTAATAACCACCCTCTGTTTTCTATCACTGAGCCAGTTACTTACCCACATACAGACGTTTTCTCCCAGTCCGAACATTCTCATTTTATATACTAACCTTTTATGTGGCACAGTATAAAATGCATTGGAGAAGTCCAGATATACGACATCCATTGATTCGCCGCTGTCAAGTCTAGAACTTACCTCCTCATAGAAACTGATTAAATTAGTTTGACATGAGCGATCCCTCATGAAGCCATGCTGATATGGTGTTATTTGCTTATTTTTATTGAGATCCTCCATGATAGCATCTCTTAGAAAACCTTCAAACAGTTTACCCACAACAGATGTTAAACTTACCGGCCTATAGTTTCCGGGCTCTTCTACTGTCACTTTCATTACCCCTAATGCCACTACCATTACACAGTCATCACTACTACTACCACCACCACAAAACAACTGCACACACATCTACTGCCTTAGCTATATATTGTATGTCAGTGTCACTCTGAAGTTATTTGCTGTTGCTGTCATTGCATTCAATACCTTAGGTAGGGGACCAAAAGAGCAAAAATTAATTTAGAAAAATAACAAAAAGAGAAACATCTTTTCATTTAAAATAATAATAATATTTGAGTCTAAGGAGACTAAAGGTTGTTATATACTAATTTTCAGAATTATTTTTTTCTTATTCGACAAATTGGACATGAAACCATTATCGTGAAATTCGCTTAACTGTAATATAGTGTTGAATCATATACTTTTCTGTTTTGTACTTGTGCAGCAGAGAATAACACTGATGTAATGTGATTCCCTGGCACGAGTATTGTGGGTGTCTTGCTTTTCTTGCTTTTAATGTATTGTGTTTAACCCTCAAGCTGTGATGTCATAACAATGAAATTGGATTTAGACATAAGTTGACATGTTAATTTGGAATTATGTCGCACACAGGTGATGGGGAATCACTTAGAGGTGCTCCCACTGGCAGACAACACCCAGTCTGGCAAATAAAGAAATAAATAAATTAATAAAAATAGTGGGGCACTCCCTGTAGTATTGAGATTTTATTGATGTGGGATAAAATTCGGATAATACAATTAATGGTATAAATAAGTCAATAAGATGCGATCGCTTTTTGAACAGACTGTCACAATCTTACCGGGAGGTCTTCAGTGGACTTCGTTGCCCTCGACACGGTAAGCCTCCTATGGAAATCGGGGTTCCGGTCTCAAGGGCTAAGTTGACATGTCATTACTTTCCTAGGTGCTATAAGAATATATCATATCTCAGCACATTTATGGATGGTCACACAATACAAAAAAAAAATCCAAATTATTTAATTTTTTAGGCTTCTGCATCATTTTTGTCATTTTTTTCTTGACACTGAAGAATAGGTGGCTTACAATACAGTGGTGTAGTA
The DNA here is from genome assembly GCF_905171765.1 of Bufo bufo. Taxonomy (NCBI): domain Eukaryota; kingdom Metazoa; phylum Chordata; class Amphibia; order Anura; family Bufonidae; genus Bufo; species Bufo bufo. Next base: position 515,969,625 of record NC_053391.1, on the reverse strand, counting down.
GTATTTGTAGAATATCTAAAATACATTACATTTCTTGTGCCCTGGCATAATAATCATGCAGAACAAACCATACATATATACTTAATTTTATTTTTATGTCTCAATAGTTGAGTCTTTATTTTCTCCCTTCCATGTTGGCAAATTTCCTGCCTAATTATACATCAAGTTCCAAAGAAAATGTTTATTTATGTAACTGGTCTTAAGTAGACACTTGGGTAGAAATCAGATAAAATACTTTACAAGACGTGTTTTGTTTCATTTGAAGACTGACAGCAGAATTGGCCTCAATATGTGTAATTTAGTCACTATGCTACTGGAAGTCTATAGAAGATTAATGAATAGTCAGGCTCTGTGGCAGTTGTGAAGAGATGCAGGATATAGCAAACTGGCTACCATCTGTTCACCATGCCTCTTATAGCTCTTTTAAGGAAAACATTTAGCAGCAGGAGATAAGCAGATGGGTAGTTTTTAAATATTAATATTGTTTTGTTGTTTGAAGATATAGAAATACTGTGCAATTGTGCATTTAAATATTTTTTTTAATATTATAAACATATAGTTTATATGTATAGTTTATACAATGAATTTTTTATTTTTTTTCATGCTGTGTGTCCAACTATAAACTCCCAGTTAAAATTAAGGTGTATTCTGCAGGTGGTAGATGACATTTTAAAGGAGAAAGTATTTCAAACCAAAAATATCAAGTTTACTTAGTGATCACTATTCCCAGTGAATCCACACTGGAATCGTGGGATTTAATGGTTATGTGCCTATAACCCTTGAAGTTGAAGTAAAATAATGGTCTTCATTGATTATTTTTCTTTATGCTGAAATTAATCAGAGAAATCTAAAGATGTCACTTCACATTACTATTAAAGAATTTTAAGCCAATTGTAAGGATTCTCTCTGGTAGGCAGGGTAAGCGGATGCAGTACAGAGGCAAAAAAACAGTTTGTAAAGCAAAACTTCAGTGTTTATTCACACATAAGGTATAGCACAAAACGCAAGTCACTTTACAGTCTTAGTGTTTGTTCACTCACACGAAAAGTTCATAAAGCAAGAAAGTCACCTTATCTCCTGGGTGTTAGTTCACACCCTGCTGGCAGTTCTGCTTTATCAAGTCCAGAAGCAGGCTTTAGGAAGCCTGTTTCCCCTACACCCGGGTCTCAGCCCTCCAACTCAGCACAAGCCTCAGATCCCAACACAGAGATCCCCTCTTCTGAACCCAACTGTCTTTTAAAGGCAGCTAGGTGTTGCCAAACCCCGGCAATTAAAATCTAGTCTGGTATTTGACCCCACCTGGATGCAAATCAGCCCAGCAGCACACGCTGGGAGGAAAATACCTGTGTACCATACCCTTCACTGTGTCACACAATTCTTCTTCTCAGAACTGCCTGAAGTCATACAAATTCATTGATTTTCTTTTACAACTTGCTCTGGTCAAGTTGGGACTAAGGCCTCATGCACACAACCGTTTTATTTTAAGGTCCGCAAAAACGAGGTCCGTATGTCTGTGATCCATGTCCTTTTTTTCTTCCGTGGGTCTTCCTTGATTTTTGGAGGATCCACGGACATGAAGAAAAAGTCGTTTTGGTGTCCGCCTGGCCGTGCTGAGCCAAACGGATCCGTCCTGACTTACAATACAAGTCAATGGGGACGGATCCGTTTGACGTTGACACAATATGGTGCAATTGCAAACGGATCCGTCACCCATTGACTTTCAATGTAAAGTTAGGAGTTAATATACCATAGGATCGGAGTTTTCTCCAATCCGATGGTATATTTTAACTTGAAGCGTCCCCATCACCATGGGAACGCCTCTATGTTAGAATATACCATCGGATTTGAGTTAGATCGTCAAAACTCAGATCCGACAGTATATTCTAACACAGAGGGGGGACGCTTCAAGTTAGAATATACTAAGAACTGTGTACATGACTGCCCCCTGCTGCCTGGCAGCACCCTATCTCTTACAGGGGGCTGTGATCAGCACAATTAACCCCTCAGGTGCCACCAATGATGGGGGAAGGTGATTTTAATTAGGGGGGGAGAGGGGAGGCCGCACTGGCCACCAATGATGGGGGGTTGATTTTAATTAGGGAGGGGGGGAGAGGGGAGGCCGCACTGGCCACCAATGATGGGGGGGATTTTAATTAGGGGGGGAAGAGGGGAGGCCGCACTGGCCATCAATGATGGGGGAAGGTGATTTTAATTAGGGGGGGGGAAGAGGGGAGGCCGCACTGGCCACCAATGATGGGGGAAGGTGATTTTAATTAGGTGGGGGGGAGGGTAGGCTGCACTGGCCACCAATGAATATAATACTAGGGAGGGAGGGGGGCCGCCCTGGCCACCAATGAGTTAAATACAGGGGAGGGAGGGGGGCCGCACTGGCCACCAATGAGTTAAATAAAGGGGAGGGAGGGGGGCCGCACTGGCCACCAATGAGTTAAATACAGGGGAGGGGGGTCTGCCCCCTCCTGCCTGGCAGCACCCGATCTCTTACAGGGGGCTATGATAAGCACAATTAACCTCTGAGGTGCGGCACCTGAGGGGTTAATTGTGCGGATCACAGCCCCCTGTAAGAGATCGGGTGCTGCCAGGCAGCAGGGGGCAGTCATGTACAAAGTTCTTAGTATATTCTAACTTGAAGCGCCCCCATCACCATGGGAACGCCTCTGTGTTAGAATATACTGTCGGATTTGAGTTTTCAGCTCTGAAAAAGCTGCGATCCGTCTGTGTGAAAGTAGCCTACGGCCATGGATCATGGACGCGGATGCCAATCTTGTGTGCATCCGTGTTTTTTCACGGACCCATTGACTTGAATGGGTCCGTGAACCGTTGTCCGTCAAAAAAATAGGACAGGTCACATTTTTTTGACGGACAGGAATCACGGATCACAGCCGCGGATGAACAACGGTGCATTTTCCGAGTTTTCAACGGACCCATTGAAAGTCAATGGGTCCGCAGAAAATCACGGAAAACGGAACAACGGCCACGGATGCACACAATGGTCGTGTGCATGAGGCCTAATGTTGTTCTTTCATTTTGTCTTAGTCCTTCTCTTTGTTTTCTCTTTGCATAACTCCATTGTGCTTAAAGCAGTCATTTTTTTCATCACAAGTTATCAGCCTACATTTGAATATTTCATGCATTTTTTCAATAAAAGATACATGATTTTCTGCATGTACACTCACTGACAAAAACAATGCACCCAGACTGAAATGTCGATTGCTGCAAAACTTGTCATGCAATTATGTCTCAGGAAAATACGCAAATCATTACAAGTGTGAACTGATTGAACACTGGGAAGTAAAAATGGAGGGCATAAAAAAACTTCTCCTGCTGTCCTATTAAAAGTCTCTCAGAGGCTATTTTTGGGTAGTGTACTAAGGAGGAGCAAATAAATTTGTAATGAACCATGTTTGTTCCCAATTTCACAAAAATTTGTACTCAAAACCAACCTGAAGCTTTGTAGGTTTTCTTCGGACAAATCCAGTAAAATGATGCAAAGCGCCATTTTACTGCATATGTTTGCAGGCAAAACCATGAAGGAGGAAGAAAGAAGGATGCTCAAATGACCCTGAGAAAAAGTGGGGGACAAGGCTTGCCCTAATTGACTCAAAGATTCATAGACAGCCTGGATCAGTCAATCAGTGTGGCAGCAGGCAGGGAGATGCATGTGCAGAATGAGCAGAACATGATTCTGTGTTGAGTGTTGAGGGTGGATGGCAGGGGCGGACATACTGCCTGTGCAGTCGGTTCGGCTGCACAGGGGCCCAGTGCGGTAGAGGGGCCTGCTGCCGGTGAGAGGTTCCGTGACAGGGCAGGGAGAGATGAGGGCTTCCATTGTGGAAGCGTTCATTTCTATATTCATCTGTATCGCCGTCCTCAAGACAGCGATACAGATGGATGCTGCCGCGGGGCAGGGGAGAGGTGTTTCCCTTACCCATTCCTCTGATAGGCTGCAGGCACTAGACCTGCAGCCTATCAGAGGCCGGTGCAGACGTCATTGTGCCGCCTGAGCCGTACAGCGTGGGACACAGGCCGGAAGAGGCCTTCACCGCTTCACTGAGAGTTTCATGGAGGTAAGTATGTGAGTTAATTTTTTTTTTTTTTAACACTATGCTGTTGCCAAGAATGGGGAAGGGGGGTAGAGGAGCACTATGGGGGCATCTACTAGGGGGCATTATATTGGCACACTTGGGGGGAGAGGAGCACTATGGGGGCATCTACTAGGGGGCATTATACTGGCACACTTGGGGGGAAAGGAGCACTATGGGGGCATCTACTAGGGGGATTTATACTGGCACACATGGAGGAGAGGAGCACTATGGAGGCATCTCCTAGGGGGCATTATACTGGCACATATGGGGGGAGAGGAGCAGTATGGGGCATCTACTAGGGGGAATAATACTGGCACACATGGGGGGAGAGGAGCAGTATGGGGGTATCTACTAGGGGGCTTTATACTGGCACACATGGGGGGAGAGGAGCACTATGGAGGCATCTACTAAGGGGAATTATACTGGCACACATAGGGGGAGAGGAGCACTATGGAGGCATCTACTAGGGGGCATTATTTACTGGCAGACATGGGGGAGAAGAGCACTATGGGGGCATCTACTGGGAGCCCTATATATTAGTGCTATACTAGCACTATGGGGGAAGGAGCCATATGAGGGCATCTACTGGGGGCCCTATATATTGGCATTATATACTGTCACACATGGGGGGCACTATGGAGAAGTGGGGGAGAGGAGCACTTTGGGGGCATCTGCTGGGGGCATTATATAGGAGAATTTTATACTGGCAGAAACTATATGTGCAATATGGTGGTGGGGATTAGTACCATAGTGGCATTTTATATTGACATACATTATATTGGCACTATGGGGAAGGGGGGAGAGGAACATTATCAGGGCATCTATTTGGGGCACTTTATACTGGCACATTATGTCAGGTTATCCAACAGCTTCACGACTCCAAGTCTGCAGGGCATCTGGGTGTTAAGAAAACACTTGCCCTTGTTAAACGTCACGTTTGGTGGCCCAGTATGTCCGTGGATGTTAAGTCCTACATTCAGGCATGTAGTGTGTGTGCTCGATGTAAACTGTCTCGGTCCACCCCTTCTGGTACTTTGCTCCCATTGCCCATTCCTCAGGCTCCATGAACTCACATCTCCATGGACTTCATCACAGATTTTCTATGGCAGTACGATAATCTGGGTAGTGGTGGACCGTTTTAGTAAAATGGCCCAATTTATCCCACTTCCCGGATTGCCCTTGGCCAGAGAATTGGCAGATCTGTTTTTGAATCATATCTTTCGATTACACAGAGCGCCGGATGATATTGTTTCAGATAGAGGTGTTCAATTCATCTCTCGGTTCTGGCGTTCTTTCTGCTCCTGGTTGGGTATAAATTTGTCTTTCTCTTCCGGTTTTCACTAGAGTTGAGCGGACACCTGGATGTTCGGGTTCGACGAGTTTGGCCGAACTTGAAAAAAAGTTTGGGTTCGGGACCCGAACTTGACCCGAACTTGACCCTGAACCCGAACCGAATTGAAGTCAATGGGGACCCGAACTTTTGAGCACTAAAATGGCTCTAAAATAGTCCTGGAAAGGGCTAGAGGGCTGCAAAAGGCATCAAAATGTGCTTAAGAGCATGGCAACTGTTATGCAAACAAATGTGGATAAAGAAATGACTTAAAATAACATAACATACAGAAAAATTAAAAATAACAATCTGGATCTAGGAGTAGGAGGTTGAGGAGGCGGTGGATGTGGTGGTGTAGGTTGATGTGGCCGTGTCGGTGGAAGCAGCGGTGAAGGAGGAATGTGTTATTTTTAATTTTTAAATTGGGGTATCCCCCAAAATATTGGGACATATAACAAAATAAAACAAAGAATAAGTGCACTTGAATACAAGAATGGATGGTTGAGGCTGGTATAAATGTCTATTCTCCATCAGGTACGGACAAGTCCTGTGGGATCCATGCCTGGTTCATTTTAATAAACGTAAGCTTGTCCACATTGGCTGCGGCCTGTGATAATGCTCTCTGACGTGCTAAACACACGTTCACACTATACACTGGCTGCAGGGCAGGTCCGCACCTCCAAGGCTGACAAAGCTTTTCCACATTTTGGCCATGCTAACCCTGCCTTCGCAGGTGCTGGCGGTGCCCCAGCTGCATTGGCGACCTCTTCCTCCTCCTCTACCTTCACCTTGTGCTTCCACTGTGCCCTTGCTGTCAGGTGGGAATGCCATCAGCAGCGTGCATAGTATAGGGGGGATCACACGCGCCCTGAATCAGTGTAGGCCTGAAGTAAAGATTTCTTTGCACAAAATGGCTGTATTTCAAATGGCTGTATTTCAAATGGCTGTATCAAACCCCTGTATGTATAGGGGGGATCACACACGCCCTGAATCAGTGTAGGCCTGAAGTAAATATATCTTTGCACAAAAAGGCTGTATTTCAAATGGCTGTATTTCAAATGCCTAATTCAAATTCCTGTATGTATAGGGGGGATCACACACGCCCTGAATCAGTGTAGGCCTGAAGCAAAGATTTCTTTGCACAAAATGGCTGTATTTCAAATGGCTGAATCAAACCCCTGTATGTATAGGGGGGATCACACACGCCCTGAATCAGTGTAGGCCTGAAGTAATATCTTTGCACAAAAAGGCTGTATTTCAAATGCCTAATTCAAACCCCTGTATGTAGAGGTAGTATCTCAGAGGGCCTGAACCTCTGTAGGCCTGAAGTAAATATATCTGCACAAAATGGCTATATTTCAAATGGCTGTATTTCAAATGCCTAATTCAAACCCCTGTATGTATAGGGGGGATCACACACGCCCTGAATCAGTGTAGGCCTGAAGTAAATATATCTTTGCTCAAAAAGGCTGTATTTTAAATGGCTGTATTTCAAATGGCTGAATCAAACCCCTGTATGTATAGGGGGATCACACACGCCCTGAATCAGTGTAGGCCTGAAGTAAATATATCTTTGCACAAAAAGGCTGTATTTCAATTGGCTGTATTTCAAATGCCTAATTCAAACTACTGTATGAATAGGGGGGATCACACATGCTCTGAATCAGTGTAGGCCTGAAGCAAAGATTTCTTTGCACAAAATGGCTGTATTTCAAATGCCTAATTCAAACCCCTGTTTGTATAGGGGGGATCACAAACTCCTTCAATCAGTGTAGGCCTGAAGTAAAGATATCTTTGCACAAAATGGCTGTATTTCAAATGGCTGCATTTCAAATGGCTGAATCAAACCCCTGTATGTATAGGGCGGATCACACGCACGCTGAATCAGTGTAGGCCTGCAGTAAATACACTCACCTAAAGAATTATTAGGAACACCTGTTCTATTTCTCATTAATGCAATTATCTAGTCAACCAATCACATGGCAGTTGCTTCAATACATTTAGGGGGTGGTCCTGGTCAAGACAATCTCCCGAACTCCAAACTGAATGTCAGAATGGGAAAGAAAGGTGATTTAAGCAATTTTTTGCGTGAAATGGTTGTTGGTGCCAGACGGGCCGGTCTGAGTATTTCACAATCTGCTCAGTTACTGGGATTTTCACGCACAACCATTTCTAGGGTTTACAAAGAATTTTGTGAAAAGGGAAAAACATCTAGTATGCGGCAGTCCTGTGGGCAAAAATGCCTTGTGGATGCTAGAGGTCAGAGGAGAATAAGCCGACTGATTCAAGCTGATAGAAGAGCAACGTTGACTGAAATAACCACTCGTTACAACTGAGGTATGCAGCAAAGCTTTTGTGAAGCCACAACCTTGAGGCGGATGGGCTACAACAGCAGAAGACCCCATCGGGTACCACTCATCTCCACTACAAATAGGAAAAAGAGGCTACAATTTGCATGAGCTCACCAAAATTGGACTGTTGAAGACTGGAAAAATGTTGCCTGGTCTGATGAGTCTCGATTTCTGTTGAGACATTCAAATGGTAGAGTCCGAATTTAGCGTAAACAGAATGAGAACATGTATCCATCCTCTGATGGCTACTTCCAGCAGGATAATGCACCATGTCACAAAGCTCGAATCATTTCAAATTGGTTTCTTGAACATGACAATGAGTTCACTGTACTAAAATGGCCCCCACAGTCACCAGATCTCAACCCAATAGAGCATCTTTGGGATGTGGTGGAACGGGAGCTTCGTGCCCTGCATGTGCATCCCTCAAATCTCCATCAACTGGGCCAACATTTCTAAAGAATGCTATCAGCACCTTGTTGAATCAATGCCACGTATAATTAAGGCAGTTCTGAAGGCAAAAGGGGTCCAACACCGTATTAGTATAGTGTTCCTAATAATTCTTTAGGTGAGTGTATATCTTTGCACAAAATGGCTGTATTTCAAATGGCTGTATTTCAATTGCCTAATTCAAACCCCTGTATGTATAGGGGGGATCACACACGCCCTAAACCAATGTGGGCCTGACTTAAAGATTTCTTTGCACAAAATGGCTGTATTTCAAATGGCTGTATTTCAAATGGCTAAATCAAACCCTTGTATGTATAGGGGGGATCACACACGCGCTGAATCAGTGTAGACCTGAAGAAAATATATCTTTGCACAAAATGGCTTTATTTCAAATGGCTGTATTTCAAATGGCTGAATAAAACCCATATATGTATAGGGGGGATCACACACGCCCTGAATCAGTGTAGGCCTGAAGTAAAGATTTCTTTGCACAAAATGGCTGTATTTCAAATGCCTAATTCAAACCCCTGTATGTATAGGAGGGATCACACACACCTTGAATCAGTGTAGGCCTGAAGTAAATATATTTTTGCACAAAAAGGCTGTATTTCAAATGGCTGTATTTCAAATGGCTGTATCAAACCCCTGTATGTATAGGGGGGATCACACACTCCCTGAATCAGTGTAGGCCTGAAGTAAAGATTTCTTTGCACAAAATGGCTGTTTTTCAAATGGCTGCATTTCAAATGGCTGAATCAAACCCCTGTATGTATAGGGGGATCACACATGTCCTGAATCAGTGTAGGCCTGAAGCAAATATATCTTTGCACAAAAGGCTGTATTTCAATTGGATGTATTTGAAATGCCTAATTCAAAACACTGTATGTATAAGGGGGATCACACACGCTCTGAATCAGTGTAGGCCTGAAGTAAAGATTTCTTTGCATAAAATGGCTGTATTTCAAATGCCTAACTCAAACCCCTGTATGTATAGGGGGGATCACACACTCCCTGAATCAGTGTAGGCCTGAAGTAAATAGATGTTTGCACAAAAAGTTTGTATTTCAAATGGCTGTATTTCAAATGCCTAATTCAAACCCCTGTATGTAGAGGTGTTATCTCAGAGGACCTGAACCTCTGTAGGCCTGAAGGAAATATATCTTTGCACAAAATGGCTGTATTTCAAATAGCTGTATTTCAAATGCCTAATTCAAACCCCTGTATGTATAGGGGGGATCACACACGCCCTGAATCAGTGTAGGCCTGAAGTAAATATATCTTTGCACAAAAAGGCTGTATTTCAAATGCCTAATTCAAACCCCTGTATGTAGAGGTGGTATTTGAGACGGCCTGAACCTCTGTATGCCTGAAGTAAATATATCTTTGCACAATATGGCTGTATTTCAAATGGCTGTATTTTAAATGCCTAATTCAAACCCCTGTATGTATAGGGGGATCACACATGCCCTGAATCAGTGTAGGCCTGCAGTAAATATATCTTTGCACAAAATGGCTGTATTTCAAATGGCTGTATTTCAAATGCCTAATTCAAACCCCTGTATGTATAGGGGGATCACACACACCCTGAACCATTGTAGGCCTGAAGAAAATATATATTTGCACAAAATGGCTGTAATTTTAATGCATAATTCAAACCCCTGTATGTATAGGGGGGATCACACACGCCCTGAATCAGTGTAGGCCTGAAGTAAATATATCTTTGCACAAAATGGCTGTATTTCAAATGGCTGTATTTCAAATGGCTGTATTTCAAATGCCTAATTCAAACCCCTGTATGTATAGGGGGGAATCACACACGCCCTGAACCAGTGTAGGCCTGAAGTAAATATATCTTTGCACAAAATGGCTATATTTCAAATGGCTGTATTTCAAATGCCTAATTCATACCCCTGTATGTAGAGGTGGTATCTCAGAGGGCCTGAATCTCTGTAGGCCTGAAGTAAATATATCTTTGCACAAAATGGCTGTATTTCAAATGCCTAATTCAAACCCCTGTATGTAGAGGTGGTATCTCAGAGGGCCTGAACCTCTGTAGGCCTGAAGTAAATATATCTTTGCACAAAATGGCTGTATTTCAAATGCCTAATTCAAACCCCTGTATGTAGAGGTGGTATCTCAGAGGGCCTGAACCTCTGTAGGCCTGCAGTAAATATATATTTGCGCAAAATGGCTGTATTTCAAAAGGCTGTATTTCAAATGCCTAATTCAAACCCCTGTATGTATAGGGGGGAATCACACACACCCTGAACCAGTTTAGGCCTGAAGTAAATATTTCTTTGCTCAAAATGGCTGTATTTTAAATGGCTGTATTACAAATGGCTGTATTTCAAATGCCTAATTCAAACCCCTGTATGTAGAGGGGGTATCCCACAGGGCCTGAACCAGTGTAGGCCTGAATTAAATCTTGGTGCACCAAATGGCGGTATTTAAAATCTCTGAATGTAACCCAAATGTATTAAGTTTGTATCTCACAATGACATCTGCATTAAAGGCTGCCAACTAAATTTTTTGTGCCCAAATGAGTGTTTGTTTAAAAACTGAATTTGACAGCAGTATATAAGCCTGTAATTTCACACGTGCTGATGCTGCAAGGCCTGAAAATAGTGTTTTTTTTCAAAAGAGTGTGTTCTTCAGACCCCAGAAAATGTGTGTATTTCTACCTTAAATTGCACACTGACTAATACAGATGTTTTAGATTGCCCAAAAAGTTTTTTTTTGCTAAAAGAATATGAAAGCTGTATATATTAAACTTGATTTTAACACTTGCAGATCTGGAAAATACTGTTTTTTGGAGAGAAAAAAAGTATGTTTTTCAAACCCCAGAAAATGATGGGTGTATTTCTACCTTAAATTGCACACTGACTAATACAGATGTTGTAGATTGCCAAAAAAGTCTTTTTTTACTAGCAGAATATGAAAGCTGTATATATTAAACTTGAATTTAACACTTGCAGATCTGGAAAATACTGTTTTTTAAAAAAAATTAAGTGTGTTTTTCAAACCCCAGAAAATGATGGGTGTATTTCTACCTTAAATTGCACACTGACTAATACAGATGTTGTAGTTTGCCCCCAAAAAATAGTGATTTGCAATGTCCCAAAAGCTCAGATGCATTGCTGGTGCACTGAGCATGCATAAAATGGCCGCATAATGGCCACTGAGCATGCATAAAAAGTTTGTATATTTTGGTCAATGAACTCAGGGCAGGGTGAAACGATTGTGCCCTGCACCCACACAACTATTTGTCTGTAGATCGCTGAGTTAGATTCTCTCCTATGCTCTCCCTGAAATCACAAGTCCAGCAGCATCCTCTCTCTACACTTGTAACAGCAGAGTGACGTGCAGCGCTACGTGACTCAAGCTCATATAGAGCCTGGGTCACATGCTGCTCTGGCCAATCACAGCCATGCCAATAGTAGGCATGGCTGTGATGGCCTCTTGGGGCAAGTAGTATGACGCTTGTTGATTGGCTGCTGTGCAGCCTTTCAAAAAGCGCCAAGAAAGCGGTGAACCCCGAACCTGAACTTTTACGGAAATGTTTGTGTTCGGGTCCGGGGTCCCAAAATCCTAAAGTTCGGTACGAACCCGAACTTTACAGTTCGGGTTTGCTCAACCCTAGTTTTCACCCAGAGACCAACGGTCAGACAGAAAGGACTAACCAGACCCTGGAGCAATATCACCGGTGCTTCGTGTCAGACTGCCAGGAGGAATGGGTAACACATCTACGCTTCGCGGAGGGGGCTTATAACAACTCTGAGCATGCTTCCACTAAGATGTCTCCATTCAGGTGCGTGGGGGGCATGGATCCAAGGCTCTCTTCTCTGGCCGGGCCCTCCACTGATTCACCGGTGGTGGTTCAAAGGTTCGAGGATAGACGTCCCATTTGGTCATCGGTTCAGCGGAATCTCCGCAGTGCGGTGGAGCAATAGAAGAAATTTGATGATCGTCTTGGCACTGTAGAGAAAAAGTTTAAGGTGGGAGATGAGGTGTGTGTCTCCTCCCGGAAAATTCTGCTGCATCAGCCATCTTCCAAGTTGGGTCCTTGATTCATTGGTCCATACCCGGTGACGCAGAAGATCAACCAAGTTACATACAAGGTTGCTCTTCCACCGTCGATTCGAGGAGTGAACACCTTTCATGTATCACTTCTCAAATCGGCGACCCCTTCATTCAAACTCCACCCCAAGGTCCAAGGGGTGTCAGAGTTCGAGATGAACAGGATTTTGGACTATCGTTTTGTCCAGAGGTCTCTCCAATACTTGGCAGACTGGAAGGGTTTTGGTCCAGAGGAGAGATGTTGGGTACCTGCTCGTCAGGTGCATGCGGATGAGTTGGTGACAGCCTTCCACCGGGATTTTCCGGGGAAAGTTTGCTTGGAGTCTTCTGTGCCGTCTCCTCGAGGGGGGGTAATGTAAGATCCTCACCTGTCTCGCACTCCGGTGTGACAACAAAGGGTCCTCGTGGAGCTGCGGGACAGGTTACGCGTGACTCCATTGATACACCAGCTCCGACCCCTTTGCGAACCGATGCAGGGATGCTTTTGTATGTGCGCTGGAGGGGAAGACCGCATGGCTTTCAGGGACAGCTTGGCCGGGCTAGTGGCAGTATGCTGCGGCCGAGCTTGTCTCCGGTGCATATTGCGGATTCCATTCCGGTGTCCATGTCGACGTGTTTGCGCACTCTTGCAGAGCCTGTCGTGCATCGAAAACGGTTCGTAAGGGGATACACGGTCGCGTGTACGCGCTTCTTATGCGCTTCGCCGACCAGCGAAGGGAATAGCACCTGGCAGCAAGTTCAAAGCAGATTAGGGGGCCGGCATTGGTCTAATTGACTAATGACCGACCAAAGCCTTGTACACAGGTGTAGGGCAGGATCATGACCTATGGGGAGTGGACACTTGGCACCCTGGGATTTGTTAGCAGGAACATAAGTGGTGGTCTCCCAGGTCGGTCAGTGCCCACTGTTATCCTTCTTTATCCAGGTGCAGATGTAGCTACTGACTGAAGTTTGCTGGGACTCCATCCGTTCCAGTGGGACCCAGGACCTGGGACTTTCTGTGAGGCATCCGTTCACCTGGCAAGTTGCACAGTGAATTATGCACAGATTGGGACTACTCCTGGCTTTCCTTCATTTTTTGTTTGCCTGATGTTTGCCCAGTGAGGCTTACCTGGACTTTGTTTATTTTGTTAATAAACCCCTTTTACTTCATCCTCACTGGTCTGTTTAGTCGGTGCCTTGCATTACAATAGTGCATTTGGGTAGTGCAGCATTTGTTTGCGGTTTAGCTGTGTTACCTCAGCTACAGATAGTGACAAATGACATTGGATCAAATAATTTCTACTGGTGTGAAATACCAGTTGCCCCCCAAAAATACTGATTGAAGCAGGGGTGTTATATACCAATAATATACTTTCTATATAGTGCACTTGGGTAGTGCAGCATTTGTTTGCGTTTTTGCTGCTGTAAAATTATTATCCAATGACCGTGTAATCTACCTCCAGCCACATACTTGTTCTTTTCTGTACAGTGAAGACCTAATAGTTGGGGCCTCAGTGGAATTCAACACCAGTGACGACCACGTGTTTATCGAATTTCAACTATTATCATTAGGGTTTTTTTAAAGAGGGGGGATTTCGTTAGCCATGTTTTTAGTCCAATTTTATATTTTCATTTCTTTTAAACATATGTATTTGACCTGTATTTTACTGGCCTGCAGTAAAATTGATATCCATTGACCGTGTAATATACCTCCGGCCATATAATAACTTGATCTTTTCTGTCCGGTGAATGCCTAATGTTTGGGGCCTGTAGTCCAATGGCCTACAATAAAATTTCTATCCATTGACCGCATAATGTACCTCGAGCCACATATTCAGAATTTCTTTTCTGTCAGGTGAATGCCTAATTTTTAAGGCCCGTACTCCTGTGGCCTAAAATAAAAAATTTCTAGGCTTCAACAAGGCACATTTCAGAGAATTTTCCTTTAAGACGCATAAAAATGTCCCCTGATTAAGATACATATTTTTGTTGGAATTTTTGGCATTGATCCCCCTCTAGTATGTCACTGTCCATGTTGTGGGACTATTTGTACACTTCTACTAAGCATTTGGTGGCTGCAAATATGAGCTGAAGGTTTTTCAGGTTCGTCTGCCATTAAAGTGAATGGGGCCCGAAGCGAACTTGCTGTTCACGAACATTTGATCGCGTTCGTGAACTGTCCCGGCCGATGTTCGTCCATCACTCTGGTAGAGATCCGGCCTCAATCTGGCAAAAATGCTGTTTTGTGTCCAGACGGATCGTAGTGCCGCGGGTGTGAAAGTATCCTGTATTGCTGTATGTAATATTAGGAGGGAATAAGTTAGGTTGAGAATGGCATGGGGGGTGGAGGGGCCCCGGCACATTCTTTGCACACAGGGCCATCTGCTGTCTGTGCCCGCCCCTGGTGGATGGGTATATGCAGAGTCTGACAGAAAACGATCTTAGTATACAGAGCCAGAAGCAAGCATCTCTTCTACTGTAACAGGGACAGTTTAGGGAAAGAATAACAAGAAATATTTGAGGGACAGTGTCGGACTGGGGTACCGAGGGCCCAACAGTAAAATTTATTTTGGGGGCCCACCATATGGATTCATTCAAATATAATAAATAATCGAACACGTTTTTCTTTATATGAACATAGGCTGGTTGATGTGCTGTACATTGAATATATGTAGGAAGTGCAGTAAGTCTACTGTGTTATGTGCCACTTGTGCAGGGGGTCGGAGAGTAGGGGCCCACTTTGCTCAGGGGCCCACCGGGGGATTCCCCTGGATCCCTGTGGGCCAGTCCGAGCCTGTTGAGGGACCTTGATCAGGGAAAGCAGTTTAAGAAAGTGAAGTGCTGGGGGGATGGGTCAAAGTGCTTAATAATACAGCTGCTGCAGAACTTCATTCTTACTGATCTGCACTACAAAAACAGCCACCTGCAAGGAAAACATTTTATTTTTCCTCATTTGAATAGACAGGCAGCTGTTTTTCCCCCAAAACCTCAAGTTTCAATTGCACATGTTTTTAGTACAATATATCTGTCCAATGTTATTAAAGGGCTTCTGTCACCCCACTAAAGTGATTTTTTTGGGGTGGGCTAGTTAAATTAGTTATATAGCGATATATGAAAATATAATTGTGTTACTTACATTGATCCAGCAGTTTATTCAAAAAACGAAGTTTTATCATATGCAAATTCGGTCTCTACCAGCAAGTAGGGCGGCTACTTGCTGGTAGCTGCTGCAGAAATCCGCCCCCTCCTCTTGTTGATTGACAGGGCCAGCCGGGATCTCCTCCTCCGGCCAGCCCTGTCGGCATTTCAAAAATCGCGCGCCTGTGTTGATTCGGCGCAGGCGCTCTGAGATGAGGAGGCTCGTCTCCTCAGAACTCCCTCAGTGCGCCTGCGCCGATGACATCACCGAAATAGAAGACGTCATCGGCGCAGGCGCACTGAGGGAGTTCTGAGGAGACGAGCCTCCTCATCTCAGAGCGCCTGCGCCGAATCAACACAGGCGCGCGATTTTTGAAATGCCGACAGGGCTGGCCGGAGGAGGAGATCCCGGCTGGCCCTGTCAATCAACAAGAGGAGGGGGCGGATTTCTGCAGCAGCTACCAGCAAGTAGCCGCCCTACCTGGTAGAGACCGAATTTGCATATGATAAAACTTCGTTTTTTTAATAAACTGCTGGATCAATGTAAGTAACACAATTATATTTTCATATATCGCTATATAACTAATTTAACTAGCCCCTAAAAAAAAAATCACTTTAGTGGGGTGACAGAAGCCCTTTAAACTTTTCCTTGTCCTCCGCCCCATTGTGAGACATCTAAAATGGAATGTATTGGCATGAGAAAACTATTCTCAACCAGCAAATAGCTTATGTGCAAGCTGAACTCCCACCTGTACAGTGTTCATTTTAGGACATGGTTCATTTTAGGACATGGTCAGATATCATAGTCACCTGACGCTGACACCTGACACCTGACATCTGACTCTGACTTATGCTCTTCATAGGTCAGGGTCAAAGTTAGAATGAGTTATAGATATACTATATATTTGTATGCTAAATCACACAACCAAAGTACGTCTATTGCTCAGCTTATAGCTCTGTGCCTAAAATACTGTAAGCTAACACATTACAGTATTATATGAGCGCATAGCTGATAGCTCAGTGGTGAAGTAATTGCCTCATACCCAGTGTTTCTGTGTTCAAAACCCCTTTAAGCCGCTAAAAAAGTTTACATTTTATTAAGCCCTAGATAAGAGGCAAATTTAAATGATGTGTGACGCTTATATCTGACTTCCTTCACTTGTCAGTGTCACAAACCATTTTAGGTTTACTGTGGTTTTATATGCTACATCACATAGATTAACAAAAATCCCAAGCTCACACAAGGCAAGCTGGTAGTTCAGTGGTAAAAGCGTTGACCCATGTCCAGGCTTTCTGAGTTCAAAGCCCCTTTTAGTCTCTAAAAAATGTTTACATTTTATTAAGCCCTAGATAAGAGGCACATTTAAATGATGTGTGACGCTGATATCTGACTTCCTTCACTTGTCAGTGTCACAAACCATTTTAGGTTTACTGTGTTTTTTGGTATACTACATCTCATAGATAAAAAAAATCACCACTTTGTTGTCTAAAGCTATAGCTCAGTGGTAAGACACTTGCTTTGCATGTAGTGTTCATGGGTTCAAAACCCCTTTCAGGCTATTAATATTTTATATTTTATAGAACTCTATCTCAGAGACAAATTCAAGTGGTGTGTGATGTAAGTAGTCCTTTTTTATTTTATTAAGAGTACATGGGCAGCACTAGAGTAAAGGGGGCACTAATTTACTGTATCTTCGTCTATTTTCAGGTGAGTTTTTTTTTTGTTCTCTTGAAACAGTCACTGTACAATATAATAATGTATTCTTATTTCTTAGGAAGGAGTCTAATTATCAGATCTGTAAATCACTTGATTGCAATTATTTGTCGGCATCCACCCAAACATAGCTGCAAAGATATGACCACTAAGGGTCTCACTAGTCCACTGTGGTTAGGCATGGTCCAGCTCTCCTAGCAAATACAAGCAGGAGGAAGTTTGGGCGTGTTCTGGAGTAGCTGATGAGGAGACTTGCCAGATTCATTGCCTCTTGACAGATCTGCAAACCAACTTATCTTACTGTAAGTCTGCTCTCCTCCGCTATCTTACATGGCTTATACATTGATTCACCTCTCTCAAGTGTGTATGCAGTTCCATATTAGCTAGAATCACTGTATTTCTGGGACCCGTGAAAAAGTTGATTAGTCACTGTATACAGAGCGGTGTCCTGGATTATACATATCTACTGTATATATGTGTATTATACATACAGAGTGCTATAGCTTCCCCACACTGAGATCTGCTCAGAAAGTTGATATACATATTACTGGTTTATCTACAGACACAATATATGATCATACAGATCGCAGTACTATGTGATAGCTTCTAAGTATAGAAAAACCATGTGGTAATGTCATAGCTTGGAGGTTACATTAATGGCTTTGCATGTACATAGATATCCCAGGTTGAAGTCCCCAGAAAGACATATGTTTTTTTCTTTAATAGCATATACTATAATAAATAATATGTCATTACCCCGTAGGATACCAGCGCTGTACATGTACGTCGCTGAAAACACGGTCACAAATCCCAGCGCCGTACAGGTACAGCGCTCTGATTGGGCGGCCACAGGAGCTACTCCCTCCCGATCAGCTGCAGGGGTCCAGCAGTCACTGATAATTGGACCCCTGCTGTATGCACCAGCATTGGTGAAAACAATGATGCCGGCTCATTAACCCTTGCACTGCCGCGGTCAGCGCTGACCGCTGCACGTGCGGTATCGTGCAGGGTGTCCATCGGGTCCCAGTGGTGCTCTGACGTCAGCCAGCTGTCTAGCCCTGTCAGTCAATGGGGGGAGGAGGGGTGCAGAGCACAGGGGGTGTTACAGAGCATTGCTCAGAATATTCAGCCTCGCCTCTGAGTGATCGAACTGTTTATTTGCATATGAATAAAAACTGAGATATCTCTGCAGCTATTTATCATAAATCAGCATAATGAGCCCTACCAGGCAGTATGTATGGTCTAATAGGGTTGATTCTGGTGACAGAGCCTCTTTAACCTCTTACGGACACAGGGCGTACCTGTACGCCCTGATGTCCGAGTCCTTAAGGACACAGGGCGTACAGGTACGCCCTATGTATTTCCAATCACCGCTGCGCGGCGGGTGCTGAAATCATTCAGAAGGCACCCTGTGACAATGCCGAGGGGGGTACTGTGACCCCTCCATATCGGCAATCGCTGCTAACCACAGGTCAATTCAGACCTGCGGTTTGCAGCATTTCCGGGTTATTCGGGTCTCTGGTGACCTGATGACCCAGAATAGAAGGGAGATCGTGGTGTAATATACACCACCAATCACCCTCCGTAGATCCTGTGAGGTGGCGGTGACGGAGGGTGAGGATGAGGGTGAGGATCACCTGTGATTGGCTGGAGGGACTGACCTGGAGATAAAGTCCTGGAGCTCCGCTCTCCCCGCCCACAGACTTCTGTGTAAGCAAGGAGAGAGGAGCCCTGTGTCGGTCCCTCTGCATCCCACACGATCCACCGCCATCCGTTGCCCCTTAGACCCCATAAAGTGCCATCTGGCATATAAACATTTAGGGAGAGCTTTAGGTTAAGCAGAAATAGTGAAAAAAAAAAAGGGTTTTTTTGTGTGCAGCACCCGGATCTGAGGGTGTCTGAGGTCCACAGCACCCTGTGCAACCCCCGTACCCCAGGGGTGCTGCAGCTGCCCCCCTTTCCCACATATTTTGGGGCAAAAGCGCATTATTTTTTCTTTTTGATGGTGCGCTGACTGTGGCCGGAACTCTTAGCCGTAAAAGAGCGCCCGCCATTGTTAGCGCATCGCCCACCCCACCGCTAATCAGCTTGATACCGCTGATCAGCGAGTTTTTGGGGTGTGAGCAATTTTTCGGGGATTCTGTTAGGTAGGTTAAGGTGGGTTAGGGTAGGGTATACATAAAAACACACCGTCCCCCCCACACACACTAAATAAGGTTTTACACACACACGCACTCCCCTTTAGCGTTCTAAGATGGCCCGCCAGATGTTCTCGGCCGAGGAGGCATACGCCCAGCTGCTCTCCGACTCCGAGAGCCCCAGTAAGGACGAGGATGACCCCACTTTCCTGTTGTCATCCTCGTTCTCCTCATCATCTAGTGATGATGATGAGCCCCCCATGCCAGGGACCCTGTGACCCACACTAGTATGAGCAGCCCTGGGGCTTGTACTCGTTTTCCGGCCCACCAGGCAAGTTCACCTGAGCCCCCTACCGGTGAACTTGGCTGGAGTACCCCAGAGAATTTTGAGCCCTTGATTCCTGACTTTGTTGGCGAACCAGGAGTCCAGATTTGCACAGTGGGTGGGCTTCACTGAATATGACTTTTTTCGTTTTTTTTTTCATATTACACCACCGATCAACCTCCTATTCTGGTTCATAGGGTCAACAGAGACCCGAATAACCGGGTAATGCTGCAAACCACAGGTCTGAATTGACCTGCGGTTAGCAGCAATTGCCGATACGGGGGGGGGGGAAGGTCACAGGACCCCCCTCGGCATTGTCACAGGGTGCCTTCTGAATGATTTCAGCAGGCACACCATTCCGATCACCGCCCGCCGTGCAGCGGTGATCGGAAATACATAGGGCGTACCTGTACGCCCTGTGTCCTTAAGGACTCGGACATCAGGGCGTACAGTTACCCCCTGTGTCCGTAAGAGGTTAAAGAGGCTCTGTCACCAGAATCAACCCTATTAGATCATACGTACTGCCTGGTAGGGCTCATTATGCTGATTATGTATGATAAATAGCTGCAGAGATATCTCAGTTTTTATTCATATGCAAATAAACAATGTTCTGAATATTCTGATCAATGCTCTGTAACACCCTCTGTGCTCTGCACGCCCCCTCCCGCCATTGACTGACAGGGCTAGACAGCAGGCTGATGTCACAACACCACGGGGAACCGATGGAAACCCTGCACCCGGCAGGATACCGCACGTGCAGCGGTCATCGCTGACTGCGGCAGTGCAAGGGTTAATAAGCCGGCATCATTGTTTTCACCAATGCCGGTGCATACAGCAGGGTTCCAACTATCAGTGACTGCCAGACCCCTGCAGCTGATCGGGAGTAGCTCCTGTGGCCGCCCGATCAGAGAGCTGTACCTGTACGGCGCTGGGATTTGTGACCGTGTTTCCAGCGACATACATGTACAGCGCTGGTATCCTACGGGTTAATGACATATTAGTTATTATAGTACATGCTATTAAAGAAAAAAACATATGTCTGTCTGGGGACTTCAACCTGGGATATCTACATGCAAAGCTATTAATGTAACCTCCAAGCTATAACATTACCACATAGGGACATTACCACATGGTTTTTCTATACTTAGAAGCTATCACATAGTACTGCGATCTGTATGATCATATATTGTGTCTGTGGATAAAGCAATAATATGTATATCAGCTTTCTGAGCAAATCTCAGTGTGGTGAAGCTATAGCACACTGTGTGTATAATACACATATATACAGTAGATATGTATAATCCAGGACACAGCTCTGTACTTGACTAATCAACTTTTTCAGGGGTCCCAGAAATACTGTGATTCTAGCTAATATGGAACTGCATACACACTTGAGAGAGGTGAATCAATGTATAAGCCATGCCTAACCACAGTGGACTAGTGAGACCCCTAGTGGTCATATCTTTGCAGCTTATGTTTGGGTGGATGCCGACAAATAATTGCAATCAAGTGATTTACAGATCTGATAATTAGACTCCTTCCTAAGAAATAAGAATACATTATTATATTGTACAGTGACTGTTTCAAGAGAACAAAAAAAACTAAAAAACTGGAAATAGATGAAGATACAGTAAATTAGTGCCCCCTTTACTATAGTGCTGCCCATGTACTCTTAATAAAATAAAAATTTACTACTTACATCACACACCGCTTGAATTTGTCTCTGATATAGAGCCTAATTTTATTAAAAGCCTGAAAGGGGTTTTGAACCCATGAACACTACATGGAAAGCAAGTGTCTTACCAATGAGCTATAGCTTTAGACACCGAAAGTGGTGATTTTTTTTTTTATCTATGAGATGTAGTATACCAAAAAACACAGTAAACCTAAAATGGTTTGTGACACTGACAAGTGAAGGAAGTCAGATATCAGCGTCACACATCATTTAAATGTGCCTCTTATCTAGGGCTTAATAAAATGTAAACATTTTTTAGAGGCTGAAAGGGGTTTTGAACTCAGAAACACTGGGTATGAGGCAATTGCTTTACCACTGAGCTACCAGCTATGCGCTCATATAACACTGTAATGTGTTAGCTTACAGCATTATAGGCACAGAGCTATAAGCTGAGCAATAGACGTACTTTGGTTGTGTGATTTAGCATACAAATAAATAGTATATCTATAACTTATTCTAACTTTGACCCTGACCTATGAAGAGCATAAGTCAAACTTAGATGTCAGGGTCAGGTGTCAGCGTCAGGCGTCAGGGTCAGGCATCAAGGTCAGGTGTCAGGGTCAGGTGTCAGGGTCAAGTGTCAGGGTCAGGTGTCACATTGGCATTAATTTGATATTTGACTAATATATCTGACCATGTCCTAAAATGAACACAGTACACCTGATCAAGTTGCTGGCAGCTCAGTTGCTGTCATACCACATAGTTGTGGCGAATGTGGTGCACTTCTGCGCCATCGACTAAAGTTGGCCGAGGCAGTGTGGTGGCACTTTTGGCATGTGCATGTCATGTGCTTGGTCCTCCAACAAGCCACTCTTATCCCATAATATCATTTGTGATTAAATGGCATCTGCTCCCAAAAAGGAACAAGTTTTGGAAGCTTTGTAAATAAAAACATAACACATGTGACAGTGCAGTGTGTTTTTATCTCAGTCAGAATTGGGTTTACCCATAGGTATGTATATTAGTGTCACTTCTTTAGGATGAGGGAGGGAGGTGAGAAAAAGCAGAAATTCATTAAAAAAAATTATAAAAATCGATAACATATTTCCCTAACAATTATAAGTCTCAGGAGACTAGAGGGTGTTAAATACCAAGTTGCAGGATAATTGGGGCAACTTTAATTTGGGTAGAATTGAACTTTTTGAAAAATTCTGCGATCCTGAAACAAAGAATCTCAAAATGTTCAAAATCGCTCATCTCTGTAGTTTACCTCTTGTTAAGACATTATTGACTGCTAGACTTGCCTCTACAGTGCAATCCAAGATATTTTACCTAGTTGACAGACTTTTAGAGGGAGCACATCATTGGACTGAGAGAAGCAGGATGCTCATTTTGATGAATTTCCCCTATCTTGGTCATTCTAACCTAGCAGTTAGGAGTTGTTGGGATCAGTGGTTACATAAGGGCATGGACACACAGTAAACAGGCTTCAGATGGCCCAGATACAGTAGGAGAGATTGTTTTATCTACAAACAAGACACAGGTGGCACACTCATTACACACACCTATCTCCAGCTGGATCATTTCCAGTTGTGCAGAAGCAAATTCAGTGTCACAGTTTGCCTATTATGTGTCCTGACATTGACCGCCAGCCATAATTGCTTTCATTTGCAGCGGTGTCATGAATGGAAAACCTGGACTGCTATAGGCTGCAAGCATATTGTCTTTAGGGACAAATTCAGGATCTGTTTGGGATGCCACAATAATCGGGTTTGAGTATGGAGGACTCCGCCCTGCCATTGTTTGTGGATAGACACAATGCTGTGACTGCTGGTGTGATGATCTGGGGAGCCATTGCATATGACATGCCAAACCTAATAGTGATACAAGGGATGCTAATAGCTCAACTATACAGTATATGTGGGACATCTTGTGCCCACATGTGTTGCTTCTCATGGCAGGGCTTCCAGCTGGCATATTTCAGCAGGGTAATGGTTGCCCACACACAACAAGGGTTTCTTTCAGCTGTTTTCCTGTAGACTTCTCTATTGACATAAAATATTTTTTTCATATTAACTGTTAGGAAAGCACACACTGTTGATAATGCAGTGCATAAAGTTTTTGAAAAGCTTCAATACAGTCATGTGGCTGGCAATGTTTTGACAAAAGCCATTTATCAAGCCAAAGGGTTAGTGTAAGGAACAGACATTACCAAGGGAGTCTGAAATATTGCTGCATGATTGTATTAGAGATTACCATATTACCAGCTGACACAAACTAGAGGGTGTGAACCCACTTTGCCAAGTTTCCTATCTCTTCTAAGGGTGTTGTCTAAGTAAACCCTCTTGTTCTTCACATTAACTCTGATGGTGTCCTGATGGGATAGACTTTCCCAAGGGGAGCACCAGGTCGCGACCTCTTGAGGAGGATGGGCACAGGAGGCAGCTGTTCCAGGCAGACCAGGTGGTGCCAGTGCAAGGTACCAGAGGTACAGATGTAGTCAACAGGACAAGTTGTAACCAGGAGCAACAGTGCAAGACCGAAGGATGAGGAAGAGGTGAAGTCAAACAAGGAAATAGTGAGGGCAGGCGGCAGAGGTCAGGCAATATGGGTCAGCTACAGAAGATTCGAGGCTAGCAGGCAGGGATCAAACAGGTAGCATAGTCCAGAGACACAAGCATGGGTCAGGTATACAGGAACACAAGCAGAGATAACAGCAACCTTTGCAAGACACAAGGATCTTGATGCTCAGGCACCTGGGAAGGGGGCTGAGCCATGTATATAGGCGCAGGAGGGTTAGGAATGGTCAGCAAGGTCATATGTGCTAACCCATAAAGCACAGGAAGTGACACATGCCAGCCCTAAAGGAAGTGCTACAGGGAACAAGCTGAAAGAATTCTGTGGCCAGGGCTGGAAGGAAACTGTGGTGCAGATTCCAGGACAGATGATGCCTCCAAGGACAGAGCCCAGGACTGCGGCGGTGAAACACTGGCAGCAGGTCACTGTCTAACTTGCAGCCCAGGACTGTGGCAGAAAGCAGGTGAACATCGATGGATAGCAATCGCTGTTATACCACCATTATAAGACACATCGAACAAAAAGACACACCCCAGGTTTAGACAACAAAAAAATTTGAAACACTTGTTTTCTACTTCCCTGGTGATTTAATGAAGTGGAAAGGTCGATGTCATTAACTTACACACACAACACTACTGCATACACACCTGACAAACACAGCTATGCTAAATTCAAACACAGTTCTGCTACATGTACACTCAAAACTCTGCCATACGCCGACAAACACAGCTGTACTACATAGACACAAAGACAGCTATGCAGCATAAACAGACACCTCTGCTATATGCACTCACACACAGACACAGCTCTACACTGTAGGTAGCTATTTAGGGTATATCTTTAGCAATAGGAATAGGGTATATCTTTAGCAATAAGTATAGGGCATATTTTTTTAAGGAAGTACCTCCAGCTGATGGTCCTCCCCAAAACTATGATTGGAAAGTTCTGTACTGCAAAGATCTTCCATGATGTCACCTATGTTTGCGGCCAGACAATGTAGCTTTACTCATTTTCCTATACTACCCATCTGGCCTTGCCCACCAATGACATCATGGAAGGTCCTTGCAGTGAATAGCTTTCATCTGGCAGGTTGGGTAGGACCTTCGGACAGAGTTTTTTTTTTTTTTTCACTTTCATTGTCCTCTGCCTTATGTGCTACATTCAGCCTTCTCTCCTGCTTGCACTGATCTCCCACAGATTGGTGTCAGATGCACACTTTTCTCACTGAT
The DNA here is from genome assembly GCF_905171765.1 of Bufo bufo. NCBI lineage: Eukaryota > Metazoa > Chordata > Amphibia > Anura > Bufonidae > Bufo > Bufo bufo. The sequence goes on along the minus strand of NC_053391.1, from coordinate 515,944,539 downwards.
CGGGCAAAGCTATCACTATATGACCACTATGACAGATCATTAAGCAAGCAGTCAGGGAGGTCTGGCACAGCTGGACCCCCCTGACTGCAGACTATAACACGCATACACCTTTTTTTGTCACTAAAAAAGTGCATCTTATAATGCGGGAAATATAGTAAGTAAAGTTTTCTGCAATGTATCTACAGTGTGTCCTGTCATACTGTGTATTGGTTGATGGGTCTGGACATTATGATCCAAAGAATATGCACCATACACCCAGGCACATAAGAGTATGCTGCCATCTTTAAAAATTGTGAATTTTTCAGATTAGTTATAGAGCAGGGAGGAATTATTTTCCTTCTGTCATTAGGAAAAATTCACTTACAGTCCTTCAAAAGTTTAACTTAACCAATTCATAACATTTTTCAACATAACTAAACTCAAATCAGGCTCCCAAATGACACAATAGAAGACATATATTCTTCTTATATTCTGGGTGAACCTTAGCCTTCACTTAAAAATTTCTACTTCTGACAAACTATCGCTAAAAAGTAACAAATTAGGCTTTTTTAAGTGTTAAGCAATTTAGTAACAACCTCATGTTGAGACATTTAATTTTGTTTTGCACTTTGATTACGCGTGTCACATTTTTCAAACATAGAAACAACATTTAAATATTTGTTATTGCGTTCATCTAATTGCATCCTATTTAAATAATCATGCTACTTACTCTTTCCAAATTATTGCTGTTATATCTATTAAATAAGGGGAAATTGTCATCTGTGATTGCAGACTTGATTTATTTATTATAATTATTGCTAGGTTTAAAACTGGATAAAACTCTGGATTTTATTAAGTCTAATTATTTAGGCGAATCCCATTAAAGTTCAGTAAATGCAAAAGAACACTAAAAATAAGCTAGAGAAGAAGAAATTGATAATCAAAACACACTGTAATGATAGGTTGAGCATCATGTTTTACCTATGGGGCAAGTTGGAAGTTAAAGTTACATTTGTTTAAAACATTTATTTTCTGAGGTAAGGATGCTGAAGGTTCCAAGAGTAGGTTTAGTAAATTCTGCACTGCAGCATGTATAAATAGAATTACATAGAAAATGGAAGGAGTTACACTGAATGTAGGTAGATAGATAGATAGATAGATAGATAGATAGATAGATAGATAGATAGATAGGAGATAGAGAGATAGATAGATATCAAGTGTAACTCCTTCCATTTTTCTATATCATTCAATCTATACTGCATAATTTTCATACACCTACTCTTAGAAACCTACTATTGCTTTACCATAATTATTGTGTATCTCTATTTTCTTTAAATTGTGTATTTTCCCCCAAGTCTGTGTGTATCTTTCCTTTTTCAAGACAAAGCCTGACTCAGAGTCAGGGAACATAAGACTAAAGTTCTGCTAAGGAGAAGAAAAGGATAACTTGCCTTTTTTCTATTGGTTAGTGTTGGAAGACCCACTATTCTTGGATATAAAAACCACACCAATTGCCACAACCATTTTAAGTTCATGCATGCATGCAAGCATCAGGAGCTGCGCCCATCCGATCAGCTGCACAGACCCGGCAGTCAATGACAGCCTGGCCCCTGCTGCATACGCTGGCATTGCGGTCAAAGCTGATTGCGGCGTGCAGAGGGTTTGCGGAGGGTACGGGTGCCCTCCGCATCTCCATCGGTTCCTCTCACTGCAGGGAGCCAGATGCCTTCCATAGGCATTGGGGCTTGCCCTTAGGCCAGGTCTCACAGGCAGGCTGTCAGCATACAAGCTGACATGCAATGTATTACAAATTTGAAGATTTGCTTCTAAACTTCTAAGCCTTCTAACGTCCCCAAAAAATAAAATGGCATTCACAAAATGATCCAAACATAAAGTAGACATATGGGAAATGCAAAGTAATAACTATTATATGAGGTATCACTATCTGTTTTAAAAGCAGAGAAATAGAAATTTGGAAAGTTGCACATTTTTCAATTTTTTTGGTAAATTTGGTATTTTTATTTTTATAAAACAGAAATTTTCCACTATCATGAAGTACATAGTGTCGCGAGAAAACATTCTCAGAATAGCTTAGATAAGTAAAAGCATTTCAAAGTTATTGCCACATGAAGTGACACATGTCAAATTTCCAAAAAATGGCCTGGTCCTTAACGTGAAAAATGGCAAGGTCCTGAAGGGGCTAAGTTTATCTGATATCACTTGCTTTGTTTATTAAATCATTTTATTGGTAATCCAGTCAGTTCTATTTGTGCATTAATATTAACTCTCTCAATCCTAAACATAACCTACAGTAATACAACTATGAACATCTAAAGCTTATACACAAATATTCCATATTGTGGAGGGGGTGTGGGCAGTTAGGAAGGGATTATGTAAAGACTACTCATTGACCAATGAACTTGGTATGTTTTTAATGGTTTTACTTTATTTAATACTGGTTTTACTTTATTTCAGGTCTGAATATTATCTACAGTTATAATGCTCATTTATGGGGGCCCCTGAGGCCCTAAGCTATGTAAATGTACTTATATCAGCTTTTAAAATTTGTGGGAATGTGAATTTAAACATTTAAGTAAGTGCTGGTGGCACTTTGTGGATGATACTTTTGTCTTAAGGCATGGTAATAAAGAAGTCTTACTGAAATTTGTACAACATCTGAATGGTTGCAATGACTTGGTACAGTTTTCTGTGGAATATGACCCTATTGTATAGCGCCATTTTAGTCCACATGTCGGCAGGAAAAAAGCACTAGGGAGGAAGCAGAAGAGTTCTCACTTGACCTTGAGAGGAAGTGTGTGGGGGGGAGGGCTTGCCCTGATTAGCTCCCAGGCTGCCAGCCTGGATGAGCTAATCAGTGCTGTACTAGGCAGGAAGGTGCCCTGGCAGAAGAAGCAGAACGTTATTCTGTGCTGGGCTGTAAATGAGGGTGGTTGGATCTTACAATGTCTGCCAGAAAAATTATCTTAGGGAGTCAGGGAGAGTGAAAAAAAAAACTAATCAGGAACAGTTAGAAATCAATCAAGCTTTTATCCTACTGTCAGGGAAAGTGAAAGGAAAGGCTAGAATTACAAAGAAGATGAATTATGTGTGTAGAATAGGAACAAGCAGGGAAGCTGTCAGCCAGGGAGTGATAAGAGAGGAGCTGTGGCTGCTGTGCCTTCTAGCACAACTGCAGCTATCAGCAAACCTCAAAAGTAGCTACCTGCAAGGAAATCCTTACATTTTTTCCCCATTTTCACAGAAATACTATATTTATTTATTTTTGTGGGGGGGGGGGGGGTGGGATAAACGAAAACTGCACAATACTTGTTTTACCATCAATCTAGCATAGCATACAGAATACCAGAGGTTGTCTCAGATATTTACCATATTTTTTTTTTTTTGTTTTAGTTTGAAAAAACATACATCAGTAATTGAGATTAATGAAATATTAATGCTAAATCTGTTTATCATTTACACACACAAAGTTCAGTTCCAATTTTCTTTGGGGGGTAGGAGGGTTATTGAATTTAATGAAACTAGTATATAGGTGGCCAATACACACTATGGTAACAATTTGCCTTTGAGTGTTACCTAGGGATGAGCGAACCCGTGGAAGTTTGGGTTTGCCGTGTTCGGCCGGGACCCGAACTTGACCCGAACTTGACCCCGAACCCGGACCCCATTAAAGTCAATGGGGACCCGAACTTCACTTTATTATTTTCCGTTATAACATGGTTATAATGGAAAATAATCACATTCCTAAGATAGAATGCTAGATAAAATGGCCATGGAGTGGTTAAAAATAATAAAAACACTCACTTTATCCACTTGATCGCGCAGGTCTTCTTTCTTCAGGACCTGCGATGAAAGATTCTATCTTTATTCAGAAGGACCTATTGTGACATCACCGCGCTCACCACATGGTGAAAGCGGTGACATCATTGTAGGTCCTTTCACAGTTCACTGCTACTACCACCACCACCACTACCCATAGACAGCTGACCTACTGCCTTATATGTTCCATGCTATGCTGCTTCACCTGCCGCTTCTATTGTGGCCGCATGCCACTATATCCATATTGTACCCTTTCCACATCCTCACTATACTACTTCTGCTCCCAATTGAAATGGAGAATTTAAGGAGAAGCAAGACACTTTTTCTTCTGACATCAGCTATTCTAACCCTGTCAAGGTATAATTTTTGACGCTTGGCCTCCCAATTCACATTCATAAAAAAGAAAAAAAGAAAAGAAAAGATATGAAGTTTTCCTAAAAATTCTGAGTCCTAGGATACTAGAGGGTGTTGCATACCAACTTTCAGGGCAATTGGAGCAACTTTGGTTTGGCCCAAACCGATTTGGGTCTGAACAGAACTTTTTCAAAGACAAATCTCGAGTGGTTTGCTCATCTCTAGTTACTACTACTTTATTCTAAACTGATTGAGCTCAATAATCTATTAGCGTATGATAGTTATGCACCCCAAAATAAAAGAGATAAAAATGGGAAAAAGGATTTTTTGTTTAAATCTACAGATGTTTGTCATTCTAATTTAAAGGACAATTCTGAAGCACCAGGACATCCTGAAGCATGATATCAAGTTTGGGGCATTGCTTCACTTGTCAACTATTTTGTGTGTGCTAATGTGCCACTAAGAAAAATGAGTAAATAATTTTTTTTGAGTGCTTGCAGAAAGGGGACCTTTGTCTGTTTCCACTGTCAAGACTGTAGTAGCATCATTAAGGGTGATTATATATGTCACCCAAGTAAGGGCTTCAGAACTTCTATAAAAGTTTTTTTCATATAGTAGCCAGAATTTTTTATATCTACTGAAGTGCCTGTGTGGCAGTGCTTATGTCGTGCAGACAATGAGATCAGTAATAATTTGGAATAACAAACATTGTTCTGTAATTTGTACATTTCTACAGGGGTCTAATGAGAAAGAAAGTATTGAGACATAGCAACTGAACTATTACTACTGATATACAGTACCATGACCTGGATGAATGAGAACATTCACATGGGTCATATGCTCAGCAAATTCAGCTAAGATTGCTTTGCAGAGAAACATATTGGATTGTGAGGTTAGATACTAATTGGTTAATTTATTAAGAACGTCATTTTAGACACTGACCTTATAAACCATGTGCTGGCAGTTGATGCGCCAAAGTTATGTAAATGCACTGGCGACAAGCTGAAACCTACGCCAGCTCCCTTGCTGGCATAAATTTAAGTCATTTTCTGCGCCAAAACAGGCATAGAAAATGATAAATGTTTGGCAGAAAAAGCGGAAGAGAGATAACATAGTCACACCTGATGCTGGGAATCTACCGCTTCTTACTCTAATCCCTAGAAAATTTAGGTCTATCAGAAACAAATTCATAAATTTGAAGTCAGGACATGATATTACTTTAAAGGATGTTTTAATAGGAGATAATTTACTAGATCTAGACTCCTTTAAGAAATCTACTCTACTACCGCAAATCTCACAAAAGGAATACTCACAACTACATACACATATTATGTCATTAAATACTAAAGTTACTCCACTCTCAAACTTTAAAGGAATTACTAAAATGAGTTTAGCAAAATGCCCCATTGCACATAGCATTTCCATTATTTACTCGATGCTTAATGAGGGGAGTCCCCCACCATCATACCTCGACGGTTGGGCTAAGGAGCTAGGAAAGCTTTTTAATGAAAGAGAAAAACAAATAATACTGGCTTCATCGATACCTAATGTCACCTCAGTTAGGTTGCAAGAGGTACACTATAAATTGATCTCCAGATGGTATTGTACACCTGTTCTTCTTAACAGGATAAATGAGAATATTTCAGCAAACTGTTGGAGATGTGGAAGACAGAAGGGATCCCTCTCACATATTTGGGTCCATTGTCACAAAATTGTCCCTTTATGGGAAAAATTTAACCAAATCTTAACTGAAATTTATGATTACTCTATTAAAATAGAAAGAGATATGATTTTATTGGGATTAACAAACCAAGATAGTCGTCTAACAAAAGACAGACTATTTCCCTTCCTGATTACCACTTTTAAGACTATTATACCGAAACATTGGATGAGTGCTGATATCCCGACCATAAATGAGTGGCTATTAGAAATTAATACAACTAACGGTTTTGAAAAAAATCAAATGGTCATCAATTGGAAAATATAAAAAGTATTTGGAGATCTGGTCCAAGTGGAACGATTTTATTTCTACGGACAAGATTAATAAATATTTAGATTAACGGGTTACTCCCGTACTTCAATATCTTGTGATAATACAATGATATACATGTGACACATTGTTTTTTGTTTCTGTTTTTGTTATCTGATTTTTTGTTTTCCCTTTGCGACCGAATCTGCAACAAAAGTACACAAAAAAGTGCCCTACATACTTCTCATCATAAATGACTACCTAAAAATCCAAATGGATTGAATGAATCATGCAGCCTTAGTCCCCTTTTGTTGTTTTGTGCAAAAAATCAGGGCCAGGATTTCTGGTTCCCATAGCAGTGGTGCAGATACTTGACGGTTGTGTCCTTTAAAAAAAAAATATTGTTAAAAGGTGTGTTTGATAAATTAACTGTAAACAGTGAAAGAAAATTTGGTGCATCTTGCTAGACACATTAGACACTTTTATATAATATTACACCACCCTTTGGTTGGCTTACTTATTAATTAACATTGGTGCAATTTTGGCTCCTTCCCGTTAAGCTTTGTCCCCTTATCTAGTAAGACACAAAAAGTTTCCAAAACATATAGTAAATGGGGTGCAAGGCATGTACACCCGTTTTTGGCATAATTTCAGCTATTTAATTTAGCTTAGAAAATCTCCCCTACTGTTTTTCCTGTATTTAGGGAAGAAGTATGGGTTGGGTTCATATAGATACAATTCTGGGTTCTAGATATACTGTAATTGTATTGTTTGCAGATAAGGGAACCTCTTGAAATTAATTTCATGTCTCATTCATCACATTTTTCAAAAAATGTGATTGATGTACAAATCAATTCTACACAAATCAAATATGATCCAATTGGCCTTAAAATTGGTGACACTCTGAGGTCTCCTAGGACTTCATCATATTTTTTTACATTTTTTCAATACATTTTTGCTCTCTCTCCTCACCCACCTTCTTTTAAGTACTTGAACGTAATAACAGCAATAGCAAATAATGTCCGAGTGACACTGACATATATAGCTGTGGGTAAACGCATGGTTGATGGTGTTAACAAACAGCTTATTTGAAAACACATGGTATGCAGGCAGACAGCGACAGTGGTATAATGGCAGCAGCAGTAATACTGTACGGAACATGATGGTAGGCAGGTAGACAGTGGCTTTGGCATGATGGAGCACTGTCAGTGACAGCTGGTCTACCCATCGGCCTTGGCCAGAGGTGTGTGAAAAAACTCTTCGTGCCTCATCCATGTCTCATTCATTTTGACAAAAGTGACATTTTGTACAAATTTATTTTGGTGTCACAATGCCACCTCCTGTGGTGAAAACCCTCTCTGAGATGACACTGGAAGTTGGACAAAACAGTACCAAGAGAGCAAACTGGGCCAGTTCCAGCCACTTTTCCACTCTTCCAGAGAAAGGCCATGTCATTTAGAAAACGAGACAATTTTAAAACATGTTTTAAAAAAAAGATTGACAGCTGGGCAGAAGTATGAATATCATACAGCAGAATAAAAGTTTGGTAAAGGCATGGAACTGCGGCACATTTACATAATGAAAAGACAATTTTTACAGATGTCTGCCTAGCCAAAAGTCCAACTGATGACATACAGAAAAAATACATTTTTCAGAAGAATTACATTTTGATAAAGACGAGGAACTGCACCACTAAAGACGCATGGCCTATCGTCTGAGTGACAGGACATGGCAAAAACTGCAGCAGATGGTATAGAAAAGCAGGCAATTTTATAGAAGAATTAAAGTTTGGTAAAGGTGATGACCGACGTCACTACAGACACCTGACCAAAAGTCTCAGTGATGGGATTTGACAAAAACTGTAGTAATTGGCATAGAGAAGAATTCATATATGTAAATTTTGGTAAAGGTGCAGAACTATGAACACCTGGCTAAAAGTTCAACTGACATGGCAAAAACTGGAATATGGCAAAAACTGCAGCTGATGACAAGAAGAATTTTAGAAAAGGATTACATTTCGATGAAGTCGTGGAACTGAGTGATATTTACCACAACTAAGTGGTAAACTTGACCAGATAGGGGTTCAGCTAATTGCTGGTCACAAATGGTTTTCTCATGACTAGGGATGAGCGAACCCGAACTGTATAGTTCGGGTTCGTACCGAATTTTGGGGTGTCCGTGACACGGACCCGAACCCGAACATTTTCGTAAAAGTCTGGGTTCGGGTTCGGTGTTCGGCGCTTTCTTGGCGCTTTTTGAAAGGCTGCAAAGCAGCCAATCAACAAGCGTCATACTACTTGGCCCAAGAGGCCATCACAGCCATGCCTACTATTGGCATGGCTGTGATTGGCCAGTGCACCATGTGACCCAGCCTCTATTTAAGCTGGAGTCACGTAGCGCCGCACGTCACTCTGCTATGATCAGTATAGGGAGAGGTTGCAGCTGCGACGTTAGGGCGAGATTAGGCAGATTAACTCCTCCAAAAGACTTCATTCTGTGATCGATCTGCAGCTGTGGATCATTGAAGTGCTATTATTGACTTGCTCACTTTTTTGAGGCTGCCCAGAGCGTTTTTAGATCACTTTTTTTCTGGGGTGATCGGCGGACATTTTGTCACTTGTGGTGCGCCAGCACGAGCTATCACCAAGTGTATTTAACCATCGATAGTGTGGTTATTTTGTGCTATATCCTACATCAGCTGCAGGCTGAGCCTGTGTCACCGAAGTGCATTTAATCATCAACAGTCTGGTTATTTTTTGGCCATATACTACATCAGCTGCAGGCTGAGCCTGTGTCACCCAAGTGCATTTAACCATCAACAGTGTGGTTATTTTTTGGCCAAATATTACATCAGGGGCAAGTTGAGCCTGTCACCCAGCGCCTAAAAAATAGACCTGACATTTCTATTTAAACAAATCTGCACAGTTTTAGCTGGTCAAGTTATTTGTAGTGACCGTAAAAGCAGACTTTTTGTTCTGGGTTGAAAAAGCATTCCCAAATTTGCCATTCTGAAAATAACTAGTTTGTGGTATTTGAGGCCTACTTGAAATTTATCCCAAAAAGAAAATCTTACATTGAAGGTATTGATAGTGTCATTCAGAAAAACCTAAGACACACGCTAGCGTGCTGATAGAAGTGTCATTCTGTGATTAAACCTATAACTGTCACACAGCACAAAAAAAAACAGGTCTCACATCTCTATTCAACCAAATCTGCACAGTTTTAGCTGGTCAAGTTATTTGTAGTGACCGTAAAAGCAGACTTTTTGTTCTGGGTTGAAAAAGCATTCCCAAATTTGCCATTTTGAAAATAACTAGTTTGTGGTATTTGAGGCCTACTTGAAATCTATCCCAAAAAGAAAATCTTACATTGAAGGTATTGATAGTGTCATTCAGAAAAACCTAAGACACACGCTAGCGTGCTGATAGAAGTGTCATTCTGTGATTAAACCTATAACTGTCACACAGCGCAAAAAAAAACAGGTCTCACATCTCTATTCAACCAAATCTGCACAGTTTTAGCTGGTCAAGTTATTTGTAGTGACCGTAAAAGCAGACTTTTTGTTCTGGGTTGAAAAAGCATTCCCAAATTTGCCATTCTCAAAATAACTAGTTTGTGGTATTTGAGGCCTACTTGAAATCTATCCCAAAAAGAAAATCTTACATTGAAGGTATTGATAGTGTCATTCAGAAAAACCTAAGACACACGCTAGCGTGCTGATAGAAGTGTCATTCTGTGATTAAACCTATAACTGTCACACAGCGCAAAAAAAAAACAGGTCTCACATCTCTATTCAACCAAATCTGCACAGTTTTAGCTGGTCAAGTTATTTGTAGTGACCGTAAAAGCAGACTTTTTGTTCTGGGTTGAAAAAGCATTCCCAAATTTGCCATTCTCAAAATAACTAGTTTGTGGTATTTGAGGCCTACTTGAAATCTATCCCAAAAAGAAAATCTTACATTGAAGGTATTAATAGTGTCATTCAGAAAAACCTAAGACACACGCTAACGTGCTGATAGAAGTGTCATTCTGTGATTAAACCTATAACTGTCACACAGCGCAAAAAAAAAACAGGTCTCACATCTCTATTCAACCAAATCTGCACAGTTTTAGCTGGTCAAGTTATTTGTAGTGACCGTAAAAGCAGACTTTTTGTTCTGGGTTGAAAAAGCATTCCCAAATTTGCCATTCTCAAAATAACTAGTTTGTGGTATTTGAGGCCTACTTGAAATCTATCCCAAAAAGAAAATCTTACATTGAAGGTATTGATAGTGTCATTCAGAAAAACCTAAGACACACGCTAGCGTGCTGATAGAAGTGTCATTCTGTGATTAAACCTATAACTGTCACACAGCGCAAAAAAAAAACAGGTCTCACATCTCTATTCAACCAAATCTGCACAGTTTTAGCTGGTCAAGTTATTTGTAGTGACCGTAAAAGCAGACTTTTTGTTCTGGGTTGAAAAAGCATTCCCAAATTTGCCATTCTCAAAATAACTAGTTTGTGGTATTTGAGGCCTACTTGAAATCTATCCCAAAAAGAAAATCTTACATTGAAGGTATTAATAGTGTCATTCAGAAAAACCTAAGACACACGCTAACGTGCTGATAGAAGTGTCATTCTGTGATTAAACCTATAACTGTCACACAGCGCAAAAAAAAAACAGGTCTCACATCTCTATTCAACCAAATCTGCACAGTTTTAGCTGGTCAAGTTATTTGTAGTGACCGTAAAAGCAGACTTTTTGTTCTGGGTTGAAAAAGCATTCCCAAATTTGCCATTCTCAAAATTGTGGTGAACGGGAACAATGAGGAAAACATCTAATAAGGGCCGCGGACGCGGACGTGGACATGGTCGTGGTGGTGTTAGTGGACCCTCTGGTGCTGGGAGAGGACGTGGCCGTTCTGCCACAGCCACACGTCCTAGTGAACCAACTACCTCAGGTCCGAGTAGCCAGCAGAATTTACAGCGATATTTGGTGGGGCCCAATGCCGTTCTAAGGATGGTAAGGCCTGAGCAGGTACAGGCATTAGTCAATTGGGTGGCCGACAGTGGATCCAGCACGTTCACATTATCTCCCACCCAGTCTTCTGCAGAAAGCGCACAGATGGCGCATGAAAACCAAGCCCATCAGTCTGTCACATCACCCCCATGCATATCAGGGAAACTGTCTGAGCCTCAAGTTATGCAGCAGTCTCTTATGCTGTTTGAAGACTCTGCTGCCAGGGTTTCCCAAGGGCATCCACCTAGCCCTTCCCTAGGGGTGGAAGAGATAGAATGCACTAACGCACAACCACTTATTTTTCCTGATGATGAGGACATGGGAATACCACCTCAGCATGTCTCTGATGATAACGAAACACATGTGCCAACTGCTGCGTCTTTCTGCAGTGTGCAGACTGAACAGGAGGTCAGGGATCAAGACTGGGTGGAAGACGATGCAGGGGACGATGAGGTCCTAGACCCCACATGGAATGAAGGTCGTGCCACTGACTTTCACAGTTCGGAGGAAGAGGCAGTGGTGAGACCGAGCCAACAGCGTAGCAAAAGAGGGAGCAGTGGGCAAAATCAGAACACCCGCCGCCAAGAGACTCCGCCTGCTACTGACCGCCGCCATCTGGGACAGAGCACCCCAAAGGCAGCTTCAAGGAGTTCCCTGGCATGGCACTTCTTCAAACAATGTGCTGACGACAAGACCCGAGTGGTTTGCACGCTGTGCCATCATAGCCTGAAGCGAGGCATTAACGTTCTGAACCTTAGCACAACCTGCATGACCAGGCACCTGCATGCAAAGCATGAACTGCAGTGGAGTAAACACCTTAAAAACAAGGAAGTCACTCAGGCTCCCCCTGCTACCTCTTCTGCTGCTGCCGCCTCGGCCTCTTCTGCTGCTGCTGCCGCCGCCTCGGCCTCTTCCTCCGCCTCTGGAGGAACGTTGGCACCTGCCGCCCAGCAAACATGGGATGTACCACCAACACCACCACCTGCGTCACCAAGCATCTCAACCATGTCACACGGCAGCGTTCAGCTCTCCATCTCACAAACATTTGAGAGAAAGCGTAAATTCTCACCTAGCCACCAACGATCCCTGGCCCTGAATGCCAGCATTTCTAAACTACTGGCCTATGAAATGCTGTCATTTAGGCTGGTGGACACACACAGCTTCAAACAGCTCATGCCACTTGCTGTCCCACAGTATGTTGTTCCCAGCCGCCACTACTTCTCCAAGAGAGCCGTGCCTTCCCTGCACAAACAAGTGTCCGATAAAATCAAGGGTGCACTGCGCAACGCCATCTGTGGCAAGGTCCACCTAACCACAGAAACGTGGACCAGTAAGCACAGCCAGGGACGCTATATCTCCCTAACTGCACACTGGGTAAATGTAGTGGCGGCTGGGCCCCAGGCGGAGAGCTATTTGGCGCACGTCCTTCCGCCGCCAAGGATCGCAGGGCAACATTCTTTGCCTCCTGTCTCCTCCTCCTCCTACTCAGCTTCCTCCTCCTCTTCTTCCACCTGCTCATCCAGTCAGCCACACACCTTCACCACCAACTTCAGCACAGCACGGGGTAAACGTCAGCAGGCCATTCTGAAACTCATATGTTTGGGGGACAGGCCCCACACCGCACAGGAGTTGTGGCGGGGTATAGAACAACAGACCGACGAGTGGTTGCTGCCGGTGAGCCTCAAGCCCGGCCTGGTGGTGTGCGATAATGGGCAAAATCTCGTTGCAGCTCTGGGACTAGCCGGTTTGACGCACATCCCTTGCCTGGCGCATGTGCTGAATTTGGTGGTGCAGAAGTTCATTCGCAACTACCCCGACATGTCAGAGCTGCTGCATAAAGTGCGGGCCGTCTGTTCGCGCTTCCGGCGTTCACACCCTGCCGCTGCTCGCCTGTCTGCGCTACAGCGTAACTTCGGCCTTCCCGCTCACCGCCTCATATGCGACGTGCCCACCAGGTGGAACTCCACCTTGCATATGCTGGACAGACTGTGCGAGCAGCAGCAGGCCATAGTAGAGTTTTAGCTGCAGCACGCACGGGTCAGTCGCACTGCGGATCAGACCCACTTCACCACCAATGACTGGGCCTCCATGCGAGACCTGTGTGCCCTGTTGCGCTGTTTTGAGTACTCCACCAACATGGCCAGTGGCGATGACGCCGTTATCAGCGTTACAATACCACTTCTATGTCTCCTTGAGAAAACACTTAGGGCGATGATGGAAGAGGAGGTGGCCCAGGAGGAAGAGGAGGAAGAGGGGTCATTTTTAGCACTTTCAGGCCAGTCTCTTCGAAGTGACTCAGAGGGAGGTTTTTTGCAACACCAGAGGCCAGGTACAAATGTGGCCAGACAGTCCTTACCTCTGGGCAGCATGGCACACATGAGCGACTACATGCTGCAGTGCCTGCGCAACGACAGCAGAGTTGCCCACATTTTAACGTGTGCGGACTACTGGGTTGCCACCCTGCTGGATCCCCGGTACAAAGACAATGTGCCCACCTTACTTCCTACACTGGAGCGTGATAGGAAGATGCGCGAGTACAAGCGCACGTTGGTAGACGCGCTACTGAGAGCATTCCCAAATGTCACAGGGGAACAAGTGGAAGCCCAAGGCGAAGGCAGAGGAGGAGCAAGAGGTCGCCAAAGCAGCTGTGTCACGCCCAGCTCCTCTGAGGGCAGGGTTAGCATGGCAGAGATGTGGAAAAGTTTTGTCAACACGCCACAGCTAAGTGCACCACCACCCGATACGGAACGTGTTAGCAGGAGGCAACATTTCACTAACATGGTGGAACAGTACCGGTGCACACCCCTCCACGTACTGACTGATGGTTCGGCCCCATTCAACTTCTGGGTCTCCAAATTGTCCACGTGGCCAGAGCTAGCCTTTTATGCCTTGGAGGTGCTGGCCTGCCCGGCGGCCAGCGTTTTGTCTGAACGTGTATTCAGCATGGCAGGGGGCGTCATTACAGACAAACGCAGCCGCCTGTCTACAGCCAATGTGGACAAGCTGACGTTTATGAAAATGAACCCTTGTGCAGATTAGATATTAACTACCTCCCCTTAACAATATATTATTCTACTCCAGGGCACTTCCTCATTCAATACTATTTTTAATTTCATTTTACCATTATATTGCGGGGCAACCCAAAGTTGAATGAACCTCTCCTCTGTCTGGGTGCCGGGGCCTAAATGTGTGACAGTGGCCTGTTCCAGTGGTGGGCTGACGTGAAGTCTGATTCTCTGGTATGACATGAATACAGATTCTGCGCTGACATAAGGCCAGATTCTCTGTTACGGGACCGCTCTCCTCTGCCTGGGTGCCTGGGCCTAAATGTGTGACAGTGGCCTGTTCCAGTGGTGGCTGACGTGAAGCCTGATTCTCTGCTATGACATGAAGACAGATTCTGCGCTGACATAAGGCCAGATTCTCTGTTACGGGACCGCTCTCCTCTGTCTGGGTGCCGGGGCCTAAATGTGTGACAGTGGCCTGTTCCAGTGGTGGGTGACGTGAAGCCTTATTCTCTGCTATGACATGAATACAGATTCTGCACTGACATAAGGCCAGATTCTCTGTTACGGGACCTCTCTCCTCTGCCTGGGTGCCTGGGCCTAAATGTGTGACAGTGGCCTGTTCCAGTGGTGGGTGACGTAAGCCTGATTCTCTGCTATGACATGAATACAGATTCTGCGCTGACATAAGGCCAGATTCTCTGTTACGGGACCTCTCTCCTCTGCCTGGGTGCCTGGGCCTAAATGTGTGACAGTGGCCTGTTCCAGTGGTGGGTGACGTGAAGCCTGATTCTCTGCTATGACATGAATACAGATTCTGCGCTGACATAAGGCCAGATTCTCTGTTACGGGACCGCTCTCCTCTGTCTGGGTGCCGGGGCCTAAATGTGTGACAGTGGCCTGTTCCAGTGGTGGCTGACGTGAAGCCTGATTCTCTGCTATGACATGAAGACAGATTCTGCGCTGACATAAGGCCAGATTCTCTGTTACGGGACCGCTCTCCTCTGTCTGGGTGCCGGGGCCTAAATGTGTGACAGTGGCCTGTTCCAGTGGTGGGTGACGTGAAGCCTGATTCTCTGCTATGACATGAAGACTGATTCTGCGCTGACATGAAGCCAGATTCTCTGCTATGGCATGAAGAGACTGATTCTCTGCTGACATGAAGCCAGATTCTTTGCTATGGCATGAAGAGACTGATTCTCTGCTGACGTGAAGCCAGATACTCTGCTATGGGTCCTCTGTCCAATTGATATTGGTTCATTTTTATTTTTTTAATTTCAATTTTAATTCATTTCCCTATCCACATTTGTTTGCAGGGGATTTACCTACATGTTGCTGCCTTTTGCAGCCCTCTAGCTCTTTCCTGGGCTGTTTTACAGCCTTTTTAGTGCCCAAAAGTTCGGGTCCCCATTGACTTCAATGGGGTTCGGGTTCGGGACGAAGTTCGGTTCGGGTTCGGATCCCGAACCCGAACATTTACGGGAAGTTCGGCCGAACTTCTCGAACCCGAACATCCAGGTGTTCGCTCAACTCTACTCATGACCACACATAAAATTTTGGATATCTCATAATGGAGCAGAGGACAAGGAGGAAGAGGAGGAGTCTGCAGGAGAAGAAGCAGCTGATGATGACAAGGACACTGTACTGCTTTGAGATGTGTCCTGGCTGCCATAGAGCAGACTGGGAGAAGGTGGACAGATTTGTTCTGATTCCGACTGCTGGCCAGTTTTATTTTCCCACAGGATCCAGCGACGCCACCTCACGTGTTGCAATAGAGCCATGGTACCTATGTTTGTGTTTGAACACTCACAGCTTATTTTAATCCTGAAGATCTTGCACAAGGCTGTGGTTTTTTGTGCCGGCCTTGTGGAGAAAAAACACCATACAGGAGTTGCACGCACAAAGATAGAGGAAGCTGAGCTGTTTGGCCTAGGTCTGGCACATTTTGAGCCTGCACCTACAGATTCAGCAGCATCACCAGTTCCTGAGCAGTGATGGCCAGTTGTCATTGTTCGCCCACGAACATATGACGGCTGCCATCTTTTTTCACAAGTCCGGCAAGGCACAGGTAAGCCCTTACCTGTGCCTGTGCGCGAGCCGGTCTGAAAACAAGTGCGGTCAGCAGGAGCAGGCAGTTCCGAGAACAGCCACCGGGGGCCTTCATCGGGCTGTTCTCGAAACTGACTGCTCCCGGTGACCGCATTTGTTTTCAGACCGGCTCGCGGCCCAGGCACAGTTAAGGGCTTACCTGTGCCTCGCCGGACTTGTGAAAAAAGATGGCAGCCTGCATATGTTTGCGGGCGAACAATGCGAACTGGCCATCACTGTTTCTAAGCTGAGGTTTTCAACGTACATTGTCTCTGCTCTTTATTCCACTATGATCACCACCTTCCTCTTCTGATGTGTCCTCCTAAATACTGAGTTCTAGCTCCCAGGTCTTGTCCAACACATAATCCTCATAATAGTCCTCACCCTCCCTACCGCTTTTATCAGGCTAGGATATGTCATTTGTTTCCTTTCCAATTCACTATCTCTAACAGAGCCCCTCATGCCACCACCATATCTACCACCACAGTTATGCATGGGGTCTCCTGCTTCTCCCTGTGCCTCCTTCTCATGGAAGAATAAATGCAAACTCTTTTCACACAAGTCATCAATGGGAAGACTCTCTTGAGTATCTTTCATAGTGTGTGGGGATTTTTTGCCTCTTCTTTAGAAAAAAAGGTGCCTTACTAGGAGGGGCATTGAAGACAGAGAGGATATGCAGTGAAAGGCTTCTCTGGAAAGAAGAACAGGAGGAAATTCACTGATGAATGGCTCCAAGGCATGGTGTCAGACTCAGAGGTGACATTCATTAGAGATGACATTGCGGTTCGCCCGGCTGCCGATTCGCGGCAAACTTTGTTCGTCTGAACATGCGAACGAATGGCGATATTCGCACCTGCCATATTCTTTTACATTGTGAAGAACTTTGACCCATGACACATCCATCAGGTGGTACAGGACAGCCAATTGAAAAGTTTCAGCACATGGACATACCCCCTACCTTTTAAATAGACCTGATCTGGCTGCCATTTTACATTGTGTCTTTTGTCAGTGTAGGGAGAGGTTGCTGTGTGGAGCTGTGTGGAGCAGGGACAGACTGTGATACAAATCGCTAGCTAATAGGTCGACAAAAGTCCTTTTAAGGACTGGTATAGGTGTACTATTGATAGGTTTGCAGTACATAGGGGTGTAATACATTTATAATATACTTTCTAACATAGAAAGCATATTATAGTAGATTTGTATTGTGCAGCATTGTGACTGGTGAGCGGTTCTGCAGCGATACTACTACTACAAAGAGTGACAAACGCAATTAGAAAAAATTATTATAACTGGTGTGATATACCAGTTGCCCCCCAAAATAACAGATTGAAGCGGGGTGTTATATACCAATATACTTTCATAATAGTGTATTTGGGTACAGCAGCATTTTTTGGCTGTTTCGCTGCGTTCCCTCTGCTACACACAGTGACAAACGGTACTGGAAAACAATAATTATAACTGGTGTGATATACCAGTCGCCCACCAAAATGACAGATTGAAGCGGGGTGGTGTATACCAATATACTTTCATAATAGTGTATTTGGGTACTGCAGCATTTTTGGCTGTTTAGCTGCATTCCCTCTGCTACACACAGTGACAAATGGTACTGGAAAAAAAGTATTATAGCTGGTGTGATATACCAATCACCCCCAAAACGACAGATTGAAGTGGGGTGTTATATACAAATATACTTTCATAATAGTGTATTTGGGTACTGCAGAATTTTTGGGCTGTTTTGCTGTGTTCCCTCTGCTACACACAGTGACAAACGGTACTGGAAAAAAAATATTTTAACTGGTGTGATATGCCAGTCGCCCCCCAAAACGACAGATTGAAGTGGGGTGTTATATACCAATATACTTTCATAATAGTGTATTTGGGTACTGCAGCATTTTTTGGCTGTTTTGCTGCATTTCCTCTGCTACACACAGTGACAAACAGTACTGAAAAAAAAAAGGTGCGTTCGATTACGTCAAAGGACGCACCAGACTTGGTTGAGTGGCTCACTCAGCCTTCCGCTTCTGCACCCTCCTCCTCCTCTCTATCTGCACCCTCTTCACTCTCTGCTGTGTGCACCCCTAAAGACACCACCACCAACACCAACACCACCATATACCCTTTGCCTGAGTCACAGGAATTATTTTCCGATCCATTACAAGACAAGACATTTCCGATGCGCAGCCATTCTTGGCATCGGATCAGGAAGAGAAGGTAGCAACGGCCGCCACTCAGCAGTCTGACGACAGTACCCAGATCAGCCCAAGGAGATTGGTCCCCGCTGTTGCTGCTACTCTGAGATCTCTATGGTTAGTGGTGGTGAAGGTGACGTCGATGATGACTTGTCTATGGACGTCACGTGGGTTCCCACAAGAGAGGAAGAGGAGGGGAGTTCAGAGGAAGAGATGGACCAGCAGATAGGGAGGAGAAGCAGGCAGAACTTACATTGCACAGGAGGCAAAAACCAGACTGCTAATGTATCAGGAGCGAGCCATCTACCATGCACGGTCACATCTGGTGCTCCCAGGACGCCGGCACATGGCTCCGCAGTGTGGGCTTTTTTTTAACGTGTCCACTGGTGACAATAGTGTTGCCATCTGCAGCCTTTGCTGTCAACGCATAAGTAGCGGTAGGCCCAACAGTCACCTACGGATGACCGCCTTAAGATGGCACCTGGCCTCGCATCACCGAGCCCAGTGGGAGCAACGCCGTCAGAACCCACAAAGCCACACTCCAGGAGCTCAACGTCCAGCCTCTTCTCCGTCTACTTCTCCTCTCTCCTACCAATTGTCCTCCACTTCACCTTCCATCGTGCCGCCCTCACGTTTATCTGGCAAAAGGCAGGCTTCCGTGGTGCAAATGTTCGAGCGTAAAAAGATGATGACGCCGGATAACCCTCTTGCCCAACGGTTGACCGCTGGCTTGTCAGAACTGCTAGCCCGCCAACTACTGCCATATAAACTGGTGGACTCGGAGGCCTTTAGAAAATTTGTGGCCATTAGAACACCGCAATGGAAGGTCCTAGGAAGGAAATATTTCTCCCAGAAGGGCATCCCAGAGCTATATGGCCATGTTCAGCGGCAAGTGAATGTATCTCTGGCACACAGTGTCAGTGCCAAGATACATCTGACCACAGACACGTGGTCTAGCAAACACGGGCAGGGAAGGTACATAACTTTTACTGTCCACTGGGTGAACCTTCTGACGGCCGTCAAGCATGTAACCTGTGGCACCCGTGTAGATTTTGTGTTACCGCTACGGATTGCATGCAGGCCTGCCTCTTCTCCTCCTACTCCATTCTCCCTCTCCTCCTCGGCTGACTCCTCCTTTTCCGCTGCTACCGTCTTTTCTGCTGCACCCCCCAAGATCCCCAGAACCTATTTGACATGCCAGGTAAGACGTTGCCATGCTGTGCTGCATCTGTTGTGCCTGGAAGCCAAGAGCCACACCGGTCCTGCACTCCTTTCTGCTTTGCGTTAACAGGCAGATCAGAGGCTAACCCCGCTCATTTTGACAGTTGGTAAAGTGGTGTGCGACAATGGTGCCAATCTGCTGAGCATGCTGAAACAGGGCAAAATGATACAGGTGCCGTGAAAGGCACATGTCCTGAACTTGGTCGTGCAGCGATTCATTGCCAAATACCCCGGGGTCCAGGACGTCTTGCGGCAGGCCAGGAAAATCTCTGGCCATTTCAGAAGATCTTACACGGCCATGGCTCGCCTTGCTGACATTCAGCGGCGACACAACCTGCCCGTCAGACGTCTGATTTGTGACTGCCCGACGCGATGGAACTCAACCTTGTATATGCTTGATAGGCTGCTCCAGCAGAAACGTGCCATCAACGACTACCTGTACGAATTCTGCGGCAGGACAGGTTCTGGGGAGCTTGTTTTTTTTTTTCACCGTGCCAGTGGCTGCTCATGCGCGACGCATGCAGACTTCTGTGGCCATTTGATGAGATCACCAAACTGGTCAGTCGCAGCCAGGGCACCATCAGTGACATCGTACCTTACACCTTCTTTCTGGAGCGTGCATTGCATCGTGTCATTGATCAAGCCGTCGAGGAGCAGGAAGATGAGGAAGTCGTAATGCTGGATGAATTCCCAGGGGGGGCTACTCCATCTGAGACCAGTCAACAACAGGAGTCTGAAGAGGAGTCAGAGGAGGATGGTGCCAGGGCGGATGCGGAGGAGCAAGAAGAGCATGCTTTAAACCTTTCTGGGATCCCTGGTGTTGTCCGTGGATGGGGGGAGGAGAACGAGGACGACATTATCCTGGATGATGAACAGGAGCCAGGTCACTACACCGCTTCCAGTTTAGTACAAATGTGGGCCTTCATGCTCTAGTGTTTTAAGAGGGACCCCCGTATAAAAAGCATAAAGGGCAAGGACCAGTACTGGGTGGCAACGTACTTAGACCCCCGGTACAAACAAAAAATGGCGGAAACCATCACAGAGGGCTGTCAGAATGCAGCACTTCCAGGCCTTGCTTTGAGAAATGCTGCATTCTGCTTTTGCGGGCGCTGGCAGAGGAATTTCCACTCACAGAGAAACAGTTGCGGGTACCAATCTAACAGCGCCTGCAAGAAGAGGGCGGTTTGAAGATGTGTTGGTCACTTCTGATATGAGATCATTCTTTCAGCCAACCCATAGACAGCTGTGCTCAGGGTAAATGGCCGATGTGGACGCTCTGATAAGTGATGAACCCCTGGACTACTGGGTGGGCAGGCTTGATCTTTGGCCAGAGCTGGCACAATTTGCCATGGAACTGTTTGCTTGCCCCTCGTCCAGTGTCCGGTCCGAAAGGACGCTGAGCGCAGCAGGGGGATCGTGACCGTTAAGCGCACTCGCCTAGCTCACGACAGTGTTGACTACCTCACATTTCTAAAAATGAATGAGGCATGGATCTCAGAGGAATTCAACACATGTGACCATTAGACCATGTTTGATTTAAATTCCTCATGACAGCCCACAAATATCCGCCACCACCCATAACAATTCATGGTCCCTGTCTTAGGTAAATACAGTGGCATAAAAGGCCTTTTATGTCCGTTGAATGCCTAATTTTTGGGGCCTGTAGTGGCTTACACTTACTTATTTATCCTGTGAACGGCTAATGTACCTCCAGCAACAGAATACAAAGTTCTTTGCTGTCAGGTGAACGCCTGTTGGCAAATTTTTGGGGCCTTTAGTGGCCTACACTAACTTCTTTATCCTGTGAATGCCTAATGCACCTCCAGCAACAGAATGCAAAGTTCTTTGCTGTCAGGAGAACTCCTGTTGGCTAATTTTTGGGGCCTGTAGTGGCCGACACTTACTTATTTATCCTGTGAACGGCTAATGTACCTCCAGCAACAGAATACAAAGTTCTTTGCTGTCAGGTGAACGCCTGTTGGCTCATTTTTGGGGCCTTTAGTGGCCAACACTAACTTCTTTATCCTGTGAATGCCTAATGTACCTCCAGCCACAGAATACAAAGTTCTTTGCTGTCAGGTGAACGCCTGTTAGCTAATTTTTGGGGCCTGTACTGGCCGACACTTACTTCTTTATCCTGTGAATTCCTAATGTACCTCCAGCCACGGAATACAAAGTTCTTTGCTGTCAGGTGAACGCCTGTTGGCTAATTTTTGGGGCCTTTAGTGGCCGACACTAACTTCTTTATCCTGTGAATGCCTAATGTACCTCCAGCCACAGAATAAAAAGTTCTTTACTGTCAGGTGAACGCCTGTTGGCTAATTTTTGGGGCCTGTACTGGCCGACACTTACTTCTTTATCTTGTGAACGGCTAATGTACCTCCAGCCACAGAATACAAAGTTCTTTGCTGTCAGGTGAACACCTGTTGGCTAATTTTTTGGGCCTGTACTGGCCTACACTTACTTCTTTATCATGTGAACGCCTAATGTACCTCCAGCAACAGAATAGAAAGTTCTTTTCTGTCAGGTGAACGCCTGTTGGCTAATTTTTGGGGCCTGTACTGGCTGACACTTACTTCTTTATCCTGTGAATGCCTCATTTTGCTGACTGGAATTGAAAATCAATGGGTCTGTAACCATTCCGCTAAATTGTGGAACGGATGCGGACCCATTTTACAGACGTGTGAATAGACCCTATATGTATTTACCGGCTGCTGTCAGTTCTGGCTGATTTAGGCTGAGCTATTACACTAAAACAGAGCAATATTACAAAAACCAAAATACATGTTATAACTGTATAAACAATTTATATAACTTATTAGAAAAGAAAATAGCAGGAGCATCTCCTGCACCCCCTTCATGGCCTGGCGGTGCCTCTCCTGCATCGCCTTCATCCGCTCCTGAATGGCCTGCATATCCTGGCGGTGCTCCTTCTGCATTTTTGCCAATTTGGCCTTCAATGACTTCAGTACTGTTGGAAAAAAAAATATATGAACATTATTTGCAATTCCTATTAAACCTTTATTTTGTGGTGCATATGACTTTTTGATCGATTTCTATTACACCTTTTTGTGATAAAAGTTGTAAAAAAAATGCCTTTTTGGAGAGTTTGCATTTTTTGTTTTGAAAGGTGTCCACCTGAGGGGTTACTTGGTATGATATTTTTATACAGCTGGTTGTTACAGATGCGCAAGACCTAATATGTTTCCTTATTTTTTTGTTATTTCTGTTTTACATTATAAAAGCATTGTTGAACCAAAAATAATTCATGTTTTAGTGTCTCCATAGTTTGAGAGCCATATTATTATTTTTATTTGGCGATTGTCTAATGGTAGGGTCTCATTTTTGGCCGAATGAAATGACAGATTGGTACTATTTTAGGGGGACATATGCCTTTTTTGATAGCTTGGTGTTGCACTTTTAGTGATGTTAGGTGACAAAATTTTTTTTTTTTTTTATTGTTTCTATTTTTTTTATTAAAGGTGGGTAGGTAATAGTAGATGTGGCAGCTGTGGCCACTGTTCTTTTTGTGCACTCAATACCTGTAGCAAAGGATTAGAGATAGGAGGAACTAAGCACGTTGTACGTGACTTTATCAATTGCCTTACACCTTATCTTTTATATGTCGTCTTTTGCCCCTGTAAAAGATTTTACATTGGCAAAACAATCCGCCCTCTATTCGAACGGATCCGTGAACATGTTGGTTCCATACGGTCGGGCAGAGGCTGCTCACGTTTAATTGAGCATATCCGTACTGCCCATGATGCCCACCCGCGTTGTCTTTCCTTTGCAGGAGTGGAGCATGTCCGACCCATCCCTAGGGGGGGGGATAGGCATCGCCTGCTCCTGCAAAGGGAAGCAAGGTGGATTATGCTCACTGGGGCCATGGGAGCCGCAGGGTTAAACGAGAGGAACGACATGTCAATGTTCCTTTAATAGCATTGTCTCACGGGCTTGATATATTGGGCCTCTAGCATATGTTTATCTAAGAATTATTGCGCATATTCCTAGCCATAATGTGACTCGTGTATCCATCATAATTGACATTATTGTATTCAAATTGTACCTCCATAGACATTCCCTTGCTATTTATTTGAGCATTTGTTTCCCCAGCTCACATGTTTTTAAGTAATGTCACTGATCCGCGGCGCACAGCTGTGGCCGGTGGTGCCGGCCGCATCTAGCCCGCCCCTATAAAGCGCAAGCGTGCGCCATGACGTTCATAGCGGCCAGAAGAAGCGCGACCCGTCGCGCGAAACGGCCGTAACCGCTACTATTTGCCACAGTGTGTCCGCCCCTGGATCCGATTTGTGCATCGCCTTCTTATGAAGTCTTGAAATAAAGTCGCAACATTGAAACTACTTCGGTGAGTGCCGCGAACTTTGTTCCTTCTTCTCCATATATTGTAAAGTGTTGGTCTTACCTCTATTTATATACCACAGCACCGGCTCCCTGCTATTCTGGGCTGCAAATCAGTGAAGGCAGTTCACTTCTCTCACTTGTAACATTTGTCTGATGACTTCCATAATGGCTGAGCAGGCCGATAGCACTGAAGCCCCCACAACCGCACTAGAAGCTGTACCAGAAGCCGTATGTGGTCTTACACAGGGTCGAGAAGGGGCGGACACATTCTTTTCAATATGTGACCAGCGGGATTATGTCTATGCTCTCAGCACTAAAGCTTTGGAATCCAAGATCTTCCAGCTTGCGGACAAGGAGGTGAGACTCTTCTGGACCATTAAATCCTTGAAGTCCTATAAAGAATGTGGACGGGTCCCTAGAGGCCTACGTCTATTTAAAGACATTATGCAATATGATGATGACCCCCAATTTGTGGGGGAGTGGAAAGCTGCACACCAACGATTTTCCACAGAGATTATGGAGCTAGTATTAGCCCGAGATCAGCAGGAGTATGCAGCTGTCACCGACGAACTAAGTAAAGCGCGAGAGGAACTCCAACGAAGGCTCCTGGAGTCACAGTTTGTTAATTTTGAAAAGAGGCTTAATAAAAAGCTACTCACAACACAGACAGATATCAAAGAAAGAAAGAGAGATAAATTTATCAGGGACAAAAACGACTATGAACTGGACCGTGTATTTCAATGGGGAAAGAAAAAGACCCGCCCCAAACGTATGCCACGCCGTGGACGTTCATAATTTTTGGGCAACTGACTCCGACTCGAGCCAATCCAAAGGAAATGGAGTCAATCTCCTTGACGATCCATCCCCTTTAGAAAAAGCACAAGAAGGGGGCGTGGCAGATGCTCAAGAAAAAACAAGAGAGGTTCGCAAGTCGACGAGAAGGAGGCGCCAGGTCTCCTGGCGACAGTAACTGATGCAAACTCCGCTAATGTACACGCCAAGGACATAGTGATTAATCTTACGGGCTTAGAACTGCCATCTGGCTGCATCCCACTCCTCAATCGAGGGCTGGGATTCAGCCTACCTGAGCACCGCAGTTCAGACCGGTGGATTTTGAGATTGATTTATTCCTATCAGTTCGTAAATTGTATTTGAAGAAGCTGTTCGCTGAGACCCCTTTGCAGGGCTCCGTCCCCTTACCGGGAGAAGTCCCAGCTACAATGACCCAAACTGATTTCCATTTAAAGGGCAAATTTAGTGAGGAGGAGATAGAGTGCATCCACTTTCTGTCTAGTATGGAGCCAGAGGAGCCACTAGGCAAACAGGGCCAGTTAGATAAATACACAGGAGGCGTCAGGTCCACCTTCCTTCCTCCCATGCCGGCCGGCTCAGCGATAGACCTGTTCCACAAGCGGGTGTTGAGAGAGATGCATGCGCTGATGTACCCGGTAGCGCGCTCCAATCTCTCGACTGAAGAGTCTCGTGCCCTCTTGTGGTTAAGTAAACAGGATAGTATCTTAATAAAGCCGGCCGACAAGGGAGGGAACGTGGTCCTGATGCCCAGGGATTATTACCTGGAGGAGGCAGGCAGACAATTAGAGGACAACACAGTGTATTCTAAGCTCAGAGGGAACCCCATTCCTGAGATCTCGTCCAAGCTTTATGCACTAGTAAATCAGTACATTATGGCCGGATTTTTGCCTAAAGGCATGATGGACCGACTTATCCCCGCACCTCCCAAGGTTCCAATTTGGTACTTCATACCAAAAATTCACAAATCACTTACCCGACCCCCGGGCCGTCCCATCATTGCCGGAATCGGGTCAGTGACTGAGCCTCTGTCTGGCTATGTTGATTGGATCCTAAGACCACTGCTGGCAAGCACCCCAACATATCTAAAGGACACAGGCGACTTCCTCCGGGCACTCAAATCCCTTGAGTGGCGGAGTGAGTTTAGCCTGGTATCCTTGGACGTTGAAAGTCTATATACCCGAATCCCCCATGATTTAGGGCTTAGGGCCATCAACCGCGTCCTCAGTCAAAGCAACAAGGACACGGTGTTCAAAAACTTCATCCATGAAGCATTAGACCTTGTTCTCACAAACAATGTCTTCCAGTTTGATGTCCAGTGGTACCGCCAGGTACTAGGTACCGCAATGGGCACACCGGTCTCGTGCACATTTGTGAACTTGTACCTGGCGGTATTTGAAGAGACGTACAGTACAGACCAAAAGTTTGGACACACCTTCTCATTCAAAGAGTTTTCTTTATTTTCATGACTATGAAGGCATCAAAACTATGAATTAACACATGTGGAATTATATACATAACAAACAAGTGTGAAACAACTGAGAATATGTCATATTCTAGGTTCTTCAAAGTAGCCACCTTTTGCTTTGATTACTGCTTTGCACACTCTTGGCATTCTCTTGATGAGCTTCAAGAGGTAGTCCCCTGAAATGGTCTTCCAACAGTCTTGAAGGAGTTCCCAGAGATGCTTAGCACTTGTTGGCCCTTTTGCCTTCACTCTGCGGTCCAGCTCACCCCAAACCATCTCGATTGGGTTCAGGTCCGGTGACTGTGGAGGCCAGGTCATCTGGCGCAGCATCCCATCACTCTCCTTCATGGTCAAATAGCCCTTACTTTCAAAGTTTTCCCAATTTTTCGGCTGACGGACTGACCTTCATTTCTTAAAGTAATGATGGCCACTCGTTTTTCTTTACTTAGCTGCTTTTTTCTTGCCATAATACAAATTCTAACAGTATATTCAGTAGGACTATCAGCTGTGTATCCACCTGACTTCTCCTCAACGCAACTGATGGTCCCAACCCCATTTATAAGGCAAGAAATCCAACTTATTAAACCTGACAGGGCACACCTGTGAAGTGAAAACCATTTCAGGGGACTACCTCTTGAAGCTCATCAAGAGAATGCCAAGAGTGTGCAAAGCAGTAATCAAAGCAAGAGGTGGCTACTTTGAAGAACCTAGAATATTACATATTTTCAGTTGTTTCACACTTGTTTGTTATGTATATAATTCCACATGTGTTAATTCATAGTTTTGATTCCTTCATAGTCATGAAAATAAAGAAAACTCTTTGAATGAGGTGTGTCCAAACTTTTGGTCTGTACTGTACGTCTTCTCGGTGGATAACCCCTTCCTGCAGTCTATCCACCTGTTTCTGAGGTATGTGGATGATATTTTTCTGGTCTGGTCGGGGAGTGAAGCGTTATGCCATGCTTTTGTTGATTACCTCAACACGTGCAACCAGATGAATATGAGATTCACCATCAATTTTGGTGGTGGGTCCCTCGTTTTCTGGATGTGCGCGTCACGGTTACAGATGGTGCCATACACACCAGGGGCTTCCGTAAGCCTACGGCGACCAATTCGCTCCTCCACCAGACCAGCTTACACCCGCCATCGGTGAAACTTGCTGTCCCGTACAGACAATTTGTCCGTCTACGGAGGATCAACGACACTGATGCCGGTTTTCTCAAGCAGGCTGGCGAACTCAAGAGTAGGCTGCTGGATAGGGGTTATCCATCGAGGAGCGTCTCAGCAGCTCTCAGTAGGGCCGCCAGGCTGGATCGCAATTCCCTACTCATGCAAAAAAGAAGTAACACAACACCCCCCCGGTTTGCTTTTTCTTTTAAGTATAGCCCTGCCACTGTGGCAATTAAACAGGCTATCAATGAGAATTGGGATCTATTAAAAGGGGATCCCTCTTTGAATAGCTTTTCCAACCAACGACCCCTAGTCACATTTAGAAGGTGCCCTACCCTCAAAGATAAGCTAGTCAAAAGTGTATACAGCACACCGCACGAAGGGACATGGCTGAAGAAACCTAGAGGTAATTACAGATGTGGCCACTGTTCTTTTTGTGCACTCAATATCTGTAGCAAAGGGTTAGAGATAGGAGGAACTAAGCACGTTGTACGTGACTTTATCAATTGCCGTACACCTTATGTTGTATGTGTCGTCTTTTGCCCCTGTAAAAGATTTTACATTGCAAAACAATCCGCCCTCTATTCGAACGGATCCATGAACATGTTGGTTCCATACGGTCGGGCAGAGGCTGCCCACGTTTAATTGAGCATATCCATACTGCCCATGATGCCCACACGCGTGGTCTTTCCTTTGCATGAGTGGAGCATGTCCGACCCATCCCTAGAGGGGGGGATAGGCATCGCCTGCTCCTGCAAAGGGAAGCAAGGTGGATTATGCTCACTGGGGCCATGGGAGCCGCAGGGTTAAATGAGAGGAACGACATGTCAGTGTTCCTTTAATGGCAATCTGTCATTGTCTCACGGGCTTGATATATTGGGCCTCTAGCATATGTTTATCTAAGAATTATTGCACATATTCCTAGCCATAATGTGACTCGTGTATCCATCATAATTGACATTATTGTATTCAAATTGTACCTCCATAGACATCCCCTTGCTATTTATTTGAGCATTTGTTTCCCCAGCTCACATGTTTTTAAGTAATGTCACTGATCCGCGGCGCACAGCTGTGGCCGATGGTGCCGGCCGCATCTAGCCCGCCCCTATAAAGCGCAAGCGTGTGCCATGACGTTCATAGCTGCCAGAAGAAGTGCGACTCGTCGCGCGAAACGGCCGTAGCCGCTACTATTTGCCACAGTGTGTCCGCCCCTGGATCCGATTTGTGCATCGCCTTCTTATGAAGTCTTGAAATAAAGTCGCAACATTGAAACTACTTCGGTGAGTGCCGCAAACTTTGTTCCTTCTTCTCCATATACCACATAACCACCAATACTTGGACCAGCAAGCACGGGCAGGGACCTTATATCTCCCTAATTGCACCCTGGGTAAATGCAATGGTGGCTGGGCCTGAGGCGGATAGCAGTTTGGTGCATGTCCTTCCACCACAGAGGATTGCAGGACGTTTCTCGTTGCTTCCTGTTGCCTCCTCCTCCTACTCCGCTTCCTCCTCTACCGCCTCCTCATCCGGTCAGCGTAACACCTGCACCACCAACCTCAGCACAGCCAGGGGGAAACTACAGCAGGCAGTTTTGAAACTCATCTGTTTGGGGGAAAACCCCCACACCACGCAGGAGCTGTGGACGGGCATGGAACAACATACCAATGAGTGGTTGGTGTCACTGAGCCTCAAGTCCGGCCTGGTGGTATGCAATAACGGGCGAAATATCGTAGCAGCTCTGGGCCTAGCTGGTTTGATGCACATCCCTTGCCTGGCGCATCTGCTGAATTTGGTGGTGCAGAGGTCACTGAAAAATTACCCCGATATGTCAGAGCTGCTGCAGAAAGTGAGGGCTGTCTGTGCACGCTTTCAGCGTTCTCACCCTGCTCCTGCTCGCCTGTCTGTGCTGCAGCGTAACTTCGGCCTTCCCACTCACCTCCTTATATGCAACGTACCTACAAGGTGGAACTCCACCTTGCACATGCTGGAGAGACTGTGCAAGCAGCAGCAGGTGATAATGGAGTTTGAGCTGCAGCACGCACGGGTGAGTCGCTCTGCGGAACAGCACCACTTTACCATCAAAGAGTGGGCCAAACATAGTGGAGGCTGGGCCAAACATATCCGGCAGGCTGCTACTTGCCAGAACAGCCTGTTAGAGATGTCTAATGCTATTATGAAACTAACCTTACAAAGCACAAATTTTCTTCTGTGACTAAGTTATTATCATGAGGGGCAAAGGAAAATCCCCTTTATCTATTTACCAAATAATCCTTCTACAAGTATATTTTATTTTTCAGCTATACCATTTACTCATGTATTCATTCAAAGCAATGGAGCAGCTTTCTAAGTGAATACAAAATAATCCCTATATTACTTGGCAAAGGCATGTGATCACATTTCTAAACCGACTCAGTTTATCAGCAAAATGACAGCAAATATTAGACGGTGTAAAATGCAAAGAAACATATTAGATTAGATATGTCTGTGGAAGTATTTTAATTATAACACAATGTAAACTATTTTTTCCAGAAATGACACCATTGATTTAATGTTTGCTCCTTTGAAACTTTCCATTTCATTTATCCAATTATCCTTCCAACACTTTGCCACATTATACGCTGGTTGAGTGTTATTTGAAAGCTTTCCCTGTTAAATGTGAATCTATGTATGCATACCGCAATGCAAGCAAGAGACATCCATGATTTTAAGCTATTGTGCGTTTCTGTTTGTTAAGAAAAGCAATGTTTTATTTATGTGCATCTCTATGTGCAATAAATCTGAAGTTCTTTGTTACCAATAAAGACATAACAAAGCATCTACAGGTTATTTACACTGAATTCTAAGAGATATATTGTAATAACACTATTTTCTTTAAGGTCAAACAGCCCATATTTTCTTCTGTTTGCCATGCTGAGCTGAAAAGCTGCTGTCTTCAGCAGCAGCAAAAGAGAAGACATTAACAATCTGACTCCTGTGAATTTATGAGAAGTACATTACTAAGACAAACATTTGAGCCATGCAATTCCATTCGGCCTTTTTGACTGTGTGTCCATAGCAAGTCAACGGCTAAATTGAAAAATCAATTCCAATTTAAATTATTGGAATAAAGAACACCAGGAGTCAGAGATAAAAAGCCTATGTTCTCAGAGATCCTTTTTAATTGGAAAGTCATTTCTTCAGGGTATTCTAATGGTTCTGGGGAAAGATTGCAAAATAAAGTTGATGGGCTGGGGGAAGGTTAATAGCTAATGTGTTCTTCCTCATGCACAGCAGTGTCTTGTATTTGTCACAATCCTTGAACATGTGTAAACGTTGCAAACCTTTGTATTGCAATTTTTTCAACTGTCTTGCTTTGACAGATATATAAATGCTAATGTGTAATAAAATATTGCAATCAATGTAAATGACAAGTGTCATATATATGCGAGATTGGATAAACAGATGGTAGCGGTTAGTAACAAACAGCACTGTTGGAATTTATTTTTGAATTATAATATGGTCCAAATATTATTCTTTTTTGGTGGTGGCAAATGTCTTCTCTGTCTTCTGACCAGTAAAATGCTGGCCGCCAATTTGAAAGATTTGCCGAAAGTGAATAGCAAAAGATTTGGATATGGTTGCAATTGAAATTTTGCACCAATTTGATTTAGAATTGATTTTCTTATCTCTGTTGAACATTATTAGGTATATAGTCATATTGGATTGTGGATTGAATCTTGCCGACTCATTAATGGCTTGGATTCACTATGAACCTATTAACAGTTATTAATTTGTAAAATATTTTTCTAACAAAAAAGTTATATTACAAATAAAGGATGCTATTATACAGGTTAAAGTCAAAAAATTCGAATATTGTGCAAAGTTCATTTATTTCAGTAATGCAACTTGAAAGGTGAAACTAACATATGAGATGGACTCATTACATGCAAAGCGAGATACTTCAAGCCTTTATTTGTTATAATTTGGATGATTATGGCTTACAGCTTATGAAACCCCAAAGTCACAATTTTGAGGTACCCTTTGCTCAGGGGGTATGGATTAATTAGCTGACTAGAGTGTGACACTTTGAGCCTAGAATATTGAACCTTTTCACAAAATTTTAATTTTAGGCTGCATTAATGCACTTGCTTTTAATTTGCATTACTGAAATAAATGGACTTTTGCACGATATTCAAATTTTTAGAGTTTCACCTGTATATTAACTGTATACTTTTGAGGTGTTTTTCCTGATAGATCCATAAAAGGAAGCAAAAATGAAAACATATATCCAATATTTTGGACCTCTCTGCCATTCTCTTCATCTGTAAGAAATTATAGGAATGTCTTTTAAAAGAATCCAATTAGAGTGAAAAATTAGCATCCAGTAGTTAAATGTCAAGCACATTGCAAAAGGCTTATACTTTGGGCTCATTTTGGGCTCATTTTGGCTCATAGAATCCCATGAGCAAGTCATTGCATATAATTTTACATTACATATTTTTTTGCGATGAGCGAGCATGCTCGGCCGAACACCGCTCGGCGCATGGCGGTACTCGGCCGAATACCTCATGTGCTCATGTGAACACCTCATGAACACCTCATGTGCTCGAGCGCCATGCTCGAGTCTCCTCCCCGCACGTTTTGCGGCTGCTAAGCAGCCAATAAACGTGCAGGTAAATACTGCCATCACTGTAATGCCAGTAGCCATGTTGGCTGCTGGCATTACAGTAATTGTCTGGCCGAAACGCGTCATCGGGTACTATATAGCACCCGATGACATGTGCTCGGATTAGTCATAGTCAGGGAGAGCGGGTAGGAAGGGAAAGGCAGTGTAGGGAGTGAAATTCACAGTTATTATTCGAAAAAAGCTTTCAAAAACCCAAAAGTCCTATTAAGTAGTACTGTGTGTGTGTGTTTTAGAGCAGCAATATATTTTTACCTGCACTAA
Organism: Bufo bufo; assembly: GCF_905171765.1. Lineage (NCBI taxonomy): Eukaryota > Metazoa > Chordata > Amphibia > Anura > Bufonidae > Bufo > Bufo bufo. The sequence goes on along the minus strand of NC_053391.1, from coordinate 515,912,158 downwards.
ATTGATCAGTCTCAGGGACATCCGTGCTGAGGAGAGGAAGGGACAGATAGTAGAGGTAGAGAAATTTGCTCTTTTTACTACCAAAAGCTTTTCAAAGACCCCAAAGTTCTAAGGACTACTGTGTGTGTGTGTGACAGCAGCAAGATATTTTTCTGTAATACCTATTAGTGACATATACTGTACATCATCGCAGACGGGGTCTTTTAGCGTAAATTCAAATAATCAGCACCACATTTATTGTCTATAGTGTACATTTAATACACATCTGTGATACATGTACAGTACGCCATCCGAAAACTATTTCTTTAGCGTAAATTTAAATAATCAGGGGCCAGCCCTCATCTACTGTCTCTGTAGTGTGTGCGTGTAATACACATCCGTGACATACACAGTACTCCATCCGAAAACTGTTTCATTTAGTGTAAATTTAAATAATCTGGGCCAAATCTAGTGTCCATAGTGTGTTGTTTTCTGTGACATATACAGTACGCCATCCGAAAAATGTTTCTTTAGGGCAAATTTAACTAATCTCGGCCTAATCTAGTGTCCATAATGAGTGGCTTTCTGTGACATATACAGTTCGCCATCCAAAAACTGTTTCTTTAGCGTAAATTTAAATAATCAGGGGCCAGCCCTCATCTACTGTCTCTGTAGTGTGTGCATATAATACATATCCGTGAAATATACAGTACGCCATCCAAAAACTGTTCTTTCCCTGTCCCAGCACAGCGTCCAAATGTCCATAGCACTGTCATTTGAACGCAAGCGCAAATACCCACTAACCCACAGGCCATAGCACTAAATGCGCAACTTTCCAAATTACTGGCCCTTGAAATGTTACCATTTAGGCTTGTGGACACTAAGGCCTTCCGCAGCCTGATGTCGGCGGCCGTCCCTCGCTACGCAGTCCCCAGCCGCCACCTTTTTTTTAACGTGTGCCGTGCCCGCCTTACACCAGCATGTGTCACAGAACATCACCCGTGTGCTGACCAAAGCAGTTACTGGGAAGGTCCACTTAACCACTGACACATGGACAAGTGCTGGTGGCCAGGGATGCTACATTTCCCTGATGGCACACTTGGTGAATGTTGTAGGGGCCGGGAGTGAGTCGTACCCTGGGATGGCACAGGTGCTACCCACGCCCAGGATTGCGGGGCCCTACGTCCATCAGGGTCTCCGCCAGCAGCTATGTTACTGGCTCCAACCCCCACTTCTCCTCCTCCTACGCTTCCTCCAACACTTCCACCTCCAGCAGCAGTCAGCCATCAGTCGCTAGCTGGAAGTGTAGCACTGTAGCACTGCTGTGGGTAAGAGTCAACAGGCTGTGCTGAAGTTGATATGCTTATGGGGCAAACAGCACACCGCCGCAGAGCTGTGGAGGGTATAAGGGACCAGACCAAGCTGTGGCTCTCGCCACTCAACCTACAACCAGGCATGGTTGTGTCTGACAATGGCCGTAACTTGCTGGCGGCTTTGGAGCTCGGCAACCTGATACACATCCCATGCCTAGCCCACGTCTTAAACTTAGTGGTTCAGCGGTTTATCAAAACCTACCCTAATTTGCCAGAGCTACTAGTGAAGGCGCGCCGTGTGTGTGTGCCCATTTCCGCAAGTCGTGCACAGCTTCAGCCGGTCTGTCAATGTTGCAGCAACGCTTGCGTCTTCCAGCTCTCCGACTGTTGTGCAACGTGAGCACACGCTGGAACTCTACATTCCACATGTTGGCCAGGCTTTGTGAGCAGCAGAGTGCAGTTGTGGAATACCAGCTTCAATATAGTCGTCACCTTACATGTCAACTGCCACTATTCAGAAGCGAGGAGTGGGCATTGATGTTAGACCTCTGAGAGGTTTTAAAAAACTTTGATGAATCCACACAGATGGTTAGTGGCGATAACGCTATTATCAGCTTAACCTTATGCAGCGGGCCGGCTGCAGGGGGATAACTTGTGAGGTGACGGTGTACCGAGAAATAATAACAGTTTGTTCTTTACTCACAGTTTTGACGCACCCTGGGCCGGGCTGCAGTGAAGGGGTGAACAGCACCAAATTCTCCGGGGCACGCTCTATTACAGGGGACATCGGCCAGGTGGTGATTGAAGTGCTCTTGATGGTGATTGGATTTCTGGGAGCTTGTGCGGCTGGCCCCCTGAATTAGGTAAAATCGTGACGCCAGCACCTTGGTGGTGCAAAATGATGAGAGTGGTTGTAGTATGGAGATGGAAGAATGAAACAGGATCCGAATCCAACTAAAAACTTTACTGTAAGCAGGATCTTGTCAGCAATTTACATCCAGATATACCGTATTTTTCCAAAATGGGGGGAAAATGCCCCTGCGTCTTATGGGGCGAATGCTGACAGTTTTACATCGCAGGCTGTGATGTACGAGCGAGCGGGGAGGGACTGGGAGGAGGAGCTGGGGGCTGGGGGCCTGCAATAGCGGCGGGGCGGTGCAGTCACTGTACTATAGCCCCACCGCTCCAGTGCTGCACTATACAAATATAAAATGTCTTATTCAATTAAAAGTGATTAAACATGCCCCCTCTCTCCTAATATTACCGTACATCCTAACCGCTTCTGTAGAATGCAGGCAGGCAGGCCGGGTGGGCGGCAGCTTAACTCCCTGATGTCACGTGCCTGCGCCGTCTACTTTATGAATGAAGCAGGCGGCGCAGGCAAGTGACGTCAGTGAGTGACGCAGTCAGCCGCCCGGCCTGCATGCCTGCATTGTACAAAAGCTGTTAGGATGTACAGTAATATTAGGAGTGAGGGGGCATGTTTAATCACTTTTAATTGAATAAAACATTTTATATTTGTATACTGGAGCGGCGGGGGGGGGGATCTGTGGATGACAGTTTTATGGGGGACATCTGTGGATGGCACAGTTAAGGGGTGGGGGGTCTGTGGATGGCACTGTTATGGGCTGGGGGGTCTGTGGATGGCACTGTTATGGGGTGGGGGGTTTGTGGATGGCACATATATAACAGTGCCATCCACAGATCCCCCCTTTAACAGTGCCAGCCACAGATCCCCCCTGTAACAGTGCCAGCCACAGATCCCCCCTGTAACAGTGCCAGCCACAGATCCCCCCTGTAACAGTGCCAGCCACAGATCCCCCCTGTAACAGTGTCCGTCATCCACAGATCCCCCCCATAACAGTGTCCGTCATCCACAGATCCCCCATAACAGTGTCCGTCATCCACAGATCTCCCCATAACAGTGTCCGTCATCCACAGATCCCCCCATAAGTGTCCGTCATCCACAAATCCCCCATAACAGTGTCCGTCATCCACAGATCCCCCATAACAGTGCGTCATCCACAGATCCCCCCATAACAGTGCGTCATCCACAGATCCCCCATAACAGTGTCCTTCACAGATCCCCCCATAACAGTGCCATCCACAGATCCCCAGTAATAGTGCCATCCACAGACCAACATTAGTTCCAAACCCACCAAAAGCACACCTTTTGGTTAAAAATATTTTTTTTCTTATTTTCCTCCCCAAAAACCTAGGTGCGTCTTATGGGCCGGTGCGTCTTATAGGGCGAAAAATACGGTAAATATTCTATTATGAATATGGAGGTAGGATGTGGTAAATCCAGGTAACAGGCTGTATTTGTGGTCGGGGCTATGTGTGAAAGAACCCCCTAATGTACGCCCCAACAGAACTAGCGGCTTGAGTTGTGCCATAACCGCTTCCGTCGAGAGTACACTTGAAAGAGGCCATACCCTGTAGGAGAGTGAAAGGAAAAGGGCGGGCTGGGAGGGGAACACTGCTGCCGTCCGTCCCCTCTGGAGAAAGGTGCGTGCCAGATAGAAACATAGAAACATAGAATGTGTCGGCAGATAAGAACCATTTGGCCCATCTAGTCTGCCCAATATATCTGAATCCTATGAATAGTCCCTGGCCCTATCTTATATGAAGGATAGCCTTATGCCTATCCCATGCATGCTTAAACCCCTTCACTGTATTTGCAGCTACCACTTCTGCAGGAAGGCTATTCCATGCATCCACTACTCTCTCGGTAAAGTAATACTTCCTTATATTACTTTTAAACCTTTGCCCTCTAATTTAAAACTGTGTCCTCTTGTGGTAGTTTTTCTTCTTTTAAATATGCTCTCCTCCTTTACCGAGTTGATTCCCTTTATGTATTTAAAAGTTTCTATCATATCCCCTCTGTCTCTTCTTTCTTCCAAGCTATACATGTTAAGGTCCTTTAACCTTTCCTGGTAAGTTTTATCCTGCAATCCATGTACTAGTTTAGTAGCTCTTCTCTGAACTCTCTCTAGAGTATCTATATCCTTCTGGAGATATGGCCTCTAGTACTGCGCACAATACTCCAAGTGAGGTCTCACCAGTGTTCTGTACAGCGGCATAAGCACTTCACTCTTTCTACTGCTTATACCTCTCCCTATACATCCAAGCATTCTGCTGGCATTTCGTGCTGCTCTATTACATTGTCTTCCCACCTTTAAGTCTTCTGAAATAATTACTCCTAAATCCCTTTCCTCAGATAATGAGGTCAGGACTGTGTCAAATATTCTATATTCTGCCCTTGGGTTTTTACGCCCCAGGTGCATTATCTTGCACTTATCCACATTAAATTTCAGTTGCCAGAGTTCTGACTATTCTTCTAGTTTTCCTAAATCCTTTTCCATTTGGCGTTTCCCTCCAGGAACATCAACCCTGTTACATATCTTTGTGTCATCAGCAAAAAGACAAACCTTAACATAGGGCAGGGCGCCCCTCCCACAAATACAGGCCAATTAATCAGCCTTAATACTTGTGGTCGGGGCTATGTGTGAAAGAACCTACCCCCTAATGTACGCTCCAACAGAACTAGCAGCTTGAGTTGTGCCATAACCACTTCCGTCGAGAGTACACCTGAAAGAGGCCAAAAACCCAGCATGAAAATACAAAGCGTGTTCATTGACGTATTACAACGCCAAATTCTGAAAGGCACAAGAAATCTCGCTAACGGGGTTCGGAACATAACGGCTGTAACAAGACGAGCGCCACCGGCCCAACTTACGGATAATGTGTGCTGGCAACTGATTCCTGAAGCGGCCGAGGCTGCCCCAATCCTGAATGAATGCCCTGACACCGTGAGGGGGTCAAAACCTAGATTGACCGCCAGTATACACGCATGCGCTATGAATTGGGAGGTGGACAACGCTGCTGTCCCGAAGGGTAACAGTGGGGTGTTAGTGCCGCGACCGGCCAGTGCCCCTGACAATTCCTGCAGGACGTGGACCGGACCCCATTTGTGAGACGAGGGGGAAGAATTTGACCTGGGTAGGGGGACCTGACTGGGAGGTCTTGGTCATTTAGAACACAGTACGGCCTGTCCAATGGTTACCCCAAACATGCGCTGCTGCCACCACGGGATACAGGTCCCTAGCCTCCGTTGACTGGAAATTCCCGTGGCCTCGCAAATCTCCTCCGGCCACGCCCCATTCAGCCAATGGGGGCCAAAAATAGCAGCGAAACCAGTGCTGACCCCGCTGTTGGAGAATATGACGGGGGAGTTGTGCGAGACCGCCGAGTCAAACATGGACACGCCATTCCAATGACTCAAGAAGTGGTCCCACATGCTCAAATCCGTTTGCGCTTGACTGTCCAGGAACACTGGACTATCCTGACAGGGGGCTGCTGAGAGGAGTGGTAACAATCTGGCTACGAAAACCTACCCTGAGGAATGACGCGCATCGCAAAATTTACATGCCTAACAACGACTGCAGTTCCACCTTGGTGGTGACCCTACCAGTGACGAAATTGTGAATGACTGCGCGGACCCTAACCAACTTGTCTTCCGGCAACCTAGCTGACATGCTCTCTGTGACTGTAAAACAAGCAAAAAGACGGACCGTCACTACCACTGTTTAGCAACAATTTGACTACCACCCGTGCCTTGACACCACCACCGCCACTGCAGAAACCATCATGCAAAGGTAACTGACCCTGGTGACCACCTGACAGCTGAGGTACGGAGAAAGAGGAGACGTGTGACAGTGGAAAATAAATTAGAGACAAAGAAGGAGGACCTTACCGGAAACAGGACACGATGCTGATATGAGAAGAACACAAGGAACTAACCGTGGAAATAGACCTATCCGCATGAATTAAGCAGAATAAGTATTTTTATTATTTTTTTTTTTTAACAACGCTTGCGCCTGCGTTCAAGTGACCCGAAGCTGGGTGACGAGACACGATTGTCAGATTGGTTCTCACGGAGTTGGCTGAAACGGCTGACGTGCATATGCAAAAATAAAAACACAGCTATCTATGTAGCAAGCAAATTGCGACAAGTGTATGAAGACAGGCAAATGAGAAACCTGCCCATCTGAAACAGAACAATGAAATAAAATGCCATACAATGTGAAGGGTCTGGCGTGCCCCTGCTGGCCTACGTCTAGGGGCGCCTGTTACTGGGGGTACTACCCCCAACAACTCATCACCATCACGCTGTATGGCATTAACCCCCTACCTAACTGACAGCACGGCGGCCCGTGCCAGACTTTGCCCCCCATATAACAGTCATGGTGATTATACAAAATTCGTCTTGACAGAAAAGTTAAAAACAACTAGGCTGTGATTAATCAGGCAGATTGAAACTCCGCCCTCAAAGACTAGCCTTCTCATTGACATTCCCCCCCCCCTCCCCCCGTCCTTACTCCCTTACAAGCCTCCCCCAATGCAGAAAGATAGAGCCTAATGCGAGTAGCCCAGCAAATATACGAACGGAGTCCTGCTGACTCCTGCTACCTGCGTGCAAGTCACGTGGGAGCGGGGCGTGCTGCCAGACTGCCGTTCCGGTGTGGGGATGTCCCTCTCATACCTTAGAGGGACCGACCCCACCGACCGGACTAAGGAGCCGATACTGCGCTGAGGCAGCAGCTACTTACGCGCCGCACGAGGAGGAACAGGACGCCGGACTGCAGGAGGAAGCGCCGACCGGAAGTGACGCTCTGTCGCCTAGGAGATGCTGACGCCACCGGCTGTAACAGGAACACTGCTGCCGTCCGTCCCCTCTGGAGAAAGGTGCGTGCCAGATATAGGGCAGGGAAAAGAAATTGAACAACAGATATAGGGCAGGGCGCCCCTCCCACAAATACAGGCCAATTAATCGGCCTTAATACATGTAGCTATATCTCAGGCTATTGTAGGAGGTTGTGTACAGTCGTGGCCAAAAGTTTTGAGAATTACAAAAATATTAGTTTTCACAAAGTTTGCTGCTAAACTGCTTTTAGATCTTTGTTTCAGTTGTTTCTGTGATGTAGTGAAATATAATTACACGCACTTCATACGTTTCAAAGGCTTTAATCGACAATTACATGACATTTATGCAAAGAGTCATTATTTGCAGTGTTGGCCCTTCTTTTTCAGGACCTCTGCAATTCGACTGGGCATGCTCTCAATCAACTTCTGGGCCAATTCCTGACTGATAGCAACCCATTCTTTCATAATCACTTCTTGGAGTTTGTCAGAATTAGTGGGTTTTGTTTGTCCACCCGCCTCTTGAGGATTGACCACAAGTTCTCAATGGGATTAAGATCGGGGAGTTTCCAGGCCATGGACCCAAAATGTCAACGTTTTGGTCCCCGAGCCACTTAGTTATCACTTTTGCCTTATGGCACGGTGCTCCATCGTTCTGGAAAATGCATTGTTCTTCACCAAACTGTTGTTGGATTGTTGGAAGAAGTTGCTGTTGGAGGGTGTTTTGGTACCATTCTTTATTCATGGCTGTGTTTCTGGGCAAAATTGTGAGTGAGCCCACTCCCTCGGATGAGAAGCAACCCCACACATGAATGGTTTCAGGATGCTTTACTGTTGGCATGACACAGGACTGATGGTAGCGCTCTCCTTTTCTTCTCCGGACAAGCCTTTTTCCAGATGCCCCAAACAATTGGAAAGAGGCTTCATCTGAGAATATGACTTTTCCCCAGTCCTCAGCAGTCTATTCACCATACTTTCTGCAGAAGATCAATCTGTCCCTGATGGGGTTTTTTGGAGAGAAGTGGCTTCTTTGCTGCCCTTCTTGATACCAGGCCATCTTCCAAAAGTCTTCGCCTCACTGTGCGTGCAGGTGCGCTCACACCTGCCTGCTGCCATTCCTGAGCAAGCTCTGCACTGGTGGCACTCCGATCCTGCAGCTGATCCTCTTTAGGAGTCGATCCTGGCGCTTTCTGGACTTTCTTGGACGCCCTGAAGACTTCTTAACAAGAATTGAACCTCTTTCCTTGAAGTTCTTGATGATCCTATAAATTGTTGATTGAGGTGCAATCTTAGTAGCCACAATATCCTTGCCTGTGAAGCCATTTTTATGCAACGCAATGATGGCTGCACGCGTTTCTTTGCAGGTCACCATGGTTAACAATGGAAGAACAATGATTTCAAGCATCACCCTCCTTTTAACATGTCAAGTCTGCCATTTTAACCCAATCAGCCTGACATAATGATCTCCAGCCTTGTGCTCGTCAACATTCTCACCTGAGTTAACAAGACGATTACTGAAATGATCTCAGCAGGTCCTTTAATGACAGCAATAAAATGCAGTGGAAAGTTTTTTTGGGGATTAAGTTAATTTTCATGGCAAAGAAGGACTATGCAATTCATCTGATCACTCTTCATAACATTCTGGAGTATATGCAAATTGCTATTATAAAAACTTAAGCAGCAACTTTTCCAATTTCCAATATTTATGTAATTCTCAAAACTTTTGGCCACGACTGTACTCACTGGTATTTAGCTCTTTGCCTTGTTCCAATCTCAGTAAAGGTAGTTCATGTCCTTATCTTCTACACAGAAGTACTACAACAGAAGTACTACAACAGAAGACCTGTCTGTCCTTGAAGTAACGGTGAGGCTGCCGGAAGCTAATAAATCCTTCACCTTGTTACAAAGGCGCCTAAAGCCTAGAATAATGGCTATTGTACTTCCTTTGTCTTTCCACATAGAAAATGGTAAAATCCACTTGGCACTCCGGAAGAGTAGATGGTAGAATAAAGGTTTCACCTCTACCTGCTTTCTTAGCTTATAGGAAAACGTATCTCAGCTTGTTACTAAGAAGTGATCCAGCTGATAGACGATCATAAGGCGCAATTACCACAACCCGGTACAGGATACATCTAAATTCATTAAGAGACCTCATCTCATAATAAATTTTAAAGTATCCTGTACCGGGTTGTGGTAATTGCGCCTTATGATTGTCTATCAGCTGGATCACTTCTTAGTGACAAGCTGAGATACATTTTCCTATATATATACCCGAGTGGCGACCTGACGCATCTGGCAGCACCGACCTGCGACTTTTATACCTTACAGCCCACCTACAATACGGTTGCACTCAACTCTGGTGCAACCAAAACAGGTGAGTCTATTGTATCCACCAGCTCTTTGAAGCAAGCTGTTGTACCTCGATTTACTTACGCTATGAGCGCCTCTCTCACCCTTTGGCCGTTACTTCACTGCTTTCCTAGCTTGACACTGAGACAAACGAATTGGCTCCTCTGGGCCATGGAGCCCAAGAGAGAGCTGAGAGGAGGGGGTCCTCTCCTCCCGCCTTGCTCCTCACTCCATCTCCTCCAACGTCCACACTCTAAAACCCCCTAACTAGGCCTGAACTGTGGTATATATACTGTGGTGCTATCCCCATCTAGTGGTAGAATCTGTGTAGTGCACCTAACAGTCTGTTAACAGGGATCTTTATACAAAAAGTGCAATACAGCATGATACAACATATAATGTAACAAGATTTGCAGTGCTCACGTACAAGAGTGGGATGCTGCACTTCCCACTGCTGTGTCTACTCAAACGATTGCTGCTCACAATTAAGGACGATGCTCTGAATGTGGCAGATGAGGAAATATGGGAGGACGTTACACAGGGTGATAGCCAGACCATCCACAGTTCGTCTTCTCAGCGCGAATTGGAACATGAAGAGGAGGAGGAGCTGGAGACAGTTGCCTCTGCTACAGAGGGTAGTACCCATGGAACTTTAATTCCATCTGTTCAGCATGGATGGGCAGAAGAGGAGAAGGAGGATGAGGAGATGGAGAGTCATCCTGATGTCAACATCAACGTCTTGGCTGTTGGTACTCTGACACACATGGCTGACTTCATGTTAGGCTGCCTTTCCAGCGACCCTCGCGTTATACACATTTTAGATAGCACCAATTACTAGGTGTTCACCCTTCTCGACCCCCGCTACAAAGAGAATTTCTCATCTCTAATTGCTGTGGTGGAGAGGAAGAGTAAAACGGTGCAATACCAGAAGGTACTTGTTGAGAGATTGCTCCAAAATTTTCAATCTGTCAACGCAGCCGGCAGAGTCCATACTTCCTCAGGCAACCAAGGAAGGGCAACAAGGGGAACACACCGCAGTTCCAACAAAGACAGTGCAGACTAGTGGTACAAGGAGGGAAAAGTTTTGGAAGATGGTGAAGGAATACATAGCAGACCGTGTCAGCGTCCTAAATGATCCCTCAGTGCCTTACAACTACTGGGTGTCCAAGCTGAACACGTGGCCCGAACTTACGCTCTACGCCTTGGAAATGCTGGCCTGCCCTGCTGCCAGCGTTTTGTCTGAGCGTGTATTTAGTGCTGCTGGTGGCATTATAACAGATAAGCGTATCCGCTTGTCCACTGGCAATGCTGACAGGTTGACTGAGATAAAAATTAACTAGGACTGGATTGCCCCTGACTTCTCAACTCCAACAGAGGAGAGCTGAGCTGATGATGAACATAAAGGCAATTTCAATCTATCATTTATAATGTTCTACTAATGATCTACTGTAGTGTATTCTTATGCACCTTTGCCACCACAGAAAAAGAGTATATAGTTGAATCTTGTTTATAATTATTGAAATTGAATTATTGTTTATATTCCCTCCAATCAATTTTTTTTAATAGGATCGGCTCAACTGCAGGCCCTCAACTCAATTTTTTTTATAGGGTCAGCTCAACTGCATGCACCCGCATATAATGTTTTAGAGCATCAGCTGTACAGCATGCACTCACATATAATGTTTTAGAGCTTCAGCTCACCTGAAGGCACTCGCAAATAATGTTTTAGAGCGTCAGCTGAACAACATGGACTTTAAAATAATGTTTTAGAGCATCAGCTGTACAGCATGCACTCACATATAATGTTTTTAAGCGTCAGCTCACCTGCAGACACTCACATATAATGTTTTACAGAGTCAGCTCATCAGCAGGCACTCGCATATAATGTTTTAGAGTGTCAGCTCACCAGCAGGCCCTCGCCCCTAATGTTTTAGAGGGTCAGCTCAGCAGCAAACCCTTGCATATAATGTTTTACAGGGTCAGCTCAACTGCAGGCCCTCGCATCTAATGTTTTGTAGGGTCAGCTCACCTGAAGGCCCTTGCAATCGCAAATAATGTTTTACAGGGTCAGATCAACTGCAGGCCCTCGCATATAATGTTTTACAGGGTCAGCTCACCTGAAGGCCCTCGCATATAATGTTTTACAGGGTCAGCTCAACTGCAGGCCCTTGCATATAATATTTTACAGGGTCAGCTCACCTGCAGGCCCTCGCAAATAATGTTTTACAGGGTCAGCTCAACTGCAAGCCCTCGTATATAATGTTTTACAGGGTCACCTCAACTGCAGGCCCTCGCATATAATGTTTTATAGGGTCAGCTCAACTGCAGGCCATCGCATATAATGTTTTACAGGGTCAGGTCACCTACAAGCCCTCACCTAAAATCCTTTAGAGGGGCAGCTCAACTGCAGGCCCTCGCATATAATGTTTTACAGTGTCAGCTCAACTGCAGGCCCTCGCATATAATGTTTTACAGGATCAGCTCAACTGCAGGCCCTCGCATATAATGTTTTACAGGATCAGCTCACCAGAAGGCCCTCACATATAATGTTTTACAGGGTCAGGTCACCTGCAGGCCCTCACCTAAAATCTTTTACAGGGTCAGCTCAACTGCAGGCCCTCGCATATAATGTTTTACAGGGTCAGCTCACCTACAGGCCCTCTCTTACAATCTGTTACAGGGTCAGCTCACCGTATGATGACGACAGCGAAGTCTTGCCTGTTGGTACTCTGGCACACATGGCTGACTTCGTCTTAGGCTGATTTCCCAAGACCCGCACGTTATACGCATTTTAGACAACACGGATTACTGGTTGTTCACCCTTCTCGACCCCCGCTACAAAGAGAACTTCTCATCTATCATTCCTCTGGTGAAGAGGACAAGCAAAATGGTGCTATACCAGAAGGTCCTTGTTGAAAAATTGTTCCAAAGTTGATAGGGCAGACACCCAAATGGATCGTCGCTGTCACGGGGACGTGCAATCGCCTAGAAGTTATCTAAAATCAACAAAGCGGCAGCAGGCCCTCATCTAAAGTCCAGTCTCTGTAGCCAAGAGTCTGGTCAACACAATCTTTACCATGATGGCACACTGGCTGAACGTTGTGGAGGACGGGCGCAAATTGGCTGCTGGCACCAGACTTGCCCTCCAATAGATCTCCATTAACGGAAAATGTACTCATTCCGATTACAGGGCCGCTTAGGAGTGCTGTATTGTTATTTATCGTCACTACCTCCCCAAGTCGGGAGTGGGTAATTGCTGCGCGCCTGCTGCCTTCATTGGATTCTTCTGCTTTAATAACTTGACCCACCCTCTCTTGGTGGTTCACAATTAGGAAAAAAAAAGGGGCAAGGCAACAGCAGCCAATCAGATTTCAGCCATCGACCTCCCTTGGATGTGGTATCCCTTTCTCAAGCTCCCTCCAGCATCAAACCCTGATTCCCCGTTACCTGTGATCACCATGGTAGGCGCAGAAAAGAACATCGAAAGTTGATAGGGCAGACATCCAAATGGATTGTCGCAGTCACTGGGACGTGCCGTCAACCAGAGTTTATCTAGAGTCTCCAATGCGGCAGCAGGCCCTCGCCCCTAAGGTTTTAGATTGTCAGATCAGCAGGCCCTTGCTCCAAATATTTTTGAGGGTCACCAGCAGGCCACCAATCATATTTTTTTAAGGGTGTGTACAGGGGCGGACTGAGAACCCTCAGGGCCCCCGGGCAAAATAAATCAAGGGCCCCCTTACAGGCCCCACCCATGTTCTGCTGCAAGCCCCACCCTTTTCCCGCCTCCATGCCCCGCCTCCAGCCACACCCTACACAATCTTTAATAAGATTTCAAAGTTAAAGCGACACAAAAGGCACCCAGACCACTTCAGCTCATTGAAGTGGTTTTGGTACAGTGTCCCTTTTGCAAATCGAGCTGCAATGTTCTAGAGAAACTGCATTGTTTACGTTCCAGCAATAAGTCAGCCTCTAGTGGCTGGCAGCCACCTGAGGGCTTCCTGGATTAAAACAGACCTTTGGTCTGGTATCTGATGCTGGACGTCCTCACACTCTGCATGATGACCTCCAGGGTCAGATTTTTCCCCATAGGAAAGCATTGATTCAATGCTTTCGTATGGGGTGATCTAATCTCAGCGTCCATTAGTGATCCTCTGTTAGAAACAGTCCCCTCCACCTTGTACTTGTTCCACTGATCTGCTACTTGTGGGCTACGTGGGCATGAGTTCAGTCACTTTGGTGCGCAATCCCATCCTGCAGCGCGTGAACCCGCGAGACCCGTGACCTACAGCGGCGGGTCTCGCGGGATCACGCGCTGCAGGACGGGATTGCGCACCGAAGTGACAGAACTCATGCCCGCGCAGCCCACAAGTAGCAGAACAATTACAAGAGGGGTGGGGAATAGCCAAATTAAAAAATATTTTGAACCAAAAGGTGTGCTTTTGGTGGGTTTTGAACTAATGGTGGTCTGTGGATGGCACTGTTATGGGGGCTCTGTGGATGGCACTGTTGTGGGGGCTCTGTGGGTGGCACTGTTGTGGGGGCTCTGTGGGTGGCACTGTTGTAGGGGCTCTGTGGGTGGCACTGTTGTGGGGGCTCTGTGGGTGGCACTGTTGTGGGGGCTCTGTGGGTGGCACTGTTGTGGGGGCTCTGTGGGTGGCACTGTTGTGGGGGCTCTGTTGTGGGGGCTCTGTGGGTGGCACTGTTGTGGGGGCTCTGTGGGTGGCACTGTTGTGGGGGCTCTGTGGGTGGCACTGTTGTGGGGGCTCTGTGGATGGCACTGTTGTGAGGGCTCTGTGGATGGCACTGTTGTGAGGGCTCTGTAGATGGCACTGTTATGGGGGCTCTGTGGATGGCACTGTTATGGGGGCTCTGTGGATGGCACTGTTATGGGGGCTCTGTGGATGGCACTGTTATGGGGGCTCTGTGGATGGCACTGTGGGTGACACATATATAGCACCTTATGCTATATATGTGTCAACCACAGATCCCCCCATAACAGTGTCCCTGTGAGTGAATGATCCCCAATAAAGGGTCTGGGGGCCGGCATCTAGTGTTGTAATGGCAGCGGGGCCCTGGTGCACTCACTGTATTCTATCGCACCGGGCCCCGCTCACTGTAATACTAATTTTCATATGTGAACAAGAACAAGAGAAATCCTCTGCAATCCTCTCCCTCTCTGTACTCACAAACTCAGTAGCAGGCAGCACTTTATCCACTTATCAAATTGGATCATAACTAAAAAGCCATTTTGGGAACCTGTTTCTTTCAAAGTCCTCTTCAAATCACGGACAAAACTTATAACCGCACATTCAAGAGGCATTTCTCTCTATACAGCATTTGAGAGGAAGGACATTTTACCAGCTTTTTTTGTTCTATCAAAAGACCCATATATGTAGGAACATTATTGAACACCATTTATTCCAAGGACATATTAGGATCATATTTTTATGAACAATCTATCATTGTTATTGCAGTGTCTTATTTTATATAATATTGCCGTGCAGTGTCTATTTTTTAGTGATTATTTTTAGCCATGTATTTTGGTGATTTTATTGTTATTTGAATTAAATTGTGTGATCACTTCATATTGTATTTTACATTTATTTATATTTTATTGTATTTTATCCGTATCACGCCACACATACAGAGTGCCAGCCCAGTTTATTTATCTATTTCCAATATTTTCTCCTGTACGGGTGATACAGTTTTCTGGCCTAGAGCACCTGGTCCTAACCGCATAGGAGTGAGCTATTCCTGTTACTTATTTTAATTCAGTAGCAGGCAGGCCGGGCGGCAGCGTAACTCACTGACGTCACGCGCCTGCTCCGTCTGTTTCATTCATAAAGTGGGAGGAGCATAACATTCGGAATCGGGGCGCGGGGCATAACACATTATGTTATTCTGCGGCGGGCCCCTATCCCGGCCGGGCCCTCGGACCATGTCCGAAGTGCCCGACCGGTCAGTCCGCCCCTGGGTGTGTGTGATGTCCTTCTTTATGTGTAACAAAGGGTGTTTTGGAGTGCCAGTTACTTGTAATTCTTGGCAGCCCTTTCACTTAGTGCATAGGCTTTATGAGTGTAGGAGTCCCACTACCTGAACAATTGTACCACAATGTGAATGAGGACTTCCTTTATGTGATATACAGGTGGTTTCGGAGTGCCTCTTGCTTGTAATTTTTTGCAACACTTGCACTTTATATCCAATTGAATATACTGAAAAGAATGTTTCCTAACAATTTGTCCTGTGAAATAGATTTTTTGGGGGGGTTTTGTGCGTATTTTTGTCAGTCTGTAAAAGTGGCGTACAACTCGGACAACATGGTTCCCAGCAGCGATCTGGGAGTAAAAGATGCATCTGACTTTTTCCAATGGACCAGGCACCCTCCCCTCTTCAGAGCAGGGGGTGCCTGGTTGTCTCCCATTGACTTCCATTATACTCGGGTGCTCGGCCGTGCACACGAATATAGCAATGTGTTTGGGCCGAACACCCGAATACTTTGGTGCTCGATCATCACTAATATTTTTACAATATTTGTTTTCTAATCAAATGTATCCTCATAACAAAACTATTATTTTGGTGCATGGAGTTTAGCGTACAAAATGCAGTTTTTAGATATTTATACTAATGCAGACTTTTTCTTGACCACGTGTTAATAAGCCAATTGCCTTGGGTCACAGAAGCCAAAATTATTGAAGAAAAAAGCTAAGATATGTAAGCAGCAGAGAGCCTTCTTGCTAACAATTTTCAACCATTAAAATAACTCTTTCAATAGCATAAATAGCTAAAATAAGCACATAACACGATTATGCTATTCCCAGACAAACAGTTTTCTGTTTATCAGCTGTCTTTTATTATTGCAAACTGCATAACGCAGTTTTTCTCTTGGCAGTTTTGTAAGATTATGCACGTTTTCCCTATTAACTGCAGTTGATTTAAAGGGGCTGTCTCATTCTAAAGCATATACGGTCCCCACCAGTTTCTAAAATAACAAAAGCAGTAATGCTATCCTCTGTTCACCAAGTATCAGCAATGATGTGGTGCAATTAAAGGGCTTCTGTCACCCCCAAAACACATATTTTTTTTGGGGCTTGTTAAAATGCTTATTTAATGACTATTCCCTATATAGGGCTCTTACCTTTGGCTGTGGCTTATTTTCCTTAAAAATCGATCTTTTAAAATATGCAAATCACTTCACTACCAGCAAGTAGGGCGTCTACTTGCTGGTAGCCGCTGCAAAAAAACGCCCCCCCTCCTCCTGTTGATTGACAGGGCCAGGGAGTGCTCTCCTCCTCCGGCTGGCCCTGTCAGCATTTCAAATCCTGCGCCTCTCTTCATTCAGCGCAGGCGCTCTGAGAGAAGGAGGCTCGCCTCCTCAGCACTCCCTCAGTGCGCCTGCGCCGATGACGTCACCGAAAGAGAAGACGTCATCGGCGCAGGCGCACTGAGGGAGTGCCGAGGAGGTGAGCCTCCGTCTCTCAGAGCGCCTGCGCCGAATGAAGACAGGCGCGAGATTTGAAATGCTGACAGGGCCAGCCAGAGGAGGAGAGCGCTCCCTGGCCCTGTCAATCAACAGGAGGAGGGGGCGGTTTTTTGCGGCGGCTACCAGCAAGTAGACGACCTACTTGCTGGTAGTGAAGTGATTTCCATATTTTAAAAGATCGATTTTTAAGGAAAATAAGCCACAGCCAAAGGTAAGAGCCCTATATAGGGAATAGTCATTAAATAAGGATTTTAACAAGCCCAAAAAAAAAAAAGAAGTGTTTTGGGGGTGACAGAAGCCCTTTATCACGTTAGTAGCTTTAGTAATGATGTGATCATTACTGTGGCCAGTGATTGACTGTAGTGCCTGCATGTTGTCTCAAAATTACATTGCTGGAGCCAGGTGAGACCCATGAGGTTGACAAACCCCTTTAACATCTAAGGTTTATCTAGAGTAATTTTAAAGGGTTTTTCTCAGCTTATGAAACATGCAAAAAAGTATCTATATGTATCTGAATATACACGACTAGATGATACCATTATAGAAGTATTTTTTTGTACTTTTTATATTTATTATCTTATACAGCTCTGGATAGCATTTTGAGGGGGTTGCAGTAAGCAGAATTTCACATTTATACATTTGCTGTTTCCATTAATTCCTCTCCCCTCTTGCAGGCATCTATTTATACTGTAGTTGCCCTTATGCCCTTCTATTACAAGATGTAATATAGCACATATTTGCTATTGATAAGTTTCTCCTACTCATTGGGCACTGTATTATCTGCTTACCAGCATGTGAAACACATTCCTCCTGAAATGAGAGGGTCAAGGAGAGCCAGTGAATACTACATGGGAGGGCGGGGGGAATAACCACATAATTAGATTTCAGGACATCACACAAGTATGATAATAAACATCAGATTCATGATCATGTGATTCCATGCAAGACCAGCTGACAGAGGATTCTTAGCAACACAGAGTGAGTGATTTTACTGTATGTAAACCATTTGCACACATGTTTTAAAGACTAGGAAACCCTTTTAAAAACTTTTGCTCATGTTGCATGATTATAGATTTAAATAGATAGATAGTAGTGATGATCGACCTAACACCTGTCAAGTATTGTCCTCATGTTGGCTACTGGCATTACAGTGATTAGCTGGCCGGAACGCGTCATCGGCTGCTATATAGCACCCGGTGACGCTTGTTTGGCTCATTCGTAGTCAGGGATAGCTGTGCAAAGGAAGTGACAGAGAGTGTAGGCAGTGTAATTGAATATTTTTTTTGTACAAAAAACGTTTCAGAGACCCAAAAGTCCTTGTAAGGACTATTGTGTGTGACAGCAGCAATATATGTTTGAAGCGCAACCTGCGCTAAATGGCTCAGTGTTAGGGAGAGCTATTCACAGGAAGGGACAGACAGTGTAGGGAGTGTAATAGGAAAATTTTTAAACAAAAAACTTTTCAGAGCAGCAATATATATTTTTAGCGCATCCTGTGCTAAATACCGTGTATTAGGCCACTGCGGACAGTTAAATTATTTGCGCTACATCTACTGTGTAAAGTGTGCACATCACTAAAATATCAGTGACATCCAGTGCACTTTTCCATAGAGGGTGTCCGCTGAGAACAGTTAAATTATCAGCGCCACATCTCCTGTTTAAAGTGTGCACATCCCTAAAATATCAGTGACATCCAGTGTACTTTTTCAGTAGACGGTGTCCGCTGCGGACAGTTAAATTATCCGCGCCACATCTCCTGTTTAAAGTGTGCGCATCCCTAAAATATCAGTGCACTGCACTTTTTCCAGTGACGGTGTCCGCTGCGGACAGTTCAATTATCCGTGCCACATCTCCTGTTTAAAGTGTGCGCATCCCTATAATATCAGTGACATCCAGTGTCCTTTTTCCGTAGACGGTGTTCGCTGCGGACACTTAAATTATTTGCGCCACATCTCCTGTTTAAAGTGTGCACATCTCTAAAATATCAGTGACATCCAGTGCACTTTTCCGTAGATGGCGTTTCCTAATCACAAATACATTTGTAAAATTTTTTGCGCATACACTTTCAAATCCTACGCTCCTGTACGTGTGACATACTTTCAAGAATATATCACATTTAAAATGAAGAAGGCAAGCAGTAAGGGGCGGGGAAGTGCCCATGATGCTGATGGTGCACGCAGAGGCCATGGCCCTGGGCGTGGAGAAACTGTGCCTGCTGCCAGAGCACAAGAAAAACAATCATCCACGATACCTCGCTTCATGTCCAAGTTTGAAAGTGTGGCAGGACACCACGTTTGAAGTCAGACCAGTGCGACCAGGTGGTCGGTTGAATTGCAGCAGATAATGCTTCAAGTCGGTTAAGCACCACCCTGTCTTCCACCAAGTCCAGTCTCAGTAGCCAGGAGTCTGGTCAACACAATCCTCACCCTGATCCTCCTTCCTCCCACCATGTACTGTCTGGCCAAACAAGTGATCCCACACGCGGATATTCCGAGGACCTCTTTTCATCGCCATTACTTGATTTGGCCCTCTTGCCAAGCACGCTTGAAGAGGGACATGAGATCTTGTGCCCTGATTCCCAACCTCTTGAACATCCACAGTCACAAGAACATGATGGTGAGGAACGGCAATTAGTGTTTAATGAGGTGGATGATGATGAGACACAGTTGCCAATGAGTCAACTGCAATCACTGTCTCAAGAGGTTGATGAAGAGGATGAGACACAGTTGTCAATCACTGAGGTTGTGGTTAGGTCAACAAATCAGGAGAATGATCAGAGTGAGGAAGTGGAAGAGGAGGTGGTGGACGATGAGGTCACTGACCCAACCTGGGAAGGTGGAAAGCCGAGAAAGGACAGCAGTACAGAGGGGGAGGGATCTGCAGCACTGCAGGCTGGAAGAGGCAGTGGGGTGCCAAAAGGGAGAAGGTGGGCCACACCACACAGTCCAGAAACTGTTCCACAGAGCATCCACTTGCGGAAATCTCCCTTGCAAAGGGGTAGATGTTCCGCAGTATGGCACTTTTTTTAGGAAAGTGCGGACTACAAAAGAATAGTAGTTTTCAACCTGTGCCATACGAAAATGACCCGGGGCGTGAACACTAGCAACCTCACCACCACCAGCATGATCCGCCACATGGCATCCAAGCACCGTAATAAGTGGGATGAACGCCTGGGTCCACAATCTGTGTCTGCGGGTCACATCACTGCCTCCTCTTCCTCTATGTTATGTGCTGGCCAATCCCCTGTGAAAGGTGCAGGACAGGATGCCTCCCGCCTTGCACCTGAACCTTCGTAAGCACCATCAGCGACCACATCCACTTCCGTGTCCCAGTGCAGCATCCAAATGTCCTTACCCCAGGCCATTGAACGCAAGCGAAAATACCCAGCCACCCACCCACAGGCCATAGCACTAAATGCGCAGCATTCCAAATTACTGGCCCTTGAAAGGTTGCCAATTAGGCTTGTGGACACTGAGGCCTTCCGCAGCCTGATGCCGGCGGGCGTCCCTCATTACGCAGTCCCGGGCTGCCACTATTTATCAAGGTTTGCCGTGCCTGCCTTACACCAACATGTGTCCCGTAACATCACACGTGCCCTGACCAACGCAGTTACTGGGAGGGTCCACTTAACCACGGACACATGGACAAGTCGATTCGGCCAGGGACGCTATATTTCCCTGACGGCACACTGGGTTAATGTTGTGGATGCAGTGAGTGTGTCATACCCTGGGATGGCACAGGTACTATCGACGCCAAGGATTGTGGGCCCTACGTCGGTCAGGGTTTCCGCCAGCACCTATGGTAGTGGCTCCAAACCCACTTCTCCTCCTCTGCCTCCTCCTCCACTTCCATCTCCGATTTATCTGCGTGCAGCACCAGTCAGTCATCAGTCGGTAGCTGGAAGCAGTGTAGCACTGCAGTGGGGAAGCGGCAACAGGCCGTGCTGAAGCTGATATGCTTAGGGGACAAACAGCACACCGCCGCAGAGCTGTAGCAGGGGATAAGAGACCAGACTGAGATGTGGCTCTTGCCACTCATCCTACAACCAGGTATAATTGTGTCTGATAATGGCCGTAACTTGGTGGCTTTGGAGCTCTGCAAGCTCAGACACATCCCATGCCTAGCCCACGTGTTCAACATTGTGGTTCCACGGTTTCTCAAAACCTACCCAAATTTTTCTGAGCTACTGGTGAAGGTGCGCCGTGTGTGTGCACATTTCCGCAAGTCATAGACAGCTTCAGCCGGTCTGTCAACGCTGCAGCAGCGCTTGAAATTTCCAGCTCACCAGCTGTTGTGCAACGTGAGCATGCGCTGGAACTCCACGTTCCACATGTTGGCCAGGCCAGCAGTAGAGGGCAGTAGTGGAATATCAGCTGCAACATGGACGTCGCATTTCCAGCCAGCTTCCGCAATTCACAAGCGAGGAGTGGGCATGGATGTCTGACCTTTGTGAGGTTTTAAGAAACTTTGAGGAATCAACACAGATGGTGAGCGGCGATAACGTTATTATCAGCATAACCATCCCACTTCTGTGTCTACTCAAACGCTTGCTGCTCACAATTAAGGACGACGCTTTGCATGTGGAAGAGGTGGAAATGGGGGAAGACATTACACAGGGTGATAGCCAGACCACCCTCAGTTCGTCTTTTCAGCGCGAATTGGACGATGAAGAGGAGGAGGAGGAGACGTTGCTTCTGCTACAGAGGGTAGAATCCATGGAAGTTTAATTCCATCTGTTCAGCGTGGGTGGGCAGAAGAGGAGAAAGAGGATGAGGAGATTGAGAGTGATCCTCCTGATGACGCTCTACGCCTTAGAGGTACTGGCCTGCCCTGCCGCCAGCGTTTTGTCTGAGCGGGTATTTAGTGCTGCTGGTGGCATTATAACAGATAAGCGTATCCACCTGTCAACTGAAAATGCTGACAAGTTGACTCTTATAAAAATGAACAAGGCCTAGATTGACCATGCCTTCTCGACACCACCAGAGGAAAGCTGATGAACATAAAGGCACTTTAAATGTGTTGTTCATAATGTACTGAATACACTATATTCCCATGCACCCCTACCACCACAAACAAGGGTATATGGTTGAATCTTCCTTTTCTTATCCTCCTTCTCCTCTTCCATCATATCAACACATGCTTATTTGTCGCATATATGCCCTTCACATATAATGTTTTACAGGGTCAGCTCAGCTGCAGGGCCTCGCATATAATTTTTTAAAGGGTCAGCTCACCAGCAGGCCCTTGCATATAATTTTTTAGAGGGTCAGCTCACCAGCAGACCCTCACATATAGTGTTTTACAGTGTAAGCTCACCAGCAGGCCCTCGCGTATAATTTTTTAATGGGTCAGCTCACCAGCAGGCCCTCGCATATAATGTTTTACAGGGTCAGCTCAGCAGCAGGCTCTCACATATCATTTTTTAGAGGGTCAGCTCACCCGCAGACCCTTGTATATAATGTTTTACAGTGTCAGCTCAACTGCAGGCCCTCGCATATAATTTTTTTGAGGGTCAGCTCACCAGCAGGCCCTCGCATATAATGTTTTACAGGGTCAGCTCACCAGCAGGCCCTTGCATATAATGTTTTACAGGGTCATCTCATCTGCAGGCCCTCACCTACAACCTTTTAGAGGGTCAGCTCACTAGCAGGCCCGCACATAAAATCTTTTATAGGATCAGCTCACCAGCAGGCCTGCACCTAAAATCTTTTACAGGGTCAGCTCACCTGAAGGCCCTCGCAAATAATGTTTTAGAGGGTCAGCTCACCTGCAGGCCCTCACCTACAACCTTTTAGAGGGTCAGCTCACCAGCAGGCCCGCACCTAAAATCTTTTACAGGGTCAGCTTACCAGCAGGCCTGCACCTAAAATCTTGTACAGTGTCAGATCACCTGCAGGCCCTCACCTAATTATACCTAATAGATAATTTGCGCGCATGCTGCCTTACTTGGATGTGGTAGCCGTAGCTGTTTCTCAGGCTCCCTCTGCGGAATCGAACCATGATTCCCCCGTTACCCATGGTCTACATGGTTTGGGCTGAAAAGAACATTGAAAGTTAATAGGGCAGACATCCAAATGGATCGTCGCCGTCACAGGGATGTGTGTTCGACCCCCCAAAGCGGTAGCAGGCCCTCTCACATAATGTTTTACATAGTCAGATCAGCAGGGCCTTGCTCCAAATGTTTAAGGTTCACCAGCAGGCCATCAATCATAATTTTTCAAGGCTGTGTGTGATGCCCTCCTTTATGTGTAACAAAGGGTGTATTGTAGTGCCGTTTCCTTGTAATTTTTGGCAGTCTTTTTACTTAGTGCATAGGCTTTATGAGTGTTGGAGCCCCACTACATGAACAATTGTACCACAATGTGAATGAGGCCATCCATTATGTGATATACCGGTTGTATCGGAGTGCTTTTTGGCAGCACTTGCACTTTATATACAAGTAAATATATAGGAAAGAATGTTTCCTAACAATTTTTCCTCTAAAATCGATTTTATCTTCGGTTTCGTGCGTATTATTGTCAGTCTGTGGCATACTACTCAGACACATCGTTTCCATCAGCAACCTGGGAGTCCAAGATTCATCCAAACATCCTCCCCATGCTGTTCCCAAACCATTTCGGTGGTGTTTTCATCAATTTCTGACCTTTTCCTATGAACCAGGCACCCTCCCCTCTTCAGAGCAGGGGGTGCCTGGTTTAATGCTCAGGTTCTCCCATTGACTTCCATTATACTCGGGTGCTCGGTAGAAGACAGATCACCCGAGCACTATGGTGCTCGATCAACACTAATATAGATAGACAGATAGATAGATAGATAGATAGATAGATAGATAGATAGATAATATAAGTTATGCAGTTTCCGAATGCATTAATCCTTTGTTGCATATGGGAGTTATGGACAATCACGATCTTCCTGCAATGGCCGAGATCAGTTAAATGCCACAGCATCTAAGGACATTGGCAGGTGATTGACAATGTCATTGCTCCCCTATGGCATGAGCATGGGGTGAGCTCCATTGGTGACATGGCAGATGTCTAGTAGGTAGTCCAGTTCTGTCCAGACACGTGCCAGCATATCTTCAGATATGGATGCCACATTTTCGGTGATCTGTGTTCTCAGGTCATTCATAGTTCTTGATGTAGTCCCACAGAAATAAGTCACAGGGTGTTAGATCAGGTGCTCTTGAAGTTTAGCGCAACAATGATGAATAATTTATTCCTGAGAAGCTAATCCAGCATTTGGGTCGACCAGCTGATGTGGTGACGTCATACATCACCACACACGATATTTAATGCGGGATCTTCAAACAAGATGGTCGTGGTGGCCTCCTTGCTCTCAAATGGATGAGGTAAGTATAAGTATGATCCCCCCCCCCTCCATTTCCGTGAAAATTGATTCGTTACCACGAAGCACTAGATAATTCAGCTTTGCGGTAAATCAAATTTTCCCTGAAATTGGGATCGAACTCCACTCCGGAAACTTTGATTCGCTCAACACTAGCAGCAACACATCTCAAAAAAGGTTAAGACAGGGCCATGTCTACCACTGTTGTAGAATCCCCTCTTGTTTTAACAATAGTCTGTAAACTTTTAGGAAGTACAGTAAGTAGAGCAATTGCTGGAGTTTTGGCAGAGGAATCTTGTCTGATGTAGGATTCTAGCTGCTCGACAGTCCGGGGTCTGCATTGCTGGATTTTTTGCTTCATGATGAGCCAAATGATAAGAAAAGGGGTTTTAGCAGCTCTCACCTTTAGTCACCTGTGTGAAGCACGGAAAAGGAGTGGCTTGAACCTAGCCACACTTGATTAGTCCAAGAGCACAAGAAAAGATTGTTTCCAGCTTCAGCGTATAAAAGTTTTCTTTATTTCAGCTTGTAGTATAAAATCCGACACAAAATCACATGGAGAGACACGGACAGATTGTGACGCGTTTCGGGCTGTGGTATTGAGCCCTTCTTCAAGACAATACATCAGTGTACTAAAAACAAAAGCTTTATATACCACACAAATGGATATGCTCCTCCTTCTTCAATTACTGAATTGATTGGAGACTGTGTCCCAGACCCAGGTGCTACTGGATTAGGAGAACCTCCCAGGAGCATATGGGTGGGGACACAGTACTTCAAACAAAACTTTCACATACATAGAAGCCAATACATGTATATACGGTATATATAATGATGAACTACATATATTGCAAGGTTAAATCATGCTTTCTATTCAAACCCTTTGGTATGCAAGTGTCTAAAATGAACATCCAATATGTTTCCCTACTTAGAAGTTTTTGTTTGCGATCACCTCCTCTGACAGGTGTGGAGGCCACCTCCACTCCCTGTACAAAAAAAGGGATCTGTGTGCTTTGAAGGCTGTGTCAGATGAAAAAGTGTTGAAAAATAATCTGACAAAAAATGAACATAAAGCCTTTTTGGAATTACAAAATATGCAAGATGTTGTGATACGGAGAGCTGACAAGGGAGGAGCGGTCGTAATCCTTGATAGTGAGCTTTATAAGAATCAGATTCTGGAATTATTGAAAGACTCCAATATCTATCTTTCATTGGATTGCAGCCCTCTCCTCCCTTGTCAGAAAATACTCAATACTATTTTGGACAGGGGTCACTCTTTAGGCATTTTATCTAAAAGAGAAGTTGAGTACATATATGTGGAACATGCAATTACACCCATTTTTCACGCGCTCCCCAAAGTCCATAAACCAGGTTTCCCTCCTCCACTACGCCCAATTGTGGCAGGTATCGGCTCTTACTCCGAAAATTTATCGGAGTGGGCAGATTCCCTGTTACAACCACTTGTGCCTTTAATACCGGGGTATCTGAGAGATACTGGCACGGTTTTGGGAAATTTTCTCTCTTTTGACTGGCACAAAAATTATACATGGGTAACAGCAGACATCTCTTCATTATATACAAATATTCCTCACCAATCTGCAATTGTTGCTTTAAAATGATTTTTGGAACATTATAGTAATTATACCTTGGAGTTGCAGGAATTTTTGTGCTCGGTCATAGATTTTTTGATGAGACATAATTTTTTTATGTTCAACAAAAAATATTATTTACAACAGTCAGGAATCCCTATGGGAGCTAAATACTCACCGTCAATAGCAAATATATATATGGCGTGGTGGGAAAATAATTTCCTTTTTTCTGACCACAATCCCTATAGAGAAGATTTTAAATGGTATGGTCGTTATATCGACGATATGTTGTGGGTATGGCAGGGGGACACAGAGAGAATAGCTGAGTGCATAGAATATTTTAACAACTGCACCGCATCAATAAAATTCACCTTTTTCAGCGACCCAGAAAAAATTGTTTTTCTGGATCTATGTCTGGAGGGTGATAATCATACCAGCAGGGTGGTTACATACACCCATAGGAAGCCTGCAGCTGGTAACACTATTCTCTCTGCCTCCTCCTGCCATCCTCCACACGTCTTGAAGAATATCCCAAAGGGAGAAATGATAAGGGCCAGGAGGAATTGCTCCACTCAAGAGCTTTTTGAAAGAGAGGCTGAAAATATTGCAGCAAGATTAAAAATAAGAGGTTATACCCAAACTAATATCAATAGAGGTATTAATTTTGCTAGATCAAAAAATAGAGAAACCCTCATTTTTCCAAAAAGTTATATAAATAAGAACATGGACAATGAGAACAAAAATGAGAATGGGGATACAGATGATAGGGAGTGTAAAAATACACTGAAAAAAGAAAAAGAAAAAATTACTAACAAAGAAAAACCTATCATTTTTACCACTAATTATAGCAGAGATTATTTTAAGATCTGTAAGATCATACGCAAACATCTTCATGTTCTAAATTATAATGAAGAATGGCATAATATAGTATCCACAGGGGTAAAATGTGTAGCAAAAAGAGCCCCTACAGTGGGCCAAAAAATCAGCCCTAGCCTGTTTAGAGAAAACTCTCCTAGAACAAGCATCTGGCCTAAAACAAATGGGAACTATAAATGCGGCAGCAAAAAATGTATCTGCTGTCGACATATGTCGATTTCAAAAGAGGTTACATCCACGGCAAATAATAAAAAACATCTGCTGAAACAATATATAAACTGCAAAACAGATCATGTGGTATATGTTATAACATGTAAAATATGTAATTTACAATATGTCGGGTGTACCACCAATGAACTGAAGGTGCGTATAAGAAAACATTTGAGCGATGTCCCTCATTTTTTGTCTCGTAATGTCTCAGCGGCAACAAGACATTTTGCCACTGTTCACAAGGGCGATACCTCTGCGTTTTCTGTACAGGGAGTGGAGGTGGCCTCCACACCTGTCAGAGGAGGTGATCGCAAACAAAAACTTCTAAGTAGGGAAACATATTGGATGTTCATTTTAGACACTTGCATACCAAAGGGTTTGAATAGAAAGCATGATTTAACCTTGCAATATATGTAGTTCATCATTATATATATATACATGTATTGGCTTCTTTGTATGTGAAAGTTTTGTTTGAAGTACTGTGTCCCCACCCATATGCTCCTGGGAGGTTCTCCTAATCCAGTAGCACCTGGGTCTGGGACACAGTCTCCAATCAATTCAGTAATTGAAGAAGGAGGAGCATATCCATTTGTGTGGTATATAAAGCTTTTGTTTTTAGTACACTGATGTATTGTCTTGAAGAAGGGCTCAATACCACAGCCCGAAACGCGTCACAATCTGTCCGTGTCTCTCCATGTGATTTTGTGTCGGATTTTATACTACAAGCTGAAATAAAGAAAACTTTTATACGCTGAAGCTGGAAACAATCTTTTCTTATGATGAGCCAAATGTTTTCCATTGGTGAAAGGTCTGGACTGCAGGCAGGCCAGTTCAGTAACCCAGCTGTTCTTCTGTGAAGCCATGCAGTTTTGATGAATGCTGTATGTGGTTTAGTACGGTCTTGCTGAAATAATTCAGGGTCTTCTCTGAAAGAGACATTGTCTGGACAGAGCACATGTTCTAAAACCAGGGTCGTGACTACAATAGCGGAAGACCATGCGACTGCTATGGGGCCCAGGGCAAGAGAGGGCCCAGTCTTAGTTGGGATCATCCCCTCTTCTAATCTAGGTGAAAACTTGGTCAGGACTCTACCCTCTAAAGGAACAACTTTTAACAAATGAGGCAGTAGAAAAATGGCCCATGGGTCATTGAAAGGGGTTTAGGCAGAAACCTTTTGTCCTGTGAAGGGCCCAGTCTTGGGCCTGGTTTGATCCTTGTTATGGGGCCCTTACTTGTCTATGTACGCCACTGTCTAAAACCTCTATATACTGTTCAGCATTGATTGTGCCTTTCCAAATGTGTAAGCTGCTCATGCCATAGGCACTAATGCAACCCCATACCATCAGGTATGCAGGCTTTTGAACTGTGCGCTGATAAAAAGCTGGAGGATCCCTGTCCTCTTTAGTCTGCAGGACACGGTGTCTGTGCTTTCCAAAAATAATTTCAAATTTTAACAGAACAGTTTTCAATTTTGATTCAGTCCATTTTTAATCAGCTGGGTCACAGAGAAGGCAGTGGCATGTGTGGATTGACATATGGGTTCTGCATGGTACAGATTTAACTTGCATTTGTGGGTTACACAGTGACTCAGTGATTTCTGAAAGTGTTTCTGAACCCATGCAGTGATTTTCAGTTTTTAATGCTGTGCCATCTGAGGGGCCATATATCACAAGTATTCATTGTTGACTGCTGGCCTTGGCTCTTGCACACGTGGATTTCTCCATATTTTCTGAATCTTTAGATGATATTATGTACTATAGATAGTAAATTATTCTGTTGAGGGACATTTTTCAGAAATTGTTCCACAATTTTTACATGAAGTTTTTTGCAGATTTGTGAACCTTAGCCCATCTTTGCTTCTGAGCGATTCTGCCTTTTTAACATGCTCTTTTTATACCAAGTCATGTGACTTTGTTGCAAATTGCTTCTCCAGCTGTTTTTTATACTACCACCTACTTTTACAGCCTTTTGTTAACCCGGTCCCAACTTTTTTAAGATGTGTTGCTGCCATCAAGTTATAAGTGTCTCACTTTCAATATTTGATACGTATTCTATGTTGCATTGTGAATAAAATATGGGTCTATGAGATTTGCAAATTGCATTCTGTTTTATTTACATCTTCCACAGTGTTCCAAAGTTTTAGAAATTTGGTTTGTATACAAATTTGTCAATATTACTGGTCATATTTTAAAAGAAAAAAAGGACTATATGAGCATTCTATAAATGTAGAGTTTGTGATCCATATATCAACTAATATCACATTTATCATCAACAATATCTATGCCTATCTGCCATGGCAAGGTGACCTCAGTCTGGATAGGAAAGTACTCTGTATAATACCTATATATGCCGTACAGGAGAGCAGAACCCACATATATAATGAGTCTTTTACAATTGACTCACAATACATATGGATAGGTACTTTATTACATACAGTAGTTTCCTATCCAGACTGAAGTCACCTTCCAGTGGTGGATGGGCACAGATAGATTTTATCAAAATATACTGTATTTGCTAAGCAACTCATATTTATATTTATATGCATAGTAAATGTGGTAGTAGTTTATATTTGGATCATATACTTTACATTTATAGTGTGTTCATATAATGTTTTCCATTTTAAAAATGACCACATCCACCTGGGTATTTACTTTATCTGCAAGATGCACTGATTAATTCTGTTTCAATCCTACTGACCTGCAGAATAAAAATAATGTAATTTAGGACACACATTGAATGCTTCAAAATTACAAAGCCAATGGCAGAATTGCCATCTTATGTTTTTCATATGTCCCTCCAAATGAGGGTGTTGAAAAACATATATCATCCTACAAAATCCAAGCAATCATACAGCTGCTTTGATGGAAAAATAAAAAGGTATAACACTTGGAATGTGACAAAGAAAAAAAATGAGAAAAGCTTGGTCTTAAAAATCCAAACAGGTGCGGTCAGTAATAGGTTAAGCCTGGTTTTACAACACCAGTGAACATCTTCTGTATGCTCCTTTTATCTTAGCATTTCAGGAAAGACAATTTGGATTGGATCTGGTGGAATTTTAAAACATAATACTAATAACTAGAGTTCGGCCAAACTTCACAAAAAAGTTTGAGTTCGGGACCCAAACTTGACCCAAACTTGACCCCGAACCCGAACCCCATTTAAATTAATGGGGACCCGAACTTTGGAGCACTAAAATGGCTCTAAAAAAGTCGCGGAAATGGCTAGAGGACTGAAAAATGCAATATGGTTCAAGAAAATACAGCTGCACTTCGGTAAAGGAAAATTTATTTTGCTTGCGGTAAAATCACATCCAGACAGTTACAAAGTCGTTGTCTACGCGTTTCAGGCTACTGAAGACAATTCGCGCCCTTACTCATGACACAATACAGCATTAAAAAGTGGCAGTGTTTATAGAGGGACTGCACCTGTTTTCACTGATTGTAGTCACATGACTGTAGACAACCTCCAAAACATGCCACACCTATGAACAAGACTTCTCATGAGAAAAAAAGGAGACAAAAAAAAGATAAAAAACACACAATGAACAAAAAAGCCTATACAAAAAGTGCACAATATATAGAACATGGGAAACAAAATTAAAGGAGAGAGTTTTTTAAAGTTTTTTGGCTTTCTTGAGGGACGGCTGTGAAGTGCAGGAACAATAACATGAAGGGTTTATTGTTGCAAGATTAGGTCTAGACGTCTGTTCAGACCAAAAAAAAAAACTTTCTATACCCTGTACCACTAGATCTGATGTATCACCACCATGGCAGACCGCAAAATGCAGACTAGCTGCAGATATATTTTGCGGCTGCCATGGTGGGGCACATCGGAAATGTGCCTACGTATTCTGTTTTTTGTGGCATTAGTGGTGCAACCTATATATTGCAGTTTGCATTTTCTGCATGTGATTAAATAAACTGAAAAGGTTGTGTTGCAATTAAGGTATGTTTTCATTTGAAAAATCCTGCCAGTTGAAGCTGAAACAAAGGTATTAGAAATAGACATGTGGGTGCAACATATGCACCTATAATGTCCGCATCTATAGCTTCCTTTGGTCGTGAGCCAGACAGGCTGCGATTTTTTCCTGTCCTGATTAGAGAACGGCAAACGCAAATTTCTACAAATGTTCGCGAACGGGCGAACCGCCTTAGACTTCAATAGGCAGGGGAATTTTAAAACCCACAGGGACTCTTTCTAGCCACAGTAGTGATGGAAAAGTTGTTTCAAAGGGACTAACACCTGGACTGTGGCATGCCGGAAGGGGATCCATGGCAAAACTCCCATGGAAAATTACATAGTTGACGCAGAGTTGGATTTTAATCCATAAAGGGCATACATCACCTAACAATCCAAATTTTTTTTGAACAACATGGTTTAAAACATCCAGTGTGTGTATACGATCAGGTATGATGTTGTATCGATCAGATAGTGTAAGGGTTACGCCCGCTTCACAGACATTGACAGACCAAACTCCCCTTTTAATGCACCGCAAACAACCGCAAACAGTCCATTTGCCCAACCGCAAACTTCCCATTTGCACAAGGTTGGATACCAAGCTAGCCATGTCCCGTTGATGTCATTGAAGGTTTCTTCCTCCACCCAGCCACGTACAACACCAAGGGTCCCCGAAAGGTGAATTGAATTGATTTTTCGAACGGGGAGATGGTTAAAAAAATGCTGGCTCCCTCCCCTTTGTTTGAATCCACGCCACGGTCACTGCGTCTGCGCCGTGCAATTTACTGTCACACCCGTGAGTGGTATTTTCTGTAGTACTATTCTCATCAGTTTAATCCCTGTATGGTCCCCAATCTGGGATCCATTTATTAAATGGATTTTTCGAACGGGGAGATGGTTAAAAAAAAAAAAGGCTCCCTCCCCTTTGTTTGAATCCACGCCACGGTCACTGCATCTGCGCCGTGCAATTTACTGTCACACCCGTGAGTGGTATTTTCTGTAGTACTATTCTCATCAGTTTAATCCCTGTATGGTTCCCAATCTGGGATCCATTTATTAAATAGATTTTTCGAACAGGGAGATGGTTAAAAAAACGCTGGCTCCCTCCCCTTTGTTTGAATCCATGCCACGGTCACTGCGTCTGCGCCGTGCAATTTATTCTCACACCCGATATGAGTTGTATTTTCTCTAGCTCTCTCTTCTCATCAGTTTAATCCCTGTTACGTTCCCAATCTGGGGTCCATTTATTAAATAGATTTTTCGAACGGGGAGATGGTTAAAAAAATGCTGGCTCCCTCCCCTTTGTTTGAATCCACGCCACGGTCACTGCGTCTGCGCCGTGCAATTTACTGTCACACCCGTGAGTGGTATTTTCTGTAGTACTATTCTCATCAGTTTAATCCCTGTATGGTCCCCAATCTGGGATCCATTTATTAAATTGATTTTTCGAACGGGGAGATGGTTAAAAAAACGCTAGCTCCCTCCCCTTTGCTTGAATCCATGCCACGGTCACTGCGTCTGCGCCGTCCAATTTACTCTCACACCCGATATGAGTTGTATTTTCTGTAGCTCTCTCTTCTCATCAGTTTAATCCCTGTTAAGTCCTCAATCTAGTGTCCATTTATTAAATAGATTTTTCGAACGGGGAGATGGTTAAAAAAAACGCTGGCTCCCTCCCCTTTGTTTGAATCCACGCCACGGTCACTGCGTCTGCGCCGTGCAATTTACTGTCACACCCGATATGAGTTGTATTTTCTGTAGTACTATTCTCATCAGTTTAATCCCTGTTACGTCCCATATCAGGGATTGCCTTTTGTGAAAAAAAAAAATTAGGCTGGGTACCTTCGACTGCCTTCACAGTGGCAGACCAAACTCTGATACACCAAACTGAATTCATTTTAGGAACCGGGAGATGGAAAAAGCAGCTTGGTCGGTCCTCTTACTCCCAAGTTGGGCACTGCGCGTGCACGGAGCAATGTGCTGTGACACCCTATATGAGTGGTGTCTTAACTAGTACTATTCCTATCAGTTTAATCCCTGTTACGTCCCCTATCCGGGGACGTGTGTCGAATTGATTAACCATTGTCGAATTAACGAACCATTACGACATCCTGGAATAATTTAGTTCTGAGCTTTGTACTTGCTTTGTATTGGAATTGATGGGGATTTTTAAAATTGTCTGCATTATTTCTAATAAACTATTAAGAGACATTTATTTATGATTTTTTTTATTTTATGTATTAAAAACCCACCCATACAACTTTAAAAATAAAAAATAAAAATAAATTATGTTTTTTCTATGAAAAATTATCCAGCCGATCGCTTTTGGTCTGATCATAATGAAGCAACGGCCTGATCATCTGGGGTGTGGCAACATTGCCAACACACTCATAGAGGTGATGATCGCTTCATTGTGATACGCAAGCCCCTTCACCACAACAAGGTAACGATCACGAAGGGGAATTGACACTTGTATGTGCCTTTTTTTGTTTTGTTTTTGCAGCCACAGTGCAGCACCAGAGGCCAGAAAAATTAGGCATGTACACATGCCTGAAAAATAATGATATTGTTGCAGCCGCTGTTGTAGCAGCGGCCGGAAAAATTGATGTTTTCAAGGCAGAAAGGTGACTAAAACATTGCGGCTTGAACCCTAGTTGGTGGCGGAGAATTCATGAAAGTCATCCGGTATGCAGACATTAAATACAGCAGCGTGGGGACCATTTTGAGGCCAAGGCATGTCATTAGGCCTTTTGTTAGTCAAACGTATCCCCCGCTGTCAGTCCCTTCGGGATCCATGCCTCATTCATCTTAATGAAGGTGAGGTAATCAACACTTTTTTGACCGAGGCGACTTCTTTTGTCTGTGACAATGCCTCCTGCTGCACTGAAGGTCCTTTCTGACAGGACACTTGAAGCGGGGCAGACCAGAAGTTCTATCGCAAACTGGGATAGCTTAGGCCACAGGTCAAGCCTGCAGACCCAGTAGTCAAGGGGTTCATCGCTCCTCAGAGTGTCGATATCTGCAGTTAAGGCGAGGTAGTATGCTACCTGTCGGTCGAGTCGTTCTCTAAGGCTGGATCCCGAAGGGCTGTGGCGATGTGTAGGACTGAAAAAGCTCTGCATGTCCTCCATCAACAAGACATCTGTAAAGCGTCCTGTCCTTGCCGCCGTGGTAGGAGGAGGATTACTTTCACCTCTTCCCCTGTTAGATTCCCGTTGTGCTGTGACATCCCCCTTATAAGCTGTGTAAAGCATATTTTTTTGTTTTGTTTTGAACTGCTGCATCCTTTCTGACTTTCGGTACTTTGGTAACATTTCCGCCACTTTCTGCTTATACCGGGGGTCTAGTAGCGTGGCCACCCAGTACAGGTCGTTCTCCTTCATCCTTTTTATACGAGGGTCCCTCAACAGACATGACAGCATGAAAGACCCTATTTGCACAAGGTTGGATGCCGAGCTACTCATTTCCATGTTTCTCGTCCTCACTGATGTCATTGACGGTCTGTTCTTCACCCCAGCCACGTACAACACCATGGGTCCCAGATAGGTGACAACAACGAGCACCCTGGGATGCCTGCTGTGGTTGGTCTTCCTCCTCCTCAAAGCCACATTCCTCCTCTGACTCCTCTTAATCATACTCCTCTTGCAGCGTTGCCGCAGGTCCGGCAAGCGATGATGACAAGGCTGTTTCAGGTGGTGATGGTGACCACAACTCTTCCTCTTCCTCTTCACGCTCATCTACAGCCTGATCCAGCACTCTTTGCAGGGCACGCTCCAGGAAGAAAACAAATGGGATGAGGTCGCTGATGGTGCCTTCGGTGCGACTGACTAGGTTTGTCACCTCCTCAAAAGGATGCATGAGCCTACAGTCATTGCGCATGAGCGTCCAGTAACGTGGCAAAAAAATTCCCAGCTCCGCAGAGGCTGTCCTAGCACCCGGGTCATACAAATACTCGTTGATGGCTTTTTCTTGTTGGAGCAGGCGGTCGAACATTAGGAGTGTTGAATTCCAACGTGTCGGGCTGTAGCAAATCAAGCGCCTCACTGGCATGTTGTTTCGGCGCTGAATGACTGAAAAGTGCGCCATGGCCGTGTAGGAACGCCTGAAATGGCCACACACCTTCCTGGCCTGCTTGAGTACTTAGACACAAAGCGTTGTACGATGAGATTCAACACATGTGCCATGCACGGCACATGTGACAACTTGCCCAAATTCAATGCCGCCAACAAATTTCTTCCATTGTCACACACCACTTTGCCAATCTCCAGTTGGTGCGGGGTCAGCCACTGATCCACCTGTGCGTTCAGGGCAGACAGGAGTGCTGGTCCGGTGTGGCTCTCGGCTTTCAGGCAAGTCAACCCCAAGATAGCGTGACACTGTCGTATCCGGGATGTGGAATAGCCCCTGGGGAGCTGGGGGAATTCAGTTGATGTGCAGCCAGACGCCACAGCAGAAGAGGACTCAGCCGAGGAGGTTATCGAAGAGGATGGAGTAGGAGGAGTAGAGGAGGTGACAGTAGGCCTGCCTGCAAGTCGTGGCGGTGTCACCAACTCCGCTGCAGAGCCACGCATTCCATGCTTGGCAGCCGTCAGCAGGTTGACCCAATGCGCAGTGTAGGTGATATACCTGCCCTGACCGTGCTTTGCAGACCAAGTATCAGTGGTCAGCTGGACCCTTGCCCCAACATTGTATGCCAGAGATGCCATGACTTCCTTTTCAATCACTGAGTAGAGGTTTGGGATTGCCTTTTTTGAAAAAAAATTTGTACGGGTACCTTCACTGTGGTGTCCCAATAGCGACAAATTTTTTGAAGGTCTCAGACTCCACCAGCTGGTATGGTAAAAGCTGGCGGGCTAAGAGTTCCGTCAAGCCAGCTGTCAGACGCCGGGCAAGGGGGTGACTCTGTGACATTGGCTTCCTACACTCAAACATTTCCTTTACAGACACCTGACTGTGGGCAGATGAGATGGAACTGCTGAAGGTGAGAGGCGGAGTGGCGGGTGGTTGAGAGGGGGCAGGGAGGACAGCAGTGGTTGACGTGGCTGAAGATGCTGGACCAGGAGGAGGATGGTGGATTTGAGCTTGTGTGCTGCTTCTACTCGTCATCATGTGTTGATCCCATAGGCGTTTGTGATGTGCGATCATGTGCCTTCGCAAAGCAGTTGTACCTAGGTGGGTGTTGGATTTCCCACGACTCAGTTTCTTTTTGCACAGGTTGCAAATGGCATCGCTGTTGTCAGAGGCAGACACACAAAAAAAATGCCACACAACTGAGCTTTGCAATGACGGCATTCTGGTGGTGGCAACAGCATGCGTTGATTGGTGCTGTCTGGCTGACCCTGGGTGCCGATACATGCTGTCTGACTGTGCCACTAGCTCCTTGCGATGACCTCCCCCTGCTTCCAACTCGTCTCCTCCTTCTCTCTGTCTCCCCTTCTGAACTTTCCCCCTCTTCTTCTTCTCTTCGAGCAGGCACCCACATGGCATCCATGGACGCATCATCATCATCAACCACTTCACTTGTATATGACACCTCAGCAAAGGAAGCAGCAGCGGGTACAACATCATCATCATCATCACACTGTACGTCCATGTGTGTAATGCTGCCTGACTGAGACATATCCCTGTTATCTCCATCCTCTGGCAATAATGGTTGCGCATCACTAATTTCATCCAAATGATGTGTAAATAACTCCTCTGAGGGATCAAGTGAAGCGGCTGTGGTGGCTGTGGTGGTAGTGGTGGTGGTGGTGGCGGGTGGGAGAGTGGTAACTTGAGAGCAGGTGACCAAAGCTGAGCTGGAGGAGGATGGTGCGTCAAGGTTCTTAGCGGAAGCTGTTGAAGATTGGGTGTCCTGTGTAAGCCAGTCAACTATTTTCTCCGAATTTTTTGGGTTCAGGGTACGTGGCCTCTTAACACTGGGCATTATTCCAGGGCCAGTGGAAATCACAGCACCACGACCACGACGGCCCCTGCGGGGTGGCCTGCCTCTGCCTGTCATTTTTTATTAGATAAGTGTTACTATGCGTGCAAGGTACTGTGCCACCCTATATAAGTGGTGGCCAGTAGGCACAGTACAGTCTGTGTGGGCCTGACACACACTGGCTTGCAAATGTGATTATATCACAGAAAAATATTAAATATAATTTTTTTTATCTGCAAGGTATTTGAGTGAGTGACACCCTGTAACGGTATGAGTGGAGGCCTAGCCAGTGGCCACACTACTGTCTGTGTGGGCCTGACACACACTGGCTTGCAAATGTGATTATATCACAGAAAAATATTAAATATAATTTTTTTTATCTGCAAGGTATTTGAGTGAGTGACACCCTGTAACGGTATGAGTGGAGGCCTAGCCACTAGCCAGTGGCCACAATACAGTCTGTGTGGGCCTGACACACACTGGCTTGCAAATGTGATTATATCACAGAAAAAGATGAAATAGAATTTTTCTTTATCTGCGAGGTATTTTCTGTCACACCCTGTATGAATGGTGTGCACACAGTACTGTCTGTGACTGAGCCTGCAGCCTCTCACACACGGGCAGGCAACTGCATTATATACAGTATATATACACTCACCTAAAGAATTATTAGGAACACCATACTAATACGGTGTTGGACCCCCTTTTGCCTTCAGAACTGCCTTAATTCTACGTGGCATTGATTCAACAAGGTGCTGATAGCATTCTTTAGAAATGTTGGCCCATATTGATAGGATAGCATCTTGCAGTTGATGGAGATTTGAGGGATGCACATCCAGGGCACGAAGCTCCCGTTCCACCACATCCCAAAGATGCTCTATTGGGTTGAGATCTGGTGACTGTGGGGGCCATTTTAGTACAGTGAACTGATTGTCATGTTCAAGAAACCATTTTGAAATGATTCAAGCTTTGTGACATGGTGCATTATCCTGCTGGAAGTAGCCATCAGAGGATGGATACATGTTCTCATTCTGTTTACGCCAAATTCGGACTCTACCATTTGAATGTCTCAACAGAAATCGAGACTCATCAGACCAGGCAACATTTTTCCAGTCTTCAACAGTCCAATTTTGGTGAGCTCGTGCAAATTGTATCCTCTTTTTCCTATTTGTAGTGTAGATGAGTGGTACCCGGTGGGGTCTTCTGCTGTTGTAGCCCATCCGCCTCAAGGTTGTGCGTGTTGTGGCTTCACAAATGCTTTGCTGCCTACCTCGGTTGTAACGAGTGGTTATTTCAGTCAACGTTGCTCTTCTATCAGCTTGAATCAGTCGGCCCATTCTCCTCTGACCTCTAGCATCCACAAGGCATTTTTGCCCACAGGACTGCCGCATACTGGATGTTTTTCCCTTTTCACACCATTCTTTGTAAACCCTAGAAATGGTTGTGCGTGAAAATCCCAGTAACTGAGCAGATTGTGAAATACTCAGACCGGCCCGTCTGGCACCAACAACCATGCCATGCTCAAAATTGCTTAAATCACCTTTCTTT
Source organism: Bufo bufo (assembly GCF_905171765.1). Taxonomy (NCBI): domain Eukaryota; kingdom Metazoa; phylum Chordata; class Amphibia; order Anura; family Bufonidae; genus Bufo; species Bufo bufo. Next base: position 515,873,887 of record NC_053391.1, on the reverse strand, counting down.
CCCATTCTGACATTCAGTTTGGAGTTCAGGAGATTGTCTTGACCAGGACCACACCCCTAAATGCATTGAAGCAACTGCCATGTGATTGGTTGACTAGATAATTGCATTAATGAGAAATAGAACAGGTGTTCCTAATAATTCTTTAGGTGAGTGTATATATATATATATAAATTTTTTTTTTTTTAAAAAGCAGACTGATGTACCAGCCCTGAAAAGGGCTTTTTAGGGTGCTGTCAGGATGCTGTCTTTACAGCAGATGAGTCTGTGGACACAGAACACTGCCCTTTATAAAAATAAATAATTAAGCCTCAAAAGTACGTTGCTTGGTGGTGTCGCAGGTCCCGACGGTGAAGTGGGTAACGTTCACACAGGTAAAAGTGTTTCTTTGGATAGGACCGCGCTACCTCTGGAATCACAGAGAATCCACAATCGAAGCCAGCAAGATATTCACAAGCATGGGGAAGCAAACAGGCCAGTCAAAACCTCTCCTCCTCTCCTTTCCAGGCTTCTATGGAACACCAAAATTGCATCCAATAGTGAAGTACCGTCATGCAAGTCGGAGTAAAAACGGTTTTATTATACTCACAATGCACACGTATAAACAAGCAGTATACAATGGATCAAATCACCCGACCCGGGTTTCGCTCGGTTGAGCTTCGTCAGGGGTATTCATCCCACCCACTTCAGGGCGGTCTTATAACGGGTCAGGTTGGTTTGCACCCGCCTACCCACACACATATGATCCAATCAATGGTAAATTAAATCATGCACATATACATCCTTTTAAAACAATATAAAATGCATAAAATACAAATACATAAAATACATAAAACAAGGACATCTCAAAATGAATCTATCATATGTCAGTATATAATCACTTGTGGCGATCTATGCCTACTCCTATACTGTCAGTTCCGTTCATGCTACTTCCTCTTTACTATACTCTAAACCTCCCAACCAATCACAGACCACATTATCCTTCGCCCTCTTTTCTCCATTCATAAAAAATGGCAACACCCCCATACCACATGATATCTCTTAGCCAGTCACAGTTCAAATACGCCTAGGGCCGCCCTACTTCATTCATAAAAACAGCAACTCCCCCATATCACATGGTGCTGTCCAGCCAATCCAGTTCTACAACCTCGGAAGGTCCTTGCTAGATACAACACCACACTCACAGGTCCTAGATCAATCACGAACACTTCGTCGCTTCAGGTAAGACAAGGTTTTAAGTCAAACTCCACATTCAGACCTTTTGGTTGTAGCGTTCCCAGTTTGTATATCCATTCCACCTCACGTTTATTAATCTGTTTTACTCCATCCCCTCCACGCCAGTGGGGCTTAACTTGTTCCAACCTCACAAAGAACAAACCACTCGGATTTTTTTGGTGCACCAATTTAACCACCTCCGGACCGCCTAACGCAGGATCGCGTTCCGGAGGTGGCAGCCCTGCGCAGAGTCACACATATATGCGTCATCTCGCGATGGCCGAGATTTCCTGTGAACGCGCGCACACAGGCGCGCGCGCTCACAGGAACGGAAGGTAAGAGAGTTGATCTCCAGCCTGCCAGCGGCGATCGTTCGCTGGCAGGCTGGAGATGTGTTTTTTTTTAACCCCTAACAGGTATATTAGACGCTGTTTTGATAACAGCAACTAATATACCTGCTACCTGGTCCTCTGGTGGTCCCATTTGTTTGGATCGACCACCAGAGGACACAGGTAGCTCAGTAAAGTCCCACCAAGCACCACTACACTACACTACACCCCCCCCCCCCCCGTCACTTATTAACCCCTTATTAGCCCCTGATCACCCCTGATCACCCCATATAGACTCCCTGATCACCCCCCTGTCATTGATCACCCCCCTGTCATTGATTACCCCCCTGTAAAGCTCCATTCAGATGTCCGCATGATTTTTACGGATCCACTGATAGATGGATCGGATCCGCAAAACGCATCCGGACGTCTGAATGAAGCCTTACAGGGGCGTGATCAATGACTGTGGTTATCACCCCATATAGACTCCCTGATCACCCCCCCTGTCATTGATTACACCCCTGTCATTGATCAACCCCCTGTAAAGCTCCATTCAGACGTCCGCATGATTTTTACGGATCCACTGATAGATGGATCGGATCCGCAAAACGCATCCGGACGTCTGAATGAAGCCTTACAGGGGCGTGATCAATGACTGTGGTGATCACCCCATATAGACTCCCTGATCACCCCCCTGTAAAGCTCCATTCAGATGTCCGCATGATTTTTACGGATGCACTGATAGATGGATCCGATCCGCAAAACGCATCCGGACGTCTGAATGAAGCCTTACAGGGGCATGATCAATGACTGTGGTGATCACCCCATATAGACTCCCTGATCACCCCCCTGTAAAGCTCCATTCAGATGTCCGCATGATTTTTACGGATGCACTGATAGATGGATCCGATCCGCAAAACGCATCCGGACGTCTGAATGAAGCCTTACAGGGGCATGATCAATGACTGTGGTGATCACCCCATATAGACTCCCTGATCACCCCCCTGTAAAGCTCCATTCAGATGTCCGCATGATTTTTACGGATGCACTGATAGATGGATCCGATCCGCAAAACGCATCCGGACGTCTGAATGAAGCCTTACAGGGGCGTGATCAATGACTGTGGTGATCACCCCATATAGACTCCCTGATCACCCCCTGTCATTGATTACCCCCCTGTCATTGATTACCCCCCTGTAAAGCTCCATTCAGACGTCCGCATGATTTTTACGGATCCACTGATAGATGAATCGGATCCGCAAAACGCATCCGGACGTCTGAATGAAGCCTTACAGGGGCGTGATCAATGACTGTGGTGATCACCCCATATAGACTCTCTGATCACCCCCCCTGTCATTGATCACCCCCCCTGTCATTGATCACCCCCCTGTCATTGATCACCCCCCTGTCATTGATCACCCCTCTGTAAGGCTCCATTCAGATATTTTTTTGGCCCAAGTTAGCGGAATTTTTTTTTTTTTTTCTTACAAAGTCTCATATTCCACTAACTTGTGTCAAAAAATAAAATCTCACATGAACTCACCATACCCCTCACGGAATCCAAATGCGTAAAATTTTTTAGACATTTATATTCCAGACTTCTTCTCACGCTTTAGGGCCCCTAGAATGCCAGGGCAGTATAAATACCCCACATGTGACCCCATTTCGGAAAGAAGACACCCCCAGGTATTCCGTGAGGGCCATATTGAGTCCATGAAAGATTGAAATTTTTGTCCCAAGTTAGCGGAACGGGAGACTTTGTGAGAAAAAAATTAAAAATATCAATTTCCGCTAACTTGTGCCAAAAAAAAAAAATTTCTATGAACTCGCCATGCCCCTCATTGAATACCTTGGGGTGTCTTCTTTCCAAAATGGGGTCACATGTGGGGTATTTATACTGCCCTGGCATTCTAGGGGCCCCAAAGCGTGAGAAGAAGTCTGGTATCCAAATGTCTAAAAATGCCCTCCTAAAAGGAATTTGGGCACCTTTGCGCATCTAGGCTGCAAAAAAGTGTCACACATCTGGTATCGCCGTACTCAGGAGAAGTTGGGGAATTTGTTTTGGGGTGTCATTTTACATATACCCATGCTGGGTGAGAGAAATATCTTGGTCAAATGCCAACTTTGTATAAAAAAATGGGAAAAGTTGTCTTTTGCCAAGATATTTCTCTCACCCAGCATGGGTATATGTAAAATGACACCCCAAAACACATTCCCCAACTTCTCCTGAATACGGCGATACCACATGTGTGACACTTTTTTGCAGCCTAGGTGGGCAAAGGGGCCCATATTCCAAAGAGCACCTTTAGGATTTCACAGGTCATTTACCTACTTACCACACATTAGGGCCCCTGGAAAATGCCAGGGCAGTATAACTACCCCACAAGTGACCCCATTTTGGAAAGAAGACACCCCAAGGTATTCCGTGAGGGGCATGGCGAGTTCCTAGAATTTTTTATTTTTTGTCACAAGTTAGTGGAAAAGTCTCATATTCCACTAACTTGTGACAAAAAATAAAAAGTTCCATGAACTCACTATGCCCATCAGCGAATACCTTGGGGTCTCTTCTTTCCAAAATGGGGTCACTTGTGGGGTAGTTATACTGCCCTGGCATTCTAGGGGCCCAAATGTGTGGTAAGGAGTTTGAAATCAAATTCTGTAAAAAATGACCTGTGAAATCCGAAAGGTGCTCTTTTGAATATGGGCCCCTTTGCCCACCTAGGCTGCAAAAAAGTGTCACACATCTGGTATCTCCGTAATCGGGAGAAGTTGGGGAATGTGTTTTGGGGTGTCATTTTACATATACCCATGCTTGGTGAGAGAAATATCTTGGCAAAAGACAACTTTTCCCATTTTTTTATACAAAGTTGGCATTTGACCAAGATATTTATCTCACCCAGCATGGGTATATGTAAAAAGACACCCCAAAACACATTCCTCAACTTCTCCTGAATACAGAGATACCAGATGTGTGACACTTTTTTGCAGCCTAGGTGGGCAAAGGGGCCCACATTCCAAAGAGCACCTTTCGGATTTCACAGGTCATTTACCTACTTACCACACATTTGGGCCCCTAGAATGCCAGGGCAGTATAACTACCCCACAAGTGACCCCATTTTGGAAAGAAGAGACCCCAAGGTATTCGCTGATGGGCATAGTGAGTTCATGGAAGTTTTTATTTTTTGTCACAAGTTTGTGGAATATGAGACTTTGTATGAAAAAAAAAAAAAAAAAAATCATCATTTTCCACTAACTTGTGACAAAAAATAAAAAATTCTAGGAACTCACCATGCCCCTCACGGAATACCTTGGGGTGTCTTCTTTCCAAAATGGGGTCACTTGTGGGGTAGTTATACTGCCCTGGTATTCTAGGGGCCCAAATGTGTGGTAAGGAGTTTGAAATCAAATTCAGGAAAAAATGAGGAGTGAAATCCGAAAGGTGCTCTTTGGAATATGGGCCCCTTTGCCCACCTAGGCTGCAAAAAAGTGTCACACATCTGGTATCCCCGTACTCAGGAGAAGTTGGGGAATGTGTTTTGGGGTGTCTTTTTACATATACCCATGCTGGGTGAGATAAATATCTTGGTCAAATGACAACTTTGTATAAAAAAATGGGAAAAGTTGTCTTTTGCCAAGATATTTCTCTCACCCAGCATGGGTATATATAAAATGACACCCCAAAACACATTCCCCACCTTCTCCTGAGTACGGAGATACCAGATGTGTGACACTTTTTTGCAGCCTAGGTGGGCAAAGGGGCCCATATTCCAAAGAGCACCTTTCGGATTTCACAGGTCATTTTTTACAGAATTTGATTTCAAACTCCTTACCACACATTTGGGCCCCTAGAATGCCAGGGCAGTATAACTACCCCACAAGTGACCCCATTTTGGAAAGAAGAGACCCCAAGGTATTCGCTGATGGGCATAGTGAGTTCATAGAACTTTTTATTTTTTGTCACAAGTTAGTGGAATATGAGACTTTGTAAGAAAAAAAAATAAAAATAAATAAATCATAATTTTCCGCTAACTTGTGACAAAAAATAAAAAGTTCTATGAACTCACTATGCCCATCAGCGAATACCTTAGGGTGTCTACTTTCCGAAATGGGGTCATTTGTGGGGTGTTTGTACTGTCTGGGCATTGTAGAACCTCAGGAAACATGACAGGTGCTCAGAAAGTCAGAGCTGCTTCAAAAAGCGGAAATTCACATTTTTGTACCATAGTTTGTAAACGCTATAACTTTTACCCAAACCATTTTTTTTTTACCCAAACATTTTTTTTTATCAAAGACAAGTAGAACTATAAATTTAGAGCAAAATTTCTATATGGATGTCGTTTTTTTTGCAAAATTTTACAACTGAAAGTGAAAAATGTCATTTTTTTGCAAAAAAATCGTTAAATTTCGATTAATAACAAAAAAAGTAAAAATGTCAGCAGCAATGAAATACCACCAAATGAAAGCTCTATTAGTGAGAAGAAAAGGAGGTAAAATTCATTTGGGTGGTAAGTTGCATGACCGAGCAATAAACGGTGAAAGTAGTGTAGGTCAGAAGTGTAAAAAGTGGCCTGGTCTTTCAGGGTGTTTAAGCACTGGGGGCTGAGGTGGTTAAAGTGCATCGAAACACTATGGGTCTCCAACCCCTTCTTAATGTTCCTCACATGCTCCTGGATTCTTACTTTGAGCTTCCTAAGTGTACGTCCCACATATTGGAGTCCACATGGGCACTCCAACATGTAGACCACCCCTACATTCTCACAAGTAATTTGCCCCTTAATTTTTATATCCACATTTTTTCCATTAGAGTGCACAGATGGAGTATGCATTTTTTTTGTCTTCCCTTTTCCGATTTTTACATGGCAAACAGAACCCACACCAGCTGATCCCCTGATGACCCAACAACAGGGCTTATTTATTTTGGAGTGTGTTGATTTCTGTTTGAGTCACAATTATTTTTGGTACAAGGAGCAACATTACCTGCAGCGGACCGGTACAGCGATGGGGGCGAAATTCTCCCCCAGTTTCGCTAATATTTTTATGGGGTCCTGGGAAAGTGCCACTATCACACCCGTGTTGAATAAGATCATGGAAGCTGGAGAATTGATAACATGGAGGAGATTTATCGATGATTGTCTGGTCCTGTGGAAGGGGGAGAAACAGGGCCTTTTAGATTTCATCGAGGAGTTAAATGACAATCAATGGAATTTATCCTTCACTAGTACAGTCAGTGATACCTCCGTAGATTTTTTGGATCTGACACTTTTTATGGAGGGTACCCAGCTTAAAACTAAAACTTTCTTTAAAGAGACGGATGTTAATGGCTACATAGACACCTCCAGCTGCCACCATACACCGTGGCTGAAAAATATTCCTAAGGGACAAATTAAGAGGGTCTTTAGGAATTGTACCAAAGTGGAGGATTTTAGAATACAAAGTGAGGTCATTAAGGAACGGTTCAGGGAGAAAGGATATCAGGCAGATGAACTAGCCGAATGCAGCAGGATGATAGAGGAAGAAGTTGAAGGGAAGAAGAAAAAGGTGGTGATTGAGAAAAATTTCCACTTTTCCTTTTTAACCCAATATAATACGCAGGCTGGTTTGATAAAGGATGCCATTAGGAAAAATTGGTCCACCTTAAAAAATGACCCTGTGCTGGGGAAGGATATTCCACAAAAACCGGTAGTTATTTTCAAAAAGGCTCCATGTTTGCGTACTAAGTTGGTACATAGTTCCAACCATCAAGTGAAGACAACAAAAGGGAATAAGTTTAGCTGGTGTGGGTTCTGTTTGCATGTAAAAATCGGAAAAGGGAAGACAAAAAAATGCATACTCCATCTGTGCACTCTAATGGAAAAAATGTGGATATAAAAATTAAGGGGCAAATTACTTGTGAGAATGTAGGGGTGGTCTACATGTTGGAGTGCCCATGTGGACTCCAATATGTGGGATGTACACTTAGGAAGCTCAAAGTAAGAATCCAGGAGCATGTGAGGAACATTAAGAAGGGGTTGGAGACCCATAGTGTTTCGATGCACTTTAAATTGGTGCACCAAAAAAATCCGAGTGGTTTGTTCTTTGTGGGGTTGGAACAAGTTAAGCCCCACTGGCGTGGAGGGGATGGAGTAAAACAGATTAATAAACGTGAGGTGGAATGGATATACAAACTGGGAACGCTACAACCAAAAGGTCTGAATGTGGAGTTTGACTTAAAACCTTGTCTTACCTGAAGCGACGAAGTGTTCGTGATTGATCTAGGACCTGTGAGTGTGGTGTTGTATCTAGCAAGGACCTTCCGAGGTTGTAGAACTGGATTGGCTGGACAGCACCATGTGATATGGGGGAGTTGCTGTTTTTATGAATGAAGTAGGGCGACCCTAGGCGTATTTGAACTGTGACTGGCTAAGAGATATCATGTGGTATGGGGGTGTTGCCATTTTTTATGAATGGAGAAAAGAGGGCGAAGGATAATGTGGTCTGTGATTGGTTGGGAGGTTTAGAGTATAGTAAAGAGGAAGTAGCATGAACGGAACTGACAGTATAGGAGTAGGCATAGATCGCCACAAGTGATTATATACTGACATATGATAGATTCATTTTGAGATGTCCTTGTTTTATGTATTTTATGTATTTGTATTTTATGCATTTTATATTGTTTTAAAAGGATGTATATGTGCATGATTTAATTTACCATTGATTGGATCATATGTGTGTGGGTAGGCGGGTGCAAACCAACCTGACCCGTTATAAGACCGCCCTGAAGAGGGTGGGATGAATACCCCTGACGAAGCTCAACCGAGCGAAACCCGGGTCGGGTGATTTGATCCATTGTATACTGCTTGTTTATACGTGTGCATTGTGAGTATAATAAAACCGTTTTTACTCCGACTTGCATGACGGTACTTCACTATTGGATGCAATTTTGGTGTTCCATAGAAGCCTGGAAAGGAGAGGAGGAGAAGTTTTGACTGGCCTGTTTGCTTCCCCATGCTTGTGAATATCTTGCTGGCTTCGATTGTGGATTCTCTGTGATTCCAGAGGTAGCGCGGTCCTATCCAAAGAAACACAGAACACTGCCCTAGCTAACACTTTACCTATTGAATAAGCAGCAGCAGCACTGTCCCTCCTCTCACTGAGAATGCAGCTTCAGAATGAATCTAAAATGGATGCTGTCCAGGAGGTGGGAGGGTGTGGGAGGGAGGGTCTGCTGCTGATTGGCTGGCATGTGTCTGCTGACTGTGAGGTACAGGGTCAAAGTTTACTCAATGATGATGTATAGGGGGCGGACCGAACATCGCATATGTTCGCCAAACCGCGGCAAACGCGAGCAAGCTATGTTCGCCGGCGAAACATTCGGGACATCTCTAGTCCTGATACAGGCTAGGACTGACATAGTTAGCTATAGTGGGTGCTCTTCTGGCTGCACATTTAACCCCATCTGCAACTATGTCCGTCCATTCTCTATCATATGCCAGGACAGGAAAATGCCTTTTTACAATGTGGCAGATCTGTGTGAACTCTGTGCTGTATTGTGTAATAAACAGATTTCTTTTGTTGTTTCCATTACTTTTGAAGTTTTTGTTTTGTTTCTGTTGGCAACCACAGCACTGAGTTCACTATCCTTAGACACACTCTCCTGCTCTGGATGAACCAGAGACCCTCTTTCAATCTCGGACACCTGCCGTATTACATCCTCAACCTGACTTCTGGCATAAGCTCTCTTGTGTAATTTGTGGGCGATATTTTCAGCTTCAATCATGAAGCTATCATCATCCGTGCAGTTCCTCCTTGCACGTATTATCTCGCCACTTGGTATATTTGCTATGACATGTTTCGGATGACAGGATGTGGCATGCAGGGTCGTATTTCCTGCTAAGGGCTTTCTATAGGTACATGTGTGGATTTTTCCAGTGGAGGGGTCCCCCCTCAGGCGCAAATCCAAAAAAGAAATATCCTGCATGTCATGGTGGACACTAAATGAAATAGTGTCCACACAGGAGTTGATATAGCAACCAAAAGCTGGTATGGCCGTCACATCACCCGTCCAAACCAGGATCAGGTCATCGATGTAACGGCCATACCACCTGATGCATCGACATTAAGGATGGGTGTCGATGAGGAGGAAGCTCCTCTCCCACCACGCCATAAAAATATTGGCTATGGAGGGAGAGAACTTATCCCCCATCGACACCCCTGATACTTGCAGAAAAAACTTATTGTTGAACATGAAGAAATTGCGCCTGAGGAGGAAATCCACAACCAGAAATACATATTTCTGCAACCCTGCGGTAATGTTACCATAGGTTCCAAGGAACCAGGCTAATGATTTAATAGCCAGTTCATGCGGGATATTGGTGTATAAAGACACAACGTCCGCTGTCATCCATGTATAATTTGATGACCAGTCAATGTTCCCATTTATTTGTAAAACGGACGCTGTGTCTTTAAGAAAACCTGGTATGAGCGGTATTAGCGGTTGAAGTATAGAATCAACCCACTGGGAGATTCGTTCTGAAAATGAACCAATACCTGCTACAATAGGCCTGAGGGGAGGTGGAAAGATGTTTTTGTGTGTCTTGGGGAGAGCATGAAAAACCGGGATGACGGGAGATAGAACATATATGTATTCAGATTCCCTATTAGTCCAAAAACTCCCAAATCCAAAATATTTTTCAGTTCCCTCTGAAAAGAGGGGAGGGGGTTGTCGCTAAGGGTGATATACACAGTGGTGTCACTTAGCATAGATTCAATTTGGGTCTTGTATAGACCACTATCTAATACGACAACTCCACCCCCCTTGTCAGATTGTTTGATAACAATGTCATCCCTCAGTTTCATATCCTGCAAGGCCTTCATTTCATTTTTGGTTATATTTTTAGTACCAGCCATACACATGTATGAATCATTTCAAGAAAGCTCATATTGCCTGTATTGTGAGAGCTCACGTTATCATAAACAAAGGAATCGCTCATGGGTGCCACAGGGTGATCCGCGATCCCCATCTCCGCAGCAGAACCATTGTGGTCGCCCACCTGGAAATGTCGCTGGAGAGTGAGAGCGCGGGCCAGCCTGTTGACATCCAGGAGAGTATACAAATCAAACTGACAGGTGGGAGAAAAAGTTAAACCTCTTTTAAGCACATTAATGTCATCTGATGATAAAATAGAAGCGGACAAGTTAATCACTTGGAGTTCATCTTGTTCTTTTTGTATCTCACCGGCGGTTTTCAATGTTTCCGACCCGCCCTCCGTTTTTTGAATCCGCTTTGTGTGAATCAGTCTCTTTCACTTGAGAAGTATGTGCACGTGAAGAGGTAGGTTCCTGCTCTGAATCAATGGAATCCAGATCCGTCTAACTAAATGAAACCCTCTGGGAGTTTTTTCTATTCTTTTTACTGCGCAACTTTTTTAGAATCGAACGGGGTGTATGTTGTTTAGAAACCGTCCATGTAAAACTTGGTTCGACTCATAGTCAAGTAGATCTCGATTATATTTCATCTGTTTAAACTTTATAAGATCATCTTCAATTTTTTGCAGATCTTCCTTTAGTTTATTATCCAGTTTGATGAATTCAGGATTATTTATATATACACCTAGAGTTTCTTGTGTCTTCTTGATATTATCTCTGAACTACATCAACGCTTGACTTTCATTATGTATAATGAGATCCATTAATTTCATGGAACATTCTGATAGAATTGCCTCCCACTCCTTTAAAAAAGTATCCGAATATAGTTGGTTTTTTCTTAAGTCTGAGCCCTCTGGGAATCATCCCTTTATTTGTGTACTTTTTCAGTGAGGTAAGATCCCACCATGTACAGAGCTCTCTAGACATTAATTTCTCAAGCGAGGACATTGACACAGTTAATTGTAAATTCTCCTGGATGGATTTGTCAGGTGTATCATAAATGGCATTCATTCGCTGTAGTCTGTCCTCATCATCCTCTAGAGGAAGCAGCGGAGCATGTGCCATGACACATCCTTATGCAAAAAACGCTTATACAGACAGGGGCAAGGAGTTCTCACAGTCCTGACAGGTTCAATAGAAGAAAAGAAAGTTCAGCAGCTCTCACCTGCCCCACCTTCACCTGTGAGCATGGAGAACCCATGTCAAGCTTAAAAGAGGTTTAACTTTTTCTCCCACCTGTCAGTTTGATTTGTATAGGACGCTCCTGGATGTCAACAGGCTGGCCCGCGCTCTCACTCTCCGGCGACATTTCCACGATGGTTGTGCTGCGGAGATGGGGATCGCGGATCACCCTGTGGCACCCATGAGCGATTCCTTTGTTGATGTTCCTGGAGGAATACACCAAATGGAAAAGGACTTAGGAAAACTAGAGGAATGGTCAAAAATCTGGCAACTAAAATTTAATGTTGATAAGTGCAAGATAATGCACCTGGGACGTAAAAACCCAAGAGCAGAATATAAAATCAGTGATACAGTCCTAACCTCAGTATCTGAGGAAAGGGATTTAGGGATCATTATTTCAGAAGACTTAAAGGTAGGCAGACAATGTCACAGAGCAGCAGGAAATGCTAGCAGAATGCTTGGGTGTATAGCAAGAGGAATTACCAGTAGAAAGAGGGAGGTGCTCATGCCGCTCTACAGAGCACCAGTGAGACCTCATTTGGAGTATTGTGCTCAGTACTGGAGACCATATCTCCAGAAGGATATTGATACTTTGGAGAGAGTTCAGAGAAGAGCTACTAAACTAGTACATGGATTGCAGGATAAAACTTACCAGGAAAGATTAAAGGACCTTAACATGTATAGCTTGGAAGAAAGACGAGACAGAGGGGATATGATAGAAACTTTTAAATACATAAAGGGAATCAACAAGGTAAAAGAGGAAAGAATATTTAAAAGAAGAAAAACTGCTACAAGAGGACATAGTTTTAAATTAGAGGGGCAAAGGTTTAAAAGTAATATCAGGAAGTATTACTTTACTGAGAGAGTAGTGGATGCATGGAATAGCCTTCCTGCAGAAGTGGCAGCTGCAAATACAGTGGAGGAGTTTAAGCATGCATGGGATAGGCATAAGGCCATCCTTCATATAAGATAGGGCCAGGGGCTATTCATAGTATTTAGTATATTGGGCAGACTAGATGGGCCAAATGGTTCTTATCTGCCGACACATTCTATGTTTCTATGTTTCTATGATAACGCAAGCTCTCACAATACAGGCAATATGAGCTTTCTTGAAATGATGCATGCATGTGAGTTACAGGAATCTAACACAGTCCTGGGTGATCTGGATTTGAACAATAGGTCCTTGTATTTTAACACTAAAAATCGTGATTTTTCTCCCATTCAATCCAGATCCCAGCACTGGATCGATACCAGGAGTTGGTAGAGATAGATCTAGTGCTGTTACATGATCAAATAATGTGAATACGGCTGGTACTAAAAATATAACCAAAAATGAAATGAAGGCCTTGCAGGATATGAAACTGAGGGATGACATTGTTATCAAACAATCTGACAAGGGGGGTGGAGTTGTCGTATTAGATAGTGGTCTATACAAGACCCAAATTGAATCTATTCTAAGTGACACCACTGTGTATATCACCCTTAGCGACAACCCCCTCCCCTCTTTTCAGAGGGAACTGAAAAATATTTTGGATTTGGGAGTTTTTGGACTAATAGGGAATCTGAATACATATATGTTCTATCTCCCGTCATCCCGGTTTTTCATGCTCTCCCCAAGACACACAAAAACATCTTTCCACCTCCCCTCAGGCCTATTGTAGCAGGTATTGGTTCATTTTCAGAACGAATCTCCCAGTGGGTTGATTCTATACTTCAACCGCTAATACCGCTCATACCAGGTTTTCTTAAAGACACAGCGTCCGTTTTACAAATAATTGAGAACATTGAATGGTCATCAAATTATACATGGATGACAGCGGACGTTGTGTCTTTATGCACCAATATCCCGCATGAACTGGCTATTAAATCATTAGCCTGGTTCCTTAGAACCTATGGTAACATTACCGCAGGGTTGCAGGAATATGTACTTCTGGTGGTGGATTTCCTCCTCAGGCGCAATTTCTTCATGTTCAACAATATGTTTTTTCTGCAAGTATCAGGGGTGTCGATGGGGGCTAAGTTCTCTCCCTCCATAGCCAATATTTTTATGGCATGGTGGGAGAGGAGCTTCCTCCTCATCGACACCCATCCTTTTTGGCGATGCATCAGGTGGTATGGCCGTTACATAGATGACCTGATCCTGGTTTGGACGGGTGATGTGACGGCCATACCAGCTTTTGGTTGCTATATCAACTCCTGTGTGGACACTATTTCATTTAGTGTCCACCATGACATGCAGGATATTTCTTTTTTGGATTTGCGCCTGAGGGGGGACCCCTCCACTGGAAAAATCCACACATGTACCTATAGAAAGCCCTTAGCAGGAAATACGACCCTGCACGCCACATCCTGTCATCCGAAACATGTCATAGCAAATATACCGAGTGGCGAGATAATACGTGCAAGGAGGAACTGCACGGATGATGATAGCTTCATGATTGAAGCTGAAAATATCGCCCACAAATTACACAAGAGAGCTTATGCCAGAAGTCAGGTTGAGGATGTAATACGGCAGGTGTCCGAGATTTAAAGAGGGTCTCTGGTTCATCCAGAGCAGGAGAGTGTGTCTAGGGATAGTGAACTCAGTGCTGTGGTTGCCAACAGAAACAAAACTAAAAACAAAAACTTCAAAAGTAATGGAAACAACAAAAGAAATCTGTTTATTACACAATACAGCACAGAGTTCACACAGATCTGCCACATTGTAAAAAGGCATTTTCCTGTCCTGGCATATGATAGAGAATGGACGGCCATAGTTGCAGATGGGGTTAAATGTGCAGCCAGAAGAGCACCCACTATAGGTAACTATGTCAGTCCTAGCCTGAATCAGGACAGGAAAAAAATTGCAGCCTGTCTGGCTCACGACCAAAGGACGCTATAGATGCGGACATTATAGGTGCATATGTTGCACCCACATGTCGATTTCTAATACCTTTGTTTCAACCTTATTTGCAACACAACCTTTGCAGTTTATTTAATCACATGCAGAAAATGCAAACTGCAATATGTAGGTTGCACCACTAATGCCATAAAAAACTGAATACGTAGGCACATTTCCGATGTGCCCCACCATGGCAGCTGCAAAATATATCTGCAGCTAGTCTGCATTTTGCGGTCTGCCATGGTGGTGATACATCAGATCTAGTGGTACAGGGTATAGAAAGTTTTTTTTTTTGTCTGAACAGACGTCTAGACCTAATCTTGCAACAATAAACCCTTCATGTTATTGTTCCTGCACTTCACAGCCGTCCCTCAAGAAAGTCAAAAAACTTTAAAAACTCTCTCCTTTAATTTTGTTTCCCATGTACTATATATTGTGCACTTTTTGTATAGGCTTTTTTGTTCATTGTGTGGTTTTTATCTTTTTTTTTTTGTCTCCTTTTTTTCTCATGAGAAGTCTTGTTCATAGGTGTGGCATGTTTTGGAGGTTGTCTGCAGTCATGTGACTACAATCAGTGAAAACAGGTGCAGTCCCTCTATAAACACCCACTTTTTAATGTTGTATTGTGTCATGAGTAAGGGTGCCAATTGTCTTCAGTAGCCCAAAACGCATAGACAACGACTTTGTAACTGTCTGGATGTGATTTTACCGCAAGTAAAATAAATTTTACTTTACCGAAGTGGAGCTGGATTTTCTTGAACCATATTGCAATACGTTACCCGGGCCTGACACGGGTTCTCCGTGCTCACAGGTGAAGGTGGGGCAGGTGGGAGCTGCTGAACTTTCTTTTCTTCTATTGAGGACTGCAAATGGCATCAAAATGTGGTTCAGAGCATGGCAAGTGCACTGCAAACAAATATAGGGATAAGGAAATGACTTAAAATAACATAAAAATAAAAAGTAATAATCTTGATCTAGGAGGACGAGGTCCATATGGAGTAGAAGGTTGAGGAGGCGGTGGATGTGGCGGTGGAGGAGGAGGAGGTAGCCAACACTGGTTTTTGGTTTTAATTTTATTTATTTATTTAAATTAGGGTACACCCCAAAACATTGGGAAATAAAGCCTCTGATATCCCCCTCCAGCCATGCTAAACAAACGTTCAGACAATACACTGGCTGCAGGGCAGGCCAGCACCTCCAAGGCTTAAAGGGAAAGCTCAGTCCATGTGCCCAATTTGGAAACCCAGAAGTTGAAGGGGTCAGACCCATAAGTCAGTACGTGTAGGCATGTGCACACATACTGCTCCACCATGTCACATGCCCCAGTGATGTCCAACTTTCGATGTTCTTTTTCGCGCCTACGATGTTGATCACGGTTAGCGGCGAATCAGGGTTCCACGCCGAAGAGGTAACATAGTAACATAGTAACATAGTACATAAGGCCGAAAAAAGACATTTGTCTATCCAGTTCGGCCTGTTATCCTGCAAGTTGATCCAGAGGAAGGCAAAAAACCCTGTGAGGTAGAAGCCAATTTTCTCCACTTTAGGGGAATAAAAAATTCCTTCCCGACTCCAATCATGCAATCAGAATAACTCCCTGGATCAACGACCCCTCTCTAGTAGCTATAGCCTGTAATATTATTAAGCTCCAGAAATACGTCCAGGCCCCTCTTGAATTCCTTTATTGTACTCACCATCACCACCTCCTCAGGCAGAGAGTTCCATAGTCTCACTGCTCTTACCATAAAGAATCCTCTTCTATGTTTGTGTACAAACCTTCTTTCCTCCAGACGCAGAGGATGTACCCTCGTCACAGTCACAGTCCTGGGGATAAATAGCTGATGGGATAGATCTCTGTACTGACCCCTGATATATTTATACATATTAATTAGATCTCCCCTCAGTCGTCTTTTTTCTAAAGTGAATAACCTTAATTTTGATAATCTTTCAGGGTACTGTAGTTGCCCCATTCCAGTTATTACTTTAGTTGCCCTCCTCTGAACCCTCTCCAGCTCTGCTATGTCTGCCTTGTTTACAGGAGCCCAGAACTGTACACAGTACTCCATGTGTGGTCTGACTAGTGATTTGTAAATTGGTAGGACTATGTATCACGGGAATCTATGCCCCTTCTGATACAACCCATTATCTTGTTGGCCTTGGCAGCAGCTGCCTGACACTGGTTTTTGCTGCTTAGTTTGCTGTTTATTAAAATTCCTAGATCCTTTTCCATGTCAGTGTTACCCAGTGTTTTACCATTTAGTATGTACGGGTGACTTGCATTTTTCCTTCCCATGTGCATAACTTTACATTTATTAGTGTTAAACCTCATCTGCCACTTATCTGCCCAAGCCTCCAATCTATCCAGATCCCTCTGTAGTACTATACTGTCCTCATCAGTGTAAATTACTTTACACAGTTTAATGTCATCTGCGAAATTTGATACTTTACTATGCAAGCCTTCTACAAGATCATTAATAAATATATTGAAGAGAATAGGGCCCAATACTGACCCCTGAGGTACTCCACTAGTGACAGTGACCCAATCTGAGTGTGTACCGTTAATAACCACCCTCTGTTTTCTATCACTCAGCCAGTTACTTACCCACATACAGACATTTTCTCCCAGTCCGAGCATTCTCATTTTATATACTAACCTTTTATGTGGTACAGTGTCAAATGCTTTGGAGAAGTCCAGATATACGACATCCATTGATTCGCCGCTGTCAAGTCTAGAACTTACCTCCTCATAGAAACTGATTAAATTAGTCTGACATGACCAATCCCTCACGAAGCCATGCTGATATGGCGTTATTTGCTTATTTCCGTTGAGATGCTCTAATATAGCATCTCTCAGAAAACCTTCAAACAGTTTACCCACAACAGATGTTAAACTTACCGGCCTATAGTTTCCAGGCTCTGTTTTTGGCCCCTTTTTGAATATTGGCACCACATATGCCACGCGCCAATCCTGTGGGACATTCCCTGTCAGTATAGAGTCTGCAAATATCAGAAATAAGGGTCTGGCTATGACATTACTTAATTCCTTTAGGATACGGGGGTGGATGTCATGGCGATTTGTCTATTTTAATCTTTTTAAGTCGCTGATGTACTTCTTCCTGGGTCAGACAGGACACTTTTAATGGGGAATTTATTTTTGCATTCTGCATGTCATCTGACAATTTATATTCCTCAGTGAATACATTGGAGAAAAAAATACTTAACAGCTTTGCTTTCTCCTCGTCGCTCTCTGCGACTCCCCCCTCATTACTCTTTAAAGGTCCAACACCTTCAGATTTATACTTTTTAACATTTATATAATTGAAGAACATTTTAGGGTTAGTTTTACTCTCTTTGGCAATTAATCTCTCAGTCTCTAGTTTGGCCGCTTTTATTTGTTTTTTACATGTTCTATTTTTTTCCTTATAGTTTTTCAGTGCTTCCTGCTACCCTCCTGTTTTAGTGTTTTATATGCTTTCTTTTTGTCATTTATTGCTTTCTTTACAGTTCTATTTATCCACATTGGTTTCTTTTTGTTCCTTAACCTTTTATTACCATATGGTATGTACCTCTCACAATGAGATTTTAGGATGTTTTTAAAGATATCCCATTTTGTGTCTGTATTTGTAAGGACTTTGTCCCAGTTAGTTTGGCCTATGGCCTCTCTTAGTTGGCTAAATTTAGCTTTTTTGAAGTTTGGTATTTTTGTTCCTCCCTGTAGAAACGCTCTTTTGAATGATAATTGGAAGGTTATTACTTTATGGTCACTATTTCCCAGGTGTCCCCCAACCTGCACGTCTGTTGTTCTGTCAGGTCTATTGGTTAATACTAAGTCCAGTATGGCCGTCCCTCTAGTCGGGTCCTGAACCAGTTGGGAGAGGTAATTGTCTTTGGTTATTGCCAAGAACCTGTTTCCCTTATGAGATATACAGGTTTCAGTTTCCCAGTCTATATCTGGGTAGTTGAAGTCCCCCATAATAACCACCTCATTATGATTTGCCGTCTCGTCTATCTCGTTTAGTAGTAGATTTTCTGTGGACTCTGGTATATTAGGTGGTTTATAGTAAACTCCTATTAGTAATTTATTGTTGTTTTTAGCTCCATGTATCTCTACCCACAGTGACTCCACATGTTCATGTCCCTCACTTATATCTTCTCGGACTGTGGGCTTTAGACAGGACTTTATATAAAGGCAGACCCCTCCCCCTCTCCGGTTTTGACGATCCTTTCTAAACAGACTGTAACCTTTTACATTAACCGCCTGTAACGGTCACGTCCACACACACACAGGGGGAAGGGTAGTGACCACTGCGCTCCACCCTCACCCCTGGCCCTGCCTACTTGCCTCACGAGTCCTGATGACAGGGGACAACTGGACGGCAATCCCTAACTTAGGATATGTGCAGGGAAGACAGACAAGACAAAATACGGAACATGAACGGACCGGGTCAGAACCAAGAGAGCTACGCAGTACAACGGATTAAGCAAAGAATGGTCAGGAGAAGCCGGGGTCAAATACCAGGAGAGTAGCGAAGTACAAGAGGAGTCCTAAGAGAGTAGTCAGGTGGGAGCCGAGGTCACAATACCAGGATGTATGCGCAGTACAGGAGGAGCAGGCAGAGGATCGTCAGGGAACAGGATCAGGTAAATATTCAGTAGTCCAACAAATAGCCAGGAGCCTAGAAATTAACAGGCAACCTGTAGCCAGCAGGCTGCCTGTATTTATAGTGGGGAGTGAGGGTCATGTGACGTGGCCAGCATCACATGACCGACAGACCAACCAGTCGAGCACCGAGTGATCAGCTAGGCGCTCAAGGCAGACTAGGAGCAGGGAGCCACCCAGCTAGTAAAGCCGCCCTGGGAATGAGGTCAAACACAGAACCTCATTCCAAAAGCTAAGCAACAGTTCTGCGGGCAATGGGGGACCGAGTGCACCTTCAGAACCCCGTGACACCGCCCAGTCATAGCTATCATCCAGCCATGTCTCAGTTATTTCCACTATGTCATAGTCCTCCTCACACATCACTAATTCCAGTTCACCAGTTTTATTAGTCAGGCTTCTGGCATTAGTATACATACATTTGAGAGGTTTATGTATATTTTGTACCCTACACCTTTCCTTCTGAACTGTTCTAGTCCCTACATCCATTCCTCCCCCAGTCCCACTACCTCGCCCCCGGTCTCTATCTGCACTATCTTCCCCTCCTATAACGTAATTACCCTCCCCCCCAGTCCCTAGTTTAAACACTCCTCCAACCTTCTAGCCATCTTTCTCCCCAGCACAGCTGTCCCTTCCATATTGAGGTGCAGCCCGTCCCTACGATAGAGCCTGTAGCCGATAGAAAAATCGGCCCAGTTCTCCAGGAACCCAAACCCCTCCTTCCTACACCAGTTCTTGAGCCACTTGTTAATCTCCCTAATCTCCCATTGCCTTTCTTGTGTGGCTCGTGGTACAGGCAGTATTTCGGAAAATACTACCTTTGAGGTCCTTTCCCTCAGCTTTTGACCTAAATCCCTGAAATCATTTTTAAGGACTCTCCACCTACCTCTAACTTTGTCATTGGTTCCGATATGGACCATGACCGCTGGATCGTCTCCAGCCCCTCCCAGTAATCTGTCAACCCGATCCGCGATGTGTCGAACTCTAGCGCCAGGAAGACAGCACACTGTTCGGCGATCCCGGTCTTTGTGACAGATTTCCCTATCTGTTCCCCTAATAATGAAGTCTCCCACTACCAGCACCTATCTGGCCTGCCCTGCTCTCCTGGTTCCCTGCTTACTGGAGCTGACATTTCCCTGACTGGCAGACGAAGTGTCCGGCTGCAGCAGTGCTGTTCCCGGACTGACATCCCCCTCATCTGCCAAACGTGCAAACTTGTTGGGGTGTGTCAGATCAGGGCTAGCCTCCCTGGCACTCTTCCCTCTACCCCGCTTTCTAACTTTTACCCCTTTTACGAGGGGCCACCGGACCCAAGACTTCAGGTGATGGCTTTTCAGGGTGTTCTAAATGAAATTTACGAACCAGTCTAGGAGCATGAACCTCCCTGGCAGGTACCCAAGATCTCTCTTCAGGTCCATACCCCTTCCAGTGAATCAGATACTGCAAGGAGTTACGCACCTTTCTGACATCCACTATTTTAGACACGACATACTCGACAGCATCATTAACAAGAACCGGCGGAGGCGAGGCTTTCGATGGTACTACCGGTTCAAAATATTTTTTAAGTAGAGATTTATGGAACACATTATGAATGTGGAATGACTCGGGCAGCTCCAACCTAAATGATACCGGGTTAATCACCTCCGCGATCTTATATGGACCAATAAAACGAGGAGCAAATTTTCTAGAAGCTACTTTGAGAGATAGATTCTTGGAGGACAACCATACTTTATCCCCAACCTGAAAGTTCACCCCCCTTGAACGTCTCCTATCGGCCTTGAGTTTTTGAGAACTTTGAGCCTTTTCTAGGTTCGATTGAACCCGGGCCCAAACTGTGCACAGTTCGGAGGAGAGTTTATCAGCTTCAGGGTTAGAGGAGGAGACGGACGACCCAGAATGAAAACGGGGATGAAAACCATGGTTACAAAAGAAAGGGGAGACCCCAGCAGAAGAATTGACACGGGTATTCAGAGCAAATTCAGCCAACGGAAGGAATTTGACCCATAATTGCTGGTCATCAGCAACATACAACCTCAGGAATTGTTCCACAGACTGATTAAGGCGTTCAGTCTGCCCATTACTCTCAGGATGGTAGGCGGAAGAAAAAGACAACGAAATTTTACATCTTTGACAGAAGGCCCTCCAGAATTTGGACACAAACTGCACACCCCTGTCCGAAACAATATTTTCCGGGATGCCATGTAAACGCACACTGTTCGGCGATCCCGGTCTTTGTGACAGATTTCCCTATCTGTTCCCCTAATAATGAAGTCTCCCACTACCAGCACCTGTCTGGCCTGCCCTGCTCTCCTGGTTCCCTGCTTACTGGAGCTGACATTCCCCTGACTGGCAGAGGAAGTGTCCGGCTGCAGCAGTGCCGTTCCCGGACTGACATCCGCCTCATCAGCCAAACGTGCAAACTTGTTGGGGTGTGTCAGATCAGGGCTAGCCTCCCTGGCACTCTTCCCTCTACCCCGCTTTCTAACTTTTACCCAGCTAGCTACCTCACTTTCCTCAGCCTCTTCTCTGTCACCCTCCCCCTCATCTACCCCAAAGAGTGCTTGCTCGGTGAGAAGCAAACTCTTTTGCAAATTATCAATGCCTCTCAGTGTTGCAACTTGCCTGTTTAGAGACTCGATCTGCGATTCTAAACGGGTAATTTGCTCACATCTAGAACAAAGATATACACCCTTGAACTCCTGTTCCAGGACTGCATACATCATGCAAGATGTGCACTGGACTGCGTTGTAAATTGTGCAACACATACTAAATGGGGATTACAACAGTAAAAAACTAAAACAGTATAAATGATTTAGATTTAGACCCTGTCTGCTGTAGTCGAAGGACCACGTAAAATTAAGCCAACAACACACAAGGAAATTATATCCAACCTTAGTTTCCAAACTCCTTTTCTAGAACTCCTTGTTTTTTAAGCGTGAGAAAGGGTAACCACATCCAAGGGAGGCAATGGCTGCAATGTGATCAAGCTGAAATGTGGGACAAGTTATTAAAGCGGAAGGATCGAATGAAAGGGCCAATTAAAGACAAATTTTAGATCTTTAAGTCCCTGTCACCTATGCAGAGCTGGGGTTTTTCATCGGCAAAAATGGGTTAATGTCACCCACCAATGGAACAGACGATTTTTAAAAATTCCGGGCCCTGTCTACTTTGTAGAGCAGGGGTTTATTCACGGCAAAACTGTGTTTATGTCACCCAACAATTGAACAGACAATTTTAAAAAAAATTGATCCCTGTCACTTATGCAGATCAGGGGTTTGTGTACTGTAAAATTGGTAAAATGTCACCTGACAATGTAACAGACGATTTTTTTAAATTTAGGTCCCTGTCACCAATGCAGAGCATCGGTTTATTCACGACAAAAATGGTAAAATGTCACCCAAGAATATAACAGACGAATTAGTGAAATGTATTTCTTTGTCCACTAGGTAGAGCAGGGGTGTATCACAGCCAAAAATTGGTGAATGTCACCCAACTATGTAACAGAGAAATGAGTGAAATGTATTAACCTGTCCACTAGGTAGAGCAGGGGTATATCACAGCCAAAAGTTTGTGAATTTCACCCAACAATATAACAGACAAATTAGTGAAATTTATTAAAATGTACGCTAGGTAGAGCCAAAATGTAAAAATAAAAAAAATATTCTTGATTTATGAGGTGGAGGTCCATATGGATTAGGAGGTTGAGGAGGAGGTGGACGTAGCAGTGTAGATGGAAGCGGCGGTGGAGGAGGACCATTTAAATTAGGGTGCACCCTAATTAGGGTGTTGTATCAAAAATACAACAATGAGCAATTGCACTGGCGTATAACAATGGCTGGGTAAGGCCAGTATACATGACTATTCTGCACAAGGTACGGACAAGTCCTGTGGGATCTATGGCTGGTTCATTTAAATGTGGACAGGCAGCTGCGCTTGTCTAGGATAACGCCCCCTGCCGTGCTAAACACGCGTTCAGACAATACACTGGCTGCAGGGCAGGCCAGCACCTCCAAGGCGTAAAGGGCAAGCTTAGGCCATGAGCCCAATTTTGGCCACAAATGTATTATCTTGCCCAAAATGGGTGTTTTTTAAAAACCAGAATATAACAGCAGTATCTAACACTAGAATTTGACTGTGACAAATGCAGCAAAGGCCCCAGATGTAGGGTCTTGCAAAAAAATGGGTGTTTTTTTAAACCAGGACTATAACTGCAGTATTTTAAGCTTGTATTTCACTATGACAAATGCAGCTAAGGCCCCTGATGTAGGGTCTTGCAAACAATGGGTGTTTTTTTTAAACCAAGAATATAACTGCAATATCCAAACTTTGTATTTGACTGTCACAATAGCAACAAAGGCCACAAATGTATTATCTTGCCCAAAATGGGTGTTTTTTAATACCAGAATATAACAGCACTTTCTAACGCTTGTATTTCACTGTGACAAATGCGGCAAAGGCCCCAGATGTAGGGTATTGCAAAAAATGGGTGTTTTTTTAAAAATCCAGAATATAATTGCAGTATTTCAAGATTATATTTCACTGTGACAAATGCAGCAAAGGCTCAGATGTAGGGTATTGCAAAAAATGGGTGTTTTGTTAAACCCAGAATATAATTGCCATTTTCAAGCTTGTATTTTACTGTGACAGATGCAGCAAATGCCCCATATATAGGGTATTGCAAAAAATAGGTGTTTTTTTAAACCTAGAATATAATTGCAGTATTTCAAGCTTGTATTTCACTATGACAAATGCAGCAAAGGCCCCAGATGTAGGGTATTGCAAAAAATGGGTGTTTTTTTAAACCCAGAATATAATTGCAGTATTTCAAGCTTGTATTTCACTGTGACAAATGCAGCAAAGGCCCCAGATGTAGGGTTTTGCAAAAAAAAGGGTGTTTTTTTTTTTAAACCCAGAATATAATTGCAGTATTTCAAGCTTGTATTTCACTGTCACAAATGCAAAAATGCTTTGCTGGTGCATAAAATGGCCGCCGACGCCCACCTAACTAACAAACGGATACAAGTTATTTTTTTGTGTCACTGGGCTCAGAGCATGGTAAAAAAAATTGTGCACTGCACCCACAAAACTAAATCAATGAGTTAGCAAGCTCTTCTTTTAACTGATTCTTTCCTATTCTCTCCCTCAGAGCAGCAGCATCGTATCCCTACACTAATAAGAGCAGAGTGCCGTGCAGCGCTATGTGACTCCAGCTTATATAGAGGCTGGGTCATATGCTGCATTGGCCAATCACAGCCATGCCATAAGTAGGCATGGCTGTGATGGTTTCTAAGGGCACAAGAGTTAAACGCTTGTTGATTGGCTGCTCTGCAGCCTTTCAAAAAGCGCCATTAACTCACCCAACACCGAACCTGAACCCAAACTTTTACAGAAAATTTCGGGTTCGGGTTCGGGTCTGGGGTCCAAAAATCCTGTACGAACTCAACCCTACTAATAACAATAATTGTCCCTTTCTTTGGATGCTATTTCTTTATAAGCATTCAGTTAGTCTGGCTCATCTTTTTAGAGCAATTTAGTTATAGGGAAATTTCTGTGAAATACATTGATTGCTTTATTGATTGAAAAGGCAATTGTTATTTTGTCTCTGTTTACCATTTATGTCCTGACACATTTTGACATAAGGGCCAGCTATGAGTAATGTCTCGTCTTTGCATATTGATAATGTACATGTCATTATAAGCATTTCTTTGTCAGCCACAACAGTTTAACAGCTGTCAGCTTTGTTACACTATTTATGTATTTTATAACCAACTGGAAAGTGCCCTGATCTTCAAGGACTGATTTGTGTTAAAATGGTTGTTAAAGGGGTTATCCAGGAATTTGTATATTGATGACCTATCCTTAGGACAGGTCATCAATATTAGATCGGCGGAGTCTGAATACTGGGACTCTCGCCAATTAGCAGTTTGAAGAGACCACTGTGCTCACCGGAGCTCCGATGACTGTTGCATTCTTTTCACAGTTTACTAAGCCCAGCTCCATACTTTATATAGCGGCTGTGCTTGGTATTGTAGCTCATCTCCATCCACTTGAATGGGACTGAGCTGTGCCTAGGACACATGACCAATATATGGTGACGTTACTGGCTTAGAAAGGGGCCTAAACTCTCATGGATTGCTGTGGCCTCTATGATCAGCTGAACGGCCCAGGGACCTGGGAGTCAGACCTCTGCCAATCTGATATTCCCAGATAACCCCTGTAAATAAGAAGTGAGATTAAAGCCCAAAGCAAATTTCAGACATCATAATATGGATATATTATAGCTGTAAATTATGGACCTCACATGGTTCTACTTAAGGGCCTTACACAGACTGATTCAGTAGACCCACACAATTACTAGTAATAAAATGGACCCTTAGGGTCCATTAACGCGTCCGCAATTTCGTTCCGCATTTTGCGGAACGGAATTGCGGACCCATTCATTTCCGCAATTCTGATCCCGAAATAAATAGAACATGTCCTATTCTTGTGCGCAATTGCGGACAAGAATAGGCATTTTCTATTAAGTGCCGGCGATGTGCGGTCCACAAAATGCGGAACGCACATCGCCGATGTCCGTGTTTTGCGGATTTACGGATCCGTGGATCTGAAAAACACACACGGACAAGTGAATGGACCCTTAAAAGGACACTTAGAAAGGAGTATTTTTTAAAGTCCATATTCATAGAAAACATTTTTAAGACTGTTTGGCCTTTCTTTTTTCATTTTGGCAGTACAATACCCCAGAAAATTAAAGCCTCAAAATATTATCGTATAGCAATCAACATAGAGAGCTGAAACTCCTATATAGACAGGGCTCTCACTGTTATTTTACCGCTGCTATTCAGTATTTTATCTGCTATGGTAGTATAATCATAAAGTCTGTGGTCCCCATTTTGCGGACCAGTATAGGACATGTTCTATCTAGAACGGATATTCGGATGCAGAAATCACACAAATTACTTCTGTGTGCTTTCTGCATCTGTACAATGTGTCTGTTCTGAAAAAGGTAGAACATGTCCTATTCTCGTCCATTGA
The DNA here is from genome assembly GCF_905171765.1 of Bufo bufo. Taxonomy (NCBI): domain Eukaryota; kingdom Metazoa; phylum Chordata; class Amphibia; order Anura; family Bufonidae; genus Bufo; species Bufo bufo. The sequence continues at coordinate 515,847,687 of NC_053391.1, read as the reverse complement.
AGTCAATAGGTCTGCAAAAAAATGTGGTCACCACACAAACCACTTCCATATTTAGCAGTTTGTGGTTTTGCTAAATAATTAGATGTACATGAGGCCTAACATTCAAACCTCCATGACAATGTTTACATGCTTAATCAATATGGATTACAGTGTCTAACCCCTTCCCGACTGCAATCATTCTATATACGTGCTATTTTCACATACCCCGTGCAGCTAGCACGTGTATAGACGGCAACGCCATGGCAGCTCTTTCCGGAAAAATTAGATTTGCACCGAATTTCCTCACGATTCATGGTAACGAATAACATTTTTTCCTAAAATGGCTGCTGCACATGTGAAGACATGGAGCAAGGAACTCTGGGAATGCGGGATCACCCATAATGCCATGCATGTAGCCAATCCGCAGCCAGCCAGCCCAATGATGTCACAACCATATAAATAGCCTCAGCCATCTTGGATTCTGCCATTTTCCAGTGTACTTAGTGCAGGGCCCTTTTTGTCGTGTATTAGTGCAAAAGAAAAATATATTTGCCGTTCAGCGGTGCCATTATATGTTCTAAAGCATTTTTTGGAGAGTATAAGTGGAAAAAATAAAAATAAATTTGCAGTTCAGCGGTGCAGTTATATGTTCTAAAGCCTTTTCTTTTGTGTATTAGTTGAAAAAAAGGGCTTATTAGCCGTTGTGTGCTGAAGTGTGAAAATGAAAGCCCTTTTTGTTGTGTATTAGTGGCACGATTTTTTTTTTTATTTAAAATTCTGCAGTGCAGTTATATGTTCTAAAGTCCTTTTTGTCTTGTATGTATTAGTGGCAAAAGAAAAATATATTTGCCATTCAGCGGTGCAGATATATGTTCAAAAGCCTTTTGTGGAGTGTATAAGTAGAAAAAATATAAAAATATTTGCCGTACAGCAGTATAGTTATATATTCTAAAGCCTTTTGTGAAGTGTATAAGTGGCAAAAAGAAAACTACACTCACCTAAATAATTATTAGGAACACCATACTAATACGGTGTTGGACCCCCTTTTGCCTTCAGAACTGCCTTAATTCTACGTGGCATTGATTCAACAAGGTGCTGATAGCATTCTTTAGAAATGTTGGCCCATATTGATAGGATAGCATCTTGCAGTTGATGGAGATTTGAGGGATGCACATCCAGGGCACGGAGCTCCCGTTCCACCACATCCCAAAGATGCTCTATTGGGTTGAGATCTGGTGACTGTGGGGGCCATTTTAGTACAGTGAACTCATTGTCATGTTCAAGAAACCAATTTGAAATGATTCGAGCTTTGTGACATGGTGCATTATCCTGCTGGAAGTAGCCATCAGAGGATGGATACATGTTCTCATTCTGTTTACGCCAAATTCGGACTCTACCATTTAAAAGTCTCAACAGAAATTGAGACTCATCAGACCAGGCAACATTTTTCCAGTCTTCAACAGTCCAATTTTGGTGAGCTCGTGCAAATTGTAGCCTCTTTTTCCTAATTGTAGTGGAGATGAGTGGTACCCGGTGGGGTCTTCTGCTGTTGTAGCCCATCCGCCTCAAGGTTGTGCGTGTTGTGGCTTCACAAATGCTTTGCTGCATACCTCGGTTGTAACGAGTGGTTATTTCAGTCAACGTCGGTCTTCTATCAGCTTGAATCAGTCGGCCCATTCTCCTCTGGCCTCTAGCATCCACAAGGCATTTTTGCCCACAGGACTGCCGCATACTGGATGTTTTTCCCTTTTCACACCATTCTTTGTAAACCCTAGAAATGGTTGTGCGTGAAAATCCCAGTAACTGAGCAGATTGTGAAATACTCAGACCGGCCCGTCTGGCACCAACAACCATGCCACGCTCAAAATTGCTTAAATCACCTTTCTTTCCCATTCTGACATACAGTTTGGAGTTCAAGAGATTGTCTTGACCAGGACCACACCCCTAAATGCATTGAAGCAACTGCCATGTGATTGGTTGACTAGATAATTGCATTAATGAGAAATAGAACAGGTGTTCCTAATAATTCTTGAGGTGAGTGTATATTTGCCATTCAGCAGTGCAGTTATATATTCTAAAGACTTTTGTGTCGTGTATAAGTGGGAAAAAAGGGCCTGTATGCCATTCAGCAGTGCAGTTATATTTTCTAAAGCCCTTTTGTCGCGTATTAGTGCAAAGGAAAAATATATATGACGTTCAGCGGTGCCGTTATATGTACTAAAGCATTTTTTGGAGAGTATAAGTGTAAAAAAGAAAAATAAATTTGCCGTTCAGCAGTGCAGTTATATGTTCCAAATCCTTTTGTTTTGTGTATAAGTAGAAAAAAATATTGGCCTATTTGCCTTTCAGCTGTGCAGTTATATGTTCTAAAGCCCTTTTGTGAAGTATATAGGTGGAAAAAAGATAAATATATTTGTGGTCCTGGCTACGGCGCGAAGCCTGATGAGTGTGACTGAACCTAACTAGCTAAAGTGGCTGGTGGTGTGCCTGTTGCCACGTGATGAGGGTAGGCCAAATAAAGGGGGCATACCCTGGGAGATGTAAGGAGAAGGGCCGGGAGGGAGGGGCGAGAGAGGACGTGCACCCGGAGAGCTGGGCGGCGGAGCTTAAGAAGCCCCCTACGCCCCTCCCACAAAAGCAGGCTGGATTCAGCCTGCTGAATTTGTGGTCCTGGCTACGGCGCGAAGCCTGATGAGTGTGACTGAACCTAACTAGCTAAAGTGGCTGGTGGTGTGCCTGTTGCCACGTGATGAGGGTAGGCCAAATAAAGGGGGCAAAAATACGAGTAGGAAAGGTTTAGGAAACGACTCTTTATTGTGGAAGATGGAATTACAGAACCAAGTCAGAGAAAGCTGCGGCGATTTCGGCTTTTGGCTGCGGGATGTATTGTGAGAAACAAGAGGACTTCCAGCGACCCATTTTGCGTATGATGTGGGCCGCTACCCCATGTTTGGATGCGGCGGAGGCGGCTCCGATCCTGAACGAATGGCCCGTGATGGCCTGGGGGTTGAACCCTAGCCCTGACGCGAGGCTGCGAATGTGTTTGACGAACTGCGAGGAGGTGAGTGGCTGTGACGGGAAAGGAAGGAGAGGGCTGGCGGGAGCCCGGTTGCCCAGGGTGATTAGCAACCTGTTGAGGACGGCCACGGGACACCAGGAGTTGGAGGTAGGGAAGTATTCTATGCGCACTGGGGGCCCGATTTGTGAAGTTTTGGAGACTGGCAAGGTGAAAGTGAAATGTTCGTGACTACGGATGAGTTGGTTTAGAGTGGGGCCTATGTTGTGAGGAGAGGTGACGGTGAATTCCCCGGGCCGGAGAAAGCCGTAAAAGCTTAAGTAGAGGGCGGCCTTGAGAATGCAGCTTCTGAAAGGGCCAAAAGGACTGCCGTCTAGGGAGGAGGAGAGTTTCCTGAACAGGTCCCCTGACACAGGTTGCCTGGAGGGAATGGGTTTGTGAGAGCTTTTTTGAATACCCCGCAGTGTGGCTTTGATGGCGTGGGAAGAAAAGACTGAGTTGCTGTCTGGATGACTGATCATGAGGTGATGTTGGACCCCTGACAGATATGATCTGATGGTGCTGAAAGAGAGGTGTAGGTCCTTGTGGCAGTATGCCAGGAAGGCCATGATGAAAGTGGTTTCGCTTACGTTGCCCCTGGGGTGAAGGCGACGAAAAACCTGGAAAGTTTTCCAACCTGACTGGTAATTCCTGGTGGAGTTTTCGGACAAGGACTTGCGGATGAGATTTTGAGCCATGGATAGGTGTCTGTCTAGTCCAGGATCAGGGAGCCGAAGTCCGGGGGGGGAATCCCGATTCTCTCGGCTTGCGGCATGACCTGGAAGAAGAGAGTTAGATTTAGGCGAGACAAGGCATCCGCTGCGACGTTTCTGATGCCCTGGATGTGGGTGCAAGAAACATGAAAATTGTGTTTGAGGGCAAGCCAGGTGAGTTTGCGTAGGAAGCGCATGACTTTGGGTGAGCTGGATCTGCCTTTAGTGATGATGTCGACGACCGTGTGGTTGTCGGTGATGAACCGAACTGGCATGTTACTCCATTCTTCGCCCCAGACTTGTGCGGCTGCCACGATGGGGTACAACTCAAGGAGCGGAGAGGACTGAATGGCTTGAGGGTCTGAGTGGATTTGAGAGGGCCAGGAACCGGCGAACCACTGGTGGCCGAATAAGGCGCCGAACCCGACGGACGTGGCCGCATCGGAGTACACGGTCGGACAGGTGGGACTCCAGCGAGGGACAAACATGGAGATGCCATTCCATGCTGCCAGAAAGACCCTCCACATGTCTAGGTCGGCCAGGGCTTCACGGTCCAGTTGAATCAGCGAGTCCTGGGTAGTGGCTGTTGGTAATAATTGGAGGAGTCTTGCTGTGAAGGATCGTCCTTGTGGCATGATGCGGGTTGCGAAGTTGAGAGAACCCAGAAGTGACTGCAGGTCGCCCTTGGTCATGGTTCTGGATCCTACGTGAGCGGAAATGGATGATTGGAGTCTCACTAGTTTGTCCTCTGGGAGTCTGGCTTCCATTCTGCAGGTATCTAGCGTGATACCCAAGAAGGTGAGGGCCGTATTAGGGCCATCGACCTTTGATGGCGCCACTGGGACCTGTAAGGCGGAGAAAATGCTAAGGAGACTTTCCAATCGGTCGGGCACGTGGTTGGGGTGCTCGATCAGCAAGAAATCGTCCAGGTAGTGTATGACTCTGGGACAATTACCGTGGTTTACCAGGATCCAATGGAGGGCCTGGGCGAACTGATCAAAGAGCCAGGGGCTGCTCTTTGACCCGAACGTGAGGCGGGTGGCGAAGAAGTACTGGTCCCTCCATTTGATCCCGTGAAACCCCCAGAGGTGTGGTTGGATTGGCAGGAGCTTGAAAGCGTCCGAAATGTCCGCTTTTGAGAGCCAAGCGCCCACCCCAACCTGTAGGATGAGTTGGATGGCTTCATCCAGGGAAGAGTAGTGCATGGAGTATTCTTCCGATGGTATCAGGGAGTTGAGACTCGGGACGTCAGATGCATGAGGCGCAGACAAGTCGTAGATTAAGCGTTTTTTATTGGTATTCTTCTTGCAGACCAGCCCGATAGGGCTCACCCTGTAGACCTGGAAGGGAGGGGTGGGAAAAGGGCCTTCTGCAGCTCGACCTGCAAAAGAGAATCCACCGAGGCCGGATCCTCTATGGCCGACATGAGATTGGGGGTCTCCCAGGAATCACGGGGCAGAGTGACAAGACCGGTGTGGAAACCTGTTGAAAAACCGGAACGCAGGAAATCGACGAAGGCGGGATCGTGATGGGTATTGAGGAGGGAGACGAGAAGGGGGACATTAATGTCGGCTAGTCAGCTTTTTGCCGAGCGCTGGGAGCAGGAGGACTGGGGATGGGCCCGGAAGCAGGTGGAACAAATGTGGAGCGCCTTACATTTGCTGTAATTGCAGAAACTGGAATTAAAGTTGTTTCACAACTGGTTTTTACCCAGGAACACAATTGGGCGACCTAATTTGTCCAGGAGCGGACCCGGTTTCTGGGGGGCAGAAGTGCTGGGCAACTGTTTGGGCTGGGATGGGGCGTGGGCGTTTGGGCACCAGTCGGATGCATGCAGAACTGACTGGCAGTTGGAGCAAAAAGGTGACCTGAGACCTGCAAAGTGTCTGCAGAATAGCTCCATGTCCAGAGAGGCCCAATTGGTGATATGCCGGAACTGGGCGAGGGCTGCGGCTGCCTTCGCCGAAAACGACCGGTGATAGTCGTAGAAAGAGCAACCTCCGTATTTGTGTCCGAGCTCCGTGACCCGGTATAAGTAAGCGTCCAGCTCCTCTCTTCTAGCGGGATGTGCCGAGCAGATGATGTCGCGGTAGAGGCTGAACGCGAGCACGAACTCCGGGATGGAGAGTTTTTTATTCAGGCGGGAGTCCTTGGCCTTCAGAACTACGGACACGTCCCCGCATGCGATGGTCCGATTTTCAGCCGTGTCGTGCGTGGAGATGAGGACCGCTGCCAGGTTCACGTCCTTGCCTGCGAGTATGTCTCTGCGCAGGTTTTCGGGGACGAAAAAGGAAGGAGCTATTTCGGGAGCCCCGGACGACCTACCTGGGGACGACGGCTGAGAAGTGGAAGGACCAGGGGCGGGACTGGAGGGAGCAGCAGGCGAAGCGTCCCTGCTTTCGACTGCCTGGAGTCTGGTGTTGAAGTCGCCCATGGCGCTGGACATGTTATTGATCGCGGCGTGAAGTTGTGTCAGTGACAACTGTATGGTTGACATGGACACCTGCTCCGTGGACTCTGTGGATGGCTCAGGAAACAATAGACTATATAATTCGGCCTTTCGGGCCGTGGCCGAGTGGCGGATTCCTCGCTTGTTGAGCTCGGCGATCATCTTGGGAATGGTCCATATCCGATAAGAAGAGCGACTTGCTCGCTCCGATACCGCGGACTCCACGGTTGATAGAGCGTCCTCGAGATCGGAAACGTGGGACATGTTTAGAGCTGAAAAACGAAGAGGGAGAAGACGAAAAGCTGGAGGGGGAGCGAGAGCGTCTGGAGGCGGCCGTAGGACGCGTGATCCCCTTGGCGGGCGTGAATTGTCAACTTACCTTAAGTCACAGGAGCCGTCTATGCCGCGAAAAAACGGGGACGGGAAAACAGGGGAAGCCGAGAATGTCACTGCTTTGCCTACAAAGAACGGTGTATGATGCAACGATTGGCTATGCCGGGCGGCCAGAATAGCGAATCGTGTCTGCTACTTACCTGGAAGATCGAAATAGATTTTTAAGGGAGCACTTCGCGGAGTAGCTTAGCCACCTGAAAGAACAAAACCGGACGTGTTTATTTTTGGGAAAACCATGGCTGGTGCGTGACCAGCGGTTTCCCTGGGATATGACCGGGCCGGTGCCGGGAATGCCGCGTGTGACTGCTGCAGCGGCAAGCAAAGGGGTGGGAAGCACGCCATGGGTGGGAATGCATCCCGGCGAAACTGATAAAGTATGCAAAAAGGGTCAGAGAGTGAAATGCGTGCCAGGGCGATCCTGGGTGGACGAGGTAAGGAGCGGTTCAGGGCGTACCTTTGGAGAAGAGGGACAAGGTAGGGCCTGGGCGTACCAGGCCCAGGGTAGGTGTGTGAAAGCGAGGTGGGCGCACCACCTTGAAGACACATGGGTTGCGTGACCCGAGCGAAAAACAAAGAGAGAGATGGACACAAACAGGTGATGCCGGATGGACGGAGGGAAACGGGTGTGGACAAGTGACCAGAGAGAGGAAAGATCAGAGAGAGAGGAAAGAAAAGAGAAGAGAACAGGGCGTTCCTGCTGACAGAAAAGTAGTGGAGGATGGACGGGTTTGGAGACAAAATTTTCCTTTTTTTTTTTTTTTTTTTTTTATAATACCCGGACGGGACTACTTGAAGAAGGATGGCGCTGGTCACCTGGCGGGTGCTTGAATGGAGGCCACCAGCCGGACCCGGGAGGAGAAAAGGTAGGGGTTGCACTCGGCGGGAGGGGGGGACGGACGGACCACCGGACCGGCACCGGGGAGGACAAGCCCGCGCAGAGAAGTGCACCATGGGATGGTGGGTGAGAGAACCAGTGTTGGGGGGGAAAAGTGGGAGGGCCAGGCCGGACAAGAAGGCCGCATTGTCCCTCCCCCGATGCTGGTGTGCGGGTGTCTGGGTGACTGCAGGTTGCCAGGTGTCGGGGGTGGTGTGTGGGAACGGAGATGGCCGCAGCCATGTTTGTTTAAATGTCTGGGCAGGGCGGCTAGAGAAAGCGGTGGGCGGCCGGGGACTGAGGGGGAGAAAGGTATGTCTATGATATAGTAATCACCAGGAATTCTAAGTTTGTGCCCAGACAATTTCCTGGGTTAAATGAAAATGTTTGGTCAAAGTTTGCCAAAAGCGTCATAGGATTCGGAAATAAATCCCATCACTGTTACCAAACTACTGTGCATCCCTGGCAACCATGGCTCACAGAGCCCAGTCCAGCGAAGAGCAAACCATATATTCCTAACATTAATATTCATTTCTGTGCATGAGGATGACTTGACATATTTATTTGGTGAACAGTGGTGGAGCCCGACGCAGGTTGTAGGCTCACCCCGCCGACCTCTGACCTGCTGGGCAGCGCGATGCGCTCCACGCTGGAGCGCATGGCGGTGGGTGGAAGGCGCGGGAGTGGGCGGGTCGGGCGAGGGAAACAGCTTGCGGTGGAGCCGGTCGGGGCAAGCGCGGTCCTGTGGCAGGTGAGATGGCATGGTGGGAGGGGGGGACCCGGAGGACCGGTCTGCGCTGGCTCCGAGTACAGGGAGCATGGGATCATGCCGGCAGCCCCCCGCCGACTTCCGCCTCACCGCGCGGCGGTCACATGATGCGCTCCACGCTGGAGCGCGTGACGGCGAGGCGGAAGCGGCGGGAGAGAAAGAGGACCGGCCGGTAATGGAGGAGATGGCCGTGGGGTGGACGGTGTGGGAGCTGGCTGGAGATGAAGGAACTGGAGGGGGCAACTTACCTGAGAAGCGGCGGGTTCTGGCGCACAGAATCGCCGCACGTGCGGGCAGCTTGGCCGGAAGCGAGGAAATGACAGGTGCAACTCCTCCTACCAACGAAATGCGAGAGAGGACGTGCACCCGGAGAGCTGGGCGGCGGAGCTTAAGAAGCCCCCTACGCCCCTCCCACAAAAGCAGGCTGGATTCAGCCTGCTGAATTTGTCGTTCAGCGGTGCAGTTATATGTTCTAAAGCCTTTTGTGTCGTGTATAAGTGGAAAAAGATTAAAGGCCTATTTGCCGTTCAGCGGTACAGTTATATGTTCTAAAGCCCTTTTGTGGAGTGTATAAGTGGAAAAAAGATAAATATATTTGCCATTCAATGGTGCAGTTATATGCTCTAAAGCACTTTTGTGAAGTGTATTGGTGGAAAAAAGAAAAATATATCTGTTGTTCAGCGGTGCAGTTAAATGTTCTAAAGCCTTTTGAGGAGTGTAACGGTGGAAAAAAGATAAATACATTTTGCCGCTAAGCTGTTCAGTTATATGTTCTAAAGCCTTTTGTGTAGTGCATAAGTGGAAAAAAAATAAGGGCCTATTTGCCGTTCAGTGGGGCAGTTATAAGTTCTAATGCCCTTTTGTGGAGTGTATAAGTGGAAATAAGAAAATATATTTGCCGTTCAACTGTGCAGTTACATGTTCTAAAGCCTTTTATGTAGTGAATAAATAATAAAAAAGAAAAATATATTTGCCGTTCAGCGGTGCAGCTATATGTTCTAAAGCCTTTTATGGAGTGTAACGGTGGAAAAAAGAAAAATACATTTGTTGTTCAGCTACGCAGTTATATGTTCTAAAGCCTTTTGTGTTGTTTATAAGTGGAAGAAAATGAGGGCCTATTTGCTGTTCAGCGGTGCAGTTATATGTTTTAAAGTCCTTTTGTGGCGTGTATAAGTGGAAAATATATATATATATTTGCCATTTAGTGGTGCAGTTATATATTCTAAAGCCTTTTGTGGAGTGTTTAAGTGGAAAAATGAAAACAATATTTGCCGAACCGTGGTGCAGTTATATATTCTAAAGACTTTTGTGACATGTATAAGTGGAAAAAAAATAAGGGCCTATTTGCCGTTCAGCGGTGCAGTCATATGTTCTAAAGCCCTTTTGTGGAGTGTATAAGTGGAAAAAGCTAAATATATTTGCCGTTCAGCTGTGCAGTTATATGTTCTAAAGCCTTTTGTGGAGTGTATAACTGGAAAAAATTTAAATATATTTGTCGTTCAGCAGTGCAGTTATAGGTTCTAAAGCCTCCAAACGCAGAGGATGTCCCCTCGTCACAGTCACAGTCCTGGGGATAAATAGATGATGGGATAGATCTCTGTACTGACCCCTGATATATTTATACATAGTAATTAGATCTCCCCTCAGTCGTCTTTTTTCTAACGTGAATAACCCTAATTTTGATAATCTTTCAGGGTACTGTAGTTGCCCCATTCCAGTTATTACTTTAGTTGGCCTCCTCTGGACCCTCTCCAGCTCTGCTATGTCTGACTTGTTCACTGGAGCCCAGAACTGTACACAGTACTCCATGTGTGGTCTGAATAATGATTTGTAAAGTAGTAGGAATATGTTCTCATCACGGGCATCTATGCCCTTTTGATGCAACCCATTATCTTATTGGCCTTGGCAGCAGCTGCCTGACACTGTTTTTTGCAGCTTAGTTTGCTGTTTATTAAAATTCCTAGATCCTTTTCCATGTCAGTGTTACCGAGTGTTTTACCATTTAGTATGTACGGGTGACTTGCATTATTCCTTCCCATGTGCATAACTTTATATTTGTCAGTGTTAAACCTCATCTGCCACTTATCTGCCCAAGCCTGCAATCTATCCAGATCCCTCTGTAGTAGTAGTAGTTATATGTTCTAAAGCCCTTTTGTGGAGTGTATAAGTAGAAAAAATATATATATAATTGCCGTAAAGCTCTGCACTTATATGTTCTAAATCCTTTTGTGGAGTGCATAAGTGGAAAAATTAAAAGTATATTTGTCATTCAGATATGCAGTTTTATGTTCTGAAGCCTTTTGTTTCGTGTATAAATGGAAAAAAAGAAGGCCCTATTTGCTGTTTAGCAGTGCAGTTATATGTTCTAAAGCCTTTTTTGGAGTGGAAAAGTGGAAAAAAGAAAAATAAATTTGACGTTCAGCGTTGCAGTAAAATGTTCTAAAGCCTTTTGTATTGTGTATAAATGGAAACAAATAAGGACCTATTTGCCGTTTAACGGTGCAGTTATATGTTCTAAAGCTGTTTTGTGGAGTGTATAAGTGGAAAAAAGATAAATATATTGCCGTTCAGCGGTGCAGTTTAATGTTCTAAAGCCTTTTCTAGAGTGTATAAGTAAAAAATATATATATATATATATTTGCTGTTCAAAACTGCAGTTATATGCTCTAAAGCCTTTTCTGTCGTGTATAAGTAGAACAAAGGTAAGACCTATTTGCCGTTTAGCAGTGTAGTTATATGTACTAAAGCCCGTTTTGTGGAGTGTATAAGGAGAGATGTCGCGAACATAAAATTTTCCGTTCGCGAACGGCGAACGCGAATTTACGGAAATGTTTGCGAACGGGCAAACCGGGCAAACTGCTATAGACTTCAATAGGCAGGCCAATTTTTAAACCCACAGGGACTCTTTCTGGCCACAATAATGATGGAAAGGTTGTTTCAAGAGGACTAACACCTGGACTGTGGCATGCCAGAGGGGGATCCATGGCAAAACTCCCATGGAAAATTACGTAGTTGACGCAGAGTCGGGTTTTAATCTATAAAGGGCATAAATCACTTAACATTGCTAAATTGTTTGGAATAACGTGCTTTAAAACATCCAGTGTGTGTATATGATTAGGTATGATGTTGTATCGATCAGGTAGTATAAGGGTTACGCGTGCTTCACAGTGACAGACCAAACTCTGACAGACCAAACTCCCCGTTTAACGCACAGCAAACAACCGCAAACAGTCCATTTGCACAACCGCAAACTCCCCATTTGCACAAGGTTGGATTCCAAGCTAGCCATGTCCCGTTCCTTGTCCTCACTGACGTCATTGAAGGTCTCTTCCTCTACCCAGCCACGTACAACACCAAGGGTCCCAAAAGGTGACAACAAGCCCCCTGGGACGCCTGCTGTGGTTGGTCTTCCACCTCCTCAAAGCCACCTTCCTCTTCTGACTCCTCTTCTTCAGACTCCTCTCTCTGCGTTGCCACAGGTCCAGCAATCGACGACGACAAGGCTGCTTCTGGTGGTGATGGTGACCACAACTCTTCCTCTTCATGCTCATCTACAGCCTGATCCAGCACTCTTCGCAGGGCACGCTTCAGAAAAAACGCATATGGGATGAGGTCGATGATGTTGCCTTGGGTTTAACTGACCAGGTTTGTCACCTCCGCAAAAGGACGCATGAGCCTACAGCCATTGTGCATGAGCGTTCAGTAACGCGGCCAAAATATACCCAGCTCCGCAGAGGCTTTCCTCTTTATTTTTTATTTAAAAAATCTGTTCTTACCAGCTTAATCTCTGTTTTGTCCACTATCAGGGGCCGGTGTATGGAATAGATTTTAGGAACCGGGAGATGGAAAAAGATGGTTGGTCGGTCCTCTTACTTCCAATTTGGGGCACGGCGCGTGCGCCATGCAATGTACTGTGCCACCCTATATGAGTGGTGTGTTAAGTAGTACTATTCCTATCATTTTAATCCCTGTTACATCCCCTATCAGGGGCCGGTGTATAGAATAGATTTTAGGAACCGGGAGATGGAAAAAGATGGTTGGTCGGTCCTCTTACTTCCAATATGGGGCACTGCGCGTGCGCCGTGCAATGTACTGTGCCACCCTATAAGAGTGGTGTGTTAAGTAGTACTATTCCTATCAGTTTAATCCCTGTTACATCCCCTACCAGGGGCCGGTGTATGGAATAGATTTTAGGAACCGGGAGATGGAAAAAGATGGTTGGTCGGTCCTCTTACTTCCAATTTGGGGCACTGCGCATGCGCCATGCAATGTACTGTGCCACCCTATATGAGTGGTGTGTTAAGTAGTACTATTCTTATCAGTTTAATCCCTGTTACGTCCTCTATGAGGGGACGTGTATCGAATAGATTTTAGACAACCGCAAAGAGTTGTCAATAGTTGACACACTCATGATATTAATTTTATTCCTCTATGCGTCAATCTTGGTGTAGTGATGACTGTGCTCGTGCGCACGTTTGGGAGATTGCAGACGATGGCGGTTTTTCAAAGCCTATGGTTGTGCTAAGGTAGTTCAGTGACAGTTAAGTGACCCAGAAAACAATGATTCTGCAGTGTGGGCCCATTGTTGGCCTAGTAGGCTTTAATGATCACCTTAGATGATCACAAAGAAAATTAATGTTTTTTCTATGCAAAATTATCCAGCCGATCGCTTTTGGTCTGTTCACAATGAAGCAACGACCTTATCATCTGGAGTGTGCCAACATTGCCAACACTCTCATAGAGGTGATTGCTTCATTGTGATACGCCAGCCCCTTCACCACAACAAGGTAACGATCACGAAGGGGAATTGACACATGTATGTGCCTTTTTTTTTTGTTTTGTTTTTGCAGCCACAGTGCAGCACCAGCGGGCAGAAAATTTAGGCAAGTACACATGCCTGAAAAATTAGGTATTGTTGCAGCCGCTGCTGGAAAAATTGATGTTTTCCAGGCAGAAAGTGCACTAAAACATTGCGGCTTGAACCCTAGTTGGTGGCGGAGAAGTCACGCAAGTCATCCGGCATGCAGAGATTAAATACAGCAGCGTGTGGACCATTTTTAGCCCAAGGCATCTCATCAGGCCTTTTTTTAGTCAAATGCATCCCCAACTGTCAGTCCCTTCGGGATCCATGCCTCATTCATCTTAAAAAAGGTGAGGTAATCTAGACTTTTTTTTACCTAAGCGTCTTCTCTTCTCAGTGACAATACCTCCTGCTGCGCTGAAGGTCCTTTCTGACAGGACACTTGAAGCGGGGCAGGCCAGAAGTTCTATCGCAAATTGGGATAGCTCAGGCCACAGGTCAAGCCTGCACACCCAGTAGTCAAGGGGCTCATCGCTCCTCAGAGTGTCGATATCTGCAGTTAAGGCGAGGTAGTCTTCTTCCTGTCGGTCGAGTCGTTCTCTGAGGGTGGACCCCGAAGGGCTGTGGCGATTCGTAGGACTTTAAAAGCTCCGCATGTCCTCCATCAACAACACGTCTGTAAAGCGTCCTGTCCTTGCCGGCGTGGTCGTGGTAGGAGGAGGATAACTTTCACCTCTTCCCCTGTTAGATTCCCGTTGTGCTGTGACATCACCCTTATACGCTGTGTAAAGCATTCTTTTTAACTTGTTTTGGAACTGCTGCATTCTTTCCGACTTCCGGTAATTTGGTAACATTTCAGGCACTTTCTGCTTATACCGGGGGTCTACTAGCGTGGCCACCCAGTACAGGTCGTTCTCCTTCAGCCTTTTTATACGAGGGTCCCTCAACAGGCATGACAGCATGAAAGACCCCATTTGCACAAGGTTGGATGGCGAGCTACTCATGTCCCGTTCCTCATCCTCACTGATCTCATTGAAGGTCTGTTCTTCCCCCCAGCCACATACAGCACCACGGGTACCAGATAGGTGACAACGAGCACCCTGGGATGCCTGCTGTGGTTGGTCTTCCTCCTCCTCAAAGCCACATTCCTCCTCTGACTCCACTTCCTCAGACTCCTCTTCCAGCGTTGCCGCAGGTCCAGCAAGCGATGATGATAAGGCTGTTTCAGGTGGTGATGGTGACCACAACTCTTCCTCTTCCTCTTCATGCTCATCTACAGCATTCTTCGCAGGGCATGCTCCAGGAAGAAAACAAATGGGATGATGTCGCTGATGGTGCCTTCGGTGCGACTGACTAGGTTTGTCACCTCCTCAAAAGGACGCATGAGCCTACAGGCATTGCGCATGAGCGTCCAGTAACGTGGCAAAAAAATTCCCAGCTCTGCAGAGGCTGTCCTAGCACCCCGGTCATACAATTACTCGTTGACGGCTTTTTCTTGTTGGAGCAGGCGGTCGAACATTAGGAGTGTTGAATTCCAACGTGTCGGGCTGTCGCAAATCAAGCGCCTCACTGGCATGTGGTTTTGTCGCTGAAAATCGGAAAAGTGCGCCATGGCCATGTAGGAACGCCTGAAATGGCCACACACCTTCCTGACCTGCTTGAGGATGTCATGTAAGCCTGGGTACTTATGCATAAAGCGTTGTATGATCAGATTCAACACATGTGCCATGCACGGCACATGTGTCAACTTGCCCAAATTCAATGCCGCCAACAAATTGCTTCCGTTGTCACACACCACTTTGCCAATCTCCAGTTGGTGCGGGGTCAGCCACTGATCCACCTGTGCGTTCAGGGCGGACAGGAGTGCTGGTCCGGTGTAACTCTCTGCTTTCAGGCAAATCAACCCCAAGATAGCGTGACACTGTCGTATCCGGGATGTGGAATAGCCCCTGGGGAGCTGGGGGGATGCAGTTGATGTGGAGCAAGACGCAGCAGCAGAAGAGGACTCAGCCGAGGAGGTTAGCGAAGAGGATGGAGTAGGAGGAGTAGAGGAGGTGGCAACAGGCCTGCCTGCAAGTTGTGGCGGTGTCACCAACTCCTCTGCAGAGCCACGCATTCCATGCTTGTCAGCCGTCAGCAGGTTTACCCAATGCGCAGTGTACGTGATATACCTGCCCTGACCGTGCTTTGCAGACCAGGTATCAGTGGTCAGATGGACCCTTGCCCCAACAATGTGTGCCAGACATGCCATGACTTTCTTTTCCACAATAGAGTACAGGTTGGGGATTGCCTTTTGTGAAAAAAAAATTCGGCCGGGTACCTTCCACTGCAGTGTCCCAATAGCTACAAATTTTTTGAATGCCTCAGACTCCTGACTGTAGGCAGATGAGCAGGAACTGCTGAAGGTGAGAGGTAGAGTGGCAGGTGGTTGAGAGGGGGCAAGGAGGACAGCAGTGGTTGACATGGTTGAAGATGCTGGACCAGGAGGAGGATGGTGGCTTTGAGTTTCTGTGCTGCTTGTACTCATTATGTGTTGATCCCATAGGCGTTTGTGATGTGAGATCATGTGCCTTCGCAAAGCAGTTGTACCTAGGTGGGTGTTGGACTTCCCACGACTCAGTTTCTTTTGGCACAGGTTGCAAATGGCATCGCTGTTATCAGAGGCAGACACACAAAAAAAATGCCACACTGCTGAGCTTTGCAATGACGGCATTCTGGTGGTGGCAACAGCATGCGTTGATTGGCGTGCTGTCTGGCTGACCCCGGGTGCCGATACATGCTGTCTGACTGTGCCACTAGCTCCTTGCGACGACCTCCCCCTGCTTCCAACTCGTCTCCTCCTCCTCTCTGTCTCCCCATCTGAACTTTCCCCCTGTTCTTCTTCTCTTCGAGTGGGCACCCACGTGACATCCACGGACACATCATCATCATCAACCGCTTCACTTGTATCTGACAACTCAGCAAGGGAAGCAGCAGCGGGTACAACATCATCATCATCACACCGTACGTCCATGTGTGTAATGCTGCCTGACTGAGACATATCCCTGTTATCTACATCCTCTGGCAATAATGGTTGCGCATCACTCATTTCTTCCGACTGATGTGTAAATAACTCCTCTGACAGATCAAGTGAAGCGGCTGTGGTGGTAGTGTTGGTGGTGGCGGCGGGTGGGCGAGTGGTAACTTGAAAGGTGCCAAAAGCTGAGCTGGAGGAGGATGGTGCGTCAAGGTTCCGAGCGGAAGCTGTAGAAGATTGGGTGTCCTGTGTAAGCCAGTCAACTATGTCCTCAGAACTTTTCGAGTTCAGGGTACGTGGCCTCTGAACACTGGGCATTATTCTAGGGCCAAAGGAAATCACAGCACCACGACCACGACGGCCCCTGCGCGATGGCCTGCCTCTGCCTGTCATTTTTTTTTTAGATTAGTGGTACTATGCGTGCAAGGTACTGTGCCACCCGATATGAGTGGTGGGCAGTGGGCACAGTACAGTCTGTGGGCCTGACACTCACTGGCAGGCAACTGCAATTATATTACAGAAAAAAAAATGTATTACTTTTTTATCTGCAAGGTACTGTGCCACCCGATATGAGTGGTGGGCACTGGCAGTGGGCACAGTACAGTCAGTGGGCCTGAAACACACTGGCAGGCAACTGCAATTATATTACAGAGAAAAAATTAAATGACTTTTTTATCTGCAAGATACTGTGCCACCCGATATGAGTGGTGGGCAGTGGGCACAGTACAGTCTGTGGGCCTGACACTCACTGGCAGGCAACTGCAATTATATTACAGAGAAAAAATGAAATGACTTTTTTATCTGCAAGGTACTGTGCCACCCGATATGAGTGGGGGGCACTGGCAGTTGGCACAGTACAGTCAGTGGGCCTGACACACATTGGCAGGCAACTGCAATGATATTACAGAGAAAAAATGTAATGACTTTTTTTATCTGCAAGGTACTGTGCCATCTGATATGAGTGGTGTGCACACAGTACAGTCTGTGGGCCTGTGGCCTCTCACACATGGGCAGGCAACTGCAATATATATATATATATATATATATATATATATATATAAAAAAGCAGACTGATGTACCAGCCCTAAAAAGGGCTTTTTGGGGTGCTGTCAGGATGCTGTCCTTACAGCAGATGAGTACTTGAGGACTGGCGTGGACACAGAACACTGGCCTAGCTAACGATTTCCCCATTAATTAAGCAGCAGCAGCAGCACTCTCCCTGCTCTAACTAACACTGCAGCTTCAAAATGAATCTAAGATGGATGCTGTTCTTGCTTTTTGATAGGAGGTGGGAGGGTCTGGGAGGGAGGGTATGCTGATTGGCTGGAATGTGTCTGCTGACTGTGAGGTACAGGGTCAAAGTTTGCTCAATGATGACGTATAGGGGGCAGACCGAACATCGCATATGTTCACCCGCCACGGCGAACAATCGATGTTCGCCGGGAACTGTTTGCCGGCGAATATTTCGGGACATCTCTATATATCACACCCCTGCTTCAATCACTTTTTTTGGGGGGGCAACTGGTATATTACACCAGTTGAAATTATTTGTTCCAATAGCATTTTTCACTCTGTGGTGCTGAGGTAAAGCAGCAGAAACGCAAACAAATACTGCACTTCCCAAATGCACTATTGTAACGGATCTCCTAGCACCCCGGCCGGGTACCTCCGTTGATAGGTGCTCCTAGTGCTTTCCGAGGACTCCAAGCACTCCACTTGACACCGTACGCACTGCAGACCCCACGAACCGCCGAAGCTTGGTTGAGGTCTCACCGTCTCCTACCCACCCTGGACCTCCGACAAGGCTCCAGGCTCCAGTGGGTGAACCTCTCCTAAAACCAGAGAGCAGGAACAGCTCTTACAAGAGCTAGTAGTAAAGCCAGGGGAGTATAGCAAATCTTCAGCGTATAGCAATCCCCCAGTGTTGATCAGTTACCCAAACACCAGCCTCAACATGATGAAGGATAAAACAGGCAAAATACATCCCCACAATGCATCATGGTTTCCTCCTCTCTGCCCTGGAGACACCCGAGGAGTAATTCAATTATCTCTCAAGACAAAGGGAAATCGCCAATACACATGTGGGGACAACAGGAAAGAAATCACCATTTAAACATGCAATGTCACAACCCTTACAGTAAACACAGACATTTAACATATCCCCAGATAGCTCAGGTCTGAGTGCATATTATTAGGGGAATGTCACTCAGACTACACGAATACAATAAAATTAGCTATCTGGGTACCCTGACATAACATAAAATACAATTCCAAAGACAGATTTTAGCTGTGCGGCCGGGCTGTCTTCTCCTTTAACGTTAGTATGGGCCATAATCCTGAGGCAAGAGGCTGGTAGCCAGGCCCCTCCGAAACCCAGTGGCGAGGTTGGTTTTGCCACAACTACAGTATATAGAAAGTATATTATTGGTATATCACACCTATGCCTCAATCACTTTTTTAGGGGGGCAACTGGTATATCACACCAGTTGAAATTATTTGTTCAAATAGCGTTTGTTACTCTGTGTAGCTGCGGTAACGCAGTAGAACCGCAAATAAATGCTGCACTACCCAAATGCACTATATAGAAAGAATATTTTTGGTGTATCACACCCCTGACTCAATATGTTTTTTGAGGGGGCAACTAGAATATCACACCAGTTGAAATAATTTGTTCCAATAGTGTTTGTCACTCTGTGTAGCTGCGGTAACGCAGAAGAACAGCAAACAAATGCTGAACTACCTAAAAGCACTATATAGAAAGTATATTATTGGTATATCACACCCCTGACTCAATCAGTTTTTTGGGGTGGCAACTGGTATATTACACCAAATGAAATAATTTGTTCCAATAGCGTTTGTTAGTCTGTTTAGCTGCGGTAATGCAGCAAAACCCGCAAACAAATGCTGCACTACCCAAATGCACTATATAGAAAGAATATTATTGGTGTATCACACCCCTGACTCAATCAGTTTTTATGGGGGGCAACTAGAATATCACACCAGTTGAAATTATTCGTTCCAATAGCTTTTGTCACTTTGTGCAGCTGCTGTAACGCAGCAGAACCTCAAACAAATGCTGCACTACACAAATGTACTATATAGAAAGTATATTATTGGTATATAACACCCCTGCCTCAACTACTTTTTTGGGTGGCAACTGGTATATCACACCAGTTGAATTTATTTGTTCTAATAGCGTTTTTCACTCTGTCTAGCTGCGGTAACGCAGCAAAACCGCAAACAAATGCTGCACTACCCAAATGCACCATATAGAAAGTATATTATTGTTACATAACACACATGCTTTAATCAGTTTTTTTGGTGGGCAACTCGTATATCACACCAGTAGAAATGATTTGTTCCAATAGAGTTTGTCACTCTGTGTAGCTGCGATAACGCAGCTGAACCGCAAACAAATGCTGAACTACCCATATGCACTATATAGAAAGTATATTAATGTTATATAACACACATGCTTTAATCAGTTTTTTGGGGGGCAACTGGTTTATCACACCAGTAGAAATTATTTGTTCCAAAAGCGTTTGTCACTTTGTGTAGCTGCAGTAACGCAGCTGAACCGCAAACAAATGCTGTACTACCCAAGTGCACTATATAGAAAGTATATTATTGGTATATCACACCACTGCCGCAATCAATTTTTTTGGGGGGCAACTGGTATATCACACCAGTTAAAATTATTTGTTCCAATAGCGTTTGTCACTCTTTGTAGCTGCGGTAACGCAGTAGAACCGCAAACAAATGCTGCACTATATGTAAAGTACAGGGTGGGCCATTTATATGGATACACCTTAATAAAATGGGAATGGTTGGTGATATTAACTTCCTGTTTGTGGCACATTAGTATATGTGAGGGGGGAAACTTTTCAAGATGGGTGGTGACTATGGCGGCCATTTTGAAGTCGGCCATTTTGAATCCAACTTTTGTTTTTTCAATAGGAAGAGGGCAAATCAAATTTATTGGGAATTTCACAAGAAAAACAATGGTGTGCTTGGTTTTAACGTAACTTTATTATTTCATGAGTTATTTACAAGTTTCTGACCACTTATAAAATGTGTTCAATGTGCTGCCCATTGTGTTTGATTGTCAATGCAACCCTCTTCTCCCACTCTTCACACACTGATATCAACACCGCAGGAGAAATGCTAGCACAGGCTTCCATTATCCGTAGTTTCAGGTGCTGCACATCTCGTATCTTCACAGCATAGACAATTGCCTTCAGATGACCCCAAAGATAAAAGTCTAAGGGGGTCAGATCGGGAGACCTTGGGGGCCATTCAACTGGCCCATGACGACCAATCCACTTTCCAGGAAACTGTTCATCTAGGAATGCTCGGACCTGACACCCATAATGTGGTGGTGCATCATCTTGCTGGAAAAACTCAGGGAGCGTGCCAGCTTCAGTGCATAAAGAGGGAAACACATCATCATGTAACAATTTTGCATATCCAGTGACCCCCTTAGACTTTTATCTTTGGGGTCATCTGAAGGCAATTGTCTATGCTGTGAAGATACGAGATGTGCAGCACCTGAAACTACGGATACTGGAAGCCAGTGCTAGCATTTCTCCTGCGGTGTTGATATCAGTGTGTGAAGAGTGGGAGAAGAGGGTTGCATTGACAATCCAACACAATGGGCAGCACATTGAACACATTTTAAAAGTGGTCAGAAACGTGTAAATAACTCATGAAAGAAAAAAAGTAACGTTAAAACCAAGCACACCATTGTTTTTCTTGTGAAATTCCCAATAAGTTTGATGTGTCACATGACCCTCTTC
Organism: Bufo bufo; assembly: GCF_905171765.1. Taxonomy (NCBI): domain Eukaryota; kingdom Metazoa; phylum Chordata; class Amphibia; order Anura; family Bufonidae; genus Bufo; species Bufo bufo. Next base: position 515,826,842 of record NC_053391.1, on the reverse strand, counting down.
CTATTGAAAAAACTAAAGTTGGATTCAAAATGGCCGACTTCAAAATGGCCACCATGGTCACCACCCATCTGGAAAAGTTTCCCCCCTCACATATACTAATGTGCCACAAACAGGAAGTTAATATCACCAACCATTCCCATTTTATTAAGGTGTATTCATATAAATGGCCCACCATGTATATTATTGGTATATCACACCCCTGCCTCAATCACTTTTTTGGGGAGACAACTGGCATATCACACCAGTTGAAATTATTTGTTCCAATAGCGTTAGTCACACTGTGTAGCTGCTGTAACGCAGCAGAACCGTAAACAAATGCTGCACTACCCAAATACACTGTATAGAAAGTATATTACTGGTATATCACACTCCTGACTCAATCAATTTTCTTTGGGGGGGGGGGGCAACTGGTATATCACACCAGTTAAAATGATTTGTTTCAATAGCGTTTGTCACTCTGTGTAGCTGCAGTAACTCAGCAGAATCGAAAACAAATGCTGCACTACCCAAATGCACTATACATAAATTACATTAATGGTATATCACACCATTTCCTCAATCACTTTTTTTAGGGGGGGCTACTGAAATATCACACCAGTTGAAATAATTTTTTCCAATAGCGTTGCTGCACTACCCCAATACACTATATAGAAAGTATATTATCTGTATATTACATTCCTGCCTCAATCACTTTTTTAGGGGGTGGGGCAACTGGTATATCACACCAGTTGAAATTATTTATTTCTATAGCGTTAGTCACTCTGTGTAGCTGCGGTAACGCAGCAAAGCCTCAAACAAATGCTGCACTACCCAAATGCACAATAAAAAAAGTATATTATTGGTATTTCACACCCCTGCTTCAATCAGTTTTTTGGGGAACAATTGGTATATCACATAAGTAGAAATTTTTTGTTACAATAGAGTTTGTCACTCTTTGTAGCTGAGGTAACACAGCAAATCTGCAAACAAATGCAGCACTACCCAAATGCACTACATTGAAAGTATATTTTTGGTATATCACACCCCTGCTTTAATCAGTTTTTTGGGAGGAAATTGGTATATTTCACCAGTAGAAATTATTTGTTCATATAGCATTTGTCACTCTGTGTAGCTGCGGTAACGCAGCAAAACCGCAAACAAATAGTGCACTACCTAAAAGCACTATATAAAAAGTATATTATTGGTATATAACACCCCTGCTTTAATCACTTTTTTTGGAGGGCAGCTGGTATATCACACCAGTAGAAATTATTTGTTCCAATAACGTTTGTCACTCCGTGTAGCTGCGGTAACGCAGCAAAACCGCAAACAAATGCTGCACTATCCAAATGCACTATATAGAAAGTATATTATTGGTATATAACACCCCTGCTTAAATCAATTTTTTGGGGGGGCAACTGGTATATCACACCAGTTGAAATTATTTGTTCCAATAGCATTTGTCACTCTGTGTAGCTGCGATAACGTAGTAGAACCGCTAACAAATGCTGCACTACCCAAATGCACTATATAGAAAGTATATTATTAGTATATAACACCCCTGCTTCAATCAGTTTTTTTGGGGGGCAACAGGTATATCACATCAGTTGAAATTATTTGTTCCAATAGCATTTGTCACTCTGTGTAGCTGCGGTAACGCAGCAGAACCACAAACAAATGCTGCACTACCCAAATGCACTATATAGAAAGTATATTATTGGTATATTACACACCTTCTTCAATCAATTTTTCTGGGGGGCAACTGGTATATCACACCAGTTGAAATTATTTGCTCCAAGATCGTTTTCACCTCTCTATAGCTGCAGTATCGTAGCAGAAACGCACACAACTGCTGCACAATACAAATGCACTATAATATACTTCCTATGTTTGAAAGTATATTATAAGTATATTTCACCCCTCAGTATGTCATACCTATCGATAGCACACCTATACCAGTCCTTAAAATGACTTTTGTGGCCCTATTAGCTAGCGTTTGGTGTCCCTAACAGTCTGTCCCTGCTCCACACAGCAACCTCTCCCTACTTTGGCAAAAGACTGAATGTAAAGTGGCGGCCAGATCGGGTTTAATTATAAGGTAGCGGGTATGTCCATGTGCTGAAACGTCTCAATTGGCTATATTGTTCCACCTGATTGATGTGTCATGGGTCCAAGTTCTTCGCAATGTAAAAGAATAGGTCACCGGCGGACATCTCCATATGTTCGTTTGGCGAACCGCAAACCAGCAAAGTTCGCCGTGAAACAACCGCCGGACGCACCACAAGGCCAGCTCTACAGGTGAATGCCTAATTTTTGTGGCCTGTACTGGCCGACAGTTACATTTTTATCCTGTTAACGCCTAATGTCCCTCCATTTACAGAATCCTAAGTTCTTTTCTTTCAGGTGAATGCCTATTAGCTAAATTTTGGTGCCTATACTGGCTGACAGTTAAATTTCTATCCTGGGACCCGCTATTGTACCCCCAGCCACAGAGTCCTACAAAGTTGTTTGCTGTTAGGTGAATGCCTATTGCCTAACTTTTGAAGCCTGTACTGCCCGACAGTTACATTTTTATCCTGTGACCGCCTAATGCACCTCCATATACCTGCTGTTATGTGTCGGCCTTATACTACAGTGTTACCATTTACCTGCTGCTGTCAGATGTGGGGATTGGTTAGGCCATGGCCAACGTTATTAAAGATTAGTTAAACAAATGAATAGTATATTGTTGCTGGGTTTTTGAAGTTTAGGGGACCCCAGCAACAATTAGGACATTGGATAAGGGGTTACTGGGTGGTGTTATGGTGGTTATATAATTGCAGTGGCTGCCAGCGTTATGCTGTTTGCCAAGCCGCATTTTGAAGATCTGCTGCCAGCCCACCCTCCCTGTTGATTTTTTTGTCACGGTCACTTTATTAGAAGGAGGGGTAAAGTCGCTTGCCAATAGGTGGCGAGCGGACTAGATGTTTTTATGGTATTTTTTCAAAGCTTATGGCTGGTCTGTTCAGTGGTTAATATGTCTTATGGAATTTATTCATTTGTTTAACTAATCTTTAATAACGTTGGCCATGGCCTAATTTATCAATTTATATTATGTGTCCATGTTTCTTATTTTCTTATTGGTTTATGAGGTTAAGTTACTGGGGTGTGTATATATATATATATATATATATATATATATAGGTCGTAACCTTGCCAGCTTGATATAAGACATACACCCTTGCCCAGGAAAAACAAAAACTTTTCGGCCTTCAGGCCAGCCTCACTGCGTGTGCCCGCTCCAAGCCACCAATTGTAGGGATTCATTCTGGTAGGCAGGTTAGCGGACGCAGTATAGAGGCAACAACAAAGTCTTTAACTTAAACAATTCAGAGTTTATTCACACTTGGCAGGTTAACAAAACATAAACAAAGTCACCTTAGTTTAAATCCTGGTGTTCCTTTCACACCTTGCTGCAGGTACCGCATAAGAAGGTCAAGTCCTGGTGTTCACTTCACACCATGCTGCGGGTACCGCTTAAAGAGTCCCAGTCCTGGATGTCATTCCCTTGTCCTCCCAGACAGGTCGCAGGCATCCATCCACAGCCCTGACTCTGAGCCCAGCTGCCTATTAAAGAACAACCAAGTGCTGCCAAAACCCAGACCCGCACTTAAACTCCGGTCCAGTATTTGAGCTCACCTGGCTGGAAACCAGCCCAGCTGCACATGCTGGGAGGAAAATACCTGCCTTCCCATACAAAACCCCTTGCTGTGTCACAATATATATATATATATATATATAGCAAACAAAAAATACACAGCAGCACTAGTCCAGTAGTATGGGTGCAAAATCCTCCCAGCCGCAGGCTCAACGGCTAACAGATAGACATACGTTCAAAAGATGAGGCAGCACTCCAGACATCAAGTGAAAAAATTATGGAGCATGCTTGATAAAGACTGCATTGAGCGGTTGAAACGTTGCAGAGGGGTTAATAAAGGGTCCATCATTTTTTCACTTGATGTCTGGAGTGCTGCCTCATCTTTTGAACGTATATATACAGTATATATATATACACTGCTCAAAAAAATAAAGGGAACACAAAAATAACACATCCTCGATCTGAATTAATTAAATATTCTTCTGAAATACTTTGTTCTTTACATAGTTGAATGTGCTGACAACAAAATCACACAAAAAAAAAAAAAAGGAAATCAAATTTTTCAACCCATGTAGGTCTGGATTTGGAGTCACACTCAAAATTAAAGTGGAAAAACACACTACAGGCTGATCCAACTTTGATGTAATGTCCTTAAAACAAGTCAAAATGAGGCTCAGTAGTGTGTGTGGCCTCCACGTGCCTGTATGACCTCCCTACAACGCCTGTGCATGCTCCTGATGAGGTGGCGGACGGTCTCCTGAGGGATTTCCTCCCAGACCTGGACTAAAGCATCTGCCAACTCCTGGACAGTCTGTCGTGCAACGTGACGTTGGTGGATAGAGCGAGACATGATGTCCCAGATGTGCTCAATTGGATTCAGGTCTGGGGAACGGGCGGGCCAGTCCATAGCATCAATGCCTTCGTCTTGCAGGAACTGCTGACACACTCCAGCCACATGAGGTCTAGCATTGTCTTGCATTAGGAGGAACCCAGGGCCAAAAGCACCAGCATATGGTCTCACAAAGGGTCTGAGGATCTCATCTCGGTACCTAATGGCAGTCAGGCTACCTCTGGCGAGCACATGGAGGGCTGTGCGGCCCTCCAAAGAAATGCCACCCCACACCATTACTGACCCAATGCCAAACCGGTCATGCTGGAGGATGTTGCAGGCAGCAGAACGTTCTCCACTGCGTCTCAAGACTCTATTACGTCTGTCACATGTGCTCAGTGTGAACCTGCTTTCATCTGTGAAGAGCACAGGGCGCCAGTGGCGAATTTGCCAATCTTGGTGTACTCTGGCAAATGCCAAACGTCCTGCACGGTGTTGGGCTGTAAGCACAACCCCCACCTGTGGACATCGGTCCCTCATTTCACCCTCATGGAGTCTGTTTCTGACTGTTTGAGCAGACACATGCACATTTGTAGCCTGCTGGAGGTCATTTTGCAGGGCTCTGGCAGTGCTCCTCCTGTTCCTCCTTGCACAAAGGCGGAGGTAGCGGTCCTGCTGCTGGGTTGTTGCCCTCCTACGGCCTCCTCCACGTCTCCTGATGTACTGGCCTGTCTCCTGGTAGCGCCTCCATGCTCTGGACACTACGCTGACAGACACAGCAAACCTTCTTGCCACAGCTCGCATTGATGTGCCATCCTGGATAAGCTGCACTACCTGAGCCACTTGTGTGGGTTGTAGACTCCGTCTCATGCTACCACTAGAGTGAAAGCACCGCCAGCATTCAAAAGTGACCAAAACATCAGCCAGGAAGCATAGGAACTGAGAAGTGGTCTGTGATCACCACCTGCAGAACCACTCCTTTATTGGGGATGTCTTGCTAATTGCCTATAATTTCCACCTGTTGTCTATCCCATTTGCACAACAGCATGTGAAATTGATTGTCACTCAGTGTTGCTTCTTAAGTGGACAGTTTGATTTCACAGAAGTGTGATTGACTTGGAGTTACATTGTGTTGTTTAAGTGTTCCCTTTATTTTTTAAAGTGGCAGCACCTTCTCAAGAAAAGCACGGGTGCAATGCCCAAACAAGAGTCCAGCACAGTCCCAAAATACAAAAAAAAAGGGGAGCACTCCAATAATGAAAAAATTCAAAACTTTTATTCACCCATATGGGAAGAAAGTGACGTTTTAGCTCAACACTAGAGCCTTTCTCAAACTGTTTGAGAAAGGCTCTAGTGTTGAGCCAAAACGTCGCTTTCTTCCCACATGGGTGAATAAAAGTTTTTAACTTTTTCATTATTGGAGTGCTGCCCTTTTTTTTTTGTTTTTTTTCCCCATGCAAATTAAGTGAGGGATGTACTAAATCAGCCAGTTACATCATAAATCTCTACCTCGCTGTTTGTATAAATATATATATATATATATATATATATATATATACTCATGGCGAGGTAGAGATGTATGATATAACCTGCTGATTTGCTACGTGTCACAGCAGGTACTAAGTAATCATTTGTAAAGGGATGGAATATTTATTTGCATAACTGCATATATACATTACAGAGTGTTGGCGAGAGATACAAAAGTAATATACGCATTGTACCTGGGCATGTTCGGTCTCGGATCTCTCTGATCCGCTCTGGATTCCTCCGGACCATTTTTTTTATTATAGCCATTCTGTGGTGCTTCATTTTGAAGCATGGGCCCAGGTCAATGATATCCCCGCCCCTGCCTTGTATTGTGATTGTATGTGTGTGGGGTATGAGTGAGCAATGGAATATTGTCTAGCTGAGCAGAGATGTACCTGTCTAGTGAAAGGATGGTACAATATGGGGTGTAAAGCTGGTTTGCCTCCCCGTGGTGCACCCTGGGTAACTCTAAATGAACCAGCAAATACTGGCGGTCTGACAAATAAAGCTTCTCCTTTAATCTATAGACTGTGTGTGTATGTGTGTGTGGTATATAGTGTGTGGCAGGAAAATGGATGTGCAATGTGCATGGGAGAGATGTTTCTCTGCTGTCCATACATACATTCTACAGACATAGTGCTGTGATGTTATAACAATAATTAGTGCACCAATCACTAATATCTACTAAAACCTTATAGAATGTGAAGTTGTGTGTTGGGAGCCAGGTGAATTAGGGGCTTCACCATCATCGGGAGAAGAGGGTAGCAGCTTGGCCGTGAGGCAGCAGCAGAGCCAGCAAGTCACTAGCATGGCCGGCAGTCAGCAGGGTGGCAGCAGTAGGAGGTCGGTAGCCAAACGTGCCCAGGGTAACCACCCACTTCGCAGGAGCCTACCTGCCCGGAAAGTAGTGGTGCACGGTTTCACAGAAGCAGCAGCAGTAGCAGTCAGTCAATGCATAGTGTCGGGGGTAAAATCACCTACTCGGCGGTGTGGCAATTATTTGTTAAGCCGCCGGGGGAGGTGAACATAGCCATATGTAGAATCTGTGGGCAGAAGGTAAGGTGTGCCAAGCGTGCCAATGTTGGTGCCATGGCCCTGCATCAACATATGCAACATCACCAAAAAGTAGCCTGGGAGAACCATGGCTCCAATGTGGTGTCCAGTCTGTTGCAGCAACCGCTGCATTACCCAGTGGCACACACCCGGTTTCACGCAGTCAAGGCTCTACAACCTCAACCGGGAGGTGTCTGTCCTTCCCATCATCTTCTGGTCCTGATGCTCCTGCTCCTCATGTTACTACTCATCAGTCATTCCGTCAGCAATCGATCACCGAAGCGATTGCCAAGAGACAACAGTATGCATGCACTCATCCAACGGCGCAGAAGCTGAACTTGCTCCTGTCCAAGTTGCTATTGCTGCGGTCCCTCCCTTTCCCACTGGTGGACTCTGCACCTTTCAGAGAAATGATGGCTTGTGCCGAGCCGAGGTGGAGAGTCCCAAGCAGTCATTTCTTTGCCAAAAAGGCAGTGCCAGCCCTGCACACACATGTAGAACAGAAGGTGGACCAGTCTTTGAGCCTGTCAGTGTCTGCCAAAGTGCATGGCAGCACCGACGTGTGGAGCTATAACTACGGTCAGGGACAATACATGTCCTTTACGGCCCAATTGGTGGATGTGGTTCCTGCACAGCCACACCAGCAACTTGGCCAGGTGACGCCGCTTCCGCCTCCACGTTTCCACGCCATTGGTATTGCAACAATGTCCGCCTTTGCCTCCTCATACTACACCGTGTCCTCAGCCTCCACTGCAGGGACAATTAAAAGTGCCCTTCCAGCATATCACATGTGCAGGGCACGGGGGTGTCAAGCTGTTCTGCACCTGGTTTGCCTGAGCAAACGGAGTCACACAGGGGAGGAATTGCTCCATGTCCTTCATCAAGAAATATAATCTTGGCTTTCTCCACGACAACTCAAAATGTGAAAAATGGTGACTGACAATGGGAAGAACATGGTGTCTGCGCTGTATCAAGGAGGTTTGGGTCATGCGCCCTGCATGGCACACATATTCAATCTGGTTGTCAAGCGGTTCCTGAAGTCTTCCACCCATCTGCAAGACATCCTAAAAATGGTGAGGAAACTTTGCATGCACTTCAGCCACTCGTACACCGCAAAGCACTCCCTCTTTGAGCTGCAGCAGCAGAACAGCATCCCACAACATAGGCTGATAAGTGACGTTTCCACCCGTTGGAATTCTACTGTCCATATTTTGGACCAACTGTACAAAGAGAGAAAGGCCATAAACGATATCTTGATGATCCAAGCGGACAGGAGTACTCCTCTTTGAAACTTGGATGTCAGCCAGTGGCAGCTCATGCGGGACACCTGCCGTTTACTCAGGCCCTACATCATTCCAATGCTTCATGTCCTAGAACAGATGCTGGTAAATCTGGCTGGTCAGCGGAGTGGAGACGTGGCGCCTAGATCTAATGGCCACATGAGCCCTGTGGGGGCTGAACTGGAGAAGGAGGAGGAGGTCATTGGAGCACAAGCAACGTATAGCTAAATGGGTGTTTTTTACACACAGGTGACAGGAAAGGAGGAGCAGGAGCAGCCAGAGAAGCTACAGGGCGATGAGGAAGACGAGGCAGAGGACCCAGACAAGGAGTCCCTCCGAGTAACTTGCACAAATGTCCGATGCATGCTCACTTGTTTGGGTAGTGACAGCCGAATTATCACCATTTGGTAGAGGGATGACTTCTGGCTCTCCACCTTGTTGGACCCTCGCTACCGGTCCAAAATGGGGGCCTTTTTTATACCCGCTAAAAAGGAGGACAAACTGAACTACTATAAAAACATCTTATGTAGTGAGTGGGTCGCTGCCTATCTGCGCCATCTTCCATCCTCTTGCAGGTCTAACCGAGGGGGCCCTCTGCACTCACATTTCTCTGCCATGGCTGTTGTGGCAGGGTGGGGAGGTAGAAGGAGTTCCAGCTCCATTATCAGCAACTTCAGTCTAGAGTCGCTGATGAGCAGCTTTCTTCACCCGCCAAGTGAAGAAACTACTCACCAGCAGCAGCAGCTAGACCTAGAGCAGGACCTGAACCAGCAGGTGGTGGCATAGTTGAACAGTACCCTGCCACCCCTCATTGAAGAACCACTGGACTACTGGGAGTGGGCAGAGAAACTGGATTTGTGGCCGCAATTAGCACAGTTTGCCCTGGAAAAGCTGTCCTGCCCGGCCAGTAGTGTGGCATCAGAGCGGGTGTTTAGTGCGGCGGAGGCCAAAGCTACTCCAAGAAGAACTCGCCTATCCATCCAAAATGTGGAGAGACTGACCTTTGTAAAGATGAATCAGGTGTTCATCAGCCAGGATTTCCACCCACCAATGCCTGATGCATCAGACTAGATCATCTATGGTGCCACACCAACACTTTGACAAAAGAGATCAGTTTCTTCTGGCTACCTGTCTCAGCTACTATTCTGATGCTGCCACCCGCCTGATGCCACACATATGACGCAAAGTGCTCCTTCTTTCTACCACCATCTTCAGCTGGTACTTATATTGCCACCCACCTCCCCAATCTGTCAGCGGGTCACTCTGTGGTCTCCTGATGCTGCGGCCACCTCTTAAGCTAGAGACTGATGAATTGTAACAACTCATTAATGGCCTCTAAAATATGACATGGCAGGCTTGACGAACACTCCACCTATTGATGAATGGCTGTTGGCCTTTATAGCTCCGTGTGACAGGTGAGACGGACCGCTCCGCTTCTATTTATGGAAGCGTCTCTGTCTCCCTGACAACCGGAGCTGATTAGCCAGCTTTTTGGCCGTGTTGAGAAGAGGAGTATTCTCCCCTCCAGGCAGCAACCGCTGACATCATAATAGGCCTTTTTTCTATTGGCTCCAGTTCCCCTTGTTGGATTTTTCTTATTGGCTCCAGAGGCAGCAACTACTGACGTCATGGATGGCCTTTTTTTCATTGGCCGATGCCAGGTAACGCCTCCGTTGCCTAGTGGCTGATGAGGGACGCTGACGCATGCGCAATGAGGAGGAGGGGACGCCGGCATTTGGCGCGATACCATGATCAGCGTGGATTGCGGGGCGATCACAGAGATCATCACTTACAAATAAGGTATAATGGAGTGTATCGATTTTATCACTATGTGTGTTTGAAGACAAATCACTTTGATGTTATTGATGCTTTTATTGAGCTCTCTTGTACTTGAATCATGTTATGTGTAGACATAAGTATACTCCCACTTGGGAGGAGGGATTATACACACCCACTAATGTACCCACCTACATACACTATTTAAGGCACTTTGGGATATAGGATTTTTATTGCTTGATAAAGACCAACCAAGGTCGAAACGTCACTGTAATCTGGCTGTCTGAGTGAATAAATCACACTTTTTTTCACCAACTACCGGTGAGTGCTGCGGATTATTGAAATTTCACCTCTTCACTATGTCACCTTGCCACTATGTGGTCTCCTGATGCCACTGCCCCTTCCCTACTCTGTCACCAGGTCACTTTTGTCACGGGTAGTACAGGGAAGGAAAGACAACCAAAGGGAACAACAACAAAACAACTACAAACTAGGCCCCAAGCCTAGGGAATAAAGAGGTCACCTCCTAGCAAACCCTGATTCTCTCCCTAAGCTGCTAACCACATGTGCAAGTCTGAAAGGTAGAAATGCACATGCACGGGAACTTAAGGCTGCTGATACACTGCACCAAACCCTCAGTTTAGGGAACAGGAAAAGAGGCAACCGGCTCCTTCCAACCTGAAGGAACCAGTGTCTCCCTGAGGCCTAGTCAGGACAGACACAACAAGAAAGGGGAAAGGACTTAGCTTGAGAAGCAACTGGAATAGCAGAATCGCCACACAAGCAGAGCACTACTCAGAAGAACTATTAGCCGCAGGGAAACCAGTGAAAGGCGGAACATATAAAGGGGCCACCTGACTGATAAAGAGCAACACCTCCGAAGAGGAGAAAACCTGTCAGCAACAATGAAAACAATAGAGATCTGTCAGATCGACTCCTGTGTCTTCCGTCTATCTGAACTTCTAAGATCTCTCCCAGAGCCGGCGGTGACAACTTTGTGGTCTCCTGATTCTGCTGCCACTTCCACACTATGTCACCTTGCCACTCTGTGGTCTCCTGATGCTGCTGCCGCCTCCCCACTCTGTCACCAGGTCACTCTGTAGTCTCCTGATGCTGCTGTCACCTCCACACTTTGTCACCTTGCCACTCTGTGGTCTCCTGATGCTGCTGTCACCTCCACACTATGTCACCTTACCAATCTGTGGTCTTCTGATGCTGCTGATACGACCTCCACACTGTCATTGTGCCGCTCTGTAGCCTCCTACTGATGTTGCTGCTGCCGCCACCTCCAGACTCTGTCATTGGGCCACTCTGTGGTCTCCTCATGCTGCTTCCACCTCACCACTATGTCATAGGGCCACTCTTTGGACTTCTCATGCTGTTCCCACCCTCCCCACTTCATGACTGGGCCACTAGTTTGCCTTTTGGCCTGGCTGACATCATCATTTATTTGACCTTTCTTCTGATCTGCCCTATCAGAAATGGCTTGTAATTTGGTAGCCAAAAGCAGTAGTCTCTACAAAACACAGAAGACATGCAAATATTCCATTCACCTGTTTTGGGTCCACTCCTGTTTTTTTTGGGCATTAACAATCCTGATGGATTACTGACCAACTGCTGACAGAGTGAAAGCGGATGCTCAACAGACAGGATCCGTTTTTTGGGGGTTATTGTTCTTACGGATCAGAGGAGGTGCAAAATAATCAGTGACAACAACACAAACTTACTGCTGACACCCTCTCCACTTTGTCGGGGAGCTCTACTTGTATAAGCGTTTAATAGAACAGGTTCTGTAGACCTCTATGTGGAATCAGCTGATGATGGTGTAAAAGGAGAGCTCTTCTTCTTGGTGCTAACATTGACCTTGAGTTATTTGGTCAGTTTTGGCCCCGTGACTGCCCAAATAAGTGAAGTGTGCAGTGATTCTAAGAGCGACGCTTGTCATCTGCATGTCATACTGACTCACAGTATTATTTTACTATCACAGCAGACTCCCTATGCGTGTTACTGCAAGGGACAATGTTCCACACCACTATAAAGGCTCTCTGCAGCCAGGAAATAGCCATTTTTTTAACGCGATTTGCCGCGAATAAATTTGGATCAAACCAAATTTTTTCTAAATACTGGCATGGTATAGGCAACTATTCTTTTGGTTGCTAGGGATGTTGTTAAGCTGTGACAAAGCCTTCTCATTGGCCCACAAGCTAGAAGAAGGGATACATTTTCACCTGATATGTACTGTGTTAAGAAAAAAAAAAGAAAAAAATATGAATATTCGCCATTATGAATATATAGCACTATATTTTAAATATTTGCGAATTCTCGCAGTGCCGATATTCACGAGAAAAATTTGCTTTTCGAATATTCGCGCTTAACACTAATCAAATACTGATGCAAAACAATAACAAAATACTGACCATCTGAAAGAGGCTTATGGATGCTCCATCCGTTGCTCCATTCCATGGCCTATTCTTGTCCGCTCTTTGCGGACAAGAATAGGCATTTATATTGAAGACTGTCCGTGCCGTTCCGCAAATTGCAGGATGCGCACGGACGCCATCCGTGTTTTGCGGATCCACGATTTGCGGACCGGAAAACACACCACGGTCGTGCGCATGAGGCCTAATACTGATTGCAGAATGGATTAGCTATGAATGTGGGTGCACTAGAACGTAATGCACACGGTGATAGTCTCTCCCTGTACTGTCCCTGCAGTTTAAGTTCCAAGCCTTCACAGTGAGATTGGGCTACCTAGTGGGATGCATATGGCTAAGCAGAGTGGCCTGGGTATACCATATTTAGCGCGATTTGTGATGAATTAATTCAGAACAAATTTCTTGAAGAACTTTGGTAAATCGACCGAATAGAATGTTTGAAAACTTTGCTCATCTCTAACTACGATGTAGGTTATTTCAGAATAATTTTGAGCTGTCTCGCATGTACTGCAGCCTTAAACTTTTCTACCCATTCAAAGTGTCACAAAAACATTCTTTTACTGCAAATCAAAACACAATATTCCACACATGAATCACTTTTGGTGATGGATATACTGGAATAAAAGCATGGAAACACAAACCTTTAAATAAAAAATTGACAAATGCACACATCTAAAACATTACAATATATACAAGTAAAGGCAACTTCACTGAAAACAATAAGTTAGGATTGATTGTAGGTAAATACAGAACAGTGATATTGATTTGTCTTCCACTTTACTGCTTTGAATTGTTTCATGTTTAGTCAAATAAGTATAACATTTATTGTTGCTCTAATTATTTTAACATGGTTTTGCCCTTTTACTATATGCCAGTAAAACTGGTGTCTTTTAAAGGGAACCTGTCACCAGGATTTTTTGCATAGAGCTGGGGACATGGGCTGCTAGATGGCCGCTAGCACATCGATGCGCGAGCTAGCGCATGCGTAGTTCGTTCCCTGTGCTGATGCCAGCACAGGGAATGAACATGATGCCGACACTGCGCATGCGCTAGCTCGCGCATCGCGAGATTTCGGCGCTCCAGCTCTGTGACGTCAGCCAGCAAGGAGGAGATTCGGAGAACGCGGGGCGTTGCTGGGCTCCTTTCCGCTTGACTCATCTCCGGACACAGGACTCATATCAGGTCATTTGCATATTGATCAAAAAGGGTTTTTAACACAATAAAAGAGCAGAGAGCTGTGGGGACTGGGTATGGCGGATGTGCTAGCGGCCATCTAGCAGCCCATGTCCCCAGCTCTATGCACAAAATCCTGGTGACAGGTTCCCTTTAAATCCAGTCAATAGATTTGCACATGTAAATAAATTCATACATGAAGATAGACGGATAGATAGATAGATAGATAGATAGATAGATAGATAGATAGATAGATAGATAGATAGATACTGTAGATAGATAGAGGCCTGAAATAAACACAACTGTGCTAGGCAAGTTATCCATTTTATTTCATTATGCTTCTCTTTTGTCTTTCATTAGAAAAATATTATTAAATTTAGAAAAGGGGCTTTTTGCAGGGACATGGATCATGTGCATAAATGTATATGTACATTTCTGATTGCTCACTTTAATATATGTTTTGGCTGGTTATTTTGATATTTAGTATATAAGGGGGGGGGGAGTCCACAGGGCATAGTTAATAAAGAGGACTCTATGGACTGCACCCAATAGAGAACCCATTACACAGCCAACTGTCTGCGTCTTTGAATCTTCCCAAAGGAGAAGGCTATTAAATTTTCACAAAACAAGGTGAAGTCCTTAGTTTAAAACCTGTCCTAAAGCTACAATTATGATAGAAAGGAGATAGATACATACATACATACATACATATTTACATACATAGACATGCAGTACCCCAGACAGACTACTACAAGGGGTTAATTACAATTAGCAGAGGTAATGTAATGTTTCTTGAGTTAAATGTTATGATTTGTTATGTTTACGCACTTAATATGTCGCATGGACAACCGAATTGGCAAGCTGCGTTAGGTTTTCAGAGTGAGGGGCCAGGTCCACCCCCTGCCTAGTTAATTAGAGAGACGGAGAATATAGTCTTAAGCAGCTTTGAGCAAAGATGTGGGAGAGGCCTCCTACACAACTAGGCCCAGGTTCAGAGAACCCTAGTCTCTGTGCCTACAACTGCACAGTAAGCAGCCATACTACCAGAGTACACCAGAAAGTAGGAAATTAGAAGGTCTAGAACTCACCAGGCCATGCACTGGATTTAGACAGCAAGGTATTGTGCTGATTTATAGCAGAAAGACGTTGCTGTTGTGGAAGGGATATAGCTAAAGCATTTTCGATACTTTGAGACAGATTGGCCACCTCTATTTCACTTGTGCTCCACAAGTCTGGAAATTGTAGAAGGACTTAAGAACCTCATGGTAAGCCTGTGTAAGCCTGAGATTGAAAAGGGTCTTTAGAGAGAGAAAGTGCTATAACCACCATCATTGTCTCTGTCTATATACTGCTTTTGGGAAAATATTGCACTGTGAACTGTGCCTTGCTACTATTTGTACTACAATCCCTATCATCAACTTAGTAAAAAAATGACTTTATTTATTGCAACCAATGGGCCTGATTACTGTCTCCAAAATCCACAGGTCCCGCCTGCACCCAACCAAACCATCTGTCATCAAGGGCACCTTAACTACCACCAGGCAGGAGCTCTAATACCAGTGTGTGCCCCAAAGGAGGAAAAGTGTGTTCTCCAGTCACTGGATGACCCTAAGGAGAACCAGAAAGAGGATTGACAATGTGATCTGTGAGTACTACCCCGACCCTAAGAGCTTCAACTACCACTCCTATTCTCCAAGCACTCCCCAGAGGTAGATAGATAGAAAGATATTGGCAGTCAAAGCAGCTCATTAGTCCTTTACAATAATTGTTTCACTTTGTGTAGAGGTGCATGACTAACTTTGTATTTTGCACTTTAGATAAGCTTATACATAAGGGTTTCCAGAAGGTCAGAAATCCAGTAATCCAGCAGCTCAGACATACTGTAGCATGAGGTTGTTTTGTAGTTTAACTGTATTTTCTGGAAATCTAATTTTTATTATTCCCCAAGCAAGCATAAAAAAATCATAAGCTACCAAACATTCAATACTTAGCTCACTTTATTCATCTACTTAGAGATCAGACAGTTACGTCACTTGGCTGTATTTGTTTTCACCACCAAAATTTCTGGAGTTAACTTATTTTAAAGATCCCGATGCGAGTAGAGTAGAATATAAAGAAAAGTATTCTGGATGTACAGAGAAATGCTTAAAGGGGTTCTCCGGGCTAACCCTAAATTTGGAGCATAATTCTAACCTGTGGAGGGAAGAATGTTGGTCTGGTACTTACCTTCCACAGCGCACCCCTTTCCAAGATTTGCCTCCCGGTCAAGTGACTGCTCCTGGCGGGATTTCTGGTCTTCCGGTAAGTCTCTGTCTTCTTCTCTTCTTGTCTTGTCTTCCTTTCTTGAGCAGGAGACAGATCGTCATGAATGACATCACTGCCTCCTGCAAAAGAAAGCTCTGGCCAGCCGTCTTCACTCACCGCGCATGCGCACTAGCATTCAGCATTCAGCTAGTCCACATGCGCGGGATTGCCGGCCGCTCTCTGCAGTGTACAGGCTTCTACAGTATGTGAAGCCTGTACTGACTCCTGCACAGCGAGATGTAAGAGTTGTGCAGGAGTGACAGCATAGAGATCAGCCACAGTGGCTGATTGCTATGCTGTGGATCTCACTGGGGGCACTGACTGGCACTGTGGAACTGTGGATGGCACATTGGAGCAATGAGGATGGCACATAGGGGAACTGGATTTCACTGGGGCACTGTGGATGGCACATGGGGACAATGGGAGCACTATTGATGGCACATGGGGGCACAGGATGTCACTGGGGCACTGTGAATGGCACATTGGGGCCATGTGGATGGCACATAGGGGCACTGGATGTCACTGGGGCACTGTGGAAGGCACATGGGGCACAGTGTATGACACATGGGGCACACTGGATGGCACATGGGGCACACTGGATGGCACTTGGGGCACTGTGGATGGCACATGAGGCACACTGGATGGCACATAGGGCACACTGGATGGCACATGGGGGAACTGTGGATGGCACATGGGGCACTGTGGATGGCACATGGGGCACTAGGTGGCACATGGGGGCACTAAATGACACATGGGGCACTGTGGATGGCACAGGGGGCACTGGATGGCACTCGGGCATTGTGGATGCCACATGAGGCACGGTGGATTTCACTGTTATGGGGCACTCTAGATGTCACTGTTATAGGGGCACTGTGTATGTCACTAATATGGGGGCGCTGTGGAGGGCACTGTTAATGGGGGCACTGTGGACTTCACTGTTATGGGGGCGCAGTGGATGTCACTGTTATGGGGCACTGTGGATATCACTGTTGTGGGGGCACTGTGGATGTCACTGTTATGGATGTACTGTGGATGTCACTTTTATGGGGGCGCTGTGGATGTCACTGTTATGGATGCACTGTGGATGTCACTGTTATGGGGGCGCTGTGGATGTCACTGTTATGGGGCCACTGTGGATGTCACTGTTATGGGGGCGCTGTGGATGTCACTGTTATGGATGCACTGTGGATGTCACAGTTATGGGGACGCTGTGGATGTCACTGTTATGGGGCGCTGTGGATGTCACTGCTATGAGGGCACTGTGAATGTCACTGTTATGGGAGCGCTGTGGATGTCATTGTTATGGGTGCTCAGTATGAGTGATAGGGCTCAGGCATATAACTGTATCCGTTTTGCAGTCAGTGTGCGATTCACATTTTTGTTGCAGCCCCATTGAATTATGTGGGTTTTGATCTGCATTTTAAGGACCAGAATAGGACATGTTCTATCTGACACACAGATGTGGAAAGCACAGGGACTTCATCAGTGTACAGTCGTGACCAAAAGTTTTGAGAATTACATAAATATTGGAAATTGGAAAAGTTGCTGCTTAAGTTTTTATAATAGCAATTTGCATATACTCCAGAATGTTATGAAGAGTGATCAGATGAATTGCATAGTCCTTCTTTGCCATGAAAATTAACTTAATCCCAAAAAAACCTTTCCACTGCATTTCATTGCTGTCATTAAAGGACCTGCTGAGATCATTTCAGTAATCGTCTTGTTAACTCAGGTGAGAATGTTGACGAGCACAAGGCTGGAGATCATTATGTCAGGCTGATTGGGTTAAAATGGCAGACTTGACATGTTAAAAGGAGGGTGATGCTTGAAATCATTGTTCTTCCATTGTTAACCATGGTGACCTGCAAAGAAATGCGTGCAGCCATCATTACGTTGCATAAAAATGGCTTCACAGGCAAGGATATTGTGGCTACTAAGATTGCACCTCAATCAACAATTTATAGGATCATCAAGAACTTCAAGGAAAGAGGTTCAATTCTTGTTAAGAAGGCTTCAGGGCGTCCAAGAAAGTCCAGCAAGCGCCAGGATCGTCTCCTAAAGAGGATTCAGCTGCGGGATCGGAGTGCCACCAGTGCAGAGCTTGCTCAGGAATGGCAGCAGGCAGGTGTGAGCGCATCTGCACACACAGTGAGGCGAAGACTTTTGGAAGATGGCCTGGTGTCAAGAAGGGCAGCAAAGAAGCCACTTCTCTCCAAAAAAAACATCAGGGACAGATTGATCTTCTGCAGAAAGTATGGTGAATGGACTGCTGAGGACTGGGGCAAAGTCATATTCTCTGATGAAGCCTCTTTCCGATTGTTTGGAGCATCTGGAAAAAGGCTTGTCCGGAGAAGAAAAAGGTGAGCGCTACCATCAGTCCTGTGTCATGCCAACAGTAAAGCATCCTGAGACCATTTATGTGTGGGGTTGCTTCTCATCCAAGGGAGTGGGCTCACTCACAATTTTTCGCAAAAACACAGCCATGAATAAATAATGGTACCAAAACACCCTCCAACAGCAACTTCTTCCAACAATCCAACAACAGTTTGGTGAAGAACAATGCATTTTCCAGCACGATGAAGCACCGTGCCATAAGGCAAAAGTGATAACTAAGTGGCTCGGGAACCAAAACGTTGACATTGGGTCCATGGCCTGGAAACTCCCCAGATCTTAATCCCATTGAGAACTTGTGGTCAATCCTCAAGAGGCGGGTGGACAAACAAAAACCCACTAATTCTGACAAACTCCAAGAAGTGATTATGAAAGAATGGGTTGCTATCAGTCAGGAATTGGCCCAGAAGTTGATTGAGAGCATGCCCAGTCGAATTGCAGAGGTCCTGAAAAAGAAGGGCCAACACTGCAAATACTGACTCTTTGCATAAATGTCATGTAATTGTCGATAAAAGCCTTTGAAACATATGAAGTGCGTGTAATTATATTTCACTACATCACAGGAACAACTGAAACAAAGATCTAAAAGCAGTTTAGCAGCAAACTTTGTGAAAACTAATATTTGTGTCATTCTCAAAACGTTTGGCCACGACTGTACTTTCCATATCCATATGTCAGTTCCAGAAAAGATAGACTATGTCCTATCCTGGTCCTAAAATTCATAGAACTCCATGGGACTGAAAAAAAATGTGGATCGCAAAATGGATACAGATGTGTGTATAAGGGTTTAGATACACAGCTCAGCAGGCAGGATCATACAAGATAGGATTAGATAGGATTAGATACACAGCTCAGCAGGCAGGATCATAGAAGATGGGATTAGATACATACTTCAGCAGGCAGTATTGCACACAACATGCTGTCTATCAGGCACAGATCTGCCAGGATATTCTCTAGTTTCCCAGGGATGAACTAAAGCTCAGACATGAAAAACAGGTATTGGGGGCATATGTATGGAAGGTGAGGGGTGTTAGGAGCATTAAAAAAAAAGTTTGATTTTGGGACCGGACAATAACCACTTCCCATCTGGGCCATTTGCCTCCTTCCTGACCAGGCCTAATTTTGCAAATCTGACATATCTCACTTTATATGGTAATAACTTTGGAACGCCTTTACTTATCCAAGTCATTTAGAGATTGTTTTCTCGTGACACATTGTACTTCATGATAGTCATCAATTTGAGTCACAATATTTCACCTTTATTTATGAAAAAATCCCAAATTTAGCAAAAATGTAAAGAAAATTCACAATTTTCTAAATTTCTATTTCTCTGTTTTTAAAACAGAAAGTGATACCTCATAAAATATTTATTACTTAACATTTCCCATATGTCTACTTTATGTTGGCATCATTTTGGAAATGTCATTTTATTTTTTTAGGACGTTAGAAGGCTTAAAAGTTTAGAAGCAATTCTTAAAATTTTTAAGAAAATTGCCAAAACCCACTTTTTAAGTCACTTTGTGGGGTCTACATAGTGGATACCCCCATAAATGACCCCATTGTAGAAACTACACCCCTCAAGTTACTTAAAACCGATTTGACAAACTTTGTTACCCCTTTAGGCGTTCCACAAGAATTAAAGGAAAATGGAGATCAAATTTTTTAATTTCACTTTTTTGGCAGATTTTCCATATTAATCCAATTTTTTCTTTAACACATCGATGGTTAACAGCCAAGCAAAACTCAATATTTATTACCTAGATTCTGCGGTTTACAGGAAACACCCCACATGTAGTCATAAACTGCTGTATGGGCACACGGCAGGGCACAGAAGAAAAGGAGCGCCACATGGTTTTTAGATGCCATGTCCCATTTGAAGCCCCCCTGATGCACCCTTACAGTAGAAACTCCCAAGAAGTGTCCCAATTTTGGAAACTAGGGGATAAGGTGCCAGTTTTATTAGTACTATTTTTGGGTACATATGATTTTTTGATCATTCATTATAACACTTTATGGGGCAAGGTGACCAAAATATTGGTTGTTTTAGCACAGTTTTTATTTATTTATTTTTACAGCGTTCACCTGAGGGGTTCGGTCAAGTGACATTTTTATAGAGCAGATCGTTACGGATGTGGCGATACCTAATATGTATACTTTTTCTTATTTATTTAAGTTTTACACAATAATAGCATTTTTGAAACAAAAAAATTTTGTTTTAATGTGTCCATGTTCTGAGAACTATAGTTTTTATATTTTTTGAGAGATTTTCTTATGTAGGGGCTTATTTTTTGTGGGATGAGGTGACGGTTTTATTGGTGCCATTTTGTGGGACATACGCCTTTTTGATCACTTGGTGTTGCACTTTTTGCGATGTAAGGTGCCAAAAATTGCTTGTTTTGACACCGTTTTTTTTATACGGTTTACACCCTAGGAGTTAGGTCATGTGATATTTTTATAGAGCTGGTTGTTACGGACGCGGCAATACCTAATATGTATACTTTTTTTTATTTATTTCACTTTAACACAATAATAGCATTTTTGAAACCAAAAAAATTATGTTTTAATGTGTCTATGTTCTGAGAGCTATAGTTTTTTTGTTTTTTTTTGAGAGATTTTCTTATGTAGGGTCTCATTTTTTGCGGGATGAGGTGCCGGTTTTATTGGTACCATTTTGTGGGACATACGCCTTTTTGATCACTTGGTGTTGCACTTTTTGTGATGTAAGGGGACAAAAATTGCTTGTTTTGACAGTTATTTTTATTTATTTTTATGGTGTTTATCGGACTGGGTCGATCTTGTGATATATTTATAGAGCCGACCGTCACGGACACAGCAATACCAAATATGTTTATTTTATTTTTTCTATTTTTAACATTTTTTTTTATTCCTTACTTGGGGATTTTTTTTTATACATGTAAAACCTTTTTTTTATTTTACTTTTTTTTAACAATTATTTTTATTTTATTTTTTACACTTTTCGTCCCCCATAATGTCATACAAGACCTCTGGGGAACATTTACTTAACTTTTTTTTTTTTTTTTTTTTACTGTTGATTTCTCTTGTAACTGGGGCTGACATAGTAGCCCCAGTTACAGGAGAAATACACCCCCCCAGAGAGGCTGTACAGCGCAATACAGCGCTGTACAGCCTCAGTGCAGGGCTGATCCAGTGCAGGGCTGTATGCAGCGAACCAGAAGGCAGGGACACCTGGGCAC